>NC_067473.1:28254853-29684853 GCF_947179515.1 Apodemus sylvaticus
AACACAAATGCCAGCCAAGACTACTATACCCAGCAAAACTCTCAATCAACATAGATGGAGAAACCAAAATATTCCAGGAGAAAACCAATTTCAAACAATATCTATCTACCAATCCAGCTCTACAGAGGATCCTAGAAGGCAAATTCCAACACAAGGAAGGTTCCTGCACCAAAAAAAAAGAAAAGGAAAAAGCATCTTACAACAAATCAAAAAGAAGAGAACCACAAGAACATAAATTCACCTACAAAAACAAATATATCAGGAACCAACAGTCATCTCTCTTTAGTATCTCTCAATATTAGTGGACTCATCTCATCTATAAAAAGACATAAGCTAACAGACTGGATACAGAAACAAGAGGGGGGAGGGGGGAAGGGAGGAGGGGGGGAGGAGGGAGGGGGAGGGGGGAGGGGAGGAGAAAGAGGAGGGAGAGGGGGAAGGGAGGGGGATGGGGGAAGGGGAAAAGGGGAAGGGGGAAGGGGGAAAGAGGAAGGGGGAAGGGGGGAGGGGGAAAGGGGAAGGGGATGAAGGAAGGGGGAAAGGGGAAGGAAGGGGGAAGGGGAAGGAAGGGGGAAGGGGGAAGGAAGGGGGAAGGGGGAAGGGGGAGGAAGGGGGAAAGGAGAAGGAAGGGGGAAGGGGAAGGAAGGGGGAAGGGGGAAGGGGAAGGGGGGAGGGGAAAGGGGAAGGGGATGAAGGAAGGGGGAAAGGGGAAGGGGGAAGGAGGAAGGGGGAAGGGGGAAGAGGGAAGGGGGAAGGGGGAAGGGGAAGGAAGGCGGAAGGGGAAGGAAGGGGGAAGGGGGAAGGGGAAGAAGGGGAATGGGAAGAGGGAAGAGGAAGAAGGGGAAGAAGGGGAAGAAGGGGAAGAAGGGGAAGAAGGGGAAGAAGGGGAAGAAGGGGAAGAAGGGGAAGAAGGGGAAGAAGGGGAAGAAGGGGAAGAAGGGGAAGGGGAGGGGGAGAGAAGAGAAGAGAAGAGAAGAGAAGAGAAGAGAAGAGAAGAGAAGAGAAGAGAAGAGAAGAGAAGAGAAGAGGAGAGGAGGCTGGGAGGGAAGAGAAGGGAAGGGAAGGGAAAGGAAGAGAAGGAGGAGGTGGGGAAGGGGAAGGGGAAGGAATGGGGAGGAAAGGGAAAGGAAGAGAAAACAGGAAATCTCCTTGGCTAGTATCACTAACATTACCAGCAAATCTACTGAGTTTCCAGCATCAAAACCTATCTTTCCCCAGCTAAGCCATGACTATGGAGAGACAGATTAAGATAAACCTAACCATTGCTGATCCTTCTCTTATCTGTTAATGGATAGTGCTTATCAAGGAGTACAGTTCTTGTGTTACAGATCTTACTAAGTGTTCTGTCTCTACTAGCTCAGTCCATTATCATCATCATCATCATCATCATCATCATCATCATGAAAACAAATGCAGGACCTCATTCTCATTTCCCCTACTGCCTCTGCCTGAAGTTCCCACCTCTTTCATACTACAGTGCTATTTAAGTTTGGCTGTGTGCTGCCTTTACTTTTTCTATTGAACTTCATTCAGTCAGGCCAACTGATGAAATGAGTCCATCATTGATGATGTCTCTGGTGCCTACCTTAGCACAGAGCCACGAGTGGCCTCTGGGACTTCATCTTCCTTGGTTTATCCCAATGACAAGAATGGATACAGTGTTTATTGATGAAAAGCCTTCTGCACTTGACACTGTCCCTTGGGGCTTCTATCTGGCTCACTTCAGTCTTGTTATTTGTTGCTTTCATTTTTATTCTTCTCTTTGCAGCTTTCAAGTAACCCCAGGGCTCAGTTCACAGATTTCTTTGCTTTCCATTCTGACACAGAGTCAATCTAACAAATTTGAAATGACCCATAAATATCTATTTAAAAATTCTCAAGTACACGCATATTTTCTTGCATATTAGACTCATGTGTCTACCTGTGATATTGTGTTCTACAATGGCATTTCACAGCCAACAAGTCAAATTTTTTTCAGTTAATATATATATTAGTAAGTCAGGCAGTAGTGGTACACGCCTTTAATCCCAACACTTGGGAGGAAGAGGCAGGCAGATTTCTGAGTTCGAGACCAGCCTGATCTACAGAGTGAGTTCTAGGACAGCCAGGGCTACACAGAAAAACCCTGTCTTGAAAAACAAACAAACAAACAGAAAACAAACAAAAAATCATATGTATATATATATATATATATATATATATATGCATACATTAGTTGGTATAATATATATGCATACATTAGTTGGTGTTAACTGTGTAAATATTTATTGTGTATAATGTGATGTTTTCAAATTCATATACATTGTAGGGTCACTCAAACAAGCTAAATAATATATGCATTATCTCTATATTGATCACTTTTATGGTGAGAACACCAGAGCCCTCAAGTTGATTTTCAAGAATACAGTATGCTGTGATTAGTATAGTCACCATGCTGTACAATAGGTACAAAATTCATTCCAAAATGGAGTTACTAAATTTTGTCTGCCACAGCTGCTTCCCTCAATATTTTTCTCCTTAAAGATAAACAAAAAAAACCAAACAAACAAACAAACAAACAAAACCTTAAGGAAACACAGGAGAACATGGGTCAACAGGTAGAAGCCTTAAAGAGGAAACACAAAAATCTCTTAAAGAATTTCAGGAAAATGCAAACAAAGGAACTGCACAAAACCATCGAGGAGCAAAAATTGGAAGTAGAAACAATAAAGAAATTACAAAGGAATTCAACTCTGGAGATAGAAAACCTTAGAAAGAAATCAGGAGTCAGAGATGCAAGCATCAACAACAGAATACAAGAAATAGAAGAAAGAACCTCAGGTGCTGAAGATACCATAGAAAACATTGACTCAATAGTCAAAGAAAATGCAAAATGCAAAAAGCTTGGAACATCCAGGAACATCCAGGAAAACCAGAACACAATGAGAAGACCAAACTTAAGGATTATAGGTATAGAAGAGAGCGAAGATTTACAACTTAAATATTTACAGCAAATATCTTCAACAAAATTATTGAATAAAACTTCCCTAACCTAAAGAAAGAGATGCCCATGATCATGCAAGAAGCCTACAGAACTCCAAAAAAAGACTGGACCGGAACAGAAAGCCTGTACTCAACACAACAGGAAAATCTTGATGAAGTGGACAACTTTCTAGACAAATGCCAAATACCAAAGTTAAATCAGGATGAGATAAACCATCTAAACAGTCTGATAACCTGTAAAGAAATAGAAGCAGTCACTGAAAGTCTAACCAAAAGAAGCACAGGACCAGATGGTTTTAGTGCAGAATTCTATCAGACCTTCAAAGAAAACCTAATACCAATACTTTTCAAACTATTCCACAAAATAGAAACAGAAGGAATACTACCCAACTTGTTCTATGAAGCCACAATTATGCTGATACCAAAATCACACAAAGATCCAACAAAGAGAGCTTCAGACCAATTTCCCTTATGAATATTAATGCAAAAATACTCAATGAAATTCTCACCAACTGAATCCAAGAACACATCAAAACAATCACTCACCATGATCAAGTAGTCTTCTTCCCAGGGATGCAAAGATGGTTCAATATACGGAAATCCATCAATGTAATACACTACATAACCAAAAGCAACAACAATAACAACAACAACAAAACTCCACATGATCATTTCATTAGATGCTGAGAAAGCATTTGACAAAATTCAGCATCCTTTCATGTTAAAAGTCTTGGAAATATCAGGAATTCAAGGCCCATACATAAACATAGTAAAAGCAATATATAGCAAACCAGTAGCCCATATCAAGCTAAATGAAGAGAAACATTAAGCAATCCCACTAAAATCAGGGACTAGACAAGGCTGCCATCTCTCTACATATCTATTCAATATAGTATTTGAAGTTCTAGCTAGAGAAATTAGACAACAAAAGGAGGTCAATGGTATACAAATTGGAAAGGAAGAAGTCAAACTATCACTATTTGAAGATGATATGATAGTATACTTAAGTGACCCCAAAAACTCCACCAGAGAACTACAGCTGATAAACAACTTCAGCAAAGTGACTGGATATAAAATTAACTCAAACAAATCAGTAGCCTTCCTATACTCAAAGGATAAATAGGCTGGGAAAGAAATTATGGAAAAGACACCCTTCACAATAGCCACAAACAATAGAAAACATTTTGGTGTGACTCTAACCAAACAAGTGAAAGATCTGTATGACAAGAACTTCAAGTCTCTGAAGAAAGAAATTGAAGAAGACCTCAGAAGATGGGAAGATCGCTCATGGTTGTGGATTGGCAGAATTAACACAGTAAAAATGGCCATCTTGCCAAAAGCAATATACAGATTCAATGCAATCCCCATCAAAATTCAAATCAATTCTTCATAGAGTTAGAAAGAGCAATTCTTAAATTCATCTGGAATAACAAAAAACCCAGGATAGCTAAAACTATTCTCAACAGTAAAAACTTCTGGGGAAATCAGTATCCTGGACCTCAAACAGAACTACAGAGAAATAGTCATAAAAACTGCATGGTATTGGTACAGTGACAGGCAGATAGATCAGTGGAATAGAATTGAAGAACCAGAAATGAACCTACATGCCTATGGTCACTTGATCTTTGACAAAGGAGCTAAAAGCATCAAGGTGAAAAAAGATAGCCTTTTCAACAAATGGTGCTGGTTCAACTGGCGAATAGCATGCAGAAGAATGCAAATTGATCCATCCTTATCTCCTTGTACAAAGCTCAAGCCAAAATGGATCAAAGACCACCACATAAAACCAGATACACTGAAACTAACAGAAAAGAAAGTGGGGAAGAGCCTTGGACACAGGGGAAAATTTCCTGAACAGAACATCAATAGAGTATGTTCTAATATCAAGAATTGACAAATGAGATCTCATAAAATTACACAGCTTTTGTAAGGCAAAGAACACTGTCACTAGAACAAAATGGCAACCAAAATATTGGGAAAAAAATCTTTACCAACCCTACATCAGACAGAGGCCTAATATCCAATATATATACAAAAAATTCAAGAGGTTAGTCTTCAGAGAACCAAAAAACCCTATTAAAAACCTGGGTACAGAGTTCAACAAAGAATTTTCAACTGAGGAATACTGAATGGCTGAGAAGCACCTAAAGAAATGTTCAGCATCCTTAGTCATTAGGGAAATGCAGATCAAAAGAACCCTGAGATTTCACCTCACACCAGTCAGAATAGCTAAGATCAAAAATTCAGGAGACAGCAAGTACTGGGGAGGATGTGGAGAAAGAGAAACACTCCTCCACTGCTGATGGTATTGTAATCTGGTACAACCACTCTGGAAATCAGTCTGGCAGTTCTGCAAAAAATTGGGCATAATATTACTAGAGGACCCCATTATACCACTCCTGGGCATATACCCAGAGGATTCCCCAGCATGTAATAAGGACACATGCTCCACTATGTTCATAGCAGCCCTATTTATAATAACCAGAAGCTGGAAAGAATCCAAATGTCCCTCAACAGAAGAATGGATACAGAAAATGTGGTATATTTACATGATGGAATACTACTCAGCTATTAAAAACAATGAATTCATGAAATTCTTAGGCAAATGGGTAGAAATGGAAAATATCATCCTAGGTGAGGTAACTCAATCACAAAAAAACACACATAGTATGCACTCACTGATAAATAGATATTAGGCCAAAAGCTTGGAATACCCAAGGTACAATTCACCTATCAAATGATGTCCAAGAAGAAGGAAGGAGAGGCCCCTGGTCCTGTAAAGGCTGGATGCAGCAGTGTAGGAGAATATCAGAACAGGGAACTGGGAGGAGGTTGACTGGGGAACAGGGAGAGGGAAGAGAGCTTATGGGACTTTAGGGGAGGGGGGAACATTTGAAATGTAAATAAAGAATATATCTAATAAAAAACACAGACTATTACTACAAAAAATTTTAATTAAATGAAACCAATTTTTAAAATATTATATATTTATTAGAAAATACTAAGTCATTAATGTTTTATACTGCATGTATATCTCAACCCAAAATTATTAAATGGTCAATTTGTACTTTTATTTCATTAAGGAGAACATAAGAATGATAGAAGCTCACTGAATAAAGTAAGGATTTTCTCATTAAAAACTCATTATTAGATTTTTTTTTACAATGGAATAATGACTAACATGATCAAAGTAGTTCTTCAAGAAAGAATTTAAGCATCAAATGTAATAGGGATGTTTAAAGCATCAAACATAGGCAGTAGTGTTATATGGGCTTAGATTGAAGAGTTCTAGAAATTAAAAAATAAACTAAAGCCAAAGTTAAAGCAATTAGATTTTGAAATTAGATTTGAAAGTATAAACAATAATCAGAAGTGGTGGCACATGCAGAGACAGGCAGATCTCTAAGTTCAAAGACAATATATATATATATATATATATATATATATATATATATACATATATATATATATGTATATATATATGTATATATATAGAGAGAGAAAGAGAATATATATATATATTCTTCATATATAATATATATGAAGAAAGGGAAAAATAAAAAAATAAAAACAGAAGGGGGTACAAAATACCCACAGGAGGAGATACAGTGACAAAATGTGGAGCAGAGACTGAGGGAAAGACCATCCAGAGACTGCCTGCTCTCCCTAGGGATCCACCCCATATACCAGTTACAAAACCTGGACTTTATTGTGGATGTCAATAAGAGCTTACTGACAGGAGCCTGATATAGTTGTCACCTGGGAGGATTTGCCAGTGCGTGACAAATACAGAGGTGGACACTCTCAGCCAACCATTCAGCTAAGCACAGGGTCCCCAATGGAGGAGTTAAAGAAAGGACCCAAGGAGCTGAAGGGGTTTGCAGCCCCCATAGAAAGAACAACAATATGAACCAACCAGTACCCCAAGAGCTCCCAGGGACTAAACCACCAACCAAAGAGTACACATGGAGGGACCCATGTCTCCAGATGCACATGTAGCAGAGGATGGCCTTGTTGGACATCAAAGGGAGGAGAGGCCCTTGGACCTGAGAAGGCTAAATGACTCAGTATAGGGGAATGCCAGGACAGGGAAGCAGGAGTGGGTGTATTGGTGTGCAGGAGAAGCAGGGATGGATTAGGGGATTTTCGGGTGAAGGAAAGAAAAAATCAATTGTTATGGTTGTTCAAATAGGGGTAGAGGCTGATTTTATTCAGAGTCGTTTCCTTAATTGTTCATTCTGAATATCTGGAGTGAAGCCTGGCACATGTGAAGTGGTTCATAGATAAAGAAAAACTAGCACTATAAGAGTTACAAACAAAGAACAAAGAACATTTGAAATAACCGATACTTACAATTTAAGTGAGGGAGAAGAGCAGTGGGCGGGGGTGGGGGGAAGGTCTTGAATGACTAGCAGTAATGCAATAAGATAAGAAAAATAAAAAGATGGTTTCATGAGGGGAACAACAGAATTATCAACCATAAACATGATGTGGGAAAGTGTGGTACTTCCAGTCAAGTCATGAAAAGAGAGGGCATACGAGAAACATCTCTGATGGAATCCCCCAAAACAAAGAAAATTGTAAGATTCTTAAGAAGGAGAATAGAATTGCATAGCACCTTAAGGGTCTATGAATGTGCTTGAAGACACAATGGAAGAATGATAGGAGATGAAGAGACAATATGGATATTTGAGTCTGTGGCCTTAGGACCCAATACATACATATATATATATATATATATATATATATATATATATATATATATATATATACCATACTACTGCACCAAGGCCTACACTAAGCTGTGATGCTGAAATTGGCCAGTAGAGGGAACAAAATGCTTCAACCTCCACAACTCTCCCCACCATCCTTTACTACTATGGATGAAGCATATCCTAAGGTCCTAGCCCTCTCAAATGCTAAGAACCAGTAAGCAAGAGAACCAACCACGGGAAACCAGCACACTCTGTAAGGGTTCATTTCCTTTGCCTACGTGGAAACAAAACAGCCATTAGATTCACCATCTTGGCAGCATCTTTTGATGGAATTCCACCACAGTGGGCTTTGTTGACAGTGATAGAAGCTAGATGTAAAATACTAGAGAGTGGATGAGATTTCACCAACACTCAATTCTCCCTATAGTCAAACTCACTTCCAAGAAAGAAATGAAAATTCTGTTCTCTCTCTTCTCTGGCCTTCACCATATAGTTTTGTGCAGTCCTGAGTCCCTAATTCTTTCTTATTTTATTAGTTTTATACCGACCTATCTCTATTGCTGTTTAAAATAAAATTTGAAGCAAGATATAGCTTATGAAACTCAATGTAGTTCATAAAACTACTAGTACTGAGAAGCATACATTGTTACTAACTCTTCACTTACACATAAACTTTCTGTACTATGTCAGTGCAGAGAACAGGGTCTACTCTTCTTGGCTTCATGATTCACAGTTCCAAGACTCTGACAATTATTCATTATTGCACAGCTTATAAGAGGGCACAAAGTTAACAATAACAATTACATTGATGATAGGGTGAGTTATTAAAATTTATTTTAATAGCCACTATATTTGTGATGATAATTATGGTTATGACTAACTATGATTACAGCAGGCATTGTAATCATAATAAGCTCAAGGATAGTTTAATGCTAATTACTTCATCCTAAAGAAATTAGAATATAGAACTGTAAGTGAATGCAGCTATGCTTGTTAGACAGAGGAATGTTTGTGGATATTGGTTACTGGATATTAACCTTCTCTGTGAAATCAATGACATTTTTTAATAAAACCAGAGTTGTTGGTTAGATGCTATGATCCAGGGAAGGGGGAAGGAGGGAATGTGTGTTATTCTTAATTTTAAAAGTCTTAAATGGAAACTATTTGGAATAAATGTATTATGCTGAAGTGACCAGGGTGTTTTCCTTAATTCCACTTACCAAAGAGATGAGAGCCTTACATGCACTAAGGAAGAATCTGTCCGGATATCATGATAATATGGAATTACTATACATGGAACTACCTGGGGATATTTCTATGGGAATGTGTTCTGGAGTGTTCCTCTGTTTTCATATGCAGAAGAAAGAACTATTTGTTAATCATGACAACAGACCGGTGCATGTGCCCAAGAATTCCAAAACTGAATGGGTGTGGTTTGACAATTTATAAATCTTACAAAAGTCAGTACAATTCCCTGATGACTGTCTATCCTCAATTCTCCCAAGCATATGCCCTGAAGGCATGTTGTTTTGCAGGATTCCTTGAATAACATGGTAAAACTAGCAATCTGGAGTGAATTCCCCTTCATACAAGCTGAACTAACGTAGTCTTTGTGGGGGAGAAGAAAATGTCGAGTACTGAATTTATAATAAACATGAGATACACTCATTTTCGTGCATATTTCTTACAGATGGAAATTTCCTTTAATTATGGGTGGCTGTGGAGTCCAGCCAAGGGTTTGTAAATACCAAGAGGATATCAGTACATGAGATGTCCTCACTAATGAAGTAGTCATACACATCACCACCAATACCATCAGAGATGATCCTTTCTAATAAAACATCTGAAGATGACACCAAGTTACTCTCTTTGGGCCAACATCCATTGTCATAGAACTATGATGAAAGTTTGCATAGTGACCTCTTCCAAAGGAGTCAGGACTGAGAGCAATTTCTAACAGGAAAGACCTGCGTAGAAATGTCAGTCAAGAATTTGTCAAACTTTTATTGATTCTCCACTCTCAGGCTTCCTTCGAAGCACTCTGACCAGCACAGGATGCTGTTACTTCATGCGCAGTGTGGTGCCCCATGCTACCCCACTACTCCAACCCCAATCCTAACAGAAAACAGTCCACTCAAAAAAGACTGCTTTCTGCCCAATTTGTAAGTGTGGTTTTGAACAAAGAAAGGGGCTCTTGTGCTGCCTACAATTAATTTAAATACTTCAGTGATGACAACCAAGCTTCTCATTTTTTTAGAGAAGTCAGATTATTGGGGTGAAGTAAAATGGCGACTGCTGTTGTCCGAAACAGAAGCACAAGATGCCATTTTCTCTCCTGTGGTTCCAAAGTCCTGTTGACCACATTGATAAAGGGAGGATGTTCCCAGACTCGATTGGAATTTTCCTCCTGAGAATAAGTGAAGCCAATATAAGACTTGGGCGGCCTAAGAACGAATGAAGAGGAAATGACAAGCAAAGGCTAGAGAAGGAGAAATTGATCAAGGGGACATTTTTAAAAGAAGACACAGTTGGGCAGGAAGAAGCACTGGGGGAAACTGGATACAATAAAAAGGGAGTAAGAAAAGGACATGTTCCTTTGAAGAGCTATGAAATTGCAAGCAGGATAACATTAGACAGGTGCCCCTGCTTTCCTGCCACAAATCGTGGCAAGCTGGTCCTGAGAACGCCATGTCTGCATAGCTAACCAAGAGAAGAGATAAGCTGTATAACAAAATAAATGTAAAGGGGGAAATGATAACTCAGGTGCGGTGGTGAATATTTTCCAGAGAAAATGAGAAGGCAAAAGAATTGCAAGTTCTGAGCCAGTCCGAGTAGGTAAGGACAGGCTGTCTCAGGGAGGAAGAAAAGGGCTCTTTTTTTCTTTTTTTTTTTTAAGAAGAAAGTAATAAGTGTCATGAGGAAATAGTTATAAGGTATATAAGTGACAAGAAGAGAGAGGCCATCACCCCCTGTGTTGATGGATGAATCAAGGAAGACTTCATAAAAGGAACAGGCTTTCAGTTCAGCGGCTGAAGGATGACTGGGTTGTCAATAAGAGGATTTCGACATTTCTTATAAAGAGGAGAATGACGTGAGGACAGATTCAGAGTTGGGAATGTAATTTGTTTTTCAGCTAAGTGTCTGAGGCAAGAAGAGTGAGATAAAAGAGTGCCGAGAGACTCTCAGAACCCAAATCCTGAGCCCTCAGCAAGACAGACTAAGAAGCGTGAACCCCATTCTTCAGGCAAGCATTCTTAATTTTGCTTTGCACGTAATGTTCAAAGGGCCAGTGAACCTGTTACGCATTTCTGTGATTGCGTACTTTTCTCAAGAAGATAGACATTTCATTTCATCAGCTTGCAGCCTGGAATTTTCTTAGCTCGGAAAATAGCTCTCTGATCTGCCCACTCAAGGCTCCTCTTACCTTAGATGCTAACCTTAATGCATAAACACAAGCTCCTATCCTCTAGAGGTGGGGTCTCTCCTGGTTCCAGAGTCACAATCAGGCAGTAACTGGTGTGTACAAATTGCTTCTAATCAAAGAATGTGGATTCTGGAATTCTATTTCCAAGAGCACCATGCTGCAATGAAAGAGTATTGAAATGTTTATATAAATGCACGATGATGCATGTATTTAATATTCATTACATGCAGTGCAAATGCAAACAGTGGCAGAGCCAAAGAGATGGCTCAGTGTCTAAAGTGATTGCTCCACAAAGCGTGAGTTCAGGTCCCAAGCACATACTTTATCATCCAGGCGCATTCCTGTAATCCTAGTATTGGGAAGCAGAGACGGGGTGGGGGTGGGTGTCCTGCAGTGTGCTATCCAGCCATTCTGGTCTAGTCAGTGAACTCCAGATTCAGTGAAAAACCCTGCCTGACAGTGTAAGGTGGAGAGCTATAGAAGGTGACAACTGAGACAGATTTCTGACCTTTGCATTTGCATACAAGTGAAACCCCTTCTCAAACACAAACACACACACACACACACATACACACACGAGCACACAGAGAGAGACACACACAATTTCAGAAGCACCAGAGTTGCCCCTCAGTTCGTGTTTTTCTACTGTCAATTTTAAGTACTGAACCAGAGGTACATGCAACCATTTAACCTGGGCAAGGTAGGTGTCAGTCATTCCTACCACAAATAGTCTGCCTTGGGTCCTAGACCATTGAAATAAGCATCTATACGGATTGTCCCTCCAAACCATTCTTCTCACTATCCACAGTATATTTTCCACTCATATGAGATTAGATTGTGTGTGTTGGGCCATATATCTTAGCTGTCCCATTTTTGGGGTGTGTGTGTGTGTGTGTGTGTGTGTGTGTGTGTGTGTGTGACATTCCAGAGATTTGGTGACTTTGTTTTCCATACACTCAAATCACAAGAGTTGAAGGCACATTGGACTGTACTTCATAACCCCAGGGATCTACACATTCTCACACCTATAGTGGAAATGTTATTTGTTGTCTTGATCTATTCATCCAATTCTCTCTTGTTCTTTTCTAGTCCATCCATGCTATCTCATGATCCCCCTAGTATATCCTTGTAGCAGTAGATTTTATTACTATTGAACTCTACTACAGACATTACTTGCTTGTGCCTTCCCTCAATCACCTTTATTTTCATATTTGGGTTATAAACATAGATACTTGATGAATATGTGAAGGTTCTATAGAAGATATCAGTGCATATCTTCTGTAGAAATTGAAGATAATAGGCCAGGAAGCCAAGATAGGAGCACCATTAGTTCAAAGCCAGCCTGTGTAGCATATTGTGAGTTCCAGACCAGCCCAAGCTACAGAGTGCAAAGCCTGTCTCCAACAAAAGAAGCAGAGAGAAGACGTGGTGATGCCGTGCGGTTCATCTGGAAATCATAGCAAGACGAGTGGCTTGGTCACCAGTGCCTTGGTCTGGATGAGTCCCGGAAAGAATGGTTTGTTCATTGAGCTCATCAATGAGGGTTATTGCTATGATACGTCAGTATTAATAATATGTAAAGGAGTGACTGGAGAAGTAAAGACACAGGTTGGGAGGGTGGTCAATAAAGCAGGGGAAACAGGCTCATTGCTTAGGCAACACGAGCTCAGGACCTGTGATAGTAAGAGAGGAATCACCTTAGTCCTAGAGAAGAAAGCAGAAATGGAAAGAGTCAGCATTGTCAAGAAAGAGAAGAGTTCCTACCCTGCCATGCAAAATGGGTATGGATTCAACAATTACTTTGTAAGAAAAATGAGGTCTATTAAATCCAGGAAGGGATTAAATAGAAAGAACAGGTCCCGGGTGTAATCCATTATCACCCAGAGGTACAAAGAGTGATTTCCACTGCCCTTTATTAAGAACTCTCCCCCAAGCAAAGTTCAAATAATATAGAGTCAAGACAAAGGTAGAATAACTATAATTTCATAAAGTGGGAACAGATATTAGAACATAAGGGCAGTGAAGATCACTCGAACTGAATCTGCTTCACATCCAGGGTGCCTGTATAATTACATTTAGTTACACATGGGTAGGCTGTGGAAACAGCTGGGTGGACCTTAATTTAATTTAACTAATTGATTTATTGGTTTCATTAATTGCTGTCAAAGGATACAAATACTGTCCCCAGGGGCCACAGTTTAGTTGGTCATCACTACAGCTTCTAGAAAGTAATTGGATTTCTTAGTTTAGCCCTTAAGGTGAGCTATCAAAGAGCAAGCAAGATTTAACAATATTCTGCCACTGCACATAAAGACGGAGAGCTGCCTACTGGTACAGACAGTGTCTTCTGGCTTCTCGGTTTCATCCAGGACAGAGTCTCTTCCCATCAGTCTTCCTTAATTCCCTGTCATCACAGCAAATTACTTTCCTTTCAACCCCGTGTGGTGTGTGCTCTCTCTCTTTCTCTTCTCTGTTTCTGTCTCTGTCCCTGTCTCTCTCCCTCTCTCTGTCTCTGTCTCTGTCTCTCTCTCTCTCTCTCTCTCTCTCTCTCTCTCTCTCTCTCTCTCTTTCTCTCATTCTTTTCTTTGGATTTCATTTTTAACGTCTGAATCTGAATTTCCTATATTATTTGATAAATAATTGATAGTGACTAATTAAAAAAACATATCGGCTTAGTTTTCATGTTAAATTTCAGCCTTTGCAAATAGTAAAGCCAAGAGCTTTGAGTAGTTGATGCCTATTGTATTGCCACTTTAAGTAAAATTAATAAATACACAATTTCACATATTGAAAAGGGAAAAAAAAGAACTCTGAATCCTATATTTATTATCCTTTGATCTTTTGTCTCTGTATAAGAGATGGAATGCAGTGGAAAAAACATTGCAAGTAAAGCCTTTCAAATGCTTTATTCAGTAGTACACTGAAGCACAAATAATATCAGAGAGGACAACGTTTACTTTTATTCCTTTCCCCCTTCTCTCTCTCTCTCTCTCTCTCTCTCTCTCTCTCTCTCTCTCTCTCTCTCTCTCTCTATCTCAAGTTTGGCATCTTGAGGATTCTAAAGGACTGGTATCATTCAGAAGAAGTTAGCATGTGAATGCCAGGCAGCCAATGTGCCCAGTAGGGTGTGGCCACTAGATGAGAACCTGTGATGTGGGGCAACGAAGGTAGGGGTCGCTGCAGAGTGCGCCTTAGAACCACAGATCAAAGGAGCAGTGTTCTTGCTCAGAGAAACTTCCAGATGGTAGGATAGGCATCTTGAAGATGCTCAAGTCTTGCATCATTCTAATAAAAAGTAACCAATAAAAGTGGAATGATGGACATGAACAGAGCCTCCTTTATATTCAAAGGCTAACAGAACCCTGGGAAATTCAGGAATTAGGAAGTATTTTTGTAAGCGCACAAATGATTTATTTTATAATGTTATTGCTGTATAGGATTAACATGAGAGATTTTTCATATTTACTCTTTTTCTCATAATTTATTCCTTTTATTGAGAATAGATTTTTTTCTTGCATAATATATTCTGATTGTGGTTTCTCCTCCCTCCTCCCAGTTCCTGCCCATCTCCCTACCATCTGCACTCACCCCCTTTCTTCCAATCATTAGAAAAAATTAATCAAAGGGGTTATTATTGAAGGAATAATAAAATAAGATAAAATGTAATAAGATAAAAACAAAACTAAGGCATTGGAATTGAACAGAACAAATAGCAGAAGGAAAAGAGGCCAAGAGAGGACACAACAAACTGAGACCCACTCATCCTCACACTCCCATAAAAATCACTAAATTAGAAGGCACAATATGTACACAAAGAAACTGTAGTATAAAAAGAAAAAAGAAATATATGTAAATGAAATTAAATTTTAAAAAGGAAAAGGGAAAGATATAACATAGCACTGTGAGACAAAGAACCTCCAAAGATGTCCCCACATCTGAGTTTGTAGAAAACACATTCTTGAAAGTTCAACAGCGTAGAAAAATTGGGCTTCCTTGCCTAACATATGTTCTCTCATGTGTTATGCCCCCTCTATGATTAATGCCTGGACCCCTACAAAAGGTACTTTTCCTTTCAGTTTTTAAAATTATTGTTTCAGAGTTCATTTTGGACCCTATCTGTTCTGAGATGGGAGAGAGAAAGTTTCTAGGAGGAATGGAGCAATGTTCACTGTGATTTCACCAAGGGGTCAAAATCCTGATGGCCCAGGGGTGTTGCCGATATTTCAGTGTCAGCTCAGTACAGAAGAGAGAGGAGAAGAGGCTCTGATGTCCAAAGAATACAGAAAAAGAAGCAAGCAGAATTCACTTACACCCCTGCTTCTCAGCTTTTCTATTTACTCTGTAGTTCACTCCTGCCTCCGGTGGCATTTTCCACATGAATAATTTCATTGTGTGCATACTCTGGTACTTTGGCTATTAAACTGTATTGTTCTTATAATCACAGAGAGCTACTAAAATACTAGAGTTAAATCTTCATAAAATAATAACAGCATTACCTTAACTGCCTATAAAATATAGTTTGCATACTCTATTGACATTCATTCCCATTGAATCATGGCCTAATTTTGCATCCCACAATTTCTTAGGACCCTTAATATGCTTCTAGACTTTATGGCTGTGATTTGGTTTTGACTGTACATGTGCAAATGTAAATACACAGACTGTTGGCAATATGTCTTATATAATATACTAAATGATCTCAGTGTGTTCTGCTACTACCCAAGAGAGCCACTGAAAACTGCCTGCATGGTTTCAAGTCAATGAATTTCTATGTCAACCTCACTGCCAGTAGCATGATGACCATGGCAGGGTGTCTCTCTTCTAAAGGATTTATAAGGCAATGTCTGCTGAAATAGTAGCGTGCCGGGCTAGCAGGTGGGTTCGAGGTTATCGAGACTCTCTGGGGTAATTAGCCCTTTTTAAATATAAATGTGAAATTTTGTTATAGGCTTTCAGAACTGAAAATTTTTAAAATAAAATCACCACCAGTAACAGACCCCCACTTCTATCCCCACAAAGGATCAGGGTCCCCCTTTTGACACTTATCACCCAGCACCCCTTTTCTGCTGGAACCCAGAGCTGCTGCAGTCTAAATTCAAACCTCCCAGTTTTATTTCATGTTTCTTTCATGGAGAGCTGGCCTGTCTCCATGGAGCTCTTTGTATTGTACATGCAGAGTAAGTGACACTGGAATAAGGCAGAGTTGCTCTGCAGGGAAAACTGAGGCTTGCATCTTCAATAAACACACGCACACACACACACACACAAACATATGCCCACACACATACATACACATGCACACACACACACACACACACACACACGCGCACACACACATATACACATGCACACACAAACACATGCACACACACATACATACACATGCACACACACATACATACACATGTACACACACACACAAACACAAGCACATACACATACATACACATGCACACACACATATGCACACACACATACACACATGCACACACACATATGCACACACATACACACATGTACACACACATACATACACATGAACACACATACATACACATGAACACACACACACACACTAGCTGCCCGTTACACACACCATAAGAGATTTCCCTAGAAACTGGTGTTGACCAAGGATCTGCCAATGATGTCAAACTATGAATTGTCTCTAATGAGGACTCTAACTTGTGCTTCTGACCACAGCTCAAATATCTCATCTTCTTGAAAACAAGCATTAATAATTAATACCATTTCCCCTGTGTCCCAGACAGTATGTATAAATCTCTATTGTCACTGAGTCTGTCTTCCAGTGGGATGATGACGTTTGTCCAGGGAAGTGACTGTATCTTATCATTTTTCTATCTTTGGTGTCTGGAACAGAATAGCAGTTTAACAAATGTCTGAGTGTAGAAGAAAATGTCAGAGAAAAACAGGAAGAAGATAGCACACTTTTTTTTATTGAACATCAGGGGGCATCAGAGAAAGAATGCAGAAGTATATGAATTCTTATCTCCTCTTTTTACAACAGTGAAAACCTATAAACAGCCAGACAATCCTAACCAGTATTGTGGATTCGTTTCTGAAAGCAAGGCAAGCTTACACTGCCATTGCCCCTGCGGGAGCTCTGGCCAATGTGGTTTCAATCATTTATTGTTTATTCTGGTGAGTCTCCACAACGAATGTAGCTTCCTTGCAAGTGTGTGGCGTCCTTGCAAATATAGTGAAGGGCCTGTGCTTTCTTTGGTTGGGAACCCTGTATAGCACCATGACATTTTGTAGAAAGTTGTTTCAATGATGTGCTTGAAAGGAGATTGATTTCCCAGCCACTCTCTGCACTCCTTGCAGCTGTGTTCCTCCGCCCAGTACTTTGTACTGTAGTCTTCACTAAGCAACACTAGAGGGATCAGCCTCATATTTTTCCGAGGCCTTTTGTGTCAACCAAGCCAAGTACAATTCAGGCTGTTCCCAGAAGGAGGAACGGATAACGTTGGCAACTGGGCTGTGCCACCCAGAACCACAAAGAGAAAAAGCTGCACACGTAACTAACGTGGTTTTCCCTCAGCCTGTATAACCCAGAAAACCTACGTGGCATTTTCTATGGCAAGAGGCAGTACTTGGGAAATTATCTTTTAAAAATTAGCCAGTAGTCTGTCTCTCCTGCACTCAAGAGAAAGTCTGCAACCTGGGGAGGGGATTGGGAGGTGGGGGGTCTGGGGTAGGGGGTGTATTGAAGCAGTAAATAAGTAGTCTTGCTGCTTAATAATACTGCCAATTTTTCTCCTCTTTCTCTCTCTCTTTCTCTCTCTTCTCTCCCCCCCCCCCTCTCACACACACACACACTAAGGGACAAAATCAATTAAATGTCAGATTTTTCCCAGCTGACGAGCACATTCAGATTTCAGACTAACTACCGCCCCCCCCCCCCAAAAAATAGGGCTGTTGATTAGGATAAGTGGGGAGACACACAAACTCCCCCTTTTCAAAATAAAATGGTAAAACAATTCTATAACCCTTCCTCGAGACATTTGGCTCTTCAGTTTTGCTTCACCTGTGGACAGAAACACACACATAACTGGACAAAACAGTGCCGTTCTGGCGTTTATAGACGATGAAAGGGGAGTAATCAGGTTGATGATCCAAGTCTGTCAGAACTAATAAGGTGAGTGAATCAGATAAAATTAATGAAGGGGGGAAAAAAACCTCTGTCTTGTCGGTAATGTCAGACAACACTGTAGCTTTAATTTGTTGATTTCACAAAAGGCCTTCTGGGCGCCCTAGCTTATTCGGTTAGTGAATTACATTGCTAGCGGATCCTCTCATCCCTCTGGTCCCTGTGGTCCGTTCTAATTAATATAAAAACCATGCTGCTCTAATAATTTGACCATACCATTTCTCTCCCCAATCCTCGCAGTAGCTTTTAATTGCACTAAAACCTGGAATTCAATTTAAAATCGATACCCAAGTTCTGAGGCTGGGCTTCTTCAGTGTCCGGTGTCCTCCCGTCTCTGACCCCCAACAGTGGCCTCTGTGCTCCCCTCGGCCACGCCTGTCACTCCAGGCAGTCAGTCTGCTTGACTCTGATAACATCTTGACTCTGGCCCCCTCCCTCCTCTAACTCTATCTTCCTATTCTCCACTAAATAAACACCCATCCAGAGGACAGTGACAGTGGCCAGGTTTTGTTGGCTGTGGTGCTTCGTTGGACAGAGACTTGGTGTGCAGTAAATTGCATTTTGTTTCTTTTAAACGCCACGTTCTGGTTTTTTTCTTTCTTTCTTCCCTTTCTTTGTAGTTCTACAGTTCCTGACACAACTCTGGGGGCTCCATAAAAGTGGTCAGACGTTTCACCGGAGGAGATCAGACAAGGGCTTCAAGTCTTTTATAAGTCAAGAATGACGTAGATAGAGAAATTTGAGGAAACTAAGCGGGCTCCCTTCGACCACTCCCATCCCCACTAAGCACCTCCTAATGTGGTCCTCCCCCCTTCAGTAAAATATACAGAGCTAGCTAGCTAGCCCTCTATGGTGGAACTTTCCAGCAATGTCCTTCCATAAAAGGGATGGGTCTTGCTTCTGAGCCAAGGATCTGCCTCCCACTGCTTGGCCTGGATAGTGGATGGATGTTTTTTTCGTCTTCCTCTCTTTTTTTTTTTTAAATATGAAGGCAACGTGGAAGTATCTGGAAGGCTGCCCGCAGTCCCAGCCATCCTAGAATTACTCAGTGCTTTAGGGCCTTGAGCCAGTAGCCACCTCCCCGCCACCTCTGCCACGTTAGCTTAAAGTAATGTGAGTTCAGAATAGGGTCTCCCTCGCCGAAAAACATTCTCTTGAGATCTCTTGAGAAAGCAGCACACCCTTTATCCCCACTCCCAGTTGCAGAAACAGAGTGAAGCAGCAGTTATGAAGCCAGGTTGCAGCCTCTCCATCTCTCTGAGTGCCCCACAGATGCTCTACAAAAACAGGGCTCTCTGCCACAAAAGGGGAGCCCCGAGGGAGGAGGAAGGTCCTTTACAAAGTTCTTCCAGAGACAGGCCCCCTTTCCCCCTATATTCTTTGTTTACATTCCAAATGATTTTCCCTCCCCATATGTCCCATAAACCCTCTTCCCTCCACCCATTCCCCCCAACCCCCACCCAGATCAAGCCCCTCCTACTTCTCTGTCCTGGTAATCCCCTACATTGCTTCATCTAGTCTTTCTAGGACCAGGGCCCTCTCCTTCCTTCTTCTTGGCAATGATTTGATATGTGAATTGTGTCTTGGGTATTCAGAGTTTCTGGGATAATATCCACTTATCAGTGACTGCAGTCCATGCATGTTCTTTTGTGAATGGGTTACCTCACTTAGGATGATATTTTCCAATTCCAACCATTTGTCTAAGAATTTCATGAATTCATTGTTTTTAATTGCTGAGTAGTATTCCATTGTGTAAATATTTTCTGTATCCATTCCTCCATTGAGGGACATCTGGGTTCTTTCCAGCTTCTGGCTATTATAAATAAGGCTGCTATGAACATAATGGAGCATGTGTCTTTATTGCATGCTGGGGAATCCTCTGGGCATGTGCCCAGGAGAGGTATAGCAGGGTCCACCAGAAATGTCATGCCCAGCTTTCTGAGGAACCACCAGACTGATTTCCAGAGTGGTTGTACCAGCTTACAATCCCACCAGCAGTGGAGGAGTATTCTTTCTCCACATCCTCGACAACACCTGCTGTCTCCTGACTTTTAATCTTAGCCATTCTGACTGGTGTGAGGTGAAATCTCAGGGTTGTTTTGATTTGCATTTCCCTAATGACTAATGATGTTGCACATTTCTTAAGGTCCTTCTCAGCCATCCAAATTTCTTCAGGTGAAAATTCTTTGTTTAGCTCTATACCCCATTTTAATAGGGTTATTTGGTTCTCTGGAGTCTAACTTCTTGAGTTCTTTGTATATATTGGATATTAGCCCTCTGTCAGATGTAGCATTGGTGAAGATCTTTGCCTAATTTGTTGGTTGCCATTTTACCCTTTTGACAGTGTCCTTTGCCTTACAGAAACTTTGTAATTTTATGAGGTCCCATTTGTCAATTCTTGATCTTAGAGCATAAGCTATAGGTGTTCTGTTCAGGAACTTTTCCCCTATGTCCATGTGCTCAAGGCTCTTCCCCAGTTTCTTTTCTATTAGTTTCATTGTGTCTGATTTTATGTGAAGGTCCTTGATCCATTTGGAGTTGAGCTTAGGACAAGGAGATAAAGATGAATCTATTTGCATTCTTCTGCATGCTGACCTCCAGTTGAACCAGCACCATTTGTTGAAAAGGCTATTTTTTTCCACTGGATGGTTTTAGCTCCTTTGTCAAAGATCAAGTGACCATAGGTGTGTGTGTGTGTGTGTTCATTTCTAGGTCTTCAATTCCATTCTATTGATCTACCTGCCTGTCACTGTACCAATACCATGCAGTTTTTAACACTATTACTCTGTAGCACTGCTCGAGGTCCGGGATACTGATTCCCCCAGAAGTCCTTTTACTGTTGAGAATAGTTTTAGCTATCCTGGGTTTTTTGTTATTCCAGATGAACTTGAGATTTGCTGTTTCTAACTCTATGAAGAAGTGAGTTGGGATTTTGATGGGGTTTGCATTGAATCTGTATATTGCTTTTTACGGGATGGCCATTTTTACTATATTAATCCTGCCAATCCACGAGCATGGAAGATTTTTCCATTTTCTGAGGTCTTCTTCGATTTCCTTCTTCAGAGACCTGAAGTTTTTGTCATACAGATCTTTCACTTGTTTGTTTATAATCACACCAAGATACTTTATATTGTTTGTGGCTATTGTGAAGGGTGTCATTTCCCTAATTTCTTTCTCAGCCTGCTTATCCTTTGAGTATAGGAAGGTTACTGATTTGCTTTAGTTGATTTTTATAACCAGCCACTTTGCTGAAGTTGTTTATCAGCTGTAGGAGTTCTCTGGTGGAGTTTTGGGGGTCACTTAAGTATATTATCATAGCATCTGTAAATAGTGATAGTTTGACTTCTTCCTTTCCAATTTGTATCCTTTTGACCTCCTTATGTTGTCTAATTGGTCTAGCTAGAACTTCAAGTACTATATTGAAAAGATATGGAGAGAGGGGGCAGCCTTGTCTAGTCCCTGATTTTAGTGGGATTGCTTCAAGTTTCTCTCCATTTACTTTGATGTTGGCTACCAGTTTGCTGTATATTGCTTTTACTATGTTTATGTATGGGCCTTGAATTCTTGTTGATTTTCTCAAAAAACCAGCTCCTGGTTTTGTTGATTCTTTGTATGGTTCTCTTTGTTTTTACTTGATTGTTTTCAGCCCTGAGTTTGATGATTTCCTGTCTTCTACTCTGTGACTCGTGAAGTTCTCCCTTCCAAATCTTCTTCAAGAAGTAGTATACCTATAGCCATCTAACTGGGTACCAAATATTAAAATAAAAATAAAAATAAAAACAATAACAACAACAACAATAATAATAATAATATGTATCATTTGAATCATCCAGATTATTTATTAAGAATATTACCAATCATCTTACCCTGGAACACAAAACCATAAATAGACGATTTCAATCAGGCATAGCCCTTCTTGGCCTCATGTCTATCCACACACAGGAGATTTTTATTTCTCCACATGAAAGGTTAGTTGTTTTTTCTTCATCAAAGCAATCAGGTGTGTAGAGCCATCAGCAGAATGGCACGCCTATGTGTCCCATTGTTATTGTCCCAGACCTCTATCTGGCCATAGCCACAGTGCTGGGACATGCATTTCCTCTGGTAGAACATGGTCATCTTGCTATTCAGTAGAGTTTGTGAGGCTGAGGCTGGAGGAGCAGTGAACTGTGAATAACCCACATGCTACTAAATAGTTGCTACATTATTATTTTGCTCACAATTGTTCTATCAAAAAATACAGCTTTATTTGGGAAGGCTCAGAACAATGAAATAAATACAGTACTGATTTCAAAGGCAAATGCCATGTCGTTTTGAGATGAGTCACCCTGGAGAAGACAATGATAAATCAACCAGATAATTTCTGCATGTCAGAGAGTTTTAAAGGTGATAGCTAGTAAATTGAAGTACAGATCAAAGTTTCTCAAATAAAAATGTTAAATATAAGTTACTTCTTTATCATATCTAAAACCTGTCAAGCACAGGGGAAAATAATTGGCCCCACCCCCACTGAGCAGATCTGAAAAGTGAATGCGTCATTTTATATCCCAGGAGTGGCCCTAGGAACAGAGATGGCTATAGTTCCAGTTGTGTGGGAGTGTCATGAAGTTCTAGACCAAGCAGCACCAATTGTGCCTTGACTGAAGCATGTCTGGATGCATGTGACGGGGCTAAAGACACACACAGGAAGCTAGGTATAAAAGGTACTTCCGGCTCTGTCAAGGCATGGGGCTGCTGGGAAGCTGAATGGTCAAGAAAGGAGACAGTTTCTGGTGCTATGGCTACATCAGGGTGCTCTAAAGCATTGCACTTCGGAATCCAGCAAGCTAGGTCTTCCACTTTAAGATGTGGGTGTTCAAGCTAATGACAACACCTGTTTCCACCAGCTGTTTAAGGCTGAGGACCCCCCCTCCCAGTTACCTGTGAATGACGTATTTTGAGAAGAGATTGATGCTACCTGTTGTTAATTTTTGATGTGAGTGGGCTGAGAATTAAGGAGGAGGAAAAATCGTGACATGCAAATGATTGTTCCTCCCCCTATGGATCAGAACTTTAATCACACAATAAATATTCTTACTCTTCTCGTGGAAGATGCAGGTGACCTTTATTTTATAAAAGCTAGTAAAAAAAAAAAAATCTGGTTTGTGTTCCTCCCTGTTCCCAGGGATCTTTGAGGGAAGGATTGTGTATTCACTAAAATGGACATTTTATCATAAACAACGCTTCTGGAAGTGACAAAGAGCCAGTCCAGTGTGGCCTTCCCAGACTTTCAGTTAAATATGGATATTGTGTCTTTAACACAGTGGAGGATCCCTAGCTTCATGAGGGTGAACTCTGCCTTCCCAGGGCAGTGAGTCAGCCTGGGAAACTCATACAAATGGAATCTCTCAGTAAAGGGACCAGGCAGAGCCTGAGGGGAGAATTCCCCCACCCTCACCCTGCCCTCACAATGCAGCACAGAGGGCATAGTAGTCTTTATAGCAAAGATGGTCATATCTTAAAATTAAGAGCATAATTCAGGACAGAAGCAAGCGTAGTCCTCCTCTAATCATTGAAGACTACCTGGAGAAATAGGGCAAAGAAGGGTGGGGTGGACAGCTGTCAGGTCTCTTAGGGACCCTTCTCCTCACACTGTGACACCAGAGCCCTAATGCTCTAAGTCTTGAGAACAAAATTTCCACACAAGTGTCAGGATGTAAATGTGTAAGGAATGATCCCTTTTTCCCTAACATGAAAATAAAGAGAAGGAAAAAAAAAAGAGAAATGGAGGGGAAAGGAGGGGAGGGGAAGGAAGGAGAAGGGATAGGAGGGGACCACATAATACAGAGAAAGAGTCAACAAAACTAAGTTTCTTCTACCTCTCTCCCTCCTACACATCCAGATTTTTCTTTTTTGGGAGGTGGGGGTATAGGAGCTTCTAACATTGCCACAGTAGATTTCAGAAGTATTCAAAAGGCCAATAAAATGCATTGTGAACCCCCTGAAAGTTTCTAAGTTACCAACCGCATCAAGAACAGAGTTCTAACATTGGACCAAGGAGGAAGAGGATGGACAAGCAAAAGAAGAAAGGTGGGAGAGCAGGAAGAGAGGCAGGACAGGAGGAGGGAGGGCGGGGCGGGGGGAAGAGAAGAAAGAGTGGGAAGTGGAGGAGAAAGTGGGAAAGAGAAGGGCAGAGGAGGGAGAAGAGGTGGAGGAAGAGAGGAGGAGAGGGTTAAGGGAAAGTGGAGCTGAGAGAGATGTGAGGTGTTCCTCTGCAGTCCTGATGCCCTGCCTCTCCTCCCTCTCTGGATTTCAAAGGACTCCATCCTACAATGGCAGGGAACATTAACACATTGTTCTTAAATGTTTCTCTCTTGTTTATTCACAAAGTCTATCAGAACAGAAACAGAACAAAAACAGATCTCTCCAATACAAGGAAATAATTGGTGTTAACAGAAATCACCATCTGCAAACTTTGACCTGATTTTTCTGTCTCCAAACTGAGTAAATGAGACAGGTTAGTTGTGTGAGTGAAAAGTTCTCCTTAAGGAGGAAGTTCACATTTAATTAAGTTTAGTGTCATGGAGGTTTTGTGAGGCCCCCCACGTAAACTTGTGTGGATAATGAGCTGTTTCTTGTTCTGTTTTTATTCTGACTTGAGGTTAAACCATTAAGATGACAAGTGAAAATCTGCTAATAATTGATTCTTAATTAAAAGAAGGGATCTAAGGTGTAAAAGTGTACCTTGTGTGCTGGGGACAGTGAAACCTTCTGTACTTGCAACTTAGGGGCAAATTTATGCAGTGTTGTAATGTATTTTGTTTAACACTATGGGGAAATCCAGGGCCTATTCTTATGGGCTATTGATCATGTTACTCTCTCAAGGATATGTCCTTGACCATCCTTTCCCCACCCCGAATCTTCAGTGGTTTGGCTAAATCCGATCTTGGTTTTGTTTATTTTTCCTCTTCCTTCCATCTTTTAACGTCCTGAAAATGTGGAGTCAGCTGAGTCCATCTGATGTTGTTTCCTTTTCTAAAGTGATGGGCATACTGCCTCCATTTTCTGCCCATTTTAATGTTACTCTTTCTTCAAAGGCCTACAAAGGTATCTACATTCGTTCCAGGACATTTTCTTAAACAGGTACACAAGCTAGACTACAGTGTGGTCCTGTATCTGTCTTATGACCCTCAGTTGATGCTAAGACCTACATCATTATCATGCCCACCCAATTATTTATCCTAATCTTCCGTTCTTAAAAAGTACATCATTCCTTAATGCAAAACAGAAAATGATAGTCGTCTTAAGGTTATTCCCCTCAGACATCTGTGCCCACCGTTTATCACAAGTTTCTTTAGTGTGCACAGACAACATCCCAGTAAAAACAAAGCAAAATGTTAGGTCTCGGCTAGACAGATCTGTCAACTGCAAAGAAAGAAGTGGAATAATCAGATCAAGCCAGATTTCCAGAAAGTCGCATCCCCTTTGGTCATTGGACTACCACCCTGTAACTGTGGTGATGTGCCCTGGAAAATTAAATTGACCAAGGATATCTGTTTGTCTGATTTGGTTTACCTAATCAATATAAAATAGGTTTTCCACAAAGACCCAAAATGTTCTTGTCTAGCCCTCTAAAAATCTTAGGCCTTAATCTATTTTCATCAGCACATCTACGGGAAGTTGATGTTTTTCAGAGTCTTCCATTGGGTTTAAGAAGCATGCCCGCAAGTTTTCTAAAGATGGAAAACAATGCACTCACAAGAACAGAACTGTTTCTTTTCCCCTTAGTGAAACACTGTCTACTGATCACTTCCCAGAGGATGGAAGGCCCTTGCTTTCCCAGTGAGGCCAGTGTCTGCAGGGAGGTTCATGGCTTGTGTGAGGACAGCTGTCAGTAGGACTGCTGCAGGCTCTCCTGAAACTGGCTGATCATCACGTCCACAGCCTCTCTCCCAGTTTCTCTCCCGCCTTAGGCAATCTTTCCATCTCTGTTAATGGTGTTTCCTGCTTTCCTGCTTTCCTGCTTTCTCTCTGCCTGCACCCTTCCATTCCTGGCTCTTGACTCCCGAGCACCTGGCTCTGGAGCTCAGACCCTGGGGCACACACACAGTTTCTCAACAGACAAGAAAATTCACCCAGTACTCACAAGTAACCAAAGATTAAGCAAAAAAGAAACATACAAATACAGTTTCCAAACAGCTCAAAATGTCACGCAAATCACCCTACTCTTTTGAGGTTAAAAGAAAACGAGTACCCTGGATGGGGAAAATAACATATGCCTCAGACTGTCTGCCTGATAGAAAACCAACTTGTGTACAAGTGTAGATTTCCCTGTATAAAATCCAGTATTTAGAGCTATTGTTGTTGTTTTATACCCAGAGTAACTACCAACTGCAAAATATTTTTGCTTCAAGTCAGAATATTCTCTGTATTGCGATTGTCCTCTGTTGGTATTAGCTAGCTATGTTCTTCCACACCCTCAACCTTTCAAAAAAGGTGTCATCTAGAAACTTGGGTGATCATAGCTATTTCTAGATACAAATGTACAGTGTTGGAACAAAGCAATAGTGATGCCCCCTTGAGAGTCTGTAGTTGGCACTGGATGTATAAAGCAAAGGATCCAGAGAGTTAAATAGCAAAGCTCACAAACAGAGCAAAGCCACAGGCCCTCGTCACCCTCGTCACCCTCGTCACCCTCGTCACCCTCATCACCCTCGTCACCCTCGTGGAGAGCAGCCTAACATGTATGTATGCTGCTATCCTGTGGATTTACATAGTCATCTAACTTATCAGAGTCTCTGTGCTTCCAACAAGCAAGCACTTTTGGAGTTTTGGCAAAGAATGAAGAAAAGCCCCCACACTCTCACTTCGCCATCTGTGGGGAAGGCAGACAAAGGAGGAATAGAGAAGCAGAGTTGGCAGACGGTGGCAAAGACTAAATGGCAAGGAAGTGCTACTCTCGGTAGGTCCCTCAGAGAAAAATCAGCTGGAGCCTTTGAAGACCTGAAAAGAGAGAGTAGGAGCTTATCATCTAGGCAGATGAAAGAGAAGAAATGGCTGCCCTGAGCTATGGCCAGGATGCTTTAGGAACAGCAGGACACGGGCCATGCTGAGCGGAGGGAACTGAGTTATGAGTTAAGAAAGGTAATGAGGTCTCCACTCCAGTCCTACTGAAAATGCGACAGCTCTCAGCAGCAGCCACGCGGACCTCACACTTACCCATCTGACGCGCTGACCCCTGCATTTCTCAGCCTCTTCTAAGTATGTGCTCTCAGCTCAGCTCTTCCTTTACCCGTGGCTTCCTCTAAGCGTCACAGAAACATCACCAGTTCCTCCGCCACCCACCTCCAATTGGTCCTGCACATTGTCAATGGGTTGGGGCATCCTTTGGCCTTCCTCCAACTTCATCTGCACCTCTGGTTCATTGATTCCCCCTTTTTTCTCCCATTTAATCAACTATGCCTTTCCTTATTCCCCCCTGAGATAACATCATTTCATTATTTATTGTTTCAATTGCACATTTGTCAATATCTTAACTTCCTTGCATTGTATTGTCTAAATCCTGCAAGACCTGACATCTAGATGGTCCAGCTCATCCTCCTTCCCTGCAACTGATAGCCTTATGCAGCTGAGTAGCCCAGCAAAGCACACTAGCAGTTAAACTTTCCTGCCTCTAGCTATCTTAATCTTTGCTTCTACACTCTCACTTTCTCCAATGAGAGAGATAGTTCATAAAAATGCTCCCTAAATCTTTACCCCATTCTTCAAAGACCCTCGCTCAGCACATGGTGGTCTGTCTCATCTGTGTGCAGTGCAGAAAGTAGGTGCTTCCATGTGGGTTCACCTCAACTGCTTGGCATTAAATGCTCAAACACCTCTGTGACCGCTGTCTTTCCTCCTTCCTTCTTTTTCATAATGAAAGGCTATTTCAGAGATTTATTTTAGGTGCATCTCTCCATGTTTGCTTTAACCAGTCAGGCATCACTGATTTGCCGCTCATTTTTAATACTTCAGTTTTCTACTTAGTCTTTCCAATGATTTTAGCCTTTTTAAAAGTCCATATAATTCACACTCACAACTTCCAGTTATATCTTCTAGCCTCAGCAGATTACTGCAAAACACATGGTGCATATAAATTTATGCAGGTACACACATATATATCTTAAAAAACAAAATATCAATCAATAAATAAATATCAGTTCACTGGATTATGAATATTTACAATATAATTAACCAATGCCCATCTCTACTTTCAAACCATTTCCACCATCTTCAAAGGAAGCCTAACTCTAACTAAGTAGTCTTGTCTTGAACAGCTCACAATTTCTAATAAACACTCTTCTGGTTTTTGTTTGTTTATTTGTTTTTGTGGGATTTCTTGTCTCTATAGATTTACTTGTTTTAAATAGGTCACTCTAGGAGAATCATATAATCTGTGACGTCTGTGTTTGGCTTCTATTAACTTGTGTGTTTTCAAGGCCCATTCATACAGCAGCATGTACTAATACTTCGATGTGTCTGTAATTGAATAATATTCATGTCCTGATAAATTCATGAACTCATCCCAGGATGTACATGTCAGTGTGTTCAGCCATAGATCAGTTGATAGACACAAGTGTTGTTCCTTCTCAGTTACAGTGACGAGTACCAGTGTCCCTTAGTATCTGTGTTCCACTCTTTGATGCGCATTCCTATGAATAGACTTGGTGAGTCATACAGTAAGTCTGTGTATAACTCTTTAAAGAATCACCAAAATATCGGGATCCCATGTCCTCCTCCAGCTTGTCGCCTATCTGTTTCTCAGGAACCATTGTCTATTGCCTCATCCATTCACAGCCTTCAACTATGGCCTGTTTCCAGATCTTGTTCTATGCCCTTCCCCTCTCCTCATCGATTCTGATATTCCTCCAGTTTCTTTCACAAACTGCAGCCAGTGTGACCTTTTCAAAATGCAAATCTGACGACCCTACCACCGCTTCAAAGATCCAATTAATTTGGGGGAACTACAAGGTGCCCCGCCTGCCTAACCCTGTCTGGCTTCCTATTGCATTTCCTTAGTCATCTCCTTGCTGCACACAATTCTACAGCTTGGATCCATGATCTTGATCTATGACAGCCCTTCTAGCTCACTGTCTTCTCCTCCTACCTACTCTTTACCTTCATTTCCTCATTTCTATCTTTTTTATGTCTGTTTATTCATTACTTCTCTTGTCAAGGAATACCTGGCCTCCTACTCCCTCAAAAAGTGATGTATGTTTGGAGCAATGGCTTTCAAAAAGGAAATGAGGTAAAAACTAGAATGCTATAATGAACCTCAATCCAATATGACTGGTATTCTCTGAGAGCTTAGGGTTCAGAAGACACAAAAGAAAGCAGCTAAGAAAAACGAGTAGGGATCCAAGCAGCGCTAAAGACTGAAGAAGCTAAAGATGAGGATACACCGAGGATTTGGAAATATGCTGAGGAGGGGGTCTTGGTTTGACTTTTGCTAGGGTAGTTTTTGTTTGGTTGTTTTGTTTATCTTTACTTTGTTTCACTCTGTTTGTTTCTTTTTGTGAAATGTTTTTCTACATATCCTAGGTTAACCTTGAATTCATGACCTTTCTATCTCGGTCTTCCCAATACAGTGATTCACTGTGATAGGTGTGTCTCACTGCACTCAGCTCTTTAAGGAGCTTGGCATTCCATTCTCCAGAAATTTCTGCAAATTCTGTAGGATTCCTTAAAACTAAATCTCTTCATTACAGGACTTTTTCAGAGACCTTAACATAAATAAACATGCTTACAGGAATTTATAATAAGGATGCACTATATCCTCAATATATTTGAGTTCTTGACTCATTTTTCTTTACAGAGTATATCTAAGGTCCCACTACTATATTTTGTACCCTTCTGGAAACCCAATGCCAAAGCATCATGCGTCCAAAAGGGGATTAGCTGTCATCAAGAAAACTAGGTCTGTATTGGGCATAAGTCAGAGTCTTGAGAATACACTGAGATATCATTTAATTGGTATAAAGAATTATGGTGAGGAACAGAAAGAATTTTTAATAGACTAGAATGACTCAGTAAATATGCCATTTGAATATCACCAGGCACCTGGGTAAGAGATTGCTACTTTAAATCACATTTAAAATGAACTCATTTTGTAACCTTAATTTGGGAAACTTTAGAAAATGGGAAGTCTACTAAGGCTGAAAATAAGTAGAATTCAGCATGTTCTCCTCATATCGGTCAAGATCCAGCATTTAATAGAAGAGATAGGTGATCAATTATTTAAGTCATTCACATATTGTACGTTGTCAGGCCAGTACACAGAGATAGGTAACAACATTATTTGGAAAGATAAAATAATAGGTAGTAGCTGGGCGTGGTGGCACACGCCTGTAATCCCAGCACCTGGGAGGCAGAGGCAGGAGGATTTCTGAGTTCGAGGCCAGCCTGGTCTACTGTGTGAGTTCCAGGACAGCCAGGACTACACAGAGAAACCCTGTCTCAAAAAAACCAAATAATAATAATAATAATAATAATAATAATAGGTAGATCAGCTCAAAATAGAACTAATTATCTGTAGAATTGATTATATGTAATAAATAAACTAAAGCCACTTTTATTTCCCTGGGAGGACACAGCAAGCAGGCAGTTCAGACTACATAGGTCTATGGTGATCAAGGTTTTCAGTTCCTTCTATGTCACCATCTTGAAAACTGACTTCTTAGCCAGCTCATGATCAAACCTGGCACCTAACAAAGAGAGGAAGGCAGAAAAATAGAAGGATGGAGAGCAAATCCAAATTCCACAGAAGTCACTTGTGTTAAGTAGTTATCTGGAAAGTTGCACATATTGCTTCCATTTTCCGGGACAGACGTTGGTCTCATGACTAGTTCTAAAAGCCGCAGCCGCCGCCGCCACCGCCACCGCCACCCCTCTGACAAATTTAAAGAATGTCACTCATCCAGCCTGCTGCTCCGCAAAGTATGAATGAAGGCCTGTCACTAGAAAGATGAATGGCATCTGGCAGCCATTGGAATGTCACCCCAGAGAAGTAGGAACAAATATACAAATAAAGCCATATTACTAATTTGTGAATTATATATAGGGGGCATATATGTTTAGCAGATTTATATATTGGTAATAATAGAATGTGGTACATAGAAATAACCAATCAATTATTTTTGCAATCTTCATTTAAATTATATAATTAAATAACTTATTTTAATTCAAAGGCAAAAGAGACTTGTAGAAGGTTTATAAACAGAATCAAGGCATTTACAAAGAACTTGAGCTTCAACATACTTAAAAGTTTAATTTAATGTAGTTAAGATTAACTTAAGTAATTTAAAAGACATTATTTTCTAATTAGATAGCTTGGGGTTTTCAAAAACTTAGCCACTTTAAATTTATATATTCAGCTTAAAATATTTAAACAATTTTAATTAATTATATTTCAAAGAACTGCTTGAAACTGATTGCTGAAATGCTATATTTTAATACAATAATAAGATTTCTCAATTGGATATAAAATACTAAGGAAAAATTAAGATATATCTGTAATAAGTTAAACAGTATTTTAAAATTACAAGGTTTAAAATCAGAAAGTATTATGGGAACATTTGGGTTTCTCTGGGAGATTTTGATGAACATAAAAGATTCTTCCAGATTTTGCATGTAGGTGATTTTTTTTTTTTTTTTTTTTTTTTTTTTTTTTTTGGTTTTTTCTGAGACAGGGTTTCTCTGTGTAGCTCTGGCTGTCCTGGACTCACTCTGTAGACCAGGCTGGCCTCGAACTCAGAAATCCGCCTGCTTCTGCCTCCCAAGTGCTGGGATTACAGGCGTGCACCACCACCGCCGACGTAGGTGATTTTTTTAATGTAATTATTTTCATGGTTTGTGTGTGTGTGTGTGTGTGTGTGTGTGTGTGTTTACATTAAGGTACACATATAGAAGCCAACTTCAAATGTTGTTCCTCAAATACCAAACATCATGTTTTTTGAGCTAAGGCTCTCCCTGGCCTGGAGCTCAGTAGTAGGATAAGATGGCTGGTTATGGAGCCACAGGGAACTGCCACCCTGCCTGCAGATTCTACTAAGGCTGTTTTGTTTTGTTTTGTTTTGTTTTGTTTTGTTTTGTTTTGTTTTGTTTTGTTTTGTTTTGTTTTTATGGGGGTTCTTGGGATTAGACACAGGTCCTCACATTTGCATAGTACTTCATCTGAACTATCTACCTGACTCTTTCTAACAAGTCTTAAAGTAGCAATCAGAACACTAACTTCTTCATAAAATTCAACTGCCCCAGGCAACATTTCCGGAACACATCAGTGCATTTGACACATCTGGGATGATGAGCATCTCATTCCATTGTGTTTATCTCCTTCAAATAAACCACAAAGTAATACCATCTTACACATTGTATGTGTAAGAGAAAGAGAGGGGATGGGAAGGATGAGAGAGAGAGAAAAGGAGAGTCTAATATGGACTCATGAACTCCACCACCAAGCACAGACAGAGCACAATTGAAATGGAATCTTAGGACTCCATTCTGAATCCAATGCACTCCTACCAGGGCACAGACATTACCAACAGCATCTCTACATAAGGAAGGGCAAGCTCTCCTTCCCACCTAATTCCCAGTTACTGTGGCAATTACAATTAAATGAATAAGAGTTCTAATTATTAATCATTTTTGTCCACAATGCACCTAGCACCACAGAAAAAGAACTGTCTCTTCCAGCATCTTCTTTCAACAGGCTCTTAGCTGTGTGTTCACGTGCAAATTATTACACATTCGTGCAGGAATGAAATGTGTTTTGGATGGCAATGATTCCAGCAGACCCAAAGGGTGGGCATTTGATTCCTTGATGAAAAGCTAAGTCCACTGTCTGCAAAGGAGCAAATTTTTTTTAAAAAAGCAAAGGACTGTTTTGCTTCAGGGCCCAAAAACCACACCAAATTCAGCCACAGCTCTGAGTAGCTTGGCAGTGCCATCCAACAGAAAAGGAAAATGATTATGAGTTATTTATCCACAAACGAACTCAGGAAACAACTTCAAATAATTCCCCAACCCAAGACAACGTTTCAAGCAGGATTATATAAAGAGGCACCTTGGCAAGATGCTCTAAAAACATTTAGTTTAGGAGAAGATCTCACCATTTCAGACCACAGGGAGGAAAACAAATATCCCCAACATCAACAAAAGCCACTGCTGTACCTTTTACTCCTGAGATTATATTCTCTATGTGTCACTCGTTTGCTTTTGTGTGTACGCATCTCTCTCTCTGTCTCTTGGTTTCTCTCTGTGTCTCTCTCTGTCTCTGTCTCTCTCTGTCTCCCTGTCTCTGTCTCTCTCCATCTCTCTCTGTCTCTCTGTCTCTCTCTCTGTCTCTCTGTCTCTCTCTCTCTCTCTCTCTCTCTCTCTCTCTCTCTCTCTCTCTCTCTCTCTGCCACTTAATTATGCAGTAAAAATCAAGCCAGCAGGAATTGCTTCTTCACATTTAATCATTATCCTCCCTGGCTGTTGAAATTTTTTTCTTTTTCTTATTATAAGGAAATTTTTCTTTCTATTATCTATGCTGCTCTCTAGCACATTAATTATCTTCCCTCTGACAAGCCCCTAATCCATGTTTCCCTGTGAAATCCGTAGCACTTTGTTCTCACTTTGCAAAAGCTTTAGAAGGAGACTTTTTCAGATCCTGCCTAAATGAGGCCTCTTAAGTCATCTGATGAGCTTAGATTGGCATTCAGCTCTCTTAGATTTGATTAGCTGATTCCAATGGCCTGCTACTACTTTCTGAGGCTCTGTGATTTTAGCAGTGGGGGTGGAGGGCAGAGAAGGAAAACAAGAATAGTTATCTGGATAATGGCAGGAAGTCGCCTGAGAAGGGAACATATACCTGCCCCACGCCCTAGAGCTGAATACAGTCATTAAGCCACAGCTGCCTGGTCATTTGAAATGGAGACCTTTACGCTCTTATCGTAGGTAGCCTCTGGGTTGAGGCCAGGAAATAAGAGCCTATTCATCTTCCAGCAGGACTCAGGATTAGTCATCCTAGCCTGTGGTTCTCCCTTCCTGCATCTTCCTGGCCTTTCTGCCTCTTAAACAATCAGTGCAGCATGACTATGGGCTGCTTAGGTCTGTGCTTGCTGTCCCGCCCAGGAAGAGGAAAACAGAATGCATTAGCTACAGTCCTCAGAAAACAGGCTCTGGTCTGAAAGCAGAAGCCATTGTGTCTCCCACAAAGGACGTTGATGACACTCTCCCGCCTTCTCTCACACTCTCAGAAAAGTTTTATTCCAGGCGTATGCTTTCAGAAAGACGGACCTTACCAGGCACTAATTAGATTTGGGGTTTCCAATATCCCTTCAAATTAGTAGCCAACACATTCGCAAGAGTGTTGAGCTGGAGCTGTGTATCTGGCAATGCAGAGACAGACCGTCTACCACTATAAAGGCAAAACCAAACCCTGGAAGTGGGATTTTGTCTTTGTTCTTTCTGGCCCTGCAGAGTCAGATGGTGCGGAAGGGAGGGAAATAATAAGAGAGAAGTTAGTAATAATAGCAGCATTATAGAACAGCCATTGTTTTGCTAATTCTTTTAAACATTGGAGCAAATCATTAAAGATGTATTTACTGTTCATGTTGGAGATCTGTGGGGTGTGAATTACAGGGTTTTGCAAAGTTGCCTAAACTTATAGGCTTCGGGAGTAGAACTGAGATTGGGATATTTTATGTCAGCACATTGGTTTGTCATCCTGACCCTTCCCCAACCTTCATACAAGGCTCTGCCCACACTTCTTCCCGGATTTTAGACCCGGCCCATGGCCCACACATCTGATGGAATTTCACTAGTCAAGCCATACAGAAGGGAAAATATCTACACTACAAAAGGGTTGTGCATATATAGTGAGACACAAATTGAAAAATAAGCACACAGGAATACTGCCTCTTTCAGAAAATACCATACTTGGTAAGTGCTCAGGGCAGTTGAGGCCTGTCCTGTGGAGTGGCCTCAAACCCATCATCCTGACTTTCATCCACTACGAGAGCTCTGAGATTACAGCTATGCATGGCTGGACCTGTTTACATGGTCGCTTTGCCTGTCACCGTGCCTCACACTAATGCTGACTTCACTTGAAAACTCCTGTTTTTGATTCATTCTCAAAGGATAATTCATTTCCACTGTCAACCTTTGCCTGATCCTTCTGGCCAGGAGTGAAGTCCCCATTCAAGGCTCCTCCTCCAGCCCCCCTCTCTCTCTCTATATATATATATATATACATACATATATATATATACACATATATATGTATATTGTATGTATGTATTGTATGTATGTATTGTATGTATGTATTATGTATGTATATAATCACTGACTGCACATTCCTATTTCCTTACCCTTCTTTACTGGCTTTTAAAATTCCAGCCATCACTTCTGCTTTATTTCCTATGTCATCCTGGGCCTTGCATGAATAATTTGAAAAAGAGTGAGGGACTGAATAAAAGATCATCGCTACTCTTGACTACACCAAGCACTAAATTCCAAGGTACTTTTTACAGGGTAACAATAGAGATGTCTTCCCTCTGTAAAATCTACAAAATGCATCAGTGGCTTCCCAGATGAATCAAACAGTCCTCTCTATAATTCTCTCTCTCTCTCTCTCTCTCTCTCTCTCTCTCTCTCTCTCTCTCTCTCTCAGCCAACACAATTTTTAGATTAATGATAGCGTCATGGTCATTATTTCACCACTTCAGTAGATGAGCGTCTGAGACAATGAATAGCAGAACCAGCCGTCATCTAATCAAGACCCAAGCAGCACTTGTCAGGAGGTGTGATGGCAGCCACCCCACTTCTCAGCATTATTGCCATTAGACAGAAGAGGCAATAAGGGGGAGGGGGATTGTTAAGTAGAATTCTTTAGACTGTGTAATTTTACCCTTCACCACTGATTAATTTAACAGCCGCAGATTCTCTGCTCCAGGGTATATGGATTTTTTTTTTTAAAAAAAAAAATGAAATCCATGCTAACAATGTGAATTTATGCACAAACAATTCTTTTTGTATGTTCACCTTACAAAAGTCGCTAATTCGGGACATCGCTTTTAATCACCCCAATCAATACTACTGATTAATCTGCAAGTTCTTCAGAGTCAGATAACTGGACAGACCAATTTGTTGGATAGCTTTTAACATAATGGAAAGGGTATTATGTTGGCTCCCAGACAGATTAGGGTCTATTGAGAATGGATGTTTGTATTATTTTTCCGTGGAACCAACCATCGGGCTTGATGACCTATTGTTGAGTATGTGAGCTGGAATATTCAGCAAAAACGAAAACTGAGAGATGAAAAGCATCAGCTACTAGCAGAATGCCCTCCTTGTTCCCCACGTTCCCAAAAGGAGCCACTTTAACCCTTTCTCAGATGAGCAAACAGAAGCACTGATAGAGCCCCAATATATTTTGATAATCTAATGTGACAAAAGAAGCTAAACTTATAATTAAACTATAAACAGCTACAAATGACTTAATCTCAATTTAATGGCCACAGAGGAAAAAGTGCCTCTCTCCTGGCATCCATGTGTAAAACCTGACAGTGGAACACTGGATATTGGCCAGTACTCAGGGGTTGAGCCAATCCTTATTGCCAAGAAAAAAGAACCGCTGTGATTAATCAGTCATAAACATGATCATAGTGCCAGGAGAACTGTAGGTATCCTTTACAGAGTTGGCACAAAGATGATTTCTTAAGATGAAAGAGGATGCTGTAGAACCAGAGGGAGTAGGACACTCCTGTTATCTCTGCCCTCAGTAGGTTGGCACAAGGTTCAAGGCCAATCTGAGAAACATAATGAGACCCTATATAGAAAAAGCAGGACAGAGAAGGATGTGATATTATGCAAATAAAATGTGGTGGTTTGTCAGACATCCATTTCCTCAGAACCCTAAAACTATTACTAGCTTTTAATTGTAGACCTAATTATGCTTAAAGCTTAATGTATCAGGGCTACAGTTATATCAAGATATGCTGAAGTGATTTGTGCCCCGTTCCTAGTTGTAGCTTCCTGCACAACAAAACAAGAGAAGAAGAAAAAAAGAGAAAGCAGTTTCAAAATCTGATTGTTGGTGAGATTCTATATTTCTCATGTATGCCCTCTGTCCACCTGCTACACAAAAACAAACGAATAAGTGACTCAAGCTAACTCAATCGCTTGGAGCAAGAGACTGCTTATCCCCCAGGTGTCAAAATAACAGTCACTTCAGTCATGTGTGAATTTGAATCCAAGAGAAGGAGTAGACAGCATCCTTTTTCTTCCTGTTTATCAAATGGGCATCTAGGAACTAGATGGCAAATGCTGTCACACACGCCTTAGATTTTCTGTCCTCAACCATGCTCTTGGCATCCATCCATTAAACACACACTGGAGGCTAGTATGTATGAGAACAAGAATAAACTCTGCTTGTCATACACAAATAAAGAACCTTCACCTCTAAATGTCAATACTCTATTTCACCACCAGCAAGAAATGTTAGGGTACTGAGATGACTTACCATGTAAACATGCATGGCATGAAGTCTGGGGACCTGAATTCAATCCCTCACATGCACATGCCAGGAGAGGACTACTGGCTACTTCAAGTTGACCTCTGACCTCTACATGTCCACCCCCACTGAAACATTAAATAAGTGTCATATCTATTTAAAGAAATACTGGGAAGGAATCTCATCTCCTGCGGTCTGGCGTGGCAGATTCGCTGGTTTAAATTCAGTATGGCTTGTCTGTAGAGCACAGTATCTGTCACACCATTGTCACAACTCGGTTAAGAGTTGCCCCGAGACCCAAAGAGGACAAAAAATAATCCATGAAGAAATTAGTACCTAAAGAAATGTTCTGGTCAGTTTGTGTGCATTCTGAAGAGTTACTACTCCTAACTCCTTAACAAGGCGTCTTATGATTTGATTAAAGAATCCTCAGTTATGTTAGGCAAAGTGCTCAGCAATGATAGAAGAATCTAAAACAGGAGTAAAAACTTCTTTCTGCCTCCTTGGAGCAACCAAAATAAAATGCAGTCATTTGGAGACTTTGCCTCCTGTGCAACAATGGATTAGCAGTGTTGCAGAGCCAGGTCCAAGACATTCCTAAGTGTTCTCTCTGGGCTCATGGGAGCCGGGGTTTGTGACCTCTTTGACTTGCCCTTGCCCTGTCTTCAGCTCGATTGTTACTAAGTCTATTCAGGTAAAGAGTTTTAGCTGGAAATGCAATAATCTAAGTGCTGAGGTCACCTAGGAATATAACTTTTCCCCTTTTTATTTGCTGACCACAAATAGAGAAGAGGCTATTTTGATGGTTAATAATTAAATGTAACTCCACCTCCTTCCCACTTTGGGCAGACAAGGAAAAGAGCAGAGGGATAGCACAGTCTGCAATACTGTGGTTGTGGAGGAATGAGTGCAAACGTGGCCTCCTCCCTCTTGGAACCAAAGCTATATCATTTGGAAAACCTGGATCCATTGTGCGGAAGCTGAGAAAGGCACTATGCCTCTGCTGGTTTGGGAGCCAAATGCTTCCAACAGCCGTGCTGTCCGCCACCTCCTCCCTTCCTTTTCCAACTCTTTCCATACAGATTTCTTTCCTTTTCCTTTCTTCCAGAAGATTGAATTTCACCTTCTGGAATTTTCATTTTGCATAGCCTGTGCTTAGAGAGTTTTTTTTTTTTTTTTTTTTTTTTTTTTTTTTTTTAATGGTAACAACCAGACCTTACTGGACAAATTCAAGTTTGAGGACTTTTCTCTGACGACTTGCCTTAAGGTGATTAAAATGTGGGTACCTGAGCTGGACCTGCTGAGATATGCCTGTAATCCCAGCACTCTGAGGCTGAAGCAAATGGTTCACAAGTCTGAAGCCAGACTGAGTTAAACATCAAATGGCAAGCCAGAAGGGAGGCGAGGAGGGAGGGAGGGGCTAAATTCCTGCTGCTACTGATCTAGAAGGTCTGAGATTGTAGTTGGAACCAGGACACATGAGGTAGAGGAACAGCACCCAGGGGGAATGGAACTACCAAGAACACAATAGTGTACTCTACCCAAACAAGATCAGGCACCCCAAGTTTTTCTAGTGTGGCTTCATGTAGGATTGAAGGTAAAAGACAAGAATTTAGCATAGAGTGATAGGTTAAAAAAAAGAAGAAACTCCATAATTCTGCAGTTACGAGTTTGTTTTAATGTATACCAGAGGAAAATAACTCTCAGGAGAGGAAAAGAAATTTAAATGGAATACCATTGAATTCTTCAAAAATAAAAACAAACAAAACCAGAAAGTACACAAAATCCCAGAAATCCAGTACCAAATGTGTTTATTAGACTCTACCACTACTCATGAGCTTCTCAGTCATATTTAAACTGTTCTAGTAATAAAGAGAAAGACATTTAGAGTGTCAGATTACTACAGTGCAGCTGATGCTGGTTTGCCTGTCTAGAGATGCCAAGTGTAATGACATATAATTTCAATTAAGTCCATAGTTCCACAAAATATTCTCTGTGCAAGACGGAGAGTTAGAAGAGCTTACTAAGGAGGCTTTGATTTACCGTGGTCATTTCAACACATTTTCCCTGAAAGGTTCCCAATAAACAACACACATCCTCAAAACCTCAATAAGACTCATATCTGACCTTTGTCAAGGCAATATCGGGCTGAAAAATGGATGTCTAAATGAGTGAGCACCTAACACTCCTCTTAAGGCTCAACAGAAAATCAGCCAGTAAATAGCTGTGTTGTAGATATATCGGCTTACATTTTCTAAGATTTGAGGATTTATCCTATGGATAATGGTCATTTCTCTCTTGCTCCAATTTATTCCCAAAAGAACTTTATGACAATTTTATTAGTTAAAATTCCTTAAAATATATTAAACACAAGAAGTGCAAATTTAAAGATACTATGCTATGAATACTAAGTTTACATAGGTGCCACATTAGTTCCATTAAGAATAAAAATGAAAAATAATCTACAATATTTTGGTTAGTCACATGATCATATCCCAGAAGCCTTAAGTAGTCAGTTGTCTGAAGGGTACCTCTGACAAAACACTATTTATTCCAATTCAGTATAAAGATTGTCTTTAAGTACCAACTAAGGTTATAGTTTGATAATCTTATTTAAGGAGAGTTTACAAAGAAAAAAATGATTCATTAACTAAGATGATGTCAGGACAAATAGCCAACTTAAAGTAACTCATAATTCAAGTTTCTAGAATCCACCAGTGTCATTGGCTAAAGAAAATGAGGGACTCATCACTCTCAAATTAAAAGTATGGGTCATATTAGATGGGACACAGGTGTCCTCCAAACTCATTTGGATTATTAACATACTGACTGTTGTAACCAACAATAACCAGTTTCTAAGGAATATCACAAAACTTTTAAATGTCTAGAAACATATGAGCTGCTGTGTTTATAATTCTGTTTTACCACTTGCTGTAATTATACAACAATTAAGATAAGGAGGTAACATATGCCATAAAGGCACTCTTTCAACTCAAAAGTCTCAGTGGGATAGTGAGGCTACAAACCACACTATTGTACAAAATTACCGCAAAGAAACACAACAGAAAGAGACCTGTCCTTTACAAAGTCTGAAGTGTGTGCCTCCAATCATAAAATCCCATGTAAAGATTTCATAAAATAGATGATCTCTGAATTCAAGGAAATGCACTTGATTATTTCTCCCATAAGAAAGATAGTTGAGGAAATAGAGGTCCTCTGTCACAGCTTCTTCGATTTACAGATGAGGAAGCCAACATCCAGAAAATTCAATTTCTGCTTTCAAGCCATCTCAACAATTCAGTCAGCCAATCAGCAAAATGAACAGACTTTTAAATTAGACTTAATTCAGAAGCATAAAATTTGCCTCAGCATATAATCTGTACTTGATACAGGAGCTAGGGCTTCTGGGAAAACGGATCTCAATCCCACAATCCCATTTGCCAGTAACAGCTCCTCAAACTCAACCCTAACAACTCTCCTTTTGCAGGTTTAGATTTGTTTGATGTGATGTGATTTTGTTTTGTTTCATTTTATAGGTCCAAGAGTATCTTGTCTAGCTTCCAAATTTTGTAATGTGAGACTGATAAATAGGAAATAAACAAATTTTCTGTTTCATAAACCCGTGCAGATGAGAACACAAGATGTGCTGCATCTACTCAGGATGCACAGATGGTCATTTTCAAAAGGGTAGCATAAAAGTCTAGTTTAGAAGATGAAATCTGAGGAATGGCTTGAAGGATGACAGTGAGTCATGTGGGTATCAAGGGAAGAAGTTTGTCGGCAGATGCATTTTCTTTGATTAACAAGAAGACCAGTGGAGCTGGTGCTGGGCAACAGATGGGATAGTTGAGAGAATTGTCAACATGGTATCTGATGCAAAGCCAGGTCAGAGAGAGCTTGGAGACCAACAGAAGTACCTCCGCATATACACTGATGAACACAGCCTCTTCAGGTTCTGAGCAGAATTGCTAGTTTTTCTCAATGGGTCAACCTGAGGGCTTCTTTTACAGCAGACTACAGTGGACAAGATCTGGAGTGCAGAGGCTCCCTGGAGCTCTTGTAGTGAGTCCTAAACCAAACAAACAAAACAAGAACAGCAACAGCAACAACAAAGGCAAAAGCAAACTAGAGAGGCTCAGGCTGAAAAAGTAGAACAGGGTGGGAAGAGGTTAGACCATTTAAACTTCACGTCTTACAGGAAAGAAGGTAAAGGCCGGAGAGGTTAAAGGGAGCCCCCAAGTTTCCAGCCTGAGCAAGTAGTAGAATGAAGGAAGCAATGGAAGTGGAAAGATGTGAAGGAGTATGTATGCCAAGAGAGCTCCAAGTTGGAATATACGATGCTCATGATGCCTGTTATGCACAAAGCAGGTAGACATTATAATGACGGAAGGAATCAAAGTTGAAGTTCAGTTTGGAGTCAGCCGCCTCATCATCCTAAATATCAGGAGACACCTATTTTTTCCAACTGAAAATGCAACAACCATAGTTCTATTCATTTTCTAGTACATTCATTAGACTGCACCACACATGGTCATAGTCATTGTATGGAATATGAGCCTATTCCGAATTCCTGTGTAGACTGCTGCTTTAGTTTGACACTTAATTACGATTTTCTTTACATCTCATGATCATTGAAAATCAAGAGATGTGGATGGAAATACACAAGAACACATGAAACCCTTAGCACTTTGCCAACAGTTGACAAGATTTGACCAACTACACATGAAGAGCAAAATGCTCTCTCCCTAAAAAGCATTTCAGAAAACATCTGAGATGTATTTCATGAATATTTAACATCTGTTAATGAAACAATGTAATTATATATTAATTAATCATGAAACTTTCCCCACTGGTCATTTTGGGTGGTATCTCCATGGTAGTCACCAATGAAGGCATATATGCCACAATCTCATCTCCTTCAAGAGAGTGCATACAAAATCCTTAATGAGCTTCCTGTAAAAGCATTTGGATTTCCTCCTTACCCAAAATTTAAATAACCATCTCCTCTTAGGTTTGGGAACCATACTCCTTTAAAAAAAAAAAGATTGCTCATAGTTAATATCTAGTCATGGAAGGAAAATCTTCATGGTGCTTCTATTCTAAACTGAAAATAAACAAGCAATTAGAATGACTTTGAAGGAGACATTCAACACGCCAAGGATCATCGTCAAAGAACTTAAATCCATTGGCAATTCATACACACTTGACAGTTAATTCTTATGCTGGGTTGATTGACTTTTGCTTTCTCCTCAAATTCTGCTTCTCACCTCCACTAAAACCTATGTATAGTTAAAGGAAATAGAAGGCTTTTACCAGAACCTGCCAACATGGGCCATGTTCTCAGAAAAATCATAAAGAAGGCAGCCTGAGTCATCATCTAGAAGTATTATAGGCATCTGGGTAAAGACTTCCACCTCAGCGTATGTTTGTTTGAGGGGATGTTTGTTGAGCAAGAATCTCTGAAGAACGTAGTAGGATCCATGACATATCTAGTCAGCTGGTTGACAGTTCCTTTGAGAGGTGTCTCCATCTTGTTGCAGAGGGGAAGGGAGTGAAGAGACACTTATGTGCCTGAGGCCTCACTCCTGGATCAGGGCAGCACAGAAGTCCTGACCTAAGGCAATGCTTCAGTAGTCTCTGTAACGCACATGTCGCTCAGTCCCTAAGTTGGTGTTAACTTCCAAATGCCACATGGAGCCATTTGAATTTTCCCTGCTATTCAGCAAAAATTTCAATAAACCTGACGTAACTGAAAAGAGAAGAGGGTAGGATACAAAACAGTCCCAATGACAATCCAAATGAGGGTAGCCGTGGACTTATTTTGTTTGTCAGAAAAGGTAACTGAAAACAGAAAGGCATGTGGGAGGAGGCAGGAAAAACAAAACAAGCAAGCAAGATATATGAAGACATAAGCCATCCAAACACGCACAGCAGAAATCAAGACAGTTTCAGCAGTGACCTTCAGCGATGAGTAAGCAATCTGTACACGACATGTGTTCCCCCTTTCCTACTCTCTGTGTGACAGACTCAACTGCAATGTGTCAGTCATTCAATTAGCAAACCCCTCCCCTAGGTTCCAGTTCTGGGCCTGGCTATGTTAGGAACTGCATGCCCAGTAGAGGAACTTTCAACCCAGTGCGCAGGATATGTGATAAGATGGACCACTGGAGAGAGTTAAGAGCTCCTCCAAGGGAACCTGGGACTTCTTCCATAAATCTCACTGCCACCACCAATCACAGCAGGATCTTTGGTCAGTGTCTGCCATTGTCCCTCTGAGAAGTACTTGCTGTCTACCCATTCCCTGGTGTTCAGAATCCTGCTGCCTGGGTAGATGGTGGTGACTTCTTCATTTCTTGGTGTGTGCCTTTATAAACTGCTTGCGAAGAGGAATTCATCCCACGTAGATGTCTGTTCCCATGTTCAAGCTACTGGAAAGAATAAGCCATGTCGTCTGTTATTATGAAGCTGACCTCCTGAGTGGGCTCAGGGATGAACATGAATAATTCTCAAATATATCATCACAAAGTAGCACATCCCCCAAAGAGGGGTCTAAATGACATTGTTTGAACAAGCCAAGGTTAAGGGAGGAAGCATTCAATACAAACAAAGGTACTACAACATAAATGAATCAAATCTGAGATAGACTATTGCAGGTTCAGAATTTCAACAAGCAGAGAAGACAAAAAAAAAAAAAAAAAAAAAAAAAGACAATCCAATCTAGAGAGAAAGGCAGCAAACTCGCAGATACAAACAGAGTAGACTGGAGGAGTAGCCAGGACCCCAGAAGAGCTGGGACATGGGAGGAACATTTCAGCCAGTCTGTCTGTTTGTCTGTGGGTGCTTTTGAAAATTATGTGTTTTCTGAATGTTGCCACTTCTATCAATTTCTGGAAGTATTTCTGTGATGAAGATCCAGGGGCTGTGGAGATAGCTCATCCTGGAAAGTGCTTGCTTTGTAGTTTTAAAAAAAATAAGGCAGATGTAGCGGTCAGTGTTTATAATGACATTTATAATTCCAACATTAGGGAGAGGAAGACAAATGGATTCCTGGGGCTCCCAAGCTCTCAAGTCATCCATCCTACCAAATTTGGTGAGCTCCAAGCCAACTAGAAAACTGTCTCAAGAAACAAGAGAGAGATAGAGAGACAGAGAGAAACAGAAACAGAGACAGAGAGAGAAACATAGAGACAACACCTGAGGTGCAACAGTTGCAAACATTGTCCTCTGGTTTCCACATAAACACATATGTACACACACATGCGCACATACCTGCACGTACACACATGTGCATATGCACATGCATACATGCATATGCCTGCATACACAAACATGCACATACACATGCATACCTGTATGCACTTGCATGCTCTCTCTCTCTCTCTCTCTCTCTCTCTCTCTCTCTCTCTCTCTCTCTCTCTCTCTCTCTGATGGAGCACTACCAGTTAGAGCATCCACACAAGCATGAGTATGCCACACTCTTCTTCTCTCATCACATTCCCTCTTTTCCTTATGAACTGGGGGAGGTAATCCTGTCTTACAAAAGCCTGTGGTCATAGTTTTATAACACCTCTCACAATGCCCCATACCTCAAGCACTCCTTAAGGGACTGTCCCTGAGACCTAGTAGGTACCCAGAACGGTGTTCAGACAGTACAACAACAGCCAAAGTCTTTATTTCAAGTTAGTAGGACCCTTGACAATATCCCAACAGGTCACTGTATCATGTGAAATTGAATATGCCATGATACTTCTGAAAGGGTTCTCTTGTCACAAAGTACCTATCCACGTATCAGCATCATCTGCAATACTTAACTGGATTTTAATGTTTGGTTTGAGATTTCTGTTAGGGAAAGATAGTATATCGCTTTTATTAAAAAATAAGGCACAACATCTAACACGGCTGTTATTGCTTCCTGTAGAAATATTACAGTTTGTGAACGTTCAGGATAACACCCATAAATTCTTAAAATTAAGGACAAGGAAGAGGAAGTTCTGCAGGATAAAGGAATGGCTAAGCAGTAAGACACTTCCTTTCATTTCCTCTCCATATCTAGAGGAGGTATCCTGCAAAACACAGGAGTTCAGAAACTGAGATAAGAAACTTATTGTTTTTAGCTCATAAGTCAACACAAATTTATAATCTAGATTAAATTCAGGCTCTAGTTCTTAAGTACTGAACTTAAAAGTTGCAGTGTTTCCCCACTGTAGGAGTGTACTATTACACTAACCTTTTCAGAAGCACGCAGGCTCTGTGAGCTTGGGCCCTAGTAGGATGTCTTAGGAGCATCTCTTGTGGCACAGTCTAGACCCATTTTTGATTTCAACTCCCATTCAGACAGAAGTTCAGTTTCAATTTTTTTCCTGCTACTTCCCTAATAATAATCAGATATTACTAAGACATCCTCAACATTCCTTTTCCCCAATCTAAAAGGAAACCTACATCTCAGCAAAAGAAATTGTATTTTGTATGGATCGTGCTAGCAGGAAATTGAGCTAGAAACATTTGGTCTGAGCAAATAAAATAGTTATTGTCTAAACTGTCTGAGCACCACCTATTAGGATAATGCTTGATACAGGACTCACATTGATCCCATGAAGCTTAATGTGATGGACAAGAAATCCAGACAGAGTCTCTCATGTTGACACATGAGCTAAGGCTGCAGGACATCGTAGAAAAGGTAGTGGTTTGAAAACCAAGAAACCTATGCTCTTCTCAAACTGCATGAACATGGGAAAGTCCTTGAATTTCTGGACCTGTTTTTCTTGTTAACCAAATGAGAGGGTGCCCTGGCTGAATTCTCCAAAAGAAAAATACTGTAATTACACTTATTGTTGACTCTCAAGTCATAAACAGGAAAGAAAGGGAAGATCTACAGCTAATTGCCACAGAAAGTTCCAGAAACAAAAAGCAAAGGAAGGGAGGAGGGAAAGAGAGAGGAAGGGAGGGGGAAGGAGAGAGGGAGGGAAGGCAGGAGATAGTTGAGGAACAGAGGAAGGGAGGAAGGGAGAGGAGGGAGGGAGGGCAAGAAAGAGACATAAGAGTGGCAGGTCTTGGCCTCTTCTACTGACATCCCACAGTGTGTATTTCAGAACTAAGAACAGTTCTTAAACCTCAATATTGTGGAACAAAACATCTTCTTTCCATCGTGGAATGCTGGGATAATCCAGTTTGGAGAGGGGGGTTACCCCTTGTCCATTAACAAATATTTGCTTAGGACTTAATAAATTTGAATGGTTGGGAAATTCTACAGCACTTCCTGTGACTCTCACCATCTGAAACTAACATTCATTAACTTGTGCTATTCTTCCCCTTGGACTACAGGCTGATCTTGGTGACTGTTTCAACTAAAAGAACACAGGGAAAGTGCTAAACTCTCATCTCACTCTTTGACTTAACAGAAGAACCTGGTTTCCAAGTTGTTTAGCATCACAGTCTTTCAGAACTCTTAATCTAGAAGTCCACTGCCATGTTGCAAACAGGACTGTTGGGAAGTATGCAAGAAAAGCGACCTCTGGCCAGAAACAAGTGAAAGAATACTGACAAACATGAGAGGAAGCTGGGAGGAGGATTCAGCCTTGAACGGACAAAAGCTGAAGCCAATATTTTGCTGTATGATCAGAACCTGGGCAGAGAACTCAGTTAAGCCAGGTCCAGACTGATATCTCGTGACAATTGAAATGGTAAATATTTTAAAACTTCAGGACTCGAGGGCAAGTTTACTTAGTAATAGGAAACCAATGCAGTTAACAAAGCAATGTGAATCTCAAAGAAAAAGAGATGGTTTATGAATGTAACATCCAGGGGTATGTAAGCTTTAAGTATTGATTTGCTTTGAAGGCATAGTCAGAAAAAAAAGAAATCCCTTTGCTAGGTTCCCTCCTATTACTCCAAACACATACAAACCTTCAATTAAAATGGACCCCCAAACTGTTTCTGCTCTGAACGTAACTTTTTGTTGGCCTATAAATATATCCCTATGCTTTTAAGAGGATCAATCTTTGAGGTAGGCAGCAGAGAATGGATAAGTTTTTGCATTATCTAAACTAATGAAATCCTTAAGGCTAGGCTGGCATCCACAAACACTGTCCACTGAAGAAGAACAAGGCTTTACAGCTGCTGCCCAATCTGGTTTGACAATCCATCGGCCAGCTGCACAGAGCTTCTAGCTGAAACTCTTCTGTGTACTGGGTGCTGAAGGCAGGTCTTACTGATATGCAAAACAGCCCTCTCTGTTCTACAGCCTAAACATATAAAAATGAAGCCTTATGCTTATCCCTTTCTGAGTCAAGCACAGACATCCAAATAGAAGAAAGCATTCCTGTCAGTAGTAGTGTACTGGCTTGATTTTGTGTGTCAACTTGACACAGGCTGGAGTTATCACAGAAAAAGGAGCTGCAGTTGGGGAAGTGCCTCCATGAGATCCATCTGGGTGACATTTTCACAACTAGCAATCAAGGGGAGAAGGCCCCTTGTGGGTGGTACCATCTCTGGGCTGGTAGTGTTGGGTTCTATAAGAAAGCAATCTAAGCAAGCCAGGGGACACAAGCCATTAAGAAACCTCCTTCCATGGCCTCTGCATCATCTCCTGCTTCCTGAACTGCTTGAGTTCCAGTCTTGACCTCCTTTGGTGATAAACAGCAATTTGGAACTGTAAGCTGAATAAACCCTTTCCTCTCCAACTTTCTTCTTGGTCGTGATGTTTGTGCAGGGATAGAAACGCTAAGATAAGAAGCTCTTAGGTCTAAATATATTTAAAGAACAAACCTTTAAATATATTTTTCCTAGGCAAAGGAGAGAAAAGGTAGAAGTCGGGGTATGGTGGAAGAGGGAAAGGAGATAGGGAAAGAAAGAGGAGGAGATAAAGAAACATCAAGGGGAAATCATTTGAAATGTAAATAAAAAATATATCAAATAAAAAAAAAGACAAAAAAAAAAAAAGAAACATCAGGAGTTTTCATTACGGCCCTTAGCAGTCATCCTGCTTGAGAGACTTTCTCTTTGTTAACACTGCTTTGAAGTTTTCTTTATCTCCCCATATTTCTCAGTCACCTGGGGTACTCTTTGGTTCAGATGTGCGATGAGTCAGGAAATCCAGGTTTAACTTCCTTGGGGATGCAAAGAATCAGAAGCCCAGTTTACAAGATGATCAGGAAGACACACCCCCTCCCCTTGTCTCAGGCTCAGTCTCTGCGCTGTGTGTGAAGTCTTGTAGTAGAAGCTGCCTTGCTGCTGACTCCTGGTGTCTACCCTAAAGCCTTCCACACTAGAGGCTCACAAGGCTGAAGATGTGATAAGCTGCTTTTACAAACCCACTGCTCAGGCCCCAGGGGGCAGGGTTTGTGAGGGTCATCTCGGCTCACCTCTTTAACATGACTCCCTCAATACTGTGAACCATGAACTGCTTTCTGATTTTGAGTCATACACACCTCACCACTGCGAGTTATAACATTTCTACCTGAAGCCATTGTTCCACACCTTCAGCTTTAAAGCACTGGTTGACCATGAAAAGTGGCTTCTCAGCTTTGAGGTCTGAGCTTCAATAAAAACACATCTGTACTGTACCAGGGCATGGTTCTTGTTTCCTAATAGCACATCCTGTAGAGGACTTACCGACATTTTCTACAGATTGTATGTGTCAGGTGGACTAGACCTTCTCTTGAACATCACTGTAGTCCTACTACCTGGCAGAGGGTCTGCTACCCAATTAACGAGGCATACACAGTAATTCAACTGTCCATGTTCCCAAGTATAACGTGAGGATAGAGAGTGGGAAGTAAAAGAGCTTATCAATCAAATCTACATATAAACTCTAGTGCCTGCAGTACCACATGTGCCCTGCTGTATGTATGCATTTGTTGTCCTCTGCTGCAGAAGTTGCACGAGGCAAGAGACAAACAGCACACTTAGCAATAAGTGAAGCTGGAGTCACAGCTGGGGACTAGAGACCAGAAGACTGATTACAAGAGATGAAGTATTTAAAAAGTTGTGTCTCTAAAACTTGATGATTTATTATGGGTAGAGGCAAGGGAGTTGAAGAGCAAGATGACTCAGAAAATTGGTAGAACGGAACTTCTATGGGGAATAGCTTTATTTTTCTCTTTTACATCAGAGAGATGAGTAATGTAAACAGTGGAGACTCTGGGTATTCAAGATTGAAGATGCGGCTCTTGTTCATTTCCCCGCATCTTGATATTGGCAATTGGTAAGCTGTGGGGACGCTTGCACCCCCACAGTCAGAGAATTTGAAATTTGAAAGAACTGCTTTGTAATTAAAATACCAGAAAACAGGCTAGATACTGTTGTGAAAAAGGGGGACCAAAATCAATCATCCTTAAATTCTTTAAGGACTAGATTGTGTATGTGGAATTGAATCACTAAATCATGATGCGGAAAAATGACAAATCCTCTGGTAGTGTTTCTCATTGCGCCTCACCTTTAGATCACAAATAACTTCATCAAAGTGGAAAAGAAAATTTCTTTCTTGAACATTCCATCCCTTGTAAAAATGCTGAAGAAACAAGACTGTGGTGGGGACAGGGAGGAGACCTGTCCAGGAAGAGGACAGTCTTGAATAGGAGAGAGGAAGCTCTTCCTCTGAAGACATTTTGAAGAATCTGAAGAGAGCACATAAGTTGTTTGCACAGGGGCAGCAGGAGAGCCTGGGCAGAGACCGGAGGATCTAAAGGAGAGTGGTTATTTAGAACACTGGAAGACAATAAAGGGAAATGGGGTAAGGGACATGATTATTGGGGAAATGCCTTATTCCTCACTCCACCCTCTTCTTATCCTAATCTGGAAAAGACAAAGGAGTTTAAACAGGTCCTGAACTCAGTAAGGCGTGTTTCAGTTTCCTCCTTTGCATGAAAGGGGTCCATTAAGGCTTACGTGCTGGGCTGCCGGTACAAATACCATCAGCTGGGTAGTATAAGCAACAGCGACTTTTCTAACAGTTCTGGAGGCTTCGAAGCTAGGATCACAGGTCAGCAGGATAAGTCTCTTAGAAGGGCTCTCTTCCTGGCCTTCAGATGGCCACTTTCCTGTGGTGACTTCACATAGAGGGGAAGTGAGGTTTTTGCCCCCCCAGTCTCACGCTAGGGGATTAATCGCACAACTCCATTCATGCTAAGCAAGCACTCTGTCCCTGAGCTGCCTTTGTGTATGTTCCTATAAGGATACTAATCCAGCATCCTACCCTGTATTCTCATGTGACTTTCTTTCCTTAGCCTTGGCCGTCTGCATCAATGCTACACCTCTAAATTCAGTTCCATCAGGAGTTAAGAAGTTAGCTGAGGTTGGATAGGCAACCAGTCCACAATGAGAGTGTTAAAAAAGATGGGTGACAAGTTGACCAGATGGCTCAACAGGAAAGCTTTCTGTGCCAGTCTAAGAACCCAAGTTTGGTTCTCAAAACCCACATATGTTACAAATAAAGAACTAACACCAAAAAATTGTACTCTGACCTGCATCTAACTCCCGTGGCATACACCTAATCCACCCCGAAACGACACACACAAAAAGACATGACAATAAAAATAAAAGTTTGCAAAGTTACGAAAAGCACATCCCACATCCTCCCTACATTCACAAGTCTGCAGATCAGTTCTGAAAAAAAAAATATACTGGAATTATCATTTGTAGGGACTAAAGAGACATGTCAGAGGGTAAGAGGGTGCATTTCCCTAGCAGGATACCCAATTTCTGTTCCAAGCCCCCCAGATAAGGTGACTCATACACAACACTAGCTCCAAGGATTCCAACGCCCTCTTCAGGCATCTAAGGAACATGCACTCACATGCACATACACATATACAGACACATGCACACATGTTCCAACACACACACACACACACACACACCCACACACACACAAATTTTTAAAAAATAATTATTTTAAAACTGAGCAGCTACCTCCATGGTGCTCACTGGAAATCTGCCCTGAGAAGGAGACAACGTGAACCATTAAAACACTCTGACACCCAGCTCATGCTAATCCAGCCAGTGTAAGTCTGACAGGCAAAGCGCTCAGACTAAGTCAATCTTAGTCAGAATATCATTAACCTATAGAAAAAGTTTAGCTTGGGAAACATGCTGCTACTTTTATTCAAGATCAACCGTGTATATAAGGCTCAAATGTTCGGACCAAAGACAGACTTAGAGGGTCCACTGATGTATAGAACATACTGTCAGACTAACTTTGCATTTCCCAGATCATATTTCAGAACTTTAAATGAAAATATAAATAGAAAATCACTGTGTTGAAAAATCTAGTTAAACATAGTCAATTTAAATTACTTAGGTTATTTCAAACCCACTATGATTTTTTCAACTCTACCTTTAAAATGTCCAAGTTGAAACAATGCCCTGGTTGAAGCCACTATAAATCAGCAGTCATCACTTCTTCGGTGGTCCAGCGGGAGGCACTTGACAAATCCCATCTCCTTTGTTTATTCTTAAAACTCCTGTTGGGTCACTTATATTTTCCTACTTTACAAATAAATAAGGCAAGGCCAGGCAGTAGTGGTGCGCGCCTGTAATCCCAGCACTCTGGGAGGCAGAGGCAGGTGGATTTCTAAGTTCGAGGCCAGCCTGGTCTACAGAGTGAGTTCAGGACAGCCAGGGCTATACAGAGAAACCCTGTCTCCAAAAAAATATAAATAAATAAATAAATAAATAAATAAATAAATAAATAAATAAGGCAAAGAGCTTGCCAGAGGTAGTGCTACTAAAAGAATTCAAACTTTATCTGACTACAAATACATCTTCTTGCCTTTATGCTGAACTGTTCAACATCGTTTGGGCATAAGTATGCATAAATATGAATAGGGAAGATTAAGCTGGGCTGGTAAGAGGGAGGTGGAGGGAGGGGGGATGGGGAGAGGGAGAGGGTAGGAAAGGGGAAGGGAAAAGGAGAAAGGGGAAAAGAGAAGAGAACAAAGAAAGGAAAAGGAAGTTAAGGAAGGCGAAGGGAAGAAGAGGAAGGGAAGGAAAGGAGAGGAGAGGGGAGGAGAAGGAAAAGGAAGGAGAGGGAGGGGAGGGGAAGGGAAAGACAAGGAGCACAGTGGTATGTATTCTTGATTAAGTATTTTCTAGTGTCATTCTTATAAGTATTTACTTACTCATATCTTTTTTAAATCACCAGAGAAACGCTGAAGAATTGTTCTGCCCTTGAAGTCACTTGATCATATAATCGGCTTTTTAGTTTAGCATCTCAGGCTGAAGAGACTGGTGCAATTCAGCATTACTACTTCTAAAGTATGTGATTTCAGGCAAATTGCTGATCTCCTCCTAGACTCCATCTCAAGGGAATATTATCACCTATGTCCCAGGGAAATTTTGAAAATTACATAAAGTCTGCAAAAGTGTAGAAAGCTGCCACATTAGCAGGAGTGTTTATATTTTTTAAGTTAATGAAAATGCTATCTGTATCTCTATTTCTTACTAAGGGCAAACAAAAGAGACTGTAAGATTTTTTTTTTTTAACAAAGAACCCCAGTGCCCAAGAATCGGAACTCATTACCATATAAACACCAGAGATAATCAAAGTTGTTTTCAAGCTTCATTGTTCCAATCTACTTTATCTCATTTCTCCCCCAGTTATTTTGATGGGTGTTTCACAACTATGCAGACTTCAATAACTCACTCTAATAATATAGTCTGGATAATTGTTACTTTCCCGAAATGCAATTGCTTATACTTTGCGTTGTAATTAAAGGCATTACTTAAACCCTCAAGTGGTCTTTGCAAATTTGGAACTGGAAGCTGAATTCATAAATGCTAGAGAGGAATAGGAAATCTTGGAACCCAAAATCAACAGACTCAACCTGCAGTGCAAACAACTATTGTGAGTCTTAACTCCTCACTGTGCCTAGCGGCCAGACTCTCTGCCATTAACAACATTGTTCCAAGGACTCTGCAGGAAAACATGTGCAGGAAGATCTACGATTTAACATCCAAGATCTACTGTTTAGCATCCGGTCTACTGATATGGAAGACTTCGGGAAGCCACAGAAAAGAGAAAGTGGAGTTCTACAAGCAAACCTCTTTACTAAGAAGCAACTCTAACTTTTAAAGACAGTCCAAATGGGCCTCGGTGACCTCTGCAAGGCAATGGTGGGTTTTTCAAGCTAGGAATGTATGGGTTGATCAATATGCCATCATTTGCTTCCTTCCACACAACAGCAATGGCTGTTGTCGAAAAATGGTTTGAACACAGCCATGTAGAAAGTAGATCATCAGGAGAGAAACCAGTAGAGAGCTGACTGAAAAGTAAGAAGGCGTCAACCATTTCAAACGAGGTTACAGTGGAATCACCCCAGTTCCTGGTTTAAGCTTCATCTCTCTACCCCCTTGTAAGACTTAATTGTCTACCCACTGCAGGGATACATCAAGGTAAATCGCCTATAACCCACATTCTACTCTTTATACACAGACCAGTGAAATGTAAAGTTTAAATCTCTAAATGTTGAACTAAACTCTCTTTCCATGATTTTATATATATATATATATATATATATATTCTAGAAAAGTAAGAACCTATATATATATATATATAGGTTCTTACTTTTCTAGAATATTCAATTCAATGCACATTAACTCTTTTATTCTAGCACCTAAGTAGTATATTTGGGGCCAGGTTCACCATGATGACTAAGCCATGAACTTCATTCAACTCAAAGATATCCCTCCAGGGTAGGGAATCCATAGTAATTTAGTGGGGTGCAGTTACCATATTGATTCATATGGTTGCCCTCATTTCCCATGCCCCTCTTCTCTTTTTTAGCTTATCTCTTAGGTTATCTCTGAACATGATTGTCCCGCCTCGTTGTTTTATGTTTATCTATTAATTAGAATTAGGCCGATAAAGCAGGAAGGTCGTGAATTCTAGCCATTCATTTTACCTATGAATAAAATGAAGTCTTTCTGATTCTGATAGCACAGAGGATGGAGGAAATAGAAAGTCATTCCTCTTAAGTCAAGCAGAAATATATCATAAAACAGAATAATCTGAAGTGATTGTTCAATACGCAGCATGCCTCAAAAGAAATAAAATGGAAGCCCTACAGCAAATGAGAGAGGGCGAGTTCATTCTAGCAAGGATAACAAGTTCTCAGGAACTGCCACAGTTCCAAGGGTTTCTAGGATGCAGAAGTCAAATGTGTAGTTCTGCTGCCCATCTCCAGCCTGTGGGGACTGAGACAATTGTTCTTCCCTATCCTTTTACACACACACACACACACAAACACACACACATTCACACAAACACATAAACACATATACATATATATACATACACCTATGCATACATACAAACACATATATACATACATACAAAGACACACACTATACACATTTATATAATACATACACAGAAACACATACACACAAAGATATACATGCTACACATGTACACAACAGAGAGAGAGAGAGAGACAGAGAGACAGAGAGAGAGAGAGAGAGAGAGAGAGAGAGAGAGAGAGAGAGACAGAGAGTCACAGAAGGGCTTACTGAGATCTTCAGGAGGACTATTTCAGCAGTTAGATGATGCTAGGCACAGCTAATTACCTCTTCCATGGTAATTGTCTCCAGTCCATGCTAAAATGTGGTCTGAGTAAGAGTTAACCCATTCCTATATAAAAACTTGGCTTTTTCAAACAACAGCCTATAACTGAGAAATCTCCATTACCCTGGGGGGGTGGTGGTATTTGCTCAGAAATGTGCTGTGAGCTGAGCTCTTCCAAGTAAGGTCGCCATGCCCTCTATTCTTTCTTAGATGTCAAATTCACAAGACTGAAGAGTTTCTGTCATAACAGACACCTTCACCCCCTATCCATCTGAAACAGTTTCCAATATAACTCTCTTAAATATCCAGTTCTATCTTGGTATTTATTTTCCAAGGAATTCTTTCTGAACATGCATGTAATATAGTCATGAGCATTAACTGAGGACACAGTAGTCTGCACTGTTGACATTTTCAGATCCTCATACTGGGTCTACTGAGGAACAGCATGAAGTAATAGCAAATCAGAAACACACAAAATGTTCAAACACAGGGAAAGAGAAAATTTGTATATATATGTGTATATATATATATATATAATATATATATATATATATATAATGATAAAGAGAATAGAGCTAGAATGATAAGCAGATAAAGAAATTTCCAAAACAGCCAAAAATACAACATAATTTGTTTAAACTTAAAGACAATTGTTAAACTGTAGTGAAGACGAGATGAACACGTATCGTAGCAGTCTCCACACTTTCTATGTGTTTGAAATATTTCCAGATTTTTAAAATGAAATAAAAAATTTTCATTGGGCAGAGAGAGAGAGAGAGAGAGAGTGGATGACATGGAGGAGTAGGGGACATTGCCACACAGCAGTACTGTAGTGTTCAGAGAAAAACTTTGTGCTGAGTTCTCTCCTTTCACCTTCTTGTGGGTTCTAAGAATTAAACTCAGCCGGGCGGTGGTAGCGCACGCCTGTAATCCCAGCACTATGGGAGGCAGAGGCAGGCAGATTTCTGAGTTTGAGGCCAGCCTGGTCTACAGAGTGAGTTCCAGGACAGCCAGGGCTATACAGAGAAACCCTGTCTCGAAAAAAAAACCAAATCCAAAAAACAAAAAACAAAAAACAAAAGGAAAAAAAAGAACTAAACTCAAGTCTTGGGGCAGACATGGCAAGCACCTTTGGTTAATGAGCTATCTTGGCCCCCTTGCAACACATATTTTCCCTAAATAAATAAATAAATAAATAAATAAATAAATAAATAAATAAACTGAAATTCAAAACTATTAAATAGCTAACTTTCTTGGTAGAACAAATTAGGGTTACTGCCCTGATCCAGTGGCTAACAGCCTAAGCTGTCTCTGTTGTCACATGTCTGTTAAGTTATGAACAATAGGTCATGGTCTTTCAAAGGATTTTTACCATGATGGGCAAAGGGAAGCAATTTGTGTATCCTGTCAAGCTGAATAATTAGCATTAATATTCTAATGTGAATGTATTTTCCCATAAGAGCTATACTTGAAGAGAAGAAACCTCTCTGGCCACAGTTTGACAGCTGAATGGTTAGAGATGTTCAAGTCAGCAGAAAGCAGAATTATAGGCCCAGAGCCTCATTCCTAGCCCAGAGCTTACACAAAAGCAACAAAACACCACCAAAGAAGGATTGAGAGACAAAGGTAACCATTCCAGAGGTGATTAAAGTGCCCCTGAAATACACATGTGCTTACAGAGAACATATCATTTTCCTCTGCCATTTATATTTACAAGAGACCCCGTCAAGCCCCTCCCCCACCACCCCAGCCCCCAGCCCCCAAAGTTGTACTCAGGACACCACTTTGTCCAGAATCTGCATAATGCAAGTCTTTATTCTCTTCTTTACCATCTTGAGGCTGTCTCCTCTTCCTGGACAGAAAGTGAGAAGCATTCTGACTCTATAGGGTCCTATAGAGTCCAAATGGAGGCAGGTAATGCCCCTGTCATGGAGTCTCTAATCCACGGTAGAAACAGAGCCAACGGTAGTCAAAACAAGGCTCACTGAGATATATTAAGCCTGAGAAGCACAGGGCTAATTACCACATACGGAAAAAGAACAATATGCATGTAGTTTTATTAGGGTCCTTTTGTGTCTTTCCATTGTTCCAAGCAATTATTTTTATAACTTTAGAAAAACCCAGTGTCTCTATACTAATTTTGCTTACATGAGCATTTGAGGTGAGTATGTCCTTGAGGCCAAAGCGTTGTCTTTTCTCATCTGGAGACTTTTAAAGCCGGCAAAGCGCTTGGCCCGTTATTAATGTTTGTCGGTTGAACGAAAGGATGAAGAAATGAATGTAAGTGAAATTAAGATATATTTCTTACTGACAGACACTAATGACTAAAAAAAGGCTTCCAACAAATGAGCAGAGTTGACAATTAAAGTGTAAATAGGAATCTAATGAATGTTCTAATTGATCTTCCCTGCTTTAAAATGTAGCCAGAATTTTTTAACCTTGAGGTACAATTCTCTGCAAATTAGTAGACTGTCCTTGTGTGAAAATCTCTTTAATCAATCTAATAGTTGTCTGCTCCACTATAGACTTCACGTCTGCTTCCAAATTGGTGTTTTGTTTTGTTCACCTTAACAAAAGTTATTCATGAATAATGCACTTATATACATGGATATATTTTACATTAATATATGTTTAGTTTAACACCTTGGACTTTTATAAAAATATGTAATATGGAATACAAGTTATTTACTGAAAGCTTTTTGAGAGTAATAAGGCTAAGAAGAAAATGGAAATTCTTATTCTTTTCTGAAGATTTTGCCTGAAAGGAAACAATAAATCAGGCTTTAACAGGATTTTTCCTTTAAGGTGATTCTTTCTCTAGTTCTTCTGAAGTCCCAAGAATGTGGTTCCTAAAGATATCTTAGCCCACTGAGACGTTTCACAGCATTTATAAAGGACCAGCTGTGAGGTAGCTTTTAAAAAAAGTTATTTATCCGGACTAGACCACCCACTTCCGGGCTACAAAAGTTGGGGACTAAATGGTGATTTTAAAATTGGAATCCATGGGAGTGATGATCATTGTCCCCACTCAGCAAAGGGGACAGTGTCTGCATGTACTGCTTCTGTCTGGAACCCAAAGTAGGCCCTGTTGCATCACAGGGAGCCTCTCTGCACCCCAGGTGCTGACAGAGGCCAGTAGGGCAAAGCAGTCTCTAGCTTACTTACATCTGAGGGAAGACAAAGGATAGTTGACACAGAGAAGGTTGCAACTGTTTCTCCGAGAAAAAGAGGTGTGAGGAGATTAAGGTTGTTGGATCCCAAGGGGTTAGCCCTGAACACATAAATACCAGCAACTTTAGTAATGATTAATGAAGAGGTTACAATTTTGAGTTCAAATGAAAAAATGCATCTCACATGAATGAACGTACAGCCTCTAATGGCCAAAATATCCCACCCACCCACCCCCCAAGCTCGAAGGACAGAAGATGTCTCATTATCTGAGGTCAACCCAAAAAGCTACTGTGTTGTTTCAGGAATTCATCCAGAGACAGAAAAGAGTTTGTCTCGCAGCGTGGGTGGGAGGGCAGTGGGAGTATGGAGAGGAGCATTTGACCTCCTGCACGGACTTCACTTATTTATTACAGCAAGGATGTTTTACAACATCCAGATTCCAGAACCCTCTGTATCCCAGTCGTTCAACAAGTTTTCCAAGGAAGCATGAGGGGGGAAAATGCATTTCATTGTTTGCTTTCTCTGTCGTTCTCTATAGAAACCCTAAGAAAGATTCTGCCCGGTGCTTCCAACCCCTACTGATCTCCGGAAGCCCTAACTCTTGACTCCAGCAGTCAAACAACAGTGGAATTTCATTTTGCTGGGAGTTCAGAACTTGATACGTGGCTGTGCACTCCCCGCCCCCTTCCCACCACAACTTCTCCTATTGCTCCACAGTAACTGAGGAGTTTGTTTTCAGATGGTATGCTGGAAATAAATACATGTCAGAGAAACCTGGTCTCCCTTACTTCGCGTCCTCCCCTCGCAGCAAGACCCTCCAAGAAGGAATAACCCCTGGCAAGCATCTTTGCTTCTTTCTTGTAGACTCAGCCTCTTGCAGGAGATTGGCTTGGGCTCTCCACATGCACAGGGGTAGTCCTAGCCCTCCCTCCAAGGAGTCATGACTTTAGCCCCTACCCATTAGGTTTAGTGGCAGATGACTCGGTATGCCTGGAGCCTGAACCCATAGGAAGTTGGAACAACACAAACTTGGACCTCAGAGGACCTCATTTGAAACCCTTTCTTATCATGAAAAGTGACGCAATGGTTAAAGAAAAGCAGAGAGGAAAATTGGGCTCTTAAAAACCAGGCTGCCGTTATTATGTCGGACTGGGAAAGTAACCACAAAGTGTTCTTAATGTGACTCAGTGGTTATCATTTCAAATCAGACCAAGAGCAGGAAGATGCAAGGATAATCATGAAACACGAGGCACGCTGCGACGGAGCACCAGTTAGTTCCAAATGTGTTCATTTATTCATTTGCAGTAATGGCCTCCGGAAATCAGTGGAGTGGTCTCCTGGATGTAAGGGAGTGAAATGCTTTTCCAACCTTCATAGTCACAGGACTAATTCGAATTTCAAAAGGAACACTAACTTACTAAAGGTACTATAAAAAGAGAAAGGGAGAGAGTGCAGATTCCACCCAGCTTTAATACCGGTCCACAGCAAGTTTCCCTAATGCCTTCCAGCTGCCTCCATTTGGTTAGTTGCTTTGACAGACCTCTCCTACAAACTTGGAACGTTTAAGGAAAAGGGGGAAGGAAAAAAGTTTCCTTTGCCTTCCTTCCACAGCATTCTAACCAAAAGCAGATTTTTCTTGGATTATATAAGAATGTGATGAGTTGGAAGGGGTGGGGGAGGGGAGGGCGGCGCCAAAAGCCTGCCTCTGCTTCTTGCAGTCTCCACAAACCACTGCACAGGAAGCCAGAGGAAAAACTGCTCGCCCTTGGAGCCCACACTCTTCTCTCGAAGAAGCCAAAGGTTACTTTTACTTCAGTGTTCTCCCAATGTCTGAAGCAAAAAGACTACCCAAAATTAAGCTACAACAGAATGATTGCAAATACTGTTAAAATTTCAAAACCTTTCCCCTTCTCTCTCCCTCGCCTCCATCACAGTGCAAAAGTTATTATTTACTGCCAAAATTTTACAAACTGAATGGCCTAAAGCTAAATCATCTCTTTCTTTGCACAAGAGCAGAGAACAAGAAAACTATGGAGAATAATATTACCAAAGATGAGGTATTAATATTTTTATTAACACAGACCTCTCTTTTTCTGCTGGGGCTTGAATGTAGGGCTTCGTAGAGGCCATCCATGCCTGCTGAATAAGATAGTCTATTATATATATATCATGAGCTGAGGTTTCATACCCTTCTAGAATCTTGATTTTGTTCTGAGTAAAATAGCATAGCATACTCTTTAAAAGCCAAAGTCATCACTTCTTAGGGTTCTCTGCCCCCACAAATTCTAGTAGTGATAGCACACATTAGGATGGTCTTCCATGAAGACATGTGGGAGAAAGAAAAGCCGTTAGGGCTGCATCAAGCGAGGAGAAAAAGAAAGACATTGTATTTTGATGAATTAATAGACCATTTGTACCTGCAATTCTGAACATCTATAATTCTCAATATAGAGATAGATATCACATTTTTATTTGTAGGACAGACAGCAAAGAACTTCAGTGGACCTTCATATTTCTCTAGTAAAAACTATCCCAGACATCTGAAAAATCTATTCATCTTTTGAAAAACTGTTAAAAACTAACCTGCTGCTACTGTTACAAACAAGTCAGTAGGAAAATGTTGTTTATCCCAGATGCTTTGCTTTTTAATGTTGCATGTTTAAGACTGCATCTTTGCAAGTAGGCACTTTGAAAGAATAATAACGATGAATTATATTTCATTTGTATTTAAATTCTCAGAAGTACAAGAAGTAATAGTCAGTTCAGTCTTGTAGATACATCTGATGCTTACCTACTTTTATTTTAACTACTTTTAAAAAAAATATTGGGTACAAGAGATCTTAAAACTCAAATATAATTTTCAACTACATTTTACTTTCCAGAATGTAGGAACATTCAGGGGCATTCGGAATCTGAGGATAATCATCCTATTGGCTGGAGAAAGTGCCACTTCAGGTCCTCAGGTGTGACTTGTAGGTTTCACTTGCACCGGCCCTTCCTTCAGGGAGCTTGGGGGAATTCAGTCTCCCGAAAACACAGGAAGTTCTCCCTGTTATGTCTCTTTGTCCTGTTTTTGGCTTATATATATTTTAATATCTACATGTTATCTGTTGATTTGCTAGTTTACTGCCAACATTTTGTGCAGAGGCTCTCAAGTATGAGAGACCATGAGCTAGGAGCAAAGAAATCCATCCGTTTTTATTTTGACAACTGGTAAACCCAGGAATTACCCTGGCTTTGGAATAAATTCTCCATTTCTTTATGACTTGATCATTTCAGGAAAATGTAAGCCATGCAATTGTTCATCTCCAAAGTAAAAGTTCTGCAAATTAAATTGACCAACTATGCTGAATGTGTGTGTGCTATATTCTTCATAGATTTTCTTTTCCTTGGCCACCTTTTTAATGTATTTTTAATCCTCCTATTTATTTCTGCATCTTACTTTTCATTAAACATACTCATATATAAAACATTAATAAAACATATTCCTATGCCATATTTCTTTTCCTTCTAGATTACAAGTTCCTTAATTGCATAGGCAGCACTTGGTCCACCTTTCCATTCCCGGGGGCCAGCTGATGACACAGAGACAACATTAAGAATAGCTTGTTAAATGAATAAAAGCACTGAAGCCTGCACCCTGGAAGAAAAGTATAAAATAAATCTTGAAAACATTAATAAATTGACTCGAGAGCAGTTTCAGGTAAAGCTATTGGCGAGTACTCAAGCCTAACATTTCTGGCATGCCCACTAAGGAGGGTCAACCTAAGCCCATAAGGGTATAAACACAGCTGGAGTTCTCCCCATGATATGATTAGTCTTGATTTATTGCACATGTCCACCTGCGAAGCTTCTCAAAGCACACAGAGTCATAATCTCCAAAGTCACCTAGTGACAAGTGAGTCCCTGGGCTCCATCGCTCACCTGGATCAGCAGGCCTCATTTATCCACTTGGCATCTTGGTTGGTTCCTAGCCCCAAGGCCTGAAACTTTAGACTTTGTCAAATCAAATGGGTGATAAAGTACAACATAGGAAGTATCTGTTAAAGGGTAGTGAGTTATTTCTCTTCTTTTTTTGTCTTTTTTTCTCACAAAATAAAGTTCTTCGAATTATAGATCCCATATAGATTTGTTCTAACTTAAGAGGATATGTGTGTTACCATACTACAGGTCAATAGAAGATGAGGTAGACGTGAAAGATCCAAGGAGCAGCTCAATAATTCCAAAAGAAAAAGAAAAGAAAGACTTGGGGTACAATTTAGTGGCCCTTGGCAATAAACAGAAGTTTGTAAATAGGGGAGGAAGGTCAGAAATAGAGGTGGAGACCCAGAGTAGATTGGCATATATAGTCCCAGCACTCACTAGGCTATAGAAAGAGGATCACGAGTTCAAGGCCAGCCTATCTTGCATAAGAAGATTCTGTCCGGAAAATTACACAAACAGACAGGCACACATACACACTTACACAAAAACACTTTCACATATACTCACATACAGACACACACATAATCATAAATGAAGACATGCTCTCTAAGAAGCTGAACTCCAATGAAGTTCAAATTAGATCAAGCTATCTAATACATTGTAGGTCACACATATACTATAAAATTTATTCTTATTTTCAAGTAAAATAATTCATAGACAATGCTGAGTCATATTCAGAGGATAACATAAATTGATAGAAAGTTAAAATTTGTGATTTCTCAATGGGGGGGAAAGAAGTTACTTTTGTTACTTTTCCTTAACACCCCCTTCAAACGCACTGTTCCTTGACAAACTTAACCTTGGCAATTAATAGTCTCGTCATTATAGGTGAGCATTATCTTCTCATCCTTTCTTACCACTCTGTGAAAAAAGAAGAAAGAACGACAAGAACCAGCTAACCAAGAGCCCGAAAGAGGGCTGAGCTGGTAAAGGAATGCGGCATCGAGCATGATGACCTGCATTCAATCCCTGGAACTCACATGGCAGAAAGAGAAGACCGACCCCTGGCGCCTTCAGGGTCTCCTTGATCTTACCACGTGAACTCTCCATGCCTCCCTCAAAAGATAGATAGATAGATAGATAGATAGATAGATAGATAGATAGATAGATAGATAGATAGATAGATAAATGTAAAACATCCCAGGCATCTTACCCACAGAGATAAAATATATAGCTCCAGCTTGACAGGTGGTAGAAATAGCCACTGATTTTAAATTTTAATGTCACAGTGATTCTCAGTTACACAGTACTTGCTTCCTTGGATTTAGACACAAACTTTATTTGGTAAAGAACCCAGAACTTGGATTAAATATTGTGTCCAATCCAGGGTCCGTCTATTAGTACCTATGTGATGCTAAATAAAGCATTTAAATATGTTTAAATGGAACTTCCTATCCTATTAAAGATGGAAAATCTTGTAAACTATTTCTTATAAGAGCATATAAATTAATAGTTATACCTGATGATACACAAAGAGCCTTTTTTATTACCAAACACTACCCATACCTACTAAGAACAGATCTAACTCTAACAATAAACCAATCTTCCAGCAAGTTCCTGTGTTTTGCTTCATTGAGCTTTGGGGAAATATTTTCTAAGTTGTAGTCTATTCCCGTTAACTGGATCCTAATGTGCTTATGAAGGATAACTCTCTAGATGCTCACTCTTTCCAGAAAGTATTTACTTAGAGAAAATTAGAATTTAATTTATACGGGATGATCAATAAAGACCTTTATGCATGCAATACATCTAATACACCACAGCCAGATTAATGTCCCTAGTCAGTGATTAATTGCCTTCTCTGTCCCTGGCGCTGGAGCAGGTGCCTAGAATGTAACCGAGAAGGTCTCTGGCAAGGTCTCTGCCCTTGGAAATGTCAAATCCACAGGCTCCTTTCAGAGCTCCTCTTTCTCAGCCCCCGAGATGTTTGATTGGGCTGCCAAACTGCCTCCTCTAAACTTCCTGCCCTCTCAGTTCTGAAGACGTCCTCCCGCCTTGTTTGTTTGTTTTTATGACTGATTGGGTCCAATTAGTATTGCCCCTATGTGCACATGTGTGAGGTCATCCCTGGGGACACAGTCAACCCACCAATATACTCCCTCCACATCCCTCAGTAGCCATCCCCGTGAAGGCATGATTCTTGTCTAATGTATTGGTGTGTGCCATCAGTCAAGTACTCCAATATTCTCTCCTAAATTCCATCCCAGCGCTTGGTAGTCATATGACACAGTTCTTAGCAATCCAGCATAAAATAAGTCCACCCAGTTTCTGCAAGGTGTGGATATCAGGGCTTCCTCTTCTTTATGACTTTGAATTTGAAATGATAACTGGAACTTCCCCAGTGGGGCCCAGGGGAAGTCAATAGAAAGGGAAGACTGGGCGTCATTGCGCTCAATCTGCTTAAGTCTCCATTAACTCTCCATTTCAATTATTTTGTTTTGTTTTCTGGGAAAACAACAACAACAAAACTTCTGCTCAATGTGGTGGCACAAGTTATCATCCCATTCCCTCAGGTTGAGGACAGAGGATCTCACGTCTGAAAACAACCTGGCTTACACAGAGAGAGCCTGTCTCCAAAAAGATGTCCAAGGAACACAACAAAAACACCTTCTATTGGTTTAAGCTACCATGGTCAATCTTTCCTGTTATTTGCAGCCAAACACATTTCTAATTAGCACGTTATCTTTCTTTCTTGCCCTCTTAATATTTACTTTCTGCAGAAATCTCCCATGTTCCCCTCCTTACCCCACCCCCACCCCATTCTTTACAGAGCAGATTTCTGTGGCTCCCTGTACTCTCTCTGGACAGTCACAACGCAGCCGTTCTTCTGGTTGCTGCTGCTATTGGTCTTGCATTCTGCTATTCCACAGACGTAGATGACAGACTACCGCATGCTGGCACTGGTCTGAGAACCGAGCATTGACCAACCAGCAAGCAGGAGAAGTTCCACTTTGGTGTCAGTGACAGTCTGGGAGTAAAATACATAAACCCAACTCCGAATCCTCTCCAGTCACAGTGTAGTTCTGACAGCCTTCCCCTAAACACCTTCACAGTATCTTTGACTGTCCTTCCTAGAACTTAAGCAGTTATATAATCTGTTATGTTTATTTTATCGTATTTCTCCCGTTAGAAAACAGCGAGGTAACTGGTGCTCTCTATTATCTCCTATATTACCTAGCACAACCGTGCGTTCAGCAAATACTTGTTATAATTTGCTGATGTTCTCTACTTAGGTCCCAAATTACATTCTGAGCATCTCTGTGTGAATATTCCATAGGGAATCTCAGTTACCAAACATCAAAAGTAGATGATATTTGCTCTGAATTTCCACTCTCAGCTAACAGCTACATCAGAGAACAAAACCAGAAACACCTGGGTCACTGCTGACTTCTCTGGGACACCTCCCCCCACATATAAACACACATCCAACTGGGATCCACATCCCCAGACCCCAATTTTACCAACTTTGTGTTTCTTACTCCTCTTCATTCTCATACTGTTTATCTTTCCTTACTTCAGACACTCTGTATGCCTGCATAGCCTTGATGCTGCTCTTGCTTCACGGGCTGCTCACTCTCCCAGCATGTGAGTCTCTCTTCACTAATCTTCAATCCAACCAAGCACTATTCCAAATTTATAGGTTACAAATGTAAGGCTATAGGAATTTGAGTATTTATCCCCAGACACCAGGATAATAAGAATCAGGGCAGAACACTTCCATTCCATACTCCTAACTGTAATGTGTGTTTACCTAGGGATTGACTATGATGCCTGTTTGTCTTCCTAATGTAAATTCTCCTAATCTACACTGTGCTGGTGAGGTAACTGCTCCATTGTAGCTATCAAGGATGAGATAAAAGGCAAAGAAAAAAAAGGGAAAGATGAAGACAAAGGAATTCACCCAGAGAAGAAGAAAGGAGAAGGAACTATTGATAAGTGGGAACAGAAGCACTCTACCCCTGGAAACCTGTTCCGAAGTTCAGTTTCACCAAAGAGGATTCTGCTGATGTTTGACTTAGTTCAAGAGGAGCAAAGTTTCAAGTTGGTCTCTTCCTCCGGCACATTTGCAAGGCTCAGTCCTTACAATATCCTGAATCAAAGTCAAAGTTAGTAACTACACATCACAACTCACTCACCTCTGCTGTAAAAGCTCTGACCTCTCCCCCTTGAAGTGATTGTGCTCTGAAAAGCCAGGCCTCTGTGACACAGTTCCGACTTATCACTTAGTGCTTTGAGAGTAATTTGGGGTTGTATGTAGGGTAGTAATTTCTCCTCTGTAGCAGCTAAAAGCCTTTAAATAAACCAGACGATTAACCCCCCATGCCCTTTCACCCAAATGATCTTCTGGAAATTTACCACCCACCCCAATCTTCTCAAGGAACCCCTGAATCACACGGTATCATGTTTGTCACAGGCAGTAGCCGAAAGGAAATACACATCATTGGAAAACCATCCTGGTTCCGTTGGTTGTACTAGCTGATCTTCCTTGTTGGAAATACAGAGGCAAAGGAGGTAGCGAGCAGAGAAAACTTCCTACTGACAGACAAGAGTAAAAGCCCCCATCACAGAGACATATGGAAGCAGTGGGCCTGAGATTGAGGAAGGCTTCTAGCTCTTGGGATTCAGGGGGCCCTCAGTACCTTGACACCACACAGCTTCAAGAAAGCAATGTGGTGGATAACTCCACATGAGTCAGGTACTGTACTCCCTCGCTCACTCTTGCTCCCCTTTTCAAAACAAATTTTCCTCTCCAGCCAAAGGGCCACATGTGCGAGAAAGACACACATTCTGGTTTTTTTTTGGGGGGGGGGGGTGGTTTGTTTTTTTTGTTTGTTTGTTTGTTTTTGTTTTTTTTTTTTTTTACTTTTTGTTTGATTGATGCTTATTTGGTTTCTGTAATATCAGTAATAAAATGCATTAACCAGGGGAGCTTCTGGGGTTTATATGAGAGATGCTTTAAAATTTTATAAATTTACTATCACTTTTATTTTCAGTTCTATATTATTTAGAATTTAAGTGTTCCACTCATGAAATAATAAAGACTGACACCTCCTGAGCTTTCCACGTGCCAGGCTCTGTTCTCAGTGCCTCATGCATTTTAATTTTGTCTTCAAAACCATCCTATGAGGTGGCTGTTATTCTTATAACTTCTGCCTTTGCATATCTAGTCACTGAAGCACAAAGGTTTGGACCGTTGGCTCAGGTCATTAGTGCATGGCGCCCACACCACAGAGCCTCCTAATTACAAGCCATCAGATAGACGTCCACTGCTCGCTTTGACTTCTCCCTGTGATTGTTTTAGTGCCAGCCAACACTTTAAAGATTTTCTACCTTTAGAGAACAGCCTCGGTAGGTGGAAGAGACACAGGGATGTGCACCTGAGAATTATGGAGCTGAAAGACGAAAGCAACCACAGATCATCACCCTTAAGAAAGCCTTTGGTAGAAGCCATGGAATGTCCCTATAGAGCCATGGATATCTTGCTTTTCTAGTTTTGCTGGGAATTGGATGAATTTGTGATATATCTTTGATGATAGTATTCAACAATCTCAGATGCTATTTTTAGGTCAAATAAGGTAAGAATTTATCATGGGATGTAATAACATCAGCATCGTTGTTGATAGTGGTTAAGAATTTGCCCGTGAAAATTCATTAGATGTATTATTGACTTGGTCATGTAGAGTGTAAGGAATTACTTCAGTTGTAACAGAAATAACGTTTAGAGATCTAGCTAACTAACGGAATAGAGCCCCTCAAGCTCTGCCCCTCTTACTCGGCCTACTCAGAAGCCTGTCTTGCCACTGTCTCGGGCTATACCCTTACACACATAGGTCAAGTTCTCCTAAAGAAAACTGTCAATCCATCATCCTCACTCTACTGCTGCAATACTGCATAGCTACAGTGTTAGCTACAATGTTAATCATCATGGTCTTAAGATGGAGTACGCTTCTGAGAATATTAATTGTGAACTTGATCATGTGATTGGCTCTCTGTCAGTGTCCGTTGGACACTGGCAGAGAGAACCTGTATACAAAAGCTGGGATTTGCCCGAGCAATTGGACTTGGCACTTCTGTGTGCATACATCTCCTTGTGTTAGTCAATGCACTCAAGATTGTTCAGTGGTCCCTCTACAAACCACAGCTAACTGTAGCCTGGAGCAATGTCTGGATACATTAGCTTGCTTCAACCAATGTACAATTGTACTGAGAAGCCAATAACACTTTCATTAGAAGGTATTGATTCAACAGTTATATGGCATAGCCTTATTGTGAATAAAGTTGACTGTGACATAATTTGATTTAGAATACTTTCAACTCTTCTTTCTAAATAAGGTACCATGTTCTCTCTGGACTTTAGTTAATTACAAGTGTCAGGGTTTTTTGGTTTTTGTTGTTTTTTTTTTTTTTTCAGAGTATCATGAAGCTACTCTAACCAAACTACACACCCCAATTGGGATGCTGGTTCAGTCTCTCTTAAAAATTCATGGAGTTAAAAAAAGCTTGAAGCTTTAATGGCAAAGCCCAATCTCTTCTTATCTCTCAGGCCATCCAGGGAGTAAAATGCACATCAAATATCACATTTTTAATTATACAGTACAGCAATTAAAATCACATCCCTGGGTGTTTTTATGATGCCTGTCCTGACTCCTAACTGAGGACTCTTGGGTTTAAATTGCATTTGTAAATAAAACAATGATTCGACAATATTAACAGCTTTCTTGTTGTTTCCCTTAGTATCCATGATCCTCTTTTTAAAATCTCTTTCTCTACTATATTTTAAAAATCTACCACCACAAAGAGAGAGAGGGTGGCAGGCAAAGTACAATTTTAACTGTGGTATTTTTCTCTTACTATCAGTCACATCCTCCAAATATCTATATCAATAAAAACATATATGCCTGGATGTTTTAATTGTTTCATTGAAAGGTCGTGTTAAATGTGATGTGCTCAAGGGCATCACACAATTGTTGAACTGACACAATGTAACAAGAACTGACACAATGTAACAAGAACTGATATAATCTAACAAGACTTACCCACAGTCATACAGATAGCTAGTTAACAGAAAGGGAGGAACTAAATCCCAGGATTCAAGTCTCTTCTGAGGCATGTATTTTCCATTTATAATTAGCAATATGCTACAGGGAGCTAGAAAGAGGGAGACAGACAGACAGATACACAGAGAGCAACAGACAGAGTCAGAGACAGAAACAGAGATTTACAGAGAGAGGCAAGACCATCTTGATGAATTCTCTTATACGAATCTGCTTTTGATTATTTTTTCAATATATTTTATCTAAAGATTTCTTTGTAGAGTGGAGAGGGCAGTTTTCATATAAGAATTTAATCCAAATACTCTTGAAGTATTTCAAAATTCAGTACAGCATTTATTCTTTCAAGAGGACCATTTCTTAAAAGAACACGAGAGTCCTTTTCACAGCTCTGTTTTGAAACAAACAAAACAACTCTTTTGTATATTTAAAAGACATATTTAATCTTTTCATCTAGATATCTCAGTGCTTTCAGAAACAACTCATTAATTCTTCCCTGCATATCCTTAGAAGAGAGGACAACACAGTGCTCAAAAGTAGCCAAGAGTTCAGGGTTGCATAGGTCACTAGCACAGTGCTACTGAAAGGGTTCAGTATGCTTTGTATAGAGTGCTATGAATAATGATTTCCACAAAGCTAGCATTCATTAAAATTATGTGGCATTTTACACAGCATCAAGTAACTTTATATATGTTGGCATCGTTCTCTATTTATATACAATTATATTGTTATATTTGTACAGACTCATATTGTATACCTTATTATGTATCATGTGTACTATTCTACACATTACCATTATGCATATTTACATTAATATATTAATACAGCAAAGTCTATGTTAGCATATTAATATATATTCATGGATATTAGTTAATGTATATTAATTATATATGTTGGTGTCAATACATTAATACTATATGTATATATTGTAATTACGCAATGATGATAATGATGTTTGTCTCATTTTATTGATGACAAAAAATCTTAGAGATACAAGCGTGTTTTCTAAATTATGCATAGCAAAATGAATATTCCCAATTTCTGTCAAAGAAGTCAATTTGTTTTTTACAAAATATTACCAGGTTCAGATAAGGTTACCTCCACACTCAAACATGATAAATAGAGTTCAGAGGTTTTATGGTGGACTGTTATAGCACACATATTTGTTTTGTTAGGGTACTATGGAATTTTTGTATGAACTTCAATGACTTCAAAAGAGAATCTTACAAATGAGTTTTCAATGTTGGACATCAGGGATAGGGCTTCCTATAGAGAGGGCAGAGTTGAGTTGCCATGACCTAGAAGGACGTCCAAAGAGTGATTATCAATGTAGGTGGTATTCACATGTTATTATAGAAGGATGGTACACAGATATGTTTGATTTGCAAAATTTTCTTGAACATGAACATTGTGCAGTTTCTGTGTATATGTTATATATCATTTATGGTTTTTTTTAATTAACCTTTAAGATGTCTGAAATACATTCAGAGGAAACTTGCTCTGAGCCTCTGTCTAGATTCAGCAGCAGTGAGCCAAGAGGAACGGAATGGCAAAGGCTATTCCTACAGGCTTTGAATACGACGGGTCTTGTTCGTTTCCTTCCCAATTAAACATTTCTAAGGCTCCACAGTTTTCACATAAAAACAAATGGCCTGAGCTCCGTGACATCTTATTGTAATGCTTTTGTTCTTTGTAACTTTATCTTCTAATTAAGATTTTTGTTTGCCTTTGTGTGCTCATCCAAAAAAAAAAAAAAAGTCAGACACCAAGATGAAACTAGATGTGAAATAGATTTATTGAGGAAAGCATCAGAGGAGACTGGAAGAGATGTCAGACTGCAAAGCAAGTGTGAACTTTGAGAAGGTGAAAGATCAAGCCTCATCAACACAACATGTTTAAAATGAGCCAAGTTTGAGGAGAAGGGGAAATAATGAATCCAGCTTTGGTATAATGAGCTTGAGGTGTTTTCAGACATCAATTGTGAGATGTCAAAAGGAAACATGGGTCTGAGGTACTCTGAGGAGGTGTTGGTGCGTCATAGGAGATAGGCTGCAGTTGAAGCCAGAGCATAGTGGAAGAATATGGGGACAGAGCATCAAAGGAAGAGAAAAGGCCCTCAAGAACTGAAGGACTTTGATATTTCAAGTCAGGAGACAAAGGCATTAAACTGGAAAGCCAAGTCCACGGGAAGCAGAAAAGACTGTGTGTACAGGCAAGGGAGGCTAGGGGTGTTCAGTCATGACAGGTACTGCTGGAACGTTGAGCAAGAAGAGGCTGAAATGCCCATTGAGTTTGGAATCCTGGAAGTTCTAACAGGGATGGCTGCAGTTCAGTGCTTGGCACAGGCAAGCACCTCTTAGAGACACAGCTAGACAAAGCACACAAATGTAAACCCAGGTGACCAGGACACAGGCAGAAAAGAGAACGGTTCATTGCAGATGTAGGCAGAAATATACATGCTTGCAAATGAGAAGGAAGACGGCCCAAATCTCATCTAAGTTTTCAATTCTCCTAAAGAAAGTACACCTGAAGCCAATGAAAGAAGCCATTGTTGTTGTTGTTGTTGTTGTTGTTGTTGTTGTTGTTAACAAGGAAATTATCAAAACACACAAGTTAAAAGGCATATTGACTCTTGTTGACTATACATTTGAGATAGGCTCATGGAGTGATTCTGTTTAATCTTCTAGGTGTTGCAGGCTGGCACTGGAAGAGATGATGTCTGAGTTCACCTGTAACTGACTATATGCAGATGAGCAGAATAAAAAGCCAAGATAGAGTGGATTGGTGATAATAGCCATAGTACTACTGAAGTCAGAGCTCAATAACTCACAACTAGAAAAGATGTACAAAGGGGAATGACGGCAGACAGAGAATTCAAGCATTATGAACAGATGCCCAGAATCTGAATCTCTCTCACCTTTCACTTTAAATAACTCTTGAGAAACCCAGACAGTTTGATGTTTGTGGAAAAGCATGCTATGTATTTTATACTTGAAAAAAAATCAAGTACATTTATTTTAGCAAATACAAAGCAACTTTTCTACCTTCATGGAGATGTGATGCAAGGGAAGTAAGACTGGTGATATTCAGTATGGAGAAATTCAATGTCACAGCAATAAAATGAGTTTGAAATTTTCTGGTAATCACATTAAAAGAATTTCTTAAAAAAAAAAATAGATTGCCTGACTTCCTTTGTGATGTCGGCCATCTCTGACGAGCGTCAATATGGTCTGTACAGTTTCTCGGAGTGTTTTCTTTCTTCCAAAATGAAAGCACCCTGGAATTATGTACTTCACAGGAGAAACCCAGAAGAAAAGTAATGGAAGGGCTGAAAGCACTTGAAAGAGAAGATTGGCTCTGTCCTTTCCCTCTGTGGAAGATCATCTACATCTAAGTTCAGTGAAACCATCCCCCCACCGACCCCCCAATCCCCACATCTATCCCTTTGTCTACAAAACCCTGTGCTTTCTACCACAGTGCATTAGGCAACTCTTCTTGGTTAGCAGAGAAAACCTAGCGTGAATTCTAACTTTGCCATTTAATCCACTCTGGACAGAAGAAAAGATTAAAAAAAGAGAGAGGCACACAATTCTTTTATTGATAGTTACATTTCCCGGAGCACAGACGCCTTTGGTGTAAAGCCGTTGCTCACATGCAGATATCCCCCCCCCTCCCCAGGAAAAAGTCTTTTACTCAGAGAAGACCAGGGCCCTTTATATTGGTGGCATGGATGTCTGAATATTGAAGATACATCAATCCAAATGCACTACTCCTTTTGTTTGTTATGGCATGAACTCTGGAAGACTCGCCCAAGAAGAAAGCTCGTTATTTGGTGAAGGATCATTCACTCCTATGGCAGCATTTCCTGAACACGGAGAAGCTGTGTGCCCTTTGGTATGTTCACCGCATAAAGATAACCCTTTGGATTTATCATGGTTAATCTTGATTGTCAACTTGATGAGCTTTAGAACTGCTATGGGTGTTTCTGGTAGGGGTTTTCTAGATTAGATTAATTGGGAAGGCATACCCCAAACATGCTGTGGCACCACCTTTCTATTTACTGAGATCACATAGTGAATTAAAAGGAGAAAGTGGGTGGGGCTGGAGAGACCCAGCAAGTAAGAGTTTCCAGAGCATAGACCCTGACTGAGTTGCATCCCAGAGCTACACTGCCAAGTTCTTCATCAGTGGACAGTTGTCAGATAGATGTGTTAAACGTATTGTGGCTGCAGCTGAGGAGGTGTGCCAATGGGACGGTGTTCCACAGGAAGGAGGCTGAGCTGACCTGACTTACCTTGCTACGCACTCTAGACATGTAAACGAGGAGAACCTCAGTTTTTGTCTAGGATAAAAGGAAAGCTGAGCATTTTGTGGAACAAGTGTAGCTTTGGCTTCATGGATATGGAAGCCTGGGAGAGTAATGCAGCCTTAACTCACATGGAGATAGGAATGGAAGGGAGCCGCTGCAAAATGTGCCAACTCTATGACGCTTTAGTTTGAGAAACTTGTTGTCCTTTGTGAACTACACCTGGCTCACTTTTGCATCTCTACAAACATGTAGCCTCTTAACCTAACACCCACAAACAAGTCACAAAAGTGGAAAAGACCATACTTATCCAACTGTCTTATCCATGCCTCCTCACAGGATTCTTAGTCAAAGAACCCCAGGAAATCCCCTCACAAGGCCGATTCTCCTAGGAATGTACAAGGTACCCCAGAATCTAAATGCATAACTGTTGGGGATTTGTGCTTACGTGGGAATTCTCAAGTCTGTGGCAGATCTCTGCCAACATTTGGTTTTTGATTGGTCAATAAAGAGCCAGCGGGCAACAGTTGGGGGCAAGGGTAGAGACACGGGACTTCTGAGACTCCTGGAGAAGAAACACAGAGATAGGAAGAAGGATTTGGCTATTACGAGGGCAAAGAAGATGGACCACACTGGAAAAGGTGCAGGAGGAAGGGGAGCCCATCTACATGTAAGAATCAAGGAAAGCTGCCCCAGGGGTCACTCCCCCAATTGTGTCTGGGGTATCAGAGATGAAATACAGATTTAGCAAATATTAACTCAGGCATATTGGAGGGGAGTGTTTTAGCCACATGGAGATTCGAGAGTGACCCAATCATTGAGCTAGCCAAGGCATATTAAATATAAAGGTTTTGTGTGTGTGTGTGTGTGTGTGTGTGTGTGTGTGTGTGTGTGTGTGTCTGTGTGTGTGTGTGTGCCTTTCATTCATGAATTCAGAGCTCATAGGCAGGTGCACAGCCAGGAACACAGAGCAGACTTTAATAATTGACCACTACACATAACTGAGCAAAATAGATGAAATATACTTGGTGATCTTTTAAAAGCTGTGGGAAAATAGCATCTCAGTTCTGTCTTTCCTTATTCTTAAAATGACATCAGTGTAGATATCGCATCAAAATATGAGGGAATTTGTGTCTGGACCAAGCCACAAATATAAAGGTGAGCAGTCGTTGATTCTATCATCCACAGTAGAGCAACATATGATAAAAGCCAAAGGCAAATGAGTATGAGCCAGCCACCTCTGCTTTGTCCTATGATGACTATGACAAGCCCTGAACAGAGCTCCCCCTACTCTAGTTTAGGTCATACTGTTACCAGAAGACTTGTTCAATTCCTCCCCAAATAATATGGTTTAGAAATAACAACAATAGAACTTTCACCTGGAACTGGTGGCACACTGCAGTAGCCAGAAGGCTACTCAGGCGGCTGAAGCAGGAGGATCACAAGTTCAAAGCAGGCTTTGGTCATAAAGTAAGTTCAAGACCATCCTGGACAACTTAGCGAGATACTAATTTACAAACATTTCTGTATCTCTGCTATGCTGAAGGCTGAGCTATGAGACAGTAACCTTTGCTGACATTATCTGGACAGCAAGGAGAAGAAACTTCTCCAGAATAACTCAGAAAATCATTCTCCATGAATATTTCAGGTCAAGGTACTGAGTACCAACTCTTTTACAGTTTTGCTTTGGAAAGGCAAACCCTGTGTTCTCTCTGCTTATGGTTCCTTTTTTTAAAAAAAAAAAATCTAATAACTCTCTTTTCAAGAAAGTCCAATTTGAAGAGAACTATGTGTTTTAATGACAACTTCTGACCCTTGGGAAATACAAGAACAAACATCCAGAAATTGTGACAATAGATTTTCTGTCTTTTAATCCTGGTGGGAAAGCTTATTTTGAAGAATTTCAATTCTTAATGAAGATCCACTGCAGGTGACAGCTCCGTTCTTCCTGGCAATTCAATTTTGCTGCCTTATTAAAATCCAGGACTCCAGTCCATGAGAGCAGGCAAAGAAAACAAGGAAGGTTTCTGGCTTCCAAGCTGCACGCTTCCAGCCCTGCTTTTACCCACTTTAAGAAGATTGCTTGGCTTGGCAGCTTAAGGTGTTTTTTCTGGAAACCGCTCCTCCTTTTTTCGGGTGGTACTCCCAAACCACTGGAAGTCCTTTGGCTGAGCCAGAGTAAGAGTCCAATTACCTTTTTTTAAATGACTTTACCTGCTCTCTGTGAGCACCCTGCACTTCTACAAACAGAACACAAACTCCGGTTGACAACTTCTTAAGCCCACAGCAGGACTTAAGGGTGGGAATCTCATTATTACCTGCCCACCCACCCACCACCACCACCACCCCGCCTCTTTTTTTTTTTTTTTTTTTTTTTTTTTTTTTTTTTTTTTGCAAATCTTACTTTAAGAAAGAATGAACACTAGCCAAATCCAGTCGGTGACTCCCATGGAAAACTTTACCTCAGAAACATTTGCAATCAGTTAAGACGGGAGTCCCAGAATGCTTAGCGAAAGAAGCTGCAGATGATTTGGAGGAGAAAAGGAATTCTGTGTGCAGAGTCTTAGACCTCAGACTTTCAGAGTCCCCGCCCCCTTGAAAAATGCAGACTTTCTGCATTGTTTGTTACCTGGTGAAGGGAGGCAGATGTAGATTTATAGAGCGTTTATCAGCTATGTTCGTGTGGGCATCTACATAAAACATCAGCATCTTGGCAGGTCACCAAGACTTGTGCACATCTGTTTCTGCTTTCCCTTTGGTCTCCCCATTCCTTTCAGGACAGGAAGAAACTGAACTGGAGGTCTGTAAGTGCTACAGAGGCCCGACACGTTTGCTGCCTCTCCTCCACTGTCATCCTTCTGAGATTAAAACTAGCCACCACAGAGTAGATGTTATCTGTTTACATTCTTGAACGTGAAGGGACAACTTAGGGCATGGTCTAAACACTTAGAAAACTGGCTTTTTCTGCTGAGCTGCTGGCCATTGAGGGGCAGCTCTTGGTTGAGAGGCTATGGGACTCCAAGTTAGACAGTTAATTCCCTTCTAGGTCTGCTACTAGATTGGCTCTCTAGATACCTAGATTTTTCTCAAGCCTTTTATTCTGATGAAAGAAATCCAGCATCATTAGGCCATGGTGGAGATGAACCAAAATACACACCACAGGCCACAGGCTTGGGAAAAGGGTTGTTATCAATAAAGGGCTGTTCTTATTAAATCCTGTGGCGGCAAAACATACCATTCTGACCAGTCTCTGCAATTAAAAAAAAAAAAAAACTTGCTGGTTTTCATGGCTATGAAATCTAATTATTATTGTAGCACTGCTTCGCAGAATGTCCCTGATAATCATCAAGGGTGCAGAGCTTGCTTGACAGGAAAGTTTGATTGGCTTCGTGTGAGAGAAGAGCCCAAGCTCTAAGAACACATTTATGTTCAGAGGAAAACTAAATAAATTCCCGTAAAAGCTACAGCACATGGAACACACAACACCGAAAATGCTTTCCTGGTAAACATGAAAAATAAGTCTGAGTATCAGGGGACATTGTGGCTTGCTACTGAAAATTGGATCATAGGCCCAAATAAAATGGATGTCGAGACTGACCAAAGTGGCCATCTCTCTCCTCAATTCTCTCAATTATAGCCTGTTTCGTTCTAAATAGGAGGAAGAAATGAAGGCCAAAGCTAAGTAAACCCAGTATTGGTCTTCGTTAACCATTAGTGGTAATGAGAGCTTTTCTTAGAACATAATTCTGGCTTGGCTTTCTGGGTATTACAAACAGAGCAAGAGAACAGCCCATCAGCCTCTAGTTCACTGGTAACTGTGACATTTTAAAGAAAGGACGTAAATTCAGTTTAAAAGGAAAGGACCCACTGGTGTTCATTTGTGGAATCAAGTGAAGCTAGGTAAAATATAGTGCTATTTGGACGGGCTTTAGACCACACATTAAAAGTTTCGCTTCATTTATGTGGGTGACAGCAATGGCTTTCTCGAAGGAGGGACTTAGGATTCTGATCTCCAAAGCTGCAATCATTTTCTGTATTTCCTACCAATATCCCAGGTACCCCAAAGACAGCCAGAGTCACCCATCTGCACTCCCAACCACTATGGTTCAGTCCTTCCCGCTCTCGGGTAAGGCTGACGTTCATAAAGACAGACAGCTTCTGACAAACATTGGAATCTTCTCTTTAATCAGTTTTTCAGGCCTCCTACTTGCTAACACTTTCTTCCCTCTGGGTCATTTCAATGAAATTAGACCTTACCGTGCCATCGTAAATGAAGGGCAGGGGGGGGAAGGACTACGAATTAATGAAATTTGGATAATGTAATTCTTTTAATGAAATTCAGGCTTATTGCTTTAAAGAACCAACGGTAATTAAAACTCGACAGAGAACTGCTTCGTTGAGATTCAGATTTAATAAATAAGGAAGGAAGATCTGCAATTAGAGTATCATAGCTTGGCCCCAGCACAAATGCTGCCAACATCCACGAATACTGTAATTGCAGTTTCTATTCCTCCGTTCCATTCATTTCTTCAACATAAACTTGTTGAACAGATATTATCTTCCAGGCAGGATGCCCGATGTCGGGGGCACTATTGTTAACCAGACAGAATTACGTCTTCACTTACTTGCTCCCTGTCTACTCTGGAAAACTTTTCCTCTCATTAATTTTTTCCCCTTATGATCCCACATGAACATACTTGGTGTGTTCACATAATCACAAACTCACAATTAAGTCTGAAATAATGAGTCCTTATTTACTTCTTTTCAAGGGCAGAAACTGATCATTACCTCTTCTCTTTTTCGGCAGATGTACACAAAAGATAAGTTGTCTAAACCTACATTCCTTCCCATCGACAACCTCAGTGAAATGGATGTCTTTTGACCAGAAATAATCATCAGTTCAATCTTCATTTCTGTTATGCCAGTTGTGACATGAATCTAACCAATAAGAAATTAGGAGTAATACTGAAAATAAGAAATGTATATGTCAATGATGTATGTGTGTATCATATATGTATATAACCATATAGATGTGACAGAAAGAAACTTGAAAGAATTTGAAATCATGAGTTGTCTGGGGATGGCTGGCACCTTAGGCAGGAAAGAATAAGGCTTATAGTTCCCACAAGCACATATGACTCTTCTATAAATATATCAACTTTAAACAGTTCAGAGTCCTGGAAGGAGGGCTTAGTCTGTCTGATAGGCCCAGAAGTCAGTCCATCACCTCTAAAAGATATGATTTACTTGTCAGCACTGGGGTTCAAACTGAAGTCTCTGCAGGTTGGCAGCTATGCTGACAGTCCTAGCACAGGTGGGCCCTTTGGCTAAAATATCAGCCAAAGGAACATATCTTCTTCATTTGTAGAATTAATTGAACCCTAGGTAAATTTTTTTTCTTTAAATTCAGTGTCCTGAACGCTGACTATCCTACTCTCCCACAAACTATTCTTTTGAGGAATGATTAAGAATGTGAACATATGTTGAAATTAAAAGTTTAATCTTATTTAAAGGGGAGGGTTTTCAAAGACCTAATAAGTTTTAAATGGGGGTGTTTGGGTGGGCTGGAAGGCAATATTGATGTCTTTATAACACAAGCAAGGTTGTGAATGGACTGATGTGGCAAGCATTCAATGTGGAGACACAGAACATGGAGGTCCTGAGTCAACTAGATAGCCCAACCCCAACCCTGGCTCCTAGTACCCTGCTCGAGAAGGTCAAGACCTGGAACATAAACTCTCAACCTCCACAAGGGTGAGACCATGTGTATGTCCTTCTTAAGCCACTAGGTCTGCAATACTCGGTTAGAGCAGCCCTAGCAGGCAACCAGTGAGTGACTTTCGGATGGGGTAGGTGGTGGCATGGATGAAGTCTACTTATACCAAATACCAAGAGGCATGAGGCTTGAATTTTGGCCTCCCTGACTCTTCTAAAGACAAACCTCAGGTTGTATGCCTCTCTTTCCTGATTCGTTTATCTCCCTCTCCCCAAAGCAGTAAAGACTCAGAAAGAGAAAGGAGTCTCTGGAGATTCAGATGTTAGGTGTTTGAGATCCAGAAAAACGAAAGTCACTTTGGACAGTGAACCTAAGCCAAGAGTAACTCGAGGTGCCAAGAAAGATGCAAAAACTCCAAAGAAGGATGAAGACATTGTATACACCAAGAAGTTAAGAACAAGAAGTCATCAGAAAAATGAAACTATGTAGCAAAAACATTTAAGAAAGAAAAATAAGTTTGGCTTAGTGATAAACTCCAGTGTGATTTTTCACCTCCAGTGTAAATAATACTGCCTGTGTTTAAGGAAGGAAGAAGCTTTGAGCTTTCCTGGTGATACTCTCTTCAAACTCCAATGGATATCATGAAGGTGATCACCAGGTCTCTGAGCAATAACAGTTTAAATGTTTGGAGTGAGCAGACAGAAATGTGGCCCTCTGTCCTACCCAATAAATTGCTGTGACATTCATTGCCAAAAAAAAAGAAAGAAAATAAAAATAGGCCAATACTTGTCCATGTTTTTCTGTCATATGTTCTTCCCCCAGTATATTCTTCCCTGTGGCTGTGCATCATAGCTGCAACCCTTTCCAGATAGAATATCCAACCAGATATGTGGAGGCAGTAGGTGGAACCAGGAGACATTCCGAAGAAGAAATGGCATGATGAGATGGTGCCAGTGTAGATCGTTAGTAGCAATGTGAAACAAGTCTAGAAGGACAGAAAGAAACAAGCTGAGGCATGATGGTTCTTGGAAGAACTGAAGAAGGTGAGATGATCCACGCAGCCATTGGGATTGCTATGTCAGAGCTCCACACACAACAGTTAGAGTCAAAATCCATTGGATGGCATTAAAGCACAGGTCACTGAGCCTACCCCTGAAATCTTTTGACTCGTCTTGGAATTGGTCCAGAATGCATAAGAATACCACACTGATTATAAATATCTATGCAGAGTTCTGTCTTATTAGGGAGTTTTCTTTCTAGAAATTGGAGGCCTCAGAACCAATTCCAAGAAAAAGACCATGAACCAGAGTCCTTAAATGAGGCTACCATCTTTAGCTCAACATCTAAGTGACATCTTTCCTATTCTTCAAGTTGATAACTACTGAGTTTTAATTTGCAAAGCTCTTCCCCTTGATTTTTCAAAGTCACTGATAAATTCACAAATTATCTTTCCGCTCCTCACTCTACGTATTTAGGCTGAGAAAACATTACTCCTAATTTACAGATAAAGCCGGCGATGTGGAATGGGGATCTTCCCCTTGTCTCTGTTCTTGCCAGGACTTTAGCAATTTGCAGACAGATTAATAACCTAGCTGCAGAAGTTACCACTTAACTCACAGAATTGAAGCAACAGGACGCTGATCATTATACACGCATAAGCACTTTGAAGCAAAGCGACACACAGAGTCAGTTAAACACAGCCGATCAACACTAATGGACTTCTCCCCACGATAAATGATGGGTTCTTTTTGAATATCCATCTGATGAGAGGGATCAAGTCTGTCTCTTTTTCTGTGTTCTTAATTCTTCTTTTACAAAGTAGCCTCACAAATAGTTCTTTATAAAATGGGGGAGGGGGTAGGTGGCGAAGGGAGAAGTTTCTCTTTTCTGATTTCCTTCAAATTCAGGGCAAGAAAAATCCCAAGAACTGTAGTTTCTATTAAATTGAGAAGACGGATGTGTCATAGGGAAAGAATTCTGTTCAACAATAGCAGCAGTGCCACATAGCTAACCAGTTGGAACCCTGCCTGGCCATAACTCCACTGCCCTCCCCTTCCAAAAAGAAGCCAGCGTGGCTCATGAGGCTCCGCCCCAAGGGGAGGCTGGTGCTGTCTTCTTCCTAGGACCATTCCTTGCAAGCACAGCTAAACTTTCTGAAATCCTGCCCTCCCTCTCTCCTACCTCCCAATCCTCTTCTACTTGAATCCCTTTTCTCTGTGACTCCCCACCCCCACCCCTGCACCCTTCTCCTGGTCTTCAGCATGATAACAAGTTAGCTGCACTCACTTTCTCCATCATTTTACTCAAAATATGAGGATTACTCTTACACATTATCTTCAAGAGAGGTGGGGAGAACCAGACAGAGGAAGAAGGGGAAGAACAGGAGAGGCAATGGGGGGGGGGGGGAATTAGGATGGGGTGAAAGGAGAGATCAGGAGTTGGGAAGAGCAGGAGAGGGGGAGAGAAGGATTTGGACAATCTAACCTCTCTTCCTGAGTGCTATTTAAAGCACTGTTTCCAAGCTGGAGTAAGTGTAATCTACAGTTCCTCTGTGTGTTTAGTGAAGGACCTCATGAATCTTGTGGATTTCTCCACAACCTAAGTGGTTATTATGCTGACCCGAGGGTGTGCCACTCGGTGGACACTTCATCTTATTGTCCCTGTTTATTTGTAGCAAGCAAGTTCAGTTCTGTAAGACACTGATTAGAGGGGCCATGGAAGTTGTTCTCTACTGTGACTTGTATACAGCAAAAAGCTGCCCAGGGTTGTTCACATAATTGAACGTGTGGAACTTCCAGACTGGCAGGTGGGATCTTCAGTTCTACCTCAGTCTCTTTGTGAGGCTACCACCTTGACTGTTTAGAGAACAGCACGGGAGTGGCAGTTCCTGAAGACTGCAAAGGAGCTGTTGCGTGCTTCTCTTAACTCCATCTTGTGCTTAGCTGGGCCAAAGCTGCAGCCAGCCTGTGTTTACACCAGAATTCATCTTTGCAGGCAATCGTACTAAGCGGAGGGAGGCAGTGGGGGATGGTACTGGGAGTGAGTTACTTAGCACAAGTCCCGGAGCTGAGTGTGAGGGAGATGCTGTACTTTCTTACCAGCTGTTAGACATCAAGAAGAGACAGGCTTGCCTGCGTAACCCTTTCTTCTCCTGCACATTTCAAGTAAGAGCCAGGCGCTCACTAGGCTTTGTAAGGATTTTCCCATGAAGACACACACAGCATAATTCTCTGCAATAATTCGTGTGTAAAAAGCCCTTAGTGCAGTGTGACATTGTGTCTGTGTCTTGAATTGTCACAATTAAGTGTGAGCACACAAGCAATGTACTCTTTGGCCAACCTCATAACACTGCTACCTGCTTCCCTTTGAAGGAAAGGAACCATCTTCTCAAGAAATGGAGGGAGGGGTGGGGGACGGACACGACTGTGAAAAGCCAAAAGCCTAGTGCTGGACCTGCTTTGGCCAAGCCCAGAATCTATTTAAATGACCTTCCCTGAAGGGTTAAAGTGTGGAACACCTCCCAGGAAATGACAAATGGCCAGAGGTCTGCCCACTCCCCTCCCCCCATCTTCCAGACATCAAATACTTAGAAACTGTTTGGTTTGAAATGGTTCCTGAGGCTCATACTCACAGACCACATTCTTTTTACTTTCCTCCCCCAGCCCAGCCCAGTACAGGGTGGGGGCGCCGTGAAGGGAGCCGAGCTTGACATTCTAAAGATAGAATCACAAAACTGTCCACGTTGCTTGCTTGAGGGAGGTTGGGAGAGAAGAGAAGAAGAGGGAGGTTGGAGAGAGAGAGAGAGAGAGAGAGAGAGAGAGAGAAGAGAAAGAAAGGAAAGAGTAAAGAAAACAAGTTATATCAAAATAGTATGTTTCAATAAGGAATATTTGTCTCCAGTTCTGTTTCTTTGCATTGTGAATTCTTGCTGTAGCTTTCGTTTTATGATTTTTTTCTACCCCAACAACTTAATTTCATTTTATCCTTACTCCCATAAAGTTCTTCTATAAAGTCTGTGGTCCTTAGGTGTCCCTTGACCAGTACATCGATCCAGAAGCCTTTTTTATCCTGTACGTGTTTGAGGCCCACCCTAAAAGATCCTCATTCTGGAGGTAGAGAAACGGCTCAGCAGTTCAGAGCCCTTGTTGTTCTTACAGAAGACCCAGGTCCAATTCCTAGACTCCACATAGGTGAAGGTACACAACCATTTATAAGTCCACTTTCAGGAATTCTGACACACCTTTCTGAGCTTCATGGTCACCACACATACACGTTACACATACATATACATATAGGCAAAGCACACACACACATGAAATAAAATAAATAAACTTTAAAATAATTGCATTCTGCCCAAAGTCTACTTTGGAGTCTTGAGAAGGAAATTTCAGCTCCCTACTGAAGTTAATGCAGGGCCAGATTTTGTGTTGTGTACACACACACACATACACACACACACACACACACACACACACACACGCACATAACTCCTCTTAATAACACCATCAGAGAAGAACAGTTAACATTGAGAGTGCAGCTAATAGGCTTTAGAGATGTAGTTCAATGGTAGAATACTTGCTCCAAGATTCTCTGGCTTTACTCCCTGACACCATAAAATAATAAATAAATAAATAAATAAATAAATAAATAAATAAATAAATAATTGTGGTAGTTGTGTTTGTAAGTCCATTGTAGAGATGTCTGAATTTACTTTTATTGCTACACGTATAAACAAACAAACAGAAAAGATCCTGCCACTCTTACATTCTGACCACATAGTTCATTCACACTGGATATAACCTAACTTGCTCTGAATGACTCCTGTCTCAATAGTCATGAAGTCATTGACATCTTACGATTGTAATGTTAAGGTATTTAATAGTTCTCCTTCATCATTTAACATTTCTTAAAATCTCATTCTCCTTTGAATCATGGAAACCTACTAGGCTGTATCTAAGCTATTCCCTTTTCCTTTTCTCAAAATCCTCATCTACCTTGTATCACAAAAATCCTCACTGTGTGGTGGTGGCGCATGCCTGTAATCCTAGCACTCTGGGAGGTAGAGGCAGGCAGATGTCAGAGTTCAAGGCCAGCCTGGTCTACAGAGTGAGTTCCAGGACAGCCAGGGCTATACAGAGAAACCCTGTCTCAAAAATACCAAAATCAAAAAAAAAAAAAAAAAGAAAGAAAGAAAAAAAAAGAAAAGAAAAAAATCCTCATCAAATCTATCCTTAAGAAATTTGAAATTGATCTTAACAAATTCTCTTAGACTGTTCAGTCAGTGACACAGGTTCAGTGAGAATTTCCCTCCAGCAAACTCCAGACCTAAATCCCTCTTCTCCTGACCTCCCCCCCCCCACATTCCATTCCTTACCCCTTAGTACTTGCAAGATTCCTTCACTTCAGTTTCCCACAGCATCTTCAGAGTGACACATTCTAAGGGGACTTAGTCTTCCCTCACAACCCCACTGCTGTCTGACAATTCTTAATTCTACAGATGGTAGCTCAAAACTCTCAGCATTGAAGACAAAGTGCTCATGTCATCTCTGGTCCATATTGCTGGCCTTCACCACTCAAACTGACATCCGAAGCTGTGAATTATTGCACACAAATACCTCAACCCCCTCCTTATCTTTCTATTCCCATTACAGTACTTTATTTAAAAAATGAGGGAAACAGATTTGAAGACCACAGAATCCACTGAAGGATTTCAACGGTTCACTGAGAAACTTGACTAATCCTTGAGGGTTAGGATGGGGTCTGGTGGAAAGGTAAAAACCAGTGTAGATCCAGATGCAGCACAGGTAAATGCAATTAACATTTGTTTGAACCAGGCAGTGGTGGTACAGGCTTTCAAACCCAAGCATCTTTAATTTCAAGGCCAGCCTGTCCACAGAGAAAATTTCTGGACTGCCAGGGTCACACAGAAAAACTTGGTCTCTAAAAACAAAGAAAATTTGTTTGAGTACAGTCAAGTGTGTTCATTAATCTTCAAAGACCACTCCTTAATGAAACATGTTTCCAGGTAATCACACCATTATAAACTGTCTTCTTGTGTCTCAGTCAGCACTATAAGTGTCTTTATCATATAACACAGTGGGAATGACAATATAAAGCTGTCTAGGACAAAAAGTAAGTCTTGCGGTACTTTCTCTCCTTCCTTAAAGGACTCTCTGTAGAAGCCAGTGGTAGAGGGGAATCTCATTTTTGTCTTGGGAGCCAGATACAGGCATTTCAGTCAATAGTTTTGCTGAGCCTAGCCTTCTAGTTAGCTTTGCTAATTGTCGGCCAGGTGAACAAGCCATCTTGGGTGCTTCATAACAGACTAGTTGCAAGTTGTAAGTACTAGTTGTAAGTACTGATGTACTTACTTGAATTCCATAAACCAAAATGCATAAGAATGTTACTCTTGTAAGCCACTTCGCTGTAGGATAATCCCTCTGGCAGCAATAGATAATACAAAGCATTTTGTAAAGTAACAGAAAATAAGGTTAAATACACTGCTGTTTCTAATTGTTGTAGATACCCTCTGCAATGTCAAGCAAAGATGCTCTTCTTGCTGATGTAGAACATACAGAGCCAATGAAAGTTTTGGGGGCAACTGTAAAGTAATTAGTTTGGCAGAGATGCATAACGTGGATGGATGAATGATGAGACCTTGGTAATTTGATTTAGAGGACACAGGGCATCAACTTGGCTGTTCATTGTTATTGACAAAATTGTCAAGCATTTCCCAAAGGAACGTTGTCATGGCTAAATGGATAATGTATAGGACATGCTTTGAAAGATCATTCTAAACACTATGTAAAGTAAACTCTTGTCAAACTTGAAAGTTATCCTAGAAGTAGATAGAATAGCTACCAAGTTGAGGTGTCAGTTAAGGGGGTGGGGTACAATGCATTCCTATCCTGGGATGCTCATCTGCTTTGGATGGAGCCTTATTTTCTATGCCTTTCCACTGCAGTTTCCATACTAGCTATGGTAACTGTGGAAACTGCCCCACTTGCCCTGCAGGCCTTCTGGCTCCTTTCCACCTTCTCTGCTTTCTTCTCTGTCATCCCATTTCTAGTCACCATTAACACTTAGCTGGTGTTTGCTTTTCTTTAAACTTTTCCTTGACTTTCATGACTCCAATTGGTTACTCTTTCTTTGGAATGGCCACTGGACCTCATAGTCTCTTGTTTTGGTTTCTTATTTGTCCTTTTGTTAATCTCTATACTCTGATAACTTTTGATTGCCTGATATATTATAGGATCTTAATTATTTTTCTTCTCTAGTTGGTAAAAATAGAAGTAGCAACATAACAAGGGTGAAATAGAGACCTCATAAATTGACACAAAATGACTTTAAAATTGACATATGAGGAGCTAAGACCGTAGAAGATGTAGAAGTGAGGGTTCACATGAGGGCATCTAGAAAATCATTAATGCATTAAAAGACCCAGAAAAAATAATGAGGACTATGAGTATTATGAAGGAATTTTGAAAAGTTAAGATGTTTATATATCAAACTGAGAACGTGGTATGAAATCCAAATAATAACGTACAGAGAAAATTAGGTATATAAGGTCAACATTGATGACCCCTAGTCCAGCCATAGGAAATTACAGGGATCATTTCAAACAAAATATGCCTGGTAAGATAACTCATCATTTTTCAAGACCAATATCTCATCATTGTTCAAGTCCTGTATCTTCTTCTTTCACCAGTATGCTTTGTTTCAAAAAGTTTACTATAAAAAAGCAGAAATGGTGGTGGTGCACGCCTGTAATCCCAGCACTCTGGGAGGCAGAGGCAGGCGGATTTCTGAGTTCAAGGCCAGCCTGGTTTATAGAGTGAGTTCCAGGACAGCCAGGGCTACACAGAGAAACCCTGTCTCAGAAAAAACAAATCCAAAAAACCAAAAAAAAAAAAAAAGCAGAAACCTAAGTGTAAAATCTGATCCATTTCTCCAATCCCAAGGCTAGCAAATTCTCTTCATCCATTCCCACTCTGTAAGCCAGAAGAGGAGCCTCATCAGCACCATGATCCTAGACTTCTCAGAATCCACAGCAGAGAAAAAGAACTGTCTGTGTTGAAGCGACCAGGTGTGTAGCAAACTATTCTAGCAGGTCAGCTGACTGAGATTGTCATTTCCTTATAGATTCTCCTAGTGTGTCATGCCTTTGTCACATATCCCTGTATCATCCTGCATGCTTGCTGAAACAGTTAATCCGTATTTACTGCATAGGCTGTTTAATGTATGGAGTTTTTGTTGGTGGAGATGGTTTGGGATTTTTGTAGTTTTTTATTTGTTTTTTGTTTGGTTTATTTGTTTTTGTTTGTTTGTTTTCTTTTAATTGACTATAAGATCATAAGGGCAGAGACCTTCTGGTTAAATTCCCAGTGTTTGTCATGGTGTCTGAGTCAAAAACCATAAAAGGCATATTTAATAGAGAAATGAGGAAATATCTTGATTGTACCATTTTATTGTGCTTTTTAATTTTCTTGCTTATTTCCTGGAATGCAAACCCAGCAGATCCTGGCCTATCAAGACTTATCCGTATCCCTTGGGGAATGACCTTAATATCCTCTGGACAAGTTAGCTCTCCTTTCTGCTTTCTGACACAGAGACCTTTAATACTAATCTGCACACACTGTTTCTCTGCCACACATTCTTGCTTAATTATGAATGACTTGAAGGCAGTTCTCATCAATGTGCTCTTCCTGTTCTATCAGTGCCCATGATCCCATACCTGTCTTGCTAGAGGAGACAATGAATAAATCACTCATTAGGTAAATTAGGCTCCTATCTATTTTTCCTCCTAAGGGGTAGAGCTATCCTAACTATTTAGTGCTTCTAGGTATTTGATTCCATATCTGAAAGGTTTATAAACATAAAAATCAACATGTTTTTCTTCAAAAGAACAGAAAGTAAAAGGTGCGAATATCATCATTTTGCACTGGGGATTTTCCTTTAGTGAATTGTGGCAACTCCTCTGCCACTTCCTTACTAATCCCTCCATAACTTTTTTTGCCCATTTGTTTTTATTATTTAATGTGGATGCTAGAGATTTGAATCAGGTTACACCACGCTTTCTCAGCTAAGCTGTATGTATCCCTAGCCTCCTCCCCATCCCTTATTTTTGAAAATAAGTTAGATATTTGAGAATTCCTCAATTCTTCTAGGAAGCATCTGAAACATTAAAGGAAACTTCAGTGGTATCTTAAGTTTTGCAATTCACTTTTAAACCAATTTTTGAATTCTGTAATTCTTATCATTTCCATCATTTGCCTTTACTTTCTGACAATTCCTTGGGGGTGGAGGCTATAAAAATAAAAAAGAGTCAAGCTCCAAGATCAGGTGAACCTGCCTATTTCAGTCCTCCACTCTTGAGTGGTCATGTGACGTTGATGGAGCCACTTATGTCTCTGGAATAACTCCATTATGCCTCACATAAAGTGTAGCAATCAGGACCGTAAAAATAGAGAAAATGGTTCCTTAGCCTGCTTCTCTCTCTGCCCCTGCCATGGACCTTCATTGTTACTGGGGCTTTATCCAGATAATTTCTCAATTTGAAGAACACTGTGTAGTACCAGAGACAATTATGCATTGTCCCCTCTGATTTGCTACATTTTCACTAGTCATTCTCACAAGAAGGAGTGCTTCCTGTAATAATAAAAGGAGAGATGCGTTCAATTGAAACTCCAAAGTGCTTTTTGTTGTATGAACTAACTCAAAGTATAGCTAACTACTTTAATGTGCAAAATCGGGTGTCCTCTAGTACATCCGTGGTGCTGGACAACCATAACCACCACCTAGAGCCAGAGTATTTTGAGCATCCCAAAAGCACTCTCGTGTCTATGAAGCAATCATTCCCTATTGTCCTCCATCCTTGCCTTCTGCCCACCATTAGTGGATTCTATCTCGAAGGTTCTACCTATTCTGGATATTTCATGCAGGTATGCCATTAAGTATCTCACCTTTTGTGTCTAATTTTCACCACTTGGAATATTTTTAGAAGTTGGGTCTCTCGTTCAGTATGCATTTACTTCATCCTCTCCAGTGACTCAATAAAGCTCTCTTTTATGAATACACAGCATTCGGATTATCCTGCCATCTGTCAACAGACGGGAGCTGTTTCCACCTTTGTCTACTGTGGCTAGACTATAAACATGGCAACGGTGTAAGAATTAGGACTATTTATGTTGATACTCTCCAAGCTTAGGTTATTGATTAATCAAATATCTATTGACTGTGAGGATCTAAATCAATGCTTTGACAAACGCGCAAAGACAAACTCATAAATATAAACATTCAAACCCTGATTTCCTTCCTCTCTTTTTTATCCTATGTAATAAGAACAACACCCAAGTCAAAAACCGTCGTCATCTATTCCATATTGAACTGACCACAAGGGCCTCTCAGTTTTAACAGCTCGGATGTGTCCCACGAGTGCTCTTTGCTCTGCCTTCACTGCTGAGGTTTAGGCTAGATCCTCGCCATCTCTGCTGTCCTAGTCAGCATCCACTGCCAACTTACCACAGCGTGGATTATCTGAAAATGGAGTCTCAACTGAGAAACCATGTTTATCAGGTTGGTGTATGGGCATGTCTGCAAGGGATAGAGTAGAAGCCAGTTCTCTGTAGATACCAGAATCTCTAAGGAGGTGGTTCTTCTAGTGACAGATCAGTCTATAGCACTAAGTAAAGAGAAGTGGGCTCTTCCTGCTGCCGCCTTGTTGCTTACTAAAGCATACGTCAGGTAGTAAGAGTGTCAGGCACAAAATCCTCTAGTGATCTTCTGGGGACTGTATATTAATGGAAGATTCCTGAATATAAGACAAGATGCCATTGCTTATTTCTCTTTATCCCACTACCAACCCGATTTTCCAAATACCCTTTAATTAGGCCTCAACTACTACCTTTAAATATCTATTGTCTCTGATCTCTCAACAAATGTCACCTGAATGTCAATGATGCTACCAAACATGCCACCCTGGTAGGGAATAAAACAAGCAAAGAAGGTCCCAGCCATACCCAGTGGTGTCGATGCTGGCACAGACGCAGAAAACTATTTGTGTGAGGTCCATTCCCTATGAACTGAAGGATGTTGAACAGTATCCTGGCTTTTTCCATAGATGCCAGTGGCACACACTCCTACACCTAGTCCGGACCTATTTCCTCCTCCTAGAAGCTTGCTCGACTTCCCCAAACAGAATCGCTTCCTTCTGACCCTTTTCCCCTCCTTATGAATGCCTTTAAGCCTTTTCAGCACATTGCTCACTGCACGAACACAAAATAGCTTAGCTTTAAAAGAGAAATGCATAGTTTTCTTGGTTAGGTAAACGAATTTGTCCCCATTAGTGAGTTTACCTTCACTTTAAATTTTAGGGAACAAGGGATTTGAAGAAATGCAAATTGAGTTGTGTATGTTTTCTCCCAGTTATGAGAAATTTCACTCTGGTATATAAGAATTATGAGTCACCCCTGTTGGGGATAATTAGAGAAAAAAGGAAATTGGGTGTTGGGAATAAACACTCAGAGTAAGGCAGATGGCATGAGTGTTAACTGAGGGGTTTTGACTCTAGGCTTTAGGAAGTAAGGGAATCGGATTAGACATAAACCAGGACCTTAAAATGGCACTCCCACAGCTGCGACGAGGGAGGAAAGTGATATTTGTGTGAGCAGAGCCTGATGCCATGAGCTTTGGGGAGTTATCTGTGGGAATGAGTATGCAGAAATCAACAAATCATGAAATCAGAAAGTCATTGCACATTTCCTGGGGTGGGGGACTAGATACTGGCAAGATGTCTTCATATGAATATTGTCTTCAGCAAAACCTAGCAAGTGCATGGGCATTTCCTTTGAACGGCAGAGAAGACCCATGGAGATCTGTATTGGGAGAAAAATGGAATGGAAGGCACATGCCTCACAACCACCATTAGTAACTGAAGGCGCGCAGGAAGTCAGTGATGTGTTAAACCTTCTGTTCCAAGGAAGAAGTATAAGGGTTTGCATTTAATCCCTTCCTAACTTTATTTGCCTCCTAAAATCTTAAATACCTCGAACTACAAAAAAAGAAAAATTCCTTATCCTCACAACTGGAGAAAATCTACTATGCAAGTGACATTCTCCTGAGATTGGAAATTCTATCTTATCTCTTCACACTCACACCTGCTACACAATAAGACCTCCACAGTTGTTCGTTGACCATACGGTTCCAACAAGATGGCTGGGGGGGGGAGGCAGGGAGAGCACTGAAATTCATCCCCTTATCTCAGATGGAGATTCTGAGAGAAAAGTGGAGACTGGGATCAGGCACGACAGAAACAAACAGCTGCAGCTGAAGTTAGAAGCAGGCAACACATACAGACAAGATACCATTACTGTCATCTGAGAGGGCCCTGCAAGGGGCCTGTAGGAGTTAGTGCATGTGCTGGAACACACCCTGGGGAAGTGCTGTCAGTGACCCAGGCAGCAAGTCCACCATAGCCAGGTCCACTGAAGCTTAGGGTATCCCACCTTCCAGGGTAGAAGGAAAGAACAAGGTTGGGAGAGTTATCACAAGCATGTCTTGAGGCCCAGTATCTCACTCTGTCTTTACGGGACTATAGTAACATTACTGACAGAATGGGCAAATGAATGAATGAATCTATTGGCTTTATCAGTCATAGGGGACTAGGCATATCATGTATTTATCCTCTGTCTTGTGTGTGTGTGTATACACAAACACACACACACACACACACATGCATATATACACACACACACAAATATTAAACAGACAAATTAGAAGGTGAGTTGTAGAGACGGGGTGACTCATTTGACTCAGACAAAATACAAGGTCAATGCAATCAACATTGAAAACGCGGGACCTTTGAGCTTTCTAAGGTCATCTATACACGAACTCGGCCTTTACTTTCTGGACAAGAGTATCTAGATGCACTTAAATGGCCACATCAGCGACTCACAAGCACAAGTAACAACTTCGGTGACTAGTTTAGCTTTGCATTTTCCACAATTTTTGTATCTTTTTGGTGCTTTGGAAGGAAATCCCACCACTACCTTTTTAAAGGTTCTGAAGTGCTGGTTTTATTCAAATCTTGACATAGGTCATAGAAACAACAGGATAAAGGCAAGTATGTGTCTGCGACTATCACCTGGGCTCCTGCCGGCAGCTTGTAGAGTAAATAATGGGTTTGGCTTTAAGCAAAAGTCTTCCATACCTTAACTGATCTACTTAATATGGAGGGTAACACCCCAGATCTGCAGTGTGCTGTAAGGTAATGAATTGTACCAGGGGGACGTCAAACAGTAAGGGATGCTGTTGAGGCTGTCGCCAGACTCCATCGCACCTGCCTCAGTTGTCCCTCCACTCACTCAACCTGCCCGAAGAGAGAAAGTATGTCCTTGGGCACCCATTTTCTCCATGTAAACCTTGTTAACCAAATGATAGCAAACAGACTTGGAATCATGAAAAACTGACTACATTACATGAAAGATTCGTTTACCATTATCAATACTGCCAGTAAGAAACAATCAATGGATTCCCAGATACCCAGCTTATTGTCTCTATAACCAAAGAGAATCAGGATGATCATGGTGGCTGTAAGTATGTGTTTGTATTTTATTTTATAATATATTCTATATTTCAGCATAATGAAAAGAGAAGATTTGAATTTTGTTTTTTGGGTTTTTTTTTTTACCATTAGAATAGGCAATTTTATTGAGACAGAAAGTAGAATAGAAACTATTAACAATTTGAATTAGTGGGAAAAAATGGAAAGTTATTGTTTAAGGGGTACAGAAAGAAGGAAGTTTTTTTGATCTTTAGTGATCAGAAAAAGATTTTGAAAGTGGTAACAGTGATGGTTACACACTATTGTGAAGACTAATGCCACTGAGTTGTATTTATAAAAGTAGTTAATATGTCCAGAGGTGAGGGACACCTGCCTTTAACCCCAATTCTCAGGTGGCAGAAACAGGTGAATCCCTGTGAGTTTCAGACGAGCCAGGGTTATGTATCTTAAGAGAAAAAAAATTAATGATGGCTCAGTGCTTAATTTCTCGTCATGCAGGTATGAGGACCCATGTTTGAATCTATAGAGCCCACATAAACTCAGATATGGTAGTACATATTGGTACCTCAGTGTTCCAGGGGTAGGATGGGAAGTATGAACAGGAGAACCAGAAGTTTGTTAGACTACTTGGCTGGGCATATATAATGGCAAACTTTGTGTCACGATGGAAAGTGAGAGTTGATATATGTGCCATGGCACATGTACCTGTACATTTAAAAACTACAAATGTGACCTTTGAATTGTGTTATATGTGAGTGTATACATACTAATGTGTGTGTGTGTGTGTGTGCGTGTGCGTGTGTGTGTGTGTGTGTGTGTGTGTGTGTGTGTGTGTGTGTGTGTGTGTATAGAGAACAGAATGATGCCATTCTTTAGGTACCAAATAACTTTTTTTATTTTAGAGATAGGATCTTTCAATGACCCAAGTAGACTCGGCTGGCTGGCCAGTGAGCCTCAGAGATATACCTGCGTCCCCATCCAAACACAGCGATGGATTACAAACATGTGCCGACATTCTCCAGATTTTGTATGTGAATTCCGGGGATCAAACTCCATCATTTTCGCAGGGCAAACACTGTATGGACAGAGCTGTTCCCTCATCCCCCTTAGATGTTTATGTTAACTAGCCTGGATTGATAATTTCGTAGTAAACACATATAAAAGCATGTTTAAGCATCATATGTCATTATTACATACAATGCAGGGTATGATGGGGAGCCCAGGGCCCCAGGCATCCTATGTGCATACCTGTCACACCTTCTACTTGCATGTCCATATTATTAGATTTTCAAAAATCTGTTTTTCAAAGCTATCTCAAATAATTTTCAAAAATCAAAAATCTATTTTTTTTAAATTTTGGGAACAAAATAAAGTTTTTAGAAAGCAGTGAATCAGATAAATTCGAAGTGAATACAACTAGAGGTGAAGGTGAACTAAGGAGTTAACAAGAGCAGAGAAAAAGAATTGCCTTCTTGACTGGCCTCTCCCATGGTTCTCTTGTACTGCTCCAGTCTACTCTTCATGATGCTATCGGAGTGATTTGTCTCCATCCAAGTTTAACTGTAAAGCCGTCCTTCAGTACTAGCAGTTCTCAACGTGGAGCCTGATCATAATCACCTGCTGGATTTGTAAAAGCGTAGATTATGGATGACCCAGAATTCCTAATTTTCTGGGTCTGACAGGGGGACATGAAAATTCATGTTCTCTAACAAATTCTAAGGTGATGCCAATAACAGGGGTTCCCGCGACCACACTTGAAGAATTGCAACAGCGGGGAAAGGCTTTATCTTTCAGAGAACTCATTTTTCTCTTTATAAAAGAATAGGTATTCAAGTTGCTGCAAAGGTTAAATGTTTCAAAGCATCCTTTGTAAATGTTTGGTGTTGTTTTAGTTTAAAGGGAAGAGCCAGAGATCAGCCAACTGGTCAACAGATCTACCATGAATTGGTTAGTCTCTTCCCTCTCCTGATTCCTCATTATAAAACCTATCAGTTATTGAATGACATTTGTCAAATGACTGCCCCATTATAGACCTTTGTTAGAATATGGCAGAAGTAGATTTTTACATCATATACTATACCTACCAGGATTTGGAGGTGTTTAAGTTACCTGACAACCCTTCACACATCTATCCTTCATGCATTTGTCTTAACAAAATAAAAAGTCTATAAAATACTGGGAAATGACTGGATCCTACTTTCAGTCACCTGGCTTCACTGGCCCCCGGTCAGTCATCGTTTTAATGTGTGAGTTAAACAGTAAAAACAAAATCACTGACACAGAACAGCTAGTATTTAGAATTAACTCCTTCTTCTCCAGTTGTGTGGTGCCAAGTAATTTTCATTATTGGATAAATGTTAGTTGTTGGCGCTTTGCTCGATCGAAGAGCAGATGAATGGATTAAATAGGCAATTTCTCTGCAACCAATGAAGCCAACCAAGAAACAGTTTCTTCTCTCAATCAGTCAGGCTCGTAGTAGACAGTAGATAGCAAATATTAGAGGACTAAGGGATCTTAGAAATATGTAGAGTTCTGGAGAGTTGGTCCATGGTAGCATACCAAGGAAGTCTTAGGGAAGTTCCCTTCACACATCTGGAAAAGAGAATTTTTCCTTCTAAAATTATAAATAGCATAACATGCTATACCAAGTTTCAGATAATGACTATTGATGATTTGAGATAACTTAAAATCTGCCACAGTACAGTACTTACCATACAATATAATAGGTAGTGTGCTGCTGTCCACTAAATTGGAATTTTTAGATTTTTAACAAGTTTATTGGTACTATCATTAATTTAATTTGCTAGTTATCATCAATGAAATATGATTATGTCAATATGAAATGTGTGATGGCACATAAAATTAAATCTTTATAATTCTTTTTCTATATGTAAAGTAGTAACTCCAGAATATATATCTTTACTCAACTTCATGCCTAAATCAATCAATTGACATCTAAACTCTTTCTTGCAACTGCAATAAAAGTCTCATTTCTCCCCCAGCCACTTGAAAGAATCTTAAAATTAAGAGTCTGGAAATCAAGCCAACCAAAGTTCTTGTAAGTCAGAAAGGGCATCCAGCACACATCAGCCTTCTGGGACTCTCCAATTGAAGAATGGCTGAGGAGCTGGCTGAAGAAAAGTAATCAGTATCTTCTCAAAAAAAGAGGCGGGCTTAATTGAAAGCTGAAATTTGTGAGCCCCAGTACATCCCTCTGAGTTATGGGGCTGAATATAGTCAATAACGAGATCCTGCAAGACAACTGTCTCCACACCATCAGTACACAAGCACACTCTGACGTAGGTGTAAATAAAAGAGAAATGTCTATTCTGAATTTCTAAGCTTGAAAAATGGGGCACTGCAGATGAAGCCAGAATTTATAAGAGGTGAGATAAATTTCCTGTCTATTCATTTGGAAGAGATTTCATGAGAAACACTTGATTATTCATTCAGTACCAACTTGGAAAAGAAAATCCATATGCACTTAAATGTCCCTTGCCTCAATACCAGAAAGCAAATTAGATTATGTGTGGAAGGCTAACGCTCTCCTGGAAGACTTTAAAGTGGGGTTTAGCATTGGAATTACATAGCTACTCCAGATGATCTTATTCTATGTTAGGATAATCCTCCTGCATAGTGTTTCATTGAACTACACCTTAATTCTTTAAACTACACCTGGCTCCTTCCAGCCATTGGTGTGACTGAAATTCTGTAGTACGTGGTTCACTGCCTTGCCTCTCTCATTCCCTTTCTCTATCCTGGATTCCACTCCAGAAAAGTTCCATCCACAATAGCCTGCAGGATGACATACATACTTTCTTAACCTTGATTTGGTCTCTCAGGCAAATATGAAACTTTTCAGCACTGCAAAACTTCTTCTCATATCCTCTCCAAACCTGTGCCTTCTTCCTGCCTTCCCTTGGATGCTGGAGCTTGTTAGCAATTTTGATTGTTTTAGTTGGGTTTTTTCCTTATATTATTCTCCTATTCCAATACACAGATGCAACCTATAGGATCTCACGCCATGACATCAGGAATGGAATGAGCTCCTTTCCTATTAATGAAGACCAACATGAAGTGTGTAGTTCAGACATAGGTGTTGTCTATTTGCTGGCTGAGTCTGTATAGGAACTCCTTGTCTTATTCCTCTTTCTCGCCATAACTATCCTCTTCTCAAATGTTCCCAATTAAATGGACTCTAGCTTTGGCCAGTTGCTAAAGCCAGAACTCCCCCCCCCCACATGCTGCCTCTGGTACCCTACTCCCCCCTCAGTTTCCACAATCAAATATCAGAGCCGTTTTCTTCCACCTCTAAAGTACTCCTGCAGCTCAGTATCTGCTCTCAATTCCAGCAGCACCACCTACACCAGGCTCCTCCAATTTCCTTTGAATTACTCCTCACTGGTTTCCCATCTCTGCTGGGTTCTCTTAATCATGCTTCCAGCGTGTGGCCAGAGCCCTGGTTTTTAAAACATCCTTTGATGGCATACCTGCTCCACTCAAATTCATCCACCCATACATTCTCTCAAGGCTTAGAAAAAACCATGACCACCAAAATACAGCCTGAAGTTCCATTTTAATATGGTCTCTGTTAAACCTGACATTCTTTATCTATAACTTCTATTCCTTGTGGCGCCTTTTGCCTTCACAATTTAGTGGAAATAAAGTGTCTCAAACTGACAATATCTCTAGAGCTTCTGTGGGATTTTTTTGTTTTGCTTTGCATTTTTGTTGTTGTTGTTGTTAAGTAGGCTTTTGCTACATATCCCAAGCTGACCTTGAACTTGAAATCCTCCTACCTAAGCCTTCCAAGAGCTAAGATTATAGGAGTTAACTACCATAGCGGTTCTCTATCCTCCTTATAAAATTATTATATGGAGGCTTGAATAAGATGTCGCAGCTACAGAGAAGCCTGACTTGATTCTGCCATCTAAATCTAGACCTCCCATAAACTCAGAATGATGCACTACACTTCTGTCTCTCCTCCTGCAGACTGTAAGCCACAAAGGGCAGTGCTTTGTCATCCATGCCTTGTTCTCCCAACTGTACAGCGTCTAGCACAGTCACAGACAGTGCCTGAGTGAACTCATTCCAGTTCTCCTTAGACATTCAGGGAAACCCGAATGTTCTGTTTGGCATGCTATGCACCAGGAATCTCCAGGCCTTCCAAAGAAATACAATAGCAGAAGAAAGGCAGCCATCAAACCTCCTCAGCGTCTACCAATTGCTAAAAGCTCAGGAGAGCTTGTTTCCTCTCCTCTGGAAAACGATGTAGGGAAATGAACACAGGAGTCAGCCATCTAGCAGCAAAGTCACAGAAGGCTTTGATTACTCCCTGCTCTTCCCTCCATTTTCTTACACCCCATCTGCACCAGCACAGTCAGGGCAGTTCAGGTTTTGTTTCTGTCCTCCCAGTTCCCTCAGCCTTGCCCCCAATTCTCAATGACAATAACAAACAACTAACTACAAATGTGCTATTTTATCACATAAAATATTTAGCCAATGCCTACAGCAAGTATTAGAGAATATTAGAGAGTGCCTGTCCCCAGTATGTGACAGAAAGACTGTCCAAATTATCCATAAATGGCTGATATTCCAGTCTCTCTCCCCAACTCTTTCTCTCTCTCTCTCTCTCTCTCTCTCTCTCTCACACACACACACACACACACACACACACACACACGGGAATGGGTACAAAGATACAGAAAGAGGCAAAGAGACACACAGAGGAAGGAAGGAAGGACAAAGGGAGAGAGACGAGACTGAGAAGAGACAGAGGGAGGGGTGAGAAGAGGAGAGGAAGAGACAGGACACAAACACTGAAAGAGACAGACAGACAGACAGACAGACAGGGGGAGGGGTGAGAAGAGGAGAGGAAGAGACAGGACACAGACACGGAAAGAGACAGACAGACAGACAGACAGGGGGAGGGGTGAGAAGAGGAGAGGAAGAGACAGGACACAGGCACGGAAAGAGACAGACAGACAGACAGACAGACAGATAGACAGACAGAGGCGGGGTGAGAAGAGAAGAAGAGAGAAAGAGAGAGGAGACAAAGACACAGCAGGAGGCAGAGACAAAAGGGACAGAGAGACAAAAGAAGGAAGTGAGGAGAGAGGAAGATACAAGGAAAGAGACACAGGGAGGGAAGAGAAGAGAGGGAGAGACAGAGAGGAGACAAGACACAGACAGAGAGACAGACAGACAGACAAACAGACAGGCAGAGAAAGACAGGAAGAGAGAGGGACGAGACAGAGAGAGAGAGAAAGAAAAACAGGGAGAGAGAGGGCTCTTCCCATTCCCTCACTGTTCTGTCTAGGACTTTCCACCAAGTGCTGACTCTGCCGGCCGCAAACCCTGCCACATCAGCAGGGAGGGAGGCCTGCAGCCTTTGGTATTTGCATCAGTTTCCTGGAATGCTTTACGAGGTGGTATCAGCTCACTCTTCAAGGCCAGGGTGGAGGCATTTATGTACTTGTGTTAGAAACTTGCTTTCTCTAATTCTTAAAAGCCAACCAAGAAGATTTGTCTTCCTTTCTTTTGCTTTATTTTTTTTTCTAAAAAGGAAAATATCCCACTTTCAAAGGCTGTTCCGGGCTTGAGACTATTCTGACAATCACAGAAAGCCACTGAGCAGAGTGGGGCATTGAGTAGCTAGTACAAAGCAAGGGTAAGCTGTCTCCATGGAGAGTTACCCAATAACTGTCCTGAGGGGCATTTAGGGGGTTCTTTCATAAACCTGTTTTCTTTTGTTCAAAAATAACACCTGACTTGCAGGAGCCTAAGACAAAGACACAAATGACAGTCTCTAAAGGCAGCCAGCTCATCAGCAGAAATGATAACTTGTGCTTCTGATTAATGAAGAAGAAGAAGAAGAAGAAGAAGAAGAAGAAGAAGAAGGAGAAGGAGAAGGAGAAGGAGAAGGAGAAGGAGAAGGAGAAGGAGAAGGAGAAGGAGAAGGAGAAGGAGAAGGAGAAGGAGAAGGAGAAGGAGAAGGAGAAGGAGAAGGAGAAGGAGAAGGAGAAGGAGAAGGAGAAATCAAATGTGTAGTCTTGAAATATTTTCTTTGCTCAGAACGTTCTCAAAAAAAAAGTTCCCTTTTCTTCCACATTATTTCAAAAAAAAAAAAACAACAACAACAACAAACAACAACAAAAAAAAGAACCACTTTTTCATCTAGCCTTGAAGAGATGTGAACAGCCAGGGTAGGAAGAATACCAAGAAGGTCACCCACCGGCTCAAAAGAGAAAGGGAGGAGGGGGAAGGTTGTGGGAGGGGTGATCAGAAGGGAGATAGTGAGTAGGATTCAAAGTGAAGAAGTAAAAACATAAATAAATAAAATTAAATTTTAAAAATGTTTCTTAACTTGTCTCTCAAATCAGTGTTTTTAATAGGATTAAACAACTTTATTGAAATGTTTATACTCTTGTACTTCTAGAATTCTTTTTTTTTTTTTAATTTAGAAAGAGAAGCCAGCTAGCAATAGTCCCTCTGGCTTCCAGCAGCTGCTGATGGAACTAACTACTTAGACAGAAATTCTTCCTCACCAGGAAGCAGAAGGGGGAGGAGGAAAGAAAGGAAAAGATTGCCAAGGAGTTCACCCATGCCTGCTTCACGAACATAAAATTGGCCTAAAGATGTTGTTTTTGCTGTGACTTTGGGGACAGAATGAGACTCTGAATAGGTCTCTCCAGCCTCATGTTGGATGCTTGACAGGCCAAAAGGATCCAGGTGCTCCCCCACCCCCACCCCCACCCAGCCACCCCCCTCCCCCGGGAATTTGGAAGACATTCCAAGAAGCTTTGGGAAGGAGCACTCAGTATGTCTCTGCCATCATCCTGGACAGCCAAAGTCTCCTACTCCAGTGCTTCAGAGTCAAAGTCTCATCCCAAGGTGTGGGGGAGGGGAGCGTGGGGAGAGGTTGCATCCCTTCAAGAGGGAACAGCTTGGGATGTTAAGGAAGAGGTTGTGTATTCCCTAGGGATGATGGAGTGTGAGACTGAAGGCAGAGATGCTTGGTGCTCTGGGTTAGGCAGCAAGGCCAAGAAGGCTGGGTGTTCACTGATCTGTTATCTGCTGCAGGCTCAGCGTCTGGGTCTGGCTGGTAATCCTTCAGGGGGTCTGCGCATGGGGCTGGAAATAGTGCTTAACCAAAGTAAATATAACAATGCAAAGTTTATTTCTTGGTGCCTGCTCCCCTCCTCAAGGAGAGAGAGAAAAAGAGAGGGGAGGGGAGATTGTGGGCACACAGGCCCCAAAGATGGAGAAATTAGGGGGGCAGGGTGGAGCCGTCCAGAGAGGCCAGCTGTAGGGCTTGCCACGCTGTCACCCTCCACCTCTCCTACCCCAGCCCCCTCGGCCCTGCAGATGGCCCGCAGGGCACAAAACGAAGCGAAGCAGGACTGGACAGCTCCTGCCGTTTGGCCTCCAGGTCCCTCAACACCTGCCCCGCTGCTGCCCGGAGATCTGTAAAGTGCCCACGTAGGTGTCCTAAAGTGGTTCCAAACTTGGCAAGGGCGAGAGAGGGCGGGTGGCTGGGGAGGGCGGAGGTATGCAGACAGGGAGTCAGAGTTTCCCCCTCGAAAGCCTCAAAAGTGTCCACGTCCTCAAAAAGAATGGAACCAATTTAAGAAGCCCTGTAGCCACGTCCCTCCCCCGTCGGCTCCCTCCCCTGCGCCCCCGCAGTCTCCTCCCAGCACTGAGGCCCGGGCCCCTGGCCCCAGCCCGCCCATTGGTGGAGACGTTTTTGGAGGCACCCTCCGGCTGGGGAAACTTTTCCCATATAAATAGAGCAGGTCTGGGCTTTATTATTTTAGCACCACGGCAGCGGGAGGTTTCGACTAAGTTGGAGGGAACGGTCACGACTGCATGCCTGCGCCCGCCAGGTGATACCTCCGCTGGTGACCCAGGGGCTCTGCGACACAAGGAGTCTGCATGTCTAAGTGGTAGACATGCTCAGCTTTGTGGATACGCGGACTCTGTTGCTGCTTGCAGTAACTTCGTGCCTAGCAACATGTCAATGTAAGTGTCTTCTGCTTGTTTGGGGGAGATGAAGGAGAAAGACTGGATAGGTGGGCACCCTGACCTCAAGAGAGGGGACCTTCACCCTTCATTCCACATACAGCTTGTGAGGTCGCCCTCTGTTCTGTGGGGAAAACACTCGGGTTCATGAGATACAAGGGAAATACTTAAAAAGAATGGAAATATGGGAGGCTTGACTGTTGCCAAGAGTTGGGAAAGTTTTCTCTTAAAACTAGACTGTTAGTCTGGCTCTCCAGGTTGGTGAAGCTCACAAGGAGGCAAAGAAGGTTGCCTCAAGATATAAACCCGACTGACAGGATGACCGGCTCAGAGGGTTCCACTCTTCAATCCCCAGAATTATGCTTGTAGTCACCTTGTGAAACTTGAGGCCTAGTTTAGAAAGCCCCTTAATAGAACAATACAAAACTCACAGGACTCCATTTTCTTGTGGGCGGCAGAGTTGGTGTCGATGACGTTGATGAAGATGATGAAAATGCGCCCCCTGGAGGGGGTAAAATGCAAGAACAGGGACTAGGCCTTAAGCTCAAGGAATTCCGGTTAAAGACTTTCCAGATCTGTAGAGTAACTCGCATTTCTGGGCCTTATGTAAAGAACCCCAGTCGATGTATGTAAGCGGGCTGCTTGGCCTGAGCTTTTATCTTCTCAATAGTTAAAGTAGCGTCCCAATCCATTACCCGGTCATGGAAAAGGTAACGTTTTACTAAAATACCCTCTGTGCACTTACACTTCAGCATGTTCCTACCTGTAATCAGACTCAAAAACAGCAGATGTTAGAAATATCAACTTTGTACGGAGATTCGAGATCCTGGAATTCTTCCCATGAGTCTCTGACTCAATTGCCATGTGGCTTCAAATTAATCAGTTGAGCCTTCTTTTTCTAAAATATGGGATGTAAACTTAATGTGCCAACTTCAAGGCCATTTTCCATTTCTAGGTTGTATAACTAATTAGAATTTCCCGACAAAAGAATGAAGAAAACAAATTGGGATTCATCTTTAAAAAAAAAATGGCTGCCTAAATTAACTAGACAAAGATGTTGGCTTGATGAGGGTTCAGGAGGGCGTGGCCATACCCAGTCCTTCAAAAGCTATCCCCAGCCCCATGTCCCACGTCTACCACATCCTAATTTCTAATGTGTACATGTTCCCTTCATCTACTTTATATACCCCCGCCCCCGAGGACACTAAGAAGTAATTGCATTGTACAAATTAATGTTACAAGTTAATTTTATATGAAATCAGAGTGCAAGAGTGGACCCCCACAGACGTAGGGAAGTAGAGATTTGAAGGTCAACATACATTCTATTCAACCTCCAACCACCGTGAAGAATAAAGGTTATCCAGCACACATTGTTCAAAATGGCTCACAAACTGAGTAATTAAAAGGCAAATTTCCAAAGCCTGTAAGGCTTACAGACTTCTCTTAATTCAGGCAAACTGTTCTTCCTCCAATGGACACAATAAACTAAACATACCATTTATCTAATTTAACAGTGATTCTCATCAATTGCCCTTAAATGTGAATGCAGGATGTGGCCCACTCTTCTGAGTGGTAACCAGTTCAACAGATGTTCTCGTTCCAAATGACACACTTCATGACCACCAAATCCAAGCAGTTTTTAGGGGTGAATCATCCTGGAGCAAATCTGACCGCAATTATATACCACATTATCCTATAATTATTATACTGTAGGAATGAAACTCAGTCTTTAAAGTCAGAGTAATTGTGACAAAGAAGTGGGTATTTATTTTTCTCATCATTTTTCAAGATGTTAACTCATGCTTTTTGCTTTATACAGAGCAGTACTTCTTAGGAAACAAATGGGATGCTGGTTAGTCAAATGACCTTTCCTAATTTAAATGAACTATTTATAGCAAAAATCAGAATCCTGAATCAATTTTCTTTCATGTATGTAAATTATACTTTTGGGGAAAAGGGCTAAGTCACTTAAATGTTTTATAAAAAACAAGATCTGCTATAGGGCGTAGGCTCTCCTAAATATTCTCAGATTCTTATGCATTATTTCCTCGTCAATCAATCTATGCCACTCCTCCATAATTGCTGAGCACTCGAGATGTCCTCCAGACACAGAAATCGTTCATGGCATTTTAAAAATAGTAAACAATTGCTTAATTAAAAAATTTATTTATGTATTAAGACTTTAAGCAAGTCACCCTGCTGATCTCTGCTATATTTTTTTTACCTGAATAATTTGGAAGATATTACAATATTCTGAAGGACAAAGAGAAGGGGTCTTTTAATCGGGTAAATCAACTATATAGACCTGAGTATCATTTGTTAATCACTGTTGGTGATCTATGGAATGATACCAATTGATGTAATGATACCAATAACTATTTCCTATTCTCTTCTTTCCTCAACAGATTTACAATCGGTGAGTAAAACTTCTTTTAGAAGAAATAAGATGCTTGCACTTTGCCTTGACCGCAGCGGTGTCAGTTCTGGGGAGGGAAGATGGCCAGTTTGGCTTCCCAAGGGGACTGTGAAGGAGATCAGTAGTAGTCCAAAGCTTTCTGGCTTCCACTGAAAGGACCTGCCCCATTTTCTGAAGTGGGCGGTGCTAAGTGAGGCTGGACTCAAAAAAACACCCATAGGAAGAGAGAGGAAATGGGTCAGTTGAAGTTTGGGTTTTAGCACCAGCTACTCCAAAGCACAAGAGCTTGCTGGGCTTGAGAGATTTGCAATTTCCTAGGATTCATTTGCAATGAATTATGAATAAATTCTTAGCTCATGGATTGAAATCACAACATAGTTTCAGATAAGTAGATACAATTGGTTTTGTAGATAACATTTTGTTTATTGGTAAAATTTTACATTTTGTTTCAAAATATTAGATTAAGATAATAGGAAAAGAACAATGCAGTTATAACTGCACGTAATATCAAAATAAAGCAATTTTAATACATAGATGTATATATAATTCTAACAACTATCATTTATCTTTTCTTTCCTAGGAATCTGTAAAAAAGGTAAGAGGCTATGTTTCTCCATAAATATCTGAAAATGTTAGAATAATTTCAGTTTGACAAAATTTAATGTGAGCTACAGAAAGAAAATACTTTGACAAGATTTTATCTATATGAACAGGTACTCAACAAACTATAAAACAGAATACTGATAATGCTTGATGTTACAAAGGTTTATTATCTTCCAGAAGCATCTCTAATTGCATTTATGTCATATGAGTTAATGATTTGCACACTAAAAGACTGTAAATATTTGTTTGTATTCTTATAAGGGATTATATTAGTTATAGACAGTAAATCAAAGCTTATTTTAGAGCACTGACTCTATGAATGTGCTGTGAAGGTATAATAAACAACCTTCATCTATAGCTATTATCTTATTAAAAGTACAATGGATAATATTAGTTTGACCACTACAAATTATAGCTTCGTCTAGTCCTCCGACTTGAGAAAAAATAATGTATAGTTTCAACAGAAACAATTCTTTGTCATCTATCGTTTTGTGCCAGGTCTTCTAGCTGCTGTTTTATAATATTGTAGTCAGATCAGTCTTAACAACTAATTATTTTCAAAATTGGCTTGCTTGTTCACTTCTTCAGCCTCAATTACTTAGACATGTGGCCCTTTCCCATTTTTGTCTTCTTTTAGGGCCCCACTGGAGAAAGAGGACCACGTGGACAAAGGGTATGTCATTTTTAAACCATTAAAGGGCTTTGGCCCATATTCGAATAAGTACATATTAGAAGCTACAGAAGACTGACAATGTGTAAGATTATTTTGTATCCAGATAATTATACCTTTTAAGTAGATAATGCCCTGCAGAAGAAGTAAATGAACATTATTATATATAATCAATATCCCCTTTCAGTCATGATTACTCTTTCATAAAAAGAAACACTATTACAGGCAGCTACATTCTTTGCCGGCCCTATTCTTTGTTTAGTTTGGCCTGCCCAACACAGGTGTAAGGGGAATGTATCCTTTACCACAGAATCCTCTTTGTATCATGTTTTGTTTCTTTTGGAAAAAAAATCTCTGTATAGATTGGAAATATTTGTGAAGCAGTAACATCTTCCTCTGTCTTCAGTCAGACATATACAGCCAGGCTGCCAGACTATTTGCTACATTCTTGCTACATTTTGTTAATATGTGTCATTAAACTGCTTTTGCTTGATTAGCATTCTATAATAGATAACTGCATGGTGTATCTGTCATGATACCTAGACTTATATGTGTTCTGCTCAATGTATTAGTTGTATAATTTTACTGGTTAGTTATCCTAACAATGTAGATAGTGTTAAAGCAGTCTTCCCAGCTCCGTAATAAAATGATCTAATGAGTTAGCCTGCTCTTTATGTGTCACTACCAAAGCAATCGGATACCTTTGCAAAAGGCAGATACCAGCTTCAACTACACAGTGTCCTATTCTAGAGCTCGAAACAGATGAAGTTCACAGAATCAGCTACACTCAGGGTCTACATTGGCTTGGCTGCCATTTGTTAACTTTACACATCAGGCCTTAAATGTCCTCCTAAATGAAACCTGTGTCATAGGCGCATATCCATCAGTGACAGATATAGCATCTTATTCTACCCTTTCACATCAAGAAGTCTAACAAACTGACCTTAGCATGCCTGTTCTTAGGTCTCTTTCTACATGCTATACAGGGTTCCACAAGGTTGCTCTAATCCTGTTCTAATCCCCTCTTTTTATAACAGGGCCCAGCAGGTCCCCAAGGCAGAGATGGTGTTGATGGTCCCGTTGGCCCTCCTGGTCCCCCTGGTCCCCCTGGACTCCCTGGGCCCCCTGGTCTTGGTGGGGTAAGATGTCTTACACATTCTTAACTTAGATCTGACTTTAGTGTTTTTGCTTTGTTGGAAAAAATACTGTGAAAATTTATTTTTAGCAGTTAAGGAAAAAAACCTTCTCTTTAGAAATTAGTATATTTTATTTCATTTCTTTGGTTTCTTCCTTTAAGGTTCTGCTTTGCCCATCTTCTTTGAGGCCTTGTCAATTACAGGCCTGATCTTTGTGTTCACTGAAGGTAGCTGCAGCCTTCTGCACCATTATTTAATTTGGGGATTTAATATCTTTTATCAGTATGGCACAAATAAGAGGTGTTGCATTATTAAAGAGTTTGATTAGATTGAATTACATAAGTGAAGCCCCTGGTCTTAAGCAATTTCACAAACATCCGACCCTCTCTATTCTCCTTGGCTTGGAGACTGCTGAACCAACATTCAAAGCAGTTTTAGGTTTAATTTGCTTGAAACTAAATTGAGAAAAGTACATTTCCCTTTTTCATTAATATCTTCTTTTAGCTTTATGTCTTTACAATGGTATGAGTGCCAAATGGCCTCACTGCAGGAAGAAAAACATATTTGCTTAATTGGTTAGCACTATGAATCAGATTCCTGATTCTAATACCCAACTCTATGCCAGTAAAATAAGACCTTTCTCTCCCAAAGATCTTATTATGATTGCTTATCTACTGAGTGCATTAAAAGCACCTTTTTTAATACAGCTTTAGAGATCTTTAACAGGGAAGTTATTACTGTGAACTATTTTTTAAAAGTTTAATCTTCTAAGGGGCATTTTAATTTTCCTGTAACTTGAAAACTCTTTATATCCCTTTTTGAAACTCCAGCCAGAAGAAAGAAGCATCGTAGTGACTTGTGGCCTAGGATAGCAGCTGCCAATACAGCATGTTTCCCTGAACTCTGTTTCACTTGTAAGGGTTCTGAGTGACTGTTAAGGTTTAGGAAGCCACCTTTCCTCAGTCTAGAGCTAGGTGATGAGTGCATAGGAACAGATTTCTCAAGGCAGATGAGTCTGAAGAATAAGAAAGGGAAGGTTCTCTGTTTCAGTCTAGGTGGGGGACTCAGCACTGAATTCTAAGTCATTTCTATTGAAACATGGCTCTCTTTTAACTAGTATCAGGGGAATAATTAATTAATTAAAGTATTAATCAGGAAATCGATTGATTGATTGATGATTGATTGATTGATTGATTGATTGAAAGAAGAATGAAAGATATAAGTGTATGACCTATATACTCATGTGTGTTTTCTTCCCTCCAGAACTTTGGTGCTCAGTATTCTGACAAAGGAGTTTCATCTGGCCCTGGACCAATGGTAGGCTTGTCTCCTTTATCCTAGAGGGGAAAAAAAGCAGCTTGCGTAAGAGAATTCATGTCAAGCCTCACAATACCAATTAAGGTTAGATCAAATGGAAACAACTCCTTTTTCTAAGTTTAAATATCAAAACTGAAGTCCAGCTTAGGAGTTTCAATTTTCTCTACCAACATGCCTCATAAAAAAAGGTTTGATGTCTATGTCTGAAAAGTAATCTTTGGAAATACAGACCATAGCTCAAGCAAATGAATTTAACTCAAAATATCAACATCTATACATTTTTCTGTATCTTTTCACATTCCTTAAAATATGAAGCAGCACTAAAAAACAGAAAGATTTACTGTGCTCCCTGAACCTGAAGAAAAGGACCAGGAAGTTTTACCTCAGTCCCTTTCTTCTTATGTAATGGGAGAGTCTGGGGATTTACTTTTGCCCCCACCCCAAAATCACACAGGTAGTTGAGAGAAAGCATATGGTTCATGTATTTAGTCCTTGAATAGAACACCTTCTTAGTCATAAGATTTTACCTGGTGCCCCCAACAGATTCAGAACTACACTGTGGATTTACTCAGCTAGCAGCAAATGACAGCAGGTCTGAATCACCTTCAGGGACTTGATATAAGGAATGTTTCCTTTGTCTCTGTTCTGATGAAAATTTCTTGTCTTGCCTATTTATTAAAAGCCACTATAGAGGAGAGTGTTTCAGATTTAGCATTTGTGTCACTCCACACACATCCCATCACTTATGTAACCATTTATAAAGCTTTCCTGTGTATCAAGATGATGACCTAGCTGACAAACGAAGCTTCTACCAAACATTAGTGAGATGTGATAAAGAGAAAATAGACATGATCATGAAAAATGTACAATAGTTTATAGGAAAGAATGAAAATATCCGAGAAGTAAAAACATTAGATTGATTAACTACCGCAGAATTTAATATACATGCACACAATTTGGTGATTCTAATTATCTGTTTTCTAAGGGCATTTATCTGTTAGTCATCATGGTCTTTAAACACAACTTTTACCTGGGCTCTGCATCAGTGCTCTATCTGCACAAGACATTATTCTGAAGCTAATGGGCCGAAGTAAACTAATATACTATAAAGGCAAGACAATATTTTCTGTAAATTAAAGCTCTCACTTGTAAAATAATGTAGCTTTAATTGATGATTTCCAATCTCCTGATTTTTCCTGGTAATTTAAAACGTTCATATCTGAAGTGAAAAATTGAAGCATTCTTTCGGCTTTGTTTATCTTAGACATTTGAAATGAGTTGTTTCTGCTAATGCCAGACATTACTCAAATATAAAATAGAATTCATTTCTCAAGAAGAGGCAAAGTGGGAAATAAAGCAGGAGTAGATGTCATTTTATTTTAAAAATTAAAATGGTGGGCCTGAGAAATTAATGTGGATTTCAGATTCCCCTGTCTTTGAAGCTACTTTCTGGGGAGTATCAAAAAGAGTATTCACTTTAAAATATCAGTGAAATCTAATTTAAGCTTATACATCTGTCCACATTTACAGACAAGTGTAACCAACAGATAAGTGTTTAACAAAGAGAGAAGATGAGCAGCAGTAAAGTGTTAAATAATTTCCCATGTTGGAAAATCAATAACTACAAAACCCCACAGGGTTCATCTCACAGCCTCCACAAAATAAAATATCCTTTATGTAAATGAAGTTGTTTCAAATACAGGGAATGATGAATAAATATAATTAAAAATTCATGATGTCAAAGAAAATTATACTTAATGGATACCTAAAAAATATTTTTATTGAAAAGTGACAGCTTCTTTTAACATTGAAGCCATTTCTAAAACAAAATAAATATTTCTTATAATTAAAATAATGTGCCTTTTAAATAAAATATGTAGTGTCTCACTACAGTCATTTAATAAAGTGGATAGGCTCAACTGCAGAGTCCTCATAGTTTGTATCTTATAAGCAAATTACCCAAGACTCATGCATTCTACAGATGAGCTTACACAAACGTTGTCTACTACAGAGGCAAAACAAAACTACATGTAGATCAAAACTGAGCATTTTGTTTTACTTTGCATTTGTGTTCCACTAAAAAGAAGAAGAAAGAAAAACGACTGTCGTTTGTGTTATGTTTTGAAAATCCTATGTTAGATTCCTCGAACAGGCTGCCTCCATACTAACTTATTTTTGCTTTGCCCCTCATTACATCTGCTTTTACTTGAGACTTTCATCAGTCATCAACAGGCCTGAAAAGAGCTTTGAGGTTATAATAAACCTCCCTTTAATCATTAAGAAGGACTTTTGATCCTTTTCAATTTATGGCCCGGTGGCAATAAAAAATGTCAATGTCTTAGCTATGTATGGCTTGGAGAGGTGACATATGACCAAAGGAATCTAACTGAAATTCTTTGTCAGCCATTCTGTGTTCTGTTCTTATGCAAAGATCTTCATTGCCTTCAAACAATCTCCAGATGACCAATTTTGCACAACTTATGACTTCCCCCATACAATTCTCATTGAGTTCGGAAGATCTGGTTGATTTAAAAAAGAAGAAGAAGGAAAACTGAAGGTCAGGAGACTATGAAGGAAATTTGGTTCATCTGTCCATTAAAAAATCTCCAGGGACTCAGTGATAGCTTTTCTAAATCCAGTGTGTCTAGTCCGACTTATGGGACTCCCAACAAGGACATGACTCCTTGGTGTTAATGATGTGTGTGTTCTTTACAGGGCTTAATGGGACCCAGAGGCCCTCCTGGTGCTGTTGGAGCCCCTGTAAGTATCAAAATCCTATAATCATTCTTCTATAAAAGGAGAACAGTAACCATGACTCTCATGCGCTGAGGATGTTGGTAGATGGCAAAGGACTTGTCTAATGTGCTTGACCTCAGCTTGACTCCAGATCTTCCAGATAAAGAAATAAATGTTCCTTCTCCTCTACCTTAGGGCCCTCAAGGATTCCAAGGACCTGCTGGTGAGCCTGGTGAGCCTGGTCAAACGGTGAGAACATTTTCCCTCTGTTGAGAGAGAGAAAGAGAGAGAGAGAGAGAGAGAGAGAGAGAGAGAGAGAGAGAGAGAGAGAGAGAGTCTCTGAAGTGTGGTTTGTGAAAACAGCGTTAAAGTCAATGTGTCTCCCATTCCCTTAGGGTCCTGCAGGTTCCCGTGGTCCAGCTGGCCCTCCTGGCAAGGCTGGTGAGGATGTAAGTGTTTGCTCCCAAGCCCTTCTGAAATGCCTTTTGCATACTCCCAGTCTCAATAGGAATATCTAGAGTCAAATTAAGTTCCACACTGAATGCTCAATATGCTTGAGTCTCCTCATAGGGGAAATATTACTTTAATGAAATATTAATTAACTTGCTTATGCTCAAGAGATTTAGTTGTTAATTAAACATGTATTCTAGCCCATATACTGATGCATAACTTTCTCTCATGATGGCTTACTAAGTGAAGGATGACCTTTGGCTGCTTTCGTGTTTTAGGGTCACCCTGGAAAACCCGGAAGACCTGGGGAGAGAGGCGTCGTTGGACCACAGGTGAGATTGGTGACAACAGGATGTGGTCCAGCATTAGTTATGAACATGCCTCTGATGGTGGCTTGGATGTCACACACACTGGTGGCATTGATTAAAGGCATCTGACAAGAGAAAGAACGAAGAAAATGATCAAGATATTTTATTCATGTCCATAATGTAATATTGGTGACAGCAAACAGACTATGATTAACTAAACTATTTTTTTTCTACAAATGCCACCATTTTAGTTATTCATATCATAGGTATTAGTTTGTGGCTCCATCCTTAAAAAACATAACACCCTTTGATCCCAAACTTGAGCTCTGTGGAGAATTGGTTTGGAAAGAGGGAGGCATTGTGTTTCACCTTTGAAAAAAACCTTACTCACCTGGTTCTGATTTTCCCCCAAGGGTGCTCGTGGATTCCCTGGGACTCCTGGACTTCCTGGCTTCAAAGGCATTAGAGTGAGTGACTTCTACCTCTAAATGAGAAAAAAAAAATGCTGATGGTGGGGGTGGTAAGAACTCAACTGTACTTAAATTCCTGGGTAAGGAATTCCTTCCATGTCTCTGAATTTTGAAAGTGCAAGAAACTAAAGTGAAGCCAAGATATGTGTCTGAGATCATTGAGAAAAAGTCTGTATAAATCATCAAAAACTGAGATTAATGCAGAAATACTATACAGATTATAGATTATATAGAGATTGTATATATTTTTAAGTACTTAGAACTCTCTAAAACCTGAAAATTGTTAGGGTGAGAGAGATGTAAGGAAGTTTGTTCAGCACCCTTCCTTCTTAGCTGTGTGCAGACCAAGTGACTCGCCTAGGGAAGTGGAACCAGCTCAGCTGAGCTGGAATGCTGGATTCTGCAACCGTAGGATCTTTCTAGAAGATGTAACCATTGCAAAGATGGGAGATTCTGGTCTGACTGAGACTGTGACATGATTACAGCATTTTAAAAGGTGTCTGTTGCCTTTCAGGGACACAACGGTCTGGATGGACTGAAGGGACAGCCTGGTGCTCAGGGTGTGAAGGTAAATACTGAATTCAGAGCACTATAAGCAAGTCATTTAGATCTTCCATTGCTACCAAAAAGGCTATTTGACTGAGGACAACCGTGTTTCAAAAAGTGTCTTGTCTCTTCATCTAGCTGTCAAATACCTCAGTGGTGGGACAGTGAGATTCTATGACAAAAGACCAATTGCTAATGTTTATTTAACTTAATCTTTATGTAAATAACCAAATGGAAAATAATGCTAAAATTTCTTCCTCCATATCCTTTCCTCCTCTTATAATGTCATTGATTCTCTGTAGCCAGAATAAAAGTAAATAAACATATAACCAAATATTAGAACAAAGTGTACTACTTTAAAGTGCACATTCTCCTTTGCCTTGCACTAATTAGATAGGTACATTCATGTCACAACACACTTTTCAGCCCCTTTCCTCTGATTTATCTGTGCACACTCAAAAAAAAATATTTTTTTAATTAGGTAATTAATGTCTTAGAAGTGTATTATCTCTTGGCTAGCCTCTTCTCTGACAATGTTTCGAACCATAAAATGTTCTCTTTCCTATTAAGGAGATAATGTGATATTAAAGTGAATACCAATGTAATTAAAAATTAATGAGTAACAAATGCAGGCATGACCAGAGATGAACATGAATATGGAGAATCTGGCCTAACTTCCCAGCTGCTACACAAATGAATAAGATCAAGTCCATTCTCCCTTGAGCCCCAGTACTCAGATTACTAATCACAATATCTTAAAATTTTAGAGCTAAAAGGCACTTTGTAGATGCCTTCATTTAGGAAAAACTGAGGTGAACAAATGCTCATGACTTGCCCAAAGTCATGCATCTAGTGGTTAAAAGGCAAACTCAGAAATCTCACTTATTCTTAAAGTGTATTCTTCACATAGAGCCTTAGACCTAGAGCTGGAGAACCGCTCAGTGGTAGAGCACTTGCTAAGGAAGCATGTGACAAGCCTTTGATTCATTCCTCGGTATCTCTCTCTAAACTAAAATACCCTGAAGTGTTTTTACAACCCCCAAAATAGAAAGCGACCCATCAATACCTAGCTCTCAGAATAAGAAACAAATCTGATGGCCCTAAAAATCTCTTATGATGTCTTCCTTGACTTTCCATTTATCTTAATAAAAAACGATAACACTGGGTATTCAGATACCTCTGAAGATGGTAAATTTCATTGCACTGTAGAAAATGTAACATTTGTTTCTCTTTTAAATTAATACTCCTAATCTATGGAGTTGGTCCCAAATGTCTAGAATATAAAGAGAAAATTGGAGAGGCATACATTTAAGTAATCACATCTTTTTAGTACCTTAGCCTTTGGTGTATTTAAATAAAACCCTCATCATATTTTTAAAATATGTGTCTGAGATCATTGAGAAATAGTCTATAAGTATTAAAAACATGTTTAAAATCTTACAAAAGGCTCAAACTGATACAATAGAGTAAAATTTGTACAATCAGAAAAATTATATATATATATATATATATATATATATATATATATATATATATATATATATATAATGAACAAAGACTCAATTTCTCTTCTGCATATAGGGTGAACCCGGCGCCCCTGGAGAGAATGGAACCCCAGGTCAAGCAGTGAGTATTGACTGATTCACTGGAAGCCCAAATGTGCACTCTTGGCCTTCTGACACTTCTTTAGAGTCTTTGATAATTGCCATTTCCCTTGGCATTGCATTCTTGGTATTTTTCGTATATCTTTGCATATTCAGCTTTTACCTGGTGTTAGAACAAGACCCGCCTTCTTAGTGAACTCTTACATGGGTTAGAAATTAGACAAAGTAAGCTCTGTGTGTGATTCTATTAAGATCCACATTCTGGACTTTATTAACAATGTTTCTTCTTCTAGGGAGCCCGAGGGCTTCCTGGTGAGAGAGGGCGTGTCGGAGCTCCTGGTCCAGCTGTAAGTGGCCCAGTGTTTTACTTTCCTTTTAATCTTTTTAAAACACTGTCGAACGGGAGTTGTTTGATGTCCATCTTACTGTCCATCTTTCCTTCCTTCATAGGGTGCCCGTGGCAGTGATGGAAGTGTTGGCCCCGTTGGCCCTGCTGTAAGTTCTAACACTGGGGAGTAGAAAGGGGTTAAAACTGTGGGGCAGTAGCTATCTCCATTAGCTTTTATGAAATGACAACATTTCGAACATTTTTGCCAAATGTTTTCCTGGGGTCTTTGGAAGTTTCTCTTTCTAAGTAGCATAGGCTATTCCAAAGGCCTACAGTGTGCTCGCTTCGGCAGCACATATACCAAAGGCCTAGAGCTACTAACTGATGTATAGGGTAAAACTCCTCCTAAATTGGAAACCTTGAACATGTTTTTCCTTGACAGAACTTTGTGATCATTTCCCTAATCTGCTTCAAGGAAATTTCTTACGCCTTCTGTTTTGATTCCAGGGTCCCATTGGGTCTGCTGGACCTCCTGGTTTCCCAGGTGCACCTGGTCCTAAGGTAAAAAGCATTGTTTGCTATCTATCACCACCTTGATAAATCCTTTAGAACTACCTGAAATATCAGTACTGCTTGCAAAGAGAGAGAGAATTGCAGAGCAACTCCCTTAATCAACCCCACCCTTTAAAATGCCTACAGAAGAGTTTCCTCACTCTGCATTTGCAGTAAACCTCTCTGTACAGTGTCTGTAGTTTGAGTCTCAGCCTAGAAACTGACTTCCTGGAGGTCCTATAGAATGTGCTTCCTAACCTAAGTGGGAGCAGACTATGGGGATAATGCCAGAATGTCAGATGTAGGCTTGCAAATTAGAAAGTCAAGTCCAAACTTTGGGATGATAAACCAGAGAAGCTAAATGGCTGCTGTTCCGATGAAATTCCCTAAAAGTTGGTGCTATGGTCAATAACAGAGTGTGTTGTGTTATTTACTGCTAATTCCCCGCCACGTTATTTCCATTCTCAGGGTGAACTTGGACCTGTTGGTAATCCCGGCCCTTCTGGTCCTGCTGGTCCCCGTGGTGAAGTGGGGCTTCCAGGTCTTTCTGGCCCCGTTGGACCTCCTGTAAGTAGTCATTGACATAAGACAGTTGATGAGAAAGACTGATAAGTGAGAGGAGGTAAGAAATATTCTCATTCAGTGAGTGTTTCCTTCTTTCCCTCATAGGGCAACCCTGGAACAAACGGGCTCACTGGTGCCAAGGGTGCAACTGTAAGTACAGCTAAGAAGCTAAGGAGTGCTGCTCTGGGTTAGGGGCGTATAAAGATGGCGGACTCTACAGCCTGCTTCCTCCTGAGGGACCTTTTTTTTTCTTCCCATAGGGACTCCCTGGTGTTGCTGGGGCTCCTGGTCTCCCTGGCCCCCGTGGTATTCCTGGCCCCGTTGGAGCCGCTGGAGCGACTGGCCCTAGAGGACTTGTCGTAAGTGGTCACCACTATAACACAGCTTATCTGTACCTAGTCTTTTCCCTGCAAAGTTGTTTTTTGTTGTTGTTGTTGTTTTGTTTGTTTGTTTGTTTGTTTTGGTCTTCCTTCTGTAGTGTTGTGCAAATGTTTATATTTCTTATATAGCTGCATTATGTGCCTGCATAGTCCCTCCTCTGTGCATGCGTATAAGCTTCTTCCTTAGCAGCTTGTGAAAAAAAAAAAACAGTGAGGTAAACTCGGTGTGTGACTCTTCTCTTTCCACCAATACCATTTTAGAGAGCTTGCGCTTTAACAACCCAAGAGACTTGTCTGCTGGAGAGTCTTGACCTGTTTTTTGTCATTTGACCCCTGTTTCCTTTGGATCTTAGGGTGAACCTGGTCCTGCTGGCTCCAAAGGAGAGACCGGTAACAAGGGGGAGCCTGTAAGTGGTTTTACAATCACAATTGTGTTAACTTTTCAATTTTCAATATAATTTCAGTCGCTAGATATGATATAAAAAAATTTTTTTAACTATTCTTAATCTTTTTTTTTTAAACAGGGCTCTGCTGGAGCCCAAGGTCCTCCTGGTCCTAGCGGTGAAGAAGGAAAGAGAGGGTCCCCCGGAGAACCTGGATCTGCTGGCCCTGCAGGGCCTCCAGGGCTCAGAGTAAGTTTTGAATACTTCAGAGACAGCACAGACCTTGATGACCACCCCTTGGCTGGTAACTGGTCAACATTTCTGAGTGTGTTTCCTAGATGAAAGAGCATCTGTTTTTATTATTATTAAATTAGCAATTCTCAATGTGGTACGTTATTAAATTGGTCTGGAAACAAAGTTGACCTGATTTTGCTGGGTGCTCGTCTGGGCATTCCCCTGGCCTGTGGGTAAAATGTTTTGACTGTGTGTACACCCATATTTTTCTCTTAGAAGAAACCATGCCCTGTCTTAGGAAACTCTACCCGATGGGATCTAATGGTTTCTCTAATCCCCTGCTGTCTCATGCCCTTTCCTACAGGGCAGCCCCGGTTCCCGAGGTCTTCCTGGAGCTGACGGCAGAGCAGGTGTGATGGTAAGTCGTGCCCGCCCGTCACTTACATCAGGACCCTGATAATGCTGGTGCTGGATGTGTCCTCAGCATTACACGAGCAGCCTCTTAATTCGGTCCCTCTCCTATCAACAGGGCCCTCCCGGCAATCGTGGTTCAAGTGGCCCTGCTGGAGTCCGAGGTCCTAATGGGGATGCTGGTCGCCCTGGGGAACCTGGTCTCATGGGACCCAGAGTAAGTTTCAGATAAATCTTTATTAAGTCCTATCTGGAACTGGTGCCTCCTTTAAAGGACTGCTTAACACTGAGGGGTACGACGAGAGCATCTCAACAAGTTTGTTAGACTTTCTGCTGTTTACCTCTTCAACCCAACTTTCTCAGAGCCTTGTAGAAGGTTCCATGCATCGGGCTAGTCCATAGGCTTCCTCTGTGTAGCTTGAATCAATGACTAGGAGGGTTTTGGAAAACTATATCTATTTTAAAATATCCAAATCAGTTTGGTTCTCCCCTCAGCACATATCGCTCATCTTAAGTTATGCATTTTATATAAGGTATTCATGATATGTAATAAGGCTGTACATTATTAGTTTATTAGATTCATCAGTAAAGGCATTTTTCCAGCAATCACAAAGTGCTATAATGCATTCAGGATCACCCTGGCTATAGTGACCTTTTGATCCAGAGATACTCAAATCCATAGCAATGGATTTATTTTTCCCTCCATTATCTCTTATGGGTGAATATCAGCTGTAATTTTATGCCATAAACAAATAATAGGGAACAACAAATATCACAATAAAAAAAAATCCACCTTGGAAATTGCTTACCAAATTTTTTTTCTTCCTATCATGGAGTAAATAGGGTAATACATTTTGCTCATACAATAGGTTGCTTAACAGTTTCTTCTGATACCTATAAATGAATCCATTGCAAAAAAATTAAATACAAAAGTTCACACACGCACACATACACACACACACAGAGAGAGAGAGAGAGAGAGAGAGAGAGAGAGAGAGAGAGAGAGAGATTTCAGAGTTCTTTTCATACTTTCCAGCAAGGCTGCTAGCTCTAATGAATCCCCCTCAGCAACAAACAAAAAGTAAGAAAAGAAGTCTGGGTGAGATTTCAGTTAATTTGAGCCTCGAGTGCAGGAGCTAACGCACCCGTCTGAAAGGACCCTCGTTTGTTTGGCAGGGTCTTCCTGGGTCTCCTGGAAATGTTGGCCCATCTGGTAAAGAAGGCCCTGTGGTAAGTATTGCTCATTTCCCATTACGTTTTCAAGAACACTTCTTGCACCCTTCTCAAGTCTATTTTTGAGGCTTATTTATACATGAATACATTGAAAATAAATATCAGGCACCTCGACATCATCTGGGAACAGAAGGTAATAGATTGTAATTATAGAATCTAAATGGATGCGGGACTGAAAGCAGAGAAGGGGTAAGAAAACCATGACTGAGAAAATTGAAGCAGGTGACAAGGGGACAGAGAAGGAAGGGAGAGAGGGCAGATGTGTGCATGCGAGATTGCACTGTCTGGCTGCGTACTGACATCCTATTTAGAACAGGGGAATGGAGCCATAATTTATTGACATTTTATACAGGGCGCTTTGTGCATACAGAAAACTACCTTGTTTGATCATTTGACAAAATCCTCATCCTGATAGCTAGAAACCATAGGGACGGAGAATAAACTTGAAACTCTGGTTTCAGGGTCTCCCTGGCATTGATGGCAGACCTGGCCCAATCGGCCCAGCTGGACCAAGAGGTGAAGCTGGCAACATCGGATTCCCTGGACCCAAAGGCCCCTCTGTAAGGATCATGACTTCCTCTCTCTCTCTCTCTCTCTCTCTCTCTCTCTCTCTCTCTCTCTCTCTCTCTCTCTCTCTCCCTACCTACCTATTTGCTGTATCTCTGCCACAGTCAAGTATTTCTCTCCTGCTCCTCAGCACAGTTTGCCTCCAGGCAGGTCCTCTCACCACTGGAAAACTGTAGAGCGGCCATGCCATTAAAGCTTCACCTGCAGTGTGGCCTGGCATACTGTTGGAAACCTGAGTCACGCACCTCTGCATATAAAGTCCCTTTGTATAGAGCGTCATGGTATTGGGTTACGCCTTGATTAAGAAAGTCAAAGCAGAGAAATGGCAGTAAAATACACAAACAAGCAACAAAGTCAACATTTCAAAACTGTCCTAGAAAACTGGGCATACATAGAACCTTCTCTTCCGTAGTATTCCACTGCCCTGACCTCCCTCCATCACTCTGTTGTATCTGCACTTACTTTGTTACGTCTTTATATCATGGCCTCTTTTCCTTATACATGTTTCTTTATAGTTTTTAATATTTTTTAATTTTTATAATATACGTATTATTATTTTTATAGGGTGACCCTGGCAAAGCTGGTGAGAAAGGCCATCCTGGTCTTGCTGGTGCTCGGGTAGGTGTTCACTTCTACAGAGAACTTTCTCTAAAAATGCCACTTTTGTGAGGCTATCTGGCATCATCTTTAGTATCCAAAGTGGCATCCCCAAGGGTCCTTTAACCATGATGAAATGGATTTATTTTGAACTACACAGTTACAGTTGGGCTATAACAAATCAGAATGTGCTATTCAAAGATGCAGATGCATCTGGTTCTTATTTTATTCAGATAATGATTAAGAGGTTATAAATCTGTGTTAGTATTCTCTGTCCCCCATAAACTGCCTCCTATCTGTGAACTTCTCTTGAACTACATTGGAAGTTAATAGGCAGCATTTAGAACTTGGCGAAACTCACAGTGAGTTTCTTTAAGTCTAAAATGACAAGCTCATTTTGAAGAATTAGCTTGGGGGGGCTTTGAAGCCTTATAAGCTCTCTGACTTATGCATAACCGTGAGCCTTTCTATTCTATTAAACATTTAGGGAGCTCCAGGTCCCGATGGTAACAATGGTGCTCAAGGACCTCCTGGACCCCAGGTACGTATTTCTCCCTGCTCTTTTCCAAAGCAGAGTAAGCTTCCTCTTCAGAGCAGCCATCTTCCCATAGTTAAGGCAGCCAATTTTCATCAGTGCTGTTTCAATCCATCACTGGTATCAACGCTATCTCCCTTTCTTCTACGGGACCATTGTTTGTTTGTTTGTTTTTCAAATTAACCTCTGTCTTCCTACATAGGCAGTAACTAACAATGTAATGGAATGCTTTGATTTAAAAAAAACAAAACGCAATCTTTATAGCTAGGCTGAAATGCATAGACAAATAGCTAGTTTTTCCTTCACAAAACCGGATTCATGGATTTGGCTTTAGAGTCTCAACATCAATGCCTGATTTCACGATGTCCAAGGAGCAGTCACTAATATCCATGCTGTCTCTTCTGTCACTTCCAGGGTGTTCAAGGAGGCAAAGGTGAACAAGGCCCTGCTGGCCCTCCAGGTTTCCAGGTGAGCCCACAAGCATGCAAGACTCTGTCTCTCACTGCACTGTTCCTACCCGACTCATTGTAGCACTGCCAGGACCCCCCAGCACCACCAACAGCACCTATACCATGAGTTCCCCCAGTACTACCAGTATCCCCAGTACCACTAGAACCCCCCCCCAGCAACAGCAGTAGCAGCACCACCACCACCACTCAGAACATGGCTTCGGAACTCAATCAAAAGACACAGTAATCCGAAGCAGCCTTCTTCAGAGTTACTTAATAACACATAATAATGTCCCTAAGGCTATTCCCTCTGTGTGCCCCAATTATTAGCAGCTCCCTGAATACAGCCGTAAGACTGAATTCTCCTGTCTCTTCATGTAGGGTCTCCCTGGTCCCTCAGGTACCACTGGAGAAGTCGGCAAGCCAGGAGAGAGGGTGAGTAGGGTGACCTGACTAAATCTAATAATTTCTTTCGTTATAAATGCCCTATTGCCATGTAATTACAACACAAAAAACGTCATATCTCACTCACTAATGATAGCAGTCTATCTTGTTGGCATTGAACAAAATAATGAAACATCTTATTTATATTTTGTTCAAATTGCCTTATTTTGTGGATTGACAGAAACATCACAATAGAAAGCAAAACCTATTGACTGTTTCACGTAATAGCCTTACTTTTTGTTTTGTTCTTTGCTATATTAAAATACAAATTATTTCCTTCTCCATAGTGAAAAACGTAAATGCACCGATTTTCAATCAAACCAGAGGCTGGAAAAAAATTGCTTTTAATGTTTTTCTTGGCATTCAGACATGACACTGCTATCCACAATCAGAGTCTGAGTTCTGAGTCATTTTCTCTAATTGTGATGAATGCGCCTCAATTTAGTTACATTCTGTAGCCTCGCCTCCTTTGTCAACAGTGGGCCACATTAAAGAGACAGCTGGTCAGTAATAAAAGAAATACACATGGGTATACAATTAACTAGGTAATGTACAGGATATGATAATTTCTATTAAGAAGGCAGTGGTTATATAGCTAAGATGTGCAAGGCCTTGCTGTGTTTGGGACCCTCATCACATTATCGGAGAAGATAGGCTGCTTTGTCAGTTTTATAAAAGATAGTAAGCTAAATAATAGGTGATTTTCTGATACTGGGTCTGGCACAGACACATCTTTGATAGCAGCCATAGTCTCCTTTTGAAATCTTTCTATAAAGCCAAAGGTTTTGTTGTACCTTCTAGCCTGTATACCAAAGCATTTATGTGAGTAGAGTCCAGACAGATTTATTTTCTAAATCAGAATATTTTGGGTACCTTAAGCACAAGTAACTGTAGGGACTACACATAGATTCCATGATTTGTTTACTGTTGTGTTTTTACCTAGGGTCTTCCTGGTGAATTTGGTCTCCCTGGTCCTGCTGGTCCAAGAGTAAGTGCCACCTAGTTAAATTTCACTAACACTTGACATGTTTTTAAAAGAGGGGGTGCTTGCCCCTCATACCACTGGTCACCTTCCTTAAAAAATAGTTCCTAACCTCTTCCACAGACATCATCATATTTCTAAGTTAATAGTAAAAATTTCTGATTAGTTTATCATATTTCCTGTCCAGTAACCTTATGGTTCAAGAAACATAAATGAACAAATGTGTCATAGCAAGTAATTTATATAAACAAATGTGATAAACTTATTTTAGTTGCTGGTTTTGAGCCAAATAAATTAATACCTAATATCTAAGGTGAATATTTATAGAATGTGTTTCTATTGCGAATCTAAAGCTAAATTCATGAGTCTAGTTTTATGAAGGAATAACTACTGTTTTGTCTATGCACATTAGCATAGCTAGAAAGACTAAAGTGTTTTTTTTTTTAAATCAAAGTATTCCATCATGTTGTTAGTTACCACATACCTAGGAAGCCAGACGTTAATTTCAGAAACCAATAGTGCCATAGATCGAAGTTAGAGCAAGACCCTTTGATATAATTACATGTGGAACTATGATATAAACTCTGGGCCATAAAATGTACTGTTGTGGTGAGGTTTAGATGCAAATTCAGAGGCATTGAGCTAAACAGACACAAATGAACACACACACACACACATACACACATACACACAAAACCTCTGGTGAATATCCTGTTTCATCATTCCTACATGAGGTTGTAAAGATAGCAGTGATGTGACAATATAATCCTATCCTATCATGACATAGCTATTCAACTAAATCTCCATCATCTACCCTTTGACTACTAAGTGTATCTGGCATCTGACTTTGCCTGTGAATGTAGCACAGAAAAGTCCATCCCCTTGAATCTAAATGGATTCCAAAGGTTGTGTATAATGTTTCCAGAGCAACAAATTGTGGAATCGCGGTCCCAGCGCATTAGAAGCATATGATATCTTAGCAGTTATCTCAGGCCTTCCCTTCAGTACACCAGGAGGGAAATGAGAGATGAAAATAACATGCTAATTTTGCTGAACTGTGGTAGAACCCGATCTAAAACTCTAAGCAAGTAAGGCTGTGTGAGACCGAGTCTCAATGACTTCCAATTTCTGCCTTCTAGGGAGAACGTGGTCCCCCTGGAGAGAGCGGAGCTGCTGGCCCTTCTGGTCCTATTGGAAGCAGAGGTCCCTCTGGAGCCCCAGGGCCTGATGGAAACAAGGTAAAACTATGATTTATAGATTGATGGAATGGGCCCATGTGCTCCCAAATAAATAGATCCAATAGAAGAATGGCCATTTTTGAAAGATTTTACTTATTTCCAATTGTGCGATTTCTACCTCAGTTATAAACAATATGATTCTTATGACTATAATTATTTCAAAAGATAATTTGAAGAAGGAGAAAAATCTTCATCTAGAAGCCAAGAATGAATTTGTATGGTTTTGCCCCTTTCTGACTACACTGTTCATGCTTTTCTTGAAATCTAGGACTAGCCTTTACATTTCTAGAAAGTAGTTTTTGTTGTATCAACATCCAACCCCATACAGTCAAATTTCTAAAAGTAGTCTAGATTTTAATAATAGAATTTATAATGATTTAAATTAATTAAATGCCACATTTTCCCCAAAGGCACAAGTCTGAAAGTTTGTGTTCCAAAGTAGATTTCTAGTTTAGATTTTTTAAAAAAAATAGATAAGATTGCACAACTTATATGATTCCCAATTCTGGCTTTCAAAGGACATAAATGGAAAGACTAGATTCAAAAAGATATTTCATTCTGTGGAAGGTATTGGAGAGGAGAATGAAAACAACATAAGAGAGAAAAGAAGAATGGAATACAATGACATTCGGCGGAGCTTTTAAAGGGATCTATTCATCTCAGTGGCTAGCCAACAGGTTTTTCGTGTAGAGAATTATGAGGCTTAATATAAAAATGGAAGGTACATTCTCCACTCTTATGGAGACAATCATCTCCCAAGTTGATGAGGTCTCTTTCTGTGTCACTTGCCTGGGCTAAGTGACTTATCATTGAAAAGGTTTGTGGGCAAACATTTTTCAATCTCTCCTTTCCATTGTCCCGCCCTCTTCTTGTCCGTGCTTGTCTTCCTTAAGAGGACAAGATGCAGGTTGTAGAAGAATAGCAGACACCCACTCTCTGCCCTCTTCTCTTTAGCCATCATGTCATTAATAGTGTGTGTGGGGAGGGGGTGAGGTTACATCCTTCTGCCTTTCAATGATGCCCCTTTGTGTCTCCATGCCGCCAAGAATGCCATCTATTAAATGTTTAAATTGGAATTCTTCAAGAGTTTCAGTCTTGGCTTTCTTCTTTTGCTACTGAAATGATTGATTTCACGTGGTTTTGATTCCAGGGTGAAGCTGGTGCCGTCGGTGCTCCAGGCAATGCTGGCGCCTCTGGTCCTGGTGGGCTTCCAGGAGAGAGGGGTGCTGCAGGCATACCTGGAGGCAAAGGAGAAAAGGTACCTACCACTTGGTGATGGGCCTTGATACATAATACCCATGAACTCCAGGCCAAGAAGCTTGTGTAGGGATGCACAGTTGTTTACAATCCTTAGCAGGTGGTCTGGTAGCACTTTGACATCCCTATGTTCCTCCCTCTGCCACCAGCACCTACGCATGTCTAAACTCACTAATCTGGCAAAATTCCTTGCTACCATGGAATTTCATGCAAGCAGATGGTGTTGAGCAATACATGAGGCTCATTTTAATGCCACTAATAATAATGCCTCATCCTGCCCTAATTAATGGAAGAAGCTATATCGAACAGCTGTCAGCCGTGGTATGGCATTCGTTATGTTGTAAGAGTGACCAGGCGCCACTGCCGCCCGTCACCATGTTGCCTTGTGATTCCAACCTCATCAATTTGAAACTTGCTTCATGATGAATCAAAGGATGTTTATTTTTTAGTATCCAGTGATCATCTGAGAGGGGCCAGAAAAGATGAGCTTCCTACTGTTTTTCTTATTCAACATCCTATAACCGTGGTGGGAAATTGAAAAACATGGAAATTCTCAAAGGGTGGCCAGCATTATAGAAATTTGTGTCAGGGCACTTTGCAGTTCATTTCCACTCAGAAGTTTAGCCAGAAAGCAAAACATGGCTCTTGCTTTGTCCTTACAGGGTGAAACTGGTCTCAGAGGTGAACCTGGCAACACTGGTCGAGATGGTGCTCGTGTGAGTGGAATCTTGTTTTTAGTATTTGTTTGTTCTTGAATTCTGTTTTTGTTCTTTGTATCTTATCCCATTTGAATTCAGCAAATTTACAAAGGAGGCCTACAAAGGAATTCAATTTGAGTAAAATCGCAATCCATTATTTCCCAGATCACGAATAATATCATGTCACATGCTCCAAAAGAAAGTGAAAGCATGACACACCTTTGAAAAATCACATCTCGACTTTGTCTACCTTCTCTAGCGATGAGTACAGCAGCACTGAGCTGCACACCGAGAGCTGCGGGTTCTGAAGACCACTCACTGACAACAGAGCTTTCAGAAAAACAATTCTCTCCTTTAAAAAAAGCCACAGCCTCCAATAGCATCTTACTAGTCATTTATCCACCTCAAGATCTAAGGGCAGTCTCAGAAATTAGCTGTGACTACCATGGTGTCACAGATGACCCCCTCAGGAAGCCGAATTACCTTCCTGAGCTGTCCTCGCACTGGCGTTTCCTTGGACCGCTCTGTCACCTCTCCCTCCAAGCTGATAGCTCACTGTAACGCATTCCTGGTGTTCTTTGCCTTGAGTCACCTCCTCCTTCTCACAGTTCCAAATAAGGTTGTGCATTTGCTTCCCTCCAGGGAATCTTGCAAGGGTGAAGGAGTAGAGATCACCCAAGTCCTTCTCCTGCTCTGGGCTTTTCACATTTCCAGAACCCAGTTCTTTCTTCCTGAAGTGACCTCTGAGAACCTTGATAACAAGTACCAACATGGATTAGGGACTTTCTTTTTCTCATTATGATTACAAGTGTGTCTGTGTGTGTGTGTGTGTGTGTGCGCGCGCGCGCGCATGCGTGCGTACGCGCGCGCGTTCTCTCACATTCATTTGCACCCATTGAGTGGATATGTGACTGTACCATGAGTAAATGTGGAGGTCAAAGGGCAGGTGCTGAGTGTTCCTTCTCTCCTTCTCCGGATCCATACAGACCCCACGGGTCGAACTGGGGTCACCAGCCTTAGCGGCATCTTCACCTGCTGAATCATCTTGCCAGCCCTCGGGAACTTTCTTGATGTCCTCCCGCCATGTGCAATGCAAGTGTCCTGAACAGCAGGACAGAGTTCAGCTAGGATGCTGTGTATTATTTTCAGTAAGGCCTATTTCCTTTCGGGTCCTAGGGTGCTCCTGGTGCTGTAGGTGCCCCTGGTCCCGCCGGAGCCTCAGGTGACCGGGTAAGTATGCATTTGAAATGAGTCATATATGTGTTCATTGAGTGGTAACTCTCTGAGCTGATAGCACTATGTAAAATTCCTTGCTCACTTTAGTCCCAAAGACCATTGGAAATTCATTTTTATGGCTGGGTCTAAAAAAAAAAAATAACCTAGCTGTTGCAGGAAACAAATGCTGCTTGTTTGATGTTTTCCCCTTCCCCGTCTATGGATGTGCCAGCTGCCTGATCTATACCTTAATCCCTATCATTTGTTTTAAAGACTTTCCCTGTTGCCCATTAACAATATCCTAATGTTCTAAGCCTTCACAAAGCCTTCAATTGTAAAAAGGGAAAAAAATCAATAAAATACATAGTGTGCCCATTTCACATCGAACAGTCCATTTAAAATAGACCTTATTTATGTATTGCAAAGATTGCAGCAAATAGAACAGTCCGGCATCCATCTAAAAATTAAAATGTCCTCCTCCTGGTATTATGGGGACTGATTTGTAGTATTTCTGCATGTAAAGAACCAATGCCACTCCACCTTTTAAAATGAAGCCAGCCTTAAGGAGAGGAAGAATTCGCCTCATTTTATTCTCTGAAATTTCCATTAGTTTCTTCCAAGGTAACTGTAAAGTGTATAAACCCTCTTTCTACTGTTCTCTCTTCCTCCACCCATCTATGTGAGGCACATTAAAGGACTCACCACTGGTCTTTGGTGCCATTACAGGGTGAAGCTGGTTCTGCCGGTCCTTCAGGCCCAGCTGGTCCTCGGGGTAGCCCTGTAAGTAGAAACCCAAGCATTTGGCACAGTCCTATTTCATGGTTTGCAGACCTCTGAGAAGCTGTGAATGTGACATCTTTATCTCCCACCTAGGGTGAACGTGGTGAAGTTGGCCCTGCTGGTCCCAATGGATTTGCTGGTCCTGCTGTGAGTATCACATAAGGAGATCACTCTGACATTACAGTGAGTCAGAAGGCCAGTGCTCACTGCTGTTCCTCCCAACAGGGTGCTGCTGGCCAACCTGGTGCTAAAGGAGAAAAGGGAACCAAAGGGCCTAAGGGTGAAAACGGCATCGTTGGTCCAGCTGGACCTGTTGGAGCTGCTGGCCCATCTGTAAGTTGAACTCACTATTGACCAACATACCCAAGCATTTTTATAATCCAATATGTGCCCATTAAGTGCCTACTGTCTACTAAGCATTCCAGATAAAAGATTACACACACACACACACACACACATACACACACATATGGTAGTTTTCTAGACAGGATTTCTCTGTGTAGGCCTAGCTGTCCTAGAACTTACTCTGTAGACCAGGATGGCCTCAAACTTAAGAGATCTGCCTGTCTCTGCCTCCCAAGTGCTGGGATAAAAGGCATGGGCCACCACACCCTACAAGACTATTTTTTTAATCACATTTAAACACCATGTAAAAGTTTTGTAAATATCTTGTTTTCATTCTTCAGTGATCCATGGGGTGTTACTAGTTGGAATGGAACATTTATTTCATGTGACATAGATGACTGTGTTTCATTTCTACATTTTCTTCGAGGGTAGAAGGGCTAGAGAATGAGCCACGGGAAAACAAGCGTGACATGTATGAGAGTTATAGTTTTGTGATCTGAAGCCACCTTTTTTGCTTGCATTTAGGGTCCTAATGGCCCACCTGGTCCTGTTGGAAGTCGTGGTGACGGAGGGCCCCCTGTGAGTATTTACAATTGACTTTTCTTTCTTAGCTTACTTATTTGTGACAGTTGGAAAGTTTAAGAATGCTGGTAAATTTGAACTGTGAAAAAGGAGGGTCTTGAGAGTCCTGTTCATTCCAATCTAATCAGAAAAATTACGAAGTTCACCAGTAGTGAGCTTAAAGTCCGCTACACAGGCATTAACTCAACCCCAGCATCAACTCAGGGTAGCAGAGGCTGCTACTCCCTCACAGGGGAATAAGCAGGGTCAAACTCAGGCAGTTTAATTGGGAAAAAGAACAAGGATTCCTCTGGTACCTCATATCCTTTTGTTAATGTCTCAATTCTTCTGACTGGCATGAGCCTCCTTGTCATGCCAGGTTTTCACCCCAACTCCCTAGAGACTCAGAGGTCCCCAGGAAAGAGTCCCTCTCCCGTTTTTCCTACTTAGGCAATACTTAATACTCTGGCTCAATTTCATACTTCCTTCTATAAACAACACTCCCTTTTCTAGTTTCCCCTCCCTCTCACCCAGCCCAGGTGGTCAATAAACATTCATATATCCTAATGAAAATAGCTTATATTCTCCCATCTCACCATCAGATAACCTGCTAGCATTTCAGAAAGTACCAACCATCTTAGTGTAAAATGTAGACATTACATCTACTAGCATACTGATAAGATGTATAGACTCTTAAAGCCTTCAGGACCCTAGCTAAGTGCCCCCTACCTGAAGCTGAGGGATTCTTCTGTGGATCATCTTTAGTCCCATGATAATTTTCCAAAGGGAAAAGACCTTTTCTTATCATAATTCCTAGAGTTGACTGAGTTTGAATGTGCTTGCTTCTTAGGGTATGACTGGCTTCCCTGGTGCTGCTGGACGGACTGGTCCCCCTGGACCCAGTGTGAGTGCATCATTCCCAATGTATCTCCATTTACTCTCACCAGAAGACCAGGCCACTGGTAGGAAATTAGGGGAGAAAATATTTATTAAAACAAATTATTAATATTTGCTAATACTGTCCTGATTTAAAATTCTCTTTCATGAATGATTAAAATCATTGCAAATTATATTTTAAAATATCAATCTAAGTACTGTTATTCATTTAAATACCAGAACCCTTTGGAATGCTCAATCTCTTTTTACAAAGAAAAATGCAACAAGAGCTTTGGTCACATATCTGATATTTCTCTGCCTAATTACCCTTTATAGCTAACATTCTGCCTCCATTCTAAAGCTATAATTGTTCCTGAATTTAAAGGTAGTGTGGTCTCTAACTTAATTCTCATTCAGACCCTCCTGTCAGGACTCAAGAGAATTTAATTAATTATCAAGGATTAAGTATTCCAGTTGAGGTTTCAGGGGGAAAGAAATAGCAAAGATGTTGATTTCTTGGAATCTTTTACACATTCATAACAGAAAAAAAAGTCTTCATTCCTTGGAGGCATTTAATTAAACCTAGTCGGAAGCACACGAGTTCCTTAGTTATGAACAGAATGCCAGGGTTGGCTGTGCTTAAGAAGAAATGGGCAGAGTCTGCAAGAATCCAAAGTCCCCTTCAACTAAGACTTAATCAGCAGACTTAAATCTCTTCCTCATTCTGATCCCAATGTGCCAGGGTACCAGTGACATAACATGTCTTTTCTTTATCACTAAAATGTCCTACTTATTCTGCCTCATCAATTAGCTTTGTTACAGGCAGGAAGAAGAATATTAACAGTTCCAAAAATGGCTGAGATAACATATTTCAGAGTGACATTGTTCAAATCCTAGTATCTACGAGCAAGACAACTCCCCTCCAGGTCTGTAACAACTCACAGAAAACAAATGACCTTATACATATGATCACAGGGTATTACTGGCCCCCCTGGTCCCCCTGGTGCTGCTGGTAAAGAAGGAATTCGTGGTCCCCGAGGTGACCAAGGTCCAGTTGGCCGAACAGGAGAAACAGGTGCATCTGGTCCCCCTGGATTTGCTGGTGAAAAGGGTCCCTCTGGAGAACCTGGTTCTGCAGTAAGTGATTTCAAACTCCTTTCTCTCAATACTTAAGTTGAGTTAGAATAAAGCCCCTTTACAAATCCTCAAGTGGTATATATCTATTAGTGAGTAATGCGGGCTCTCCAGTTGAGCTCGGTTGAGCCAAGAAATCTGTCCAACACGCAATAAGGTGTTGTGGTTGGTAGCAGATGCACCAAAAGCACATGATAAGAATGACAGAGGATGAGGGAGTGCAACAGCCCTTTGTGCTCTCTAGGGACCCAAGAATTAGCACAGAATCCTACCGCTGTAGCCAGCCTTCTGTAAACTAATCAAGCTTCATAAACTGCTGATTCCTTAAATATTCCTGGTTCAGAGTTACAGCAGTTCTGCAAAATGCCTGCATTAGACCTTCAAAGTCAAGGTCAAAATTTTCTTCCCTGAATAGAGTCTATAAAGATTAAATCCACTCCCCCAATGACTCTATTAATCTCAACTACATATATACATATATACATACCAAAATGTAAATTTACTGTTATCCTCAGAAAGAAAAAGACATTCAAGGATGTGTCCCACCAAATAGAAGTCACTGGCCTGTTCCTAAACCCAGGAGCCCCCGTTTTCACAATCCTTGAGCTAATCTGTATTATGAGATAAGGTCTTACCAGTAATAATCAGTCATTTTTTTCTTTCATCTAGGGACCCCCTGGTACTGCAGGTCCTCAGGGCCTTCTTGGTGCTCCCGGTATTCTGGGTCTCCCTGGTTCTAGAGGTGAACGTGGCCTGCCGGGTATTGCTGGTGCTCTGGTGAGTTTGATGCCATTCTGATTCCCATTAACATAATAAAAGATTTTAAAAGCTGCCACTTCAAACGTGACAGATTGATCGCTGAATAACTCCACTTAAGATTTTTCTACTCATGGCATTTTCTTTATACAGATTACATGTCACCTATCTGGGAAGCTTTAATACTACCTTACTTAGACACACACTATAAAGGCACAGCTTAACATTATGCAGAATGATTTTTTGTTCTTTCTGCACACTTAAGAATGATATAAGCTCTAATTGCATTTACTTCTCTGTGATGTGAATTCCTGGCATCATTATCCCCGCAAGAAGGATGGGATTGTTCGCGGGAAGTTCATGAATCATTTCATTTAACCCTATACATGACAGCAGCTTGAAACCATCTTTGATCCAGAAACTATCAACGTTATGAATTAATTTTATTTGTGATGCATTTCATGCCATCAGACCCTCCTCTCACTCCCATACAGAGCCACATCCACACAACTGATCCTCTAACTGTAGGGAAGACAGAGCAAGGCTATCTTGCTACAGTGATCCCTACAATGTTGTACCCGATCTACATTCAACTTGCCTTTTCTCTTTTAAACTAGAAATTTGGGGGAGTTATTTTGGCCAGGGAAGATCAGCATTCTGTCTGATGATAGTGATGTTATTTTTCTCTTCTCTGTCACTCTAGGGTGAACCTGGTCCTCTGGGCATCGCAGGCCCTCCTGGGGCCCGTGGTCCCCCTGGTGCTGTAGGCAGCCCTGGAGTTAACGGTGCCCCTGGTGAAGCTGGTCGTGATGTGAGTGCAATACTTGGTTTGTTAAAATAAAACCAAGCAGGATTTCACTGTGTGTCAACTTCCAGTGTTGAAATGAGGCTTCACACCCTGAGTTTCTAAACTTGAAAATGTACTTCTCCATATAATGATCTTTCTTCGCAGTAAAACTGTGAGGATTGCTTGGGGTTGAAAATGGTCTTTAATTGGCAGACTGTACATTGCGGCTCCAATGTTCAAAATATCTCTAAAAAATAAATTAGGAGGGTCTTGCTCCCTTTTTTTAAACGGAACACTGGGAATAATGAGGGCAGAGTATCAGAGACAGCAAAACTAATGGATCACAGAACCTCACCAAAGCACCTTAATTTGCATGGTTTTCTCATAGGGTAACCCTGGCAGTGATGGTCCCCCAGGTCGTGATGGTCAACCTGGACACAAGGTCAGTATATTTTTTCACCTTTCTCTGATTTAAGAGTGATCAAGATACCGACAGATTAGTGCTAAGCTTCACTTTTGCCTCTGGTAGGGAGAGCGTGGTTACCCTGGCAACATTGGTCCGGCTGGTGCTGCAGGTGCTCCTGGTCCTCACGGTTCTGTGGGTCCTGCTGGGAAACATGGAAACCGCGGTGAACCTGTAAGTATGCAAATGTTGTCACCCTTGTGAACTTTACTGTGGCCTCACACCTGAGCACTGAGGACAGCAAGAGGATGATCTTGAACTTGGCTGATGAGTTCTGCTTTTCTTTTCTAATTCACAGGGTCCTGCTGGTTCTGTTGGTCCCGTTGGTGCTGTTGGTCCAAGAGGTCCTAGTGTATGTACATGGTGATAATTAACACTTAAGAATTAAGAAGAATGATTCTAAACCATCTACTTAGACAATAGATAATATAAGAGGCTAGACTTTGGCACTTTAGTCCATGGTGAGGAATGATTCAGATGACTTCATCGATTTTAAGTCTATTCTGCTTGTTCGTATTAGTTAGTCATAAGTAACTGCTCAGTTAAAGGAGATGGCAGAGAAGATGGTAGCCCAGTTAGACTTTTGCATGCCTCAAGTTTTCTTTGTAAATGGATTAAACATCCTTTGAAGAGAAATAAGTGATATTGCTCTAAAAGAGTAGAAACACATCTCTTTCTCTTTCTTTATAGGGTCCTCAAGGTATCCGAGGTGACAAAGGAGAGCCTGGTGACAAAGGGCCCAGAGGTCTTCCTGGCTTAAAAGGACACAATGGATTGCAGGGTCTTCCTGGTCTTGCTGTAGGTGAAAAGTGACCATCTTTCATGAGTTCTAACCTGATTGGTCTTTAGGACCCTCCTCTGACGCCCACTGTCACTTTGTAAAACACCCTGCCTTCTTTCCACTCATTCCACTTCTCCAGCTAACACCTCCTCTCTGAGAGAATCTGATTTCATAGTCTAACACACAGAGGTAAGGGTTAAAGGAGCCAGAAACGTCCGTGTATTAACATCTCCTGGCAACGGCGTCCTTCAACTGTACTTAAAATAAATATAATTAGAAGGATGACTAATATGGCACTGTTCAAATAGCTTGTAGAAAAAAATAATTGAGCATAATAGATATAATGGAAGAAAAGAGCCCCACTTTGCATTCTCAATTTTCTCAATCTAGAGTCCATTGAAATGAAAGTTTTCCATTCAATTTGGGAAGAAAAAAAAAACTATCTACTGACTCATGTTCTGAAAGTATAATTTTTTTCTCTGTGCTCTCTTTAAAGGGCCTACATGGTGACCAAGGAGCTCCTGGCCCAGTGGGTCCTGCTGGTCCCAGGGTAAGTGAATCAAAACTGAAGTTCTTCTCGTGAACTAAAGAATTATGCGGGCAGTAAGCCCTAGGCTACTGTTACCTGTGGGGTTTCACTCATTTATAAGCACTCAGTATCCTTTCTCTTTAGGGTCCTGCTGGTCCTTCTGGCCCTGTTGGCAAAGATGGTAGATCAGGACATCCTGGACCAGTTGGGCCGGCTGGTGTTCGTGGCTCTCAGGGCAGCCAAGGTCCCGCCGTAAGTATGACTTGGAGGGATAGCTCAGGGCCTCTCTGACCAGAGGCATGCTTCCTTCAGACTAAACTGACAAGATTTTGATAGCACTCAGGAGTAGATTCAGTAACTCTCTGAAAAGTCTGTCAACTGTTTGTATAGGTGGCTTTTTCAAACCTTCACTTTGTGACTGAGATCAAGTAGTCTGTTTACATAAGCATGTTCCTTTTTCTCATATTAGAACATGTACTGATACGAAACACACCTGAAACTTTCCTGTCCTAGCTGCCTCTTCCACCATGAGCCAATGTAAAGCCGTCTCTCTGACTCTTACTTCACAGGGTCCCCCTGGTCCCCCTGGGCCTCCTGGGCCTCCTGGTATCAGCGGAGGTGGCTATGACTTTGGTTTTGAAGGAGACTTCTACAGGGCTGACCAGCCTCGCTCACAGCCTTCACTCAGACCCAAGGACTATGAAGTTGATGCAACTCTGAAATCCCTCAATAACCAGATTGAGACCCTTCTCACTCCTGAAGGCTCTAGAAAGAACCCTGCTCGCACATGCCGGGACTTAAGACTCAGCCACCCAGAGTGGAACAGCGGTGGGTTGAACAGTCAAACCACACTGGTCCCTCATATGCTGACCTTTCCAAAATCAATGTCTATTGATGCTTAGAACAAACACGTATTTGGGCCCCAAAAGTCTACACTGTCAAAATTCATACCCAGCTAATGAAATATCATTGGCTTCTTCTGCCCACTTCCACCCTTAAGTCTGTTGAGTTGTTTATTCCTTTACTCCCAGGACTAGGGATTAAATATCAGGCCTTAGACATGCTAGCCAAATGTCCAACACAGAGTTCCACCCCCGTAAAAAGGATACGTTTTTTTTACACTTTGTTTTAAGACCAGGTCTCACTAAACTGGCCTTGGATTCGCTCTAGTCTTAGTGGGCCTTTTAAGCTTTGATTCTCCTGCCTGGGGGGGGGGGGGGGTCTAAACACTCTGATTGGATGTTTCACGAAGACAAGGGGACTCTTAAAAATAGTCAACCCCTTCCCACAAACTGTGGAATAGGTGATGTAACAGCACCATCAAAACGTTTTCTTATGGGAATCAATATTATTGACAAATTATTATTATTAGAACCAACATTTTTTCAGTAAGCTTACCAGCTGGATTTTCTTTCCTAAAAAGATTACTACTGGATTGACCCTAACCAAGGATGTACTATGGATGCCATCAAAGTGTACTGTGATTTCTCAACTGGTGAAACCTGCATCCAAGCCCAACCTGTAAACACCCCAGCCAAGAACGCGTACAGCCGAGCCCAGGCCAACAAGCATGTCTGGTTAGGAGAGACTATCAATGGTGGAAGCCAGGTACAGAATTCTCCAAGTATTCCTCATTCTCCTAAATATGATTTTCTTAGCATCATTTGCTTTTTAATTGTTTGGACTTTCATCCTTTACCTTCATGAACTTATTAAAAGAAACCACTCTTTTCGTAAATTCCAAGTCTGTCATAGACCGTGTATTAAAAGATTGGACACATTCATCTAATTCAACGTTATTATTCAAATTTGACCTAATGGGTAATCATTGGAGAACTAGCTAATGCGATTCCATGTAAAGGTGCATCAGCCAGTCGATAGCCCCCCAGCTATGGATGTATATTTCAGGATGTGGGCATCGTCTCTGAATTTTTAATCAAACCTTCCCACCGATGTTACCGAATGACACTAGAATCCAGTACATTCCAGAAAACAGAATGAGGTCTGACTCCATCTCACAGTCACAAATTCTAACGAGGAGAAACATTTGCAGTGATGCATAACTGAGTCAGATGCTCTTTTTTGATGACCCTGCCCTCAGCAGGTAGATTTTATGGTCCTCAAAGCAACTTAAGCTTTAACAAGCACGCCAAGTTTCCTTTGAAAGCACCCTTTTCCTAAGCCCGGATTGACTCCATGATGTCTCCGTTACGTATTTGACTGTTTTATTTGAGTGTTAGTCTGAGGCGTCTATCTAAGAGTCCTCACTTTCTCCTCCAGTTTGAATACAACGTAGAAGGGGTGTCCTCCAAGGAAATGGCCACTCAGCTCGCCTTCATGCGCTTGCTGGCCAACCGTGCCTCTCAGAACATCACCTACCACTGTAAGAACAGCATCGCCTACCTGGATGAGGAGACCGGCAGCTTGAACAAAGCAGTGCTTCTGCAGGGTTCCAACGATGTCGAACTTGTTGCTGAGGGCAACAGCAGGTTCACCTACTCCGTGCTTGTCGATGGCTGCTCCGTAAGTAATGGGAAAATGGCGGGAGGACAATTTATTTTAGGGAATGAGGTGAGCGGTTCTAACTTAGGCTATCAAATGAAAAGATGAATGAGAGGCCTAGCTTAATTGATCTTTCTTTTTAAAATGCACTTAAGTGCATCCAACAGTTCTCTGATAACCTCAGGAATTCATATTAGATACCGCCTTCTATGTGACTCACACACTGAACTAACTCCTATGCCCACAGTCCTTGATTTCCCCTCAGCATTAGAAGTTCCTTGGTATTAGCATCTACCAAAAATTTAAAACTCATTGATGTTTAAAATGCTTCAGTTGCACCTAATACTATGGTCTACATCCAATTTTTTTGTAGACTTTTTTCATGTATAAAAGTATGTAATATGTTTTATATGATATGCTCTAAGTAGAACAAAATGTTAAGTGTAAAATTAAAGCATATCTACCCAATTCTCTACACACATACACACACACACACACACACACACACAAGATACACAAACACACCACACACATACAAGATACACAAACACACCACATATATAAATACACACACACACACACACGCGCGCGCGCGCGCGCACGCACGCACACACACACACGTGTACACACACACACACACACACACACACCATATACTCACCTTTAAAAGAATATTTATTCAAATGTATTTGAAACTTATCCTAAGTGAGAATCATTCCCTGAGAGACAACCTTGACACTGTATGTCAACAATGAACCTCTTAAACAGAAACACCTATCTTCAGAAAAGTATGGATGGCCGAGAAATGGCTTTCCTAGACTCTGACACATAGTTGTGAGTCAGATGCAACTGTAGTGCCCTTATGTATTCTCCTTCTTTCCCATTTCTTTTATTATACAGAAAAAGACAAATGAATGGGGCAAGACAATCATTGAATACAAAACAAACAAGCCATCTCGCCTGCCGTTCCTCGACATTGCACCTCTGGACATCGGTGGTGCTGACCAAGAATTCCGTGTGGAGGTTGGCCCTGTCTGTTTCAAATGAGTGAACTCAACCTAAATTAAAAACCAAAAGCCCCTGAAAAAACTCTCTCTTTGCCATCTCTTCCTTTAAAAAAAAAAAAACCTGAAAGCTGAATCCTTCCATGTCTTCTATACACCTACATCTTAAACTGTGGGCAAAAAAGAAGGATTGGTCAGAGCAGTGTGCAATATGATCCAACTAAGTCTCCTCCCTTGGCCCCTCCCCAAAATGTCTGCAGTGTTATTTTTGTGGTTTTTCTTTTTTTGTTTTTTTTAACACTCTGACACCTGTTGTGGACATTGTCAACCTTTGTAAGAAAACCCAAATAAAAATTGAAAAATAAAATAAAAAGAAACCCGTGAACATTCGCACCACTTGTGGCTTCTGACTGTCTTCCACAGAGGGAAGTTTAAGACCCAAACTTCCAAAGGTTTGAACTACCTCAAGACACTTTTCCTGTGAGTGTAGACCACCCCAGTGGGAGTTGACCCAGACATGAACTGAGGTACTTGTTTTGTTTTGCTTGCGACACAAAGGTGCTAATTAGTAGTATTTCAGATACTTGAAGAATATGGATGGTGCTGGAAGAATTACAGAAGAAACCATCCTCCACATTGACGTGCATTGTGTGGGATTTTTAATTTGACTTAGTGGTCCCCTTTCTCATCTTATCCCCAACTCAAGGAACGCCCAGACTCTTTCTTCTTCAGATTCAGCATTCATTCTCTGCCAGCCTGTTTCCTTCTTCCCCATGGTTCCAAAGAGCTCTTGTTTCTTGGACAAGCAGAAAATTGAATTGTACCTATTTTGTATATGTGAGATGTTTAAATAAATTGTGAAAAATAAAATAAAGCATGTTTGGTTTTCCAAAAGAAAATATTGAGTAAAATTTCCTTGCTTCGATGCTCTTTGCCATGTGAATCTAAATTTTTACCATCCATTAGAACAAGTGAACCTCATTGGAAATAAATTATTTAAAAAAAAGAAAAAGAAAGAGCTCAGAACAAGGAAGAAACTAAGCTCCAGTTTCTGCCACATTCCTTGGAGCTAAGTGACCTTTAGCCTCTATACCTGGGTTTCCGCTTCCAAGCTGATAACACAGGGAGGAATTCTGTTCTGCACTGTGATGCATCTGTGACTCAGAATACCTGGTACCTAAGCAACATGATACTGTTGATCTCTGTTTTTCATAAGCAAAGGTCCATAGAAACTTACCCATCAAGCACTTTGTAACTATGGCTGAAGGGTGGTCTATGCACAATTAATATTATCAACTAAAACAGTTTCAAATAGTCAGTGAAAATGCCACACACTTAACTATGCTGCAACTGAGTACAATGCCTGTTAAGAAGTAATGTGTGTGCTGCCAATCAGCACAGACAGTTGTGGATAATAGTACCAAGAACACCCACCTGCCAAATCAAGTTCATTTGCCTCCCCTGCACCTTTCAATGACATCTTTAAGAGACTTAAACATAGTAATGTGTCAAGTAAAATGTTAAGATTCATTTAGAACTTATTCCCTGATGCAGAACGTAATTGTTATTGTAATATTTGCCTCCTGTTATAAGTCATCTCAAGATTCAATTAGTTTAAAAGCAAAAGACCGAACATGAGGAAAATTTTAAGATTAACTCTAAAAAGTTAGCAAGGTCTACTAACCAAATGGTAATATCAAGTGGAGACCATCCTCCCACTGGAATCTGAGTACTGTGATACTTGCTAAGATACAAATGCACAGTCATCATCCCCTAAGTCCAGACCCCCTACAGAGTCGTTGTTTGTGCTACCTGTGAAATTTTGATTCCTAGGCCAAGTAGGTAACTCAAGTCTCTGCATACCCTTGATATATCTAACATCCAATGTCTGACAGGCATGAGTCTATCACCCAATCACACAATATCAAGAAAACTAAAACCCTGTCATCAAAATCCTATAACTCCCTCAAATTAATCTTTGGAATAGCAAAGGCAAAGGCGTGTGATAAAATTGTTAGAAGTCTCTGGGTTGAATATAAGTGTGGCTTGTGGCTAGTGATATGAGGAAAAGAACCAGAATTTCATGAGTACCAACTGTGGCCCAAATATGCATTAGAATAGTTACACCTGAGCCTCTTCTGCCAACAGATTTCCAAGCTAACAGTCTTCATAATCACTATCTCCAATGCATCACTACATAAAAAGGAAATAAATAACATTTAATAGCTAACAACGAGGAAATATGTTATATTCAAGATACTAATAGAACAAAAATTTAAAGTTTTGATACCCTAATAACCATTATGAGGATGACTAAACAAAAGAAAGCCTGCTTTTAAATGCCTGTCTTTACAGGTTTATTAAATATGCTTGTAAAAATACCAAGAGTGGGTGCTCAGGACAACCATGTCCTACATTTTCAAAATTTGCTATAATATAGTTTTATGACCTGTATCATTTCCAACAAATTATTTCAAAAGAAATTAGTCATAATCTTCACGAAAGAGTGATCACCTCTAAGAATGAGATGTCTGTCATCCCACTCAGCTTCTTCCTCAGACAGTGAGGAAAAGCTTACCAAGTCTCTAGCATGTACCAGTTCCCCCTGAGCAATACTAGGAATGATGCCCAAATCTACCTGCACCTTATCTGAGAGCAGTGAGTGCCCTTAAAGTTTATGCAGCTCACTTGCTAGGACAGAATAATTCTATGTATGAATAGTCTTTTAGTCCAAGTTCTATGCAAGGATAACAGGACACAATCAATTAGAGGATCTCTGGGGAGACTAATCTCAGTCTCATACAAAACATTGATATTTGGCCAACCAGCTTCTATTGCAGATTTCACTCCCCCTTACAATCCCTCTCTGGCTATATGCTTCTGTCTAGAAACCACATATCAGAATAATCCAGTGCTTATGGACTCAGTTGGTCCATAGTGACTATTCCTAGAGTCTGGGCTAAGAATACGGCTGCAGAGTTATGTCCAAAGATTTGACCCTCCCATAATCAGTCATCTCTTCGAGGCTAATCCACAGCTCCGACGGATTCTTCACGGGACTTTCTCTGATCCTAATGTAATTTAGCCACTGACACCTTGAATGTGAGAGAGAAGAAAGTGGCACTTGAGAGAAGGATCCTGGGAGGACATTAATCAAGTCATTCAAAATTCTAAATCAACATCGTTAACACACAGGCCTAGAGTAGACACCCAAGCAATGCTAGGTGCATTTATTTTCTTTCAGACCAAAAAAAAAAAAAAAACTTTTTAAAAATGCTATTCTCCCTAATATCATCGACAAGGAAGCTCAGAGATTGGATGATAGATACGAAAAGTTGGAATGCCATTCTGTGTCAGAACAACGATCCATCCAGATCAGTAGTTCTTAGCCTTCCTAATGTTTTGACCCTTTTATAAAGTTCCTCACGGTGTGGTGACCCCAAACCATAAAATTGTTTAAACTCCACAAAAGGAGAACCGTTGACCTAGATAAAGATTTTTTTTCCCTGACAGTGTAATTAGGGAAATTTTGGAAGAAAGTGGTTGGCACGTCTCATTAAGCTAGCCTTAGAACTTCCATTTAATGACCTAATTGTACATCTTCTTTGTACATAAACATATCGAAACGATTCCAGAACCCTCTATTGGTATTACAGTACCAATAGACAAACAAAGGCTGACTCGTGAGCTCTATTCCCTGGCCCCCGGAACCCTTTAGCTGAACTGGCCCGGTATTCAACAGCTCGGTACCGTTAGGGGGCGCCAGTAACTGCAGGAGTGGTACTGTCTTAGCCCGTAAAGACTGACTTATCCCTGCAGCTCAAGAAAATGAGCAAGCACTTTGTGGTCAGGAACATGGGTTTACTAGCCTGGAGGTCTTGGGCAAATCTCCGAAATTAGAGGAAGGTAGAGTTTACATTCTGGCTTTTGCATACTTCTTTACCAATTCACAGAACCCTGGGTAGCCCAGTAGGCATGCGCAGAGGGACCGTGTAAAGTGACCCCCGCTTCTCTTCCAGTCACTCACAATAGCTTTTTCATTTAACTTCGAACTCCTGGCTCTCCAATTTAGGGAGAGTCTTGAATTTTAAATTTAATTAGCATTGCTATCTCACAATGTCTCACGTAGAACGTGATCTGAGGCAGTCAACCAGCATCATCCAAACAAGTAGACATTTCTCTTTCATCCTTCCACTTCCCTGGCGTGAGACCTTTCTCTTGTCCCCAGTCAGGCTTAATCAAACCAGCCTTGGATTCGGTCACGTCAAAATGAACCTATCCCTAGAACCTCTATAAAGAAGAGCAAATGAAGTAAACAATGGTCAGTCGTTGAATTGCTATAACCCCTTTAGATAAAGGAAGAGTTTGTTAGTTATTTAACTGTAAACAAACATTTAATCTACAAAAGACTACAAGATTTTAAGAAACATGCTGGTAGTACATGACTAACCTTCTAAAAAAGAGAAAATGGTGGGAGTGGGGGTACAAGGTACCAAGAGCATCCTATGCTACATAGCAAGATCCTGTTTTTAAAAAGACAATAATTGCTTCCCCCAAACTTTCAAATGTCTTATAACCTAGTTTCCTCACCTGAATTCTCCTAAGCAAAACTATTATTCTAAGTCCAAGCTATAGAGCCAATTCGGGCCAGAATTAATGATCCTGCTGGAATCTAGAAATGACAAACTATAAACTTGTATTAAAATAAATGTATCAATGCAAAAATGGGTTTTATCGTTAAAGTGGGGGCTGTTTTGGAGTGTAGGGTTTAACCAGCGCCTCTATTAACCATTAAAAGGTAAGAAGAAAACAGAAGCAATCTTTTTCGAATGGAATGTGTTGACTGAGAGGCAAGATAAGATCCCGACAAAGAAAAACACTATCTACTGAGTCGATGGACTTTACCCACAGGACGGCACTCCAGGTCCACTGCTCCCCCTTCTGGCTGTATCGTAGAATACCCCCAATGCAGACCATTTGAATGGAAACACAGTTCCTACAAGAGAAACAAAAGCTTTCCTCTTCCTTACCTGACCCAGATGTACTCCTTTGTCCAGTTCCTTTCTGGTCTACTTCCACACACTCACTCCCCGCCCCCAATTCTTGCCTACTCTCTCCTTTGATAGCCTTCTCTATCTATCGCTAATCTCCCACCGGAATTGATAAGCAGTCGAACAGCGGCAGATATTAAGTCCCACGGACAACAACCGTCTGGGTATAGAGACCCAGATTCTGCAGAAGTTGTCCCAAATTGTGGTGAGTTGAAGTAAGCAACCAACCTCCGAGGATTTAAACAAGGGGAAGGAATTGGAGATGGGAGGGAGGGTAAGTTGGAAAGGCTATTTTTGAAGAGAGTCAAGAGAACATTGGAAAAAGAAAAAGAAAAGAAAGCAAGACAAATCCAAGGGCTTCGGACTTGGAGCCATCTGCATTTTTATCCTCTTCATGATCTCCACCTGTAAAATCTGGTGTGCTCAGTGATGACAGGCGAGTTGTGAGTATAAGACAGGGCACCACAGAACTGCTCTGTAATGTTGGTAAGACTAGACACTCATCCATCAGGACCACCTGTGTTCTCTGCCCCGAAAGAGCCAAATCTCCACCATCAAAACTAGAAGTCACCTTCCGTGGGCACCATCCTCTCAAGGCACAGGGAGATTAAATGATAACGAATCCGGATTTCAATTACACATCAATTTCTCCTACTATAGCGAGATCTACTAATCCCTAAACCCTCCCAAGTCTGTTGAGTTCTATTACTCTACCTAATAAAAACATACCTGGGTTTTATTAACAGTTTCAAATGTTTAATATATAAATTCATACTAACCTTCCCATCTTCACAATTTTAAAAAAATTGTAAAGTAAAATTGCCGGCAGAAATAAAGACTTGCTGTAACCTGCAGCGGCTGCCATTAGATACAGGAGGTTTTGAAATGAAGACTCCATGACTTAGACCTGGCCTTTGTGCTGACTGGGGACTTCTATACAATGCACTGTAACTCACACGTCTGCAGAATGACTGACACTCGAGTTTTTCAATTTGATTTTTCTGAAAACTCTGGCAGTGGAAATACTAACTCAAGTATTATCAGCCCAAGAAATGATCATAATTATTAAATTCTTGCCATCAGGGACTCTCTTGGCTTATATGAATTTACTCAAGGGCTTTAAACATCATTAAATCACCTATTATCGCTGGTGCTTTGCACGGCTATATGAGTGATGTTATAATATATCCACTTCAAAGAAACATAGATGATTTGATTATAATTGTTTCCATCATGGTTTTTCTATCACTGATTATAGATCTACTTTCCCTTATAATACAGAGGTCTGGAATAATTTCTAAACTGTTATCAATGTAACTAAATTAAAATTTCCATTTACTATTTTGCTCATCACCATAAGATTTGTTCCTAATCAAATGAATCTTTAAAGAAGACAAAGAAGAAGAAGAAGAAGAAGAAGAAGAAGAAGAAGAAGAAGAAGAAGAAGAAGAAGAAGAAGAAGAAGAAGAAGAAGAAGAAAATTGCTTCAGATACAACGTCTAGAAATTTCTCCTTTTACAAGTTTCTCCAGATTGCTTGCAATGAATATTTGCTCTCAGTTACTGCTCAAGGTGATATATTAAAATTTTAAGGTCCACACATTTTCTAAGATTTTTCCTTCAGCTAAGCTATCACAAGAACAATCACTCGAACACTATAAATTACAAGAAAGAACCTCAATTTTCCTGGCTCTACAGGAGAGGGCTATCTATCACAAACGCTGCTAACTCCACTAAATCCTTTGAAGCTTTGAAGAGAGAAAGGCAAATTGATGCCCAAAAGGTGTGTTTTCTCACCAATGCACAAATCAAACAGTGTATTTTGTAAGATTTGCAGGGTTACCAGACCTTTCTTCATTCTCACCTTTGTGAGGAATTCGTAACTTGAGACTAATTCAATAAAACAGATTGATTTGGGGATGGTTAAAAAAAAATAACCAAAAAAAAACAAAACAAAACAACAACAACAACAACAAAAAAAAAAAAAAAAAAAACACCTCTAGCTTCTTTTTCAAGCTAGAAAAAAAAAGTGCGAATGGTTTAGCTGCCCCATATCACAGATATTATGATGGAATTGGTCCAAAATATTGTTTTTAAAAGCCCCCTTGTAAATTATAATTTGCAAGCTATCTTAGCAGAATTAGTCTAAAGCCACAGGGCTCTAAAAGCCTCCTTCATCTCACTGGCTAAGCTGGATGTTTGTATATATGCCTTCTCCCCAGCAGTATGGAGTATTCTGCAAGGCTTTCCCAAACCCTACCAAATACTGTCCAAACCAGAGTTTCTGGAGTGAGCCCAGGATACCCACATTGTTAATCAGAGTACCGAGGTAATTCTCATGTACTCTGAAAATCTAGGCATACTGTTGTCCCCACATTCAAAGATGATCCTGCACCACTCTCCACAGTGTTGAGGACGGTAGCTCTCGGGTTGTGGATGCTCTAAGCGGCTTTAAAAGAGAACATGTAACAGCTCATTGAACATGTGAGTGATTAATTTTGGAACAGTTGCAGTATTACAAATGTGATTACTTATTGCAAACCCAATTAATCCAGTCAGGAGGAATGTTAATTACCAAGGAGTGTGAAAATTAGCATGAGTGCATGACTAAGTGCCCAAATTTTAGCTTATTACATTGTCTGTCTGCTAATTTACTTTCAGGGCCCTTCTTGGGGGAAGTCTCATGTATGTTCGTGCGTGTGAACGATAAGGTAACATTAGTCCTCACTCCAGGGTTGATTAAGTCATCTTGGGACTTTCCCAATTAGCAAAACTCACAGCTTTAGAAATGGCCACCCTGGCATATTAAATAGAGTTACTGAAATTTACATCCAAGGATGTGCTAATCGAATCAAATAGGTAGAAGTAACATTTTTATTACTTAAGCAATGGCCCTGAAGCTACATGGTTAGCTAATAGTTACTTGGAGTTCACAAAATCTTCCCTATCTTCCACTTGCCCCACGCAAGACCTTCAGGGAAAGCTACAACTCCTGTCTTCCTCCCATCTCCAGGGGGCGCTTCAATTCACCCAAAACTCCCTTCACCCAAAACTCCCGAAATGGCTGGCACTCACTCACAACATGATTCCAAAAATTAGGAAAAAGCAAGGCACGAGATATAGACAGAAAAATGAAAAGCAAATCAAGTCAGAGTGTAATTGATTTTAAGAAATGAAATGAAACAAAACTCAAAACAGTCATCTCATTTCCAGTACCAGCAATGCAACATGAATCAAAATGAACCCTGATATAATAGAGAGCAATTAGGAAGGCCGCCAAGTTCCCATGAAACCAGCCCTCCAAAGGAAACAGACACAAGTTACTAGGGCTGTGTGTGGGTGACCAACCCGGGTCCTCTAGGTCTGAGGGTAAATCAAGGGGGAAAGGTTAGCTAAGCTGATGCACTTGGCTTCTCCCTTGTGAGAATTTAAGCCTGGGAAGAGAGACCAGCAGAGAATAGTGGAGCTCTTGATGAGAAGGCAAACCAAAGGGAGACAGTAGACAATGGCTATCAGCCCCACCCCAAGGGTCCCAGGCTAGGCTTGTGTTGTTCCTCAAACTAGAATCATTCGGAATCCTCCAACTTCCCTTTGTGCTTAAGTGAGAAAAAATTTCTTGATGTCGAATAAAACGAAAGTATTTTAATATAAACAGAATATAGACTACAAGGAAATATTCAAGTAAGCAGAAGCAAAAACCGACCTTTGAAATGTCTGCAGTGATAAAGCACCCAGGGAAGGGGCATTTTTTTGGGGGGAGGGGGTAGATAATGGATATTTGTCATTTGTTCATTTACTGCAAGCCAGGGAGGCACTGATGACATTTGTCCCTCGCTATCTGCTCAAGGATGTTTATATAATGATAGCAAACAGCCTTGGAAGACAGAGATAGTGTTTGTCTCCAGAGCAAGGAGCAAGTGACTGTCCAGTATATCAAAGATAATGTCTGTCTCCAGGACACATCAGACAGGTTGGCTCAGAGCACATTGTAAAAGACTCAGCTTCCAGATGAGGTGTTACTCAACTGTGACACGACCGCTTGGGTTACTCAATGTGGTCCCCACGGGACATGGGGGCAAAGAACCTGAAAGCAAGCAGAGAGCTCACATTCCTTGCCTTCTTGGAATAAAGTCCTTCATCTCTATGACCCCAGGAGTCACATGTCCGTGTCAGCATTTATTAAACTGTGGCAGGCTAATATCTTAGTGTTAGAAATCTAGAAAATGTTCAGGCCCTTCACGGTTTTTTTTTTAACAAACATTTCAAATAATTCATCTCAGAATGAAGCCTCTTCCACTCTGTATTGCTGCCTTCCAAGTTGCCTAGCAACTCCCTGGTCACCATTGATCTGACAGTCTGCAGTCACCACGCTATTTAGAAAAGTGTGTCTCAACCGTATGCCTATGGAGATGACTTGCTTTCTCTTCTCTGCCTGACAAATACCGTGGACATTAGTGAGCTTGGATAATTTTATGTTGAGCGATCGTTGAGTGAAAGAAGCAGTCATGAAAATGACCATATAGTGCTGTGTTCACACAGTTATGTTCAAACCCGTAGCCAACTTTTGTCTGTTCCAACTGTTTTCTTGAATAGTAGATAGCGCAGATCCACTTTGGGGGGGGGGGGGGTCCAAGCCGTAGGGAACTGAGCACGGGACATCCTGCTCTGATTAGCTCTCTCCTCCAGGCACACAATGTAGCTTCAGGGAGCTCCTCCACGACAGGAACTTGTGACTTTCAGCCCTTTCTTCCACAAGCTCCATCTTTTATCTGGTTCATCTGCCTCCTGTGTATCTGTTCTTTAAAATGTGCAGTTATAAAATTGTATCCCTCTTCTAGTTCTGTGGAAAGGACTCAGTCTCAGCTCACACAGCCCCAGCAGCCTCTAGATTGATGTCTTTTTAGTTAGATATCCCTTCCTAAACATTCACAGGTTACTAAACATGGCTGTCTGGACAATGGATGCCATAGTAAGGCAGTCTCTAAGGAGATGAAGCTACGAAAGCAACAGCACAAGCACCAGCTAGAGTACTAGTCCCTCACTGCGTTCTAGATAAAATAGAAACAGCGCCGGATTCAGATATGTGAAATGTCAACACCTCTGTGCCCTTCTCCCATTCTTCCCATGTTCTGTCTCTTCTGAAATATATATATATACATTTGTCTTCATAAATGTGAACATTCTGTCTTCTCATTAAGTGTCAAAATACAAACAGATCTTAGACGGACGTTTTAAAAAGTCTGGCAGTAACAGGTCCAAAGAACATGGCACAGCACAGGGGAGCAGGATGCTGAAATATGAAAAAAGCAAGGTGCCACTGCTTCAGTAAGTAGGAGGACAAGCCGGGATATCAGGGAACGCTTGCAATTGCAGCACCTTGTATACCGAGGCAGGAGGGTGGCAAGTTCAAGGTCAGCCATGGCTAATAAAGACATCATCTCAAAAAGAAGATGAAAAGAAAACAGACAGAAGAGAAGGATACAAGGAAAAGACGGAGAAATGAAAGGGGAAGAGGAAGGGCAGGAGGGGAGGAAGAGATGAAAGGGCAGAAAATGCAGGACAAAGGCCACATGGCTACACTTCTTTCAAAAAAGGATAGTTCTGACAAGAATTTAGGCCAAAGGTGCTTTCATATACAATTAAAGTAAAAATTGCTTCAAATTTCTTGGAAAGGAACTTAAAGTAAAGGGCCAAAGGCTTAATGGTGTTTATCCTTCTAACACATTTTATTTCACACCTACATCTTGGTAAGTGGCAAATGTTTGATTGTTCTAAAGTGTTTTGCTAACCGGGCTGGGAAGAAAGTTTTGGCCCAAAGGAGTGTGATTCCAGCTTTCTCTCCACTGCTTGGTCCAGAGCAGCTCCCAACTGTCCAGATCGTCCTCCACCACAGAGGGCCAGCACAGCTGTCCAGAACATTCTACATCTGAAGGTAAGCCATGCATGCCCACATAAACACCACAGGAAACTTTGGGGGGTGCCATGACTACTTGCAACACAAAACTGAGAGACAGAACAAGAGAGCCCCAGCTCTCAAAAAAGAAAAAAAATACACTCTGAGCTGTGACCACTACCCATGTAACCATCTGAACAGCAGCAAATGATCTGACAATAAAGATTGTGTGTGTGTGTGTGTGTGTGTGTGTGTGTGTGTGTGTGTGTGTGTGTGTGTTTTACGTTTTCTTGCATTTGCTTCCATCAAGGACAAGCCCTAACCGGTTGACATAAGATCACCACTTGTCCTCCCTTCGTGTTCTCAGCAACAGAGGAGTAAATGAGTCTCAGGGACTGACTCTCAACAGCCGTAAGTGCATGTGCAAAAATAAGGGCTGACCCTAACATCATGTCTCAGGCCAGTTGTCTTGGTGTTATTTATACCAACCTTGGAAATTAACCAAATGCCTAAGAATAGTGGACTGGTTAACACAGACATGCAGCGGCCATATGATGGATGGCAGGACAGTTATTTTGAATGTTCTCAAAGTATAGCTAATGATGTGGAAAAAATTAATAACCTTGCTTTAAAATAAACAAGTAAGGCACAATGGAATTACTTCTAGTGTAGACGTTACCCTTTTGAAACTAGCACGTAATGAGGAAAAAAAAATCATCTTACCCAGTCAGTCAAGATTACACTTGAAAGTCTCAGACCAGATCCCAAATGCCATGGGTGCTACATAAATCGCTTTTGTATACTGGATAGCTGTCTCTATAAATGGGCATCAGAAACTACTTGGTTTGAAATTAAGCCATATTGCAAAGGAAATATATATATATAATATATATTATATGTTATATATTATTTACATTGTAAATATACTTGCAAAATTATTAAATTTTATATATTTATAAAATTTCTAAAGCATATACACTTACATTATATAAATTTCTAAAACATACATTTATATTATATAATGTATTTATTTTATTATTTATAAAATATATAAATTTATATAACTATATAATATATTTATGAGATTAGTATAAGTAATATGTGTTTATATATTATATATTCTATCTATATATTAGATATATAGATAGAATATATATTCTATCAAAATAATAGTCACTGGAACAAAAATACCCATAATATGACAGATCCATACAGTGGAATTGATTTAAAAATACTAAATTTTAATGATCTTCTCTTCTTATTCCATAGTATACATTCATTAGGTAAAGAAAGAAAGAAATTTAAAATAAAGGTTCTACTTTTATTGACATTTAAAAATGTGTTTAAATCATCTCTTGTACTCAGCACATGTGTAAATGGTGTGTAGTGATTATCTGTATACCTCATTATATGCGACATAAGTTCAAACATTATGTTTGATGCAGATATGCATAAAAACCAAGAAAGCATATGTACAAAAACATTTATATCCATCATCACTAATGACACAATAGATACTGCCAGACAATGAGTTCTTTTATCTTTCTGTAGCCTTCAGAAGTATTAAATGAATATATATTACTTTCATTATAAAGAAAAATGATTATTTTTAAATGGCATTCACAAAAAATTGGTGTCTTTAACATTAAGCTTTTCTTTATTATAAATGCTTAATACATAGTTTTTAGTGGACCAATTCTGTATCAAAAGACAAATGATGTAGTTAAAATTTTACTGCTCAATAAAGAATAAGAATACATCTGTGGTCAAGGATGTTTCAGTCTGCAGGATGACATTATTCTACCTTAGCAAAACAGAACTTTAAAGAAAACTGAACAGGAGACAGGAAAATCTCCGTACATGGAACTGAACATTAAGTTGCTCTTGTTAAGGCTAAAAAAATTCTGTCTAGGTGTGGATTATGTAAATAGACCTGTGGAGTCTATAAAGAATTGCTTCAGGGAGACTTTCGAGGCTTCCATAAATCCCTACTGTTTAGCTGCCTCCCTGAAATGCCATTAAGACACACATCACCCCGGTACCTTCTCTCCCATTCATAAAGGGTGCATAGATGCATTCACATAAGTGGACATTTCTTACTGAAATACAAATGTCACTCTAGTAGGTCCGGTTCCATGATGGGAAAGAATAAATGCCTCATACCAGAAGGATTTAAATGAGGTCAGTTAAAATTCCTCCTTGATTATGCAAAATTACTAGTGGCTGAGCCATTGTGTCAGATGTGCAATGAAGATTAAATTGTAAGAGTGCATTTTAAATTATCGGCATTAAACTGAATTAATAAATCGAGCAAAGACGCAGTTCAAGTAGGATTGAAAGCTTCTGCAGAAACTAGGCTGTTTGGAGCCATTAGCAACACAGCTACAAAGAAAGAATATCTTATCAGAAAGCTGTGGAGGTTGCGGAAAATTAATAGAGACTCTTAGACCCAATCTTGGTGTAGAATTACATGGAAAGGATTAGGAAGTGAGGGGAAGGTAATTAAATAGAAAGAACAGCCGGAAAGAACCAAAAAGCAAAAGATCCCCTCACCATCTGTTGGCAATCATCAAAATTTATTTGATCTTATTGCATATTTACTCTGTAATGGGGAAAAAATAAACCTTATTCTAATGAACGAATAAGTGGGGTGAACGAAGAATTTCATTATAGCAGAGCTCATCAGTGCAGCAAGGAAAATCTCTCCCATTGCAAAATTACACATACAATTAATGCAACCTAATTGTTTCCATCTTTGTCCTGGCCCCTGATATCTGTGCCACTAAAAGATTCCTCTGTTTTCTTTGCCTTTTGTGATGATGTCGGACATAGCCTTTCGCTATCTCTGTCATTTCAGTGTCAGTGCTTATTATGTGTTTGTCTATACAATCTGTTCTTATGAAATTTCTGGGGGACAATGTGTATCCATCACGAAAGTAGGTCAATGTGCCACTTAGGTCTCCCCCATCTAATTGACATCAGCACCTGTGATTTTGTTATCAGTTAAGGGGTTGCTGGCTGCACTATGTAATTCTATGAAGCAGAAAATTCATTATTTTCCTTTCCTTCTGGCTCTTATATCTTATCAAATACAAAATTTTCCTGTTTCTCCTACCTGCTTTGTGGTAAATATTTGGTAGTTTCTTTTCTTGCCCCCAGCCCTCAGCTCTTGTTCAACTTGCCTTTCAGGATTTGATGTAAGGACTTTAGGTTTTTTTCATTCCTGAAAAATCCATCTTCTATTATCCATCCAGAGAAAACACAAAAACACGAATCTGGTCTTTAAAACCCACTTTAGAATATTTATTTCCGGGGCATAGACAGAGTCATCTCAAAGGCTTCCAAATGACGAAACAAAACAAAACAAACAAAAATTAACCTTCAGTACAAACAAATCCCCTACCTATTAACCCCCCCCACAACAAAGTCTTCTTCCTCAGCTCAGAGTTTACCCCCTCCAGCCAAACCAGAGTAATTTATAAAACAACCACTAATAAATAATTAAGCAATTTTTATCATAATCAACTCCTGACATGCCTCAGGGGTGAATATTCCCATGTGTTCTTGAGTTCTGTGCTGTGCATTAGTATTTAAAAATTAGCTGCTTTGGTTAGAGGCAGAGAGAAGGCCTCTCAGGGAAGGCAGGGCAGGCCATGTAGGCAGCTGTCACTTGGTTCATCTGTGCAGAGGTCTTCGTGTCGTGCAGCCGCATCTTCGTATCTCTGAATACATATTAGTGTTGCCCACCAGTCAAGCTGAGCAGGGTGCAGCTGCACAGAGAGCTGTAGGTTTTCCTTTATTAAAAAATGATTGAAACGATGTCATTCTTTGTCTAACATCATCTTTCACGTCCCTGGCATCACTTTTAACACGCCGGATATTTGAAAGCTTTTATCAGAAAACGCTGGCTCCCTCAAGTCCAAGGCGTTATTTAATTTCGTTCTGGAGTTGCTTGAGGAAAATTAATTTTTGCTTCTATTAATTCTACAGTTATATTTTGGTCTGGCGGATGGACTATTTAACAGCTCACATAATCAGTAAAGTTACTGCGAAAGCATGGGGTGTGTTAATCAGAGACTCTCGCATACAAGGTTGTTTCCTTCTTGTTTATTTTCTCAAGCCTTTCCTTTGCAGGAAACGGCCATCTGCTGATGGCAACGCAGTGGGATGTCACACAAAGCAGTGGCTCCTTGGACATGGTGCTCATTCCTCATTGGACACTCACATATCTTGACAAATACTGATACTCAAATCTCTCCATCACCGCCCATCACTCTACTTGCATGTGTGAAGTGGTCTGCAGTTCCTATTGGTTACTGTGCTAAATGCCACTTAGAAAGGTGCTCAAATGTCTGGAGACATTTGTATTCTACAAAAGAGATGAATGGACTGTTAACTTGAAGATAACAAACCGCACTTTCCAACATTTTCCTTTGTAGAGAAAGTGGACAAGAGTTATCCATATGCTATCTGGTAGTCTTAAAAGCTGAACTAAGATACACAATCTTGCTATATCTGTGAATGTTATTGTTTTGAAATAGAAGGAAACTGCTCTATTTTTACACTACAGAAATCACAATTAAAATCTTTGACCGTGCCCCTCGAATCTTTAAAACTACATATACACATAAGGTAGATGAGGGATTCTTTATCAAAATGTAAGCCAACTGTATATATATTGTGGTGTAGTTTGCAGACATTTTTGCTAGTGTCGTGGAAATTTTTCATGTCATTAGATATCACCCAGAAGATGATTATCAATATATATCATACATTTTTGTTTATCAATTGCAAAACAATTACAAAATGAACATGAAGAAAATAATCATTAAGGGAAAATTTAAATCGCAACAACATTCTAAAATATGGAAGTTTTTTTTCACAACCTTTAGGGTAAGGAACCATTTAAGGCCTTGGCACATTTATAGAGTGTGTGTGTGTGTGTGTGTGTGTGTGTGTAAAGTCATACACCCTAATTGGGCTGTGAGGTCAGATGCGTTTTTCAAATGCTAGCAGGCCTTTTGCAGAGGTCTGTTTTTCTGCTAGACCATTGGGCCTGCAAAGGGAATTTTCTCATTTATTTCATGGGTGATGTTCACCCAAGGAAGTTTTCTTTTATATTTTCCTTGGCATTTTTTGCTTTGCTTACACATTCGTGTGTACGTGTCTATTTGTATAACGTGCAACTCGTCACATCTGGAAAGTGTTTGAATGTGTCGTGAGGTAAGCAGGTATCCTTGCACCCAGGCCGAGACAAGGTCTCTATCACATCATAAATTCTCGTGCATGCATTCGAATTTTGATTTGTGCCAGTGGAGTGACGAAAACTGCGGCTCACTCACTGAGCTTTCTTCCTTTCCTACCTGTCTCTTTTAATGTGGCTATGATTTAAAGTGATGGGCTTTTTTCTTACACACCATAAAGCATCATTATTAAAGGCCTACATTTTGATTTCCATACACACATGCGGCTCTGTTCCCGGTGAGGTGGTGCAAGCTTTCTAGAGCAGGCATATACAAAAGACAGAGGCAGAAAGGAAGTAATAATTGCTTTCATCTTGAACTCAGTAGCAAACAATGATAAAACACTGTGGCCCTTTTAATTCTGCAACTATTTTTCACTTTCTGGGTTTGTAGAGGTTGGGGGAGTGCTAGGGGACTATGGGGGGGGGGTGTAAACACAACTCTTTAAAAGGTTTCCTAAAGAGTGACTGCTTTCTTTTTCCAGTCAAGATACCAACTGTGAAATTCCTTATTCTTCCAGTAGAGTTTGAAACCAGTCTTTGAAAGAATTTCAACATGCAAATTCACAATCTGAAAACAGAAGCCCCACCCTTGACTCCCACCCCCCACCCTTGACTCCCACCCCCCACCCCTGACCGCCTTCACCCAACCCCAGCTACTCATTAAAATGAAGAAGCTCCGCTTCCACCAGCGGGTGGCAACCTCAACATGCACACACACCCCCCTTGTCAATGGAACCACTTCACACAAAGAAATTGACTCCCAGTGTCTGACACCCTAGCCCCAGCAGCAGCCACTGCCTTTTAGTTGAGATAACAAAAAACAAAAAGGCCAGACCTGAAGAACTAATCACAACCAGAAACGCTCTGCAACATGCAACCAAATTACCCCCATTAAATGTGGTCCCGGAAAAAAAAAATCAACCATCTTTTTCTGGTTGTAAGTCTAGCCTTTAACATCTAAGCTATCTCTACAGACAGACAGGCAGGCACATACACACACACACACACACTAAGGTAAAAATCTATGTGTGTGTGTGCTCACATGTGCACATGTGTGTGTGTGTGTGTGTGTGTGTGTGTGTGTGTGTGATGCAATAACAGTTAATGAGAAATGGTGCCCTGAATTTGAAAGAGAGAAAGGAAGATGAAAAAAAGTATGTGGAATGGTTTAAAGAGAAGAGAGGGATAGGAGAAATGCTGCAATTATATTGAGAGAGAGAGAGAGAGAGAGAGAGAGAGAGAGACTGCATCCCTAAACTCATTCTTACATATTTTCAGATAGGACTGAAAAGAAAGTTCACAAGAAATCAAGTGTAATTTTAACTGCTGCTTGAAGCTGAGACAGACAGTGACGAGGGAGATCCCTGCGGCCAGCAAAGCGCACATTTTAATTGTGGGGGAACTGTGTGAGGCCTCAGGTAGCCAGCTTTGTAGTCCAAGGCAGCAGGGGTAAAGGAGAGCTCACAGGGACAGTAGCAACCTCCTGGGCAAGACTTAAGAAAGACTGTGTGAATTAGCACTTTTCATACATTTCAGAAGCAAAAACAAAGATCAAATCAAACTTACTGTTTCTTTTTCTTTCTTTCTTTCTTTTTTTTTTAAGAGCACAAGTCTATTGTACCAAACATCAGATCATGAAAAGATAGCACCACCGTTGGACACGTTCAGGGACAATTTGATCTATATATTTATATGCTCAGCCTCTGAGACAAATATAATAGACACAGGGTATTAGTTGGGGTGGGATGGGGTGGAAAAATCACCCCCTTTCTTGCTCTGGTCATTTGAAATGAACTAAATGGCTATCGTTTGACTAATCTAAAACCTCAAAGCCAAGGTAGACTAAAGGGCAGAGAGCAGGACCAAAATGGACTTTCTCCTCAAATCTCCCATTAGGTTCTGGGGTTTGTGTTCATTCATTACATAGGCTCTACAGCTAGCCCTGGGTTAAATGGCCTATTGGCCTCTCTTATTTCTATTGAGGCCAAAAGAGCAGAACAACAACAAAAAAATTGATAGAACATTTGGCAAAATGGTAAGCACACCTTTCCAGCTGAGTTAAGTCATGGCTCAGTAAAAGAAAGAAAGATACAAACAAACAAACAAAACAACAACAAAAAATAACAACAACAACAAAAAACCCTGAAAATTAAAAAAACTCCTTAGGCAAATAACAATGCCAAAGACAATAAAATTGAAAAAAAAAAAAGAAAAGAAAAGAAACTGAAAAAGTTATCCTAGCTACAAGAGTAAGGGCCACTGGAGCAGGAAGTCCCTCGGTTCAGCCAGCAGGTCTCTGATGCCCAACATCAAACAGAAATCTAAAGGCTCAAAGAAAGACTCGCTCACACAACATCCATTGGGGCTCCAGAGGGACGTTGTCTTTATCCCAACCATTCTCCACATGTCACCGTGTATCTAAACTCTCCCATTAGAACCAAGCTCTTCTGCCAACAGTGCAGTTATAAAAATGAAAAGTTCCAGGATGGCATCCAACATCCAAAGTCCAAACAAAGGACTTCCATAAATTGAATATTTTTCTTCATTTGTAGAACACCTAGGCAGGCGTGGTGCCGCATGCCTTTAATAAGCACTTGGAAGACAAAGGCAGGCAGTTCTCTATGTTTGCCTCTAGTCTACACAATCAGCTCCAAAACATCCGGGGCGATATAGACAGAGACTGTCTCCAAAAAGAAATAATAATAATTATAAAACACCTAGTTCTTTGAGCTTTTAAAATATTGAACTGGAACTTGTGTAAATATTAGTTAGAAATCGATTTAGTTGGGAACTACGCTAACACTATCAGTCCAGTCTTTTAAGCGCCGTTTAAGGGACATTCAGCAATCTAAAGGCAAAAAGATTGCATGGGTGCACAGTGATGAAGGCCGCACCACGTGACTGAGCGTCAGTATGAGCTTTCCACATACCAAGAGCTTTAGTAGTTTAGAGTCGAAGACTTCGGTGCTTGTAGCCAACAGAAGGGCTTAACAGCTAACTTCCACCGTGTTCCCCTGGTGCCAGACCTGGCCGGAGCCCTCTAAAACATGAGCCAAGCCTGTCCTTACAGCCACCCTGTGAGCTAGACACTATTATTATCTCTGCTTTACACCTGAGGAAACTGAGGCTTAGAAATGGTAAGAAAACCTGTTCAAAAGAACACAGAGAGTTACTGGCGATGTGTGGGTCGTGAACTCAGACAGTGTAACTCCAGAACTCCACAGTTTTGAATCTCTGTTATGCGTGCGTTTGGGCACAGCTGCGGGGCCCATCCGTCTCAGTCATGCCCAAGAAATCAGAGGTGTCTCATTTAGCTCGGTTCATGTGGCTGCTTTCTGATCTGCAGGGACCGGCATTTCCCAGCTCCCTTTTTATGTGAAACCAGGCAAACTGGCCTTAATGAAACAGTCTGAAGGTTTGTCACATCTGAGTCCACTGCAATCATGAGTCTGGAGCTCATGGTGACAGGTTAGGGCTCTGTGAAACCCGGGCTGTGGAAATGTCAAAACAACCTATAATGGAAGGTTTTTGAGAGGGGGTGATAACTCGATGCATTTCTTAATTTGGGAAGAGTAAAGGGAAGCAGCCAAAGCTATTTGCATCTTTCTCATTTAAACAACAGGCAAAACAGGAAGCAGTCTATGCAGAAGAGGGTGTAGTACCAGGCTTTTCACAGTAGGGTCCTGGCAGATAATTCCTTAAGATTTTTTTTTTCTTAAATTGGGACTTAAATTTTGAATTCTAAGCACACGAGGTTAGAGTGAGAAGGAACAGAGTGTGGAAAGTTCCACAGATCACCAGAAGGAAATAAATAAACCCACGGGGAGGAAAAGGCTCACCCAGGTTAGTCTAGATCTTTATGCTAATCAAAGGCCTTAGACATATTAAAATAATGTTCATAATCTCAAAATAAAAGAAAGAAAGTTCTCTGAATAATGGAAAAGGAATTTCAGCTATGGAAACAAAATACCTAGTCCTTGTATATGGCTCACAATGGAGAAAATAAAACGAGATTTGTCCACAAACATGTGTCTAGCTCCAATTAGACTAATGAAAAGTGAACAAATCTGCCAGGACGACGTGACTTTATGTCCTTCAAGTAAACAATCTTAAACGTTTCTTTCGACAGTGCTATATTTAAGGGGCCAAATTCTGCCTCAAAGAGAACCAGCTGGCCCCGAAATACGATCTCCCGGTTGGATGAAGGATAAACAAAGTTGAGTCCTTCGTGCAGAGCATGGCAAGGAAGACAGAAAGCATTTTGGCCTGGAATTTGTCCTGAGCAGGTGTCAGCAGCCTCCTCCGGCTACTGCCAAGTCTCTATTTATCCCCCTCTAGCAGGACAGGGAGAAGAAGGATACTGATATCCTTAGGTCACCCGCACACATGTGCCCAGAAGTAGCTGTACTCTGAGGCAGCTAGATTACATCTATGAGCAGAAACATGGTAAAGAAATATCCCCTGATGGTTTATAGTGCTTCCCAAGAAAACAAGAATCTAGAACTTTCTCTCCAGAAACCTCTCTCCACCCATCCAAGAAACTGCCCTATGGGCTGATGGATACCCTTAAAAACACAGTGTAAATACCTTTATAGCAGATTATATATACCTTCCCTTTATTTTTGCAAAAGCTGACTCCCGGATAGCACACCAGCCTCCTTAGGATAATGTGCTCCAGCAGCAATCTATTCAGTTGTGCCTGTTTGTGCTGGAGCCTGGGGGTGGGGGGTGGGCAGGGGGGGTTGCTGGGCAAAGGCCATGATCGCTGCTGGTCAGAATAGCCAGCAGCTGCTTGTAATTATTCAATTATTCTATTTTTATTTGTGTAAGACCCCAGAGGAAAGGTGTCACAAATCCATGTGAAGGCTAGATTGTTATACTACAATCCTATTTTACATAACTTTATGTCACTGGGGCAAGACAGTAAAACAAGAGTAATTTAGATCTGATTAAAAAATAAAAATCAAGAAAACAGTCTTCTCTATGTAGGATTTATAGGAAAACTATGTCCTTTGGCTTATGCCTACTATGGTAGCAAATCAAATGTTTTAACTTCTGTTTCCCTTCCAATCAGTCAAGCAGAGCAATGTAGCTACAATTTTGCTAGTCATCATAGTAAATTAAAACACTTAGCTTGTATCAATTAAAGAAACAATTATGTGCTCTATTTTATTCCAAGTATTTCTTTTTTCTTTCTTTTTTTTTCTTTTTTTCTTTTTCTTTTTTCTTTTTGGTTCTTGCTTGACCCTAAGTAAAAATTCTTATAGAAATAAACAGAAAAAAAGTAATGGCAGAAAATGGGAAAGTTTCAAAAAATATCTTTCTAATTTGATGATTATTTTTGTAACAAAACAGATACTTTGAAATTTTACAGCTACAGGCTAACCCCTCCCTCCCCCCATACACACAAAAGCACGCTGCTCTCTGTGTCTTCAGAAGGCAGCCACGTCTGAGACATTTACTGCTCTTAGTTCCCACCATCTGTCTTCTGTTTATGAACTGAGTCTCATAAGATTCCCTGAGAGTTATCTCTCCTCCTGCTGCCCCAACCTAATCTATGTTTTGGGTGGCACCTCATTGTGTCTCTAACACCATGAGTCTGGGTCAAGAACCACATGGCCCAAGTTTCTTCCCAGGATTTGAGTGAAACTTCAGGAGAGAGACATTTTCTCTACTTTCCTCTGGATTTGAACCTTAGAGGAGTTATTTCTAGGTCTAGCCTGACTCTGGTGCCAGGTTCCACAGCCTGGAGAGAAGTAACCCAGTCTGACAGCTTCAGGACCTCTTCTGACTAGCTAGTTCTTTGTCAGCAAATTAGATGTCCGGTAGCACCATGCTTCCTTGCTGCTTTTAAAAGCGTTCCTCTCCTGGTTCATGCCCAAAAGTCTTTGAAGATTAAGTTGTGGTGTAACTGGCACTGCCTGCGCACACATGTATCCAAATAAAGAAAGGACCTTGCTATTAGGTTGTTACCTGCTACATGTCTTGCATTGCACAGTCTGTGGTTGCACAGGGACTTGAATGTAGAGTTCAGATTCTCACCTAAAAGGCTTTCAAAAGGGTTGCACCATGAAGGTGCGGTAAGATGAAATGTGCTTATTTTGATAGAATCAATGTACCATAACTATATTAAAAGTCAGTGTTCTAAGAAGTATGCATTCCACATAGTGTTGCATACGACTTTCTACGAATGAGAAGGATTTGGAATCGTTTATCAAATAAGATGAGTTAGATGTAAATACTTTGAAGTCACAGGCAAAAAATGTCATTGCTTCTTAAAGTCATTACCACAGAGATACTAGGTTTCATTTATACATCCTGGTTCTGAGATTCAGACTAAACAGATGTCTTCCACCATACCAAGTAAGAGACAGAAACCAGGTTGGGAAGGGGAACTGAGGAAGAAACTATAGATACAAAGCTATGAAACTGGGAGTTATCCCTAAAAGAAAGATTGGCAGCCTTTGGAATTAGTCAAGACTGTAGCAATAAACAGAGTCTCTGTACGAAGAGCCATCATAATTGAAAGTCATTATAAGCAGGAAGTCTCCGGGACCGTTTTATCTGGAGTATGTCACAGTCACGGCTACTATGTTAAGAAGTCAGCCCAGGCACTCTGAAAGGCGATACTGCTCATGTTACAGCTATGCCTTGTTGTATAAGAACTACATTTGACTCCACATGGAGTCAAATTGGTTTCGGGCATGAGACAGCCGCAGCCCAGTCAAATGCAGAGGAATTCTGTCATAGAGATAAATGTCCAAATTAGATTTTGCGAGCCATGGAAACAACATGAAAGACTGTCAATAAACTCAGCCCACCACCACACAAGGATGAGCTTACACCCATGAAGTAAGTTTGGAGAAAAGATTTCAAAGTATATTGGCTGCTAAGGGGAAAATAGAGCAAAGAATTTAATAAAGTACAAAAAGAAATAAGAACAAGAGGTGATACAAATGATCAGAGCTAAACTTCTCAGACATCCAAAATATGCTCACTCTGATATGCAATTTATAAGGAGACTGAGAGATATTAAATCAGCCGCCTGGGAAGCGCTTGAGTGGGGAATACAAGCCTGGTGAACTCTTGCAGAACTCAAACCAGTAATGAAGCATAAACTACAGAGAAACTTTAGAACACAGTCAGAATTCTAATACCCAACTCAAAGAATTTCTGTAAATGGACAGAGCTGAATATCTGTGTAGGAAAACTAGTAGCAAAGACTTTCCAAAAACAACAACAACAACAACAACAACAACAAAAATGGTGTCGTTCACTAGCAAAATAAGAGTCTATTCTAAAGTGTCTTTCCCAAACACGGAGACAATGTTTTTACTGCTTTTCTTCCTTTTACTATGGTTTTCTTAGAGAGAGCACCATGGGAAGCGCACAGGAGCAGGAGAGAACTTGGGACAAAATGTTGTGGAACCATGAAATCCTTGGTGGGCTTAAGAGGACAACAGGAAAGAGGGGTTTCAAATAGACATGGTAACAGAGAAGAGAGGAACCATGCACAAGGGGTGCACTTAGCCACAAAGAGAAAGCCACCATGGCAGTGACATTAGCGGATGAAGAACAGAACTAAGTTTGAGAACCGAATTTCCCTGTGTGTGAAGGGTGAGGGGCAATACCAAAAGCAAACTGTATTTTTGAATGCTTGTTGGACTTATCTGAACATCTTATTGTTAAATAGTTTGAATAAAATTTTATCATTTAACTACTTCTTTAAGATTCATAATTTTGTTTTTTTGAGAAGTTTGCTTTCAACACAAAATGCCTTTCCAGAATAAAGGAATAAATAAAAATAAATATGTATAAGGATGTCATTTCTAATAAAGTATCTACAAATAATAGCATAGCCCCACAGTGTCTCAGCTCAACACAAATGGTAAAGAAAATTTTAAGCTTTGCTTATTCCCTCTAAATTGCCAGGCGACTGATCAAATGTCCTTGGTAGCCCCTAAAATCATGTAACAAAGGACAGAAGGGGCTTTATGTTGTCTTATTTCCAGTTTAAGGGGAAAGGATTAACATTATAAAAAGTGGCAAAACCCCAGATTTTTAAACAATATAATTAATGAGAAGGGTTAAGAATCATAATAAATTGAAATCTTCACTGAGAAGACAGAAATAACTCTGAACACCAGCAATTACAATAAATATGAATGAGAAAACTTTTCAAGTTAAGCTTTAAATCAACAAACCTCTGTTTAAGGCAAAGAAATGCTGAGTGTTGTTAATTAAGGTAATGTGTGTTAAACCGAAGGACACACAGGTAGGTTTAAAAAGAGGAGTACAGTACAAACAACGTTCTCATATGTCACGTGAGGAAAAGCAGAGGCTGGGAAGGAAATGGAAGGAAAGAACAGGAATAGCAGTGAACGGGGAAAGAAAAGAAAGGAAAAGGAAAGGAAAGGAGAAAAGGAAAGGAAAGGAAAGGAAAGGAAAGGAAAGGAAAGGAAAGGAAAGGAAAGAGAAAAGGGGGAAAGAGGTGGGGGAAGGGGGAAGGGAGAGGAGAAGAGAGGGGAGAGAAGGGTGAAGAGAGGGAAGGAGAGGGACAATACAAGAAGGGAGGAGAAAAGGAGGACTATAGACTGGGCTGTAGGTAAATTGGTAGAGTGCTTACCTGTCAACCATGAGGTCCTGGTTTGCTCCCCATCCTGACATAAATCAGGTGTGATGGCCTATGCCTCTAATTCCATCCTGGAAAGGCAGAAGTCAAAACATCAGAAGGTCAAAGTTATCTTTGACTAAGTAATGAGTTAGAAATCAGACTGAACTGCAAGAGACTGATAAACAGTGAGGGAGGGAGGGGAGGGAGGGGAGGGAGGGAGGGAGGGAGGGAGGGGAGGGAGGGAGGGGGTAGGGAGGGGAGGGAAGTGGGGGAGGGAGGGAAGGATGGAGGGAGGGGAGGAAGGGAGGGAGGGACGGGAGGGAGGGGAGAAAGGGGAGGGAAGGAGGGGAGGGAAGGAGGGGAGGGAGGGAGGGAGGGAAGGAAGGGAGGGAGGGACGGGAGGGAGGGGAGAAAGGGGAGGGAAGGAGGGAGGGAGGGAGGGAGGGAGGGAGGAAGGGAGGGAAGGAGGGACAGAAGGGGGGGAGATGGAGGAAGAATAAAACAAGACTTAAAGAAAAAATTTCATTCTTCTTAAAGCCATGAAATGTCAAGTATTAATTATTAAAGAGAAAATAAACTTCCAAGAAGAAATTGACAGTTTAGAGAGGATTCTTCCTGGATACTTCTCTGACAGAAGCAGAGTAAGTGGATCTAAAATAAGGATAGACACTGTTTGAAAACATAAGAATGTGAATAGCACTGATAATGAATGGCTTACTAGAAATGAGAATTGGTGGGGTGTTTGTGTGTTTGCTGGGTTTGGTTTGGAGAAACGGGTTCTCTGTGTAGCCTTGGCTGTTCTGGAACTCACTCTGTATACCAGGCTGTCCTAGAACTCAGAGATCCACCTGCCTCTGCTTCCTGAGTGTTGAGATAAAAGGCGTGCACCACTGCTACCCAGGTTCAATAAGAATTTTGTCATAATGGACTATGTGCTACCCACCAGGAAGCTTCAACAACTTTTAAAGACCTGATATTACATACATCCTACTTACAGAACAATGATGATACACATACAACTTAAGATATAGCTAGAATTGTTAAATAAAAACAGGAGCAATAATTGCAGAATTCATGTTTTGAGTCTCTACCAAACTATTTATTAAACAGATGATGAATATTTTAACTGATTTTTTTAAAACTCAGGAAAAAGCCAACATGCTTTATTCAAAATTCAAAAATCCAGAAAACTCAAGGAATCTGAACTAATTTTTAATTACTTGATAGTAAAATAAAGTGTCGCCTGAAATCATTTAGTAAAAAAATCTCATCTTAATGAACAAGAGAACATTCAGTCTTTCTCCTGAAAAATGTGAATACTCATGTTTGTAATAATATGCATGCATGTGCATGTGCACTCTTACATAAACACATACTAACACACACACACACACACACACCACACATACGCACACACAGGCATACTTTGACTAAAGAGTATTGCCCAGACTCTCAAGAAGTCACATATGTTCTTACACATGTGAGTGTATGTTGCCAGTCTAACATCTACAAATGATTTAACTCCAAAATGCACATTAGACCTCAAGCTATTTGTGTAAGCCCTTCTAGACCAGAATATGTTTTCCTGTTTTCAGAACCTAAAAAATAAAATAAAATAAAAACGAGATAATTCAGGCAAGTTTTTAGTTCCAATATCAAAATTTCCACTGCCTCAAGCCCTTCCTAATCAAGAATATTTCTATGTCAAGACACCAATTTCGTAAGTACTGTAATAACACAAAATCCAACTGTTTCCCCTTTTCTTTGCCTTCTTCCTTGCAGAGCATAACGGGATAGACCTGTTTCTTTTCTCCTAGAGGCAGGGTTTGAATATTAAGGAAGAGAACTAGTAGTTTGGCTGGCAACGATTCAGTCTTTGAAGGGAATGATCCGTCAAGCTTTCTGGTGGGATGAACATAGCCGCACTGGAAAGGCAAGGCAGTGCCTGACTGGAAGAGCACTCTGAACAGAAGAGTAGCGGCTTTTCTTTCTTTTCCTCATCGTGGGCTAAAAGGAAATTAGGAAGAATCAACACATGTGAGGGGTCCCAAAATGCCTAGTGGGGCTTGCTGTGCACAAGAACACACGGGTGGGCCTAAGGACCACAGCCGAGGGCACCCGTAAACCACCCAGTATGCAGGCATTGAATGCATGCTGAGTAGGCCTCAGTACTGTGTGCCCTAGTTCATGCTGTCAGTGACAGGAAGACAGGCTTTAACGAAAATCCAGTGCTTGGCTGGAGATGTATGTAGCTCAGTGACAGAGAACTTGCCAAGTCAAGGCCCAGCCTTCTGATCCCTGGAACTATCAAACACCCCCAGTGTTTTACCTACTGGTTTGGGGCTGTGGTGATGTGTTTTGTATAGTCAGATTTTGATGTATTTTATTGTACGCATGCTTTTGTGGATTTGGGCTACATCTTGTCTGAATAGCATGTGAACCCGATCCTCGCCCCATTCCAACGATTCAGAGCCTCTAAACCTGAGCTAAGACTGAGGAGCTAGAGCTATGCTGAACAGCTAGAGTAAGCCACAGCCAAGGGGAAGCTGTATCCTATACTCGGCAACAGAACAAGGGGCAGAATTCACGCATTTCCTTTTTTAGTGTCCTAAAGGGGCGTCTTAAGTTCAGGAGACTTGCAAATAAAACTAAACCGAGCACAGCTGGTTTTAGACCCCTTTATAGATACAAAGTATCAGAAGTACTCACAGTTTCCGGTTGTGAGGTAACCAGCAGGCTTTCGGCTGAGCAGAATAAGAAACAATATCAAAAGGCAGCAGCACATGTAGCAGATTCAATACAAACATGACTTAGCCACATACCTACCCAATAATATCGAAATAAATCTGTTATCTCTTTTAGTGGTTTTATTTTTCTTCTCTTACGTTACATCCAAGCCTCCCCTCCCTCCTCTCCTCCCAGTCCCTACTCCCCTCTCCATCAGATCCACTTCTCTTCCATTTCCCTTCAGAAAAGAGCAGCCCTCCCAGGGATATTAGCCAAACATGGTGCAAGAACTTACAAAATGACCAGGCACATACCTCATATGTAATTTCAGTCTTTGGGAGCCCATATAAGCCCTGGTTAGTTGATATTATGAGTTGTGTTCTCCTGGTGTCTCTAACTCCTCTAGCCCCTAATATCTTTCCTCCTCCTTCTCTTTTGTGGGTTTCCCCAGCTCTGCCTAATGTCTGGCTGTGGTCTCTGCCTCTCTTCCTGTCAGTTGCTGGATGAAGCCTCTCTGATAACAATTATGCTAGGTTCCAGTCTGTGAGAATAACAGAATATCATTAGGGGGAGCCCATGCCTGACATTGCCTAGATGTCCACGAACCAGAGGCAACATAGCACAGAGACCTAGAAGAGAGCCAAGAACGACTGGAAAAAGACTCAATGAACTGACGATACCTGATGGTACTCTGGTACTCTCAGTTCCGTCATCTTACAGTGTGTTTTCTTTTGTTGAAGTATGCCTCAATGCTTCAAGCCTGGGAAAGAAAATGGCCCCCAGTTTGTCTCTAATGGTTCATCATTCCACCATTTGGATTGTTCTAAATTCCATCTCAACCTAACTCATTCTTTTTAAAATTTTTCCACAAAGGGCCCAGCCCAAGGAAGCACAAATTAAATGCTAATTCTCAAAAAAAAATCATAAATATAAGATTCTCATACAAACACAAGCTGGGAGCCTAGGGAATTGCACAGTAGGTAATCTACTTGCTGCTGAAACAGGAGTTTCCGAGTTTGATCCTCAGCCCAAACACAACAGCTGGGCGTGGTAACCCAGGCCTGGAGTCCAATTCTGGGGAATCTTAAACAAGAGGACCCCCTGGGACTCACAGACCAGTCAGTCAGTCAGTCAGACAACTGATAGACTACAAATTCACTGAGAAATCCTGTTTCAAAAAAATAAGGGGCAGAAAGAACAAGAAAGACGCATCACATTGCCCTAGCACAGCGGTTCTCAGCCTTCCTAATGCTGAGACCCTTTAAAACAGTTTCTCATGTTGTGGTGACCCCTCAACCTTAAAAGTATTTTGCTTGCTATGCCTTAACTGTAATTCTGCTGCTGCTGCTGTAAATCCTAATGTAAATATCTGATACACAGGATTTCTGATATTCAACCCCTGTGAAAGGGGGGAATTCTGCTTTCCCAAGGAGTAGCAACCCATAGGCTGAGAACTGCCGCCACACGACCTCCACACAGCACCTGCGCTGCACACATACATAAACAAACCGAATGCACATAGTCTTCCTCACTGTAAACTATTTTCTTTATGTTTTTATCCTTTACCTCTTTGTTAAGTAACGTTATGGTAACATATGTACATTTTATGGCAACACATACACATGGCAAAATATAAACATTTCATTCCTTCAGGAATTTGGATCCATTATTCAGCTCATTCTTATATTCTAATCGTTTGACAAAAGGGGTTCCTCTCCAACGTAACTGTCTTCCTAACTGTCCATGTTGCTTTGGTTTGCAATTTGCATTCCACAAACCAATGCTCTATTCACCATAGTTTTTGATGTGTGAAATGCTCTAGGGGTTTTCATACCATGGGTGGTGAGTATGGCCAGCAGGATCCTTATAGGTTCAAGCAGGAGCTTGCTAATGGACATTTCACTGGTTTCCAGAATCAAAGTTCTTTCTTGCTTCGTAGCTACCTTATAGGACACACATCTTGCAGATTCAATGAAAGAACACACCGAGCCTAAACGAAGAGGACCTTGACAATCATGCCAACAAGATCCTGAGGTAGATTTAGAATGGTACCTGGGGACGCCTATCACTAGTTTCCTAGTGTTAAGGTCGATTTAGAGGTAGTCTATATTTAATTGCTGTCTGGTGATGGGAAATGTTGGCTGCTACAACACATTCTAACTCAATCTGACTTTGTTCGTCACAAGACATCAAGAAGAAAAAGTCACAGACACCTGCAATCCCAGTACCATTCATAGCACCCTTTGTCTATGCTCTTTGGAGACCAAATGACATCAAAGGTTACCTGTGATCCCTTTGTCTCAAGATGAACGGGAGTCTGTGATTCTTTGACCAAATCTGTCAATGCTTCATTCAGATGATAAATAACAATCATCTTTTTCAATATCTATACTAACTCCATCTATATATAGTGTTCTAGTCAAACGAACTCTTAGCTACCCAAACACTCTGACAACAGGATACCTTTTAGAGAGACATCTCCTTTAACACTGCTCTGGTTCCTTTTGCATGAGCACAGTACATACATCCTAAATCTTAGTTTCTAAAAGATACAAAAATCATAACATTTTGAATTTTTCTTTCCAGCATGAGATACAGGATGATTTCAGGAGTTTAAAATTCATAATGGTGGGGAAAACGTGGTCACAGGTGGCAGAAGCAGAAAGCTGGCTAATGTTTCATCAGCTCACCATGAATAATGATGCCTGTGCTGGTGTAAGCCTTTAAGCCCAGCACTTGGGAAGCTTCTCTGTGTGTTCCAGGTGGATCCCTGTGTTCACCAAGTCATGTCAGTCTCCATGTGGAGTTGGAGCCCAGCCAGGGATTCATGATGAGACCCTGTCTGAAACAAAAGTAAACTAAATAAAGGCTACACCATGTTTTTGTTTCCTGTTTTTTTACAAGTCGACTCTATAGAGTTGTAAATGGCTTGCAGACAAATCTGCATGAGCCTAAAGCTTCAATAATCTACCCAAAGTCAAGTGCTTCTCTGAATATATGTGGTAATCTTCTTTGCTTATTCTAAAGTCTTACATTTCCCTTTACAAATATCATTTATGTACAGTCTTTAAACTGTCAAAGCTATCTCCACAATTCTAAGTCTAGCTGACGGTCTTTACTAAAGACGATATTCATCCTTCATGTGGATTGTCATAAAATGTCAAGGTTTTTGATAATTGTCAAAGTATCGATGACAACGAGTAGGCAGAAATGATTATTTTCTGTTCTAATACTTAGTAGCTATATTCCCAGTTTGCAAAACACAGGGAAATATTAAGACAGCAAAAATATTTTTTGTCAATCATTACTTTGAAGATAATGTTCATCAGAAGAAACATCTCAATAGTTATGACTAGTAATATCAGTAAGTATTTTATGTATGTCATATGCATAGTCTTTGAGCTACAGGCAACGGAAACAGTCTATCAAATATCAAAATAGATGCATGGAGAAGCATGGTAAGTATTGAACAGCTGAGTAAGAGGGTTTTTAAAAGAACAAGGTCACCTAAACTGTCCGTCTTTAACTCTGAGGTGATGGTGTAATAGGCACTGATGGCAGCTGGCATATTAACTTCAAGTCAATCAATTAGCCCAGGACAGCTTTGTCTTTAATCCACAAAACATCACGTGTATTGCTTTTCCCTATATACAGCAAAAAGAGCAAAGACATCCTACCCTTATATAAAATGTACATCTACTTATTATTGAAGAAAATAAGATTCATTTGTTTCCAAGTGTTTTAGTCAAAATTAAACTCTAAATTACAGTACCGTAAACAGATATGACTTCTGCTGTGTGCAGTGGTACGTGCCTTTAATCTCAGCACTCCAGAGGCAGAGGCAGGTGGAGTTCTGTGAGTTCAAGGCTAGCCTGGTCTACACTGTAAGTTCCAGGCCAGACAGAGCTGCATAATGAGATCTTTCCTCAATTTTTTTTCTTTTTTTTCATGTGTGTGTGTGTGTGTGTGTGTGTGTGTGTGATATGAATACTGTCATATGTATATGCATATCCACATGTATGTGGGCACAAACATTAGATGGAAGTTTAAAGAGGCTATCTGGACTCTACCTCATTGGCTGGCAGTCTTATTCTTGGAGGCATGATCTCACAGTAAAACTCAGAGCTCACGAATCAGACTTGCTACACGGATCCCTTGTCTCTACTTTCTGAAGCTGGAATTACAAGCAGGCTGGCTCCCAAGCCCATCGGGTATGGGTTTTGGGGATCCAAATTCCATGTCTCTCCCATTTGTGGCGAGCACTTAAATCAAAGAGTCCACACTTGTGTTATTGTTGTTGTTCTGCTTTCTGAGGCAGGGTTTCAGATAGTCCAGGCTAACACTCAACTTGCTACGTAGCCAAAGAAGACACTGATTTTTTTTTCATTCTCGTCTTTTCACTTCCCTCAGTGTTGACATTAGTGGTTTAGAGTACTGTGCTCTGTTTCATTTGGTGCTGGGAACTGAACCCAGGGACTTGTGCATGTTAGATAAGCAACTGAGATACACCCCTGGCCAGTGTGTGTGTATGTGTGTGTGTGTGTGTGTGTATGTGTGTGTGTGTGTGTGTGTGTGTGTGTACTAGGGATTGAACCTACATCCTAGAATATGTTATGCAAGTGCTATACCCCTGTGACATCTCTCTTAGTGTCAATGAAGTCTGTAATTTTCCTTCTGTGATTATGAGAAAACCATGAGAAGAGAGTAAGTTACATTGGTCACATATTCGTGTGCCTTGGGCACGGTTTGTTGCTATTTTAACCATTTACTTATTTAAGGTACAATTATCTCACCATGTAGATCAAGTTGTTCTCAAACCTACAGAAATCCTCCTGCCTCTTCCTAGGTCTCTGCTTGAATACTGGGATTAAAGGGGTATTACCTCTAGGCCCAGTTATCTTAACTTCCTTATTTGAAATATTTCTTTATGAAAGAAATAATAGCTCTATGTAGGCAACATTTAGGGCTAATTTGCTAACTGGGCTGGAATTCTTGGTTCTCAGTGGGTAAGAAACTTCAGTCAGACCTATAGTGAAAGCCTCATTTCCTTCCCAAGTCACCAAGCTTGCTTTCCAAACACCTAGAATCGGGACCAGCACTTGCCTAGAGACCCAAATATTCACAGAGAATGGGTCACTACTGGGGTGATGTAACATTTTGAAGTAGAGTTGCAGGACTAATATGTAAGTACACAGAATTACTAAGATCAATGAATCTGTACATTTACACCGAGATGATGCATGCTTGTACAACCGAAAATTGTATCGCAAGATATTTTATAAATCTGGATGATTTATAAAATGCCATAAAAATCCAAATAATGATAAAAAAGAAGTTAAAGTATGATTTGAGTTTCATATAAGACACGGAACTTGAAACTGGACGCCAACCAAGTCTATTCTTTGATCTGCTGTGGCCAGGGAACAAAGACTGGAGGGACACTTAAGTATGTTCCTGGCTCGCATGGGCTCCACGTGCAGTTCCTAGCACCATAAAATTAGTAAAAATTTGAAAAATAAAAACAAAAAAACATAACTGACTACAACAGAACATACAACACAACATGGACAATGTCCAAGATGCATTACATAAATTATTGAATATGAAGATTTCTATTTCAATTACATAAATGAAAAATTGTGCAATTTATTCATAGGTATAAAAACCATCCATATTGAAGGGGGCGAAATCTTACAAGAGGGAAAGAAAGAAAGCATGTGGACATATGTAAACACTTGAAACTGTGGAGGACAGAATTCCATCAAATAAGTTGGTACTACTGATGACATATGAAATTTTAAAGTAGCTCTTTGATGGTTTGAATATACTTAGCTCAGAGAGTGGCACTCTTTGAAGGTGTGGCCTTGTTGGAGGGAGTGTGTCACTGTGGGGATGAGCAACCACCCTCCTCCTATCTGCCAGGAAGCCAGACTTCTCCTGTCTGCCTTCAGAAACAGATATAGAACTCTCAGTACCTCCAGCACCATGATAGTGGGCTGAACCTCAGAACCAGTAAGCCAGCCCCAGTTAAATGCTGTCCTTTATAAAAGTTGCCTTGGCCTGGTGTCTCTTCATAGCACTGGAAACCCTAACTAAATCACTATTATAACCGCTCGGTGACATAAAGGTAAATATGTCAGTAATCAAGAAAAATGACAAGAAGTCTAAGTAGAGATGCAGAAATTATTAAAGAGAAACCAAAATTTCTAAAACTTGGACAGGGTAGATAGTTCAGTGGGTAAGGAAGTTGAGTTCTGATTTCTAGAACCTATGCAAAAAGCCAGGTATTCTGACATACACCAGTGTTGTGTGCAGGAGGCCGAAGATCCCTGGGCTCTTTGGCCAACCAGTGAGGCCAACTGGTATACTCTAAGTTTAATGTGAGACTCTGTCTGAAAATGTAAGGTCAAAGGCATTTGACTGATTGTGGCTTCACCTGCATATACACATGTGTGCATGTACACACTGTGAACAAAAAAAAATCTCTGAATCTGAAGAAAGGCATTGGGTTGGTGTCATGATAAACAGAACTGAATATGAAAAATAGTCAATGAACTTGATGGTAAAACAAAAGAAACAGTAGGCTCCTGACAGCAGAACCACCCATAATGGCAGAACTGGGGAGGTTGAGGCAGGAGGGACACAGGTTTGAGACTAGTGTAAGCTCTATAGCAAGACCATAAATAAAGGAAATTGATGGGAGGGTTAGAGGGATGGAGAATGTGCCCAAACTGCTGATCAAAAATGCACCCCATCAAAAAAATACAAATAAACCAAAGACAGCTTTTGGAGCAGAGAGAAGTCAGCCATGGTATCACAGGATTGAGGATGTGTATAATTGGAATCCCAGGATGAGGTGAAAAAATGTGGGAAGAGAAATACTTGAAAACAAAGACCCAAATCCACAACAGTTGGCAAAGAAAAAAATATACACAGTCAATAGAGGTTTGTTACATCCCAAGCGCGATAAATACGAAAAAGCTACGGGCTGACACTTCATAGGCTGTCTGTTGAAAGCCAAAGTAGAAAAGCATAATCTTAAAAGCAGACAGAGAAGCTAGCAGGCTTCCAAACACGAGGATAAGGAACAATGATTCGAATAAATTGGATCTCACATTTGAAACTGTGGCAGACAGAACTTCATGAATGCAAATTGCTGAAAGAAAAGGCATCGGCAGCACACAGCTCCATACACAGTCAATGTGTCCGTACGTTTAAAGGAAGACAGAGAGAAAGATGGCGGCCTTTGTAAGTACAGCGACAAGAACTTGTTTTCTAATTGATTTGTTGAAATCATAAATGAATTTCTTCAGGCCAAAGAGAAAAGATTCCAGATGAAAACTGGAGTTCTTATAGAGTGAAGCTACTTAGAAATGTAGACATCTGGACGGATGTAAAATTTATTTAACCACCTAAACTTTTAAGTGCCTGTGTGTGTGTGTATGTGTGTGTGTGTGTGTGTGTGTGTATGTGTGTATACAAACATACAAGCTTAGCTAAACTAAAAAAGTAAGAAATTTTCAACTGGTCACAGTAACTCAGGCTAAGGCAGGAGAATTTCCAAGAGTTCAAGGTCATTCATTCTGAGCTTCATGGTGAGTTGCAGGAAACCGTAGACCACACGACAAGAGCATCCCAAACAGCAAGTCAATCATAGAATTACAAAATGCCTTGCAGACTTACAGTTCCTGTAGATGTGACACATCTGATAATGGTCCCCATAAAGGAAACACAGGGGCGTTTATAAGCCAATATACTAGCATTTGCAATGTTACGTTTTATGTGACCTAGCAGATTATTAACCTTAGAGTTGGAGTAAAAGATTAAAGGACCAGAGCAATCACCTTGTTAGAAGCAGAATTTTTTAAAGTGATGCCTTGTGTAACTTCTATCCTGAATTCTTACACACACATATACACACACATACAAGTATGTATGTCCATATATATATATATATATATATATATATATATATATATATATATACACATATATATATAGAGAGAGAATATTTGTGAAGAAATTTTAATTAACTTTTTTTATTGACGTGTCTCCTACCTGAGTTATCATTAGACTCAACTGTTGTTTAATATAAAAGTAAAAAAAAAAATTGCAGCTCTTAGTAGTATTATCTCTCCCTATTGTTGTCTTTGAGGGACAGCACTGTCATTGGTCATGGTTCCTGAACCATAAAAGGATACCCCACTCAGATGTGAGAGTGTGTTTGTTTCAGAGTACCCAGACTTGAGTTCCCACTGATTTTCTATGTGACTGTCCTATTTGCCCATGACTTAAATGAGATGGTAATAAAACACAGTGCACAGAGCTGCCGGGAAGATTAAAGGAAGTCATGGGCAGGCGTTGCTGACCACAGCACCGTAAAAGAGAAAGTGCTTGATTTAATTGGGTCACACTTACTGAAGGAAGGATTGCATTTGACAGCGCTCTCTCTGAGTTCTTTAAAACTCAGCAACCTTCATACCTATCACATATACTAATTCTGCGCTCACTGCAATTACTGTTTTTCACACTTATTGGACCACTGTGTTATATAACTCCACTGTGTTATGGAAGCCATTCCTGTAACCAATTGCTTTGTGTCGGCATATAAAAAGCAAGATTGATATTAACTATGAAGTAATAGTAAACATTTAAATTGCATCTGTCGTGAGCCTGACACATTTTAATACTTTGAAAATTAACATTATGCTCCACCACAAGCTGGTCATATAAAGTAGACAGCGAGGAAACTCAGGCAAAAAGAGGCTAAAGGATTTACCCAAAATTCGCATTTAATAGGGCACAAGCCTAATAAAGCCAGAGAATCAAGATTCTGGTCCAGGGCTTGTTCCTCAGCCGCCTTGCTATACTGCCTCTCAGAAATCTAATTTAGGTTCTAATTATCTATAATGCAACACATTTAAAGGTCATCCTAAATAACGATTTCTGGATCCTGCAGGTATCAGTCCGTTTCTGGCCAAAGGGCCCATTAGAGCTGTCGAAAAGCTCCCTGCTCCGTGTGCTCTCTTTCACGGTGAACAGAAATAGAAAAGCTCATGAAGTCCCAATCTGTACAGCATCCACCAACATATACCAACCGCTACATTGTTTTTCTCTGCCATGCTGGCAGTGAAAGAATTAGCAGGGGGTGAGAAATTGGCAGGGGAGGCAAGCGCCAATGGGAAATAGCACAAGAAAAGTAATTGAATCCCAAGAGGGTAGTGTCACCTCGTTCCCATGTATACAGGATGGCTGTGTGTGTGTGTGTGTGTCTGTGTGTGTCTCTCTGTGTCTCTGTCTCTGTCTCTGTCTCTGTCTCTGTCTCTCTCTCTCTCTCTCTCTCTCTCTCTCTCTCTGTCTGTCTCTCTGTCCCTCTCTCTCTCCCCCATGGTGACAGCTTGTCTGGGCTTGACAGAAAGTCACATGGCACTGAGTCTCCAGGCTGCCACCTGAGGAATTACATAAAAGTCACTTTTGAATGCTGGTTACTGATTTAAGGCATTTCCCTTCTCCTTGGAGTCACTCAGGTATTGAGTAAGACTTGAAAAGCTTTACCAGAGTTTTCTGTAATGGCTTCTTTTGAGGTTTAGGTACTAACTGTAGCAAATCATTACTTCTTGCTTCAAAGTCAAATGATCAGCATCTTCCAATTTAGATTTTTATCTTTAAGTGTATCACAATCGTGTTCTGTCTGAATACTTTCTGTTTAGGAATTGGCTCTACAGTACAAAACATTATATTTGAAGATATTTATATTTATATATTAATCAGATACCTTTCCTGTTGTTCAAGATAAGAGTGTTTTTATTGTGTCCCTCGCTATTGTTCAGTCTAGTCAAATCTAATATTTATCTACACGGTTGGAAATAATTTAATTATTTGTCTCTATTCCCTCTGGGGAAAAGATACCATCCAAATTTTAGACTCTTGTTTTTCAATTGTCATTTAATGTTCCAGGCCTTTAGGTAATCACAGTTCTTACACTTAAACAAGTTTAGTGAAATTGGGTTAGATTCTCCTTGGTAAAAATGCCAAATCACTATAGAAGTGAATATATGCTATCCAGGGGATAGACAAAAGATAAAGAGGTCACTGGGTTAGAGGTGCAAGATAGTCACCTAACTGTGAAACCATGGAACAACTTAAGTTCATCTGTGCGCATCTAGAATGATCTGGTGATTGAGAATATAAAAATAAGTGATGTCTCTACTTTTCCCAGCCTTGAAGACACTGGGAAATTGAAAAATACCAGTGAAGATAGATAGCAACGAGGGAGTCTCTTGAGTTCAAACAGATAGAAGTGGAAAAGAGCAAGCTATATAGATAAACTTCCCAATAACTTGGCAGCCCCAGTTCTCTCCCTCCCGGAGGGCAAAAGACCATTACTGCCACAGAGGGAGAGTGAAATGTTCTTCTCATTGAAGAACTGAACCAATCTGCCTCTCCCTCTCTTATGGGTGATCACAGCAAGCAGAGGTTGACTAAGTAAATGGAGGGGGGGAGATCGCCTGCAGGGCTGTCCGCAGCCTGGGTGAGAAAGAGCTCTTCTTTGGATTACCACATTAAGGTAAAGGAAGCATTCAATCAACTCAGAAGGCAAGCTTTTATCCTGGAAGTCTTCTTTGTCACCTGGTTATAATTAAACATTGCAGGACAAGAGGAGAGGAGGTAGTAGTAAGGGCCACAGCACACAGGGCATGGTGCTGGTCCTTTGTTCACAGCTTTCCCAACTCTCTGACTGGGATGTCTGCTTCTCTCATTGGCTGATGAGAGGAAAGCCAAGAAGCTTCAGTGAGGTGGTCGCAAGGGTGCCGGGTGCTGTGATGAGGTGAGATTCGGCCCACAGGGCTTCAAAACCCATGCTCTTCCTGGTACATTCGGACAGGCTCTCCTTGGTGCCCTGGTCCTCCCTGTTGCTCTTCTTAAGTATTCAACTCATGACCAGACTCTTCCTCATCTGAACCAGGCATTTTCCTAAAGTGTAACAGCCGTGCTACCACTAAGTCCTCCCTGAATAAAGCCTAGCTTGACAGACACTTGGCACTGGGCAGGAGCAGCATCAGATGACAGCACAGCATTCTTTAAAATGTGCTTATTGAAATGGAGGGAGTAGACCTTCTTTCTTGGGCAAGAACCTGGGCAGTTTGGACTCAACCTCTTCTAGGTCACCCTTCAAAGTGTAACTGACCCCAAGGGTCAATCATGGCCAAGAATGCCTGTGCTCTGGACTCCTCAACAAGAATTTAGGCTCTGTCTGCGGAAAGGAAATATTCACCGGGCGATGGTGGTATACACCTTTAATCCCAGCACTTGGGAGGCAGAGGCAGGCAGATTTCTGAGTTTGAGGCCAGCCTGGTCTACAAAGTGAGTTCCAGAACAGCCAAGGTTACACAGAGAAACCCTGTCTTAAAAAAAAACATATATATATATATATATATATATATATATATATATATATATAAATATATATATATATATATATATATATATATTCAAATGGACAACAAGCAAGGCCTGAGTCCTTATCTGTACTTTCTTCATCGGCCTTCTTCAGATGTCTCACCTTACTAAATGTACAAGAGGGAAAATTAAAATCACCATGGGGCGAGAAATGTGAAGCTGCACATTCAGTAGGGGTGTCCTAAGAATTCAGAGGTCAGCCAGATATGAGACACAGCAGAGTTTGATTTCACCTACACAGTTGGTCTGCCACATATTGTGAAATCCAAGATACCAACTCACTGATTTTTAATGGAAAACACTCTGCTGCTGCTAAAGCACAGGAGAGCCTGGGATCTAAGGAAGACTATACGGACAGTGTTTGTGAACATTTCATTTGGGTCAGGGGAGGCATGGCAATGATGATGATGATGATGATGTTGATGACGATGATAATGATGATGATGATGATGATGATGATGATGTTGACGACGACGACGACGATGATGACGATGATGATGATGATGATATCTCTGTATCTCTAAGTTTTTTCTCAGTCTCAGAATGATTTTAGGCCTCCATATGTGGACACCTCCCCTTGTATGAAACTGGACAGAGGGCAGCTCACTTCCCTCCTCTCTATGACGTTACTCAATTTCATTCATCTCTGTACCTCCCCAAAGGCTCCTTGTGGCTTTTACTACTGCCTATTCACATGGTGATGAATCTGTACTTAAGAACCCCGTTCTTCTTTATTCTGTATTTTATAAATTGTATCTCATTAGAACAGAAGTTAAAAGTAAAACTCTCCTATACTCTTCATATGAAGATGATGGTCTTCCTTAAGACTGAGACAAGGAAACATGGAAGTTAAATTAGTCTTCACATACAGTGACCAGGAAGGCACAGAAACAAAGAAACACAAGCAAAGGTTCTATACCTGCACGACTCACTGCCTTGAGACACATTCATAGTTTAGGACTATCTATTTAACTCTTCTGATTTCATGTTCATCAGTTAAGTTTCAGGCGATAATTTGACATCTTACGTGTCTATAAAGGAAGAAAGGGCTGGATATAGATGATAGTTTTTTGGGCAGTGAGGCAATTGTATTTCTGACTAAAAATCAATAAATCAGCATTCAGTTTTAGACATCCACTTCGTGAGTTTGATTTATGTTGATCTGCCCCTGTGAAGCACATCTATTCTTCTGAGCTGATAAAGACTTTAGAGTTCCAAACTTACACGCGCTCGGAGCCAGATCATTTTCTGGGATGAATTCACCCAAGCAAAGGCTCCTCGCGGGGTTCTGTGAGGTGTCAAGACAACCAGCTGCTGGCCTGGCCCTGGTGACATCCCACTCACAGTCAGGGTCTGACTTGACATTTCCACCACTTCGAAGGAACAGTGTTAACCACAGCGCCCTATTAATTGCTGGCAGCCTCGTCGGCCGTATGCACAGGAATTTACCACACAGAGAACATATTGTTCACATCTAATTGGGGTGAAAATCCATTTTTGTGGCTTCTCATCCCACCTTCTGTCAATTGTCATATTTGGTGAGAAAAGCGTTAAAGTTGGGAAAGTCACTGATCTCATGCCCCTCCCCCGCCCCCGCTAGCCACTCAGCCACTCAAGCGCCCACGCGGAACCTGGCGCACACACATTCTGCAAGTTGCTATTATCTTTTGCTGGCTTTGATGATGCAGTTTTTTTTTTCTTCCTGTGCATTTTTCCCCTATGTCTTAAACATCTGAAAATGGATTTACAAAGTCCTCAAGGTGAAATACTGCAAATGCACTTGGTTCTTGTCTCCTTGTGTTACACTGAGCACCGCTTGCCTCTCCTACTACTTTTTTGGGGGGCAGGAACGGGAGGAGAGGAGGGGGACGAGAGCTGTGCATATAACAATGGTTATATGATTTCCTGACAGTCAGGAAGAAATCAAGCTGAATTTATTGGGTTGTTAGCTCATAAGCATTCTTAAGTTTACAGTCATGAGAACGCTACATTTTAAATTGAAAATAGTTGGAGTGTCTCTATGAGATAACATCTGAAGGCCTCGGTTTTTACTATACAATGGGTAAGACAATTGAAAGTTGACTCAAATGTGTCAGCCACAGAAGTCCTCGAATTGTCCTTGGAAACAAATATTGAAGAGACAGCCGTTGCTGTTTATAGTCTAGAAATAAAAGTCTGTTTCTATGGCTGCAAACTATATGAAAGATTCCTGAGCTAGCCACTCTGTCTAAATCCACCACTAAAATCTCACAGACCCGGGGGCCATTTGAGAGGACGACGGGGAGGATAGAAAGTTCCACCGGCTGAGTTTAAACCATATAAATACAAGCTGGGAGATGGTGCCACGTGCCTTTAATCCCAGCACTCAGGAGGGAGAAGGAGGAGATCTCTGAATTTGAGTCCAGCCTGGTCTACAGAGGGAATTTCAGTATGGCCAGGGAAACACACAGAGAAACCCCATCCCCAAAAAAACTAAAACAAAAACAAAAACAACCAAACATTTTTTTTTTAATTTTTTGTTTTTTTTTGAGACAGGGTTTCTCTGTATAGCCCTGGCTGTCCTGGAACTCACTCTGTAAAACAGGCTGGCCTCGAACTCAGAAATCCACCTGCCTCTGCCTCCGAAGTGCTGGGATTAAAGGCACGCACCACCACCAACCAAACATTTGGCCCAAACAAACATTTGTATTGGATTTCTTTCCTTGCCCACTTGCTTGCTCCCTCCCCATCCCCTCCCCACTCCTTTCTTCTTTCTTCACTGTAGGGATTTTATTTCCATTCTATTAATCTTGTCTCAGTGTCTATAGTCCATTCCTAAGATCTCTCTGTGATTCCAAAGCGCGCTGCCTCTCTAGTTTCAGAGGCCTCGAGCTCGGCAGTCATTGCTACAGCTTTGTGCTCTAGCTGGTTCTACGAAAACGACATGCTCTGCATAATGAACAAAATTATATGCTCTGCATATGAACGCAGTTGGACAGCCCCACCTGGGGATCCATCCCATACACCGTTACCAAACCCAGACACTACTGTGGATGCCAACAATCGCTTGCTGACAGGAGCCTGATACAGCTGTCTCCTGAGAGGTTCTGCCAGTGCCTGGCAAATACAGAGGGGGACACTCTCAACTAATCATTGAACTGAGCACAGGGTCCCCAACTGAGGAGCTAGAGAAAGGACCCAAGGAGCTGAAGGGGTTTACAGTCCCATAGAAGGAACAACAATATGAACCAAGAGTACCCCCAGAGCTCCCAGGGACTAAACCAATAACCCAAGAGTACACATGGAGGGACCCTTGGCTCCAGTCTCATGGATAAGAGAGGATGGCCTGGTGGGCCATCAATGAGAGGAGAGGCCCTTGGACCAGTCAAGACTCATTGGTCCAGGCTAAGAGAATGCCAAGTCTTGGAAGCAGGAGTGGGTGGGTTAGTGAGCAGGGGAGAGAGGGGATGGGACGGGGGTTTTCAGAGGGGAAACGAGGAAAAGGGATAGCATTTGAAATGTAAATAAAGAAAATATCTAATAAAAAATATATTTAAAAAAAGAAAACAGTTGGCGAGTGACTGGAGGTGCCTGCCTTGACCTTGCTCCAGCCCTCTGGGCACACCCATTCTACACAGTGAGCCTCAGCAGGCAAGACAGGGGCAACTTCTATGGCTGACGCACACCACAGTGACCAACAGAGCAGCGGTGTCCTGACTGGTATATTCTATTCCAAACATTCCTTTTGTATCTATGTTTTGCCTCACCCACAGAACTTTAAGCTACCTAGGTACTATTTGGTAATGACGGAGGAGTTCCGTTAGAAACATTACCCAGAAAAGGAGTGTGAAAGTGAGTTACAGAAGCAGATGCCATAGCCAAAGGACATTACCAGAGAACTGCACGGTGAGCTTGGGAACGAGGATTGCCTGGCCCATGGTGTATTACTACTCTTCCTTCCAGAACAGGCTTCCTTCTTAGTCACTGTGATTTAAAAAAAATTAAGACTAAACTATGAATCATGTTCTCAGGTAATATTCAAAGAGAATATAATATTCATTCAGACAAGGAACCCCGAGAGTAGCTACAGAGTACTCTAAGAAAACAATAGATCTGCATCTGTCATTTTAAGATGTCATCCTGGGATGCTAATGGAACACAGGAAATAATTCCCAAGAATGTGCCAAAGAAAGTAATTTCCCACAAGAACCCAAAGAAATATACTGCTATAATGATGACGGCAATAACTGATATACTATTCATAAGCCTCCGTTTATCACGTGCTTTGTAGTTATTTCCATATCGAACAGAATTTTTTTTTCTTTCTGTTTCTTCCACCAGACAGCTACAATGCCTAATGTTCCGGGATTAACTAAAAGGTGTCATGTTGGATTTGGAGTGACTATTTGCATAAGTGTATCCAGAAGAGATGTAGGGATTGTGCCGAGCTGACTGTAATTCACATTAGAGAAGAAGCCGGGAACATTGGTGCAGGGGAGCTAAGCTCACGTCCCCGGCGGTCTGTGCATTCTTTACTGTGGTTACGGAGCTGTGCTCAAATGAAGGGGCAGCACAGCTCCCGACTAAATAAAAAATATATCGAAAAAAAAAAAAAGAATTCTATCTCTGCAGTTTAAAGCTAAGGAGAAAAGGCTTCTGATTCCGGGCTTTACACCATGACTACGACATGGAAACTTTTGGACTGTGTGTTGCCGATGCTCACCGTTCATTATCCTCATGTCTGCGGAGAAGCTGTCCCTGTCAACATGATTAACACATGTTCTCAGGACAACACCGGCTTGCTGTTTTATTTCCGTGGAGGAACTATATACCATCCTAGCTCTGAGCCTCCACCGCAGCTCCCTGGGTATGCACACACTCATTGTGGCAAGGGTTTAATCCTTGGGTATGGAGCCCTGAAATAAAAAATCAGAATAGCATAAACAATTTTGCCTTATTCTTCAGGTGGTTTAGAACCTAAGAAATCATAAAGAAACAAAGATGAGCTCTTGGTGATTTCTTAGGCTTGAGGCCACAATATTTAATACATTTATAATCTATGTTATACACTCAATAAAATAAGATTAGTAAGTTCAGAATTCTCTATAAAATTGCATAGACCAAGGAAATGCCTGAAGACATTTTGAGACCATGGCCTTAAAGTCTTTCTGGTACTAATACTTCCTTGGAACCACACTCCATCTCCACATTTTCAGTCTTAAGATAGAAACCCTCTTGTACTTGGCCTACAGTTTGGAATGAGAAGCTCTTCCCATGGATGCTTCTAGCCCAAAGATGCCCTGCCGCTTTTCCAGAGTAGCCTCCCCCACACACACCCTTCTCACAGTACTCTCTGCTCATGACTCCTGCTTCATACAATTAGCACAAGACAAAAACATTCTACATGGCTTTATTTATAGTTCGGTCTTTATGGAGGAACAAACACAAAATAATTGTTTTACATATTCCTGGTCACTGCCCTTGAACAACATGATTTTTCTTCCTGCCTCTTAACGGTAACTCCAGCAACAATCAAGCCTGTTGAGTCTCTTAGTCAAATTCCAGACTATTTCATTTGTAAACCGCAGTAGAGTTCTCCCTCACAGATTGCTTCTTCCCCATCTTCTCCTTCACATCTTTGCCATTCCTTTAAATATTAAATATTTGAGAGAGAGAGAGAGAGAGAGAGAGAGAGAGAGAGAGAGAGAGAGAAATAATATGGAACATGGCCCATATCTTAGAGAACTATTTGTCAGTGGTTCTCTCTGGTCACTGAGACTTCTCTCACTGGGAACTCCCCTAGTCTTTGATATTCCCTTGAAGCAGCCGTTCTTAAATGGTGCTTCTTGAGAGGACGTTGAGAATCCCCACATAAAGACCTCCTTCTGGCTTGTTTCCCACTTGCAGTAGTGCCTAGCCCAATGTGCCTTACTCATCAAGTGGGGCACACCCGAGGTCAGCTCAACTCTACCTATAGCCTGTGGTGTCTGTTAAGCATTGGGGAACGTTCCCATCCTGGCCATCCCAAGGTGAAGGATAGAGTCTCTTCTCCCTCTCTTCTCACTCTTTTCAGGTCTCTTCTTCCCCTGGTGCCGCAGAGGCAGCTCCACAAGCACAAGCACGAGCCGGTGGTTCTCTAGGTGACAGGCTCTGCTCCCTCCTGCAGCTGCCCCCAGTCTCTGGGTCTTACAGTTCCCCTCATCCGATTTGGGGCACGAACAAATGCTCGGTTGACTCTGAGGAAGGCATTTCTCCAACTCAGACCAAGGAGGAGAATTGGATACCGGTTCCTCAGTCCATGCAGTGCCCTCCTTTCCCCCTCTCTGCGAAGGGGGTGAAGCCAGGTGAGCTGGCCTGAAGTTGGCCATCACCAGCAAAGCAACCACGAGGGCGTGGCTGCCCTTAGCAGTTGGCTTCTGTTCCCAGATGAGTGAGGCTGAGGATTTCATCACTTCTCAATGGATAAGAAAAGAATGAAGAAGGACAGAGAGGAGGGACCTGGGACTGAGAGTGATCAGACTTACTCTTCCACCGGGCATGAGAAACCACAGCGGAGCTGCAGTGGCGCCAACCGACCGACCAACCGACCGACCGCTGCTCCCGCCGCTCCTCGCCCTGGCTCTGTTTGCTTCAACTGTGCATAATGCTCTCTCTTCTCCAAGCTTCCTTGTGCTACTCATTCTTCTCCAACTTCCTTCTTTCTTCCTCCATCCCCTCTTTCTTTTTTCACAAGGCACAAAAAGTAGCATCCAACATTCACATATGAATTATTATTTTAAATATTAATTACTATTTAAATATTATTAAATACATAACATTGGCCTGTATGTAATTTCTATTTATATAGTTATAGTTAACAAGTATTGAATATTATTAAACATGAATTATTAATTAAAATGGTAAAAATTTTCTTAAGTCAAAATATTGCAATTTTGGATTGCCAGAACAGCAAGTTGACTAGTTTACAATAATCTGATCAAATTGGTAATCGTTTTTCAAGTGATATTAAAGTAGACAAAACAGCAACTTAACTATAAAAAATAATCTGATGTTATCTAAATCACTACTATGAGAGGATTCTTGGATACATCGTTTTCTTATCTCTAAAACTTTCAAACCTAGTTTAATATTTTTAATATTTCCTACACTTTTCTCAACTAATTTTGTAAACTTGGAATATTCACATGTCAAATTTATACAGTGACTGCTGTGGTCCACGTTAAAACCTCCCTGAATTCCTTCTCAATCTTCTCATGAGATAAGCAACTTTGACGTATCGTACAGGAGGTATATTCTCAGTCAGTTCTGAAGGGGAATCCAGGAGACGTATCCAGGGGCACAGCAGCTGTGGTGGCCATCAGAAGAAGGGACCTATACTGACGGAGTGGACGGCAACACCCAGCCAAGAGACCTGTTTCAGCGTCAGACTCTCTTTTCAAATGATCCTGCTTGGCATGTCTCAAACCTCTCCCTGTATTATCCCCAACACCATGTAAGTCCAGATCACATGAAGCAGCCTACCAAGACTCTGGCTACTTTGGCCATGAATTATCTTTAAAACATATTTCATGGTTACTACATCCACAAAATTACCAATCTGCGTAATTTCTAATCTGAAGAAGCTTTACAATCCGTTTTACCACTTCCTATCCCAAAGCAACTCCAGCTCAATATAGGGAAACAACTGTGGCTTAGTAAATGCTACTACAAATAATTGTTATTACGGCCCTTTAGTGTCTGATGCCCCTTCCACTGACCTTGCAGCCTTTGCACAGCTGAAGACCGTGGTTAACTGGTTGCGCAATGACATCTGTGGGTGACTAAACCCTGTATGATGGAGAGCCAGCTGGTGGGTTTTCACTTTCCACCTGTCCTTTTTAGGAACCAGTTTTACTTTTATTTACACATTTATTTAAACATTCCTGACTTACCATCTTTTTAAAAAAATCTTCATTGAACACATAACACTTCACCTTTTCCCTCAAGTTAAAGAGATCTTTATGAATTTTCTTTCTTTTTTTGATTATGAATTTATCTTTCTTGTTTTTATGTGGTGATGGAACTCAATCAGGCCTCCACCTGTACTGAGCACATGCTCTACAACTAAGTTATAAATTTCAGTAGTCATTTTCCATTGCCAGAATCCTTTTTTGGACATACTTAACAGTGACATATCGTCATGTCCTCTTGGATATTCCATTCCTCGGTTAAAGTCAGATTTAAATAGCCAGAATCACTTTCCCCCAGGATTCTGTGAGAATGCTGATTTTCTCTAGTTCTTACCTAAGGGTCTTCAAATGTTCCTGTGTTCTGGAACCATAGTTGGATTCAGTGAGAAGAGGATAGAAATGTCAAAGGCCAAGGACAGTCTTAGCTTCAGAGTCAGTAGAGCACCTCTTGCAAGTTTGGCTCTGATGTGAACAACTAACTCCTCTGCGATGATGCAGTGTTTAAGGATCTAGCTTTGTTGGGCATTGTCTCCCAGGAAATACTATGAATCAGTTTCTATTGGACGAGAGATCGTGAAAAATCTAGTTTTTCAGCCTTTTTCTAGTTTATTTGTCCTTCTGTTTGTGAGCACAAGTCATGCCAAGACAGTATTTAGTGTTCCCTGAGAGCTCCACATCTCTGTGCTGTACACCACAGGGTTTTCACAGGGCTTCCATTAATAACCTGGATGAGTCTGTGGCACGACAGCAGCTCCTCAGTAGGTGTGCTTGTCTTTGGTTGTGGAAAATCTTCACTTTCATCACATAAATTTAAATTTTTTTCTATCTCTCACATGAAACCTGGAAATGAATAATCCCTTTTAAAGAACTGTATTCTCATTGGTTCATAAAGAAAAGTGTGCTTGTAAGTGGGGTTCATGAGTTTCCTAGGAAGTTGATAAAGTGGGCACATAAAACTAGACTTAGAGAACACTTAGGGATGACTGGAGAGATGGCTCAGCAGTTAAGAGCACTGACTACTCTTCCACAGGACTGGGGTTCAACTCCCAGCATCCACATGGGAGCTCACAACTGTAACTCCAAGATCTGATAACTCTTGCACAGACATACATGCAGGCAAAACACCAATGCACATTAAATAAGTCAAAAATATTGAAAAGTTTTTTCTAAAAAGAGAATTCTCAGGGAAACTTCAATATCCTAAGTGGGTATGTAGAAAAAACACAAGTTCTCACAGTAACACTGACTCTATTGCAGACTGGGCCCGACTGATAACTCTTGGGTTGAGAACAACTGTATAAGTCTTCTCTGCTTTAAGATGTGGTTGAATTCACTTCCTGTTGCTGCAGAACATTATCACACACTACTCAACACAGCAAATGGTTCTTAACTCTCAGATCCTGTTGGTAAGACAACACTAAATGTGTTACATAGGCGACAGTCGAGAAAACATCATTCGAGGGATCCTCTAAATGGGAAGACAGGAGGAATGCAAGGCCTGAGTCCTGGGGCTGGATAAGCAGTTACAGCAGGGTCACGGAAAGAGGACGCAACTGAGTAGAGGACAGGCTAGGCCACCATCACTGAGGACTGAGAGACAGAGAGAGCCAGGTCCTGGACATGACTTTTCTTGTCAGTTCTTTTAAGAATCTCATACAGTGTGTTTGATCACAGTCACCTTCCCAAATTCAGTCCCTGCCTTTCTCATCCAACTTCAGGGGCCCCCATGCTTTTTTTTTTTTTCCTTTTGCTCATCAAGACCAAGTTGTGCTGTCGAAATATTCTTGGATATGTAGCCTTCATCTGAGTGTGATGGACTTATAAGGAACTAAAGTTTAAGAGAAAACGGACCTTTCCTCTTTCAGAGGATAAGGATAGCAAAAAACTCTGTTATGGGTGGAACGTCATAGTGAATGCCCCTCTCCACACTGGGATTCACACTGGGATTCCGACTAGTTTAGGCTTACATGGCTCGCACACAAGCTGCCACAATCAATGTGCATTCATATGTACCATTGATTGAGTCTTTGTTGTTGTTGTTTTTGTTTTAATCATTATTAAAGTTGAACCAATTTAATAGCTAGTCTTCTGTAAGTTTGATAATTAATTAATTAATTAAATTTTCAAATTAAATACTATTTGGATAAATTAGCAGTCTGTTGTTTTTATAGGAAACCCTTTGGCCAGATGTTCTAACTATATCTAGCAATAACTATTTAACTTTTTTTTTTTTCTGGTGGAAACTGTGATGTTACTTACTGGTATACAGCTTCATATTCCTAGATAAAACTTAAAGTAAATAATTCAATCAAATTGATATAATATCGAAAAATGAAAGAAAAAACTTACCTGAAGGATATACATTTCAGTCTCACCATCACGCTAATGGTACTGTGCTGATCTGTGATTTTCTATGGTGAGGCTTTCCAACTTAAGCAACATCTGTATTTGGCGCTAAAAGTTTGTACTATTCGGTTGTCGTTTGTCTTTAGGAGAAAAGCTATACACACTTACTAATGGACAAAGGATCACAACATGGGAAAGTACCATGGGGAGATGGTTACCCACCTGCGCAACATATTTAGAGATATTTATAGCCATTTTCTGTAGGACAGAAGGAGGTAGGTACTTCTGAGGAAGTTTAATGATGCATTTAGGAACACATGGTCCAAAAACTGACCTTTGAACAACTAAATGATTCAATAACGATCTTGAACATGGGGCAATTTTTAGGCAAAAAAAAATCTAAAATTTGGTCAACAACAAATTTCAAAATATATTTTCTTTCTTCTTGGTAATTGGCCATATTAATTATTGTGCTTACTTTGCAAACATTTGACAAATGGATGTTTGAGACTCTAAGGAATTATTTGCTTATTCATGGGTTTCACTGAATTTGCAGACTGTATAGAAAAGGAATTTCTTGAACTGGGGATTTTCTCTCTGAAACAGAAACTGATTTGTCTTAAAGCTATCTTCTGCATGCATGACCAAAGGCTATACGAAAGCCACACTAGCAAAGTACAACTAGGGGTTGAAAAGATGGTGCCACTGGTAAAAGCACTGACTGCACTTGCTGAGGAACTGGGTTTGGATCCCAGTATCCACACCTCGTGGCTCCTACCATTTTAATTCCAGTTCCGGGGGGGGCGAGACGCTTTTCCAGCCTCCAAGGGCATGTGAAATCATATGGATATACTCCACATAGACACACACACAAATAAATAAATCTTAGAAAAAAGAAAAATACAGCTAACAATACAAAGCTCAAAGCGTATTTTTAAATTCCAGGGAATGAAGATACTCGGGTGTCACATGATACTCAGGGTAACCCCAGAACTTATGATGCTGAAGCAGGCAGAGTCCAAGTTTGAGGCTTGGAACACATAGGAAGATACCATCTCAAAATAGGGTACTACATTGAAGTAAAAGTTCTGAGGTTTCCAACATGTATTTTAGAAAGATTGTGTCATGCAAGACCTAATAGACATAGAGAGTTACAGATGTGCAGAAAAAGAGTGTTTTCTTCTACTGCAAATAACGAGTGGGAAAAGAAACAAGGAAATAGAAAGCTTGGCAAAATTCTGATGAGTATGGACACATGTATGCATGCACACACACACACTAAAAAATAATAAAAAACCCTCTAAAATGATGTAATTCACACAAAAAAAACTTCAAAAGATTATACTTGGAGTCAGATTTGAGAATAAATGACATTTAATCAGATTTGGAGAGCTTATCATTTAGGACAATACCTACCAATGTCACCTGAGAATTTTATAGGTAAAATTTCACAGTGAGAAGCAACATCATTTGGTCGTCAGCTGAGTACTTTGACTTGTTTGGATACTTCAAGAGAAAGAGAGAATTTTCCAGAATCTAAAAGTAATGAAGGCAAAATCTTGATGGGGCCTGCTTTCCTGGTCTTTGGATAGATGGGAAAACAATAGAGACATTTAAATCACCAATCCAATATTCTTTAATGAAATTACCTGGCAGAGTTTAATTGTTTGGCCTCTATAGTGAATCGATACTGACTGCTTAAGGAAGCACATCTCATTAGTTAGTATCTCTTGCTGAATTTTGTAAACAACCAGGCAAAATATATTGAGCCTCTATGTGTACCTGCCCATGCACTTGTCTGTGTGTGATCACGAACAGTTCCTATGAAGTGGGATATAGTTCAATGCTAGAAACCTTTTCTGGTTTGCAGAAGGCCCTGCATAGTCAGTCTCTCTCTCTCTCTCTCTCTCTCTCTCTCTCTCTCTCTCTCTCTCTCTCTCTCTGTGTGTGTGTGTGTGTGTGTGTGTGTGTGTGTGTGTCTTTCTCTGTCTGTCTCTCTCACACACACAATGCACATGACATAATCTCAAGAGTTTATTTAGATTGTTAAGCAAATGTACTTAAAACTAAGAAATAAGATTTTTAAAGTAAAGTGTCAAAAGATGAGACCTTTAATGTATTTTATTTTATTTTTTTAAGGTTCAGTCAAGAACTATTTAATGATCTATGTGAATGTATGTGTGTTGGATATGGCTTTTTTTTTTTTCAATAATATCAATCTCTGAGTTGACCTGCATAGACAGAGGGACGATTTAAGAACAATTGCTCTTGAGTTGACTAATTGCAATGAATTTTGAAGGAAGAAGGAGGTTTCATTGGGCATCATTAAACTGTCAAGAACTATACATTACTCACCGAGACACACAAACAGCCTTGAGTGGCAGGTGCTATTGTCTTCATTTTCCAGGTAAGAGAGCTGGAGTCCGAGAGGTAAAGTGATTTGCCAGATTGTGTAGCTCATAAATGTGAGAGCCAGGTGTCAGGTACCAAATGTTCTTTCAAAAACCTACGCTCCTTTTTATGACATTCTTCTACCCCCATAGTAAAGTTTTTCCCTACGGACCATGAAGTTACAGCTGCCACTCCTGTAAGCCGAAAGTAGTATCTAAATGTCACAAGTTAGAAAGGCAGATCTTCATGATGAGAGATGTAATCGTGAGTTCTGGATGCGTCGTAAAAAGCTTCGTGAGTCATCCTGTGCAGCCCACTAAGTGTAGAATTGACAATTATTCTTTATCAGTTGGAATTAGAAATATGGGAGACAAAGTTTCCCTGAGGAAAAGTGGCTAAAGGAAAAAAAAAACATTTCAAGTGCTTTACAGACATTATCAAATACATTTCGCATGTCCCTGTGAGCTATACAGTCCCACACAAAAAGCAATCCTAATTTGTTTACAGACATTTCCAGGTATTCTATTATACAGTGGAAGAGCAGGATGCACCTAACTAACAGCATTAGACTTTCCTGAGGCCTCGCACAGTTTGGACATTTCAGCTGCAACAACTATAACTCAATTAACCGCCATCACCTGTCCTTAACCTGCTCAATGATAATGCCCCTGCCATTTGGCCAAGAGGCTGTGAAGACAGGCAAGTCATTTAAAATTTTCTTTTCCAGATTTCAGTCGCCACACTCTGATCCAATCAATGGTTATATGTCTTCTACCTTAGAAACAATGGGGGATAGTCCCTTCTCCAAGGGACAATGTGCCTTTTAAGATACAGTGGCCTGTAAATTTCCAGCCATTTGAAACCAAATACTCCACAGAAAGAATTTTCCTTAGTCTACGAGGGAGATACTACGAGGGGCATAGTAACTGTTGGGCCACCATGTCTTTCTTTCCAGTTTGTAAACAAAACAAAACAGACTCACTGGTGGGGAAAAAAACCTGCTGATTGTGCTTAAAAGAATGGCTGCAAGTGGATGTCTTCTGTGGACTTCTGGGTGAGGAAAGGGTGGTAACTTTAGGCAGACTTTCATACATGAATACGTTCTGGGTATTTTCCCATTTAACTTTCAATATAAATCAACAATGTAATCAACAATTTTTAAAAGCAATATTATAAGAATTTTTCCCCAGCTCATCACACAACACTCCTTCCCAGTCTCTCAAGCCAGACACAGACATTGTCACGATCCTCAGGATCCTTGAATCTCATCCAAACGCATCCTGTAGGCCCAGTTTGTCAGTTTTCCTTGTAATCTTTGTCTTTAACCGTCCACTCTAAGCGGTTTATTTTTTTTGGCTACTTTATTGCCATGCTGTCCAAACAAACTTATGCCACCAGACACATGTGCGGTTTGGAGAAGACACAGATTATTTTGTATTCCCTATACTGGTAGTAGAAGCAAGAGGCAAAAAGGAAGAGAGGCAGGCAAACAATGCCTGGGAGAACCGGAGCATTGGGTAGAAAGAAAGAGGCAGTGGCAATCAATAACAAATAGTAAATGTGTGAATATAGGGTGAGTTCCCAGAACCCACATTAAAAATCATTCTTTAAATGCCAACCACTGTGAAACACATTTTAGTCCCAGCACTAGAGAGGTGGAGTCACGCTGACCTCTGGGTTTATCAGGCTGCCAGCTTAGTTCTATTTACTGAGTTCCAAGCTAGAGAGAGACACTGTCTCAAGAAATAAGATGGACCACTCCTGAGTTGTAGGACTAGAGGCTGTCCCATGGCCCCCACGTGCACATGCACAATCATGAAAAGGCACATGCAATAATCAAGTTGAGTCCCAAATGATGTTCAACGTGGATTTATATGGATGAGCCATTTGCATTGTTATTAGTAATTAGTGTAATTTACAACAATGTAAAATAACTAAAGGACAAGAAAAGGCTGCATAGAACCTATGTTCAATCTCCCATTGAAATTGATGATAGTATTTTCATCTATTTGTGAGTCTTTTACATGTTTTCCCTTAAAATAACATGAAAGAACTAATTTGTTGTGATCTAACATATGAAATCAAGCAAAGGAAGTGATGACGGAGATGAACACAGAAACTGGGTAATTCACAGGTGCACTGGAAAGTTCTCCCTCCAAACAGAATTGATGGTGTCTCCATGACTGCAGTATGGCAGGCAAGGGAGATGGGAGTTCTTATTGGCTTGGCCTTTCTGCAAAACAGCCACACAGACATAAAGAACAGACATGAAGAAAGTGCTATGACAGATCTGGAGAGGGAAAGATCTATATTCTCTTAGGATCTCTCGGACAAACAAATAGAAGAAGCAAAACCTTAGAGATTTTTAAATAAGTAAAATAAACATGTTGGTGGAAAGAAAAAGAAATAATTCAAGCCAGGGTTATTGAATTAGTTACTATTGTTCTCATTGCTATGACAAATTCTTAAGCACTTCTTTTGACTCAGGTTCAGGGATGCAGTGCAGTGTGACAGGGCAGACAGTGGCAGCAGGCTTGTGAGGCTGCTTGACCACATCACTGAGGATAACGACATAATGGTTGAGTCTAAAATGAAGACAACCTACCATCCTTCTATAGTGCGAGGCAGCCTGGCTAAGGCCCCGTCTAAACGACTGGCAGCCTCCTGAAGCAGCCCTGTCACTTTTGGATGGGTGTTCAAGCACACGAGCCTGGGCAGAGCATTTCGCATTTAAACTTTCACAGGGACAGAAGGAGAAATGTCCTGGGACAGGCCATGTTGCTCGTCATACGCAGCCTAGCATAACTAGATAAACTACAAGCTAGAGTCTGACCACAGACTGTCTTAGACATGTTAGATGGTTCCCCGGAAGAGCTGCCCAGGTTTTAAAGCAGGGACGTGACAATATCAGCCATGTCAAATAGGCCTTGTAGCAATTAAAGGAAGAGGAGAGAGGGAGAAGGAAGAGAGAAGCAGGGAAGGAGGAGAGAGAGTAGAAGAGGGAAAGGTGAGAAATCAGATAGGGGCCAGGAAAGGCTGGACCCTAACCTAGGGGCGGGTTCTGAAGAGAAAGCACAGGCTTTGGGGAAGGCAGAGAGAGCACAACATGGTGTCTCATAATTAAGTCCATCTTCTTAAACAGTGTACTCATTCACTTAAAGAGTTGAGCTTGCATCCTTGCAACTGGTACATACTTATCTATAAATTATGTACGGTCCAAGCAATGTCCTCACATGACTACATGATTTGAGGCATTCGTGCATGCTCAAAGAGCAGGAAATCTGTTCATCCATGTTTACAATGCTCAGTTTCTAAATGTCTTAATTTTGATGACCTCATGTCAGTAGAGGGATCTCATACCAAACACTTCATACTTACTAAGGAACCATCCTTAGCAATGAGTAGATGTAAATTCTTATTTCAAATAGTTTTGATAATTTCATTATTGCTGATTTCTTAAGAGATTTTACTAACCATTATATATACATACATGTATACATAAAACATATATAGTATGTTACATTAGATATACAGATATTCCTTTTTAAAACATTTATTTGTATATGTCTGTGTATGCTTGAGTGTATCCACAGAGGCCAGGGGAGAGTGCCTCTGTTTAAATATGCAAAACCAGGTGTGATGTATGGTACATGCTCATAACTCTTGCCTCTGGGAGACTGAGGTAGTAGGGTAACTAGTCAATACAGCAGGTACTGTATGTTGAGATCCTGTCTACTCTCCACCCACAAAAGCAACAAGTAGTCCCAAAGAGAACAATCATAGTGTGTTCCTCTCAGAAGTCTGGTTGCTAAGAGAAAAGACTGTGTGGTATAGTAAGGAGTATCTGAAGATGGGAAGCGTTTGGCAAATCATAAGAGGGACATGGACACAAATCTTCGGGAATGGGGAATGGGGACATTTTCTTTGAGCCTGAATGGAGAGAGAGAGAGAGAGAGAGAGAGAGAGAGAGAGAGAGAGAAATAGAGAGAAATAAATAGAGAGAAATAGAGAGAGAACTTTGGTAACTTGTTTTAAAGTATATACAGTTGAAAGAAACATCAGATGCTCCCCCTACACACACACACACACACACATTCTCTCTTCATGTCGCTCCTCCTTAATGTTATTAAAAAAGAAGTAACTAGCTATGAATTAAACATTCTAGATCCCTTAGGGTTAGACAAATAAGCAGGAGACTAATAAATTTCATGATTTTAGCATTCAGCAAAAAGAAAAGACACATTTAACTAAAGCAAAGTCTAGAAGATGGGGGAGGGGTGGGCAACAGACTTGAGAACTATTTAGAAGAGACTAAAGATGGTGTAAACATCGGCTTGAATAATCACGTAGAAAGATGAGATTTGTAGGTTAAACATAGATAGTAGAAGACCATGGGTGATTTGAAATCAGAAATGCCAACAATTAGCTAACTAAAAGCTGTCCTACTGGGGAGAAGCAGAGGTCAGCTCTACGGGGACTGTATAAACACATGAATATGGCCTAACACAGTCTGGTGTAAGTGTGTGAATAGAAAGTCACTGATCTCTTAAAGAGGATGTGGTGGTGAGGGTGGGACTACCAGGAACCACCAGAAGCAGCCCGACCACTGGTACCTGGCTAGTGCCCTGGGGAAGAGGCTAATGAACAGGACTAGAGAAGGAAGAAAACTTGATGGGCAAACACCAAATAAGACAGAGTAATCAACAGCATCTGAAGGTACAAAACAAACAAACAAATGAAAACAAAAAACCCAACAAAAACAAAAACAAAAAATCCCAAAGTTAAATAAAAAAGTATCCTTTGAATTTTACAAGAAATTCTTCCCATTAGCACCAGCAAAGAACCATTTGGTTCTTCAGGACAGAATGGAAACCAAGCAAGTGAAACTTTCAAGTAACTACTCTTTCTTTCTAAAAGAAACAAAAGAGGCAAACACATTGGAACACAGAATCCAGTGGTGGTTTTAATTAAAAAGGGACACTTATCATTGGGAAGGCAAACAGCTTAGAGAGGGACCATTTTATAGATGACACAGGAAGGGGCCATCTTATTAAGGTGGCAATATCTACCAGGAAAGGCAGAAATAGGTAAAGGGGTTAGCTTTAACACAGAGAAAAGGACAAAGATGGTTCCAGGAAGTTCCTGGTATCTCAGAAAGCCTTCTAGAAAGCACAACTAAGTACAATGGTAGGTTTCTTTATTTTTGGCAAGCATTATGCCAGCCCTGGGGGTGAGCGCTGGTTATTGAAGGTGGATCAGAAATTCTAATTTGCTGTTGATGTCATAGAATTTGTCTAGGATTTGATTGGCAGGCCACATATTGTTCTCCTGGTTATCTGGTTGTTGCCGTATCTGATTCAATTCTGCCAGGATGTGATCAGCCTCAGATGAGAAAGCCGCCATTTGCAGGGAACGGAGCCTAAGTGTTTGTACACTTATTTAACTTTATTGCTTATTAGCATTATATCTATGACAGTGATGTATGTGATTTCATTTAAGCGACAAGAATCTTTCATGATATGACGCTTGTGGCTGGAAACATAATTTTAAGAAATCCTTCAGTGGAGAGGACAGGAATGACTGGACAGGATCTGTAAGTCCCTTCTCTCTAACATTCTAGAACGTTGAGAAGGGCCTAGAAGCCCACTCTTGGAGACAGCTCATAGTTGCAAAGAACGCTTGCAAACAGCTCCAACTCAACAATGACTCCTTCTAACCACAATGTTAATAGATATACTGGACTACAAGGCATTTCAAGACCAATTTTTCAAAGGACACAGAGTAGTACTGGGTCTATTGATAATCACAAAACATTAACCAAGTTTTAGGATTGCCACAGGCAACCAATCTGCTATCCTGGCCAGCCTTCATGTCAACAAAGCTTTTGTGTAAACACAAAAGAGAATGGGGTTCTTGTACTGATGTCCGGTCAGCGCCAACTTAGGCCTCTGTCAGGTACTGGATGCATCTCCACCCACTGCAACTGGACAAAAAGGACACCAGGCAGTTGAATAGTAAAGGGTGAACAACGTGGGCCTTACTCTTGAGTAGAGTGTTTGGATTTACAGCCACCCCAAGACCTGGCCAGCACCTTAGGTGCAGAGGAACTTGCCAGATAGGCCGTGGGTGTCCTCCCTTTAAGCCCCCACAACCGTGGGAGAGCACAAAGTTCAGAAAGGGTGTGATAGGGAAGCAGGGAGTGTACTTTCTTCCGGAACAGTAGTTTTGTTTGCCCTAACCTGGGCTCAGGTAGCAGTCAGTCCACTAGGACATAGCCCCAGAGCTGGCATCTGGGCCGGGCTGCAGGCCCTGGCCCTTTCCCCCACAGCCCCCATGCCTGTGCAGCCGTCGCCGTCCACTGCCGCCTGTGACCCGGTGACCCCGGAGGCCCGTCTGGGCCCGGTGACCCCGGAGCCCCGGGCATCCGGACCCCCGTCAGAGGCGCAGCCGCTATTAAGGCAGGAGGCTACCGGGGAGGAGGAAGGGGAGGAGACAGGCGGCCAGGGTGCCTGGGGCACCGGCACGGCGGAGCAACGGCGGCGGGGCTGGGGGGAGGCCGACGAGGGCACGGGGAAGGCCGGCGGCACCGAGGCCGCGGGCTGGGGCTCCTCGGCCGACGGGACGGGCGACGGGCAAGGGAGCTGGCGGCTGCTCCTCGGCTGGCTACTGCGCCGGCCGCCCCAGAGCTGCCCCTGCGCGGCGCCCCTTCCCCGCTCCGCCGCGCACTGTTGTCATGGAGGAACCAAGATGGCGGCTCTGGCCTACAACCTGGGCAAGCGGGAGATCAACCACTACTTCAGCGTAAGGAGCGCCAAGGTGCTGGCGCTGGTGGCCGTGCTGCTGCTCGCAGCGTGCCACCTCGCGTCCCGCCGCTACCGAGGTGAGCGGGCCCTCCCCCTGCCCGGGCCGGCCGGGGGAGGCGGCGCCGCGGCCCCGAGCGCGGGAGGCCGCCCCCCGCCGCAGCACGCCCACGCGCCCGTGGCCTCCCGCGGCCCCGCGGCGCCCCACGTGCCCCGACCGACCCCAGCGGGCCGGGCGGTGCGGCCCTCGGCCCCCAGCCTCCCGCCCTCGGGTCCACCTCCTGCTGGAGCAGGGCTCTGGAGCCGCGCCCGGCCCGCGCTCCCAGGCAGGAGTTCGGACCAGAGGCCCCCGGGGGGCAGCCCGCGGCACCGCCTCCTGGACGCTGGGGTCGCCCACTGCGCCCGCCCGAGGGGTCTGCCTCCTGCCCTGCCACTTCTGGGCCCGACGGTTGGACAGCCACTCGGGCAGCCCTGTTTGCCTTTGCCAGAAGGGCCACTCTTGGCTAAAGTTGCCCATGGCCCACCTCCCTCCCGTGAAGGAGGTGCCACCAACCTTTCAAACACTTTTCAAGAGTTTGGGTTGCACAGTTTTTTACAAATAAAGGCACTGAGGCAAGGTGTTAGCTTTTGTTTGTTTCTTAAAGAAGTTAAGGAGTTGACAGGAGTAGACGTGGGCGGGCAAAGGGAGTAGTATGCCTTTTGAAAGCTGGCCTTCAATATGAGTTTACATGCTGGTTGGGAACCTGGAAAGGAACCGTGACCTCTTCTCAGAAGGAATTATCCTTCAGTTATCAAGAGATATTTGCTTGTCTTTTTGATTGATCCCCCCCTTCCCTTACGAAAAATGCCACCAGGACAGTCACTGAACCAGGACAGTCACTGACAGTAGGAGGGAAATGATGATGATAGGATCTTTTGGGTTTGACCTTTGGTATCATCAGAGTCATTATCCAGACAGCTCTTGGTGACTATGAGATAATTAGACAAACGTGATGGCCATGTGCACATTAGCACTGGGCCCATTTTTACTGTGCAACCCAGTCACCAGAGTACTAGAATCTGAGCTGTCTTCCCATTTCATGTGATGCTCAAAATGGAGGCCATTTTAGTCAAACTCGATGCTTTCTTTCTGCCTACTCTTGAGTTTTCCAGATCCTTAGTTTCATAACTGAATATTACAAATATATTATCTTAAAAATTACTTCATTGAACTAAAAAGATAGAGTCTTTAAATCCTTGTGGCTATTTCTCTTCCAGTCCTCTATAGATTCATTGCTTCTACAGCTGCTATCAAAAGCCTACATTTTCATATATATATATATATATATATATATATATATATATATATATATATATCTATCACAATTAGCAGTACTGATGCACCAACTTTTGATAACTCAGAGAACATGTTTCTTTTAAATGTGATTAATCTTTTTATGCTAGTTTGATATGAGATGGCTGTCATCTAACTCAACTCTTTGTGATGTCAATGTAGCTAAAGTTTATAACTGCATTGTTGTCCCAAATGTAAACATCTGCCCTGCCTACTTGTCTTTTTATTGTGCTTGTCTTTTGCTAAGCTTGGAATACTAATTTTTAAATTTAGATTATATTTTGCATCTTACCAAGGTCTGTCACCATTGGGTGTGGGGGGGGGATAGAATGTCAGATGGGGCCTTATGAGTCAGTGTAGCAGTCTCGGGTTGTGAAGCCTCCTCCAGAAGGGAGTCATCAGTTTCCAAAGGTACTTCAGTGCCCTGAGTGTGAAGCAGCACACCTGTCATGTGTACTTGCCCAGATTGAATATCAAGAACTTTAACCAGAGGCTGTGCAGGGAAAACTAAACATCTTACCCGGAACATTTTAGCCCTGGCAGTGCCAAGCCATGCCAGGTGCAATGCCTTTCACAGACAAACATACCCTTGAATCACATAGAAGTAATACTTGGAACAGGAATGGACTTTCTGTCTTGGATGAGCAGTGGAAAGTACACTAAACATTAGGATAACTTACTGTATTAAGGGCATTTCATATTTCATTCCGTCTTTAGAGCCTCTATGAGGTACAGTATTTCATCTACCCCCCCTTTAACATTTCTGTAATCAAGAAGAGTCTTTAAAACTTTGATTGCATGTCAAAGTTTAATTGGTAACATTTTTTTCCTGCTATGAAAAAATAATGATGTGTCTTAGATTCAGTGAATTAGAGAATTATTTACATTTTAAAGATGAAGCCAGAAAGGTTAAGTAAATTGCCTAAGAATATACAGCTAGTCAGTGGCTGAGCTATGATTTAGCACCAGTCAGTGTCAGTGTGCCTGGTGCCATTATGTTATAGACTGCCTTTCTTTGAGCTGGATGGAAGCCCTATGGAAGATGAACTTAATTACTAATGCTTGATACTTTAGAACTGCTAATTTACTACCAGTAAAGCTAGGTCCCATTTACTTTCAGACCAAGAGATAATTTTCTAGAGGGCGCATGTATAGAACTTAAAGCCACAGCAGCATTTTTTTGGTACCTAGCTTCCCTCTCCGTCTTCCTAAGCATTGAGCTTACAGTGTGCAAACACTTACACTTACGCCTTTTCTGCTTTCCTCTGCCTACAACATTCTCTCTTCCCTTGAAAGAAATTGCTCCAGCTCTCTCTCTCTCTCTCTCTCTCTCTCTCTCTCTCTCTCTCTCTCTCTCTCTGTCTCTCTTAATGCTTGACTCAAATGCTGCCTTCATAGAGTGGGAGTGAGCAACTCAGTGTCTGCCAAAGCAACTTGTCCATGCTTACCATATTGTGCTCGGAAGAATGGGTCTTGTTGTCTTCCACATATGCGCAGTGGGCTTCCAAGTGGATCTTAGCCATTTTTAAATAGCCTGAGCCTAACACACAGTAGGAACTCCATAGATACCTACTGGGTGAGTGGATGTACAAATTATTTTTGCTTTGATTGTGATTCTAGGTGAATTTTGTGTTCTAATCTCAATTTTAGGAAGAAGAGGGTTTTTTTTTTGAATTATTAGTATTTCATATAATATGTTAGAATGAGCTTTAAAATGCCTTCTTAAAAAAAATCTCTGAGTGTGATTATTGAGTAAAACATGACTTTTGGCTAGAGGCTAGTATCTGAACCCTTAAGCAGATTTTTACAATGGTAAAGCTAACTTCTTTCAAACTTACTTGAAACTGGTTTCCTTTCTATCACTAAGCAAATGCTAGTGCTCCTGCCTCTGCTCCCAAATGTTAGGATTACTGTGCTCAGCCTTCTTATTTGTTTGTTTTTGTAAACTCTTCTATTTCTTATGTGCAGTGGTGTTTTGCTTACATGTATTGCTGCATGAAGGTGTTAGAGATCCTGGATACGCTCAGCTTTCTAAAGGAACATCTACGTGACGGTTTTCAGCCCAGAATGGACCTGCTGAGTCTTAGACATAGTCTTCTGTGGGTCACATTATACGTACACTGTATGGCGTGGTGTTTTCATGGCTGGCAGTAGGCAATACAATTTTAGTAGGGTGACTCAGTCTAAAGGCAGTAAGTGTCTAGTGATATTTTGTTCAAAGGAAAATGCAGCTTGTAACTTCTGAAGGACGTTGGAGGCTGTCTTTAGTTGTGGCTAGCATGTTTTCAGTTTCCTGCTTTGCTTGTTTATTTGCTTTATTCTTTCTATTGTTGCAAAAAAAAACCTGTCATGCATAAAATCCAAACATCTACAGCCACTAACTAGAAAGATTATTATTCTAGTAATAATAGAATAAGGAAGAAGTGATCATGCATCTAGATGACCTGAGTGTTGAAGCCAGCCTTTTTAGAATTGCCTTTTATAAGTTGTGTTCCTAGTTGGATTTATCTGAATACTTTGCAGCATGAGTTGGTTATATTAAAGTAACTTTCCAATTTATATTAGACAGTTAAAAATAGCAACCGGAGATTTCTTTGTTTTGTCTTGATATAGTTGGAAAGGATTTCATATAGTACACATAATTTTAAAATGATGTGTACATTGTCTTTACAACCAGATACACATTTAGTGATTTGATCTAAAAGTATTTCCTTGCTAAGAAAAGAGAACCTGTTTAGAATATGAAACTTTAGAAATTTTTGTAAATCATGTTATTTTTAATTAGATTATACAAGTACTTATTCCTGTTATTTATATTTTGCTAAATGTGAAAAGGCTACTCTTATATATTAATCAAAGTTATCACCAATCAGCTTGCATAAGAAAGAAGTTGGTTCTCAGAGAGAGCATTTGACTCTAAATTACTATAGCGGTAGAGCTTACTTACTGATCTCTTCAAGTCCCCTTTGCTGTAGGATTTTCCTGAAATGGGTTCAGGACATTAGACCCGTTGTTTTTTTCAGTAGATGACCTGAGGAGCCAGGTGTGGACAGTAGTACCAAGAATGAAAGAACTTTGCATGTCAAGCCTTTCAGCAGAAGAAATGACTATTTTAAGCTATGGGCATGGTGCGTCTATCTCCGCATAGAGACAATTAGAATGTGTTTCTTTAGGCTTTTATTAAATTATAGTAATAGGGCAGAAATACAGCACAAGCTTAAAACCTCGCTTTTGCAACTCATATTTCTTTAAAAACTAGTTGCTACTAACTTCTAAGTTGATTTTATATGCGTATCTAAAAAGATAGGACTGCAATAGGTACCAAATTTTCTTTCTCACTTTAAACTTACTCTAATTTATAATAGGGATTTTGCTATCATAAAAGAGTACTTGCAAAGGTGTTGTTTTTTAGGAAAATAAATGCATTGAGTTTTACTGCAATCCCTCCTTTATTCATCTTTGGTTGTTTTTGTGCCTTAATTTTGTTTTTTAGAGCTAGAATTAGGTTTTAAAGATTGGAAAGAATTAAGAACCATTTATATTTAGAGATAGCTTATTAAAATCTTTGAAATAAAAACAACTTGCTTAGGATACATTTATAACTATAAATTTTAATCATGGTGTCCTGCATTTGTTAGACAGCTTCTCTCCAGCAAGATGGTGAAGTGTTGTGAATTTTCCCTTGCGTTTTATTTGGGATACTGAGACAGTAGCACTTCTGTGTTGGCCCATCCTGCCTTACAGATTTATTCTTCTCATATGGACTATGTCAGGGCAGATATATGTATATCTAGACTCAGAAAAAAAAAGGGTGTGACGCTGAGGCTGTGCTCCATGCTGGACTGCCCTGCATTGGTGTGACGCTGAGGCTGTGGTCTGTGGTGGACTGCTCTGCATCGGTGTGACACTGAGGTTGTGGTCCATGCTGGACTGCTCCTGCACTGTTCAGGGGGCCCTGGCATGGACCTAGCATCCTGGCAGATGGAAACAGCAGCCAGCTTGGAGTTACTCCAGTTCCTCAGTACTGGTTGAGTGTCAGTTTTGCTGTGAGCCTTTAACCAGACCCCTTAGTACAACCTGAAGTAACTATGAACCAAATTATGTTGCTTGTAACTGTTAATAAGGAACTAGAGGTTAACTTGGACATCTACTTTACTACAATATGCAGTTAATGCAAACATCTTGCATTTCATCATTTTGTTCCTGTGTATTTGGCTAATGTAAAATAAAATGACCAAAGGATAGAATGGCTCTCCCAGTTTATACAGAGCTAGAGGGAGTTCCTAGCCAAGCAGCTCTACAACTTGGTTTAAAACCATGTTTCTAGATACGCTCGTGCATACATGCATTAGAGCACACATGTGGCTGCTCAGAGGTCCTTCCCAAGGTCCTTCTGGTAGCTCTTATACTTCTGGTGTTCTCACTCAGAAACAGGATTGACAAAATGCCATAAAAGCTTGCTTCAGAGACACAGCCAGACATTATGTGGAGAGGGAGTCTAAAGTGCAGGTCTTCATTTGGTCCCTCCCTCTGCGGTCAGGGGGTCCAAAGATGATGGGGAGGAAAGACTGTATGAGTCTCTCCTACACGCACTGGAGGAGACCAGGGGAACATGGCCCACTTAATCACCTAGAGCAGGGCTCCCCGGGGCTGGCAGACACGGCCGCAGCAAGCACAAACATGGAGCCTGTGTGAGTCTGCACCAGGTTCTTGGCATGTATGTTATGGCTGTTGGCTTAGAGTTCTTGCGAGGCGTCTAAAAGTGGAGTGAGTATCTCTGACTCTTTGCCTGCTCTCGAGACTCTCTTCCTTCTGTGGTGTTGGCTTTTCCAGCCTCTATCTGAGGGCTTTTACCCTGTCTTGCTTTGTCTTGTTTTGACTGTCATCACTTGGAGGCCTGCTCCTTTCTGAAGAAGGAACAGAGAGGGAGGGGATGGGCGTGGGGTGAGGGGAGGTGGGTGGGCCCGGAGGAGTGGAGTGAGGGGAAACTATGGCTGAGATTTACTGTATGAGAGAAGAATCTATTTTTAATTAAAACAGAAGTCCCTACAGGGTAAAGTGGAAACATGACAGTGCGTTGATGTGAACCCTGGTTCTCTTGAAAGGTTTGCGTGCATCTGGAAAGCATAAGGAAGTCTAGAAAACTTTACTTCCTGATCTCACAGACACTAAATAGGACAGGATAAGCAAAATATAAAAGTAACTAAGTACTAATATTTACAACACCACGGCATTTTACTGTTGTAGGCAATGATTCATGCGAATACCTTCTCTCAAGTGGCAGATTTCTTGGAGAAAAAGTTTGGCAACCTCACAGTTGTATGATGCATAAATACAAAATAAGGTAAAATATCTTCATTTTGTTTTCTCTCCTAGCATAAATCTTAATATGTAGTGAGAGGCAGAGTATTTTTCTGTATAGGATGGTAGCAGGGTGGAAACTTCCTGATAGAAAGCTGGGCTGGGCTGGCCTGGGCTGGACTGGACTGGAGCTGATTCCAAGTGTAGGTTGTTGCCCTGAAGCTTTAGAGGAAGCCCTTTGACAAAACAACTCAGGTAGCAGGTAAGCAGGACAGGATATAAGGAGGACGTGTTCTGTTCTGTAACCTGGATTCCTGGCCCCTCAAGCACGCTGAGTAATGGCATAAAGGACAGTACAATTCAGGCAGGACTTCAACGCTTAATGCATTGGGTGCTGGTCCTGACTTAGTTGACAATAAGTAGTACGTCAAACAGACCTGGCCACCTCATTCTAAAGCTGCGTGATTGGCTGTCTAACAGTTTGTACTGTTTTGTCCTTTTTAAAACTTAATATTATTAAGCTATGTTCTTTCTATTTTAATTATGTTGGCTTTATTTATTTTAATTAATTTTTTTTTAAATTTCAGTGAAGCAAAGACTTGCCTTGTAGATAAACGCATTGCATTTATTGGAGATTCCAGGATCCGTCAATTATTTTATTCTTTTGTAAAAATCATTAACCCCCAATTTAAAGAAGAAGGAAATAAGGTAAAGTAGTCTTGCCCAATCCCTCACCCCCACCCCCAGCCCCAGCCCCAGCCATCCCTTACCCACTATGCTGAAATAGCACTGATCAAGTGGGGACCTGGGGAGGTGTGAGCTGAGGGACAGTGGGACCTAAGGTAGTGTGAACTGAGGGACAGTGGGACCTAAGGTAGTGTGAGCTGAGGGACAGTGGGACCTAAGGTAGTGTGAGCTGAGGGACAGTGGGACCTAAGGTAGTGTGAGCTGAGGGACAGTGGGACCTAAGGTAGTGTGAGCTGAGGGGCAGTGGGACCTAAGGTAGTGTGAGCTGAGGGACAGTGGGACCTAAGGTAGTGTGAGCTGAGGGACAGTGGGACCTAAGGTAGTGTGAGCTGAGGGACAGTGGGGACCTGGGGAGGTGTGAGCTGAGGGACAGTGGGGACCTGGGGAGGTGTGAGCTGAGGGACAGTGGGGACCTGGGGAGGTGTGAGCTGAGGGACAGTGGGGACCTGGGGAGGTGTGAGCTGAGGGACAGTGGGGACCTGGGGAGGTGTGAGCTGAGGGACAGTGGGGACCTGGGGAGGTGTGAGCTGAGGGACAGTGGGGACCTGGGGAGGTGTGAGCTGAGGGACAGTGGGGACCTGGGGAGGTGTGAGCTGAGGGACAGTGGGGACCTGGGGAGGTGTGAGCTGAGGGACAGTGGGGACCTGGGGAGGTGTGAGCTGAGGGACAGTGGGGACCTGGGGAGGTGTGAGCTGAGGGACAGTGGGGACCTGGGGAGGTGTGAGCTGAGGGACAGTGGGGACCTGGGGAGGTGAAAAGTAACAAAGCTTAATATGTGTTAATTAGTTAATTTGCAGGGAGTGGTCTATCTCATCATAGCCTTCCTTTTTATACATCTTCTAATCCTGTCTTCAAAGTGCCTGTGCTTACAGATAGGGAGTGGCAAAGGGTAGAAAGTGGAGACTCAGAGTGCAGAGTTGCAGGAATAACTCATGAGTCTAGAGTGGAAATCTGCCTGCCACATGAGGTCACCTGTGATGAGGAGCTGGGAAATGGGGTACCCTGCAGTAAGCAGCTATGAAGGCAGTGCTGATGATAGTGAGCCCTGCATCCTTAGGGACTGAGCGTCAGAAGGATGATAGAAAATAGTGATGTTGGCTATATATGGTGTTTGTAAACATACATCCCATTAATATACACAAAACTTTGATCACAAAGAAACAGTTTAATATTTATAGGCGTAGAATTCCTTCTGGAAATTAATATAATGAGTTTGGCAATTGTTAGTTGAAAAAGCCATATTGGTTTACAGTATATGTTACTCTAATTATCTATCTATCTATCTATCTATCTATCTATCTATCTATCTATCATCTATCCATCCATCAATCTATCTATTTATAGATAATGTTTTAAGACCTAGTGGAATACCTAAGTTTGTAGCAATTTTCAGTCATCCTGCAAATTATCAAACAAGATACATTTTAACAAATACATTTTAAAAAGAAACAAGAAAAGACAGTGTGACACATTTTTAAAGTTACATATACTAAGAAATGGTCTCATTCTTCCCAACTGCTGATCAGACATTTGATAAATTCTATTTTATATATTCTCTCTTTCCATACACCATGAACGGCGATATTGCCTATTCTGTTTCAGTTGTTGTTGAATAGAATTTAAAGGTGCAAATTCCAAACAGATGAGAAAAAAATTAAAGAACACCCTGTAAATCTGATGTCAAGAATGTATCTTATATACATATGTGTTTGTATATACCTATATACAGCATATGCATCTATATTATTTATGCCTATATGTAAAATATGTTTTTACAAAGATTGTACATTTGTAAAAATAATATCTTCAGAATGTACAAACCAAGCAAGATGGCAGAACTATTTAAAATAAAAATAAACACAAGTAACGTAAAAATTTAAGCTAAGTACAGATTTTCCAAATTTCTTTCGAAAAGAACACTTTCCTACTTAGGAAAGTGTCCCTAAAATAAAATACATGAAGGTTTTAATAAGGAAAAGAGTAGTGAGCAAATTCCTGCTGAAGTAAAGGAAGGTCTATTAATATAAGACAAATAGATGCTGAGGTAAAAGCATTATTACCACAGAAAGTTGCTTTCTAATGACAAATGCTCAAATCACTGAGAAGATTTTACCCTTAACACTGAGATTAGTGAAGATTAACATGACAAAGCATTGACAAATTAGTGGAGAACTTTCCTGTTGCTCTCAGAGAAGGAGAGGCAAGCAAATAAAACTGGCAAATGTGGCTAGGCTATGGCCATTCGTGGCCCTGCAGCCTAGCTTGGTGGAGGGTAACTGCGAAGAGTTGACTGATCGCACTTGGAGCCTGTGGGGTGTTTTCACCACATAGTACTCCATGAGCAAGCATGTCTTAATTATGTCAGAAAGCAGGCATCATTCTTTCTGTTAGGCCATTTATGTTTGAACTTAACTATATAATAGTTCTAGAAGCCTACAGAAAATTTCTTAATGGTGAAATGTGAGAAGCAACTTCATTCAAATCAGGAGAGAATCAATGGTGTTCAATATTGCTGCTTCTCTTCATCATTTTATTAGACTATTTGAAAAAAACTGTAAAGATGTAAGGTTTGGAGAGAAGGAGACTCAGGAGTCTACATATTACAATTATGTTCTTGGAAAAGGAGAGTAGCTGATCATAAGATGGACATATAAACATTACGTGAACAACTAAAATAAAGGTGTTAAATTCAGTTACAGTCTCTGCCATAGTAATATGGAATCAAAACTTTAAAAGTTTTACTGAACTATAAAGAGAAGGGGCGGGGGATAGCAACCAGTAAAGATGGTGTGTCTGCATGCACAAGAACTATGCAAAACTTGGCTGAAAGACAGTTTAAAATGATGGAGCTCAGTAGTAGATATGTCCTTGGTAAAATGACTCAACATTGTAAAGAAGTTAGTTAAACCCAGATTGGCCCATAGGTTCAATATAACTCCAGTAAAGTCCTAACAGAATGCGTTGTCAACGGTTGGCTTTATCTTATATTTTATGAGGAAAGGCAATACACCATCAGTAAGTCCAGTAAATCTTTAGAATAAGGATCTGTTATACAATATAAAGATTTTTCTTACCTGTTGTTATAAAGGTAATGAAGTGATGGAATAGGCTAAACAAGGAAGCCAAATTACTAAAACAGGGAGTTCTAAAAAGACACACACACATGTGCACACACACACACACACACCACATACACAAGCTCATCCACATGCACGTACTACTGAAGAGTCCTGGGTGAAGGCAGGTCTGTTAGTTAACTTTGCTGAAGCACTTGATAATATGCATGAGGTAAATTGAGATCCCTACCTTGCATCATCGAATACAATAATTTGTAGGCAAATTTCAAATGGTCAAAACTTTGAAGCTTTTTGAAAAAAAATAAGATAATATCTTTATTAAGCTAATGCAGGGGAAAGTTCTATACCTAAGAAAAAATGCTCACTGGAAAGATAGTAAGATTATGAGTTTATACCATGGAAACATTTATAAACTAAAGCTTCTCTGTTGTCTCCTTCGTATGCTAGCATGAAAACATTCCTTTTGAAGACAAGGTTGCATCAGTTAAAGTGGTAAGTTCATTGTACTAATAAGTCAAATGTTGAAGATAATATCCAAAGGTAAATTGATTTGTAGACCAGCTAATACTCTATATTTTATTCATAATAACTAGATTTCAGTGCATTCTTTCTGAGTCTATATAGAGAGCAAAGTAATAGAATTAATGTCTATTAAAAATTTTTATGAAATAAAATAAAAAATATTGGGCTCTCAAATTTTTATGCAGGAAGCAATAATCTTGTATAGTAATTTGAAACCAGTGTGAGTTCAGGATTGATGTCCGTTCAAGATCATGTGCAGGGAGGCAGGGAGGGCTTGGGAGGAGGAGAGGAAGCAGAAGCTAATCAGGATATATTAAGTAAGGAAAAGAAACTTTTTTTAATAAAAGGGGGAAAATTCCAGAAAATTGCCTCTATCATACTCCATAAGAGTTGAGAGTCAGCTTCAGAGAGACGGTCAGAGGCTCAGCGTTTACATGGATCAGAAAAATTGTCAGAGACAGTGTATACCCAAAATTATTGAGGCCACTTTTTGAAAATGTATCTTGCTACACTGAGCTTTGAAAATAAAGTGTATCTGTTTCAAAATATAAATAACAGGAAACTCTGGAAGCCAGTCTCCTGGCTCATGCTTGTGATCCCGAACTGATAGAGGATGAATTAATCCAAAGATAGCCTCCCAGAGGAGGAAGACCTTGCCTCTAACAAAACAGAAATGCTTGAAAGAAGGCAACGAGTTACCTTTAGTATAGTTTGCTATGTAATTTAATATAATAATAAATTATTAATGTCAAATAATTAAGAATATATCTACATTTTCTGAATTCTTAATCATGCTGAGCAATCCCTGGAGAGTCAAGAAAAAAATGTTCTTAGCCTAAAGAAGTCCCAGGACACTGTAGTCCTGCCCAAGTGTTAAGTGGGGTCAGATGAGTGCGAAGAGAGCAGGGCAGAAGCGATAGACCGAGGAAGAAACGGACAGTGGTTTCCCCTGTGACCAAATGGTGCTTTCATCAAGGCCTTAAGGGTAAGGAGGATGCACCAAGCTCAGGATGAATCCACAAATACTGAGGGCAAAGTGAGCAGAAACCTAGAGAGCGAGCAAGGTGAAGAAGCAGAAGGGAAGGCAGCCGCACAGGCCAGGCGCACCAGGCACATGCATCTCCTAGGCAAGCTCCGGGAGTCTATTCTGAGGACAGTTACAGGGTTTGAGTAGGGATCGCTCCGCTCAAATGTGGGACATGGAGAAGACGAGTAGATAGCAGAACTGCCACAAGATTCTTGGCCAAATTGAGATGACAAATGAAGATGTCTTAGGTATTTTACTTTTAAGCCATCTCTAGAAAAATGGTAATATTTATTTTGAATAATGAAACTAAAGTACTTCTTTTTTTACTTTTTGTTTATTTCTAACATTTCTCCCAGGATTTTCTTTGGCATCCAGAAGTTAATGGTTCTATGAAACAATGTATCAAGGTGTGGACTGAGGTCTGTATCTGAAAACAGGCTTTGGTGTGTGCAACCAAGTTTAACAAGCAAATGAGAAACTGGTTTTTTTCCCTAATGTATGTGAGATTGATTCTAGTCCTTGGCTGAGATGAGTAAGTGCTATTAAATATCTCTTCCTGTTATCACCATGAGGATGATGCTTAGACTCTCCATGTGTGAGATCCTCACCTGCTGCTGTCACACCAGGGAATTCAGACATGCTGTGAAACACATAAGAAAGAAGGGTTGGGGTGAGGCCAGGTGTAGAACTTGCCTAGCGTGTGCATCAGGCCCTGAGTTCAGGTGGTGTTTGTTGGTGGAGGGGGAAGGGAAGGGGGAGAGGGAAGGGGGAAAAGGAAGGGGAGGGGAAGGTAAGAAGTGAAGAAAGAAGAGAGAGAGATCAATTGATTGGTTGGTTGGTTGGTTGATTGGTTGATGATTGGTTGATTGATTTGGTGCAAGGCTGAGTAAACCCCTATCTTAAATAAGCACAAATAATCTTCCAGCCAAACAGGTTTCCCTGATATCTTTCTGAGGTTTTCGTATTTATAAGCAGGGACTAAGGAAGTTTCTTGGATTTACTTTTTTGACTTTCTTTGGTTGTCTCATTGCATGTATGACCTAGTAGACAGGACTAGTAAGTTCCAACATATAATCTGTGGAGATAAATTAGAACAGTGAGTGTGTCCTTGATGTCAGAAGATTCCTAGGCTCTTATAAGTCCACCTTCAGTCTCTACAGTGGTCTCCACAAAGCTTTTCATCAGGTTTTGGAGGAAGCCTGTATTTTTTTTTCCCTAGAGGCATTTACATTTGTCATGAATAAAGCAATGTTTAACTATATTGACAGTTTTGCATAATGACATTTTTACACCAAAAATAACCTCCTTGACTTATAATAAATGTTTAAAACTGAACCACATCATGGAATAAATAAGCATTTTAGGGTCGCATTGAAACATAGCCTCCATTTATAATTCATTTGTTTGAGCTATGTGTTCAAATGTATGGACCACAGTGGAGAACAGACGCAGCCTTCTCAGAGGACCAGCAGAAGTCTGAGTGTGTCTGCAGATCACACTTTGGTTTTGGTTCTTTTTATTTGGGGGAGACTTGATAATGTATAGGATAACTACATGCCAGGATGTAGTCTGAACGACATTAGTTTTATTTACCTATACGTCTAGATACTTTAGAGTGGATTTCCTAAAGGACATTAGGTTGGATGTATTTTGTATTTTGAGGGTGGTAGACATCTAGTGAAACTGGTAAGGAGAAGAATGACAGGGTGGAGCAGAGAAGAGAGAGGACCTTGAGCCCGCTCACCTGCGAAGACACCAGCTGCGGATGTTGGGTTTGGTAGGTGGGTGCAAATCAAGCCGAAGCTACTTTGGTAAATTTGGTGAGTTTGGTATAGATGACATTTAGAAGGGATTTGCATAGAAAAGCTTGAATGAGTCAGAATTTAGGGATTAGAGAGGAATTGAATTATCTAGACATGGCAGCAGAACGGGAAGGAGTGGAGGGGCAGAGCTGTCCCTGTGCACAGAGAAGGCATCTTTAGTGGAGGATGGGCCGGTGATGTGACATTACCTAGGTAAGATGACTGAACCTCTGGGATTGGCAACTCAGGGTTCATTAGTGGGCGCTACGAGGACTGTTTAAATAGATGACTTACATCCAAACTGAAAGCCTGGGAAAATGAGGCCTAGACTTGAGAAAGAGAAACGGGCACAGAACACAGAATATTCATCCAAGTAAGCTTTTGCTCCTAAGTCAAAGTCAGGTTTGAAAATAAAGATCAGCTAGTACGTTTAGGTTGAAAGAAGAACTAGAGAGAACCTGACTGGCTCGATATTAGGAGCTTTGGAAGAGAAGACATATGGATCAGAACTGCAGATATGAAAGCGGAAGTCGAGAAAAGAGTTTGGGGCTAGGACTGACTGAGGTATGGAGTCCATTTCTTGTTAGAGGAAGATAGGCGACTGACCGAGTATGGAGATGAAGTGGGAGGCGTGCGTGTGGGAGGGCAGAGCGCATGCCCTGTCTCAGATCTTGTTTCTGTATGAAGTTAATGGGTCAGCCTCAGCGGGAGGAGGGCAAGCAGACCTGCTGAGGGAATGTAAGACTTGAAATCACTGCTCTGAGGAACGAGAGAGGAAGCTACCGAGGGATGAGGGAAGAGAATAGTTTTAATAAGTATGGTGCTATAAGCTGAAGTGTCATCCAGCTGAAAAGAAATGGACAACGGTCAGCACAGGTCACCTTTATGATGAGAAGTAACAGCTGTCAATTAAGATTTAGGTCAGTGGGGTTTTTCAATTAAATGCAGTGCTTATTTTTGTTTCTTTTCACACAATTGCAGCATCAGGTCTTCTGGTCAGGGCTTAGGTTATTGGCATTTTGACTGTTCTGCCAGGCTGAGGAATACCGTACTGTTTGTCGGGATGGTCCTTACTTGAACAAGTTGACATCACCCCTGCCTATCTCACAAGGCAGTAGCAATATATTTTAAAATGAGACATTTTAGAAGAAGATTCGAAAAACTCAGTACTATGTAAATGTTATAAATCCTGTGCACTAATATCTGAGTTAGAAATAGTGCACCTTGCAACTGGTGAACACTTCTAGAGACTTTTCTTTTTTTTCCCCCCACATGTGGTCTTTAATAATTACCAGTATATTTTGTTAACTATATGTTAGATTTAGCCTTCCTTAGGACACTGATCCTGTATTTTGCTTAACTCTTACACTGTGTACCCTGTAGGCCTCCATGAATACCTCTTAATTGACTGACACAATACACTGGAGCTTTACTCTAAGCAATTTACACAGAATTCAGAGTAATAGTAGGTCGTGTTCGATTTCAGGTGTGTGTGTGTGTGTGTAAGAATACTAGAGAATTAACTGCACACGTGTCTTGCCATGCACTGTAACCCTGTAGCCGTGTAAGCTTTGAACTATCTTATTGTAAAAAGAATCTAGGAAGGGATCTATAAACTTAGAGTACATTTGTCAAGAACAATCCATGTAGGAACGATGTGACTGCTGTTGCTTGTGTTCAGTCTTCCATCTGGATGTAGCTTGGCTATAAGGCTTTTCTTCCTTTAGGACTCGGTTTCAAAGCCCCATGTGATTGTAGCAGGAGCCGCCACGGTAAGTTCCTGTCTGCATTTTAACAGACTGATCTTTGTTTCATTCTTAAGGACATGCCAAGAAAAAAGTTAATTTTTATTAAATAGAATTCTTGATTGTTTTATATTTTAATTTCCTTCTTGGGTATAAGTAACCAGAGTGATAAACTTTAATAACAGGGCCTGAATGAACTAAATAAATTTCGTGTTAAATCTCAGTATTATTTTATACCTAGAATTATATTCTTGAGTGTTTTACATTCAAAAACTATTTTATCGTGGCTTTTTATAATTGTGAGCATGCATTTCATTAAATAATTTGACTACAGTTATTCTAGTATTAACTAAAATTAGAACTGTGTTAAAATTACCCTGCTACATTAGGTGCGTTATATAGGTTCCTTTTCCATGCTGAGTGCTGAATTAATGCTTCTCACTCACCATTTCTTAGTGGTCCATCAAGATTCATAATGGCAGCGAGGAAGCGCTGTCGCAGTATAAAATGAACATCACCGCCATAGCACCGCTCTTAGAAAAACTGGCCAAGACTAGTGATGTTTATTGGGTCTTACAAGGTAAGGACTGAGTAATGAAAAAATGTCATTTTATATAAATTTTAAGATATAGGTTTTTATTATACCATGTTTCAAAAAACAAAATTATTGCTTTATGAGAATAAATTTAGAAATAGTGTTTGCAAGATTAGAATAAACTAGTGGAACTTGCTTTCTTTTTTAAATTTAAGGAACAAACTAATAAATACAGCAAACATAAAATAAATAGAAAATATCCACCAAGCAGCAGAATGGCTGCAAAATACAGTGAAGACATAAACCCTAAAGGCAAAAACATTCACCTCCAACTGCTTCACTTTTTGCAGAGTATATTCACTGTGCTCAGGGAAGGCAGTGAAGATAGATATTAACCACACTTTGTATAAATTCAGAATCATTAGAAATAAATATACTTGCAGGTGACACCAATGTTTAAATCAGCACCCATCTAGTTTATCCTGGGTGTGAAGCTCACATTAAGTCAGCTCATTCAGGAATTTATTGAATGCCCATTATTGAAAGTGCCACACAATATGAAATGCCTTGGATATTTTAGCAATTCAATATGTTTGTCAAAAACTCTTAAAATTATTTCCAAGTTGGAAGGAATAAGAAAGGGAGTGAGAATCTGTTGCACCATTTCTGCTCAATTCGTAGACTCATGGTTAACCTTTCTCTTAGGAAAAAAAATATATACATATAATAGTTATATATACATATAATAGTTATATATACATATAATAGTTGATGAGAATAGGCAGACTTGGGCCCTGAGTATTATGTCCAGATTATCTGAATACTCTTCCCAGAGCTGCACAGGAGCGTCAGAAAAGCAGATTGCTCATTGCTCCTTCAGAGACATTCTTCCATGGTCCTGTTGTAATTTGTTACAATCAGCATCAAGGATTTTAAATTCATGGGGTATGCTGCAGCATTTCCCCTAAACAGTATACATGAGAAAGTGATGAAAGTTCTTTAAATTTGAGGGAGAAATTGGCTCATAAGTCAAGTGTAAAATAGGAAACCATTGCCAACGTCATCCAGCTTTTTGTAGAAGTATTTTATTCAATATCTGGTGTCACCTCTAGTCCAAGAACAAACTATGAAATGTGGATTAACCAACATGTGTGAGCATGCTTTTACCAGTCAGAAGCTTGGACCTTTATTTTAAGTGTATTTTCAATGTGCAGACCCAGTTTATGAGGATCTCTTAAGTGAAAATAGGAAAATGATTACCAATGAGAAGATAGACGCCTACAATGAGGCTGCAGTCAGCATCCTGAACAGTAGCACCAGGACCTCCAAGTCCAACGTCAAGTTGTTCAGTGTTTCCAAACTCATTGCCCAGGAAACCATCATGGAGTCTTTGGATGGCTTACACCTTCCTGAGTCAAGCAGAGAGACTGTAAGTGTTCTTGTGTGCCAGTGGGGGCAGGCTGAGTTCACTTGCCAATAGCCGCCAGTCACGACGGGATGCCAGTCCTTTTGTCTCATTACAGTCCCAGTTACTCATTCCCTCTAAATGTACATGTAGAAAGAAGATTGCTTTCTGCCCCCTAACTGAGGCTGGACTAAGTAAGAAAGTTCTTTTTTTAACTGATATATTTTTTATTTACATATCAAATGATTTCCCCTTTTCTGGGTCCCCACTCCCCACAAGTCCCATTAGAAAGTCCTTATACTCAAAACTCCATGTAGCCGCAGCTGCGGGGGAGAAATGAACTGCCATCTAAAGTGCCTGTCACCATCGAGAAGCCTCTGAGTTCTTAGCTCGCCCAGAGGACTACTTTATGTTGTCCGTCCCTTGTTCAGGACACAGCTACAATGACGAGCCCGCACTGCAAGATAAAACAAAAAAAGCATTTTTATAGCCTTATGGTTCCTACACTGCAGTTTCAAGGTACAGATTAGAGTGACAGATGGAAAGACTTTGTGTTAAGTGTGAAGTAAAACTTCATGAGTAAACACTTTGCAGGCTAGAAGAAAATAATTAGAGGGCTTTTTGAAAACATATCTTCAGTTGAAAAAGAATTATATCAGTTTCCTTCTTCCCTTTCTTTCCTGCAGCCCCTCATAGGTTCCCATCCTCCAGCCGATCCCACATCCGTCCCACTTTAAAGTTGATAGTCTCTTTTTTCTTTTATTATTTATTGTTATTATTATCATCATTATATAGAAATGTATGGACATATATGCACAAACCTATAAATAGAACCTGCTAGGTCTGTTTTTCTTGTTTCTATGTATGTGTATATGGTTTCAGGGCTGAACAGCCAATAAGAAAGCTCATCCCTGGGAAAGACCTATATCTCCTTCTCCCAGCAGTCACTAATTGTCTGTAGTTCTTTGTCTAGTTGTGGGACCCCATGAGGTTTCCCCCTTCCAATTTAGCATGCCCATTGATACCTCCATTGTTCCAGGCTTGTTTATGCAGCCATTTCTAGATGAGCATTGCACAGCAGACTTCCTGCTATTCTGTCTCTTAGAATCTTTCTACTCCTTCATCCTCATTGTTCCCTTAGCCATGGTTGTAGGGCTGTGATGTAAATATGTCCACTGGAGCTGTATTTCCCCATGACCCATTCATCTCTGAATCATGTCCACTTATGGATTTCTGTTTATAGTAAAGAGAGGCTTCTTTAATGAAGGGTTATAGCTGTACTGATCTGTGGGTATACGAATAAGATTTAGAATCAGTAAGGAATTATTGCTGGTCTTGCAAAGGGGTGGTAATAGATTCTTTTTAAAGGTCCATGATCTCACTAGCTTTGGAAAACTGACTAGATTTCAGTCCCAGTCATGATTTCTTCTGTTAAAAGGGTTTTACATTCAATTAGACAGTTGTCGGCTACCACCAACATGTGAATGCTTTTATACACCGTTACAGACATCTTGTCTTGGCATGCTGGTCATTGTTATAGATCATAGATGTTATAGGTAGGTAGAACTAAGGACTATGTCCTAAGTACATAGTGTCTACAGCAATGGAGCTTTTTAACTTTCTAAAAGAAAGAGGGAGGGGGAGAAGAGAGAGAGAGGGGTGCTCACACTCATATAGGAGAATTAATCACATAAGTGTCTGATCATAGTCTAACCATTTAAAAGTTTTGCCATTGAATGTTTATTTTATTATAGCAAGATTCAGCAAGGAATTCTATAAGCTTAAATGTGTTTATAAGGAGGAACTTAAATTTTAAGGAAAAGGGGAACTCATGTTACTTGTATTAGACCACAAACTGGATGGATCAAGTAGTATGGCTATAAAGTCTTTTCTTTAGGATTTAGGTTGCAAAAAGGGTTCATATAAAAGTTCCTCACCTACAGGAAAATGTCTTTGCTTGTATACCTGCTCTCTGTATATATAATGGGTTTTGAAGACTCCAGGGCATAGTTAAGGACCTTGTCAGAACATCTGTGGATGAGGGTTTGTAAGAATGTTGGCCCAAGAACTTCCTCAATCTAAGGGCTATGATGACAGGATTTTCTCAATGGTTGATTGAGTACTTTGAAAACCAATGGTCAAGTAATCCCATCACCATCCAACAGATACCCAAATTGTAGATTTCAAAGTCTAGAGTTTGAGCAAATCTTCAACTAGACAGACTCTAGACAACTTGCCTAAAATAAGTATAATATAGTCAAACTATGTTGAGCACTCCACATTTCATGTAACAATAGATAGATATCTTAATATTATACTCAGAAATTATCTATAAGCTATGAATTAAATTAAAGGTACATTATCAACATTGTTAGCTAAGAATTATTAATTTTTCAGTGGTAGCTATATTGCAGTATTTGGAAGTCTGCTAATTAAAATTCTTTGGTCTTTGACATCTCTCTGGATTGTGTTTGTTTGTTTGTTTGTTTGTTTTAGCTGATGTATTAGCAGCTATGAGGTTTTTACTACTTTTTTTTTTTTGCTGTTCTTTCGTTGTTATTTTCTAAAATAATAGAACAATATCAGTACATTCTAAGTAGGAAGGAGGTATCACTTTCCGGTGTGTCTTAGATCACATTCTAAAATAAACTTCTTGTGAGCAACATCCAAGAAATTTGAGATACCCAAACTAGCTGTTACCAAGTGCAGGAATACTATCATTCACATGGGTGTCTAGGAAGTGGGTGCAAGAGATACAAGAGCATTTGGTTTCAGTGTCAAAATCTCGACAGTAGTCACAGGAGAAAATGTGATGTGGAACACATCACTGACAAGATAATAACCAAGAAACCTGTCTATTCACAGAGTGCAATGATTCTCATGAACGTGTACTGTAATAAAATCTTGAAGCCTGTGGATGGTTCCTGTTGTCAGCCTCGGCCGCCTCTTACTCTCATTCAGAAGCTAGCTGCTTGCTTTTTTACTGTATCCATCATTGGGTATTTCATATTCTATGTAATTCATCGCAATGCTCACCGGAAGAATAAGCCGTGTACTGATTTGGAAAGTGGAGAGGAAAAGAAGAATATTATCAATACTCCTGTGTCTTCATTAGAAATACTTTTACAGTCTTTTTGCAAACTTGGCTTGATTATGGCTTATTTCTATATGTGTGACCGTGCAAACCTGTTCATGAAGGAAAACAAATTTTATACACATTCATCATTCTTTATTCCAATTATCTATATCTTGGTTTTGGGAGTATTTTACAATGAAAACACGAAAGAGGTAAGATCATTTTTATTAGTTCATGGTATTCCATGAACTGCAAAATGTCAATTCAAAAACTGTTGACAGGCTTTATGCTAGGACTTACTTATGTTTCTACAGGAGGATGAAGGGTTCTGAAGTTATACTCTGCTTAGTAGACTCTTTAATCACCTCTTTTTAAAAACAGTTAAAACATTCAAAAGGTAAATGGATGGGAGTATAGGATGACCTACGTTATTTTGACTGCTTGAGGCTAGAGAAAATAGAATGATTCCTTCAAGTACTAGATGCTATTCATTGTCAGTTAAAATGTAAAAATATAATTATATTAGAAATGCTTCTATATGATGGCAATATTTTATATTTATATATTTATTAGACATGTATACACAAATTAGAGCTTATATAATGCTGCGGCTTCTACCCTTGATCTGAGTTTCCTAATTTAGAAGTGTGCCCATCATTCAGAATTATTGCATAACTTCCCTATAAGGGTATCTTATTTGAATTACCAAACTCTTCTGCAAAAAAAAAGTACTCTTCTATGAACATGATTAATCAGTTCTTCATATTCTATAAGAGTTTGCTAAGGAAAATAAATTCTAATAATAGAACAGTATCTGTCAATGAAAGTATAAGAGGACTGTAAGATCTTTTTTTAAACTCTGAAATTCTACAATTTTGTAAAGAAAATTGTAGGATGCTATTTTTACATCTATATATACATATGTTATAGTTTTAGTGGCATTTGAAACAAAACAGAAGGATCACCTGAATTCCTCAAGATCTCATTATAGTTGTCTTTCAAATCTATTTTACATTTAAAAAAATTTCATCATATCTTTTAGCAAGAAATAGAGACAGTTTGCCCCAATCATGATTCTTTGACATTAGCTTTTGCTTTAAATACTGTAAGAAAAATTATACATCAAATAACTACTTTGCGGTAGATTTTAAAGCAGATCTTGGTTCCTTCGTGCAGACTAAAGTATTAAATAGAGAACAAACGGATGAATGGAAAGGCTGGATGCAGCTTGTGATTCTGATCTATCACATCTCGGGAGCAAGCACAGTAAGTATAGGAGTCCATCCAGAACGTAGGAAAGCCACGTGCTTCACGGCCCCCTTCTCGCCTCCTGCCCAACTGTTTGCCTTCCCGTATTTCCCCAAGTCTTTCTTAAACCTACCATTTTGAAAGCAAAATCAATTTTCTTTGAAAAGAATGAGGCAATAATTGACTTTATATTTTATATTTCTTTGTCCTTAGTACTATAGAGATAGCCAATATCTTATATAATCTTGTTGAACAGCTAATGTAAAGTATCAGGAAGCTTTGTAAATAGCAAAGATTTAGAATAGGCTAGTCACTATCAAAAGAAACCAAATTTATATTCTATTCTTCACTATGTTTTAAGAACTTTGATTAACTAGTTTTATATTTTAAAATGTTAAGATTCTTTTTAATCATGTCTAGTTTTGTGTCTGCATTTGGATATGTGCACATGAGTGTCTGTACCTGTGGATCCACAGGCATTGAATCCCCAGGAGCCAGAGTCACAGACAGTCGAGAGCAGCCTGATATGGGTCGTGGGCACCAAACCCAGGTCCTCCACAGGACAGCAAGTGTTCGTGACCACTGAGCCATCTCTCCAGCCCCTACTAGTTTTATATTTAAAAAACTTTAAGACTTGGAACTTTTTGGCCTCATTTTTTTTCTTCTTTCCAGGAAACATAGTCCGGTTGCCTTAGCTGTGGGGGGTAAAGACTATTGTTGTCCTGAGCTTTAACATTCCAGCTGTTGATCAGGGAAAACAGGCCTCTGTGGGGGAACCTAACAGCTGCTTGTCCTGTAGATTTGTCAGTGGACAGTCATACGCACATGAAAAAATGCTTCAAAATTTAAAGTTAGAAACTCATACATAACCTGTGAAGTGCCAAGCTGTTTTATTGTTTCATTGCTTACCCTAAATACATGTATAAATATTTAGTATTTGACTTGATAAATTCAGATAAGAAGAAAATGCTTGGAGAATAACAATTAGCAATGTAAATATTATTGTTACTGATTTTTTTCTAAGAATATTAAAACCATAGTCTTCCTTGTTTTGTATCTTTGAAAATTGTTGAACTTCTGGGTTTTATGGATGTTTTGCTCGAAGGCAGAGAGCAAAAGAACGAAATGTGGTCCTTTCTGAAGTCCATGCCTGTGCCGTATATCCTTGTCACAGCATTGAGAGTCCTTTGGTCCCTGCAGCTGTACGTTTAAGCTACAGTGAGTAAAGCTTAGACAGTGAAGAGAATCCAGTCAGGGGAGATGGCTTAGAACTCATGGCATAAAGCCCTAAATTCTCTAGGAAATAAGAAGAGGTGAATATTGGAGCCTAGAAATACCTCTGATGTATGAATAAAGGCTTAGTGATAGGGGGAGGGGTGTTTTGTTTTAAGAATGTGCCATTTGGAAAGGTAATTAATTGCTGACATATTAAGTGGTGATATTTCTATCTAAGAAATTAGGTAGGAAAAAATTAATGGCAGATTAAGTTCTTCAATTCAGTGATTCCAGAAAGGAATTACATCGTAAAAAGATGGTGGCAATTTGGCATTCTAGTCTACTCATTTACCAAGCCAGCATTTAATACATCTTCCTAGACTGCCTCCCAATACATTCTCATTTACAATAAAACAACAACAACTCTATGCTGAAAGGACATACTTTTCATTAGCAGATCATTTGTAATGATTAATTATGTGTCCCACTTCTTTTAATTTTGTTGTTAAAAATTACCTGTGTCCTCACTGGAAAGGCATTGTTCATATAGGTTATAAGTTATTTGGGACTTTCATTCATGGGTAGTTGAGAAATTAACGTTATTTAAAACCTTAACTGCCATGGTATTTTAATTGTCCAGTTGTATTGTCTTAAATAAAATATGTCCATGTCTATGTAACATTCCATAGTTTTTGTTCTATAAGGGAATGTGTGGGAAAATCTCAGAGAACCGTTGAATAGCCTAGGCCGATGGTACTTACTGGCATAAACATTCCTTTAAAATAAAGCTTACAGCAAATGTGCTTACAGTGCTGAGGGTGCAAGCCTGCAAACCTGGCCCCTGCAGTGCAGTGTCTCCTTTCCTTTGTACACCTTCATGACAGACTGTGAGGATTTAGACAGTCTGCCTAGCTCTTAACAGAGTTAAAAATTCAAATATAATTTCAACTCTGAAATTTTGTCATAATACAGATACATGAAAGATAAAGGGGAAATATGTATTTAAAGACACTAAAGTGCTATAGCAGTCAAATGCACTGTGTGATTGATTCACTGTTTGCAGGATCAGGGATTAGACTCACAGGCTGACCCACTCTAGGCCAGGATCCACCACTAAGCTACTTCTTCAGCCTTGGTGGCTCTGGAGCTCTCTATAGCACAGGCTGGCCCCAAATTCATCACCCTCCTCCTTCTGCTTTTGGAATTATAGATATGTACCACCATGGTTAGCAGACAAAAGTATTCAAAGAAATTTAAATATGGATTATATAGTAGAAACTATTCTGTTCATATTACATATGACCATTCATATCCATATTGGCCATTATAATAGTAATGTGGCTGAGCTTATAGATCCGTGGTAAATGTTTAGGAGTTCAATTGTATGTCAAGTCTGTGGTGTTCATTGGATTGTTCTTGTAGCTTTTCTGTTGGTTTGCAATATGGTAGAGTCAAAAGCTAGGAGAAATATTATGTAAAATTTAAAACTCTGATAAGAACTTGGAAATGTTCTGTGTTAGAATTGTATAGCTTAATATAAATAAGCATTCCCAACTCTGTAGTCCCAGCCTCAGTCTTGAGGGACTTGGACGTTAGCTTTATAGAGAGTGGTTAAAGTAGTTGAGAATGCTTAACACAGGTTTGACATCTTTTTTCCAATACTTGCAGAACTGTCAGACGAAGAGAAATGGGCCTCGAGTGTGTGGTGCTGCAGCCAGACTCCACTGTTAGCCAAGTAGCCACTGACACTGTAGCTAGTCAGAGCTGAAATGTCCTGTTCAGAGGAGAGCCAATTAAGTATGATTAATTATAATACATTTACACTAAGCTCAAAAATTTCAAAATAGAAATAATGAAGACTATTGCCTTTATATTAAGATGTTTAAATGATAGTTTTAAAATATTTTAGTTAAGTAAATATAATATATTTGCTAAAATTGGATTCATTTCTTTCCTTTAGCCGATAAAGATTCTAGAAGCCATGTTTAAAAAATGACTAGAGAACTTTGTCTTTACTAGACAGTCTGCCGCTGTGAAGTGGGAGGTTGCGGCCTTTATATATGGCTGCACCGCAACTTTACACTACACAGGCCGTTGAGCAGTTAGCAACCACCTTAGGACAGAATGGACTGCCTTAATAGTATATGTTTCTGCTGTTAAAGAGCATTTATGGTCTGGAGAGATGGCCTGGTTATGAGTGTGCGCTGCTTTTCTGGAGGGCACAAGTTCAGTCCTATCATCCATATCAGGCAGCTCACAACTGCCTGTAACTCTAGCTCCAAGAGATCCAAGTTATTACAATCTCCATGGGCATCTGCACTCAAATGCACACACACACACACACACAATTAAAAAGAATGTATGTGTGTGTGTGTGTGCTCGCACATGTATACTTAATCCTGTGTGTGATTGTCTCCACCTGTAATGCCACAACTAAGAAACTGAGACAAACAAATCCATTACAAGTTTAAGATCAGCCTGGACCACATAGTACAACCCTGTCTCAAAAAGAATAAAATAAAACCTTAGACAGACTCAAGCCCAGACTGGTGGCTCACAGCTCTAATCCCAGCACTTGGGCAGAGGCAGGCAGATCTCTCAGGACAGCCAGCGCTACACAGACAACTCTTGTCTCAAACAAACAAACAAAAACAACAGCCGCAAAAGCCAATGTAGAATCATGTCAGAGCTGCCACTCGAGTGGAGTAAACAAAGATGCATGTGTGTTTGCTAACTCCTAAGGACTTTTTCAACACAAGATTTCCACTTTTCTGCTCTATGATCTGTGATTCTAATGCATTTTAGAGTATATCATTTAATGATGACATAAGACATTAGAAGAAAAACACTAATGATGAAATGCAATTAATAAAAACTGGTATGCATATTATAATAGGATTTGGAGATTTTTGCATGCCTATGGTGGATCGCAAAGCCCTGGGCATCCTAGGCTAGCACTGTACCACTGAGCTAGCCCTAGCCTTTGGTATTTTAAATAGTCTCTTAGTCTCTTATTATGGAAGCTCCTGGCCTTGAACTCTATGTATAGCCCAGGCTGGCCTAGATTTTGTACTAATCCAGTCTCAGCCTCACAAATGCTGAAATTACAGGCACCACCACTTCCTGGCTTGCAAATAGGATTCCGGGAGTACAAATACATTTAGAAGGAGATCCTGGGAATGCATTGACATCAAACAGAAGTCATATGACAAGGAAGCTTGCGACTGCCTAGTTTCAGAGTCAGAGTCTCTATCAAATTACTTAGAGTAGAGGCTATGCAGACATATGTATATATTGTAGGTTCAAAGGTCCTGCTAGGGTTTTTTTGTTGTTGTTGTTTGTTTCTTTGTTTGTTTTTTTTCCTCCGCAAGTAAAATATCCTTTGTAAAGGACGGAGATGCATTACAAAATGTATATAATCTAGGCCTGAAAGTCTAATTAAGATATACACTTAAGTTATTTTATCCTACAAAGAATCACTTGGGAAATTCACATTATCTTCCTATGTAACTCTAAGCACTATTAAGACTGGATGGTTGCCAAGGTGACCGGGTGGCTGTAAAATAGGAGCCAGTGGCGTGTAGTGGTTGCAAACCTTTTAAAGGCATATATTAAGTTACATTGTGGAGACGGTAGCCACACTCTAAGAGATGAGATGACAGAGTATGTGGAAAGGAGGCACATTGCCTATGACTGCCCGTGTAGATGAAAGTGTGTGGTGTTTTGGTTGTGAAGGGGAGGTCTCTGAGAGCATTGCAGTGAGCACGGCTGAGCTTGGCCCTGATGGAGAGAGCAATGAGGGTGACGCAGAGTTGTGAACAAGATGCCTTCCTGAGCAGGGTGTGGAGAGAGACCACTAAGTTCTGCTTCCAGGTGTCTAATGGGATGTTTTGTGAGCAAATCAAATATTATAAGTAGTCCTTTGGCTGTTGCCAAAGGTAAGAGATTTGTTGTGTTTTCTTCTCCGTGTCTTAGGAAAACATGAAATCCAGGGTAACTCCAAGAGTAGTTAGGCCGTCACACTTTGTCCCTGCTTATTTCCACCAACAGTTTCTGCCTGTGTACATGCACATCCGCGTTCTGGTGGCCGCATATCTGTTCCAGACGGGGTACGGGCATTTCTCTTACTTCTGGATCAAAGGAGATTTTGGAATTCATCGAGTGTGTCAGGTAAGAATGCAGTTATAGAGTGTGTTACGTAAGAATGCGGTTATTTACTCGCTTTTTCTTTCAACTCCACATGTTTTTCTGTCTGTCTGTTAAGAAAGAATAAATATGATCATTTTAAGATCGTGGATTATTAGGATTTATGTAATATCACCTTAAAGTTTTTGTGTTCAGTGTTTAGTAATTTGAAATACGTTATTAGTGGTGGAAGAAAATCAGAACCTAGATGCGTGCATAATAGCATCAATGCTCAAAGAATCAGTGTTGGTCTTCTTTGGTTTTGTAGAGAGATGCACAGCTACCTGAAATGATTGTGATTGTTTTCCCTGCCTGAGAAGAGGATTGATGCCTATTGACTTTCTGCCTCTTGCTTAGCAGTTTCTAAACATTACTTTCCCTCTATTGCAACCCTGAGGTAGCCTCACGATCTAGATGGGAACAGAGGCTCAGAGTGGCTCAAAGCTCTCTCTCCCCTGAGCCACAAAGTCATCAGACAGGACTGATAGAAAGAAGTCTGCTCACAGGCTCTGTTAGGTTACTAAATTTAAACTGGTATATGAAACGCCTGTAATGAAATCACAAAGACCTTTGAAAACTTGAATGATACTAGTGGTCAAATCAGCGTCCAACGGGAGATGGAACAGACACCTTTGCTTGAAGCAACTGAACCTCTGCCTATAAAATAGAACCCTGGGAGGGTGGTGTGTGACTGCCTCCCTCTCTCTAAAAAGATGGTGCCTGTAGTTACAGGACAGCTCAGCTGGTTCTTTAATGTAATTTCATTAGGAAACACATAAATATTTTCTATTAACCTCTTCAATGATTGTGGGGCAAATGAAGCTTTGGGGATTGATAACATACAATTGCAACATTGTTATTTGACTCGTAAGTGTATTATTGTATTCAGGAAAATTTGTCTTTGCTTTTCCTGTATATTGTGAATGAAAACCATTTTCTTCTCCATTTTCGTAGGTCTTATTTCGTCTCAATTTCCTGGTTGTGGTGTTATGTATCGTAATGGATCGACCATATCAATTCTATTACTTTGTCCCTTTGGTCACCGTGTGGTTCATGGTCATATATGTCACTTTAGCACTGTGGCCACAAATAACCCAAAAAAAGGCAAATGGTAAATAGACTGTCTTACTGATGTTAATAAATATATTCTGTCACTGTGCTCGATTTCCTGTTAGTTGTTAAAAATCCATTTTTCACTAAAAGATATAGGCTATTTAAACGTGGGGGGGTAAGATTTTTGCGTTAAAACTGTTTCTAAAATAATGCAGCCAGATAGCTTACTACAGAACATAGCAGGTAGCTCAATACAGAACACTAGTTTGCATTCATATTGTGTTTCCCTTGCACTAAGAAGGCAGTTTCTAAGCTGTCTTGCATACAGCAGAGTGTGGCAAAGGTCTAACTGAGGAGGAAAAGCCACGTGGGCTGGAGGCTCTTCCTACCTTGTGCTCAATATAGGCAACTCCGTTTTGTGTTCTTTCTTACATATGTGGAGAATCTGAGTGGACATTTGCTTGCAAAGCCTTCATGTATCAATGAGTTTATAATTTGTCCTCTGCACAACTCTTTAGTCATTATTATCAACCTATTTTATATAGGTTGATAGAAGGAGCCCAATTCCTTACCTATATGGTTGACATTTCCAAGTTTCTCATCATGGTCTTACTAATCATGTTCAAGTAAGGCCACAGCTGTTTATCTTAATATAGTTACCCCATGATCATATCATTCAAATGAAATCATCTGGGTTTTATTTTTTTTAAAAATAGAGAATTGGTTCAATATTAAAGCTTTATTTGACTTTCAACTTAAATCTTAATTATAAGAATTTTTTTCTTATTGACTTCCATTAAAATGTTACATAAGTTTCCAGGAAAGTTTTAATGTGGCCCTTTTAAAACTTGTTAGTGTCTTTGGACAGTCTATAGATTTAGAGTGCAGTTTGTCTATAAAAACTTAGGACATTAATGAAAATGCATAAACTTGGAACATGTACTTTGAAGTATGCATATGTTAATGTGCTTTATGGTTAAATCCTAGTCCACTAGGAAGCTTACACCTCCTTGAACTTTATGTTTAAGTAGCAACAGTGTTACCTACTTGTATGCTTGGTGGAAACATTCAATAATGCATGGGTATAATTGCATCCAAGAGGCACCTGGAAGTGTGAATGTCCAGTGGCTGAGCAGGAATGTGGGCTGTCAGTCACACACTGGAGCCGCTTTCTGCACAGTAATGCTCCACGGATTTCCTTTTCCCTACCTTTGATTGATGCCCTAGACACTTTTATAGAGAGCAAATTCAAGGGTTATTTTGAGAAACATTCATGAGTGTCCTTAGTGTGTTTACTAATATAAATTTATATTACTTTGTATGTTGTGTATTTTCTCTCTTTAGGAAATTGTTTCTGGTATCTCGGTTTACTGTTGAAACTAGCCTTACTGTTGCTGTGCATATGTTTCTTGGCATATTCTCAGGTTTGTATGGTCTTCTCAGTTTATATCTTATAATATTTTAAAGTTTGTCGACTAGGGTATGGGAGATTCGTTAGCTTCATTTTTTAATGACTATAATAAAAGTGTCACTGTATGGGTGGGTGGCTGCTCAGTGTAGTTCTTTTGAGACCCTACCTACTTTGTTACCACTGTTTTTGTTGTAGGAGTAATTTTCAGCTCTTCCTCTGGCAATCGTTCAAGATCCACTTTACTTGACTTTGATCAATCAAACATTTATTGAATGCCTCTTATGAGACATGCTCTAAGTGAGGATCAAAATTCTCTTGACAGAATTTGCAGCTTAGTTTGTGCATTATTCATTGCATCAAACTGTTTCCTGATTTTTCTTTAAATGCACAAAGTAAAATTGAGACAGGAAAATGAACTTATTTTGCATAGAGTTTGAGAATATCATATGTACTTACTTATAAGACGAGTCATTTTTGTTTTTATATCTTTTATTTTATTTTGATGGTTGAGATTTTCTGTACATTTAGCAGAATGACAGTCTGTTATCTACTGGTTAAATCCGTCAGGCAGACATTTTATTTGGATATCATGATTCTCATAATGAAATATTTTAATTTGAACATCTATAGTTTTGACTATAGCGGCGTTGACTTGCAATGGTACATTTTGCATAAAGTTGCCTCAAATGTAAATGTCCATTAGGTACATTTCATTATGTGTGGGTTGGGGTGTGAGCTAAATATTCAGAACCTTTGAGGAAGGCATTTTTTAGGCTTTTATACTTACTTTCATATTCAGAAGCATTGAAAACATTTTTATTTCTGTATGGCATCCAGTTTTCTGTTCCATGTGAGAAACGTAAAACAACAAAATAAGCAAATATATAAAGAAATCAGTAATGACAAATGCCCAACATTCTGTGAGCACAATTGAATAGGAGGGAAGCTGGCCCATCATTCAACAGTGAGACAGAAAACTTCCCTAGTCAGGGTCAGTGTGGACCCCATGGCAAGACAACAAGCAGCACCCAGTTCAGAGCATCCCACTCTGCACTGCCCGCTCTGTACAGCACTCGGACCCAAAGTCATCACTCAGCATAGCTTCCTTATCGCTAACACAATACATAAATGCCAATTAGAAATAAAATTTTAAACTACAAATACATTTATTGATAGATACTCTTCATATATAGCTGCTAAGATCATATGCTTATATTCAATAGATATTTTATATATATATCACATTTTATATATATCATACATATATACATATATATGTCTGCATGTATACATATAATTTATATGTACACAGGGGACTTTATTTTCCATCTCTTTGTAACAAGGAACCTATATTTTCTGTGGAATAAATTTTGATGCAGCTCTTTTGTGTACAGTTCAAGTTGTGGATAAATGGAAATAGTTACATTTTCTTAAAGTAATGAAATTCATCTGACACAAGGACTCAGTGGTGTCTGAAGTATTATCTTCATATTTTTCTTTGGTCTGCAGTAATTATTTTTTAGAAATCCTTTTTGATGTTGTTGCAGTAGGTTGAGCAATGGGACATTCCTTAGTAGAATTCCCAGCCACTCTTTAGTCCATACTGAGGACTTGTTCTTTTTGAAAGGCTTCATTAGTGTGCAGGAATGCACCCCCGACTTCTACCCCTTCGCTCTCACATTCTCTTGCTGTCAGATTAATAAGAGGGTGCCATTCACTAACTGGACAGAGTAAAACTTGAAACTGTGGCTAGTAATTGCATTGGGGAATGGCTGATTGGAGTGAGTAATTCAGGGGGCTCTTTCAACTGTAATAATTATAATTAAAGGCATTTAGAGGAAAATAAATTATATTTTTACCTTAATCATTTTTTGGATATTGGTATTGTATTGATTGAGGTATTTGGTAGTTTTGTGTTTCTAATAAATATAAGAATTTTTTAATATTAGGTTATACTCTTCAATAGAATGGTTTTCTAATTACTAGGGGGTTTTAGGGGTTTTTTTTCAAAATTTTATATTTTAGTATTTTCATGTGAAAGACAAATTTGAAAAGTATTAAATAAACTTTTTTGGCTTTAGCTAAAATAAATTTACTTTTTTTCAAATGAAGCCTAGTTTTCAAATGGATTGATCAAAAATTAAGAATGAGAATGGTCTTTGTTTAACCGTAGCTTAACAAACATATATATAATCCATATATTTAAAATTGCAAAGCAAGCACTGACCTAACTGGCTGGATTCCTTTTTTGTAGGGTGCATTTGAGAAGATCTTTTCTCTCTGGCCACTTTCCAAATGTTTTGAACTTGAAGGAAGCGTGTATGAATGGTGGTTCAGGTGGAGGTTAGACCGTTATGTACGTATTTATTTTGTGATATCTTCATGCCTCAAATTATTGTGTTAGGAAATTGTTTGCACGCCTGTCTATTTCTGCTTAGTCGTCATATGAAGAAGCTTGTTGAGTGTAAGTTAAAGCAGACTGTCATGAGCCCTGTCCCATTACAGCAGAAATGAGTGTGTCTGCCTCACAAGGAAAATACTCTTAAGTGTTGTCGTCTAGAAAGGGCTCTCTGAGTGACAATTGTAATTTATTGATGATTCACATATATGTGCTCTACCATTCAGAACAATATTCATTGAGTTTCATGATGTGTCTTGGGTTTCATAAGATGTTGACACTGGGAAGTGGGTATTAAAGAAAAGCATACCTCTGAGCAACCAAGTGTTTTCAGTCTGCTCTCAAACCTAAGATTACTGTTATAATGGGCTTAGTAAGCTCTACAATATAGATTTGGTGATAGGCATGCAATGCAGCAGCTGCCACAACATAGTGAGTGACTTCATACACGTACCCTGAAAGAGTTCAGATCCCTTTGACTAAGAAAATGTAAAGCACCTAGCAGAGCACTCAGTCAGCGCTAATTACTTTCCCATCTGCTCTTTCCTTCCTATCCTTCACCATCTTTCAGAGCCTTGATAGCTCTTCTGTGTCATCCCTGCTTTCGAGCCCCTGTTTACTTCCCAGGGTAGTTTATTGCATCTCTGAGTCACATACAAATAAAATGTCTTTGTGCCAGCCTCTTTCAGCTTTAGCAGATAAGCTGCCGGGATGTGCTTATCTCTGTCGGGAAACTAAAACAGAACAGGATAGCCTGATAGCCCCCCGAACAACAAAGCATATTGCTTATAGTCCCGGAGACCGGGAACTCCAAGTTTATGGTGATGGCAGATTTACTGTCTGGTGAGGGCTGCTTCCTGGAGCACAGGCCACCATCTCCTCACTGGAATGCTCTCTGGGGTCTCTTTTATAAGGCCCTAACCCTGCTCATAAAGATTACACCCTCATGACCTAACCGTTTCCCACATACCTACTCAAAAACTCCAAATTCCACATGGGAATTCATTTTCAACATGAGAGGGTTTTGGGGGGTGAAGGGCCACAAATGTCCGGTCCACTGCAGTAAGGAATCACATTGTGGTTATTTATGTCTTTGGGGTCTTTTGTTTGTTTGTTTGTTTTTTAGAGAAAAAGCTGTATGTTTTCTGCCCCACCATATTGTTTGATTATATATAGTTTCATTTTGAACATAAGATTTGGTGTTGCTGTTTGGTGTGATTGAAGGGAAAGGTATAAGATGTGTTTTAATGTTCTGGAGAATGTGTAGAAGAGTGTGGTATGTTTAAATGGCTGCGGTTGGAGATGTAGCTCAGCAGGGGGTTTGTGCTTCTCTGTGGAAGGCTCTGGGTTCGATCTCCAATGCTTGAAATGATCAGTGTCTTCCTTCCCTCCTTCCTGGAGACCTTGAGAAGGAGCCCCTGCTCTTCATAGCAACTCTAAAGGCGTACACTTCTCGTCCACAAGCTTTTATAAATACAGTTTTAAATATCTAAGAATTGTTGCAAGTATTTGAGAAGTAACTCGTGTGTGTGTGTGTGTGTGTGTGTGTGTGTGTGTGTGTGTGTGTGTGGTTTTTGGTATTTTCCAAGACAGGGTTTCTCTGTAGCCCTGGCTGTCCTGGAACTCACTCTGGAGACCAGGGTGGTCTCAAACTCAGAAATCCGCCTGCCTCTGCCTCCCAGAGTACTGGGATTACAGGCGTGTACCACCAATGCCTGGCTGAGAAGTAACTCTTGAAACTAATTTTCTCTTTGTTGTTCTCAGGTCGTCTTCCATGGGGTTCTGTTTGCCTTTATTTATCTGGCTTTGCAGAGGCGGCAAATACTCTCTGAAGGAAAGGGTGAACCGCTTTTTTCAAACAAAATTTCCAACTTTCTATTGTTTGTTTCAGTAGTGTCTTTCTTGGTAAGTTTCCAAATATAAGCCACTAATTTTCTCAACTTTTAATTGATAGAGAAGTAAAGAAAGGAAATGTAATTTAAATGAACACTTTAAAACTTTTTACCGTATCTTTTCTAATTAGATGTTAGTTCTACATAGAATGCATATATAAGTTAAGTACAAATACAGCTGAGACTAGAGTAAAATAGAAATTTTAAAAGCTATAATCAATTTGGGAAAAAATTATACCATGTACTATCTGTCTATGTGTCTATCTATCTGTCTGTCTATCTATCCATCCATCCGTCTATTTATAATCTATCTATTGGGGGAATTAGAGGGGTCGAGACAGGGATTCTCTGTAGTCCTGGCTGTACTGGAGCCCCTCTGCAGACCAGGCCGGCCTTGTACTTGCAGAGATTCCCTGCCTCTGCTTCCCAGTACCACCACTGGCACCGCCCAGCTCCCTGTGCATGTTACTGTGCAAAGGCAACACTTTGTGGTGATGACCGGATTACCAGAAGTGCCCAAAGCTCCCCCTCCCCCTCTCCCTCACCCCATCCCCCTATGCCTAGACCGTAGATGCTACTGACTCTCGTGAACAAAACTCCAGAGTGCTTTTTTCTTTATTTTATTTATTTACATTTCAATTATCATCCCCCTTCCCAGTCTCCCCTCTGCAAGCCCTCTCCCATCCCCCTCCCCTTTGCCTCTAAGAGGGTACTTCCCCACCCACCCACCCACTCTCGCCCCACCCCTCTACCATACCCCTTTGTTAGGAGAGCTTTTAATGGTACTTTTTATAGCATAGTGAGCTATCATGTTATAAAGAAGAGAACCACTAAGGCGTGGTTATAACTAGAACCACTAGTTTGTGTCTGCTTAAGGGTCAGCTACATTGAGATCTGACTGCACATTCTTATTTCAGACCTATTCCATCTGGGCTAGCAGTTGTAAAAACAAAGCAGAGTGTAACGAACTCCACCCATCCGTGTCTGTGGTGCAGGTAATTCTCTTCCATGGTTTTTCTCCATACTTCGTCATACCATGCAGCCCAGGCTGGCCTCCAGCTTAGGAGCCTCTTGCCTCAGTCTCCTAGGCAATAAAATCATGGCGTTCATACCACACTCAGCTCCAAAGAATGATCTTGATTTAGACACCTTTTCACTTAATTTTTTTGTATGAATATAGTATTCAGAAGTAAAGCAATTAGGGTTCAAACCCTGAAACATGTAGGGAAGTCACCTAATATTGAAGCCTTGCCTTTCCCTACAGTCACACAGACATTAAGATCGCCCCCAAAGGGCTCTTAGAGCTCCTCTTTGAAAATGATGCATTTACGCATTTGGAACTCAGCACATGGTAATCCCAGGACTCGGTGATGACTCAGTTGGTACAATGTTTACTGTACAAGGATCCCCCAGCACGAGGTGCAGCAGCATGTGCCTAGGAACCCAGCTCTGGGGCAGCAGGGACCAGAGAAGCCCTGGGGCTCACTGGCCAGTCTGCATAGCCACATCGGTAAGCTCCATCCTCAGTGAGAGGCACACCTCAGAAGAAGAAAACAGAGCAGAAAAGCATTGTTGACCCCTGGCCCACACAAGCTCTCACATTCACAAACGCTCGGATATGATCATATACAGAACATTTGAGCATCCTCTCCCCATATTTGCTTTTTTAATATTTGCTTGAACTTATTTAATTGTATTTATTATCTATTATGCTAAGTTCCATGTTAATAATAAAAGGCTCAGTATTAAACAAGATATGATATCTGTTCTCCTGAAATTTATGTTTTAATGGAGATGTGGGCCAGTATCCATTGATTCATGTATCTCAGTGTCTTGTAGTCATTTAATAATCTTTTGATTCTGCATGTTAGATTCTCAGGTGATGACCAGATTCAGCACAGTTTCTATCCTCATAGAGCTGACAATCTCTGTAACAAATTATAATAATCACATAATTATGAATAAAACTATATCATGCCTTATGAGAATATAATAAAAGGTAGTATATGTCCTAGCTGGAAGACAAAGGAAATGGTGTCGGGGACCACGGATCATTCTCCTGAGAATGGAGGAACTGAAGAAACAGTTGGGCATGCCCTATCGTGAAAGGGAGCATGGCATATTCAAGGAACTTTACACAGGGACCAGAACTGGAACTCAGAGAGCCTAGATATAAAGATGTGTGGGATAGTGCCCGAAAAGGGGACAGAGTGTTGTACTCAGATCGGACCTACCAAGCAGAAGGTTTGCAGTCATCATAGGATACAGTCATCAGTGTGTGAACAGTAGTTACAGATTGTTTTGAAAACATGGATTTTTTTCCTAACTTTTACTGATGAAAGAACAGGGTTTTTGAAGAAAGTTGTGTCTTAAAATCTAAAGGATGAGTAGTTCAGCCCAGAGTGTCATTGAGAGTTTTTGGAGTGTCTCCTAGGCCCTGAGTATTCTTCAGTGCAGGGAATGTTTGGTTTATTCTCAGCTTCTGTGGATGGCAGAACAAACCAGTGAAGGATTCTCTAGACACGATTAGTAATGAAGTGTTCAGTGATGTCTCTGAATGCTATTTCTTATACTTCTGCTGACAATGGCACTACCTACCAATAGCTCTTTGTACAACTTATAAAATGTCATTGCTGTGACTCACAGGATGAGAGGGAACATTAGCACTCACAGTATAGTAGACAGAACAATTTAGGAAGAGCAGACAGAGAGAATGCCTGCAAGCAGAATAGTACCAACTCTTCCCCACTTAGCCACCTCCACAGGCTCATGTATCTGAAGTTACCTTTGTTGGGAAGACCATAGCTTCTTCCTTGTAATGCAAAAGAATGGACAAGGAATATGAACTAAAGTAAGCATTAGTTTTCCTGGATGTTTGCTTCTTTTTAAGACTATTTGTTCCACCTTGTGAATGGCAACATCATCTAAGAACATCAAATGTTATAGCCACATCCTTCCAACCTGACTGCATGCTTGCTCTTAGATATGAACAGAGTATATGTGTGTGTGTGTGTGTGTGTGTGTGTGTCCTGAGAAGCTGAGTCAGAGACAGATTTATAGATATATGTATAATATAGATGAATAGCATATGTGTGAGTGAGTGAGTGAGTGAGTGAGTGAGTGGGTGAGTGAGTGAGTGAGTGGGTGGGTGAGTGAGTGATGCAAGGAATCAAACCCACGGTCTGGCCAGTCTCGGCAAACATATTACCATTGAGTGTGCCCCCCAACCAGTGTCAGGTGTTGAATCTGAACTTTGTGGTTTTGCCTATCAAACTTGATAAGAATTTCTAACAGTGACTAGCTATAGAACTGCTATTATACACAGAGAATATATAGAAAATGATTGTTATAGTACCCAGAAAGTTAAAACAATAACCCAAGTTTAAACACCATTATGTTCATTTGAAACTAACAATGGCCTCCCAGAATTCAAGTGTGCTCTCCATGGATATTATTTCTTTGACTTTTCCCTCTCCCTTACTTATTAAATGCAAGATAAAACATAAGACTTCAATATGAGAAGAGATGAAATACACTTAGGGAAATGGTAGATCCCAGATAGAAAGAGGGGGAATGGCTTGTTATATACTTTTCCCAGATTTTGTGTTGCTCAGCCTAACGGATTGCATGCATATATAGCCATCTTTCTCGTATTTTACATGACACCTATGGTACATTGCTAATTATAATAGCACAATAAATAGACATAGGTCTCCCCTTCTTGATCTTTGCTTCTAAGTGGGTAATGCTTATGCTGTTAACTACATAGACAGTTTCTTTATAGATCTTCAGTGTTTGCCTCAATAAATACCCACACAAGTTTTCATACTGTATCCCAGTTTGTGTTGATGAGAAATCAGACCATGTTCAATCCCTTTCTTCAAGCTCTGACACTTGCACAGACAGGGTGATAGCTCTTGGATGCCATTGCTACGGTCCAAGAGTTCCTTCCAGTCAGATTAGCCACATGCCTCCTTTCACCTCCTTACCGACTATGCTTCCCAGAGAATCACATCTCGTGAGCAAAGCTTGGGGTAGATGTCACTCAGTATAATTTCTTTTCTTGCATTTAAATGGTATCCCAACCCTTTGATAGGAGAAAGTTTTGAAAAGATAATGATGAAAATACAATCTCTTTTTTTAAAAGTATAATGTCTTGCTCCTTTGAAAAGAAAATGAATTCTGAGGATAGCACTTTGCTTAATAAACTGGTTATTGGATATGAGACTGTGAATTCGAAGTTTTAAAAATGCAAAGAAGGTTGTTCTAACTTGTACAAAAGGATATGGGAGTTGGGTGACAAGTTAGAAGCCCCCGAACTGGAGATTATGTTGGAATAAAAATCAGGAGAAAGCTCCTGCATGTGAATGCTGGGTAAGATGGGTGTCATCTGTGAGGCTTCGCTGCAGCAACCTGACCATATTCCCACACAAACATCCCTGTCAGTGGAGGAAGGATTGGGCTCATTGAATTTCTGTCACTGTGACAAAATAATCAAGAAGAGCAACTGCAAGGAGGAAAGGCTGGCTTTCATTCAGGACCTGCTAGGGTTCAGAGGAGTTTGTAAGTCTGAGCATCCAGGCTGTGATGGTGCAGAGCACCTTGACGTGAATGTGGCCTGTCAAAGCTACTCCCCCCTAGGGCCAAGAGGCAGAACTAGAAAGGAAGGCCCAGGGAGAATCTGTGTACTCGAAGGCGGGCCCCTTGATCTGCTATCTCCGCCTCAGCCCCATCAAGCAATAGACCATCTGGATGACCATAAACGATCAGTGGGTAAATCCATTTTAGGAACCCTTCATATCCAAACCTAAACAAGGCATTCGAAGAATGTAAAGAGAAAGAGTGGCCACCGGGCAGACACTTCATGAATGAAGCAAAACTTTAAAATGGTGTGTTCTTCATTATGCATAAAGTAAAGCATTTCTCCTAGTAACCTCAATCCACACTGCTCTTCAGTATATAGATCATAAGTTGAGAAGCCCAGCTTACATCCACTCTAATAAAAATACCTTACCAATATTTGTCAATTAAAAAGTCTATATCAAATTCAAGAATATAAATGATAAAGCCACCCTTTAGGCTTCACTCAAATTCTTTTGAATAAATGTGTTGTTCATATTTACCTTTTTGGGTTTCCCTGATAGATCGTAGCCTTCATCCTGATAAGGAACATCCCTGGATATGCCCGTTCCATTTACAGTTCATTTTTTGCTTGGTTCGGAAGAATTTCACTAGAGGTTGGTACTCTTTTTGCTTTATCACAAACAGCTGAGTGTACACATGCATATATGTGTGTGTGTGAATGTACAAACCTGACACATTTTTTTTAAATTAAAGTTACATTCTAGGTAGAACAGTAACATTGAACCACCATAAAGCATTTGAGAATGTCTTTAAAGACTTTTTTTCACAATAGCTAGCAGTAGGTAACTGTCAGTGCATTCTTCAGACTCTTTCAAGCTTTTGAGCACAGCTAGGATGCTCGAATAAGAAAAGTATTAGATCAGATATAAATGTATTCACACAGGGGGGATTTTGACTTTATATTCATCTCCATAATTAAATATTGCTGGAATTGAGATCTCTAATGTTTATAAATGTAACTTTGATATAACTGGACACTGTGGGAAGATAGTCAAATTCATCATAGTGTGAGCTAGAAAAGATAAGATTATCTTTAAATTAACTTAAGCCATGGGATCTGAAGCACATTCTGCAGACTCTGACCTTTATTATTGAAAGTAAAATGCTTTCTACTGATCAATATTGCAGTTACAACATATGCAGTTACAACTTCTTAGAATAGGAGATTTGTTGAGTTACTTTTTTAAATAGGGCAGGTAAGTTTCTCCAAGGTTTCTGGTCAGGAATCATCTTCTGATTGTTTCAGTTAGCAGAGGGATTATATAGGACAGCAGGGTGCACAGCAGGCTTTTGGGACCAGTATGGGAATCAGATGGGCAAAAAAGCCCCCAAGGTAAAGCATCATCACACGTTTAAACTGGGAAACATTGATGACTTACTCACTAACGCTCTGGGCACACCTAACCGTGCGTTTCTGTCATCCTAGCTGTTCATTTGTCAGTACCACATCTGGCTGGCAGCAGATACCAGGGGCATCCTGGTCCTTGTCCCCGGGAACCCGACACTCAACATCATCGTCAGCACGTTCATCTTCGTTTGCGTGGCGCATGAGATTTCTCAGATCACCACTGACCTCGCACAGGTTGCTATTCCTAAAGATAGCCCATCTCTCTTCAGAAGGCTGGTGTGCACACTTGCGTTCTTCGGTGGACTACTCATCTTATCCTCCATTCAAGATAAATCAAGACTGTAGGCTCCAAAGGTCCTATCAGCAAACTCTTCGGGCTTACTTGCATCTGCCTAGGCAAGAAAATCACCGGTCTAAAGATATTAATGACTGTAAATATAAACATTTGGCAACAGGACAGTTTTGTGATGTCCATTGAACTTGTGTGATTGTATATATAAGCACTATGTTTATCCAATGTGAAATGCATACAAACAATGAACCAGGATGCATTGTATATGAGTGCATGTGGAAAACACTTTCTGTCGGATCTGTGTCTCCATTTATAGGTGATTATAGGTAGCATATGAAGGCAGGGAATGATGGATTTTCTAGTAAACCTACGTAAATAAGTAAATTAGCCTAGTGACACCACTGCGTGTCTTGATATCCTCTGACTGTGTGGTAATCATTGCATTTGCATCTGTGCGCAGAACCTACTACTTCACAGACAGCTTAGTACCGAAGTGACTTCTTTTCTGTCACATGTGCAGTGCTCTGGAATGAGAAACCGTATGTCTTTAACCCATATGTATTCATATCCGCTGTGTGTTTCCTGATGTGATTTTTTTCCTAGCTGTGGTTCGCGGGTATGTAAGCCTAAATCTTTGTGCTCTTTGCCCTTCACAGAGTTGTTCTAAAGCTCTGTGACAAGGTTTTGTTATTGTGGATGTTGTTGTTGCTTATTTTTAAAAAGGCCAAATTTTCTTTCCAATCTAGTCTATTTCTTTTTCCTAACCTCTACCAGGATAAAAAAAAAACAAAAACAAAAACAAAAAGAAAAAAAAAAAAAACACCTACCCTGGGAATCCAGTAGTGTGTGCTGGCCGCTAATTAAGTAGTGTATATTATTTCCAATGTTTGGAAGGTTCTTTGTAGACATTTGGTATTGCCTATTATGCCATCATTTTTTTAAAAAAAAAATATTTATGGATCTGAACCTGCGCAGCATAGTGAAGTCCCAAGTCCTGTGACTGAAATGTCTGACCGTAGTAGAATTTTAAGTAAACTGCTGATTTTGAACAATAATGATCTGTTCATTTTTTATAAGCTAACTGTTAGAGGTATACATTTATTTATCTGTTGTACAGATCTGATTATGATTTTTAATGTATAAAACATTGCACTTATTTGCTCTCCTTCTGTGCGTGGTAAGATATATTTTCTGTTCATAGTGTGTGACAATATGAAGTAATTTAAACAGTAAATAAACATTCAGTGGATGCTTATTTTTGTATTGGCAAAGTATCAAGCCATGTGTGGTTTTTGTTTTGGTTTTTATCAATTTTGTTTTTCACTCTCTTTATCAAATTCTGTAGAGGCAAGTTACCCAGTTCTAGTTGGGAAGGAATAATTGAGTTCTAAGGGCTTATGATGATAATCTGTCTTCTAAGCAGGGAATTTGAGCATTATGGTGTATTTGTACCTTTCTTTTAAAGTTTCATACTTCTCAAACCTTATATGCAACTTATGCATTCCCATTAACAGGGAAATATTTATTCGACAGAAGTATGCTTTTCTTTTTCTCTCTTCTCCTGCCTTTCCTTAATCTTTTGACGTTTCCCAGATAGACAATTGTAATGATTCATTGCTCCGCCTCCTAGACAGCAGCCTTGGAAGCGGGCAGTCGCACAGTTATAAATCAAAGCTTCCAAACGCTGTACTCACATTATTCTTGCTCGTGTAGCTTGCCAATGAACAGAGTGCATTTTAATTTAGCTTGTAAGTTTTATCACCTGAGGAAGGCTCTTCCTGATGGAACAATTGAAAGAGAGAGATGACCATTTCTCTCCACGGTTTGGAGGCAACTGTCTTTCAGTGATGATGCCCAAGAGAATGCTAAGTTTTTTATTCTGTATGAACTCAAGCTGAAAACTTGAGTGAGAAGCCCTGTTTCTTCATGGCATGCCTTATTAAGCTGTAATTTTTTTTTAGATAGAACTATATGTAATAATATAACTAAAACCTAGTGTGTGTGTGTGTGTGTGTGTGTGTGTGTGTGAGCATGTGTGTGTGTTTAATGTACACTTGAAATCCATTAGATTTAATTTGGTTTAGCCTATCCTCTGAGTATAAGAGGGTATTGCACAAGTTACCACAAGGATAGCATCTATGTTTGGTAAATGAATTGTTATTCCTGCCATGGTGTAGATACTGATTGTTGTCAGGCACGATTCTCCATAAAAAGCTGCTTCTGTGTACTAGTGAGTGTAGAACATGAAGACTAAATTCAGACTTTCGCTAGTAGGAATCACACTCAGGAAACCATCCTCCCCGTTCAAGCTACTTTGCTGACTCAATTTTCCTTCCTGCTTCTTGTGTCAAATCTTCCCCTAGTGTTTCTTGAGAAAGAATTGTTGAAATTTCAGCCTGCCTTCTCCCCTGTTCTCTCTCTACCTGTGTTAGAGCACAGTGTCACTTTTGTGGTGGTAGTAAATGATTTCGTTATACCACTTCTCCATCGTAAGATAATGCCCACCCCTCTAATGGATGTGTTCTTTCCCTTCACAATTCCTTTACTATCTCAAGGCTAGGAAGCTTTTACACTTGATGAACTTAACTTTAATAATAGCATATGAGTATTTCTTTTTAATTTTTACAGATTCTTTTATAGATAGATAGATAGATAGATAGATAGATAGATAGATAGATAGATAGATAGATAGATAGATAATGATGATGGATGGATGGATAGATGGAAGGATGGATGGATGATAGATAGATAGATAGATAGATAGATAGATAGATAGATAGATAGATGGATAGATAGATAGATAGATAGATAGATAGATAGAAGATAAACACATTGCATAAAAACAATAGCAACACTTCATGTAGTAGACACTAAATGAGTGGTATACTATTAACAAGTGCTTGCAATTCCTCACAGAGAAACTAATCTCTGTAACTCAGTATTTTTATCAATCTAGCAAATATTAGAAGAACCAAATTGGCATATTTTTATGATGAACAATATTAAATTGCTAACATGCTAGTATTTTTGATATACAGAAATAAATTTTACATTGTCCAACCTAACAGCTTCCTCTCTCTCTCTCTCTCTCTCTCTCTCTCTCTCTCTCTCTCTCTCTCTCCCTCTCTCCCTTTCTTTCTTGGTTCTTGCTTATTTTATTTATTTACATTTCAGATGTTATCCCCCTTCCTGTCCTGGTTTCCCCTCAGCAAACCCCCATCCCATCACCCTCCTCCCTGCTTCTGTGAGGGTGCTTAACCACCCAACCACCCAATCCTGCCTCACTACCCTAGCATTCCCCTACACTGGGGCATCGAGCCTTCACAGGACCAAGGGCTTCCTGGAGTACTGCTCAGCTATTAAAAACAAGTACTTTATGAAATTCTCCGACAAATGGATGGAACTATAAAATATCATCCTGAGTGATGTAATCCAGTCACAAAAGAACGCACACGGTATATACCCACAGATAAGTGGATATTAGGCAAAAAGCTCAGAATACCCATGATACAACTCACAGACCATATGAATCTCAAGAAGAAGGAAGACCAAAGTGTGGATGTTTCAATCCTACTTAGAAGAGGGAACAAAATAATCACAGGAGGTAGAGGGAGGGAGAGACTTGGGAGGGAAAGAGGATGGATTTGGGAAAGGGGAGGCAGGATCAGGTGTGGGAGGAGACAGGGGAGATGTACAGAGCACCAGGAAATTGAACAGAGGTGTGTAGCAGTAGGGGATGGGGAATTGGGGATATCCACCAGAAAGTCCCAGATGCCAGGAAAGCAAGAGGCTCCCAGAACCCAGTAAGGGTGACATTAGCTGAAATACCCAACAAAAGGGAGAGAGAACCTGTAGAGACCATTTCCAAAGGTAGGCACGGCACCTGGGTGAGGGATGAGGCCACCCACCCATCTCAAAAATTTCAATTCAGAATTACTCCTGTCTAAAGGACGTACAGGGACAAAGGGTAGAGCAGAGACTGAAGGGAAGGCCATCCAGAGACTGCCCCTCCTGGGGATCCATCCCACATGCAGCCACGAAACCTGGACACCATTGTGGATGGCAAGAAGTACTTGCTGACAGGAGCCAGATAGATGTCCCCTGAGAGGCTCTTCCAGAGCCTGACCAATACAGATGCAGATGCTCACAGCCAAACATGGTACTACTGAGCAAGGGGACCCCATTGGAGGAGTTAGGCAGAGGACTGAAGGAGCTGAATGGGTTTGCAGCCCCATAGGAAGAACAGCCATATTAACCAACCAGACCCCCAGAGCTCCCAGGGACTAAGCCACCAGCCAATGAGGGCCCATGGCTCCAGCTGCACATGCAGCAGAGGACGGCCTTGTCTGGCATCAGTGGGAGGGCTTTCTTTGTTTCAAAAAAAAGCCTGATGAGTTGCTAATTACATAACTATTCTGATAATTATTATAAAAGTTATTCATACAAAGCTTGGTCATATTTGAAGTACTTCTATAAGGATTGATGAAAACTTTAGACATTCATTTTTAAAAACCCTGGTAAACATTTTTATTCGATAACATTTATTCTAGGGTTTTGTGTCATATGAATTAAAAATACTAATAAGTTCCCTAGAAGATTCATGCAAAAGTATAGACAAGAAGCTTTTTCTCAAAAAGTTAGAGGCTATTTATTATAAAACCCCTAGCAGATTAATTAGAAGTTGCCTACTTAAATCTTGGAGAATAAAAATGAGATAAATCAATATTTTAAAAGGAAGCTTGGGGCTTGCAACCCTGTTCAGGGCTGAGGTGTGCTGCTGTGCCTACGGACCTGAGTTGGATCCCTGGGACTGAACAATAATCAAACTTTCACAGCTTGTTCTCTGACTTCTATGTCTGTGCTAAAAAAGTGTGTGTGTGTGTGTGTGTGTGTGTAGACACAAACTTACACACAACTGAATGTATCAAAAATATGAATTTTGTAGTTACTTAAAAGTATATCATTTCAATCTTTAAGATGAATTATGTTGAAAACTCATCTATATTGGGATTTCTACTGGTATGTATATTTTAGAGTATTATCTAATAATGATAATTGTTTTAAAGTTTAATCTCAAAAATACTATTAAAAGCACATAGTTGCTTTTTTCTTCTTCTAGAACTATTACAGATGCAGTAATGATAATTGCCTCCCATGGAAGAACTGAATGTTTTCTTTTAGCTGACTGTCAAAGCTCTCTGCATTACCACCCGACACTAAAATCTGAATTCTAGACCATAAACAGTCACCATCTTCCTCTTGTTGCTCTGTCTGCACCTTCTCACTTGCCTGCCTCCGATTCTCTTAAAAAGAGAAATTTAAACACTTCTGTGAAACCACATACTTCTTCTTTTTTAAACTATGCAAATATGAATCATTCTGTCCCATTATCTTCCTAGACCCCAGTACTTCAGTAAAGCTTGCAACTCCACAGTAAAGATGCCATCTCTTCTGTATGTGCGGTGCAGCAAGCAAAGTAGATACAGAAAGCCAGGGCTACCAACTGAGAAGTCTGGGCTTTATTTCTTCCATGTTAAAACAAGATTGCCCTTGTGGTCTTGTACACCCAACACCGGGTCTTCACTTCACTTCCCACAGTCTAACCTGCTCTTGTCAGGATAATCAAGAACCTCTGTCCTGCTAAATCCCACGGCCACTGCTGTCCTTATCCTGGAGCCTAGGCGGCCATCTTCCTATTATCTGTGTGACATTTATTTCTGTTTCTTGGACTTAGAATATCATCTGTATGCTGATGACTATAAAGTTTATATTCTACCTTAACAAGACCTCCCATATACATCTGCTCTCTCTGATTGTTTTGAAAGACATCTGATCATTAAAATAGCCAGCAAAGCACGTCTTTAATCCCAGCACTTGGGAGGCAGAGGCAGGTGGATTTCTGAGTTTGAGGCCAGCCTGGTCTACAGAGTGAGTTACAGGACAGCCAGGGCTACACAGAGAAACCCTGTCTCACAAACAAAACAACAACAAAAAAAAAAAAAAAAAAAAAAAAAACCAGCCAGCAAAGCATCCCTAGTATTGACCGTGTAGAAACAGACCAATCAAACCTTCCAGTCATTCCCCATCTTGGCAAATAGCAAGTGCATCCCTCCAAGGATAACAAAAATGCAAACTCTCTTTTGATACCCGCATTCACACACATCTTACACTCCCCGTCAGCCTTCTCTCAGAGTACATTCATCTTTCAGCTACCTGTCATCAACCCCAGGGTGACCACTGTGCCAAAATAGCTTCAATCCTCTCCTGGATTATTTTGGGTCTATAAATTGTTTGGGTTTTATTTATTTTAGTTTCTTGTCTAGGAGATGGGAGTGAGTATGCGCATGTTAGTGTATGCAAGCATATAGAGCCCTCTGAACTCACTCCCCAAGAGCCCTTTGTCCTCTGTTTTGAGAGAAGGGTTCTCATTGGCCTGGGGTTCATTGGCACAGCTAGACTAGCCTGTCTGCTTCCAGGCGTGCACCACCACCTGAGCTTTTGGATGTAAGTTCCGGGAATTGAACTTGTGTCCTGAGTCTTCACCGTGTATCTGACTCCTTTAGATCCTATTTCCGAAGACAGGAAGTTATCTTCTCATTTGCTCTCCCTTGTCCAGCTGCCGTGACATTGCTTCTCTCAGCCCACCATTTGCTAATGTCACAGCTCAGCCAATGCAGCTACATCACACCAAGTGCTTACCCTATTTTTGAGGGAAGGAAACAGACTTGCAAATCATGAGACAGGTCAGAAGATGCTTCTCCTAGGGACAGAGACAAGGGACTGAAGAGATCCCTAGTTGGCTTTTGCAGTGTTAATTACATTACTTTAATGTTTTAAATAGACAGTTGCATTCAGATGGGCTCTTCATGTCCCCAAAGGTAAACTCCAACCAGAACTGAACACCGCCTCCCTGCAGAGTACAGTTTGCCTTCCCACCTTGGTTACTACCAGTCTCTGTTCCTCCTTGTTTATCATTGCTTCTTTCAGTAGTAAATCAATTTCTTTGAATTTAAATATCTATGGAAAGGGGGAAAATAAATAAATAAACAAGAACATCATCTATTTTTTTAAGGATTGGATTTTTGTGAAAGCCAAAACTACTATTTATTGCTAATCAGAAAAACACTACCTAAAAGACCACTGTGAAGGAAGTGATACTAAAACCAGTGCTGAAGTAGAGAAATGCATATGCAAATACCAGGAAGGTGGAAAAGATCAATGAACTGGTTTTTAAAAAAAGCCAAAAGCAAATCTTGATTTTAAATTAAAAAATAAAGATATATAGTAACACTGTGAAATGTCTATGTGCATATATAACAAGTGAAAGACAACAAAACATTTTATGCATTAATTATAATGAAAATTATATGCCAAAAAATGAACCTTTGCAAACAAAGCTAACCAAAAACACTGCTTTATCCCTCAACATGCTATAATTGGATGCCACCTTATGGGAGAGCTTTTAAAAGATAATGATTTGTGCCATTTTCTTTGGTAATTCATCCAAGTCCAGACATCAACAGCGTGAGATAGTTCATGTTATCTGTTCATGTATTCAAGGGGCTTTCTCATGCCATCGAGTGATCCAAAGTCCTACTGGCATCAGGTTCCTTCTCAGGCAATTGTTCATTAATGAACTGGGGTAATAGAATCTTAAAAGTTTCATATCGGTGAATATTACCAAAGTCAGTATAATTATGCAGTGAGTTTGAAGGTGAGTTTGAAGTGGACGGTGTTATGCAAACAGAATTGAAATTCATTGTGGTTTTATGGTTTACTGTTAATATGAGCTGACATTTTCCTCCCTTGTGTAAGAGAAGAAACCCAGGATAGAGCTGTGGTGGGTATTTTTGGTGTAGGGAACTAGAACTAAGTACCCATTACTTCTTTGGTCCTTTTTCATTCTCCTCTTCAACTCAGGTTCCATTCAGTTGCAGAGAATCAGCCATGGAGAAATCTTCACTTGAAATCCTGAGTCCAGTATTTACAAATAGGCCACCCACCTATGCATAGAAACTAGGCCAGGAGGACTCCCTCAGATGGCACAATTTAAAGTTGAAATCATAAAGAGATTGTACATGGACAAAAATGGTCAATGACTATCTTTAAATAGAATAATGAAGAAGGATAAGACATTCATAATTGGATATTTACGCACAATATTAAATAACAATCATGTCAGTGTGGAAAAATGAAATAATATATAGATCAATGTTAAAACTGACTTTATTAAAATGGATCTTAAAATAAAATTTTTTAAATTAGGTATTTATGTTAAACTAGGAGGCTTTCAAGTTAGGTATTCTTCTCCTTGCTATAACAAGGAGCTACATTATCAAGAAGCTGTTTATTCTGACTCACAGTTGGAGGGCACTGTGCACCCCCATGAGAAGGCGTAGCGGGAGTCTCACAGGGCAGCTGGCCACAATGCATCTGCAGAGGAAGCAGAGAGATGCATGCTGAGGCCAGGCTAACCTCCTCCTCCTCATTCGTTGAAGACCCCGGCCTGTGGGATTGCATTGCCTACTTTAAGGTGGGTCTTCCCTCCTTCATTAAGCTTTTCTGGAAATGCCCTCATAGACACATGCAGAGGTATATTCCATGGTGATTGATTCTAAAGCTTGTCCACTTGGTGATAAAATTAACTTCAGATTTTATTTACTATTATTGGGGAAAGACAGACGGAGACTACACATAGTCCTGGAACAATTATTTGAGGATAAAACTGAGGATAAAAGTACTAAAGTCGACATTCTTGTACCAACCCAAATAAACTGACTGATGGACTTGCACACACACACACACACACACACACACACACACACACACACACACAAGACAAAAGTATCACTATGACTATCTTCTCTCTAAATGAGAAACTGCCCAGGAAGGAAAATCAAAAGTTCAAAACAGAATCACAACATTCCAGTACATGAAAATTTAAAACTTAATTACAAGTTCTATTAGATGAAAAAAATCAAAACTTAAACATGCCCAAAGACATGAATAGAAAAAAATACAGCCTGAAAATTTACAGATCATAACTATTTGACAGAAATTTAATGCCTTGAGCATATAGAGAGCTCTTATGGTGGAGAAATACCAAGCTGTCTCCAGATTCTAGCTGGTTGCTAATTCTGTACAGAAGGCCACTTCATTCATATGCCTTAATCTATATTGCACAAATAATTTAACTTGGAAGAAAATCAGGAAAACAGCATACTAAATACAGTCTTTCTATGGATCCTTCTGGGAACTGGCAAGGAGGGCTATTTTTTTCTTAATGGCCTCTGTATTTTCTTATGCTTCCTTCAACCTTTTCCAAACTAAAATTAATTAAGACTAGATTATATTTAGCGGAAATTCGGAAACTAAATGGTCCATCTGTCTGTGTGAGAACACCGACTCAATATTATTTTTCTTCCTGAAGAGAATCTTGGCCTACTTCTAGAGTGTTAGAATCTAAGTTTCCCCAAAAGAGGTCGCTCGTTGCCCAGTATCTTAAGATGTTTTCCTCTGGGACTCTGAGGTAGCTGAAATCCAGGTAAAGACCAGCAGTAGTGAATCCCACACAGTAAGATGAATCATTTATGGGTTTGGCTGTAGCAAATGCTTTGTGATGGAATATTTTTTTTAAAAAACGTCCATTTCGTTACTTGTTGCAGTTCTTTAAAATGTATCTGTATCTAACAGGAAGCGCCTTAAAGGGGGAGGGGCTTGTTTTGGCTCGCGGTACAGCTCACGGAAAGCACGAAAGCACGCGGCAGGACCGAGACTGCTAACACCCCACTGGCTTTCTCCTTCACCCCCAGACCCTGCTCTTCCTTCGGTCTAGGGCAGCAGTCCAAATAAAGGTGCCTCTCACATTCAAATGAGGGTTTTTTCGGAGTGTGACAGTGTATAACCTTAATCCCAGCACTAAGCGGGCAGAGACAGGAAGATCTCCGTGAGTCTGAGGCCAGAGAAATCAACAAAGTGAGTTCCAGGCTACCCGGTGTGTATTTGACAAACAATCGAACACAAACAAACAATGGGTGGGTGGTCTCTCCCACCCAGCTGATCTCCCAAAACAGCACTTACAGATACACCCAAAGGTACAGCACATCAGAATTAGTTCGGCACCTAGCAAAGATCGCCTGGATAATAACTCCTTTTTATCCACAATCTCTGCTCCATTTGCATTTCTTCCTACAGAACAGCTCTATGAAGTCACCGCTGTGTCGCTGAGAACCTTGATTATGTCTCAGCGAGCTCTTTTAGTGCACTTTCAAATTGCTCCACTCTGGCCACGGTCCAGTGCTTGCTCTGGTTTCTTTGCTGAAGTCTCCTGGACACCCTAACTTGGCTTTCAAGTTTTATTTTCTTCCTTTCTTTTTTTAATTTTTTATTAGATATATTCTTTATTTACATTTCAAATGTTGTTCCCCCGAAAATCCCATAAGCTATCTCCCCTCCCCCTGTTCCCCAATCAACCCTCCCCTGGCTTCCCTGTCTTGGTATTCCTCTACAGTGCTGCATTGAGTCTTTCCAGGACCAAGGGCCTCTCCCTTTGGCGTCTAACAAGGCCATCCTCTGCTGCCGATGTATCTGGAGCAATGGGTAACCCCATATGTACTCTTTGGTTGATGGTTTTGTCCCAGGGAGTTCTGGGGATACTGGGTGGCTCATATTCAAGTTTTATTTTCTAAGAACTAGAAGGAGGCCTAGAGAGATGGCTCAGCGGTTAAGAGCGGTGACTGTTCTTCTAGAGGTCCTAAGTTCAATTCCCAGCAGCCACAAGGTGGCTCACGACCATCTGTAATGAGATCCAATTCTGGTGTCTGAAGAGATAGATTTTTAAATAAATAAAAAATAAATAATCTTTGAAAGAACTTGAAGGAGCACTCTCCCTAGGACAGGGGGATTGGGGTTTATTATTCATCCTAACCCTCATTCTTGGCCACTGTTCTTTCTTGCTGATTTCAGATGAGGTCATTTTCGCCTCTGGAAACAAGGTAGTCTGTGATCTGTAAACAACAGGCTCTCCTTGCCTTAGCAGCCATGCGTGGACGGCAAGCCCTCAGAGCAAGCCTCTGTAGCAAGTCTCTCAGTCTCCTAAAATAATTAAAAAATTAAAAAATAAATAAAAATAAAAGTGCTACACATTCTCCTCTTCCTCCTCGTTGCACGTGTGACCTTTTTCTTAATCAATTTTAATTTTTATTTTTTGGTGTTTCGAAACAGGGTTTCTCTGTGCAACCCTGGCTGTCCCGGAACTCACTCTGTAGACCAGACTGGCCTGGAACTCAGAAATCTGCTGCTGCTGCCTCCCAAGTGCTGGGATTAAAGGCACGGGCCACTACTTCCTGGCTCTCAATCAATTTTAATTTCCCTTCTTTCTTTTTCTCTTTAGGTTACCGTCAATTTTAATAGTATTTCTTCTGGTTCTCCCCACCCCAACCCCAACCGCCAGTACTGTTTCCCTTACGGAAATTGTAGTCCTGAAGACCAGATGTTAGGTCACAGGTCAAGCCACAGACGGTGGCACACATTTGACCTTAGGGCAGATCGGGGCCCTCCTGTGTGCTCACTTCCTGTTTCTCTGCCATATCCTCACCTCCCTGTCAGCGCTTCCCTCACTTCTGTACACCAGTGTATCCTGAAAGAATCAGGGCATTTCTCTTGCTTGTGGCTTAGTTTTCTTGCCTCTGGAAGGAACACCTTCTTCTTTTGGTAACCCTTAGCCGGGCTTGAATCTGCAGATGTGGAATGTGTCGCCTATTGTCTGTGATAAGCAGAAAATAAGAACAGAGAAGACGGTGGTGAAGACAGAGTCCGAATGTCCACTTGGGACATGAAGTTACACTAGTGGTCTCCTAGTCGAATGCCCAAATAACCAGAACAGAAGCTGCTTCCTCACAAGGATCAGGAAAGAGCTTTCTAGAAGATGAAGTAAGCCCCAGGAAATCCACATCTCGTTAAAGAATTCTTTAAAGGAAAATGACTTTTTAGTGGCGGGGGTCAGTGGGCAAGTCAAACTACATTTATCAGTTTGTGTTTCTCACAGTAAAATGCTGGCTCACTTCCTTTAGCCTATGTGACCTAAAGGTTTATAGTTCTCCTAGAACTATAAGCATTTTTTGTATAATAGCGATGATAACCCCTTCCTACCTTTGAAAATTCCATCCCCAGTTTCTACTTTCCTTCCATTTTGACCTTTGATTTCTTATATGAATTTTAATTTAAAAAATAAAAAGTCACTCGAGTACATCTCTTGAGCGTTCTCTTAGGCTCTCCTCATTGCGTAGGGGTGTCTTGTCCAACCTCTATGCGATAATTGTGTTTTGTCTCCTTATATTTTATGTTGCTAGGTTTCATTATTATCTCTTAGAAACCTGTTCTTTTCTAAAGAGAGACAGAACAGGAGTGCATCTGGATGGGAGGGGTGGGGAGGAGGAACTGGATTGCAGGAGGGAAAGCATATCAGAGTATATTATAAGAGAGATTAATCTATTTTTCAATAAAAGGGAAAAAAGAAAACATGAAAAGACACGAAAAAAAGTAAAATCCATATTTTAAGTATTCTATTCTGCAAAGCCTTTTGCTGTGCAGGGATCCTCTCAAAGCCGGCTGCCTCTTTTCTCATTTGGCATACAGCCAGTGCAGTGCTCTTTGGAGAAGAATATGTGTCTCTAGAACTTAAAAAGGAAAGAAAAAAAAGCCCAAGCAAGCTTGTCTTCCTTCTTTGCAGTAGAAGATATAAGTGCGGTGCTATATTCTTTATTTCAATGAACACATCTGGGCACAGTGTTCATGGCTGAACTTGTAAGTTTCACTGAATAGCCTGGTCTGTTTTTAAAGGGCATTCATTACCCATAGCCCAGAGCTTGTGTACCTTACCAAAGTCTGAGCAGGGCTCTGTCCTCAATATAGTATACTGCTGTTGGAGTGTGTGCCTACAATGTCTACACCACCCAGAATGCTTCAGGCTGCCATCTGACACGGGGTGACTTACTACACTTCTGTCAAATGAATACCAGTGTGTGTGTGTGTGTGTGTGTGTGTGTGTGTGGTGTGGTGTGTACAAACTATTTCCAGCCCAATAGAAAAACATTTACCAGTGGACATGTACACAGATCTCAGCAATCTGTTCTAGTAATGAAATCCTGTCTAGTACAACACACAGATGATCTTGGTTGTCACGTGGTTGAGTTTGCTGAATGTATTGATACTCCTCAGGGTCTCTGTGAGATCTACAGTGCCATAATGTTCATTAGAGTTATAATAATGAATGCACTCTTATGGTTTATCTTTAAACTATCTACAAAAGTCTCATGTGTGGAGGTGTGACCTGTTGATAGAGCCAATCATTGAGAGCTTATTGGAGTACAAGGTCTCTGACCTAATTAAAGATAAATTCATAATTTAACAGCATTATTAAGGAGGTCATGGAAACATTCAGTGGTAAAGCCAGGGTGAAGGAGTAGGCCACCTGAGGATGGATCCAGCTGTTCTTGGAAGCAAACTCTAAAGCTGTGAGCCAAAGCAAATCATTCTTCCATTTAATCAATTGATTAGGTATTATTTTTAATAATATGGAAGCATGACAATTGAAGATACCACAAAACTACATTTTGAGGCACTGTAAGATGGCTAAACTCATATCTGCCATTACCCCAAATATAAGAATTGTTTGTAACTTGCCATCATAGCCAATAGAAAAGACTAATCCGTCTCCATCCACACTTATTTCTCTGATAGTTCTTGTTAGGTGGGCCAAGGATCCAGCTGAGGGTAATCGAGAATCCAGGTAAATTCTCCTGCTGCTACTCACAGGGTAAGCACTGAGTGGATTCCTGAAGCTGTTAAACTCATTCTAGCCAGAACCTCATCTACTTAATCCCTGGGTGGCCCACCTCCACCTCCACAGCTATAGTAATACTTTGGGTATCTAGGTATCAATGTCAAATATTCTTCAAATACCTGGTTGTTTCTTTCTTTCTCTGAAGCAGTTGCAGGCGTGTTTAATATCCATAGAACTATATGGGGAAAAAAAGACTGAAGACAGTTTTACATTCAGTGAGTTCCTGATCTGAACAACTCCAGGTCTGGAAATTAAACAAGACATTCCTCTAAAGTAGTGTTCTTAATCTCTCTGTTCCTTCGATCCTGGTTTCTTATCCTAAATGCTAACTGGCATGGTAGTTTCCAGCCTATTTGTTCTTTCATTTCGAAATCTTGTATCTTAATAACTGTCTCTCCTGTTCCTTCTCACCAACACCCATAATGGTCCCTAAGAGTGGTGATTAAAGTACCTTCTGGGACTTCTGGGACATCATCTGGCATCTATTTTGGAGGCAAATAAGCTTCCTTGTTTATCCCTAGAGTGCCCCTTTCTATGACCCTATCCTACATTTCAAGGCCCCAGATATTCTCTATGGCTCCTGTGTTAGTGTCACAGGACTATCCTGGCTGAGTACTTAAAAATCTCTGGAGTTACCATTCAAGTCACTAAAATCCTGAAATTGCTGCTCAGCTGTGTTGCTTTTGCGCATCAGGATATGAGGCCCTCTCTGGAAGTTCCCAAATAGACACTGCAGCTTTAAATCCTGGTCAATGGCTGTTAACTGCCCCGAATTTCCCCATGTCATCTACAGAACTCTCTTCACTGTCCCCATTCTTCTCGAAACTTTCAAACGTCCCAATTACCACACTTCTAAGGGCTCTTTCCTCCTCTAGGACATTTGATCAAATCACCCTCAGTGAAAGCTTTGGCAATTATATCATCATCTTATGCTAAGTAGCCATGATCCATGTTCAACTTAACAATGGCTCTTCATTGCCAATTGAGCAGAATGCTCTGGCCTCCTAAAGGACTTCATTTTTACCATCTATATTCTCAGACTGCTCTGACTGCCAGCTATGCACCCAGAAAGCAAAGAGAATTAGATGTCCAAGAGATTGGCTATGGGAAATACTTGGGAAAGAGAAGGGAGGAATGACATAGCAGGGGTCAACAGAGGAAGCCCCCAGCAGATCTGACATTTACACACAGAACAGTGTGTGTGCCAGGATCCTTAGGAAGGCTTATCACAGCAGGGTCAAGAAATCATGGTGAGGGTGGTCTGGACCCTAGAACTAAGACTGCCCATCAGAAATGCCAAGTATTGAGCAGCTATAGGGTGGGTTAATACCCTTGTCATGCTTGGTTGTGGCTGGAAATCTGTAGCTACAGCCAGTCAGAACTTCTAATAACGCCAAGGCTGATCCCAAGGTTCACAGTGGGAGTTATCTGTCCACTGCTGTCCTCATAGTACACTTATAGTTGGCATCTCTGAGCAACACACTTCCAGGACAGTCACAATAACTTACCTTGGCTGAGTCCTTAAAGATCTCTGGAGTTAACATACAAGTTACTATATGCTAAAAACAAAAATTTTTAAAAAATCATTTATAGTTAATAACAATGATAAACCAGAATTTACAGTTGAACTCTCATGCCCCATCCAGAAACCAGAAGAAAAGCCGGATAGTCATATGTATGTGAGAATTAATAATACAGAGAACACAGTATTTTAATAAGCAAAGAATGGAGGGAAACAAAATATAATTTAATTTTAATCTCTGGTGTAGAAAGAATGGCTTAGCCGTACAAACAAAAGAAAATAAAATTCACACAATCATAATTTCTCTTAATCAAAAAAATGCTCCAAACGAAATTAAAAAGCAAACTAGAAAAAAATAAAAAAATTTAATGTGCTTACTTTTAATATCCTTACATAAGGATTTTTAATTTTTTTTAAACAAGGCATTCTCTAACTTGTGGCTGCTGCTTTCTAGTTTGTACTGCACTGTACAACAGTTCATTTCAGCACATTGGTCTTCATTCCAGAACTAGCTAGCTCAGAGGCTGCAGTGAACAATTTGGATCAAAGCTAGTCAATCTATGATACTTTGCGTTTAAGTCATTGTCTTTTTTTTCTTTCAGAATGTGCTACTGTGGGCTTTCTATTACACTGTCTGTGTTATGTGGGACCCTGCAACATAGGTATGACTATTCATAGCCCAGTCTATCCATGACTAATTTTAAGACTTTTCTATAAAAACTACATTAGTCCTTCCCGCAGCTCGTCACGGTGTGCTTGTAAGATGGCTGTTCTGGTGACGTTTTTTAGCATGCAGACAAAAGTTTTCTATCACCTTGTGTCTCCTAGCAGTTCATGCCTACATTTACAAAGCCAGGGAACCAAACAAAATAGCCATGTGGCTGACACTGGCCAGGAGTTTTACACTTTCATGTGTATGATGATAGCTTACTTTCCAGTCTTATTACTTGTGTCTTAATTTATTTATTCCTATCACTCAGTAATTTATTTTTCTCTTCTATGTTGTGATCGTCTAGTTTTTACTTCCTTCTACTGCTTTCAGTCTTCCATGCATTGCTAGTACCAGGCCCCGGGTTGTCTTTCTCCCTTTCTCTACAGTTCTAATGTTATCCGAGCAGGCCTGTGAATAAGAACGGACATCTTAGGAGACAGAAACTTAAATCTCAGTGACCCTGCCATGAAGTGAGTGCATGCTTCATTTACGGGAAGAATCTAGCCTTAAAAAATCAGTGGAGAGATCAGTCTATCACTCGGTGAGATCAGAAAGAAGGTTCCAGAGGATCGGCATTCCTCCCGGAGTCTCCAGGGTTCTGGTTATCTTTAAATGCCAGAGGAGACAGAAAGTCTGCAGGGATGGGAATGTATGCGGGAGCCAGCACCTGCCACTAACCTCTTCCAAGAACAAGATACTTTGTTGTGTAATACCAGCACCTGCCACTAACTTCTCCAAGGGCAAAATACTTTGTTACATATTTATTTTTATCTGGGGATAGAGTTTGAAAATGTAAAGAGTACTAAGGAGAAGGAGCACAAAGTTTCAAGTTTTCTTGGTTTGTTTTCTATTAAAGTTGCTACCTTTATAAGAGAGAGAGAAAGTAAGAAAGAGAATGTGTGTGTGTGTGTGTGTGTGTGTGAATAAGTATGAGAGTGTATGCATGTTAGAGAATGTATTAATGTGTATGTGAGTGTGTGTGTGTGAGTGTGTGTGTGTGTAAATAAGTATGAGAGTGTATGCATGTTAGAGAATGTATTAATGTGTATGTGAGTGTGTGTGTGAGTGTGTGTGTGTGTGTGAATAAGTATGAGAGTGTATGCATGTTAGAGAATGTATTAATGTGTATGTGAGTGTGTGTGTGAGTGTGTGTGTGTGTGTGTAAATAAGTATGAGAGTGTATGCATGTTAGAGAATGTATTAATGTGTATGTGAGTGTGTGTGTGTGTATGTGAATAAGTATGAGAGTGTATGCATGTTAGAGAATGTATTAATGTGCATGTGAGTGTATGTGTGTGTGAGTGTGTGTGTGTGTGAATAAGTATGAGAGTGTATGCATGTTAGAGAATGTATTAATGTGTATGTGAGTGTGTGTGTATGAGTGTGTGTGTGTGTGAGTGTGAATAAGTATGAGAGTGTATGCATATTAGAGAATGTATTAATGTGTATGTGAGTGTGTGTGTGTGAGTGTGTGTGTGTGTGTGTGAATAAGTATGAGAGTGTATGCATGTTAGAGAATGTATTAATGTGTATGTGAGTGTGTGTGTGTGTGAGTGTGTGTGTGAGTGTGTGTGTGTGTACAACTTTCAGGTGCACTCCACCTTGTTTTTTTGAGATGTGATCTCTCTGTGCCTGGAACTTTGCCTCTTAGGTTAGACCAGCTGGCCGGTCATCTAGAGATCACCCTGTGCCTCTACCCAGCTCCATCCAAATAATATTAAAAATTCTACAGAACAAATAGCTTTTCTTATATGTCATTTACACTAGTAAGAGTGCCTGTGTGAAGCTGGGCGGTGGTGGCGCACGCCTGTAATCCCAGCACTCTGGGAGGCAGAGGCAGGTGGATTTCTGAGTTCGAGGCCAGCCTGGTCTACAGAGTGAGTTCCAGGACAGCCAGGGCTACACAGAGAAATCCTGTCTTGAAAAAACCAAATCCAAAAAACCAAAAAAAAAAAAAAAAGGAAAGAAAGAAAAACAAAAAAGAGTGCCTGTGTGAGAGACATTATCAGATAAGGAATTACTGAGTCGCAAGGAATTTATTCCGTGAGACTGCCCTCCTTGGCGACCTTGGGAATGTTCACCTCCAATAGCAACGCCTCACTGGTGTCTCCCCACACCACAGCTCCCCCCCCCCCCAACACTGCAGTCTCACTGCACACTCTGCCACAAGTTAAAAAGACATCCATGTATCTCTCCATGTGAACAATTTGGTGCGATTGCTCACTCTCTCTTAGTCTATGAGGCTGTTTTAACAAGAAGGCTAAGAGCAGAGTGGCCAAGAGGCAAGAATGTATTCCTCTCACTTCTGAAGTCTGGGAAGTCCTAGATAGAGACATCGACAGGCCCTGTCTTCCAGTTCCTCATACCAGCTTCAGAGACAGCAGTCTTCTCTCCACATCGCCATGTGGTGGAGGAGGTGAGGCGTGTGCTTCTCCAAAGAGTCCCTTGTAACTCTGCCGATGCCATGCACGAGGGATTGATTCAACCACATGCCCTCAGCACTCCACAAGTCCCCACCTTCTTAGACCAGTGCTTGGCCGTGTAAAGCTCAGTATATATAAATGTTAAGTGTGGGCTGTACAGGCATCTATACCTAAGCACAGGCTTATCCATGGCTTTTTTCCCCTTCTTACAAACTGTTAATAATTCTTTATATAATTGGGAGATTAGCTCATTGTCAATGATATAAAATATAAATACCTTTTCTGTCTGCCTTTTGTTTATTGTTTTGTTCTTCAAGAAAAGGTTTCTTTCAAAGAATGGATTGTGTCAATCTGCCATCTTATGACTTTTGCATTTGAATACTTTCTGAATAAATAGGATTCCCTATTCTTCTTTAACAAAAGAAGTAATAAAGGAGAGCTGACGTCGTTTAGACCTGAGTGCTGGATGCTAGAAGCCAATTTACTTTTGTTTCAGATGACCACTCTGTTGCCAGAACCAATTTCCAAGTAGTCCGTCTTTTCCATAAGAGATTTCTTGTTGATTATAACATGTACCTAGACCACTAGGCATATACGAAATAATATTCTCATATTGTATCACTGACATTTATGAAGCAATTTCCCACAGTGTTAATTGTAGAGGACTCCAGTTTCTTTATCTCACAATATACTATAAAATGTGCCTATTACTGGCAAAAGAATCCTTCTCTATATTTTTAATGAGAAGCCTATTAACAATTTTTAAAAGATTTGTTTATTTTATTTATATGAGTACACTAAAGCTATCTTCAGACACACCAGAACAGGGTATTGGATCCCCATTACAGATTCTTATAAGCCACCATGTGGTTCTTGGGAATTGAAATCAGGACTTATGGAAGAGCAGTCAGTGCTCTTAACCCATGAGACATCTCTCCAGCCCTGACTACTAACAATTTTTATGCTTATATTTTCCAATTAGATTCAAAGTTAGCTTGTCTACTTTCAAAAATATTCCAGTCGTGTGTATAAACACACACACACACACACACACACACACACACATACACACACATCCAAATCAAACCAGCTTTACTAACTGTAGGATAAATGATATCCTTTGGTTCTTAAGTACAGAGATGATAGAATTTTCTACTTACGCAAGTCTTTTTCTGATAATCAGAGTAGCATTTTGAAATTTCCAGTTCCCCAGGTCAGTTCATTATTAGGTGTTTTAGTTGCTGTTGTTTGGTTATTGTTTAGATTTGGTTTTGGCTGCCATTTTAATTTCCTAGTACCTTGTAACTAGTAATTTTACATACGTAGCATTCTCTTTATATTAAATCTCTATCCCATTATACTAAACAGCTTTTTAAGTGATTTTTTTAACTCATTTGCCATTGTTTATTTGACTATCTTGGACCTCCTCATCCTTATGATAGCTCTGCCTACTCAAGCCTTTAGTTCTGTTTCTGATGACTCTGCATTATCAGACTGTCATGCTCCTTTTGTCTTGTCTTGGTGGGTCATGCGTAAGCTGCTTGGGTCAGAGCACCTCAGCTCTTCCTTCTTAGAGCATGGATCCTGCTAAGCCAACACTGTCTGGGTTCTGTTTCAGTTTACTGGGTTCCATTTGTTGAAAGGAGAGTTAAGATTGTTGCTACTTTTCAGAGACAAAAGAGATGACCATTTCATTTTAAAGTATTGGTTAATTACTATATCGAACAAAAGGGATACAGAAACTGTAGAGACCATATCCGGTGGTTAGGCACGGCCCCTAGTTGAGGGATGGGCCTACCCACCCACCCCCCTCAAAAATATTAATCCAGAATTCCTCCTGACAAAAGGAAATTCAGGGACAGAGAGTAGAGCAGAGACTGAAGGAAAGGCCTTCCAGAGACTGCCCCACCTGGGGCTCCATCCCATCTGCTGACCCCAAACCCAGACACTATTGCTCATGCCAAGAAGTACTTACTGACAGGAGCCTAGTATAGCTGTCCCCTGAGTGGCTCTGCCAGAGCTCCGACCAATACAGATGTGGACAGCCAGCCATCAGACTGAGCTCGGGGATCCCAATGGGGAAGTTAGGGCTGTAGGAGCTGAAGGGGTTTGCAACCTCATAGGAAGAACAAAAATATCATCCAACCAGACCCACCCAAAGCTCCCAGGGACTAAATACCAACCAAAGAGTACACAGGGGGGTGCCCATGGCTCCAGCTGGATGTGTAGCAGAGGATAGCCTTATCTGGCATCACTGGATGGCCCCTTGGCCCTGTGGAGGCATGATGACTCAGGATAGCGAAACGCCAGGCCTAGGCCTCTGAGCTAGGAGTAGGTGGAAGGGTAGGAGAGCGCTCTCATAGATGCAGGGGTGAGGGAGAGGATAGGGGGTTTGTGGAGGGGAAACTGGGAAGGGAGATAACACTTGAAATGTAAATAAATAAAATAACCAATAAAAAATGAAAAATTATAAATTAAAAAAATATATAGGATTTACAGCATTGAGTTAGGTCTGCACCTTTTGTCCAGATTTCTGGCCGGGTTTTGTGTCTGTTCAGCTGACTCATGTGGCCGGTGACGTGCGCAGGCCCTGCTGCCGCTGACTTGCAGCAGTGTTTTGTGCAGAGTGCACGTCCCTTATCAGATGAAGGAGCAGCAGACATTTTCCCCGTTCTTCAGAATTTCTGTTCACTTCCTTGATGGTGGTTTTTGATATGTGAACCTTAACAGGCTCAGTTTCTTCCATATTCCTGAGCTTATGGTTTTTAAGTTCATGCTTTGAGACTTTTGGAATTATTATTTTTATCGAATTTTATTGACATACATGGGAGCCGTGTCACAAAGTGATTTTCATTCAGTTGGCCGGATTCACCCCGACTTTTTCCCTGCTTGCCCCTCCCCTCCCATTATTTCCTCCCAGACTCATATCCAGAGTCATGTCCTAAATGCATATATGACTAGATGCATATATGTTTAAAATATGTATAAGTTGAGAATCTACCAATGAGAAATGCAGTATTTCTCATCTTACTCTGCTTGATATGATGGTCTTCATTTACCTCCATGTTCTTGCCATTGTCATAATTGTATTCTTTATGACTGAAAAGAAAACTCCTTTCTGTGCATATACCACAGTTTCTTTATTCATTTATCTGTGATTGTTTTTGAATGCGGTACAAAGCATAATCCCATTCTTTCTTCTCATCCCTCTTTTTCAATTCAGATTAATACCGTGCCTCACAGATAATAGGCAAACACTCTACCACTGGACTAGTGAAAAGAAGAAATACCTACTTCTTTTACTTTTTTTTTTATTTAAGTCTTGCTTAATTAGCCAGATGCCCTCTCCCTGCCTCAGACTTCCAGGTGCCTGGAACTGCATCTGTGATTGCCCCACCGTAGCCTCTAACCACATTGTTTGCATGTGGCTGTCTTATCTTCTCAGCATCGTTGGATAGGGGCTTTCTTTCACCACCAAAAGGCTTCTGGGCTCTTTCAAAAAAAAAAAAAAACCAGTTGATAAGAGGGTGAGGGCCTGTGCAGAGGGTAAGGAGAGGTAATGTGTTTGTGTATGGAGGGGTCTGGTCAACGGACACTAGGGAAACTTAGCAAGTATCAAAATGAAGCCCATTATTTTATAGAACAAACATACAGTAAAATCAATTGATCACCTACAGTGTATTTATTTAAATATGAATTTAGATCTTTAGATAGATATACTGGGATCATTTTGAAACATCAACCTTCCAGAACCAGGGCTGCGTGACTGCTTAGATGGTATATTGCTTGTCTTGCACACACAAAGCCCCCGGTTCAGTTCCAAGCAGCACATAAACCAGGCATGGTGGTACACATGTGTGATCCCCACACTAGGGAAATGGAGGCAGGGATCAGAAGGCCATACTTGGCTACCTAGCAAGCTTAAGACCAGCCTGTGCTTCGTAAGATTGCCTTAAAAAGGCAAATCAATCTGCAGAGTTCTGGTTTTTGACTGTCATTCTTTAACGCATTTACCTTGAGCGTCATTTCTGGTAAGACAGATGTCACTTCGGTCATTTGCTAACTGTCAAACATTTTCATGTCAAAGTTTTTCAGTCCCCTGTTTCCTCATTCTTGCTTTTTGCGTTTTTTTTTTTTTCAGTGAACAGGGTAAGTTACTTCCTTTTCTGTATATTCTTCACATACACAACACACACACATTCACAAACAACCACACACAGCTGTACTCATACCCCTCACACGCAGGGACAACACACACATGCTCACACACACACACACACTCACACACCACACAGACTGCACAAAAATACAAACACACACATAGCACATGCAGCATAGACATGTAAACACACATACACAGTACAAATATACACAGACTGCACACAGACACAAACACACACATGTTACATAGACGCACACACACATATACAACACACACACAATCTTACAAAAACCACACTCATGCACACACCCCTCTCTCCTTTCTGTGTGCTTTCCTCTGTGCTGGGGGTTGAACTCAGGCCTTCCCAGGTGCTTCAGAGCAATCTCCCAGTAGCACCCAGGCCCCTAAAGTCACACTGATACCAACTGACAACTGTCTTCTTTTGTCTTACTGACATCACTGCTTACGTTTTTTATACACTATGAACGCATGGTGAAATTTTTCATTGTCAGTTTGGTGGCATGTGGAATAAACCAAAGGATATACTCTGAGGTGTGTTTGTGAGGGCACAGACTAGAGAGGTTTAACAGAGGAGGGAGCACCCATCTTGACTGTGGTTCACTTCATGCCATTGGAGGTCATGGACTGGACAATAAAGATCTACTGACTGGGGAAGCAGCAGTCACCTCTTTTCCTGGCTGTGGCTGCCACATGACCAGCCACCTTGCACCCCTGCCACCAACGCCTCCCCACCACGATGAACCTGATGAACCTTATCCTCAAACCACAAGCCAGAATTAACCTGCCTTCTCTAAAGAGCTTCCGTCAGGTATTTCCTCAGGGCGATGAGTAAAGTCACGGGTACAGTCCTTGATAGTATGGATTAGCAATTTACCTTTTAACTCATTTACCTTTAAATCTTTGACTACAAATCAAAGCCACAAAGCACTGGCTTTCGTATTCACCCATCACAAAAGAAGTAGCTTCTATTAACCCACGTGCTCACCCTCATTGAAGACAACGTGTCATGGGGATTGAGGTTCCTGTTGTTTCTCTTCACCAGAAGGACCACTCCTCAGCATCCCTTGGCAGTCAGGCCTACTTATACTTAAACTCTCTCAGCTTTTATTTTTCTAGGAATGTCTTAATTTCTCTGCATGGTCTAATGGATAGTTTTGTTAGACTTGGTCCTTTGAATTGGCAGCTTTTTGTTTTCAAGTTGGGACAGTGATGAAGGAAATGACAGAGAGGGCTTCCTTCCTTGGATCTGATTTTTAGTGACAACCTCACTTATTGAGGCTGTCCCTCATGAGAACTCAAAAATGAACAGACTGTCTGGCGATTTTCATGTTGGTCTGTCTGTCTGTCTCTATCCTTGTTTTCTAACAGAAGTGTCTTCACTACAAACCTTTTCTTTCTGTGTGCATTTGATGCTGGCGTGTGAGAGAGGGCAGAATATTCAAATATTTAGATATCTCTTTAAAAGAAGATAGCCAAGGGAGCCCATCTGAACTTAGCAGAGAGTGTGAGATCACTTCGGTAAATGGAGATTGTTGACCATGGTTGTGAAAGAATTTAGGAGCCTTAACAGAGGCTCTGCGCATATGCAAAAATTAATATATAGGATTAATGCACTGACCACTAAAATGACTGTATCAATAGTGTCATTAAATATCATCACTATATTTATAGTCTGTCCTATAGTTTTATATACCTCGTCCATTCTAATTTAGGGCTCAGCTAATTGACTTGCTTGGTCAGATACCAGCAAATGAGTCTCAAGGAGTGACTTGGAGATGTACACGTTGAGCATTTTAGTTACTCCCATCTTTGCCATACCATGGGAACATAGCCTAATCTAGACAAGGGAGAAATTAGGCACTGTCAGCATCTAAGATGAGACTGTTCTTACATGAGTCCATGCGTTTAGTGGTCCTCCAACACAAAGCAGAAGGGGACATCCAGCTGATATCAGAAGCATCGTCTAATAAAATAGACGACTCACAAAGACCTTCAAAAATGTGTTTAAATTAACTAAGATTCAGAATGGCTGTTTTTACATCTGCAAGATAGAAGCAGATAACCGTGTACCCTGGAAGAAAGAAGCTACACTCTTTATCCTGTGCTTTGTTTTAAATATTAAGTATTCAGAATTTCTCACAGAGTAGACTTGACAAGCGTGTGAGTCATTCTGATGTAATGAGTGGACATGACTGATTTTATTTCTCACCAGGAAAGCTCTTAAGAGTCTAACCCACGGCTCTTATCTATCAAGACGAAGCACCACTGTGCCTTGTTGTGTCTCAGTAGGAGTTGCGTGCACAATAAGCAGACTTCTCTCTCTCCTAATGCCCATAACGGTCTGTAAGTTCTTGGTCTCAACATTCAGCTATCTGAACACAGAAAGAAGGCATAATTGTCAACGAACAAAGATAACAACGAGAGATTACCAGAGGTCAGCTGGGTTATAACTCGTGTTTGCTTTTCCAATGTGTTTACTGCTACCGAGGTCTGCTTAAGACTGGCTGCGTTATACATTCACCTAAAGAAGACCCCTGGACTTCCCTATCTACATCCACAGTAGAACCTTTGAACACTGTTTGATCTAGGCAACATGATGGCTAGCTAATATTTGACCATTTGCTGTAGTTCATGAGGTTAGTTTCAGAAGACTGACAAAAAATTTTTTTGAAAGATGGCATTGAAAACTCCCAAGATGGCACATTTATTCTTTTCGTGCTCCTAGAAAGATTTCATATTTCTGACAAGAAATAAAAAATGCTCAATATAAAAAAAATCTTGCATTTATACTTTTATGTCTTCACCAACACAATAAAAGAACCAAAAGTACACTTACAAACTAAGGCCATGATTTTGGAAGTTCTCTTGAGCCCTCTGTCCCCTAAGTCACATGATATAATTCATCAGAAAATTCTAATAGGTCTATGTTCAAACTGTTTTTCAATGACAAACATGTCTATTCCTTCAGGATCCTCAACACAAAAAACAGTTGATCCCCTGCCTCGACATTAACGACTTGTCCTTTCACCCAGCCTTTAATTTTTGGTCCTAATGTTATTTTTTACTATTTTTTAAAATACCTTGGTGTATGCACATGTGGTGGGTCCAGTGTGCATGAGGAAAAGCCAGAGGACAACTCTCAGTAAATGGTTCTCTTCTCCTGCTCTGCATGCTGCCAGAGACCAAACTCAACTCCTCGGGCTCAAGAGCAGACACCTTCCCTTGCTGAGTCATGTTGCTGGCCCACAAAAGTGTTATTTTTAGGACGCTAACACACTATCTGTTTAGTCATCAGAACCATGGATTTATGATTGACTGAATTCTATTATCTGATAGGTAGGCCTTATTTTTATTTTATAAATTGTCCTAAGAAGGTACTTCTTCTGATTCAGAATGCAGTTGGAGATCACAATTACTACAACTATGTCTCCACTGTCGTCATGAATCTGGAATTCCTGTCTTGACAGCTAAGAACTCAGAGGTTGGGAAGAGCAAGATTGGTTATCGTATTACATGTCTTTAAGTTTAATATTATCATATTTCCTCTAGTTTAGTCTCAGGTAGGCATTTTGCCATACAAACCACAGTACCTTCACTGTACAGAAGTCTGTGAAACACCTATTTTTAACCAACTGATTAAGGTTAGCATGAGTAATAGTGGATATGATACATTTGCCTCTTGATGAGGCATATTGAAAATGGTGGTTCACATTCATAATAGTCAAAAGAAGAAAGCAAACCACATATTTACAATTAAAAAGGAGAAGAAGAAAGGAAGGAAAAGGAAGAATGACTCGTAGAACAAGTACCAACAATGGATATAAGTTTCATGAATTCATCTTTATGTGATTTAGCCTGTAAAATGATAATATTCATATTATCTGGGGGATCAGAAATGGGTTAATGTTCTCCATTGATTAAGGAATTAAAAGGCAGAAAAAAGATTTTGAAAATCAAGCAAAGCTTAGGTTTATTCTGAGAGGAAACAGAAATCAAGTTTAAAAGACAGGCCCCAGGGCAGGGAAATCTCGGAGACTGCCCGGACGAGGAAAATGGAGAAGAGTAGGAAAAGGTCTTGCTGTTTGAGCTAAGGCAGCATGGATGTCAGCCACTTGTGGGACAAAAAGCCACATTGTGGCTTTAGAGGAAAGTTGCACACCGGTCCCTGCCTCCCCACCACACACACACTAAATACTTAGATTCTGGCCATCATCAGAAAAAAATAGATCACAAAGGACAAGAAAGAGGCCAAGCCAAGGCTCTGAGACATGGACAGAGCCAGCCAAACCACATGCAAGTAGCTCAGGACTGTACTAGGGGTGGAAATTCAGGGGAGAAAAAGTATACTATCTCTTCAAACTTTAAATATTTAAATTGAAAATATTTTAATTTTAAAAAAATATTCAAATTTAAAATAATTTAAAATGATCCCTTAAATTAAAGGACCATTATCCCACCTTATGTTTTCAATGCGACTTAAGGACAGTCAGCTTTTCTATGGGGCAATGCTCAGGTGACTGTGATAGATGGGCCTTACCTACTGTGTCAGCCTTTTAATGTTTGGATAGCTTGGAATGTTGTCTCTCTCCCACCCCAGACAGAGATTTCATCCTCTTGAGAAACAGTTAGTTTTCCTTTAACTGGCCTTCCCTGGCAGCTGTGTCATTACCTTTTGGAAAACAGTCTCGAGGCACGTGAGTCCTATTCTCTTGGAGAAACAGAATACCACTCTTGGGCCGAACAACACCCAGGAATGATCACACGGAGAACAGGGCGTCCCTAGGCTCCCACTGCGTCAATGACCTCCTTGGTCATCAGGCCCCATCCACAGCACAGCACCTCTGAACCTTACATTCAAATACCCACTTGCCTGCTATTCTTGGTTTTCTGAAATGAACCTCAGGTCCACAGTGCACGAGATAGAACTCACGTTCTATTATTTCCTCAGCCCTGCGTACTGCCCTGTGTCATCGTTCAGAACTGCCCCCTTCCTGTTCTGTACCACATTTTCCAAACCACGGGTGTGCCAGCACTGCTACCCTTTACTACCTAAGTGGCTCTTGAGTCCCACCACCACCCTTGGACGTAGCTGATGCTATTATATGCTATTATTTCTCCATGTCTGTCTAATAGATCCAGCTTCTCTATTCACACCCACTCTGCCCACTGCTCCCCATACTATTGTTAGATGACTTGGATAGGGATGCCAAGTATGACATCAACACCTTTAAAATCCTTCAGGCTCTATTTTCTGCCCTTAAGTTCACATAAAACTCAGTCAGGCCCAGAGATCTCATGAGTCTGCCCCACACCTCCCCAGCATCCCTTGCTTGGTCTTCACACTAGCAACACTGGAGTCTCTGACAGAACCCAACGCCTCTCTCCACCATGAGCTTCTGAAAGTCTTCATGTCACCAGGAACTTTTTCACAGGAGCCGCTCTTTCCTTGCAGAGCAGATGAGGAACTCCCAAGACAAGCATGTTCCATAGAACCAATTACTTTCCCACCTACAGGTCATCATGGCTGCATTTTGGCCTTTATGTGCATCTGCCTTTCCTACTAGAATATACAGCAACATGAGGAGTGTTGGTGTCTAGTCAGGGTCACCACTGTATCTCCAGAACATTGTCTGACCCAATTAATTTATTGGCTATTAAAAAATAATAATAATACTTGAATGGTAAGCATGTCCTAGAGAAGTATTCACATGCATATCCATCTTGGGATTTTTTTTTTAAATGACATCCATCCTCTCCATTGGGATGGTCAAACATGCAAAGTGTTAGTTTAAATCATGGGGTAGGCGTCCCCAGGGCCACAAGGCTTCTCGCTTTAGCTGGACTTGAAGGTATTGGCTTAAATAGTTTCTGATTTTTTAAGTATTCTCCTAGCTTGAAACCCAGCCTTAACTCATTTGTCCAGATCCCTTCATTATCACCAGGGCAAACTTGCAGATGTGAAATTTGCCTCTCTCTCTCTCTCTCTCTCTCTCTCTCTCATCCCCCCCCCCCCCCGTGTGTGTGTGTGTGTGTGTGTGTGTGTGTGTGTTAAATTCTTTTGTAAAACATTTTTTATTTATTCACCTTACATCTGGATCACTGCCCCTTCCCAGTCGCTCCCTCTCTCAGTCCTTCCCTCATGCCCCAATCTCTTCTCCTCTGAGTGGGTGGGAGAGCCCCCTGGGTATTGCCTACCCTGGCAAGATATGACATTTTTAATGAACATTCTAACACAGCTGTTTTGAAGTTGTCTTAGTACATGTGGCCCCTCTAACCATTGTTAATAATTCCTTGTTGTTCACTGTCACATGACCAGTGTCTGTAAGAGGTGATAGGTTCAAAAACAATATCAGAGGTTTGGTAGGAACCAGTGTGAGGAGGGTCAGTGTATTTAAGGACCATGCTCCTTTGGTCAGTTTTAGAGAACTGTGGACATGGGATCTGTGGAATGATGGGAAATCTCACAATCACAGGAACATCACTGACCCAAAAGCATTGCTTAAAACGAATTAATCTCTTATATGATGACTATACTTGGGAGGATAAAGGATATATTCTGTCTTGGAATATCTGGACTATAAATCCAAGTTTACTTAAATCTCAAATATAGAACACCAGTTTCAGGACAAGGCTTTATCATAGCCAACTGAAAAGATATTTTAAGTTCATTTCCTCACTACAAGGATGCAGAGAGATCTTTGGTTTATGGAAGAAGACCCATTCCAAAAAAAAAAAAAAAAAAAAAAAAAAAAAAAAAACCTCAAACAAGGGTCATTAGGGTATTAGTAGGGTATTAGCAACCAAAGGGAAACTTCTGGACTTTACCTCTGAGAGTTTTATATCAGAGGGAAGACTGCTTTTGCAAATGGATTTTTAGAGATTAAGGCTCTGGACAATGGTCACTACAAAGATCAATGTTATCTCCAGCTGCATTTTCCAAATCCCTCATAATTCATTGCAAATGAGTCATTTTACTGACTCCCTATGCACAATTCTTTGTCAATTACACCTTACCATACTCCTGATCACTTAGTGAGCAGAAAGCTTGGATTTCACCAACAGTACTAGCATTTTAAGCCTGTCTCTGTGCCACAGCCCCAAACTCTAGAGTCTAAAGAGTCATTCTTTCATTAGGACTTGAGCCTAACATAATATGCTTACAATTCCCCGCTGGACACTGCTGAGGAAGAGAGGCAATACCCTGGTTGTCTTAGAAGAAAAAGAGATCTATCTTTAAGAAATAGAGTACCTTGGCATATTATTGTATGCCTGTAATGCTGGTCCTTGACAGGCTGAGGCAGGAGGATTGTGAGATCCAGGCCAGCTACACAGGAAGATGTTGTATCCAATTTAAAAAAAAAGAAATGAAAGAAACAGAAACCAGCATACACCTATATAGTAAGTCCTAGGAAATCCTGATGAGTACAGGGAGGTGTTCCAATGATGTCACAGGACATTCTCTCTATATGGAAGATAATGTGTTGTATACAATAAAGTGAAGAGTATTTTGGATTTTGACATGCCATATATATATAGTATGACATCTGACTCCCAGGCAAACCAGAAACTTGCCCAGATTAGTGAAACAAAATGTTTTACAACTGGTCAATCCCTAGGTAAAGCTATAAGCTTCTGTGACTACAACCAGACTGGCCCTTGGCCCATAGCTCTTGGCTTAAGTACCTTAAAAAGATAGACCTTAAACTCTCTGAGGGCTCTGATTGACTTATGTCATGTGACACATGGCTTCAGGGGAACAAAATACTATGACTTGGTCAGATCCAACTTTCATCCCCGGTTAATCCCTGAAAACAAGGAAGAGTCAGTGTGGGATATCTGTATTTTAGGAGAGGTATTTCCCCAAATGAGCAGGCATATTTCTTTGAAGGCAGCTAAATTTGCTTGGCAGACGAAACAGTACATGCCAACTAAACAGCTAACATGAAAAACTATAGTAACTGTCTTGATACCTAAAGATACAGGATCTGGAAATTAATGGTTCAAAGTAATACAGAATTATTTGGAAAATATGACATGAGCTTGCCTCCATGAGCTTGCCTCTCACTTAGTAATGTTAATTTTCTAAAGGTCTTCTGTAAGAATGCCTTCTTTGAAAGGGCCAGTGGCTGGTATCCATGATGACCCAACAGTGTTGCAGCCATGAAACAGAACATTGGATGAGGAAGACACCAAGCCTGGAACATGAAATTTCCCATGGTAGACACCGCAGGGCTGATTTACAGCCCTATTAGTAACTGTTCTCTCTCTGTGAGGCACAGACCCTGGCTTGCAAACATCCAATTATAAAGCAAGTGTACACTCTGGTCTGCCCTACATAAACTGGGCGTGGTCTAGTCTCTGTTGAAATATCACTATGCTCACTCTAAAGCACTCTATAAACACAATGAGACAAGAGGCTCTGCGGTCTGCAGGGGTTAACGCACTATTTAAATGGGTTGCTCTCTTGGAATACAATTCATAAGATGCACTTAATAAAAAATCCTGTTGAATGACCCCACTCCTAGCAACTACTAGATTTCTACCACACAGGAGGCAATCAAACACGTTTCTGCAAGAAATTTTGCCACGCATTAGGCTTCATTAATATTTATTTTAAAGTTTACTTTTTATTGTAACAAATATAAAGTCATTGATGTCTTATAAATTTTCAAAAATGCTTTAAGTACAAAAGAAAATACATTAGTAAATGAGAGACGTCGTAGTATTTGGTGTGTACTTGACACAGTCGACATGCATAACTGATGTGAGGAAAGCCCATGCAATACTGGAAGGGAAAGAGGTGAGGCGTGGCTGCTGTGCTGCTGATTATAAACTCATTGCTTCAGTCAGCTTTCTTTCTTCAGGGATACCATTTACCTATATCCGGGATGACAGCAAGAACATGAGTTAGACGGGATATGGCACATTTAGATCTTGAACGTAAGACTTATTACAAGGCAGCCTCTCTTTTTAAAATGTGCACAATGTTTATATTACAATAGTACTGAATTTTCTAGTTAACATATAAAATGGTGGGTGGTGTTCTGTCTCAACACCTGTATATCTTGGATTTTGCTCATATTTGTACTTTTTTCACCTTTATTTTAATTCTCCTTTCCTTTGGCCTGATCCTAAACAGACTCACTTCTGCTTTATGTTGTCTATAGGACATATATATATATATATATATATATATATATATATATATATATATGTATCATATTATATGTATCTTATACCATATCAAATGTACCATATAGGACACATGCATATATATGTCACACACACACATATATAAAATCTAGATTGCAAGGAGAACTTTTTTTTTACCATCTTAATTTAAAATAATTACTCTGCATTATTTTTCTGTGTTTGGTTTTAAAAGAAGAAAGAGAGGAAGGGGTTAATTCTAAGTTACTCCTCTTTCTGAACCAGGCTCTAATGTTTTATTTTCTCAAAAAAGCCTGAAAACTTTTCTCATAATAAACAAGCAGAATGAGGCTGGCTGCGGGTTGTATGACTGTACCTTTTAACGGTGGCTTCAAAAGTACCACATGCACTGGAAGGGCAGAGAGAATGCGAGAACCTGAAAGAGCATCAAGTCTTGGACCTAGTCCAGAAGGTAGTGCTATTGTCTGCCCTTAACTGCTCTATTATCCCAGCCAGCGCTCCGGCCCAGGAATACAGCATCACCAGCCAGTTCCCGTGCTAAACTTTTGATGGGAATTTAAAAGAAAACAGCTAACTGCATAAAACAGGCTGCAAATCAACTTTAAGCTGATAAAGGTCCATATAGGCAGCTATAAATAAAATGACTTGCTCTCCAAGAGACGACCTGTGGGTCCCCATCACCCTTATAAAGAAAAAGCCCATCACTGTTTCACAATACCCATGCACTGATCAGCCCCTCCACACACCAAGCTGAGATGAACAGGGTGACAGGCAGGGTGCTCTTGAAAACACACAATGGGCTTTGCAGATGCAACAGAATAAACTGGAAACTCAGAAAAACAACATCTTAATGTAAACGAATAGAGGGAAAATAAAGGCTGTAACTGTCCCTCAGTTCCCTCCCCAGGAAGCCTAATACCACTTAGTTTTAAATGTTTGGAAGGCAGAAAGAACCATCTCTCCTAGTTAACACAGAATGCTATGCTGGTCTCTCTCCCCCTTTCGCAATTAGACCTTTGAAAGGCTCACTGAGAAAACAGTAACAGCAAACCAACCAAGAGGAGATGGTACCCTCTAGTCCATAACATGGGTCAATGTGCAGAAAACATAAGAAAACAAGAGAGGAGTAAGTCAGTCCTAACTTACTTACTTTCAACCCAAATGCCAGTTCCCCAAAAATCTTTTTAGAAAATAACTGGGGAAAAAAATGAGATTGAGCAGGCAAGAGGCCTCCAAAGGAAAGTCCTTTTTCATCAGGTGTACTGAGTTCTACGTGATTCTTCCGTCAAGGAAAGCTGCCCAGTACTGAGCACAGCACCCCAACATATCAAACAAGTACCATCATCTCCTGATACCATCTCCAACAGCACATATTCAAGATGTTTAGTCTCCTAATAGTCAAACAGTTTAAAATCTACCTTTTCACAAGTCTCAAAATATATTTACAATTTTCCTAGAAATTTTGTGACTGCTACTCATTGCAGCACCACAAGTGAGCAAGGCTGACATCTCAGGAGAGACAGACCTCTGTGGTCAGAGAGAAAGGTGCTGTATCATTTTTGTTACACTTATGTCCCTTTAATATTTTTTTCTCTTTACAAAGACAGGCATGGAATTAGAGGTAAGAACTTAAAAGTTTTCCACTTTCAGTGACGAATATTTATAACAAAGTTTGTTTCTTCATCAATCTCCTGGATGTTTACAGAGGCACAGCGCCCATCAATATATTGAACGGTCTACTTGAATCACATTAGCATTTAATTAAATGAAGCAATCAAACCCTAGGAACAATTCTGATAAACATCATCTATATAATTAAAATCTGATGAAAAACTTTATTATACTTGCCTCAAATCTTTGAAAAGTTGTCAAACGAAAATCTCCTTAAATTCCCGAAAGCAGTAATAGAGGAGATAATTCTGAATGAAAACATCCAATACATTGCTACATGTGACTGGCTTTTTTTTTTTTTTTTTTTTTTGGGAGACTCACTTAATGGCTTTTCCCATCACAAAGCCACTATTCATTCTTAGAATTCCACACTCAACTTACATTTTTAGAACTTCTCTTGCTTTCCAAAAGAGGAACAAAGGCATTACTGGTTGCCTGGCAATTAGAACTAGGAACCAACCACTAATTAGTAGACAATCATGAATAAGTTAAGAATGAATGAAATAATTGGCTGTGGAGAATTTTTAGGGACACTTGAAAGAAATGAACTTAAAGAAAGCAAGTCTTGGGGAAACAGAACAGCTCGGGGAGATTTGTCCACCATCTTGTCCTTACTGGTCATATTCTAATGGCTTCTTAAAGCAGCTTTTAAACCAGGACAACCATTTCTCATTGATCACCCTGAAGGCTCAGCGATTAGTCACAATGGTTGCCCTTTGTGAGAGTCAGTTTCAACCTGCTCACTTACTGAGACAAATCCTGGACCCATCCAAGCTAAAAATCTTTTATACCAAGGGGAAGAATAGGGAGTTCCCATGTAGAAAGGGAGTTGAATTCAGTCTTTCTTAATTAGAGAAGACCTCCACGGAGGCAGCTGCTTTAAGATCATTTACCATGTGTTTGTCGTTCTGATGCCAATTTATGCAATAGTCTAAGCCATTATTCTGAGCTTCTCGGTCTAATTAAGGAATGATACAACTGTGTTGCCTTCCTCGATGAAGACAAAAGCGTCATCAATTATAGAGTACTATGATAATCTTTTACTCTATTAGCTTCATCCATAAACATTGAATTAGCATCTTAGTACTCACCTGTAGTCTGCTGCTGAGGAATCTGAGTCTGGTGTGGCAAGTTCCTAGAAATGATTAACATCACTGAGTAAAAATGTGTTTGCACACTGGTAAACAGAGAGCAAGACACATTAAGATGGAAATCTGCTCGGAGAGGTACCACTCAGATAACGGGACTCAGCCTCTGCTCCCCTCTCTGAAGTTTATACATGAGGAAACTGAAGACCCAGAAGACAAATAGCAATCTCTGATAATGTCCATGAAATGCTTACCACATGTCATAACAAAACTCCCTCATGTCATGAATCTAAGACATAGGTCTTGTTTTTCTATTTTCGGACATGTGGAAATAATAGCCTTAGAATTCGAAAATCACACAGCTAGTAACAGTGGATAAAGATATAAACACAGTGATGCCAGCAATTAAATTACTCATGTGTACGATCTCAAGCTGGGTCTAGATTATAAAACAGGTATGTATCTATGCATACACATATGTGTCTACATTTGTACACACACCATCATATCATACTATCATCAGCGGTACGTTGTAACAGCTTTGAAGGCACATCACCACCTTTATTCACTAAACATGCTATCTTCAAGCCAAAAAAGACCATTTCTCTTCCTGGACATGTAAGAATTTCGAGTCCCCCTTGACCTTTCTCTTTCTGTTCCCAAAGTCAATCACTGGGACATTTCTCAGCTTTCCTTAAATCTGTTCCCTTCTCTACACCTTTCTGTCTCCCTTGGAGCCTCTGACAGGTCTGATGTATTTCTTCATCCATGTTCTTCATCCCTTATAACCCACTGCTGACAGATGACCTCCCAAGACACAGATCTGTAACACATACCTCAATACTTCTTTCTATCTATCAGCAAATTCAATTTCTGGCTTCTTTAATATGTCTTAAGCAGTCAGTAAACTATCTGTACACACACTCACACACACAAACAGAGAGACAGACAGACAGAGAGACAGAGAGAGACAGAGAGAGACAGAGAGACAGAGACAGAGAGAGAGAGAGAGAGAGAGAGAGACAGAGAGAGAGAGAGAGAGAGAGAGAGAGAGAGATTTGCCTTTGTCTCCTATATGAAAATCTCATCTGTTTGAAACAAATCCTGTTGGGATGGGGTATGGAACTCAATGAGCCTGAAGTTCTCTTCGCAGATATATGTTATTTACAAGAAATGTGTCTGTGTGTGTTTGTGGCCCTACACATGTGCCATGGCATGGGTGTGGTCAGAAGTCAACTGGCAGGTGCCAGTTTCTCCCCATACTATGTGGGTCATAAGGACTAAACAAAGGTTATTTAAGCTTGGTAGCAAGTATTTTACCTACTAAATCATCTCACTGGCCCTTTTTAAAAAATGTATAGAGTCCATACTTATTACTCTTAGGAGAAAAAGATTCCATATGAAAGTATTGAGTATTGAAATATTTTAATTTAAAAATACAACACCTTAGAAACCATGTCTTTGGGGTCTGGGGAGATGGCTCAGTGGATTCGTCACTTGCTGGACAAGCACGACCTCAGAATTCAGATTCCCAGCACCAACATAAATACCAGGTGGGTGTCAGTCTGCCAGTGATTCCAGCTCTAGAGACACAGAGACACGGGGCTCCCCCGGAGAGGCAGTGGTAATTAGTTTAGGGATCAGCTCCTTCTAGGTTTGATAGAGAGACTCTGCCTCCCTGAACAAGGTAGAGAGCTTCCAAGGAAGAGTCTTTGTATTACCATTGAGCCTTCTACATACGCACATGCATTCTTCATGTGCCCACATATGGGCACATGCATGTACACGTACCACACAGAGATATGGTACAGAAAATAAAAATACAAAAAACCTCTTCTACATGTGCTCACTCTCCAAACACTTTCAAATTAAGTGATAATTAGGTCACTTAGTATGCATTCAGATGTGCCCACTGCCATTTCTTTTTCTGTATATGGTATTTTGTTGCTCCAAATTGCTTTATTAGTAAGAACCATCCTAGTTTGTTAATAACTCTAAGAGGAAAGAAATATGGAATCATTTTTGAATGAATGTATGTAGAAATGAGATACTTGCAAAGACTCAAGTAACAGGCACACATTTATTAACATGCAGATGTGTAAATTCTATATCAAATTTTTATATTGTTATTAGCTTATGAAAATATACAATACAGACTGTAGGTGGAACAAAGCCCAGAGTGGACCTTTCCAATGCAGTAAGGAGTGTCCACGTAGCTTGTTTCTCTTTAGTACTGTGATTCTCTGGCTGAAATCCTACAGAGAACTCTGATGTACCAAAAATGAACAAAGGAGCTGGTAATCTTGCCTCCTCTGAATTCCTTGCCTCATACAAAGTTCTAAAATGTGTCAAGGACCCCTCCAAAACACACAGGAGTTTCAAGACCCCTCATCTAAATCACTCTCACAAGGCAAAATTCTTGTGTTCCAAAGACAGGGGTTGGGGAGATGGCTCAGTGAGTCAAGGGCTTGTCATGGAAGTATGCAGTCCAGAGTTCAGAGCCTCTGCATCTACGTAATATGCTGGCTGGGTATGTCAGTCTTCCTATCTTACTCAAGGCTTGGAGGCAGGGGATGGAGACTAGGAATGCGTGAAGGAAATTGGTCTACCCCATACTAAGCACCAGGTTCCGAGGAACACCCTGCATCAACCTCAAAACGATGTCCCATGTCAGCCATGGGCCTGAACACACATGTGCATATGCACCCCCCCCACACACACACACTCATAGGTCTACCTACATGCACACACCATACACAATAAAGAAAAGAAAAAATACATAATGAAAGAAGTAGAAAATAGCACCTGCTACCTGAATACTGTTCAAGTCTTCAGTGGTTTTGTTTGTTTGTTTTTGTTTGTCTGGACAGGTTCTTGCTTACTATGTAGATCAGGCTAGCCCCAACTCATAGAGATCTACCTGCCTCAGCTGAATGCTAGGATGAAAGAAATATGCCCAGCCTAAACTCATAATTTCTTCTAAGTGCCTTTAGAGTGACTTAAAAAAAAAAAGAAAAGTCCCACTTAAAATATTGTTAAGGAAATAACAAAATCCATTCTCACCCAAGTTAAGACAATTATTTAATAATTTACCACAACGGTTACAGTCTCTTTTGCTCTTAAGTTTTAACTACACTTATGTGGTTTAGGGGATGTTTCTTTGGGCTGGTTTGTTTGTTCCAAAGTTTACAGACTATTTATGTTGGTCTTCTTCATGAAGGTAAAAAGAATTGATTTAGAAGCCATAAAGTGACCAGCTGTGCATTTAACAATGGAAAAGCCCAAGACCTTTGTTACACAAGTCAAAATGCAATTGTGTGTGCCCTGGGGAGGAGGGCGGGGAGGAGCTTCCTTTCAGCTCCTCAGGCATAACTGCCATGGTTCCAGTCCACCTTGGAGACTGCTCTAACACTTTCCCCACATTCTGAAACTCACTTCCTCATTCTCCGGTTAGCTCCCGGCACACAGACACCTAAATAACAAATACTTAACCCACCCAACACACATCAACAAAATTTGCAAGGAAAAGAGGGGAAAAGCCAGAAGTGCTTTGGCACAGGCAGGGCTTAGTCAAAACCACCGATTTTTCAAAAGCTTTAGACAAAGGGTACCCTAAAATTCAAAAATCAGCGTTTGGATACGGCCCCTGGATCGCCACACCCTTGTTTGGACCCCCACAACACATTCTTCACTAAAATCTTCTTTAAAAATCAGTGGCCAAAGTCAATCCTTGCCTGGCATTTCTTAGAACTTTTCTTTGGCTACATTGTCAAACTTTGACAAGTCATGTGGTCTTAGATGGGTGATTAGCAATTGTTGGTTGAAGAACAGATATACTTGCAAGACATCTGGAAGAGGCACATGAGAAAGCCATTTGTACACTTGAGTTAGTCTGAGGAATTAAAGCAACCAACACTGCATCTGGCTAAGTCTGAATGATGCCCACGCTCCCCTAAGCCCGCAAAGGAAACATTGGATGTGTTATATATAAAGAGCTCACATGTTCAAAGAAAGAACAGCAAAACGTGGAGCTACTTGGGGGGGGGGGGTACATATCTGTGAGAACAGGCGGGACGCTGAAGTGGGAGGACTGTGGGTTAGGGGCCAGCCTGGGATGTTCAGCAGTTTCCAGTCTGCCTGATCTATATGAGGTCGTGTGTGCCACCTACAGTAGAGACGTGCTCATAAGCAGACTGTCGCTGGCACACTGAATCATACAACCCACAACACTGGGGGCGGGGAGGAGAAAGCAGTGGGGGAATATGCCCATGTTTGAGGAAAACAGGCCACTAAAAGCAATTGGACAGGAGAGTGGAGCTGACTTCAAACAGAGCACCTATAATCCTTCAAAGAAAGGCCCTTTCTAAAGGCGTAAGGCTATTTAGAGTAATTAAGTTATTAATGGACTTATGGAAAGGTTATAATATGTAAACTGCTGCATTATATAGAAGAAAGCTGAGAAACTGTAATTCTCTGAATTATTAGCATTAATTATTTCCCAATTTTATTGCCATTACCTGCATCTAAATAGAAAATTGTGCAAATTAGTCATTGCACAAGCTTTATTCTTTAAGAAAGCAAAGGTAATAATTTGCACATTAGTAAATAAGTGATTTGGAGGAGTACAGAATTATTCCTTGTGTGGACAACTGTTTCAAGGTAATTTACATTGTTGGCTCCCCTGTAGAGTAAGTCTATGAGTAAGGTGGGTGATTATCAACTGAGTATGTTGCTACTTGCTTGAAGACTTAGAAAACAAAATGATTTGCATAAAGACACAGAATCTACTCTATGCCAGCTTGGGGGCGGGGGGAGGAGGCCTTCCGTATGTGAAATGTCTTATAAGATATAGCGACATTTAGCAGTAAGCAGTAGTTCCCTTATTAAGTAAATTTACCAATTATTTTATCAAAGTTGATATTGCCAAAACCTTCATTTTTTTTCTTCCTTTAAAAATAAGGGCTTGGACCTACAACTCTTTTTGTTGAGAAATCAGGAAATTGGGTGCATAAGGGAGGGTCATTCAGAGCCCGGAAACACTGGTAAGGATTTAAAGGTGAAAACCATAATTGTAATTAAAATCAACCCTATATTCTATATGATATATAAAGAGGGAAGAAGAGTTCTCCATCTGATTTTTTTTCTTCAGTTTCCCCCCTTTGCTTGTGTAAGGTCAGGACCAAATCCATCACAGCTTTAACCTGATGCAGCAGAGATCTACAGAACCCAAATCCACCAAGGAACAACAAGCCCATAACTCTGAGTCTAGACTTCCAAAACTAAAGTGAAATAAAATAAACGTCTCTGCAGTATTCTTGCCAGTTGACAGTCCTTGTCAACAGGAACACCGCCATCTCGGTCTATGGAAACAGTCATTTTCAACTGGCAGTTACTTTCATTAAAACTTACTGTGTGTGTGTGTGTGTGTGTGTGTGTCTAGACTTTTACCATGAACTTGGTTTTCATAATTACTGAAGAGAAGACAAATGGAAAATAGTCACAGAAAAGCTAAAATTAGTTTACTAGCTTTAATTATATGACTTAATTACACTTTTACAGTTGATTTGCAAAAAAGATTTAGGCCTGGCCTACCTCCTGTTTGAGGGGAACTGAATTGTCCTGGATTAGAATGTTAGGTTTAGTACGATGAATATGGACAAGTTTTGCATAGCCACTTAAAAATGTTACAGGAAAATGTCTCTCAGGCATCTTCCCATGTTCTACATCGCATAAGGACTCCAGGAAGTTGCATCCACTAGGAAAACTCAGTGGCTCCAGAGCTTGTTTCAAAAGGAATAAGGAAGTACATCATCCCTCGGTAAGGTAATATAGCTCCTAAACATTCAAAAGACATAGGTATATTTCGAGAAAATTCAACATTTGGGATCTTCCAGTCAATACTTGCTTCTCGAGGCACAAAACTATATACTGACTACATTTCCTAAGGAATTCGTATCCCTTTATTTATTTTAGTTTTTCAAGATTCAACTCACAAACAGCCCAAACTTTACAGATAAAACCCACCAGGCCTCCTAGCTCACTCTCCCACCCAAGCCCCTTGGGGGACTAGAAAGAACAGCTGCCTTTTAAAACACCAGGTGGGAGACCGCAGGGGCCGCTGTACCGGCTACACCCAGTCAGAGAGGCCTGGGGGCTTCGCAATTCCCAGTTGTGAGACCCGCACTTTCACCTGCCTCCAAAGCCCTGACTTAAGGCTGATCTCTGCATTGCAAAACCGCCCTCAAGAGTCAGGGCTCCCCGTCGTCCTCGTTTGGAGATGGCATAAGATTGTCTTTCAATTCAAGGACATAGAATTCTGTGACTCAGAACTTAACTTTGTATAAAAAGTTAAACCCTTCTAGGGTTTTGGCTAAGCCTCTGGTTAAAAGCATCACCCCGATTTCCATGATTCTTTGGGTCCAGGCAATTTCCATTTAAGGATCACTTCAAAATGTGATTTTCAAAACTAAAATGTATTAAAGGGGCTGCTGATGGGGGTGGGAGAAGTCCTCTCTGAGAGACACAGACGATGAAGGAAGGAAGCTGTGAGCCTGACTAGGTAACAATAGGCTAGGGACCACGCCCCTGGACACTTGGCTATTCAGCACACTATCAAGGCAATCAATCAGACTCTGCAAAGTCTAAGAAACAGCCCAGAGCAGAGGAGGCCAAGGAACCATGGTGACCTTAGTACAGTGCCCTTGATAAAATGTTGGAGGAGAAAAAAGGACTTGACTGGAGAACTAGTAAAATCTAAAAAATATCCGCAGTCTAGGTAAGCGCAAAGCGCCATGGTTAAGCACTGAACTGTGGCCACAAGTGAAGACGGTACCACAAGGTCTTAAGGAGAGGGACTGACTGAAAGGAACTGCAGAATCTCCATTATCTTCGCCGCGTCTGCCCTTGTACCTCCAAGATCATTCTAAGCAAAGATCAAATTAAATTGATCTTCTGTCTCTTTACCAAATAGGCGTATCGCCACACGCTTGTATTGTCTCTGCCATTTGAAAAGTAAAAGGGGTCTGTTCTACCTGCTCCTCTTTTCTGAGCATGTAAGCATGTGACACGCCTCCCAGTCCCACCCTGCTCCCCTTCCTCTTTGAATGTCCCTGTGCCTGTAAGCTGGTTCAGAGATACCGTTGAGGTCAATGGCCATACACTATCCAAAGCAGCTATCAGAAATGGCGAATACTCTGATCTCATGCTGACCTCATTTGTCTTTGTCTATTGTTGGTGATGTAAATTTATCACATATAAACGATCATGCTTACTCTTTATTTTTTTTTTTAACTTGTTTATGGTGTTAGTCTGGAGATCAGGGAAGTATCATGCCAAAAAAAAAAAAAAAGAAAGAAAAAAAAAAAAGAAAAAGAAAAGAAAAAAGAAAAAAATATTTTTATGTAGGAGATAACTGGGGCTGCCTTGTGTTACACTGTTGTGAGCTTTCTATACCTCTCAAGTGGACTGACATGGTTAAAAGATTTTTTTTTTTTAATTCAGCCTTGAAGAAAAGCTTTGAATGGTCCTACGTCTTACTTAATATGTTCACGTAAGTGTTTGGACATATCGCTCTGACTGAATAATTCTGCTTTCAAATCTGAGGAAGAAACAAGAAATGCTGTTACTGATCAAACTCTTTATAAAAGATAGGTTTAATACAGGCCTATGTGTGAGGCTGAAACGCTAGCGCTTTCACAAAGGCCTAATGAGAAAACACAGAGCAGTATTATCCAAGCACACAACCTGGTCACAAGGACCGTAAGCTTGCTCAAATAAAGATATCATTTTCACCTTGAAAATTCTGTTCCATCCAAATGACCAAAATATTTATGTGTCTGCTTGATACTAAAATGAAACTTTAAAAAAAAATTAATTATTTTCAGTTAAAGTGTAAAAGTTGAAATTTTGTAATAAAAAATATGTTGATGAATCTGACACAATAAATTCCCTATTATCTGGCATAGTTAGAAAATGAGGTTAATCACATATTCTGGCTTATAGGGAGTTACCATAGAGACCATGCACATATTATCCATTTCCAAGAATAAAAGAAAGATAATATACACTCAACACTGAAACGACACCGAATGTAATTTAATTTTCCTCTGATGAGTCAGGCACACTTGATGATGCCACGGTACCTCAGAACAATCACCGCGAACATCATCAATTATCTATGGACCCTATTTATTCAGAAGTGTTAGTTAATGAAGCTTTTCCATTAGCAGAAATGGGAATAATAGAAAGGTTTTCCAGACTTCAAAACACATATATGTTGAAATTGTTGCAAGTTCAGCGCAATAACCTATTGTATTTGCAGAGAGCTTATCTGCATAATGGTGGTCTTGATAGGCTGTGGGGAGGCCTGTGAAAGGCAGACACAGAAACCACACAGGGAATTTTGTCTGGTTTACAAATCAATAACAGCAGTATAAAATCAAGAACGTTTGAGAAAAATCAAAAATTTTAAGGAGACATTTTTATTCTCAACATACACAGCTAGGAAGGATGTCTTTGAAAGGGCCGCCGCCTTTCAGTTCTCATTTAGACTTTACTAACCTAGCCTCACTGCATTATACACATCCACGTTTCTCGCCTCACCATAATAACTACTGCTGTATTCTGAAGTTTTAAAGCATCATGCTGTCAGCAACAGAAACATTTCCAGACATGTGGTCTCTGGAAAATTAGCCATCCTCACCCCTACCCACGGATTCCAGACCAATCCCATGACATAGCTCAGAGGATAAAGACATTTGCCACAGAGGCTAATGACCTAAGTTAGATTCCTAGAATCCACATGACAGAACGAGAGAAACAACTTCTATAGTTTGTCCCTGACCACTGCGTAAGCACTATAGCATGCAGCCCTCCCAGAATAATAAATGCACAAAAATTAAAACAAACAACATCTGACTTCCAAGCATACTTACTAACTTCAAGTTTTGAAGACTATGACCACTTCTTTGGCACACTACACAATGTAGGAAACAGTACTTAAGTATCAAGTATGATTTTAAAATTTGGATATGATCTAAAAATTGGATAGATATATAAGCTGGATATTATTATAATATTCTTAAAACTACTGATGTTTCTTGTCAGCTCCTAATTCTAGTAGATGCGGTCTTAGATCAGCCTATAACAATGGCCACTAACCTTCATAGAGAGAATATACATGTACAGAATTTCTCTGTTTTAAAATTAAATATTGTGAAACTTGCATTTGCATATCACTAATATAATACTTATTTCCAAAATCCTGAATTCAAGCATTTGCATATCACTAATATAATACTTATTTCCAAAATCCTGAATTCAAATGCATGCAAAATGTCACCACCACTGAAGGACACATACACAGCCTTGACCTACAAAACCTTATTAGATGATGTTAAAAATTTAAGAAAACATTCATCAAAATTATGTTATATTTTCAAAAGTGTTTTGGGTAAATGAACAGAGGATGACTGTTTACACTGACCTACATAATTATTGTTTAATCTGATTTAGCATATCAGTGTTACATAATGATAAATAAGCACTCTCAACAGAAAAATGTATGTCCAACATGGTTCTCAGATTAAGTTTTGTGTGTTTTTTTTTTGTGTGTGTGTGTGTGTGTGTGTGTGTGTGTGTACCTGAAGGAGTAAGGGACAGAAGAACAGAGATTTTTCTGCTTATCCATTCTATTTACTTTAAAAATAGGAAGGGACAGAAAAATACTTCCTGTTTTAGGAGTCACTCAATTTAGCCCATTCTAACATAAGCTAAAAAAGAAAAAAGAAAGAGCTACAATCTAAAGGAATAAATGACAGTTTTGCCTACCACTTCATATATGAAAAAACCAGTTTCTAAGCATATACAATCAATCCCTCTTCATCCTTCCCCGTACCTGTTCAAGAGAGTCCCTTTCTGGCTTCCTGATCATGGTCTCTAAAGCATGAAAGATTGGCTGAAAGATTGGCTATTATTACATGTATGTCCATCTTGGGATACATGTGACATACATGTCACAGGCACATGCTTGTGTTTTCAGCACTTTGGAGCTGGAGTAGAACCGAAGCTCAAGGCTAGCCTGGGTACAGGGAAGCCTCCCTTACAAGAACAAAACCAAACAAAAATAATCATACGTTGAGAGCCCAAACAGAGTTGCTTATTTTATATACAAACAGATCATAGAGAAAGAAAAAAGGAACTTAAAAAATCATTTATAAAAAAGAAACAAAAATTGTTTAGATTATATAGGTCTGCAGTAGTTAAAGAAAAAGACAAATTAACTAAACAAAACCCATCATCTCTTAAAAACAATGGGACTGTCATACTTAAGCCTCTGCCTGTCTTTTCAGAGTGACTCATCTTAGGACAAACATTTGGATTCCTTATCGGTGTCGATTTCTCACATATTGATATTGATGTGTTTTTATGACTAAAGAAAAAAAAACCTTGAACTGATTCAATTACATTTCTGTCAAGCCAAGTGATGATATTTTGCTACGGTATTCTCCAACAATGAACAAACAAAACCAGTAACAGCTCAATGCTATGGTTTGGACAGATATTGTTAAATCCCCATGCATGCTAGCAACTGTGCTTGCACATGAATACTCACTGCTGTGGCTGCATCAACGGCATGTTGGTGCTGTCATAGTTGTCTGTGTGCATGGGAGGTATGATCTCCCCAGTCACAGGGTGGAACACAGGGAGTGTAGACAGGGGCCATGCAATCTCTCTGTTTTTAGACATGTCTCGAAGCTCCTTGGTAGATTTCTGAATGGAGCTGTGATGGACAAGTTGGATACTACATAAAAGAAGAAATAAAACAACATATATTTAAAATGATGTACCATCCCTAATGAGTTGCCTATTTGAAAAGATCATTTTTTTCTTTAAAGATAAGACATTATTGCTTTTTTCAGGGGGGGGGGCTTTCTATAAATTAGCTCAGAAAAAAAACATACATCTCATATATCTTTATGCAAATCTCAAGTTAAAACTCAGCTAGGAAGTGCTATGTTAATATTAAAGCCTGAGTCATAAACTAGTTACCTATTTATTTTCTATGATTAAGCAAAAACTAGGATAGCTTTTTATATTATTGCCTCTGGTGGGGGCATTTATAAATACTCACGGGAGTTTCATTTTATGGAAGGTTATTACTGCAGATTCAGGAAAACGTGTATGAAAGGCCTTGTCATCTGTCCTCGGTTTATAGAAATGCAGCTTTGGGAAATCGCATACTATAAAAGGCATGTTAATATTCTGAATCTGAAATGGTTTAGGTTTAATGTTTATCTAGGTTACCTTAGGTGTTGAGCCCTTTTTTATTTTTTAGCATCTACCCAGCCTAAACATCTCTATTTAGAAAGCAGCTTTCGGTTCATGAAGTCAGTTGTGAGGGATGGTAAAAGAAACGTGCGAGCATGAGACACGTGTGCGGAGGATGATGGGTAACTGAGAAGCGACACACAATGGGAAGGAAAGTAACAGGAAAGAAGACACTTACTCTGGGGTTTGCATGTTTCTCTTTTCCCTAGAAACAAAACAAAATTTATGAATTAAATAATAGCATTGATATTCGGAACATTAAGACTCTAAGCTCATGGGACCCTGTAGGATGTGGCAATGCTGATGTCGGGACTCGAAATGCAAGCAGGCAGCATTGGCCACCAGGGTTATGTATTATTTGGATGAGTACACATACAGTAATGGAATACTGATGAGAAACACACAGAAAAAAATGGAAAAAAAATGGAGATTAAGAATCAAGCTCTTGATTGAAATAAACTCTATGACATAATGAAATCAGGCTACGTGAAGAATGGAGAATTTGTTACTTGCTGCTTTATGAGTTTTTGAGCCTTTGCTTTGTTATACCCTGACTTTCAAGTCATCTCGGGAGATTATCTTAATTGACATAGATGTCCAGAAAGTACTAACTATTCATGAAGGGAAGACTCATTACTCAAATGATACCTTATTTTCATTAATTTACTCCTGGGTTATTTTTTTTAATATATTTTAAACATTTAGATTGTGTCACCCTGTTTGACAGCCGAATGACTTCAAGAAGAATTCTGACCCTCAGTTTTCATAACACTGACTAAGACAATTTATTTATTTAAATGCAATTACCATGTCAATAGACTCCTGTCTCTGCTCACACAAGATGGCTTGCATAACCACAGTGTCTAGCCTCAATTATTCTTGGGACTGTTTTTCCATCATGAATTTATATCTAGCCTTAATCATTTCTGAATAAAGTAATTTTGGCCCCTAATTTGGTTAGCTAAACTCACAACTACTTTAATTCACTTTTAAAGGAATAAAGTACTGCTGTTTGATCCGAACAAAATTTCAATTCATTAACAGTGTGTTTTATGAACTGGATGCAAGTTTGCTTTTAATGGACGCGTCTATATCATTGTCTTAGCGGGTTTGCCAATTCTTTATTAGCGTTTGAAAGTACTCACACTCCTTCTCGTCGGCAGCACATGATATAAGCGAGTATTAGGAAAAGCACTAGTGCTACCGCCGAGGGCACAGCCAGAGTAACGAGGAAATCCGTGTAATAGTCTCGGCTTTTCAAAGAATCCGAAGGGGGCTTGTACTCCCCGCCATCAGGCAAAATGCCCTCACCACGAACCACTTCCTGATAGGTGGACACTTGCTTTGTTTTATCAACCTGATATAAAAAAAAAGACAATTGCATATCAAATTAATCACTACCAACATTAGGAGATTTTAAGATCTAGATATACCAAAATAGTCTTTGACAAATTACCTTAGTTTTCTAATTACTTTATCATTCTGATTTGTTATTCTTTATTGGAGCTAATACAAATAAAAATAGTAAATACTTTCTCTTGGCCTGTCTTCCCTATCCTTCTTGCTTACACAGCACACACATACCCATGTGTATTCAAGATGTGTGTGTGTGTATGTGTGTGTGTGTGTGTGTGTGTGTTTGCTTACTGGTTGCAAAGCAGAAGTTGTTGATACCAGTATGTAAATTTTTTAGGAGCAGCATCTAGTGCAAATGTTTAACAAACTTGGTGGTAAGGCAGTGTATAGGGATGGTTTGTAAGGTTCATGAAGTAGAAAAGGGGAAATACAAAAAGAAAAGACAACTTCCCGTGTCCAACTCCATCTTTCTGCAAAGTGGCTAACATTAATTTTAGGACGAGCAGAACATACACACCCCCACCCAGTGATGTAACTGTGCTGATTTTACTGTGTTTGATGCACACTGCGCCTCCCCAACCCCATCCCATATTTACCCATCAGCCCTCATTGTGCTACATTTAATTCTACTGAGTTCTCTGCTGAAGGGCAGCAAAAAGGCATGTGAAATTTGTTTCATTTGATGATTTAAAAAAAATGGTATGAGGATTATTTGCGGCCTTATTCAACAGTCTCTGCTGGAAAACTCCACCTGCCCATTCTGCCCTGCTAGCCAAGCCTTTAGTGCCCAGAGAAAAATCAGTCCTTTGCCTCCTTCTGAAGAAGGCTAAATAACTCCGTTTCCTACAGTGTTTTTTTTTTTATTCATAGAATTAGGAAACTGGTTGTCCAACATAACCTTATGCTTTTTAAAATTTAAGTCCTGATTGTTTTTACTTAAAAATATTTTATACTTGCTATATGACTCTTATTTATCTTTATTTTAATTTATTTTATTTTTTATTTTATTTTTAGGTAAAATGTAGCCTTGGAAGGCCTGGAAGTCCCTAGGTAGAACAGGCAGGCCTCAAGTTTAAAGGGTACAGGGCTTACAGGCATGCACCACTGCCCCCAGCCCCAGCCCGACGACTCTTTTATTTAAGCCTCCATATATATAAAACATATTTAAGAAATATCCTTGTGGAATGATGTGGCATCTAAATAAATATGGTTACATATAAAATTAAAATGAAATTGCTCAAGCTTTTCAGTTCTAGAAGCCAAGCCTTGCCATGGAAACTTCCAAACCCCAAACAATTTTTAACTTTTAGAAGTCAGACAGTGTTGCTAAACATAAATTCACGTAACAGGACAGCCATGAGCAGAATGTTGCTGGCGAGCCCTGATGTCTCCTGGTTGCTGAGAGGAATGTGTGTAAGTCACAATCCTAATTGCTCCCTCACAGCCTTAGCAACTAACACTGTGACCGAAATATTGACCTCTATAACATTACTATTTACTGGAGATTGGATATAAACCACAGTATGCAGGTGTGAGTGTGTGTGTGTGTGTGTGTGTGTGTGTGTGTGGTGTGTATGTGTGTGTGTGTGTATACATATATAAATGTGTATAGATTTAAGAAGGTTAAATGAAAGGGTTATCATTTTTCTTAGGTGCAGGAGGAAAAGCATAGAGGGAGAAAAGCCACAGGGAGTGCTACGCCTTGCAACGCTAGTTATGTGCTCTTCCGGCCCACACCAAGCCTGGAAAACTGCCTGCAGTCACCTCTCTAAGACATGAAGTGACAGCTGTGTTTATGTGTCAGTAACTTTGCTCCAACGTCAGTTTTAAACTTAGATCTAAATCATTCACTATCAATCATAAAAAGTTGACAGAAGTTAAATCGAAAGATCATTTAAACCATTAAACGTCCTAAAAACATCAAAGAATCCACATAAGATCAAAATACTGTACAGAAAGACAAAGAAGCCATATGCTATAGAAAACTCGAAATAGTATACGTCTCTTACAGGTATGTGTGTGTGAAACCACTTGCATTTTTTTTTAGCATTCAAATTCAAGACCTGTTTGCATGTTTGTAAAAGAATCAATTTAACCAATAAAGCAATTTTAAGGTGGTTTAAAAGAAACTTGAGTTGATACATTTATTTTTAAGGCCATAGGCAAAATATTCTTCCTTAGCGCTGTCCTATGTCTGCTAAGTTCAGTCATTTGAGTTTGTAGAGCACTGGGTCACAGCAGAACACAGCTTTCTTTATCTGTACAGTCATTGTGCCCTGTTCTTCCCCTGCAAAAGTGAGCTCATGGCAGCGCATTTACGGAGACCTTCTGCACACACCACATTGGCTCCCTAGTGTCGGCTGCATTAACAGCATCCTGGATATCCAAAGCCTAGTTTGGACCACCCGCCAAGCTAATCCAGCCTCAGAAACTAATCAAGTGTAGAGCACAGAGGTGGCGAGGCTCTTCCTTAAATGGATGTACCATCATCTGATTTGCCAAATCCTTCAAGTCAAGGAAGTCCACAGAGTTGACAAAGAAAACCTAGGATTTATTTCCAGCAGCAATTCAGATTCCAGTCAAATGGTATTTCCAGTTACACCATTGCTAATTACATTTGCAAAAGCAAAGCTTAAAAAAACAAAACAAAACAAAAAAACCTCACCAGTGAAATCTTGCACCAGTCGATGTAAAACTGAGTTCGGAACTTTTTATCACATGTTATCACAGGCTCCATTTCTTGACTGCATCTTAACTGATTCTGTGGATTTTCAACTTCTCGTAAACAAGAAGAAAATGCAACGTCGGCACCAACCATGACATAAACACTGGAAAAATATGAAACTCTCATGTTATCCTTTAGGAAAATTGAAAACACTGGGGGAAAAAAAAACAATTTACCCCTGAAAGCAGGATTTATCCTTTTGAATTGAAGGATTAACTAGAATCATCTCTAAGATAGGAGCCTGGGCTTTCAAAGCAGTGATTCATGTAGGGGCCTTCTGTTGCCCATTTTTGTATTCAACCAATATTTACTGAGTGCTTAGGTGTACCGGGCACTCTTTCTATTCTATATGAAGGCCTGGAAGTTATATTTCATGCATTCATTGAATTCAAACCAGCTAAGTGCTACATGTTCCAATCATTTGGTAAGTATACATTAAGATTCTCCTTCAGATAAACTTGTTAAGAAAATAACCCTAACCCTAAAATAATAGTTGTAAGTAATGACTCTTCATTTGATTTTTCTCCTAGTGCAGTTTTGACCTCACACCCTCGAGGAGCCAAGCTCTCTATCGACTTCATTATTTCACTGGACATCTCTGTCAGGGTTCCGGGCGGACGGACCCCTATGCGTTTGTTTCATTTCAGATCTCTTCTCTTCTGCTAAGAAGTTAAGGTAAGAGAAAATTATTATTTGTTTACCAAGAATGAAACAAAACATGTTTTCTTGAAGAGTACCCTGAGCATTGTGGGGGAAGAATTCTCCTAAGTTGAGAAACAATTGAACAGACCACAGTGTCAGCTGTGACAGGAGTGGTCTCAGGGAATCTCTATAGGATAGGGATCTTATCAACTTTCCAGAGAAAAGGAGAAAACAAAAATTTATCTAAATTATTATAACTTCTGTCCTTAAAAGATAAGAATTAGATATTTATCAAGTGGGGCCAGTCTACCAAGGATCCAGCTGTCTTTGAGAAATACTTCAAATGCCAATCCGGAGACTCACAAATGTTTAAGAAAAACAAAAGACAGAAAAAGAAAAATTTCCAGTAAAGGAAACAACATTGGAAGAAGCACGACGAAAGTTTTCAAATGGACTCAAAGCTACAACACAAAGCTAGTGTGTACTGCGTGGAGTTAGACATAGAAATCAAGGAAATAGAGCCAAAAATCTAGAAGTCAACTCTAATATTTAGTAAGTGGATTATTGTCACTAGAGAGTCTGATGGAAGATAAATAGCATTTGCAATTAATGGTCTTAGAACAATTAGGTATCCACATGAAAATGTAAAATAATAATAATAATAATAATAATAATTTAAATCCCACCACCACCATCTCATGCCATAAATACAAAATCAATGTCAAAATTGATCAAAGACAGAATCCAGTTTTGTACCTAGCTAACACAGTAGAAGACTGGCAATCACCACCGTAGCCTAATGAAACAAAACAAACACACAAACGAAAAGAGTAAACTGTAAAAAAAAAAAGAACAATTTAGGCCCTCGAGACAAATAAGCCTTAGAACAAACTAATGCCCCAGGAGTTGGGCAGACCAACAGTGGAAAATGGAGAATCACAACCACCTGGAAGAGAGGTTTACAGGCCACAGTCTCTGAGGGGAACAGGAGCGCTTATGGTATTGCTGGAGGGTCCACGCGGACAAGCCTGAGAGCCACCATCTCCAGAGCAGTCTGGTCATTGAGGACCCTGAACCTATGAGTCCTCACTGGCAGACCTAGCTCTGCTCCTCGGGGAAACAGGAGGTGTTCCTGTTGTTGGCAGGACAAGAGGGAAATAAACAATTCTGGTCTTTAAAAGGCCTACCTACAGGAGAAACTAAGCAGGGGCTCGGTGCTGGGATTAGTGTAAGAGTCCAGCAGACCTGGGAGAGAGACAATTAGGGCTCCAGACTTAATTGCCCACTGCTAATTACAACAGTCAATTGCCAACTGTCAATTACTGAGAAAATGAGACTCTCAGCCCCAAGGCACAGGCTCACTTAAAACTGAGATCTATACCCTGAGCTGGAGAAACTCCCCCAGTCCCACATTTGAACTACTCAGAAGTTCCTTTAACCCAGCATCAGTCCAGTGGAAAATAAAAATATAAATAAATGGAGGCAAACATCCCAAAGAGAAAAAACACAGAACAGTCTCTGAACGAGACCCAGCTACACTTGTCAATGTAACCCGAGTTCCAAAAGCAAATCTTAAAGAACACTTTTTAAAATACTTTGAGATAAATACAAAGAATGCTGTAAATTTTCAAAAGTCTTGGGCAACAGCCAAGGCAGTTCATTGAGGAAAATTTATAGTGCTGAATTCAAATATTAGAAAAGAGAAAGATTTAGAATCAATCACATAAACTTCTACTTTAGGAGATTTCATGGAGACAAATAGATAATCAGGGAATACTAAAACCATCTCCATATCCAAAATTTGATTGAGCAGATGAAATTGACAATTACAAAGGATATTCATCTCCAATACCGGAAAAAAAAACTGAGCAGTAATCAGCCCACAGTGACAAACAACAGAATCACACCCTGAGCTTCCCCACATATTTAATAAAATAAAGCCAAGAGAGCATTTTCTAGATGCTACCTATAATCTAACACTTGCCAGGCTGAAGTAGGGGAACCAGAACTGCATTTACTAGGTTGTGAGTTTAGAGTGTATTTGAAATCCAAACAAAATGAAAAATAAACAAACAACCAGCAAATGGAATCCAAAAATGTTTAAAGACAAGTATAAAAGGTGACCAAGTACAATCTATCACGTTAGTGAATTACACAAGGAATGATGTTATTAATAGATTTAGAAATATCATTTGACAAGATCAAACATTCATAAGTAATAAAATCACTTATAAATTAAAAGTGGAGGGAGCTTCCAATCTCAATATGACCTTTTAGAATCACAATAGCTACTGTAAAAACAGTAAAAACAAAACAAAACAAAAATAACCCGCAGACGTTTCTCATTTCAACACTATAGTGGAAAGTCCTGGTCAATGAAGTCAGAGAGTAAAAAGAATTCCAATGCATGCTGAGATGAAGAAATAAAAATATCTTTGCTCAAGAACAATAAGATCCAAAATAGTGGACAAAATGCCTCTCAGAACCAATGATTCCTTATAGCAAGTTTACAGAATACAAAGGTTAATGCATTGAAAAATATTTTTCTATATACCAGCACAGACGAATCTTGAAACAAAAGCAGTATCCCATTGACATCAGACATAACAAAAATTAAGTAAATATAAAGTTTTTAAAAGTGCATTCAAACTATACATGAGAAAAACAAAACGTGATGAAAGAAATAAGAAAACAAAATTAAAGGGGAGAAACCCTTTATCAAGGGAGAAACCCTTTATTGTCTTTATCAAGAAGGCTCAATATTGTAAAAGTGAAAGCTTTTTCCAAATTCATCTATAATCTCAATGAAATGCCAAATCAAAGCCTGGTAGTCTACTCTGTAGATCTTGACAAATGGTTCTTAAGCTCAGGGAGAGAGACAAAAGACTCCGAATATCAAACAGGATACTGAAACAGAAGCTCAGAGTCAGAGGACTGAAACTACTCCACTTGTAGCAAAGCTGTAGTAATTAAGGCAGCAGAAGCTTGTGTAGGAACAGCCCTACACACATGTGGTTAATTGATGTAACACGGGGACAAATAGACTAATGTAAATTAATCTTTTCAACAGATGGTGCCAGAACAAATGAATGTATACATTTTTTTTAAAAAATCTACACCTGAGCCTTATGTACCTTGTATTCCTCACAAGGGTGCCCTCAGAAGGAACAACAAAGGCAAATACAAATCGCAAAAACGTAACACAGAGAAATACAAAATGATTTTCCAAAACAAAGTGTTAAGGCTGTAATTCATGAAGTAAAGGAATTGATTTAAAAAAATAATAAAGGGAGGAGAAATTTAAATTTTCTCTCACATTAAACAAATTGTCAAGAAAACTTTCAGGAGCCTGGGTGAAAATATTTGCAAGCCCCCTATATCATAAAAAGCTGTTATCAAACATAAACCAATAATAAAACTAAACTGATTTAAAAGTGTCCCAGGACTGGGGGAGATAGCTCACATGGGAGCGTGTTTGCCTGGTATGCCCAAGTGCTGGGTTCCATCTCTAGCACCTCATAAACCTGGCTTGGCCACAGACATCTATCTGTAAGCCCAGCATCCGGGAAGTGGGAACAAAAGGATCAGGAATCCAAAGACATTCCCAGCTAGTGAGTTCAAGCCCAGTTTGAGACTGTCTCAGAATAAGGAAAAAAGGAAGGATGGGTAGAAGGAGGGTAACAAAGAAAGGAAGGAAGGAAGGAAGAAAAAAACTAAACAAAGAATAATTTTTTTAAAGACATACTTTTTTAAAGGAGAAGAACCGTAATACAGAACTGACCAAGATACCGAGAGCAAATAAACGTGGAAAGGTGTCCTACATCACATATTATTAGGGAAAAACTGACTGAGGCATCACTGGGCGATCATAATGAATAAACACTGAAATACACGAGCTACAGCAGAACTTTTGTGACTAGCTGGAGTAACAAACTGTGGTACAGCCAATTTAAAATCAGCTTGAGCTCTTCGCAAGGCGTTAAGCGTATTTTAACCTAGGGCCCAGCTCTTAGCAAAAGAAGCCAGCACTTAGATCCACATAAAAACATGCACATACGTGAAGAAAGAATACACTGGCCCCATAATTGCTAAGTGCGATGTGTGCGTCTTTCGGTGGGTGAACGGGTAACTGTGGCACATCCAGAAAATGAAGTATTATTCGGCACACACAGGAAAGGGAAGGCGCTATCAACCAAAAGGAGCTGAAGTGCCGTTACTAATGAAAGAATACAGAACGGGCACATGCAGGATTATACCAACTGGACGAGCCGTCGGCCATGCCAGAAGCACACTGTGGAGAGGGTAATGAGATGGCCACTAAGGGCAATGGAATAGGAAAGATGAAGAGATGGAATGCAGATGATTCTCAGGGCAGCGGAACCCTCTCTCTGATACACTAGAATGTACATATGCCATGCACATTCGTCCAAACCTACAGCCCTCATGTAAGCTATGCACTATGGCTGACGCTGTCCTGTCCTGTCCTGTCCACTCTGGCAAAAGATAATGATAATCATGGGAGCCGCAAATGTGTGGGAACAGTGGCATACTTAGCATCTTTCTCTTTAACGTTGTTATGGAGTTAAAATTCCTCTAAAAATCAGTTTATTTAAAAATGAATACTGTGACTTAAATGCAAGAGTTCAAACTGTCAACTCTAAGAAGAAAAATAGGCATAAATCCTTGTGGCCTTGGGTTAGCCAATGGTTTTTTTTTTTTTTTTTTTTTTTTTTTTTAGCTTTGACATCTAAAGCTCTAGCAGTGACAGGATAAAAACTAGATAAGCTGAGCTTTATCAAAATTAAAACATTTCATGCTTCAAAGAGCAACAGCAAGAAAGTAAAGATAAGTTACAAAGGGGTTATTTACAAATCGCGTATCTGTTAAGTGACTTGCATCTAGAATATGTAAAGGACTCTCACATCGTAAAAAGACAAACAGCCTGGTTTAAAGAATGACCAAGGGTCTGGACAGACATATCTCCAAAGAAGAACTGCAAAGGAATTTTTCCTTTGCATTGCACACAAAAAATATGTGAAAAGATACCCAGCATCCTTGGTCACTGGTAAAAGAGATGTCAAATCCACAAGGAGATACCACTTAATTCCTGCCAGGATGATGGTAATCAGAAAGGAAGCTGGAAGCTAGTGCTGGGGAGAATGTAGAAGAATCAAATCCCTCCTGGTCTGCTGCTGGGAATGTGAAACAGCTCAAGGCTTTGGGAAGGCAGCTTAACAGTTCCCCAAGAGGTTACATACAGGGTCACCAGATGACTCCGAAACTCTATTCCCATGGATATGCCTAGGAGAAAAGAGATCTCTATGCAAAATGTATAGCTGATGTTCACAGCAGTAACATTTCTCATAGTAAAACAGTGAAGATAACCCAAAGGCTTGTCAATTTATGAATAAGCAAAAGACTGTGGCCACATTAACATTGTATCATTCACTAACCTAATAAGACAAAATGAAGTATTTTTTTCTACAATATGGATGCAACTTGAAACCATTATGTTAAATGGTGAAAAAGCCAGTTGCCAACACCCACATGCTGTACCATTTCATTTATGGGGAACTCCCAAAGAAAGATAAAGGAGAAGAATCAGCCAAGTAAGCTAGAGTTTGACAAAAAGTTAGGTTGTTGGTAGTAAGTGGCTACTGATGTACACAGGGATGGGTGTTCAGAGCTCTGGGATGCTAAAATGATCTGGCCTATAGTATAATGATCATAATGGGTAAAATGAGTCTTATATGAATTCTACCTTAATAAAGAAGTTATTTGATTTTTTTTTCCAGACAGGATCACATTCTTACAATCTGGACTGGCTATAAGCTCACTGTGTGGCTCAAACTCACAGCAATCCTCCAGCCTCAACCACCCAAGTGTCAAAGATGTGAGCCACCACTCCTAGATCAGTGCTATTGTATTTTAAGGCAGAATAAATGAAAAACCGTAATGTGAAAAATTCAAAACTGTGTCAGTGTAAGCATGATGTCCCAGCCACATTTGAGATGACAACTGATCTGGAACTGACTGCACAAATCTCTTTGTATTTTGCATTAGGTCTTAAGTTTAATGTCAGGGACAATTTAAACAGCGAACAATTTATTTCCCTATTACCTTAGGGAAAATAAAGAGTACATAATGCAGTAAGTTAAAGATCAAGGTAAAAATTTCAGAACACAAGAAGATTTAAGAAATCCCTGGGAAAGTTAAGTGCTCAATATATATTTTGTTTTTAAAAGTCACTTCTTTTCAGATTCACAAAACCAATTTTCATCTCCTTATTAACTGCCTGCCCAATGCCATACATTTTTTTCTTGATAACTGCAAAGTATTTTCATAAACAGAGACAAATGCATTTCTCACAACTGCTAAGAGCCTTCTTGCTCAAACATGACAGTGATTTGCATTTATAATTAGTAAGTTTTTAGATTAATTCAGCTAAAGTTAATATAAATAAGCCTAAGAAGTTTTGGTACTTTGAAATGTGTTTTTCTCTTAAAAGCAATATAGGAGACTTGGAATATAAAAACTGAATTCATTTATATTACCAAGATAACCATTTTCATTTTCCAACGTACCTTGCAGAATATTTTTCAAATGCATATGTTTTAACGTAATTGCAATCATCTCTAAAATTTAATTTTGTATCCTGCTTCTCCACTTAATGCGTCATAAGCATTTTCCACATTGTACTCTTTGCAATTATGGTTTTATGGCAATATAATTTTTTAAGTGCACATGATTTATTCAGCAATTATTTCAGAGTTGGACATGAAGTTGCATCTAATTTTTTGATGTTATAAATAAGATCGTAAAGCCTCTCTGTGTGTATATTCCTTACTATTGCTGTCTAAAAAGAGCTGCCTAGAAGTGGAAACCTTTTTATGGCCGTTAGCACCGAGCCAAGTTACTTTCATCCCTACGAGGTGAGCTCATCTTCACCCCGCCCCACCTCCACCTGTTGCGCCTTCCACCTCCTTCTCCTAGTGATTGGCAACCCCAGATGCTCAAGCCTTGAACTCCGGTGCCATCGTCTTTGACTCTCCTTCTTCTCTCACAGCTCAATCCATCATCAGTTGCTGACAGTTGCCCTGAAATAACTTGCAAACACAAGTGTCACTTGGTCCCATCTCACTACCACCACTTGAGGTTTGAGTCACAAGCAGCCGACCCCATGTGAGGTACAAGGCAACAAGCAGTCTTGTAAATGTTCTTAAACTAGACTCTGCCATGGCCCCCTGGAACCTTAGGTGCTGAGTGAGTCAGGGAGCAAATGGACCCTGAACAGCATCTACCAGTTAAAAACACAGACCGCAAAGGCCATGCTGAAGATCAGAAGACAGCGGACCTGTCTCAAAGGTCAACAGGTGTATCTGGTGCTTCTTTTGTAGCGTAAGCAACTCTGGACACATTGGCTCTTCCTGATAGATAATTTTGCATGAGAGCATAGCTAATAATATCAGCTTGACGCTGTATGTAAAAAAAAAAAAGTCTACGTCTCTCGGGATGTTTTCCTTTTAGATATCTTTTGAACATACAATTAAAACAAAACTCTTATCAAGTAAAATGAAGATAGCTGTTATGTCAAACCCAACTATATGTTTTCAAATGTGCCTAAAAGGTTGAGAGGGGCACATGTGACCAACGACAAAGCTCTGGGTCAGTGGTTCTCAGCCTTCCTGATGTGCTGACCCTTTAATACTGTTCCTCGTGTTGTGTCACCCACAACCATAATATCATTTTGCTGCTTCCTCGTAGATTTTGCTATTGCTATGAATCGTAATGTGAATATTTGAGCTGCAAGGATATCTGATGTGTGACCTCCAAGGAAGTTGTGACCTAAAGATTGAGAACCAGTGCTCTACAGTCCTATAAACTATAGTGCTTCAGCATGCCCAGAGCTCCCGTACACTGAAGAAAACTCTTTATGCTCAGATTTTTTTTTCCTTTGAGATAGGACAGGTTTGTTGAGGCATCTAAACATTTAATGTAAGGAATCAGCAAACAGGAAAATAACTGTATTCAACACTGTTCTTCCCAGCAACAGCATGACAGTGATTACAATGAATATATGTTTTCTCCAGTTGTCCTAAACATGGGATACATTTGACTCTTGATCTTATGCCCGGCAGAGATGCAAACCAACTTGAGCATATATCCATGTATACTACATATCACTGAGGGACATGAAATCCTGGGAAATGTAGTAGCATCTTGTCCCTTAACCCACTTCTTCCATCTGTAAGCAACTATAATTAATTTTAAAATAAGATGTAAAATTAAAGATTTATAAACCACTTATAAGATATATAACCAAAGAACTGAGAAAAGTCCAGAATTTAAAAAAAAAATACAATGGGATTAAAAATTCCATTTAACCCAGAGCTTTGAGTTTGCAGTGAATTTCCTCATATCAATTAAACATAAAAAATGACCAAAAAAAGCAACAGTCAAAATACATAGCTTTCTTACTAAGGAAAGGAAATGTATGGCTTGCTCTTAGACCCTCAGAACACGCTAGCTCTGAATTCTGTGAGAACTGGTACAGAGTAAAGAAAGATCGAAGGAAGGAGGTAAGGAGCAGACATGCTGGGTGGATTTCAGATGACCCAGAATCCATATCTGATGCTCCTGGACACCCGAAATCTGCACCGCTCTCTCCTAAACTCCACCTCAGTTCACTCCACACTACATGTGATAAGCCTAACACAGAAACTTTCCTGTCAACCATTTTCTCCAGTGATCCCTTTGTTTCCAGACAACCAACTTATCATCCAACTTCCAGAGAATCTGGTTCAGCTGTTGACAGCTTCTAGCATAACTATCACAATGTGAGGGAAGCAGAGACCCACGAAATCTCGGGGCTCCATGTCCGCATGCACGCACGCACGCATGCACTCACGCACGCATGCACAGAGAAGGGAAAAGATGAGATCAATTTCAGAGCTGAGCACGTTGACCCAGCATCATGACTCTCCATCACTACAGTACGTAGCAGCACTAACCTTCTCTTCCTCAACTGCTCACTGAGGCTTTCGATACAGGCAAACCTCACTCAGTTAGATAGAGCATTTTATGAAATGGCCAAGAGAATAAATGAGGACAGCTTTTCTGCTACTGATTGAGGTTAGATCTGCACGCTTTGGTCACCAAAGGAAATAGGTTTGACAATCTCCTATGAAAAGCGAGCATCGTCTTTAATCCTCACACCCCATCATTCCCTTCATAGTCGCCATTTACACCACATCACTCAGCCGCGGTTGGCAGTTACAATATGAAACTAGCATGAAATATGACCCTGCTCTTCTTTCCACCAGCTTTATCCCAGGCTAAATACATCTATGAGCCCTTAGCCCTTGGCTCTATGTCAGGAGCAAAAGCAGCACCGAGTCCATACACCGTTGCTTTGGGGTTACAAGTCTGGCAAGTGAAAATTAATCTTTTCAGAGGGCTCAGCCTTCCTTTGCAGAAGCTTACTCACTTTGAAGTAAATCTTTATAATTGTTTTCTGTTTGACTTAGAAGAAGTTTGAAAGCTGTCAGCGAGTCCTGTAGAGATGCAAAAATGCTCATCACTAAGGAGGCGCTGTGACGCTGCACAGTGGGCTCTGTTGCCTGGCATTTAGTGGCGCTTTGGGCTGTAGATTGGCGTAAAGGAGTCTTCTACTATGAACAACTCTAAGCCACCTTTGGCTATGTCACTATACACACCAAGCACAGAAAAGTCATATGTCATCAGCAGATTGTGGTGGCCGCCATGAGAAAAAAAAATCCAAAAAAACCAAAACCAAACCAAAACAAAAAACCCATTATTTTCATAAAGATCTTTATTTTTTCCTTTAAATCTTGGAACACGATTTATGTTAAGTGTTAGGAAAACACATTCATTAGTTTCTTAATTACTATTACCAAAGCATACGCATTATTTTTTAAAATAAGATTATAGAAAAGCAATATCTGAAATTCCTTGGCTAATTCAGTCCTTCCCTGTTTATATTTTCTATATATCAATTTGAGTATATTTAGAACTCATGGTTTTTTTAAGGTGAGAGCAAAAAGTACATTGTGTGAATTACATATACACACTATATATCATTTAAAAATGTATTAAGTACATTATGCATGCACAATATACATCATTTAAAAGAATATTAAATGAATTACACATATACACTATATATCATTAAAAAGAAAGAAAGCCATAGCACTGAGGAAAATGTAGCATTTACTTGTAATATGGCAATGTGGGTAAAGAGAATTGGTTATCACAACTTTATGTAACAACTAAAGTAAATATACAAAACCATTCCTAGGGACACACTTTTCTCCTGCAATGGTTTCTCAAGTAGGACCTTATTTCCCTGGGGCTTGCATGGAGATATCGGAGGAACAGAGCTGGCATTGGGTACAATTTATAGAAACACTATTTTAAAAGACTTCTCCTATGCATGCTTTGCAAAGGTTAAGGCTTAACGTTAAATTAAAGCTCATGGAAAGCATTTCAAGTTGGGCAGGGATCTGAGACAAGAGTCTAAGTGAATGCCATGGGGAGGGCCCTCTCAAATAGCCGGCAGGGTAGACTGCCCTCAAGCAGGTGTCTCAGACAGCTAGCTAATGACTGAACTCTCAACAAGGACTCGGAGGGCCAAGATTCTGTTCTTATTTTAGAGTCACATGCTCAGGCCCAGCTCAAATACTCAAAATCTCTAGAGGGTATCCAAGGCCAGAAACCTATCTATCGTGTACATTTTAAATAATACTTTACCAGACATTCTCAGGCTGGGCATAGCTGGAAAGTTCTGCTTTGGGTTGGTATTTGGGTTAGGTATCTGCTTAATAGAATTAGGTTGAGCTCACATCTTAACATGAAGGCGTGCTCTACTCATTGGAGAAGGGGCAAACCCAGAAAAGAGACAGCAACCAGTGCTGGTGCTCACGCTGTTACTTCTTAATGCTCTCTGGCCGTTGTTTGAACAATCATCTTGGAACATATTAAGGGAACTGTTGAAAAGGGGGTGTATAGTGGAAGAGCGTTTTCAGGGGACCCTCCCGCTCACCCTTTTCCACGGTTATGCTTTTTAATTTACTCGGGGAGAAAGAGCTCCACATTGTAACTCCACAGTGAAAATTTAAGCTCTAGAGTTTATGTTTCATAGAGAGAGCCAACCAGCACTTAGACAAGAGATAAGCCCACCACTTTCCTCAAAGCTCTCCTACGTGTGCTTGGCTGACCTCAAAATCCACTGCTATACCATTCAAGATAAAACTTAATTCTGCAATGTTAAGTTGAACTTCACAGACCACTGCCTCCCTCCGCCTGGCTCCTGCCTACCCCTCTCAGACTTTCATTTATGTGTATTTGGGATCTTTTCTGTTATTTCCAAACAAGTTCTCCATTAAGCTGCCCTGAAATCTGATTCTTACGAATCCAGTTATCCTAGTTAATTCTAGATATCACCTGCAAAGAAGTGTTACCAGGATTATGGGAGAAGGGAGAGTTAGAAGCGGGGTATATGGAGCAAATGGTGATTTATTCCACAGACTGCACTTTCACAGGATTGAATGAGAAGCAATTCTCCATCAGCCTACAGATAATAAAAAAAAATTAGAGATGGAAGTTTGGTGTGATACTGACTCCAGCGTTTTCAACTCTCCAACAGGAGTGTTTTCACTCACACAGGTCACACTCTGGCGCGGCTTGAGGGTTGACATATCCATTTCAAATGCACTGTCTCATTTAACTGCTTTCAGGAGCCTGAGAGAGAATGTCAGCTCCAAGGGTTCAGAGAAGGAAGTTGAGGCATAGAGGGGTTCCGCATTTGTGCAATGTCACCCAGCTTGTGAGTGACAAGGCCAAGCTTTTGGCCCCTGTGTCACAGGCATGGGTTTCAAATGCACTTCGGCCATCAGCCACGGACACATGGTGGAAAGAATGTGAAAGGCGAAGAAATAGTTTCCTAGAATAAAGCTCGGGCACGCAGCGAGTCCTCCAGCTGAAAACTGGGCATCAATTTCCTTTGAAATGCATGGCCCTAAATAAGCAGCTTGTCTCCGAAGGTACAAAAGGCTTAGTGCTATAATTTATGGTGTCGGTTCTGATCTACAATTAGATTCACAGGACCCTGGTACTGTGTGACCGAAGGAACTGCTGATGCTATCTCTTTGTCAATATGGAAAATTGCTTATAAGTTCATATCTCCATAATATCTATTTCTTATTAGAAAGAAAAATGCAATAGGCTATCTTCCATCTATAATAAGTTTGATAAAGTCACCATACTTAAAAATCCACATTTAAGGCAACAAGATAAAGGTTGTCTTACCCCTCCTTCATGTCATTAATAGGAAGCGGCACCCTGCCGCCCCTGTCTAGGGCTGACGTGATGTTTATAGCATTGAGGCGCTCTGGCTGCCACACATTTTTTACAGCCCCAAGAAAGTCTCCAAGAACCTCACTGGCCAACATTTCTTCCACATTCATATTTTTGATGAAGAATTCTGCTTGATATGGCAACGGGAATTCTAGTGTTGGTGAAAAGAGATACACATCTTTAGTGAAGCAGTCAGTGTCTTAAAGAGAACACTTTGAGATTTGTCAAAGACTTTCAATGGTCCTAGCAGGACCCAGCAATACAGAACTACCAGATCTCCAGCCACATGAGTCCAAGTACATAGATTAAACAGTGACCCCTAATCATCCTTAAAAATTATGTCTGGGTTGGGTGCAATGGTACACACTACTAATCCTAGTACTCAGGAGGCAGAGGCAGGAAGATTTCTGTGAAATCTTGGAAGCCAGTCTAGTCAACACAGTGAGCTCCAGGACAGCTGGAGGTACTAAAGAACGTTGCCCAGGTATAATACATAAGGTAGAATGGTCCACATAGGAAAGGTTGTATGCAGGTCATATGTAAAAGCAATGCCATTTCATCTGGGGGATTTGTGAGCTTTCAGATTTGAGTAGCCAAAGGGATCCAGGAGCCAATTCCTGGTGGGTTTTCTTCCAAAAAAATTCACTAAAAATCTCCTTAAATTTTTTAAAATGTATATAAAATTCAGTTTTCTCGGGTGTTAATCTTAGGTTACTAACAATGTTTCTTAGATTAGTTTTTTTTAATTAAAAATGTTTTCTTCTTACACAATACTATTTCTGCAACAATGAGTTAATTTGATAACTATCTATGAAACAGAACCCATGAAGAGATTCATGTAGATTATAACAGTGGGAAAGTCACCAGGGGCTTGTATTTTCCCTTATACTTTCAGTGGAAAATTATCTTCAGAGACAGTCAGAAATGTGCAGTAATTTGAATTTATTTCATCTAATTTGTCTCTAGAAAACCTTGTCTAGAACATGCTTATCAGATTACAAACATATGGCAAAAACTTATAAAATATTAAAACATTGGCCCATATTTTATCATGAAAAGGTTGGTTATTTGAATACTTCTGAGGTCTAATCAGACTTCACATCTCTAATACTAATTATACTATGTCCATCCTCTAATTTATTTCAACAAAACTCATGAATTTGGAAATTAATCTACTCTTGTTTCATAAATGGAAGATAAAAATACACAAGCACCTGACATCTTCATGACCTCCCTTCTTGGAAGTGTCTTGGATATTAATGGACACTAGATACCAGAGATTTGGTGAGGGAGCCAACTCTGGCTGTAGGGTTTTCTCCAGAGCCCAGTAGCAGGTGGTGACCACTGCTAAAGACAGCTCTGTAAGGCCCTACTCATAGAACCCCTTTCCTCCTCTCCAGCAGACACTGATTTGGCTCACGGTTTTGTAAATGTATTCAATGCCCAACCCAGCTGTAGCCTTCTAAAATATGGTCTCTTCATTCTCCTTCTTGCATATAAATTTACAGTTTATACAAATGCATTTCCTTTTTATACACTACAGTACCTTAATGATGTGACACCTTTCTCATGCCTAGAAATAGTCACAGAAATGAATCATGAGGAACAAGAGTTTCTCAGTGGTATAGGAAATAATATTTATAAGTCATAGGAAATATAGTTTGGGATATGTGACATGTTATATAATTATTTTTCCCCTCAATGTTTTTACAAGTTTCTAGAAGAACACAGAAAGCCTCCACCCCACCCAACCCATCTTATTCAATGCTGCCAATTGAATATAACTACTCTGTGGTTTTCCAGTCAGCCACACTCAGTGATCCCTTTCTGCAATCTACTACAAGGCCTGTGGTTGCAACCATATCCCTCTGGGGCTCTAGGCTGTGCGGCTTGCCTGCTATCTACTGGGCCAAGAACTATTGCCAGGTCTCTCCAGAATGAGTCACAGGAGCTTTCTAACTCTAGGGAAATCCCATGCTTACTATATTTGGAAATCAAAGAGGCCAAGAGAACAGTAGGCCAAGGGATTGGTGGCAGGCCTCTGAGGTGCTAAAGCCAGTTTAAGGATTCACTTTCTGTACTCTCCTTGAGCACCATGCTGTGTGAGGCTAGATGACTAATTTCCCATTAGGTCACTCGGTAGAGTAGGAGAGAGCTGGCCGAGGAGCTGGGCTGAGCATGATCACTCTGATTTACAACTTTGTTGTTCCTTTTTCTAACCCTTACCCAGGACAAACAGCATGAGTGAAGGCCATGTTCAAAGATGTTCATTCTCAAACGCATATGAATCTTGTCTAGACTGACAAGGACGGATTCATGACCTTTTTAGTTTTGTGGTTTTCATACTCTTTGGGGTCATTTAACCTTAGGTAGAAAAGAAGTGGAGCAGATCTGCCTAAAGTCCAAATAACCCTTCTCCCGCTCCCTCCCTAACACAGTTTTGAACTACTTTGTGCAGGTAACCAGTCCCTAAGTGCTTGGGGCCCTCCTGCTGTGTAGTACTCGTTCTTACATCAGGAACTACAAGTATACAAGAATATGGATCTTCATGTGACAATAGCTCCTAGAATAGGTTCTAAACACACTCCCTACAGCCTCTGCTAGAGAGGGAAGAAGGTCCGACTGTGGACCGAGATCTCTTAGTGTCAACGACTTGGTCTCTTTAACTATAAGGTTCAAGGGCCCAAAGCCACCACATTTTAAATACATGACTTCAACCATGAACCCACACATGGGAAGGAAAAGACCAACGACTCTGCTCACTTGGCATTCCCATACAGGAATATGTTAAACTAGAAAGAAAAATTCAATCCTAATTAAGTCCAGAACCAATCTCCCTTAGCCATGGGTGCCTCAAAAAGCACGGGGTGGAGGCCCATAAAACCAGGCTTTGTACTTGTTTTCATATACAGAACACTTTACATTTTAACCTGTCACAGTTGTCTACAGTTGGTACTGTTAAAACACTTAGGGAAAGACCCAGGGAAGGTGGTTCAAGAATTTAAGCAGTCTCCTGCAAGTACACATTGTCAAAGGACTAGATAGTGCTTTCTTTTATACAGTCAAAGGGCAACTTTTAACCCAGATTGAGTTGTCATGAATTTCAAAACATTAGGTTCTGGCAAAATGCTTACTGCCTGTTTGTTTTCTACCAATAAACAGAACCATCAAGTCCCGATGGAGAATAAACTCTTATTTGCTCTTTTTCAGGGGTAAAGATAGATCTGTAACCATTCCCTTCCTGTCAAGGCCTTCACTGGCAGAAGCATAGAGATTATTAGCCCATGATTTTCTAATGGTAGCTAAAATATTTTCTCTTTCTTAACATTTAATGCAACAAGTAGATCTCTATGAGGTCAAGGTCAGTCTACAAGAACAAGTTCAAGAACAGCCAGAGAAATCCTGCCTTTAAAAAAAAAATAAAGGGAGCTGGAGAGATGGCTCAGCAGTTAAGAGCACTGACTGATCTTCCACAGGCCCTGAGTTCAATTTCCAGCAACCACATGGTGGCTCACAACCATCTGTAATGGGATCCGATGTCCTCTTCTGGTGTGTCTGAAGACAGCGACAGTGTACTCACATACATGAAATAAATAAAATCTTAAAAAAAATAAAACAAAACAAAAACCAATTGAAACCTTGAGTTTTGGATATGGGGTAGTAATCTTTTCCCGCTTGCCTCTTCTAGTCCCTCTCAGCTATTTATCTTCCTGTGAACCTCTCAAGATGGTAGGGTCACTAAAGTTTCCTATTCTATGCCAAAATGGGCTCAAAATAATTGAGAGCATAAATTTTTAAGAATATTTCCTGTGTCCCTGACCTTCAAAAGTATGTTTCTCTAAGCTCTTGATGGACTCTGACAATTATTGAGATAATAAGCAAATTGAGCTAATTAGCAAATTGTGTACCTCAAGCCCCTGAGTCTCAGTTTATCTTCACCTGAAGTGAAACAACTACTTACAACTACTCTAAAGTTAAATATGAAACTATCTAATTACCACCGTGTGTTCTTAGACTTAACTCTCAGGCTTTAGAAAAGACCCAGGGGAAGCTCTCTTAGTATTACTTCACTCACTGATGCAGCAGAGCTTAAAGAAGTCAGCAGGGCATCTGGTGAAGCACTATCCTGGTTTTCCCCACAGCACACCACTTTTATAGAAAGCTTCAATGGCTTATATGTCTTTCCTACATTTTACTATGTCCTCAATTGCATTAAGCTTGTGGTACTTTACAATCCATGGCTATACTGTATGTTTATAAGCACATTGAAATCCTTCTCATAAGTAAGAAATGATCACCGACATATTTTCCAGACTTACCTTCTGCTGACATTATATTAATTATCAAATTATGCCTTGCAGTCTCAAAGGTACGTCTATTGTAGGCAGTTATCTATTAGAATAGGAAAGGCAAGTTTAGAGCATGAAATGTTTAGTAAAATGCAACTCATTAAAGACAAAATAAAAATAAATTATTGTCCTTTCTGTTTTTCTTATTTGCTGATATACCTAGAACATTTCCTTTCCTGAGCAATAGGAACCCAAGACTTTTAGCAATATTATCACAAAATAATTAATTAACCAGGTCTATTCAACATGCCAATATAAAAGATTAAATAGAGAAAAACTCATTGGTAGAAAGCTGTTAGGCACAGGGGGCAATGTACCCATGTCACCAGAAAAAGGACAAAGCAACTTACTGGTGAAATACTAAGACTGAAAAACAAAACAAAACAAAACAAAAACAAAAACAAAAACAAACAAACTGAGCATGCTGGTAAATTTAAGAATCATCACAAAACATATGTTTTAGACCAAGCAGATCTATGTTGCATTCAGTGCTAAACTGCACAACAACCAGTCAAAAGATGCAAGTAGCCCCTTCATTATGTAAATAAATACACCTCAGGATGAGTAAAGCAGCAAGGGTAATAGTCTATAAAGCTCAGGGCACATGCTCAAAACCACCAATTGGCATCTTCATATGGTCAAATGTTAGTAAACATTTGCAGGGGCTTATATTCAAGTCAACTGAGAAAGAGCTACCAGACACAGACCAGGCAAAGGCTGTGGCCTCAGAACTCGAGGAAGTCATGACTAACTTTGGAACAGGCATTAAATGGTGCAGACCCATCCGTAGTACCTCGACAATACCAAATGACTGTGTCAGAGGCTTAAGAGTCCCAGCATTAGGTTTCTGGCATGACCACAGCTGTTGGTGACATCAAACAGAAGAGTAGAAGAAAACTGGATTCACCTATTACGAGCCCCCTGTGCACTGAACAAGCACCAAAGATGCTGACATAGCAATAGGACCATCTAGAGAAGCGGTTTATAATCATCAGAAACACTGAGAGTTACAACAGTGAGGATCAGAATGAGGGGGTTGAATAACTTCAAACCTTTGACAATATTTATTCTGAACAGCACACCAACCCACAGTTAAGGGAGTTTCTCTCTCTCCAACTTGTCAAAATTCCATGAGATTTGCCACCTCCTTCCTTAGAGACACATGATCAGTGAGGCTCATATTAAACAGTAACCTTAAGATTAGCTACCAAACATTAAGTAGGAGTTATTTTTTTCTAAGAGAGCAAATGGAAAAACTGAAAAAAAAAAAAAAAAGGTTGTGCTTGGGAATTTTTGTGATTAAAATTTAGCCTGTTCCTATTAACATACATAATTATTTTATGCTAATTAATTAATTTGCCTTACTCCCCCAAATAATCATAATCATATTTTCAGTGGAAAAAAAGATGACTAGTCTACTCCAATGTGTTGTTACAGTGAGGTTTTGACTGATAATAGATATTTTAAATTAACAACAATATTTTTGGCTAATCTTCCCTAGTTGTCACAAATTTCATTATTGCAAGTTTTATAAACTCTTGTAAGTTTGCTTTTGTATGTGTCTGTCTGTCTCTGTCTCTCTGTTTTTGTCCCTGTCTCTCTCTGTCTCTCTGTCTCTGTCTCTCTGTCCTCTGTCTCTCTCTGTCTCTCTCTGTCTCTCTCTCTCTCTCTCTCTGTGTGTGTGTGTGTGTGTGTGTGTGTGTGTTTGGCTTTTGTTTGGTTGGTTTTTGGCTCTTTTTAAACTACAGCATACTGGGGGAAGTGAAGGATATTTCATATTAAGAGGAAGAATTTTATTATCTGAATGTATAACTAATGCTTAATTTTTTTTACAGCTTTATCAGAATGTAGAGTGCCTTCTCTTACTTCTAATAAGATATTTAAGTACTGTAATGACCTCAATCAAATTTTACCTACTGCAAAGATGTGAAGGGCTTCAGAGCATGAGAGAGGAGGCTTTCTTTTCGATCCTTCTGTTTCTAAAATAATACCTAATCAGTTTCAGATGTGTAAAATCTAAATATTTTAGCTATATAGTTACTGAGTGGATTAATTCATAATTTTCTATAATTAAATACAGCTTGAGATATATAAAACATGACCAAATTAATAGGATAAATTAAAACACTAGGCTTATTACACTATGTAGATATATTGGCAGTCTATAAAAAGGTTGTGTTAAATTTCTGTCAGTACTTTTTTTTTAGTATACTATTTGATACAGATGCTAATACTTCCTGTCTGAGGTGGCTTCCAAGTACATCTTGATGGCTGTTGAATTCACCTGGACGTACTTGCCTGCCTCAGGCTGCTTCTAGTCATTGAAGCTATGAACTTGGTGTCTGAAATCTCAATGACTTAAAGTGCTTTTAACATATCCATGTAGACTTAAATTACATTGCTTAGTTTCATTGCTCTGGAACACTGTAAATCTGGTAATCTACACTCCATCCACATAGAGTCTCCTGGCCCATGCCCCTATCTCCCAATCCACCATTTTGTTGAAAGCATTTACCTATGTTGCTGCGGAAGCCACAGTTCACATTTGCTCTCAATACTAACCACATAAGCACAGCACAGAATATATTCACCTCGATCTTGCTGACAGCCTTTGAGTCTATTGTTTTGTGGACTTCCAGCGTTCTGCTTTATGAGCAGTGTATACAGCGTGTGTCCATCCATGCCTTCAGGTGAGATTTTACAAGCTGCTATTTTGGCTATCTCCCTAGAGGTGGGACTGCTTAGTACACCAATACTCACTCAGGACTCACATCTGATATTGATCCCCACAGTGGTTATTTTAACCCATTATTCACCTACAATGTATTTCCCTGATGGTAAAATTCTCATTATGATCTGATTATGACTGTTCCTCAACCCTGGTAAGAACAAACATCTTACTTAGATTTATAGGTCTTTGTCTTTTTCAGGAAAACATCTTTATCTTATTGAACTGAGGGTTTCCTTTCTATTTCAGATACCTTATCGTTAGGCACATGCAACAAAAATATTTTCTCCAATTTTACAGCCTAGCTCTTAAAGAATCTCTTTTGATGTCAGTCAAAAACTATTATAGTGAAAATTAGATATTTTTCTCTCAAATAAAAATATTCAGGTGATACTTAAGAAATCTGTTCTATCCCCCAAGTCAACAAGAGAGTCTTCCGTATTTTTATATAATAATTCAACATTTTGTTTTTCACACTTCACCCCTAACCTACCTAGATTCGTGCTTGGAGTTTGGTAAGAAGGACCCACAGCTAGCAAGAAGGATCACGTTCAAATAGCTAACAATTTTTTCTGAGCATTAGTTAAGAAATAGACATTCCGTTCCCAATGACCCGTGGCACCGACTCGTCAATTACCTACCACTGCTCCTTGTGTGGTCTTTTGTTTCTGGCCTTGCTATCATTCCTTCAGCCCATTGGTCCATTCCTGAGTCACTGAGGCTCCACAGGAGTGAGCACGAGTTTATGGAAATCTGAATGCCCATGTGAGAAAAGACGTCTCCCTTGTTCTTCTTCATTAAGGCTTAGCTATTTCTAGCATATAGCTCCCCCCTCCCCGCCATGCCATACATGTTAGATCCAGCCACGTTCTATTTAAAAAATCCATTGGAAACTATAGGTTAGGGGGAAATATGTCATTATGATACTATCTTCTTATTATTGAAATAACCATCTATTTATGCAAATTTACATACTTTGTGTTATATTTATTCCCTGTACCTTATAATTTTTTTCTCTTTTGAAAATATGTGCTCCTCTGAAACGTCTATTTTCTCAGTACTTTTTATCCATGTACAGAAATGTAACATCATTTACATTTATCCTATAGTTGATTGCTGGCCTTTCATAATATTTTAATAGTTCATAGGCGTTCTACTATTAACTGTTCAATTACATTCTTTCAGATCATCAGGGATTTGATTCTACGTACTTCCCTTCACCAGCTGATTTTCAATATATCCTATAATAAAACATAGAGGATACCATTCTTGTTTTATTCCTGAATTTAAGTGACATTTCTCTAATGTTTCCCACTGAAAATGAAGTTTGCTATTCGTTGGGGGAACGCCCATCCAGTTAAGGGAGATCTACTTCAATTCCTTGTTTTAAAGGAGCTCAACAGAGGAACTGGAGGGAGGACTCAGCAGGCAAGAGACCTTCCTCCTCTTGCAGAGGAATTGAGAACCCAGATCAACAGTGAGACACTTTTACCTTTTACGTATAACTTTAAAAAATAAGTATTAATTTAATTTAAATTACCACTTATCACTACCATCATGGTTTGGAGCTGCTAATGTCTTCTAGGTTTGCTTTAGATACTAGAAAACACTGGTGTATTAGAACATCACAATAGCTTTAGAATACAAGCTAACTGGGACATCCCTGCGTCCACAGCTCTTGGGGATTTACCTAGCAGCTCTGATAACGCTTATCATTTGCCAGCTGGAACACGCTCTAACTTCTAACCACATGTGTAGCTCTCTGAGAGCATATCTTTTTCCCAGCTCCCTGATTTGTTTGGATGTGGTGTGTGTGTATGAATGTGTATGTGTGTGTGTGTGTCTGTGTCTGTATATGTATCTGTGTATGTATGTATATCTGTGTGTGTCTATGTGTATGTGTATGTATTTGGTGTATATGTGTACATGGGGTATATATGTGTGTCTGTCTGCCTGTATGTACGTGTGTCCATGTGTGTGGTGTATATGTAATTGTTGTGTGTTTAAGTGGTATGTGTGTGAACGTGGTGTTTGTATGTATGTGCTATGTGTGTCTATGTCTGTGTGTGTGTGTATCTGTGTATGTGTGGTTTTTGTGTTTGTGTCTGTGTGTGTTTGTGTATGTGTTGTGAGTGCATGGTGTCTCTGTGTGTATATAGGGTATGTGTGTATATGGGGTGTGTCTGTGTGTACGTGGGGTGTGTGTGTCTGTGTACGTGCCTCTGTGTATGTGTCTGTGTGTGTCTATGTGTGTGTGTTATGTCTGTATATATGTCCATGTGTATATGTGGTATGTATCTGTATGTATGCCTCTGTGTATGTGGTGTGTGTCTGTATGAATGCCTGTGTATATATATATGTGTGTGTGTGTGTGTGTGTGTGTGTGTGTTTGTGTGTGTATGTGTGTATGGTGTGTGGTGTCTGTAAGAATTCCCGTGTGTGTGTGTGTGTGTGTGTGTGTGTGTGTGTGGTATCTGTAAGAATTCCTGTGTTGGTTGATTGTTTTGTTTTGTTTTTCAGTGCTGGGGATGACCTAGCATGTGCTTGTCATCTTTCCTACCAGTAAGGTAGAGCCTCAAACTGTATTTCCAAAATCTGGAACGGTTGCTTCCTCCCCCAGGTAGGCTTCCCTGGTTGTGTGAACTGGTCTCCTCAGCAGCTTCTGGTTACAGCAGTTATTCCAGCATTGGGAAAGTGTGTCTTTCTCAGATCTTCAGTGCCGAGACCATAAAACATGGCTGAACGCACTTGTCTTTCATCTTTCCTACCCTAATCTCCTCCCATAATGTTCGGTAATTAAGATTTCTAGTGAATGGCTTTATTTCAATAAGCATGAACTTTGAATAAAAAAAAATGTAGCGTTGACTTGGCAGTTGGCTAAGTGAGTAAATGCGGTTACTGCCGAGTCTGAAGACATGATCCTTAGGATATACACAGTGGAAAGAGAAACTCCTGAAAGCTGCCCTCTGACCCCCATAAATGCACTGTGGCGCATGTGCACCCACACCCATGTACACAGACATAAATAACTGGAATCATTTTTTAATATATAGAACAAATAAATGTTTTACAGTTTTATTTATTTTATTAAACAGAATTTATATCAACCCATTTCTTTTAAGTGTTATTTAATTTTTCACTAATTTAGTTTATCATTATTAATATGAAAGTTGAAGTAGCAAACTTTACAGAAAGGAATATCATGTGTCTAAACATTAATGAGCACATTTCTATGTTAAAAAAATAACCTTAAAATCACTGCGATGTAACTCTAATTTCAACATTTAAAACAAATGTTACAAAACCATAGAATCACTTATTCACAATAACTTACCTCAATGATAGTTGGTTTCCCCACGTTTTCAGCTGTTGGAGACCCATAGAGGACTCCATCGCTGTACGGTGTTCTTTGGATATATCGAAGCCATCCAGGTCTATCTGGGTAGCCCATTAAATTTGTGTTAAATGTTATGGGATCATTACTAACCTCCCCTGGATAAGGAACAAAGAATTAAGACAGAAAACAGTTATTTGCACATTTCTTTGGTAGTTTTAATCAAAACAGTCTATTGGGGGGGAAGGGTGTTGTTTGTTTTTTTCATATTTGTAGCAGACTAAATATACAGATGAAAACAAAATCATCTGAAAATTTGACTTAGGAATCCACACAATGAAAAGAAATCTTCCTGGTTGCTGAAATTGTCTAGAGATCTAATAAATATTGCAGAGTCAAATGAATTTCTTGATAATATTATGTAAAGAGCACATCAGGACTGTTTCAACAGTGAGACAATAACTATCACTCACAAATATCTCCCAAAACTCATTCACCTGTTAATAAGAGACAATCCCTTCATAGATCACCAAATAATATCACTTGAATTTTAAGGAGTGGTCAGATAATTACAAAGGTATAATAATGTGTCATAAACACTTGCCTTTATTACTGTCCAATTGCTGTCCAAAACCTTATCAATATAGTTTTATAAAAATTGCAAATCTCTTTAAAAATATTTTTAAAGCAATTGATGAAAAGACCTTTCCTACTATTAAAAGCAGGTCTCCCTTTATTTTATTAATATTGTCAGATAAGCTGTTATTCCTCATGTAATCCACAAAAGACATTTATATGAATTCTAATACTAAACTATTTTTCCAAGACTTAATTTTCAAAAGTCATTTTTGTTATTTCAGAATTATAACAGTGTTTTCCCTTCATATTCTTTCTATATCTTCATTAATGTGACAGCAGTGCTTGTGATAATTCAAAATAATACATTTAAATCAATAGTGAATTAAGTATGTTTTAATAACTGTTATTACTTTGAATGAAAGTTAATCATTACATTATGAAGTTATACCAAATTGTCTCATACAGTAAAAGCTTTTTAAAACACTGTTACTTAGTCCCTTACTTCACTCTATTACACAGCAAATGTATATTTTTCTAGAAAAATAAATCAATGTGCTATATAAAAAATAGTATAGAAAATCATAATTGGGTAAAGCTATAATTATTTTTGTGTTACGAGAGCTAGGTCATTTTCCAGGCAGCAATGTTAACAGTCAACACTAAAACTCCAAAAATATGCACTCTAAAATGAAAAAAAATTCATAAGTAAATTTCTAATCTTAAAATTAGAAAGATCTCACAACAACAATTTTTTCATGTATCCAGATTATTTTGAACAGTGTTAATCATATTTGATTTCTTATTCACAGGTCTACACATGGCACAAAAAGAGATATTGAACCCTTCTCCCTTCCAGCAGAGAACCTACCAGGCTTTGGATAAGGTGGAAATTCACCCTTAAAATACTCTCTTTCCAACACATGAACAAAGAGGACTCCTGCAGACGGGTATACGTTCCGGTCAGCGTGCACCTTTGAGAAAAGAGTGTACACTGGAGGCAAAGGGGCAAGAGAAGAGACAGATGATAATCAGACCTGTCCTCAATAATTGGGCGGAGAGTACAGAGACAAAATCTCACCGTGCAGAAATTGCCGAGAAAACCAAAATAACACACCAGAGAATCGTTAGTGCGTATTTTCTGGAAAGGGACACAGTTTTAGGACAAAGCATGAGAAAACTCTTTCGACTTGTTGTTTAGAAACCGTTAAGATACTACACAAATAAAGTGACATATATTACAATTTAGTATTTTTAATTGCTGTTAAGTTTAGAGACATAAATATCACTTTGATATTTATTTCCATTCAAAAATATCACCAACAACATGCATTGACTAAGAACTGACAAACATAATTACTACAGTTTCCCCCCTTTTTAAAAAGCAAATACATAGAGTACTTTTAAAATATTAAGTACTACAACTTCCCAAATAGAGGCATGTCAGCCTATGTAGCTCTCATCCGGAAAATAACCAGTAACTCATTTATATAGGAAGATGTGCTACTTTCTCCATGCATTAAAAAAACCTTCCCTAGAAACTATAACTTTATTTCATGTCTCCCAGTTTCGGCAGTCAATAATTAAAGCCGTGTAACCTATCCCACTCTGCTGCCTCCTAAATGAGCAGCCTTGACTCCTCAACAGTTCTGCATGAATCACTTCTTTAGGCGAAATGAGACCAATTTCCTGATTCCCAGTGACTTCGGACATAAGGCGTAAGTTCACGGAAATGGCCAAATTGGTTTGATTAGCTCCTACCTCTTGCTTTCCCTCTGCTATCGTCATTTCCACCAACACATTGCTGTCATAACCCTTTACCACCTCTGCAATGTCTTCTGGGATTCTAGCTTCACGATTGGCCAGTAGATGGAATTTTTAGACTGATAAACCATATCAGCCCACTTCTTTCCTTTAGTCACTGATGGATTTATAAATGTGGTAATTAACCTCAGGAACCCCAAGACTCAAAAACTTGCTAAAAGCCCCAGGTAGCCAAATCACTTACAGTAAATTTTTTAGTATTTAAAAAAAAAAATCCAAACCAAACAAACAAAATAAAAAACCTCCCACAAAATGTTTCTCCCCATGAGAGAACTTGTCCCTATGTTCTGTGGATAACTGCCCCCGCCCCAGAAAATGAACTAAAACATTTGGCGTGCAGTTTTATGTATTCATAACTTGACGACTAAAAACACAATTTCAAAGTCTGTGGAACAGCCAACCAGATGTGGTGGCTCATGCCTGTAAGTCAATCACTCAGGAGACTGGTAGGAAGACAGCTTTGAGTTTAAGACAAGCCTGGGTCAAGTTTAGAACAAGTTTAGGGTAATAAACTGGGTTACAGAGCAAGATCCTGCTTCAAAGTAATCACAACAAAAATGTCATGCATCCAAATAAATAAATAAATAAATAAATAAATAAACAAACAGAAGCTGTAAGATAGTTTAACAAGGTTTGCAGAGAGAAACGGATGCATTTGGCACTGGCATATATAAAGTCTTCCCTCGGGGTTTCTTACTGCCAGCTTCCACTCAAGAACTACTTGCTCGCGTTGGGGAGTGATGATCACGTTCCAAATAACGGTCACTGAATTGAAGAAAAACTGTCAGGATGAAAAGGACGGTAATCTGGCTTTGTTTTGTTTTTTGTTTTTTGTTTTTTGCCCCAGTTCAATATCACAATGTGTCTAAAATATCAAATGGTTTCAGAAATGTGAAGACCCTTTAAAGAGTCCAGATCCCCGCTTCCTACAAGATTACCATCCAGTTTGAGAGACCAACATCTTCTAAACTAGCTATTACCCCAGCCTTTTAGTCGTTCTGGCAATAATTTGAAGGATCTTTGGCAAAGATCTGGAACAAATGAATAGATTTAATGTTTTTCTTAATTGTAGGTGCTTATAACCCAGAGATAGGCACTTGGGCATTGGGGCGTTCAGCAATGAAAGCGCTCGCAGTGCTATACTGGGGCAATGTGGGGACCCTTTAAAGGACTAAAGTAAGCCAAGGATGCACAATCCCCGGGCTCATGTCAGAGGAAAACAACTGTGAAGGAAAGAATCAAATTGTGGAGAGTTTCAAACTCCTGCTGAGAAGGTATTTTTCTCTATATTAAACATGTTAAAATTTCAGATTGCAGTTTCATATCCAAAGTATAGGAATACTTAGAATAATGTAAGTGAATCTCTTCTGAACTTATCTGATTTATTAATCTTCCTACCGACCAGAAAAAAAAAAAAAAAAAAAACAGCTGTGTGGTGCAATACTGAGCTTTATTTTCCTTGTCATTTTTTTAATACCTTGAGGAGTGTTGAGCCTATTTAAATAGGTTTATTGACTCCTGTGGAATGAATGAATACATTCTAGCACAAAGACGGTGCAGAGACAGACACGGGTCTCATGCGAGGGAGCTAAATATATATGACACTTAATTTAAGGTATAGTATTCTGTAGATTACTATCCTTTATTTCCATCATAAAGTAATAGCCTCTTTTAGTGTTTGCTACGGCAAAGTGATATATGTCAGCTTGCGAACCAAAAAGAAATGTTTCTCACGCTAAATAACGCTGAAATAATTCTATTTTCTATATAGCCCTCATAAAGCCTAACATGAACCCATTAAAGGGTACCCATCATTCCATATCGCCCCACCGTGACTAGTATAGAACACCTCAGATTCTCACAGAACAAAACAAACAAGCAAAAACCATTTCTTCAATGTACAGAGTTAATCCACGATCCGCCATCGCCCTCTCGGGCTTTAAGATGACATGCACATTGTTTTCACTCATGTGTGCTCGATTGCCGTCCTGCAATCTGCCGAACTGCATCCTTGCTGGTCAGTTACCTTGGCAACTCCACAGTAAAGCCTGCTTCACTTTAAGTATATACGCCATTCAGTCGAGAAAAACATGATACAGATGTATGACACACTCATCATCCAGAAATGGAAAATGACTAAGCCACTATGTTTTGTTTGTGAAAATAATACTTCCTTTCGGTATGGTAGGTTTAAATTATGGGCACCCACACAACATCTTTAGAGAAGAGCCCTTTTCCTGTCCCTTTGTTATTTGCAAAACAAATAGCTCATCAAGAGGGGCTATTTGGCCAGTACTTACACCTAAGATTCTTTTCAAAAACAAAATAGCATAGAAAATTTGAAGCCCTGCCTTGTTGTTCTTCTAAACATGAGCTCTGACAATAATACTCACAAGGCCTGCACTAACTACCCACGGAGACAGCTACCTGAAGTTAACACACGCTGCATTTACAGGTGCCTAGGTGCGACCCACAAACTGTGAACTTGATACACATGATTTTTCTTAATAGCAAGCCTAGAAAATGGCATGTAAATACCCTAAGAAGACACAACACTAAGGCCTGAGCATCTCCACCATGTATGTGTCTGCAACACTGTGCTAATCAAGCCGAGGTCACAGAGCCTGGCCTCTCTCTGTCTTGCATGGTTCTATAATCTTATACAGCTGCAAATTACCTTGGCAAACATGCCACTGTATACAAATCGAACTGAGAGCCAGTGTGTAGCTAAATCCCTTCCAATCTAGCATCCTTAGTGGGTGAAACAATTAAAGCAAGAGTTCGAACCATGGTGCATCAAAACCGTCACCTCCAAATAGGAAAGGTGGTTACGGTAGTACGGATTAAAACTTGTGAAACGGCACTGCCAGAAGCCGTAGCATTTATCTGAAAAAGACAAACAAACATAAAAATCTTGTGTCTGAATCAAGAAGAGCCAAAAGGAAAACAGTATTGGAAAATAATGATTTTAATATTTTCCCCTCCCTGAGCTCCCATGTCTCTCTTTGCCGTCCGTCCATAATCTTATCCACAGAAGTATTCATTGCATGTTTTAGTCACAGGGTATATAGAAAGGTCAGGGCATTTCAACAACTCTATATTATGTGACAGTAGCGAGCCAAGAATCAAATAATAGATCTTGACAGCGATAGCAATAAAGTGGGACCTCGCACTCACTAAATTGTGCCTGTCTTCCTTTGCTAAGAATCTGTTAAAAGTGTTTTCTCTGCGTGAAGGAAGAGATAAGCTTCTGCACCGGTGTGCACTTCACTCACATTTACATTGAAAACAGAAGCAAACATTGATAGACTTCACAAACACTGAAGTTTGAAAAGCACTGCGTTGCTGAAGAACCTCTAACAGAGCTTCGCGACGGCTGTGTAGATTGTCGCTGAAATGTCAACAGACACACATGCCACCTCATCTTTACAAAGGGGCCAGAGAACACTTACCGGACCTTTTTCTGCGTCATTAAGAACAAGGACGCAGCCATAAAGATAAAACAGACACTGAGTGTCAGGCCGGAAAGTTCCAGCTATGATTAATCTTAAACCTGTCTCCCTTTGCAATCTTTGAAAAGAATGTCATGAATTATTGTCAATAAGCCATGTCCAACTAGCTTTTGCAAGGTAGCAATTATGTGCATGTGTCTTTTATAGGTTCTTCATCAACAAATTGATGACTTTAAAAGATCCACTTATATGGTCATTTTCTCCTATCTGAGGTTTAGGAGCATTGGGTAAAACCTCAGTTTACCATAAACCCAGAGAATGGAGCATGTAGAAGCCTAATGTTCCTAAGGTAGCAGCAGTTGGTCCTCTTTCATGATGCTGTAAGATCATCATTTCGCACATCAGTTATCACACGCAGCTCTATTATCCAGGGGGCCGTGTGGGCTGTTTGCCCGCCTGTCATTTACAAATCACACGAGTGGGTCCCAGTAGGCTAATGCATTTTAAGGTTGTGTGTTTTATAGATTTTTGTTTTCTCCCCCCGGTAGACAAGTTGTCAGCTGTCATTTCTCATTGCTATCAGTATGTTTTCTATAGCGGCTTCTCTCGCCTTTTACGTTTGCAATTATTAACCCGCTGCAGGTTTAAAAGCCAGACTAGCAAATAAGGGAGGGCTGCATGATAAATTAAGAGGAGATACGTGCTGTTTCCGTGTGTACCGTGCTCTTCCAGATGTGAAAAAAGCAGAAGACAGCATTTGAAGCATTAGCTGCCCAAGGACCCCTTTGTGATGCATTTCCTGGTTTCCAGTTGAAGCCATACACCCGTGAATAGACTCTTAATATCCCCGGGATAGGGTCATTACTTGAGGCAAAAGCAGCATAAACTCTGTGCAATGTAATAGAGTCAGAAATGAGTAAGTGTACAATTGAAAATCTTAATTCAATCCAGATGCTATGTATACATGAGGTTTTTTTTTTTTAAATCAAAATGAACATACGGTGTTATGTGAAATAATTTCATGTTTGCTATGTGGGAAACAGACTGCATAATTTAAACACAGATTTATGGATTAGGTATTACTCTTAGCAGGAGTAAGATAAACCAACTTAAAAAATACCAAGATACTATAATGAATACCTTCCTATGACAAACCAAAAGTTTGTTTTTAAAAACATCTCAATTCTATCAATGTACAATTTTAAAATGTGAAGCTACTCATTCATTGGGGAGTTAACAAAGGTACTTTGAAGACATTATTGAAGCAAGACTATGAGATAGTTAGATGGATATTTACAATTGTGCACAGCATTATCTGAATGGAAAGTACTACCTGGAAGAAATTAAATAAAGATTATGAAGATGATTTTTCAAAGATGCTCAGGCTATAAAGAGAGTGCTGTTCAGTCACCTGTCTTAATACAACTTTAAAAATGAAACTTTGACCTAAGCAACTAGGTATAAATATCCTGGAAATCAAACATTTTAAGTACTAATGGAGGGAATGAGATTTCCTCTTTTTTTCACCCTCTTCATATTAGAGGCTTAACGGCTTAACCATCTCTCCGAGGCTCGGAGTTCCTGCCTGAACAGCACGGCAAGGAGCCGATTCTCAACGTATTGGAACAGACTGAGAGATGAATCCTGTTGGTTCTCTGAATCAAGATAACTCATCTCGGGATTTCCAGAGCTTAATAAGTTTATGAATTCCTTCCTAATTCATTTTGAACAAGTTATTACAGCATTCAAATTGAAATTTAATTATTAAACCAGATAATTACTGTAGAAAAATATTTTAAGAAATCTTAATACCCAGCCAGGCACACAACCTGTTTTCACTTTTTTTTCTCTCGTGTCATTCAGATTTATGCGAGATTTGATCAATCCAGCCTTATAAATGTTGGCTTTGAAATGAAAGTGTTTCTCCACTGTCAGCCCTTCACCTCAGGGTATCAAAGGCCTGCTGGCCGGCCATTCATTTGAAGGTGGGCAGCTATTGTTTTTCTTACAGACACAGTTAGCTCATGCCTAAGCTGCAGGATTCATCCTAAGGACCGCATTAAGATTACCTCCTTGCTAAGAATACAGGCACTTCATGAGAAGCAGAAATGAAAGCTTGGATCTTTTCTACAAAAAGGCAGAAGAATTTCTTCATGAAAAATTTCCCTCCTAACTTAACTCACGTATTAATTCTTCTAAATTGGAATTATCTTGGTTATTATCTAATCAAGTTTCCCCCTTTGTATGTTTGTGCGTTTATGCTTAAGGTTGATAGGAAAGGGGTGCAAACTATTGTTAATGAGTGATCAATGCAACACCCGACTCAGAACGCCACAAAGTTGAAAAGGGTTTTAGATGTCGTGCTAGGCATGCAAATATCTTTATTAAAAGATAGATCAAAACACTGGCTCTGACGACATGTGCCCTTAGGTTCCTACTCAAGCCAGGACTGACACATGTTTGCTCTCCTGGAGAAGTTAGGCTTCCATTTTACTGTATAGATGACAAAATAAATCCCAGAGGGACTAAATGATTGTTTCCCAAGCATAGAGCCAAGACTGACAGAGTAGCCATGGAGCTTATCAATTTGACAATACAAACCACAAGTCAACACATTTGATAGTTAATCATTCTGTGACAGCAAGATTCCTGTAGGCAGTCTCGTACCTCCTTAACTTCCTTAATCATTTCTCTGTGAATTATAAAGAATCAGAACTTGATCAGATAATCCAAGCTTCTGATTTTGGAGGGTTATCTTTATTACACTACAGAACTAGAAAAGAAAGCTATAAGCACAAACTCGGTAGTGATTAGAAGAGGCGGCATCTCAGCCTCATAGGTAGAGTTTAGGAGGAGAGCCTCACCTCTCTTGCACATAGTCCTTTAGAGTCTTACAGTTTCGAGATTTTCTTTTCTTCCTGACTTTACCACGGCCTCAGGGCACTTCCTGGTCCTCTGCAGTCATGGAGGCAAAGAGTTTAGCAAGAACCATGCCTCTATCCTCAAGTCTCCCCTACACATACCCCTCTCTGATTTATTTTTATTTTGTATGTATATGTGAGTACCTTAGTGTGTGTATGTGCTCTGGAACTGGAATTATGGCTGCTTGTGAGCCACTCACTGTGGTTACTGGGAGCCAGACTAGGGTCCTCTCCAAAAGCAGCAAGTGCTCCTAACCACTGCACCATCCTTCCATTCTCTGCACTCATTTGATGATCAATATTGGAGCTGCCTTTAAGATTGACATTCAAGCTAGTTAATGTCCATATTATTTTAGTCCCATGAATATTCAGTTATTTTAAGTTTTTGATTTTTTAAGTTGAAGATTAGGGAATCTAAGTAAACTCATTTTGACTTTTTCTCTTAATTTCTTAGAAAAATAAACTACAGTGTCAATCAGTAAACCTAAGGCCAACAAATTTTAGAATGTGTTTTTTCTAAGTGTGGGGGGACATGTAAAAATAGAAACAATAAGGAATGAATACAAGAATATAATCAAACTTCATTATATGACTATTCAGAAGTGTCAAGTAAAGAAAATGTACTTTCTATAATTAACACATGATAAAATAACAAGGAAAGTTAATTTTAAGTATATAAATATGAAAATATACTTATTTTCAAATAAATTACTCTAAGGATACACATTATAGCTATAATTTCTCTACTTTCATCCCAAGATAAGAGAAGAGAATCCATATTTGGAGTGCCTTTTATTACTTTTATAATCACTTTATATATATATATATATATATATATATATATATATATATCAAAGAATAGAAATTCTATTCTGTTGTTCTAGTTAATAACTAAAATATTTTAAAAGTTGCATCAAAATAAGTAATAAAAAATGTTTACTATATAAATGCTCTTCTAATAGTTTTGCTCCCTTGAAATTGCCAAGCAGCAAATGTGAAATCTAGCACTTTAAACATCATTCCTACAGAAGCTACTAGTACTTGTTGTGAGTTTTAAAGTGATGACCAATTTGTCTTTCCATGGTTGGTGAAACTTATACCTTTCCCTACAAGTTGTTCCACTCACTCAGGAGGATGGTAGGCCTTAAATGGGCTGAGGAAACCAGGAAGAAAGAAGAATCAGAAGCATGTGGAAAGGAGAGCATCACAACCCAAGCTGGTTTAACAGACAGATTTGAGAGGGGTTTTTACTTCTACTTCAAGAGATAGTATGTGTCAAGTTATACACTGAACATTAGTTTGAGGTCCATTCAGAAGCATGGCATTCAAAAAAGAAAGAGATGGTTACCTCTTGGAGATCCTGGTAGATTCTGTCTGTCTGTCTGTCCGTCCGTCTGTCTGGGATATACTTGATTACAAACAGCTCCAGGTTAGAAACTCAGCTTGGTCTATGAGCTAGCTAGGCAACATTCCTTTGGTAAATCAAACAGGAACCAGTGGGGGTGTATGCCAGGAAAGGCAGAAACGCCGAGGACCATAGTTTAAAACAAGAGGCAGCATGAAGAAGAAAGGGATGAGTATGATTTGGTGTAAACTGCTGGGGAGCCTAGTGGAAGGATCTTTGGGAATCCCATGGGTGCATGAGGAACCAGAGATAGCCCTGTTCCTCTGGAAGGGATAGACTAGAGGGTCCAGTGCTGACCAGAACAACGAAGGATACACACATCAGACCCATAACTAGAAAGAAACAGGAAGAGTGGCTGTGTCAAAGAAACCAACAAAACCACAAGGGTTACCACAGTGAGTCTTTTGAAGGACCTGTGGGAAAATCCACTAGAGATAGTTAAAGAGGATTGTGGGAGGAGGAACCACAAGCAGTTCTAGAATGAATACTCTGGTGCTCTGTAAGACAAAATGCCTGGCATCTTTCATGGGAAGCTACTATTATAAAATTGTCATCTTTACAAAGATGCAAGCAATGAAATGCCTAAGTACACAGATGTTTGTTTCAAAGACAGACGTGACACTAGGAAACCTTGCCCTCCCATGAAGCAGATGTGGAGGATGAAGATTACAGCTGCTGAATAATTTGGTACCAGTTATAAAAATGTTAGTGACCAAAATTCCTTACTCTGAAGTTTTTAATCTCACAGTAAGAACATTTTATTATATAAAACTGTTCTTTTCAAAATATATTTTAACACTGGCATTATTATGCAACCCCATCAGTGGCCCCAAATTTACAGAAGCCACTATTTGATTAATCTTCATAACCACATGCAGCTAATACCTGGGGAAGGAGAAAGATCTTAAAGTTGAATAAATAAAAAAAATATTAGGTGAAAGTTTAGAATGGTAACTGATATTCTGAGAGAAGCTAATCCTACGACAGGCTTTTCCCCCTCAACAAGCAGACTGTTTCGGGTCATGTAATGTTGCTAATGGACACATTTATAGGTGGGAACATGCAGGCAGAGGAACACATCATCATTCAAGGGCGAAACCATCTTCCTAATAGAAAACAAGTACCAAGTAATTATTTAATAGCAAAACATCACTTTGGTTTACAATCAAATCACCCAAAATTAGACAAAATATTTTATGGCCATTTTTTTCTAAGTTTACAAAGACCGTTAAAATGATATCATTAATTGTGCCTTTTAGTGTTTTTCAGTGCTTTACATAAATTGGTATAATAAGCACACTTGAACAGTTCTATAAGTGTCATGATAGAGACTGGATAAGGGGCATAGGTTAAAAATGAGAGTGATTTTTAGTTTATAAAAAACAGAAATAATAACCTAACAACACAAGAGGATCAGATAGTTGTTTTTAGAAGATTAGGCAAACAAAATTTTATTTTTTTCAGGCTGACTTATTAAACACTCACTGACACATGACTGAAACGTAACAGAAGAACACTGGAAGCAAGCACTGACAGCCAAATGGGGATTTACATTTAGAGCCTAAACTCACCATCTTTCTTCCCAGCAGCCATTTTCCTGCTGATAATAAAACTGTGGGTTTGTTTGGTCTTCCAGTTAACTGTTCCGTTTATGCCATCGGCACAGCTTAATAAAAAAGCTTTTCAGAATAAAACAAATGCACACAGAGACATGAAATTAATGTCAAATTAAAAATTACTATCACAGATACTGTTAACTTGGCTCAGTCTACATCTTCCCAGACTAGCAGCTGAATTCCAACTAGCAAGTGTTTATTACACGCCAATATGGAGAATCCATAGGAGTAGCAAACAAGCAACACATCATCGGTCCTACCCCACAAGGAGCTTACAATCTGTGGGAACTGAATAGAAGCTTCTATACAGAAATGTTGGTTATGCAATGACATTAATGATGGTCAACGAATGGTCAAAATCACGAGGGCCACAGCAGGGCTGAAGGGGAGACAATTATCTCGCGCTGGGGAATTTTCCATTACATCAACTCAGGGTTGAGTTTGGAAATACTACAGTGGCAGGGATGAGCAGGCTTAGATAGGGTCCCGAGATATACGGGAAGACTGGAGAGGGGACAATTATCTCTCGCTAGGAATTTTGCATTACCTCAACTGAAGAGTTGGGTCTGGAAACTTGAAAGGGGCAGCGACAAACAGGAGGATTAGGTAAGGTCCAGAGCTGCACGTAGTCTATCGAAACCGCCAGTTCAAAGGTAAAGGGGAGACACAGAGGCGCCAGGTGCAAGACACAAAGGAGATAATACTGAATCCTTCTCAGACCTCAGCATGCATAGATAAAGGAGAGCCAAAGATGGCTTTGAAGGTTTGATCTAGAACGATACTGGCCAGAGATAGATCAGTAAGCCCAGAATTCTTCAGGGTAACTTCAGGAAAGAGAGGAGACTCAAGTTTGGGATATGTGAAATTTGGGACCCCGAATGGACATGCAGGTGAACCCACCTAAGAAGGCAGGGTTACAGGTCCGGTTCATAAATAAATATAAAGGGCCTTCAGGTACAGATTTGAAGTCCTTTCTCTTACAGAACTGAGAGTAGAAGCCAAAGTTCCAGTGCAGCTCTTTGACGACAGCATGTCCCCAGGGAAACACATTTGAGACCCTAAAGTATGCGGTGGCCTGGAGCACAGACACCACCTGCTCACTCTGTTTCTTTTCATCCAACTGCTCATCTCTCTACCCTTACCCTTCAGATCTCATGGATTCAAGCCTCCATTTTCTGAAACTGGTTCTCTACTCTCCCTTTTCGCCATCTCAGAGAAGTCCCACTCTGGGTTCAGCACAGCTGCAAATCCCCTAGTGCTTACCCCATACATCTGTCCTTTCTTCTAAGCCTGAAATACAGTAATAAAGAACACACAAGGAGCTGGAGACATGGCACAGTGCTTAAGAGCACACATTACTCTTTAAAAAGACACTGGTTTGGCTCTTAGCACCCACCTCATATCTATCACGACCAGGGCCAGGGACTCTGACGCCTTCCGGTCTCCTCAGGCACCCGCATATATAGACGGTGCACATAGATAAGCCCAAGAGTTTACACATACACATAAAAAAGGGAATAAGAAAGGATTCATAAATCAGCAAGGATAGTAAATGTAGAATGTGTTGATATATATACTTAAACAGCAAAATCAGAGAAAGTATCCACAAAGAAAAGGCACAGGCAGTCACAGGTTGGACAACTGAGTCAGAAATCCCACATATTCCAATGAAGGGAGATGTCAAGGAAGAGGTGTGATCCCTTGCTACAAAATGACCAGAGGAGGAGAGCGTGATCAAAGACTCCTGGCTTTCAGAAGTAGAAATTTTATGTGCGACTCCTCGAAAACAGAGTTCTAGGAGACTGGGGAAGGGAAGAAACCAAACTGCAAAGGTCCGGATGCAGAAGCTGTCAGGGGAGCTGCTGTGAGGGGAGCCGCCAGGACAAGGAGGCAAAGGGAGCGAGTGATGGACAGCAGGGTGAGGAAAGGGAGGGTCTCGTTGGTGAGGGAAACCGGGGTTCTATCCATAGGCTCTAGGAAAGATACGAGGAGAGAGCAGGGGAACGGCGATAAAGAAAAAGAGACACAATTCCAAGAAAACTAGACATATGGGGCCAGAAATAGACAATAAAGAATATAAGTCCTGAATGAGAAAGTAAGAAAAACAGATGCATCCTGTAGAGTCTAACAACATCAGTGCTAAAAGCCTGGTCTCCATCACACCGGAAATTATGTATGAATTTTCTTTTCACATTCATTCTTCAGCAAAATATTTAACAGACTAAATTACGAGAAATACCAATTTTCCCATATTTAAAAAAAAAAAGCAATTCAATATCTAGGTTCTAGCTGGGTGTGGTCACCCGTGCCTTTAATCCCCCTGCTTGCGGTGAAGGCAGCTAGATAAGGAGGAAATCAAGGACAACCTCCACGGTTTCAAAACAAACAAACAAACAAAACCCACAGAAACCTAGGTCATTAAACAAAACAATCAAACAATCTTATGGGAAGTATAAGTGCTCTTATAAATTTATAAACTTATAAACTCACTTATAAACTTATAAACTCTAACAAACTACTCAGCCGGCATCAGTTTTAAACTCTGTAAAATGATACGTTTTAAACTCTGCAAAATGAAGCAAATCAGCTTTATCCAGCAAACGGCCAGTCTCAGGAGTGACTTTCCTAGTACGTGGTTGGGTTGCACTATGACTGAAAGTATGAACTTCTAAAACTAGGCGAAACACACGCGGTGGGCATTCCCAATAACTTAAACTTTAAGCAAACTCCAAACCACAAATAATGCCTTATGGCCCAGCCATCTCCCCTCAGGGAACCTCCTCATTATTAATTCAAAAGGCAAGATGGCTGCTATGCACCTAGGCAACCCTTTCAGAATACATGTCCCACGTGTGCCAAAAGGTTTATAACAAATAGACACACAACGCATATCCATGACTCTCTAAAAGCAAGTCCTGGTAGTAGTCTTCATATGCACCAAAACAGGAGGGACCCAGCACTGAAAAGCCCTGCCTTCTTCCTTCCACCTAATCTCTCAGGACAATCGGGACAGCTGAGTCACCGCTGTCACCGCTGGGCTGTCGGTGGAGAAGCCCACCGACAGACTCACTGGGGAAGCCGATGATGACAAAGGCTGCTCTGCTTTCCAGAACTGGCAGCAGCACTTAGATTTTCCTGGCAGACTCCAGTAAAGAGCTTTCAAGTATTGTTTCACCCAATCCTTACAGACCCAGGTGAATCTATCAAAGTGTCTGAAGAGTACAGAGGCTTAATCTTAAGGCCCAAGGTAGTAGCAACTCCAGCAGGCAGCTGCCCTGGAGCTTCTCTTGCTGACTGGCCGGTGAGTCATCACTAAGGAAGCCCGGGTTGAGAGACCAGATAGAACTGGCTTGACTCCTTCCTCCATTCTAGTGAAGTAGACCTCAGACTGTACTGCACATAAGAAGCACTATTGAGAGTTCCTACAAAGCCACGTGGCTGTACTTTATGAGTGAGTGGATTAATTCAACGGATTAACGTGCACACCTTTAGGTCTCTGGCATTGTGTCCCCACACTCTCTGTTTCAGAAGGTGACCAAGCTGGCATGAACGTTGCCGTCACTTTGTGCTCTTGGTCGGTAAACTAATACATCATTTCTGTACTTCGCAGGTCCTCTACCGAGAGAGCCCAGGTGTCTTTCATAGCATTAAAAAAAATCTAATTAGTGTTCCAATTGTCAAGGATTACGGCCGAAAAGCACAGCTGCATACATCCTCGAAGTGCTTCTGCATCTTATGGCCACCGTTCTTTGAGAACACTTTTTTTTTTTTAATGTAAGAGGAAACCCGGCCTTTCTTTTAATGTGTGTGTGTGTGTGTGTGTGTGTGTGATATGTGCATGGGACTAGGCATGCCGTGCTACTCATACTACCCATACAGAGAGGTCAGAGGACAAATTTTGACAGTCAGTCCTTTCCTTCCAGCTTTACATAGGCTCCAGGGACATGACTCAGCTCTTTGGACTTCATGGAAAAGCACCTTTGCTGCAGAGCTAATTCATGCACATTCATTTTAATCAAGTTCATACTAATTCATATAAAATCTGACCAACCTCCGAAACCTGATGCCTGATGACTCTAAATAAGGGGATGAGTACTGTGGCTCTGCTCACCGGCAGAGTGCCTCAGCTTGGACATTCAAGTCCTACACACACCTTAAAAGAGAAATCTCATGATGTGGAAATAATTATGTGCTTCATGCTTGACATCATGTGAGCTCTTAACTAATTTCTAAGGTTAAAATTCACTGTAAACCACACACTGACAAAAAATGGAGATTACTCCCTGCTGGGGATCGGGGTGGGGAGTTAACCTTTGGTAACGTGATTGTCATGAGAAGAAGAAGACCAAGGTATTATTTTTTCCTGTGAGGAAAAAAAAAATCGTTTAAAAAACCATCATTCGGTTTAACAAATACCTTTCCTGTACACCACTTTTCAAGATTAAATCTAATGTGTAAAATAATGTCAACCTCTATAGACAGGTTATTGGACGAACTCCAGAGGTAACACACTGTCTTCAGAAATCGTTAAAGGAAGCAGTTCCTGATCATTTGTCACAATTACACCTACAGGGCTGCTTTTCGCTAACGGGAGAAAACAAAGGCAGAGGGCGCCATGAATCCTGCAGTTATGCCGTGTACAGTCAGAAACTGTTCACAGAATTTGCAGGACCCTCCGTGGCCACAGCATAGCCAACTCTTTAATGCTTCCCATCCAAAAGAGTCAAAGTTGAATGAATCTGAAGGCTTCAGGCTTGTCCTCCAGTCCCCTAGAAACCATACAGGACTTAGAAGTTTGTCTTAAGATTTTCTGAATTATTTGGAGGCTTGTAGCAGCATAACGAGTTTTCATCTAGTCCCGGAACAAGCAGTCTCTGAAGAAAGAATATTGCTCTTTCCCCAACCTGGGTAATTTGCAGACTAGGGGAGGAGGGAGTTGCTGTTTAATCCAAGCAATTGAAGACCTATGAATAGTGACTGATTGCTGATGAGCTAATCAGAATGACAAGGAACAGAAATAATAAATAATAACGTGCTCAGACATCACTGTCCAAGTAAACAGCAGGACATGCCAAATGAAATTTAATCTGATTAGCACACTCACCTTACAAGTGAACTATCAAGCCTTATCACTTCTCTCTGTACCCTGCTTCAGTTATCTCTTCCCACAGTTTTCTACTCTAAGGCTGAAGTTGTCTATAAAGCTCACATCTTCCACAGCTCTTCCCTTCTATGACGCCCTTCAAGACCTTTTTCTTTTCCCTTTTTAAAAATTTAGTTTGTTAGCATCGTGTGTGTGTGTGTGTGTGTGTGTGTGTATCTGTGTGTCTCTGTGTGTTTGTCTGTGTGTGTGTCTGTGTGTGAGTGTGTGACTGTATGTGCAGCTGTGTGTCTGTGTGAGTGTGTGTGTGTCTGTGTGTATCTGTGAGTGTGTCTGTGTGTGTGCCTCTGTGAGTGTGTGAGTGTGACTGTGTACAGCTGTGTGTGTGTGTATTTGTGTTTGTGTGTGTGTGTGTGTGTGTGTGTGTGCAGGTGTGAATGTGCCTGACATCGGCCAGCTTTCCTTGTCTGACAACCATCAACTGAGCCACCCTAGGCCCTCTTCCCTCTCCTTTCCTTATGGAAACTGCTTTACTTATACTTCCTTTAAAAAAACTGTCATTTACTTATAAAACTGCTTCTTAAGCTGTTTTTTTTTTCTTCTTGTCTCCCTAGGTACAAAAGACGAACTTGTTAGCACCCATGTTTTCAGGGCAATGCTAGGGAGATCCTGAACTGTTAATATGTTTACACATATTAACTGACTTTATCCTTACACAAACGATGTGAAATAGGTAGCTCGATTTCACAATAAGGATGAGACGTCTCAGGAAACAGTGTCACTTGCCATCAGTCACATGCTTCTGAAGTAGCAGGATTAGATTTTGAACCCTGTCTGTGGCTGACTGCGAAGTCACTGTTCCCCACTCTTCAGCCCTAACACCAAACATTGCTTAAGAGAATGCGACATGCTAGCGGTGTGACCTCATCCTGGACACCCTTATTATTTCTAGCATATCAACTACAAAGTTTTTTGCTTCTGGGGGGCAAGAAATACACTGCTGGATCCCTGCATTAGAAATAGCAACAAGTAATGCTTGAGCTCTGTGGGAAAAATGAAGCTGGTGTACTCTGCATCAAAATAAACACGGCACAAAACAATTCATTGACAGAAGAAAGTCAACATGTCCGTGGGACTGTAGGAGTGGAAAGGCTTTTCTGAGACTGTCTTCTAAGGCTCTAACAGGTGCCAGAGAGTGTGCTCCTCAGGAGAAGTGCTTGCTGTAGCAGAACTTTTCAACTTTAAAGAAAAAAAAAATCCTAGCAGAATATGAGCAGCTATTTAATATAATTTAAGTTTATTTAAGTTTTTATCATTTTTAAGCAAAGCAGATTATAAGACATAATGAAATAAAATAAGACAAATAAAATGAAATAAAGCAGGCCTAAAGAAAGGCAGTGCTCAGTGTGAGAATCTACGAGGAGAGGCTAGTGGAACCCAAATTTTAGTTTTTGCCACTGGCTAGTAAGTGTTTCCGTGCCTCTGCTTCTTCCTCTGCTAGAGGTAGAAACAGCTGAATTCACATCACAGAGGCACAGTGAGTATTGATTGAGAGAATATACTCAAAACCTTTATGATGGAAGTTAACACAAAATGATAGTCCACAAATGATAGAGCTAATGCTCATTTTCAACCAATGTGAGGAGCCATTTGAGCTTCTTTAAATGTTTTTTGATTGTTTGTTTGTTAATTTTCCTTTTGCCCTCCGTTAAAAAAAATATCGGTGTTCTCATTTTTTTTCTACAACCATGATGAACAAAATAAAATCACATTTCTATGGCGGGCTACAGAACGTTCTGGAGACATCTCAAAAACAGGCTTAAAACCTAGTGCCTCCAGCCCAGTCAAACCCCGCCCCATTGCCTCCCGGGGCTAGGAAGGTATCTGGGCAGGTCCTCCAGCGTGACCCTTAGTCAGGGACTTCTGGCGACTTGCTGGCGACTGAGAGTCCTGAGAGTCGCCTTTTACCTCTTTGAAGAGACCAGGTGCAACGTGAATTCCATCTTCCCAGAGATCTCATGAACTCTTAGGTATTTATCCTGAGGAAAGAATGCAACCAAAGGGGGAAAATCTGCCCGTGTGCACACGGCTCCATTTTGCACTAAGCACAGTTTCAAGACTAGGTGAAAATTAAATTGTGATTTTTGAAGGGGTAAGAGAGACCAGAGGTTATTCATTTTTCCAGCTAAGGTTCCTTGTTCGCTCAAATAGCTTAGAAGAAGAGTTGTTCTTTTGCTACACAGTTCTGTCTTCTGCGGGTGAAATCGTGGGTGAAACAGTGAAACACGGGGACCCCCCCCCCAACAAAAGGCATCCACAGTGGCTATAAACATCATTACTGTCTAATGTCCTCATCTGAAGGAGGGATTGTTTTCCAATGAAGCCGGTGGGTGAAAAGCAGATCACAAAACACCGTGCACTAGGCGAAATCCAGAGTGCTAGTGCGATCTAGTGGAAGGGGATTAAAAAGCAGAGGGTCCCGGAGAGCCACTGGGGTAGGGGCATGAAACAGCAGGAAAGATTCCTATGTGAGTTTGAAAAATTCAATAATCCTACACCCCTTCCATTTAGGAAGCGTCTAAAAGAGTCTCCTATCAGATGTTTGCCTTAACCAGTCATTAATTGTCTATGTTATAGGAGCCATGCTTTCTAACTAGAATGCATCCTAACACTTTAATCAGGAAGCTGTATTTTTACAAAGGTACCTTCTCACACCTATTGTCACCTTATCAAGGCCACTCACGGACTACAGCTTGGGCTCTTAATTGTCTTGGCATCTTCCCATATTTTTATTCAACATATAACTGTACACAGACATAAATATGCCATGCGCTACCATTCAAGGGATTCTCTCCATTTTTCATCTTGAGCACACTTGTACCTGGCTACATGTTAAAACTGCACCGCTTTCTGCCCTGTGGTTCAGTCATGATTTATTTACCATCACCGTGAACTCGGCTGGACCACACTCAGACTGGAGATCTTGCCTCTCCGATCTGACCCCCTTCCAGCGTTACAGAGACCATCAGGCAGAGGAGAGAAATGCAGCAGACAGAACCGCCTGGCTAACAGCCTCAATCAAATTCAATCCGATTTCACCCCTCTAAATGTTCCTTCTCTTTTCTTTTCCCTCTCACTTCTACGTTAGCCTACAAGGTCACTATCTCCAAGCTGGATTTAAACCGCCTCCAGTAGCAAACCATTCAGACCTTTTCAGCGCACAGCAGTTAGAGTACTCTTTTTGAAATGCAAATCTGGTCTTGTCCTGCTTAACCCCCCTCTGAGAGTTCCCATTGGTGTTAGTACAAAGATGGACCTCTTTAAGGTGGTCTACTAGGTCGGGGAAGACTGGCTCCTTGACCCCACTGGCAGCCTCCTTCCCTGTCTCTTTCTTCTCTCAGCCCTTTCTCTTTAGCGTGCTCTGGCTGCTCGGGACCTCCGCAGACCCTCAGGGTCACCAGCACCTTTCCCGATTCACCTCCCTAATATTTATTCCCCTTCCCTCCTCGGTGCTTCCTTGGGAAAAACTTCCACCTTTCTTCAAGTCTAGACAAATCCTCTACTAGTATTTGCAGCATTTAGCTGGGTTCCAGAGAGTACAATCTTATGTGTAATTATTTGATTAATCTTCACACCGCATAATCCTGAGAAGGAAAAAAGCTCAATTCATCTTTGTCAACTCAATAAAGGCTTAAAAAAGTGGTATAGCTCAGACCACCTACTACCTGGCCTCTGTTACAGTGTCTCAAAAACACCCAACATGCCCCTTAAAGTATAAAATAATTCTTCATTCTTAAAGTTACCAAGGTTTTTTTTTTTCCTTCTTCTGTTTTTTCATTATTATTATTATCAACATCACAATAAACATCCACGTCTGTATCTTTGAACACTTCCACCAGTTTACACTTAGGCTAAACATTCAGAAGGAAAACTGCTAGACCAAAAAAAAAAAAAAAGTATAATTCAAATTCTGATAAGATATCTAGCAGCCTACTGTGGCGCTGGTCTTTGATTAGAATCAATTCTGTAACTACTGAAAATAAAAGATGTCAGAGGTGCTACATTGATTAGCTGTTGCACGGGAGAGAAAAGCCGGTATCATTTTACCGCCTAGTGAGAAACACAGATTTGTTAAAGAGAGAAAACAAAAATCCTTAGAGCTCATGCTTCCTTTGCTTTTGCATTCGGAGGTAAAACAGAAGCTTTATTTCTTTGCATACTGCTCGAAGAAACAGGGAAGTGGACCCCCCCCCCCATATAACTGCCCTAGGAAAATTAACTGTGATCTCTTTCAAATTCAGAGTGAACCCCAATCTCCATAATAATCAAAGTGGCGACCAGATGAATGAGTAAAAAGGCAAAGAATGGGAAGGAATTTACACCAAAGCTGCCTATCTCCCCAACAGTTTTGAAACCAGCCGTTTCATTTATCTGAAAAGAAAGTCTGTCCTTCCTTGTCACAACAGATGCTGGGTGATTCCCGTGGTACAGGCTGCCAAAGATCTATTCTAAATGTCTGATTAGCCTAAGGTAATTAGGTAGAAAGTGAGCCGTGTTAAAGATGATTCTTAAATAATGAAATACATTTAAGCCACTGACACAAATGTTACATTAAAATCCCTAAGTGAAGATTTAAAAGACAAAAACAAAACAACAACCACCACCACAACAAAAATCTGACCAGAGTGACCTAAGAAGAAAGCAGTATAGCCTTTACTAACACATTAATGTTTCTGAGAGAGTAACAGTAGACGTGCCAGCAACAAATCTTCATTCAGAAGCAACATAGTCATTCCCCCCAGATAACTAGGTTTTAAAGCTTAAACATTGGGATAATTACTTTGTGGTTTAGGGACATGGGTGAGCCCTGCACTCAAGGAATTGCAAGTAGAGGCCTGAGGATCAGGTGAGCTTTGACAAGCCAGAACCTCACTTTTGAGAGTTTCTCTCCCAGAAATAGGAGCTGAGCCAAAGAATGTCTGTGGCATCCCCAGCAACTGGGAAGAGAGCCACACAGCAAGCGGCTGTGTGTATTATTACAACCTCGCAGAAGTGCATGGCACTGTTACAAAGTGAATAAAAACGGTGAGTGAGAGAGGAAGAAAGTTATTTAACAGTAAAAATCCACTTCATGCAATCAGAATGACAGCAGCTCTCCTGCTGACTTCTAACCACCGGAGTGGAGAAGAAAGTTCCAGGTCTTCGGCAGGAGTGAAAGCAGTAGGCCAGAGTGGGTTAGCAAAGACAACAGAATTGCCTCCCTTTTCTTCACATCTCTGACAGAGCCCCCTCTACAGTTTGCAAGGTTCCCATTGATTTGATGCAAATTCTATATAAACTCAGAAGTGCTGCTCCGAAAAAGGGGTCCTGGGTTCATTTTGAACAAACAGGTCTCCCAACCCAAGTTAGAGGTGCTTATCAAAATAAACCATCAATGGGCAGGTGCAAAGATAAGGAAGAAAAATCTCCCCCTGGACATGTTTGCCAATAGTAAGAATGTGCACCCGAGGCAAGCAGAAACCGGGCTCACCTTAACAAGCAGCTAAAAGTGCACACAGGCTGGAAGCTATGTTTGTTGGTTAAGGTTTTAGGGGTTACTGAAAAAACAAAACCCCTCAACGTTATTATAAAGTGATAGCTTCCACCGGGAAAAGAGGGGTTACTACAGGGAGATTTGTCCCATATTCCTCTGAGGAAGAGAAAGGCAAACACTAAGTCATTTTGGGGACCAGTGGCCAGCCTCTTGCCTGCCAGGTAACCCTGGACTCCCCAGCCTTCACCACCATTAGGCAGGAGAAATCTGCTCTGGACCAAGCAAGACACGCTTGACAAGAAGGTAGCTCTGGGAAGATAGGTAAAACAAAGGTGCTTGTGACATGTTTTGTACATTAATAAGTTCCAATGGTCTTCAAATCCCCCCACTGCAAAAGAGGTGAAGTTGATTTTCCTGTTGGCCTTCACTTCAAAAGGCCCCGAGCTGAGTCTATATGCACTTTTGCCCACTCGCTCTAGTTCTGCCCTCGGAAGCAAACAAAAGGGAGTTTACTTCAAACTAAACATTTCCAGACCCTTTGAGATTACCCACTGTGACAGGGTTTCTAGATCCTCACCAACCCCACAGACTGTCCCACAAGTTGTCTAATTTGTCAACTACTCTCTCCAAACTGATGGCCAGAAATGAACAAGAAGCTACAGATGGGGTTGATTAGAGCAAGGTCCATCATTTTTATGCTGGACAGGCATTACAGTTACCATCACTGTCTAACCTGAATTTTTATTTTTATAAGGCACATCATGCCATAACTTCTTCATGATCTTCCTAAAGAACAAGAATCACACACAAGCCACTCCACTTCTCTTCGTGTCAGTGAATTATAGTGCACTGATTGCTATATTTTGTGCTTGCAGCTCAGCACTAAACTAAATGGTATTTAATTCTAAATTCTATTATCTGTTTGTAACAGCTATCTCTTTTCCATTCACCCATGAATTGTAAAGCAAGCTCTCTAGATCTTTGTCAAAAATCATGTGTGCCAAGGTTAAACAAGAAGCCATCCAGGGTAAAGATTTGTGACCCTACCCAGGTTTCTCCCTTCTTCAAACCCAGTAACATATACACACCTGGCCAGCACTGATCCCAGCCAGTCTCCGGCTCACGCAACGATCCTGCTAATTAATCTGCAGACCCTCTCACACATCAGCCTACAGCCGGCAAACCGCTTCCCTGAAAGCAAGGATCACTTATCATTCAAAATAAGGCGTAAAGGACCAATACGGCTCCAAAGTACAAGTCTATGGAAATATTCCTACACACAGAGCAAAGCCGGGAAGGCAAGATCAGCAACGGGAATGTCTGTGGCAGGCTGTGAGACTGTTTGGGTTTTGCTGTTATTACTGTTTAATTCATTGCTGTCTTTACTACAATTACATGTCTTTTAAAAAAATTAACAATGAAAATCATGTACAGAGAATTTGACTTGGAATCAGTCCATGTGAAATGGCTTTAGACCATTGAGAATGTCTTTCCAACCAGAGAACCCTAAGCAGAAAAATGGTCTCTGACAGGACTTGTTGATCACAGGAAGCATCAGCCTTGCTTTCTTTCCATCCTTGTTGCCTTCTTTCTCTTTCCTCTCTACCCTTTGTTTTCAACATTAAATTGCTATTTAGATTTAATAAGCTGATAATATAGGAAAGAGTAGACTAGAAAACGGGATATGGCCGTTTAGAAAAAAAGCCTGGGTGATGTGCGCACATGTGTGAGCGTGTGTGTGTGTGTGTGTGTGTGTGTGTGTGAGAGAGAGAGAGAGAGAGAGAGAGAGAGAGAGACGTCCATCTCTCTGTCTGTCTTCCTCTGTTAGACAGGTTAGAAACATATGAAAAACACGGTATAGAGACCAAAACCAGAGCACAGTGCAAAGGTTCCCTTCCAGTCCAAGTAGGAACAGATGAACCCAACCCGTGTCATCTGATTAACTGCGGTCCCTTGTCACACTGAGACTAGGAAATAAGATAAATAATAAACAGGATTTAGATGTTTAGAATAGAGACTATGGAAAGGTAAACTTGAAAAAGAGAGAGAGAGATCAGGTAGGATAGACTGTGTGGACAAATAGGAAAAATAGAAAATGGAATGTGGACTGATGGTGGTGGTAAAGAAACGTGTAAGCACTGCACTTATCAGATCTGAGTATTTGACTCAAAACATTTTCAACAAGCCAGCACGTCTTTGCTGCTTTAGCCTTTTCTTTAAGGGTGGCTTCCAGGAGAATCAGTGATTCCATGGGAAACTAGGGTCTGAAGCTGAACACAGGATATCTGTCTCACTCAGGTTATCTCTAGCCCGATTTTATGGCGTGTTCATTACTGTCTGTAAAGTCTGTGAGACAAGTGAAAATTCCACCTGGCTTAGAGATATAATTTACTCCCCAGATTGAAGTTAGGCTATGTATACACAGGGTAAAGCAATAGCTGCTAGGTTCATGGCAAACTGTCATAATACTAGATAAAAACAAACAATTCAAATCTTACTTACTCTTTGAAAAGTGAAATTTTTATCCTGTTTAGAATTAACTTACTCCTAGTACCCTAGAAGCTAAGCCAACTACAGGCAGAAAAGAAACACATTCACATCCATATCAAATTCTCATTAAAAAGGATAAAAATGTCCAAATAGGCAGTCTAATATTTGTCTTGTGAAAACTCTACCTTTGCTTGGAAAAATAAATCTTCTCACTCCTCAAGAACTTATCCTAAATATAAGAGATAAATCAACAGCTTCATAGATACAGGGCAAATTGCCATAAAACAGGTAAAATGTACAAGCAGAGAAATACAGCGATGTCAAAATCCTACTTAGTGTCAAAGCAGAGTTCCCTCACTCCACTCTAAACTAAAAATGGTGGTAAAGCAAGAGATGATAGCTCCCAAGCACGCTTACAAAAATAGATAAAATGTCCTAATACAAAGACCAGCTAGTTACCTAGTGAAGTAAATAGCGCATCTTAACACTGCATGTGCTTCACACTGACCCTTGTGAAAAGCTGGCACAAAATAATCCACACGGGAGGAGGGGGACCTAAAAATCACCTCAATAGTAAATACCATGAGTGTTTAAGATATTATCTATCAGTATTAGGCCATATTGGTATTTAACCCTCAAGTATTTATTCATTTTGTCTATTCATTTAAATATTATTTGTTCTTTCAGCTAGCAAGAAATTTTTACCTAAACAGCTGGTACTGCCTTTTTCTTAGGAAAATTATAATTTGAAGCAAAGTAAAAAAAAAAAAATTGTGTATCAAGCATAAAAAACCATAAAGAATATTGATCAGAATTATGGCTCTATGTCATAATCCTAAGGCTGGGAGCCACGGCTCAGCTTGTTGGCTTGAAATACTTAGGCGTTGTTGCTGTTCATATACCCCAATCAGGAAATATTAATTTAATGTTGCTTATTTTTAAAGAAAATTGTAAAATTAGTGTTGTTTGATGCTCAACATCTGCTACTTGGAAAGAAAACAGGGGGAAAATTAATTTGATTCAATATTTAATTTTGAGAAAAAATATACATAACTATGAAAAACCATATTCTTTAGATACCTCTGTAAGCATAGAGGGAAGGCTGAAATGGCAAACCGTAGTCTGCCAGCGCAACAGCAAGCCGAGGGTGTCACAGGTGATCTTGGCTCCCTTGTAAGGTACCCTCTAGAATTTGGACCATGAGAGAATTACTATTATTACAAAAATACCAATAAAGCCATTTCTAATTTTTAAGCCATAAATAGATAAACCACTGGTTAAAAATTTGAGATGAAAAAGTCATATTAGTTCAAACCCAGAAAGATGGGGTGATTTTTAAAACTTGAATTTTCCTTACTTTTTAATCCATGTTTGCCGCAAGGCTCACTTTTTAAAGAGTGGACTGTTTAAATGCTCTCAGTAAACAGCTAGGTGAATTAACTTTGCGGGGAGAAGAAACTGCCCCTAAGCATTTGACAGCCCCGCAGTCACAGTCACCGGAACAGGGACTGTTAAATAAACATTGTTTTAAAATCCTGGAATCAAGTCTCTCTTGCAGAAAAGAATAAACAGTTTTAAATTAAAAATGATTATGTTCGCCCAATTTGCTAGATAAATGCCCTCTGCTCCTGGAAATCTGCACTTATTTATTTCTGGAGGTCAACATTTAATTTCTAATAAGTAGATTCCTAGTAAATGAATGAGTTTTTGCTTAATGCTTTGTACAACGCAAGGACCCTTCTACCTTGCCGTACACAATGGGTCAAAGTCTTGTTTTTCCTTTAAGGAAAAAAAAGCTGTAGGAATATTGCTGAAATAAGCTCAGTTTTAGTCTTGAAAAACAAATATGTTTCATCTGTGGTTCATCAATCCAACTCAGTTGTAGACAATTTGATTTTCCTTTTAACCTTAACTTTTTTGACAAAGATTAGCAACAGATTGCTAATTTTCTCAGCACCTAAGACTTTGAGCAGCTTAGGTGGGAATCCGCATTAAGGTTTTATTTCACATCCTTTCCCGTTCAGTATTTGAATGTCTTGTTTCTTTGCAAATTTCCCTAAGGTTAAAAAAAAAAAATTACAGATTTGTATGTATCAAGCCAAGGAAATGCTTGGCGCTGAGTCTCGGTGGCCTGTTTGACCCTACCGTTACTGCACCCCAAAACATTCATTCACCCACAAGATTTAGAAACACAAAACGGCGCGGTTGGGGGGGAAAGCTGAGGTCTCCGTATAAACCTTGTCATCACCTCACAAAGTCCGTAGCTGAAAGCTTCCAAAGCCCGCCAAGAACATTGGAAGCAACCACAGCTGTTTTCAATTGTTCTTGCTTTCCCTCTGTAACGTATTTAGTAGGGCAATGGGTGCTGTTTGCAGCATCTCTGGCCCCCAGCCATGGTTGACCCTGACCTGCAAGCCGCCGTTTGGCTCCCAGAATTTCATGATCCTGCTTCCGTGTTTGGTAAAACCTAAGAAAAATCAGGTTCGCGCCTTAAAAGAAAGCGGGGGTGGGGGCGAGATTCGGTCTTTTAAATGTCACATTTTGGTGGTCTTTCTTTCTCTCAACCAGATCCCAGAAAATAAGAAAAGATGTACATCTTTGTGTAAGAGAGAAAGCAGCTGGCCAGCCATGTCCTTTGCCTTACATCTAGGCCAGGGAGTCTCAATTGTTGGATAAAGCCCCCACCCCCACCTCCACCCCCACCACGAGGGGCAACGACCCCCAAATCTGTTTCAGGGATCAGAAGATGTCCACCACCGGGCTGGGGGGCGAGGAGGGGTGCCCTCCTTAATGAAAACTGGAGCTGAATTCCTACCCTGCTGGACAGGGAGGGGCCATGGGGGTGCAGAAAGAGAAGGCCAGAGGTCAAGCCTGGGGAGGGACACACTTGGCCCAGGAGGTGGGCTGCAGGGTGTCCTGAAAGAGGGGTGCTGTGGGGGTGCATCAGGCATAGAGCAGGACTAGCACCCTTTGGGCACGCCCTGGTACCCCGGAACCCGAGTGGGGGAGGGTGAGGCGGCGGCCTGTGGGCCCCTGAACCTCCATGTCGCGCGCAGGCCACTAACCTGTCAGTAAGAATGTGCCAGTGGTCGCGGGGCTCATCTTGAGTGTCCCCCGACCCTTTCCCGTCCAAGCACAAGGGTCTCCCAGCTCCCACCACCAGAATAATAGCATTCTTGGCCTGCCTAAGCCGTCCGTCCTCGATCCTCCCCTCCCCTCCCTTTCTTTTTTTTTCCTCCCAGCTTAGCCAGTTCAGCATCGTGCACCCCCCCTTCCTGAGCCCATGCTGCCCCTAGCGGCGGGCCAAAGCGGTGCATGCCGCGCCCCCACCCCATCCCCCCAGGCGCCCGCCCACGCACCCCCCCTCCGCCCCCGCCATCTCGCGAAGCACGCTGGGATTTGGCGCCCCCCCTCCTAGGATCTCTCTATATAAGGCAAGCAGTCCGGGCTCCCGATACACGCGTTTCCAACTTCAGTTGGTGTGTGTCGAAGAATCCTGACCAACTCCGGACCTGGGGAGAGCAGCCAACCGAGATCGTCCACCGAGCCTCGCCTAGGTCTGCTGCGCGGGCTGCGGTCCGGAGCCTTCTCCGGACCGCGGTCACCCAGTGGACCGGGCTGTCGCGGGACCCCCTCATCCTTCGTGTCATCGCAGAGGAATCCTCGTGTGGTAAGTATGCGGCTAGGGTTTTTTTTTTTTATCCCCCCCCCCGAAAAAAAACGATCACACGCAATCCCCGTTTTACATCGGGAGCTGCGGGGAGATAAGAGTAGCGCCCCCAGAATATCTCCTCGCAAATTTTGTCACGCCTTCAGTGGCCGGATCCCGAGACGAGAGCGTGGAAAGCCAAGTCTTCACGGCTTTGGGTCCATGACTTCGGTTTCCACGACTCGCGTCCAGAATTGGTCAGTAGACGCATGAGCTGCGGACAGCGATGAGCTGCAGACGCACATGAGCTACCGACCGAATTGCAATGAGCTCCCCAAATACGCTGCAAAGTGACCGGTGCCGCGCTACAAGCGCTGCAGACGGCCGCATCTTGCGCCGTGATGAACTAACGGGCGCTTCATGCGCTACGAAATACTAATAGGCGCTCCACGCGCTTCGGTGTACGAACGAGCAAACGACCTGATGGCGCTTCATGCGCTTTCATGTACTAATGGGCGCTTCATGCGCCTCGCTGTGCTAATGGGCGCTTAATGCGCCTCGCTGCTGTACTAATAGGCGCTTCATGCGCCTCGCTGTACCAATGGGCGCTTCATGCGCTTTGGTGTAGGAACGAGCAAACGGCCGGGCGAACCGGCGAACAGGCGAACCAGCGAACCTGTGAACGGGGCGAACCGGCGCTTCATGCGCCACAAAGCAGCCCGAACTACGGCGATGATACACAAACCGATTCGTGCTTTACGCATTCAATTCGGAGCACAGGAGAGTCACCCAAGGCAAAAGCGCAACAAGAGTGAATTTAGAACTGCGCTGCAAACTGCGGCAGAGCCAGAAGACCTGCAGACTGTTGAGCTACACAGAAAGTAGCGTTGGGAAGGCGCGAGAGAAAGCATAACTCTCTCTCCGTGGAGAGGGGGGCAACACAGGCCCACCTTTCGCATCCAAACTAACTGCGTTTTCCGTCAGACGGCTATCCGCATGATGGTGGTGGTGATGGTGTTAGACAAAATGGAGCCCTGGGCGGCCAAAATTGGTGTTTAACATTCTGTCCACGTAACTCCTGCTTACGGCAGTAGAGTGGAGGGGTGGTGGATTTTGGAGATGGCAGAACGGCCCTTGTCTAATGGTGATTGATTGAGGTGACGGTGCAGTAGTCTTGGGGGCACGAATTGGTGTCCAGCAACAGTTTGTGGAGACTGTCTGGTTTGCTGGGTGGCTACGAAGCCGAGGTGGGAGGTGGGAGATGGGAGATGAGGTGGGAGGTGGGAGATGGGAGGCAGGAGGTGGGAGGAGGGAGGTGGGAGGTGAGGGTTTGCTCTTACTGCACAGAAGGAATCTGGTGGTTGGAAGCTGGTGGGAGGGGTCTGGGGAGGTAGGGGGGCGGGGGGAGGCATGCAGTCATCCTGCAGCCCTGTAGCAGCCAGTCTCAGACCTGCCCCGCCCATCCTAGCCTTACCTCATCTGCAGAGAGGCCGCGCGCCTCGTCTGCGCGCCTCGCCTGTCGCGCGCCTTTCCAGAACATGCTTCCACAGGCCCAACCTCCCAAGTGCTGACGCCTTAGAGCCAGCCTGCCTAGCCCCCGCCCCCAAGGCCCGCCTCCTCTGATGTGGCCTGCCTAGCCCCCCCAAGGCCCGCCTCCTCTGACGTGGCCTGCCGCCTAGCCCCCCCCACCCCGCCCCCAAGGCCCGCCTCCTGAGGCGGCTTGACAAGGCTCCGCCCCAAGGCCCGCCTCCTATGGGGAGGCCGGCCCAGGCCCCACCTTCTTACTGTTCAGCTCCTCCCAGAGTTCCGCCTAGGAGGAGGCCCAGAGCCCCGCCTTCCCCCAGCCAGCTTGCGCCTGCGCAGTGTGGCCTACAGCCCCTCCCTTCAGGTTTGCCTCCAGTGCGCAAGTGCGCCTCTGCCCTGTCTGAGCCTGGCTGCACAGCCCCGCCTCCCTGCGGTTTCTCTGTTGCGCGGTTTTACTTTTTGTCCACAGGTGTCTAGTAAATATAAGAATAATAAGAGTAATTAATAACAACAATAATAAGTATACCTGACATGCATAAGCACTTTTAATAAGTGCATTGCATTATTAAATAAAAAGATCCCACAATTAAAATTCCTGATAGTGGGATATGGACCTTTTAAAAATCCTAGCTGACGCCTTAAAGCAATTAAGGCAGTTATTTACTTTAAATTAAAAATTAAATTTTAAAATATTTTCATATTTAATTATTTGATCAAGGCACCATTGGACTTCCTGGAATTAAATGCTTTGATAAATACAAAGCCAGAGGTGACTAGCACTGTGTATCTTAGGAGTTTTGAGGGGCATTGGTGTTATGACGTGGCTTCTGAGAGAGAGGTTAGCGTAGAAAAGGTTTGTTGTTGTTGTTGTTGTTGTTGTTGTTGTTGTTGTTGTTGTGTGGTTGTTCCTTTAAATTCTAGGTGATTAGCCCTGGCTGACCTGACTACATATAATAAAATGTGCATGGCACATAGTAAGGATTCATTAAATGTGTGTTGGATGGCCAGAATTAATTAATTATTCTTGCTGCTGGCCTTCAGGCTGTTTTGAAATTTTGTTCCTTTTTCTTAAGGTGCTTTGCTGTCCTTGCCCTGAGTTGAGTTGCTGCCCCTACATATAATAAAATGTGCTTGGCACATAGTAAAGATTCATTAAGTGTGTATTGGATGGCCAGAATTAATTAATTGTCTTGCTGCTGGCCTTCAGGCTGTTTTGAAATTTTGTTGCTTTGTCTTAAGGTGCTTTGCTGTCCTGAGTTGAGTTGCTGCCCCTTTTGAAAACACATTTAAAAGTTTCTTTTTAAAAAGTATGGTTTTGAACTCCAGCAATGCAAGCTGTAATTATAATATGAATCAACTAAATTATATTCCAAATAATTAGCTTTTTTCATAAAAAGCTAATTATTTGTTATTCCAAGTAATTAGCTTTTTTCATAAAAAGCTAATTATTTGGTGTCCCAAGTAATTAGCTTTTTTCATAAAAAGCTAATTTAAATTTGGGACAAACGGGTTATTAATGCTACATATTGACATTTAAAATTTGTATGATATAACAGGGTGGTTACATTGCAAGACATAGATGGTTACAACTGGCTTAATTAAACATCTGTGTAATTTACAGAGAAGCCAAATAGAAATTAATGAAGAAATTAAAAAGAAAAATCTGGTTCTATATTATATACTATGAGCCAGAATTTTGTTAAAGGGAGAAATAGGGGTTTTTGCTCCCCTAAGTTCTTGCCTTCCTAAGGCCCCTCCCTAGTGTATAGCTGTCTGTGGGAAATATATGATTATAATTACAGCTCTAAATGTATGCTTTGCTTTGGGAATTTTATCTGCATATTAAAGAGATTCAAAACATTGAAAAATATATGCAAATTACATTCCACAGATAATCCACGTAATTCTAAGAAAAAGCTTTAAAATTTCAAAGCAAAGAAAAATTGCTCAATGGTGTCTCATTTCATAATGAGACACTTACATGTGATTTTATTTACTATTATTGCTCTTTGTGTTTGGGGGGGAATAAAAAATCCTTTGAAGATGTCATTGTAAAGAGTTAATAATTAATCAGAAATATTTATTTATTCTAAATTGACTAAAACATAATTACCATACCTGAAGATGGTCCTGTCTCAAGAAGCTGGCTTATACAGTGTGAACTTTCAGTTTTCAGGAATGGAGGCTCTCAGCACTCCCCACCCCCCAACCCCAACCCCCCACTTTCCACTCCCCACCCCCCAACCCCCACCCCTAGTCCAGCCCTTTAAGAGGGAATTTGAGGTGCCACAATTTTTAAGTCAAATTAAACTGAAGTCAAAATGCTCCTTGCCTGGCAACCTGTGCCACCCCATAGTAAACATGGTCATTACTTGTTTGTGGTTATTGTTACCCAGTTTGCCCAAGACCCTATTACTTTTACTGGTTAAACTACTCAGCTTTGGAGTAGAGCCCCACCCCAAAACTGCAAGCCCACCCCCACAGGGTGGGGCCTAAGGCCTAGGAGGGGTGAAGGTCACAGATCTTCCACTGGTGACCTCACAAGCGAAATAAGACACTTTAATGTGTTTAACTAGCATTATTAAAAACCAAAAGCACACCCCCTTGAATATTTTGGTGGGAGGGGCACACCCCCAAGTTATATGAGTATAGCTCCTCCCGTTACCTCAATCTCCAATCTCACTTTAAATTATCTTCCTGAGCATATTGATTGTTTGCTGGTTGTTAAAGACAACCTATAGTTGTCTCTTATAGGTGTTAATGTCCACACCTAGCTTCGATAAAGCCCACCCCAGAGGGCGTAGACCTTCCTGACCTGAGTCAGGCTGTACCAAGCCATGCTGAGACCATCTTTCTTAGGGAAGGTTTTAGTTTTTATTTTGAAGTTTTATTTTATTTTTTCTAGATGGCAGAAGTCACACTTTAGTCACCTGTGTGTTCTGCTTATTGGAAAGGTCATAGGAACAACTTAGGACAAAAGGAAAATGTTTGCAAGTGGTTATGGCAGGGGAGGGGCCTAAAAGGGGTGGGGGTGGGGGTGGGGGTGGGGGTGTGGTTCGGGGGCAGGGTGGTGGGGGCTGGGGAGGGCAGGGGGAATGGGACAACGGTGATGATCAGGTGTCATGTGGGATGTCAGTTTTCCTCTATGTTTTAAAATGTTCAACAGGTTAAAATGTTAGCTAACTTCTCTAATTAATAATTTTTTTTATCTCTTTAGTTTCATGGAATTTAATTAGTGCCCATTTTTGCCTTGATTGGTCAAAGAAAAAAATTATTTTTAAACTTATGTTTGTTCAGAAGTTTTAAATTTTATGTCCTTAATCTTTTATTGAGCTTTTTAATTAAAAGTTTGTAGCTATTAAAAAGTTTTAAACTCTTTGAAGGTTTTAGAACTTTCAAAAACAACTTTTAAAAGTTTCTAAAGTTTTAAGCTTAAAACTTAAAAATTCTAAGTTCGAACTATTTAAAGATTTTTTTAACTTCAATAAACATTGTTAAATTCTTTATAAAAGTTTGCTAGACTGTCCAATTACAAAGTTTTTATACTTTCTAAAGTTTTAAGAATTAAACTTAAGTTGTTTGTAAGTTCACACTTTTTCAAAGTTTTTAAAAACTTCAGTAAACTTTGTTAAACTTTTTAAAAAGTTTGCTAGACTGACCAATTACAAAGTTTTTATACTTTCTAAAGTTTTAAGCTTTAAACTTAAAAGTTGTTTGTAAGTTCAAACTTTTTCAAAGTTTTTTAAAACTTCAGTAAACTGTTAAACTTTTTAAAAAGTTTACCAGACTGACCAATTACAAAGTTTTTATACTTTCTAAAGTTTTAAGCTTTAAACTTAAAAGTTGTTTGTAAGTTCAAACTTTTTCAAAGTTTTTTAAAACTTCAGTAAACTTTGTTAAACTTTTTAAAAAGTTTACCAGACTGACCAATTACAAAGTTTTTATACTTTCTAAAGTTTTAAGCTTTAAACTTAAAAGTTGTTTGTAAGTTCAAACTTTTTCAAAGTTTTTTAAAACTTCAGTAAACTTTATTAAACTTTTTAAAAAGTTTACCAGACTGACCAATTACAAAGTTTTTATACTTTCTAAAGTTTTAAGCTTTAAACTTAAAAGTTGTTTGTAAGTTCAAACTTTTTCAAAGTTTTTTAAAACTTCAGTAAACCTTGTTAAACTTTTTAAAAAGTTTACCAGACTGACCAATTACAAAGTTTTTATACTTTCTAAAGTTTTAAGCTTTAAACTTAAAAGTTGTTTGTAAGTTCAAACTTTTTCAAAGTTTTTTAAAACTTCAGTAAACTTTTAAACTTTTAAAAAAGTTTACCAGACTGAACAATTACAAAGTTTTAAAAACTTACCTAAAGCTTTAAGCTTTAAACTTAAAAGTTGCTTATAAGCTCAAACTTTCATTGTTTTTAACTTTAATAAACTTTGTTAAACTTTTTAAAAAGTTGACTGGACTGTCTAATAACAAAGTATCTAAACGTTTTGTTCTTTACTACAATTATTTACATTTTCACAATTTGCAAGTTGCAGTAGGTATAGCTCCTTCCCACTTATACAGAAAGTAGCCTTCTGTTATATAATCAATAAACATTATTAGTCAGTTAACAGTTGTGATTCAGTGATTTCTACCTGTTATCTTTTTTAGAGTTTTTTAAATTAAATTATTTTATTTGTTTACATTTCAAACATTTCCTCTCTTTCCGGTCCCTCCCAGAGTTCTTCACCTTATCCCCCCTCCCCTTTGCCTCTGAGAAGGTGCTCCCCCACCCTCCCATCCACCACCCCCTACCCTTGCAACCTTTCACCCCCTACCCTCCCATCCCCCTCCCTTACCTATGCTATGTAATTAAAACATAAAAATTTAAATTATGCTATTATCGGGCATCTTTTTAAAAAGATGTCCTAATGTATAGTACATTTCTACTTAGGAGGCATCAATTAATATTTGTTTAATAATTACCTAATAAAGTAAACTGACATCCCCATGAACTGTTCAATGCTTTTCTGTCCCATAGAGAATTCTCCTGAGGAAGTTAATTTGTGTTCATGAAAAGCAATTAGATAATCTTGTGGTTTTTGTGATAGTGGTTGTCATTTGGCTTAATATTTTGACTTCATTGTTAGGGTGCACCTGTGATGTGACATTTGGCCAGCTACTTCAGTTTTTCAGAGCTGATGAGTATAGGCATTGTGGTTTTAGTACCAACCTAGTTTGTGTGTGTGGTTTCTTATTGATTAGGATGCTATTTTCTCCTAACCTTATTAGTAAAAGGTATGATGTTGGAATAATTTTCATGATTTAGAAGTTATTTTGCATAATTTGTTTCTTATTTGTCTCTGCCTTGGAGTTTCTTGCTGTGTGGCCTCCATACCCAAACAAACAAAATCCAAACTTACTTGTTTGCTTTGTCACCTCTTTTTAATAGTTTGTATAGGTGTGTATTGCTTCTGCTAAAAGATATATATTGTTAATTCTAAAAAGCAGGTGACTTCTTAGAAGAAGAGACATTTAGGATATCTGGACATCAAGAAGTAGTATGCTTTTCATTATTTTGAGAATGATTACCTCATTCTCTTGGGTGTGTATTCTGTCAACTAATTATCGACTAATAATTATCAGGGGATATTTGAACACCTACATCCCAACCTATAGATGTATATGTTGAATGTATGCTTTTGTTGTTATTTACAGGCGGGTTTTAAGAACCAAAAGACAGCAACTACGAGGGTCCCAGGATCCAGGGCTCCCTCCCTAGGGGAGTGAAGCCACACCTGGGAGGGTCCCTCCCACCGCCGCCATGGCTGCTGTGGGTGGTTCCTCCAACTGCCCACCCCCTCCCCCTCCTCCTCCTCCTCCTCCTCCCAACAACAACAATAACAACAACACGCCCAAGAGCCCCAGGGTGTCCGACCCAGAAGATGATGAAGAACGCAGGTATGATGAAGAATTCAGGCATGCTGAAGACCGCGGGCACGATGAAGAACACGGGCATGACGAAGACCCCGGGCACAATGAAGACCGCGGGCACGATGAAGAACACGGGCATGACGAAGCCCCCGAGCACAATGAAGACCCTGGGCATGACGAAGACCCCGGGCACGACGAAGAACTCGGACACGACGAAAACCCCGGGCACGACGAAAACCCCGGGCACGACGAAAACCCCGGGCACAACGAAAACCCCGGGCACAACGAAAACCCCGGGCACGACGAAGACCCCGGGCACGACGAAGACCCCGGGCACGACGAAGACCCCGGGCACGACGAAGACCCCGGGCACGACGAAGACCCCGGGCACGACGAAGACCCCGGGCACGACGAAGACCCCGGGCACGACGAAGACCTAGGACACGATGAAGAACTCGGGCACGACGAAGAACTCGGGCCCGATGAACTTGGACATGACGAAGAACTCGGGCACGACGAAGAACTCGGGCCAGATGAACTTGGACATGACGAAGAACTCGGGCACGACGAAGAACTCGGGCCAGATGAACTTGGACATGACAAAGAACTCGGGCCCGATGAAGAACTCGGGACCGATGAAGAACTCGGGACCACCGATGAAGAACTCGGGACCACCGATGAAGAACTCGGGACCACCGATGAAGAACTCGGGACCACCGATGAAGAACTCGGGACCACCGATGAAGAACTCGGGACCACCGATGAAGAACTCGGGACCGATGAAGAACTCGGGCCAGATGAACTTGGACATGACAAAGAACTCGGGACCGATGAAGAACTCGAGACCGATGAAGAACTCGGGACCGATGAAGAACTCGGGACCACCGATGAAGAACTCGGGCACAACGAAGAACTCGGGCCAGATGAACTTGGACATGACAAAGAACTCGGGACCGATGAAGAACTCGGGACCGATGAAGAACTCGGGACCGATGAAGAACTCGGGACCGATGAAGAACTCGGGCACAACGAAGAACTTGGGCCAGATGAACTTGGACATGACGAAGAACTCGGGCACGATGAAGAACTCGGGCACGAGGAAGAACTCGGGACCGATGAAGAACTCGGGACCGATGAAGAACTCGGGCACAACGAAGAACTCGGGCCAGATGAACTTGGACATGACGAAGAACTCGGGCACGAGGAAGAACTCGGGCACAACGAAGAACTCGGGACCGATGAAGAACGCGGGCCCGATGAAGAACTCGGGCACGATGAAGAACGCAGGGGTGAAGAACTCAGGCACAATGAAGTACTCGGGTACGAGGAGCTCCCCGAAGACATTGCCAACTATGACGACCACATGAACCGGCAGTTTGAGAATATGAGCCTGCTAGATCAGGTGGAGTTACTTGCAGAGAGCTACAGTTTACTGGATCATTTAGATGACTTTGATGACGACGAAGATGACGACGACTTTGATCCTGACTCTGAAGAATTAAGGTTCAGTGCTGAGTACAGTGATGAAGACGACCTTGAGCTTCAGGGTGCGGCTGCCCCTGCCTCGCCCTTTTTCTCCGATGATGACTGCCTTGACGACCTGCCTGAGAAGTTTGACGGCAACCCTGACACGCTGAATGCTTTCATGTACCAGTGCCAGGTCTTCATGGAAAAGAGCACCAGAGATTTCTCAGTTGATCGAGTCCGTGTTTGCTTCGTGACAAGCATGCTGATTGGCCGTGCCGCCCGCTGGGCTACTTCCAAGCTGGAGAGATGCACTTACCTGATGCACAACTACACTGCCTTTATGATGGAGCTGAAGCATGTCTTTGAAGACCCTCAGAGACGTGAAATTGCCAAACGCAAGATCAGACGTCTTCGCCAGGGCCCAGGACTTATCGTGGACTACTCCAATGCATTCCAGATGATTGCTCAGGACCTCGATTGGTCTGAGCCTGCCCTCATGGATCAGTTCCAGGAGGGCCTCAACCCAGAGATTCGCAGGGAGCTGGGTCTCCAGGAGGCCCCCAGGTCCCTGGCTGGCCTGATCACTGCGTGCATTCACATCGAGAGAAGACTGGCCCGTGATGCTGCTGCTAAGCCTGATCCCACGCCAAGGGCCCTGGTGATGCCTCCAAACAGCCAGGATGATCCCACCGTGCCCTTCGGAGGTGCCCGCATGCGCCTGAGCAAGGAAGAAAAAGAAAGACGCCGCAAGATGAACTTATGTTTGTACTGCGGCAACGGAGGCCATTTTGCTGACACGTGTCCAGCGAAAGCCTCCAAAAATTCGCCGCCGGGAAACTCCCCGGCCCCGCTGTAGGGGGACCTTCAGCGACAGGGCCAGCGCGAATAAGGTCCCCACCCTCCGAGGCTACGATTCAGCACCTGCAAGTGATGCTCCAGATCCATATCCCGGGCAGACCCACCCTGTTCGTCCGGGCTATGATTGATTCTGGTGCATCAGGCAACTTCATCGACCAAGACTTTGTTATACAAAATGCAATTCCTCTCAGAATCAAAGCATGGCCAGTTATGGTGGAAGCTATTGATGGGCATCCTATAGCCTCGGGCCCAATCATTCTTGAAACCCACCATCTGATAGTTGATCTGGGAGACCACCGTGAGATACTGTCCTTTGATGTGACTCAGTCTCCGTTCTTTCCTATTGTCCTAGGAATTCGTTGGCTGAGCACGCATGACCCTCACATTACCTGGAGCACTCGCTCCATTGTCTTCAACTCTGATTACTGCCGATTTCGCTGCCGGATGTTTGCCCAGATACCTCCTACGGTACTGTTTCCAACACCGCATCCGAATTTGCATCCGCATCTAATTCAGCATGTGCATCCGCATCTACATCAGCATCTGCATCAGCGCCTGCATCAGTTTCTGCATTCAGATCGTCATCTCTTTCTGCAGCCGGGTCTGCATCTCCATCATCAGCCAGATATGCAGCAGCAGGAGCAACAGGCAGATATGCAGCAGGGGCAACAGGCAGATATGCAGCAGCAGGAGCAACAGGCAGATATGCAGCAGCAGGAGCAACAGCCAGATATGCAGCAGCAGCAGCAGCAGCAGCAGCAGCCAGATATGGAGCTCCAACTGCAGCAGTACCTGTATCAGTATCTGTATCACCATCTGTATCCGGTTCTGCACCACCATCTGCATCCGGATCTGCATCACAATCTGCATGATTATCTGCATCAGTATCTGCATCAGTATCTGCATCAGTTTCTGCATCACCATTTGCATCCAGAACTGCACCAGTATCTTTATCAGTATATGCAGCAGCATATGGATCCAGAGCCGCATCAGGATGGACTTCAGGATGGACTTCAGGATGGGCTTCAGGATGGACTTCAGGATGGACTTCAGGATGGACTTCAGGATGGACTTCAGGATGGACTTCAGGATGGACTTCAGGATGGACTTCAGGATGGATTTCAGGATGGATTTCAGGATGGACATCAGGATGGGCATCAGGATGGACATCAGAATGGCCATCAGGATGGATTTCAGGATGGACATCAGAATGGGCATCAGGATGGATTTCAGGATGGACATCAGAATGGGCATCAGGATCCTCATCAGGGTCCTCATCAGGATCCTCATCAGGGTCCTCATCAGGATCACCATCAGGGTCCTCATCAGGATCACCATCAGGGTCCTCATATGGATCACCATCAGGGTCCTCATATGGATCCCCATATGGGTCCCCATATGGGTCCCCATATGCACCCGCACCTGCACCCGCACCTGCACCCGCACGTGCATCCCCATCCACCGTTCTTCTACCACATGGCTGGATTCAGAGTTCTCCAACCTATACGGTATTGCTACGTGCAGAATGTGTATACGCCTGTGGATGAGCATCTCTATCCTGGTCACCGGCTGGTTGACCCTAACATTGAGATGATTCCTGGAGCGCACAGCCTTCCCAGTGGACATTTGTACTCGATGTCTGAGTCTGAGATGAATGCCCTGCGGAATTTCGTGGACAGGAGTGTGAAAGATGGGCTCATGACTCCCACCGTGGCACCCAATGGAGCCCAAGTCATGCAAGTGAAAAGAGGGTGGAAGCTTCAAGTTACCTACAATTGCCGAGCTCCACACAGCGGCACCATCCAAAATCAGTACTTTCGCCTGTCTCTTCCAAATATGGGAGACCCTGCACACCTGGCATCCTATGGCGAATTTGTCCATCTTCCTGGCATCCACCCGTATCCTGTCTATGTCGTCTATACAGGTCCTCAAACGATTACTGCATGGTACCCAGTAGGCCGAGATGTCCACGGGAGATTAATCCTTGTACCTGTTGTCATCACCTGGTATCCAAATATGCACCGCCAGCCTCCGGTGCCCCAGTATCCTCCTCCTCCGCCACCTCCTCCACCTCCACCTCCACCACCACCTCCACCAGCATCCTTCAGTGCTGCGTAGATACCTGTCATGTCCTTCGTAGACCCTGCCGTCAACTTGATCCTGTGCCGCTTCTCAATGACTGTGTGCTACTGGACCTTCAGGCCGACTGAGGCACAGGGGCATGCAGGACTAAAGTCAGTTTTCATCTTGACTGACAATTTGTACATAGACAGGCCTGGGTTTTACTTGTTAAAACCTCTCACCATCTTAATCACAGGCTGCCAGATGTCTTTACAGAGAAGCTGAGACAAACACAGGCTATGCTGACTTCTTGCAGAAGGAGAGAAGAGGAAGAGGAGGACATGACCAGCCCGTATTATCTCCGGGCACCTTATAAAGGAAGCCAGACTTTGAGGTGCAGTATGGAAAGGCTTCCGTGATCCCCTTACTGCACCACCTTCAAACTTCACCGTTCCGCTCCTTTTCAAGGAGCACTGACTTGACATGGAATTAGAGCACTGGACATCATCTTGAAGATACGGACTTCTAAGGATGGTGTCTCTCGCTACGACCTTGAAACGTTTGTTTAACCTCTCTTTTTGTTTGATTCTTCACTACCACTACCATCAAGCCTGCTGCAGGATTTGTTGCCGTTCTGCCTGATTACTGAGACTCCATTTTGCTGCTATGCAAGGAGATGAGAGAGGCAGGCCTAAAGGGGCATGTGTGTCAACACAGCCTCCAGTTGCCAAACTCAGTTTGTGCAGTGGGCCATAACATGTTTTTGTTTTTTTTTTTTTATCTGCCATGAATCTTAATGGTGAAGTTTCTTTTTCTATCAGCATTTATCTTTTTCTTACCCTGGCATGTTTTAAGTAGTTTAGCATTTTTGGGTTTTTTTTCTCTATTGTTTGGTGGGGGGTTTTCTGTTGTGTTTTTGTTTTTGTTGACTATGCTTTCAGACTTTCTATTGGATTACAATTGGACTTTTAAAAATCACCAATGGAATCAGAAAGCTTGTCAATCACTGGGTGTTTTACAGTAATTACTTTTAAATGGTGCATTTGTGCTTCTGATTTTTCTTTTTTCTTTTTGTTGTGAAGCATCACTTCAGTTTACCTCAGTTCTCAATTCCATCCTCCATGCATTTTAATTTGATCATCAAGCTGCAGAGGGCCTAGAAATGGGTCGTCATCTGCAGCCCTGGCATGTACACACGGACATTAGCCACCATGGCAAGCAAAGATGGAGACATTGACCACGTCAGTCAGGGAGGTGATGCTGGTGTGAGTTCCCTGATGCTGGATTGTTGGAAGCTTGCCATGGACTTTGGCAGTGTGTACTATGCTCTGCTCCTATATAGACTCTAGAAATGTTAGGCGTTAAGGATAAGTGATCTTAGGTTTACTCTATAGTACTTAGATTTTGTTAAGTTTCCTTTCTCTCGATTTATTTTGCTTCTGTTGATCAATTTTACATTAATTGTTTATATTGTTTTTTTCTTTTATTTTGGCATTTCCAACAAAAATGCCTCGATTCATTTGTTAGGAAGAAATTGGAATAGAGGAGAACACAAACTAGTCAAAATTTAACTAATTGGCTGTAGGCCCAAATTTGCATTCCTTATTAATTAAAAAATGTAGGAGGTGTGAGAGTTTCTACTGCTGGTCATGAAGTTCACCATGAAGAATCAGTTTAGTTTGTACCAGGAGGCATTTAATTTAGCTGAGAGTGATTTGAGATGGGCATCTTTACGGTGCAGTCTGGACTTGTGTTTGAGTTTACAGGTACCTCTTGGACTCCTGAATTGATCTCGCTGGCACACATCGTTGATATCCCACATCCCACACAGTTCCAAGATTGGCGACAGAGAGCATCCTGTTGGAGAGACCTGACCAGTCACGAAGGACCACCTGCAGAAGAGTCTGCAGGAAACGTGCTACATATGCAGCTGGAGAGGGAACACGCATCTGATGGGAATGGATTGTTTTGCTTGTTTCAGATTTTTGCTGTTGAGTTGTTGTTAAACATTGCATTCTTTTTCTTTTTCTTTTTTTTCCTATAGTCAATTAAGAACAGGGGATACATAATCATAAGTGGGCTGGGAGGGACTGTTAAGTAATCTTAGGTGGGTGGGTAATTTAGGAAATTAAGTTAGGATAAGTTAGGATAAGATAGGATAAGATAAGTTAGGATAAGTTAGGATAAGATAAGATAAGTTAGATAAGTTAGGATAAGTTAGGTCACATAGGATAAGCATAGGATAAGTTAGATTACATAGGATAAGTTAGATTACATAGGATAAGTTAGTCAAATACCTCAACAAGTGGACGTGTGTACTTATTTCTCACTTACCCCTACCAACTTTTACCTTTAAGGCTGAGCTCAGAGGGAAATACAGGGAAATCAATGTTTTAGGAGTGAATTGGACATGGCTAAAATTCTAGTGAAGGTTAAGATGATTAGAGTAATCTAATACAGGCTCTGGGAATTAACTCAAGGGATTTTAAGATTTTCCAGATTGACAGTCATCATTTGATAAAACTGTTGCTGGAATAAAGCTTAAAATGTTGAATGGTAAATGTTAATGAAAATTGTACAAAAATTAATAAAATATCTTCCCCACCCACCCATATGCCCCCCTCCAGAACCCACCACTTCTTCCCTGTACCCCAGCCCACACTCCCTTTCCTAACTCAGCACGTCTCCCCTCCCCCTCCCTAACCGACCCCTTCTTCCCTCCCTCCCTCCAGAGCCCAGCCCCCTCTCCCCTTTCAATCTTACCCTTCAAATTATATTACTGTATTCTCTTTACTATATTTCTTGTGTATGTTACAATAAAAATTCAATAAATAAAGACTTAGTGGTTAAGGCAAATTGTGTCCTGATCATTTCAGCGTCCGCTGGCATCAAGAACAGAGGGAGGAGTGGTGGGGTGGTTCTGGAGCAACAAAGGGTGGGAGCTAGGAAGGTAAGGGGTTGGGGAGGAGCCAAATGGAAAAAGAAATGGTGGGGAAGGGTGGATATGGGAGCAAGTTTTCCCTGGGGTGGTATATAAACAACACAAGTCACACAGTACATCATCAATGATAATACCCAGAATACCCCTGGAAATGGACTAACTCATTCAGGCTGTGAAGTTAACAAAGTCATCACCTCACAACAAATCCAATAACATAATGATTATAAATTCCATTATGACTTGGAAGATTTGAAATTCATTAATATATTATACCAATATATTAATACATAATACCCCAGGAAATAAGTATATTCTAGCCACAAAAGGCTAACATCTAAACCTACCAACTAATGGCAAACACAGTGACATTACACTGGGTATAATTCAGCACAATTAGAATTCTTAAGATTCATGAGTGGAGGTGGGGGAAGAAGACAGAGACAGTAAAGTTGTGGGGTTAGGAGTCCAGTGGGAAGGGGTGGTATATAAATGTAGGGGTGGTACAGAAAAGGAGAGGTGGTGTACAAGGGGAAGTGTAGGGTATAAGGGAGGGGAGGTACAGAAAGGGAGGGGTGGTGTATAAGGGGAGGGGTGGCACAGAAAGGGAGGGGTAGTATATAAGGGGAGGAGAGGTATAGAAAGGGAGGGGTGGTGTATAAGGGGAGGTGTAGGGTATAAGGGAGGGGAGGTACAGAAAGGGAGGGGTGGTGTACAAGGGGAAGTGTAGGGTATAAGGGGAGGGGTGGTACAGAAAGGGAGGGGCAGTGTATAAGGGGAGGTGTAGGGTATAAGGGAGAGGAGGTACAGAAAGGGAGGGGTGGTGTACAAGGGGAAGTGTAGGGTATAAGGGGAGGGGTGGTACAGAAAGGGAGGGGTGGTGTATAAGGGGAGGTGTAGGGTATAAGGGAGAGGAGGTACAGAAAGGGAGGGGTGGTGTACAAGGGGAAGTGTAGGGTATAAGGGGAGGGGTGGTACAGAAAGGGAGGGGTGGTGTATAAGGGGAGGTGTAGGGTATAGGGGAGGGGAGGTACAGAAAGGAAGGGGTGGTGTACAAGGGGAGGTGTAGGGTATAAGGGAGGGGAGGTACAGAAAGGGAGGGGCGGTGTATAAGGGGAGGTGTAGGGTATAAGGGAGGGGAGGTACAGAAAGGGAGGGGCGGTGTATAAGGGGAGGTGTAGGGTATAAGGGAGGGGAGGTACAGAAAGGGAGGGGTGGTGTATAAGGGGAGGTGTAGGGTATAAGGGAGGGGAGGTACAGAAAGGGAGGGGTGGTGTACAAGGGGAGGTGTAGGGTATAAGGGAGGGGAGGTACAGAAAGGGAGGGGCGGTGTACAAGGGGAGGTGTAGGGTATAAGGGAGGGGAGGTACAGAAAGGGAGGGGCGGTATACAAGGGGAGGTGTAGGGTATAAGGGAGGGGAGGTACAGAAAGGGAGGGGTGGTGTACAAGGGGAAGTGTAGGGTATAAGGGGAGGGGTGGTACAGAAAGGGAGGGGCGGTGTATAAGGGGAGGTGTAGGGTATAAGGGAGAGGAGGTACAGAAAGGGAGGGGTGGTGTACAAGGGGAAGTGTAGGGTATAAGGGGAGGGGTGGTACAGAAAGGGAGGGGCGGTATATAAGGGGAGGTGTAGGGTATAAGGGAGGGGAGGTACAGAAAGGGAGGGGTGGTGTACAAGGGGAAGTGTAGGGTATAAGGGGAGGGGTGGTACAGAAAGGGAGGGGCAGTGTATAAGGGGAGGTGTAGGGTATAAGGGAGAGGAGGTACAGAAAGGGAGGGGTGGTGTACAAGGGGAAGTGTAGGGTATAAGGGGAGGGGTGGTACAGAAAGGGAGGGGCAGTGTATAAGGGGAGGTGTAGGGTATAAGGGAGAGGAGGTACAGAAAGGGAGGGGTGGTGTACAAGGGGAAGTGTAGGATATAAGGGGAGGGGTGGTACAGAAAGGGAGGGGCGGTGTATAAGGGGAGGTGTAGGGTATAGGGGAGGGGAGGTACAGAAAGGGAGGGGTGGTGTACAAGGGGAGGTGTAGGGTATAAGGGAGGGGAGGTACAGAAAGGGAGGGGTGGTATATAAGGGGAGGGGAGGTACAGAAAGGGAGGGGCGGTGTATAAGGGGAGGTGTAGGGTATAAGGGAGGGGAGGTACAGAAAGGGAGGGGCGGTGTACAAGGGGAGGTGTAGGGTATAAGGGAGGGGAGGTACAGAAAGGGAGGGGTGGTGTACAAGGGGAGGTGTAGGGTATAGGGGAGGGGTGGTACAGAAAAGGAGGGGTGGTGTACAAGGGGAAGTGTAGGGTATAAGGGGAGGGGTGGTACAGAAAGGGAGGGGTGGTGTATAAGGGGAGGGGAGGTACAGAAAGGGAGGGGTAGTATATAAGGGGAGGTGTAGGGTATAGGGGAGGGGAGGTACAAAAAGGGAGGGGTGGTGTATAAGGAGAGGGGTGGTGTATATGGAACAAATCATTCATACACTCTTGTAGCAATAATAGGTTCAGAATATCCCAAGAAATCAACCAATACATTCCAGATGGAAACCATTACTATCTATAATAATAAAGTTACCAAATAATAGAAACCCCCTAGAAATCATACACCTCAACACCAACACTACTTGAAATAATTAGGATTACTAATTTAGGAGGAGTCGAGGGGGGAGTGGGGGGAGCAGCAAGATGACTCAGCAGATGAAGGTGCTTGCGGACAACGTGAGCTGGTCTCTGGAACCCACCTGGCACAAGAAGAAGACCAGTGTCTACAACTTGACCTTTGACCTCCATAAACCCACAGTGGGACTGTGGGGTGGTCCTCTCTCCCCACACAAAATAAGTGGAGAGAGGGGGAGAGTAAGGAAACATTTTGAGGGAGTAGGAGGCATAGTGAATAGGGAAACTGAAGGGCAAGAAGAGAGGTGGGGACTAGGCGTGGCCTTGGGATGGGATGGTTCATAAGGAACTCAACATCAGTTATATTCCCAGAACACCCAAGGGGTCAATTGTATTCCAGAAGCAAAATATTAACAGCTAAAATAAAGGCAACAATTAATAGTGACTTCAATGATCATAATACACTGCTTCATGAAGTACTCGAGACAAATTAGATTGCAGATGGAGGGACACTGAGGAGAATTGGGAAGAGTAGTGAAATGAAAGAGAAGATTAAGGATGAGGTGAGTTTGGGGAGAGCATTGTCAAAAGAAAAAAAAGACCAATCATCAGTCATACAACCCAGTATCGGGATATACAGACATATATACTAAGATATTAATTGATTTGAATTACACACGTCAAACATCAATCAATACCATGAATAGCCAAGAACTGATATCTCCTGTGAGATAATAAAAGCTTATTTTTACTAGCAATATTTCTTGGAATCACTGACTCATTGATTAGAGTGAAGGCGGCAATATAATTGGGAGAAGAGAGGAGAGGTGGGGGAGGGGAAGATAGAGAATGGAGAAAATAAGGGACCTGACTGGATGGGAATAATGGGAGTGGACATAGCATCATAATGTGGGTATCTTTAAAGAACACATCACTCAAAGTCCAGGATCAGTTATATACTCACAACCTTGAGGAAAATAAGTATTTGGCACTTGTCAAATATTAACATATTTAATAATAAAGTCATCAATAATGACTTCATTACTTTCATTACTATATTTATTATTACTTAAGACAATTTTAAATTATTAGTAAGTGGAAGAGGGAAAGAGAGGAGGGTGGATAGATTTAGGAAGAAAGAGAATTAGAAAGGTGGGTTATGGCAAGGGGATGGAGATGCATAAAATATATGTCAATCATCCAACCAAGAACTAATGGCATACCAAGAGAACCCCTAGGATCAATATACTACATTTGAAAGACAACACACAATAATAAATCTATCTGTGGATGATCACAGCCAACCATTGGACTGAGCGTAGGGACACCAGTGGGGGAGTTAGGGCGAGAACTAATGGAGCTGAAGGGGTTTGCAGCCCCATGGAAAGAACAACAATATCAAACAACCAGATCCCCCAGAGCTCCCAGGGAATAAACCACCAACCAAAGAGTACACATGGAAGGACCCATGGCTCCAGCCGCAATATACAGAGGATGGCCTTGCCTGGCATCAGTGGGAAGGGAGGCCCTTGGTACCCTGAAGGCTACATACCCCAGGGTAGAGGAATGCCAGGGCAGGGAGGCAGAAGTGGGTGGGTGGGGGAGCACCCTCATAGAAGCAGGGGGAGGGGGTTGGGGTAGGGAGTTTGTGGAGGGGAAACCAAGAAAGGGAATAACTTTAAAATGTAAATAAATAAGATATCCACTAATAAATAAGTAAATCTTTATCACTGATATGAAATAATAAAACATTAAATTAGTTATAATAGCCATTTTCTTTGAATCCTTCAGATTTATCAATAGGAGTAAAGGAAAGCAGTACAGTGGAAAATATGATAGGTAGGGACAAGACACACAGAAGGGGGATGGGAAGGGTAGCAAGAGATGAGTGAGATGAAGGGCCGGATATAAAGAAGTTATTACATGCACAAGGCAGTATCAATTATGTACACAGGATAAGCCAGAAAGCAATTAACATAGTCCAACTGCAAAACATAAACACAACAATAAACCTAGCAACAAACTTTAGTGATGTAGGGAATCAATTAATAGAAGTATTCCATAGAATTATTCATATTCTTTTCATTGGAGAGACAAGAAGTGGGGGACAACACAAGACAGGAGACAGGGAGGCAAGGGAAGAGCAGAAATGGGGCTAATTTGGAGAACATAAGTCATACACACCAAAACACTCAGGATACCACAGGATAGCTAATACATTCCAAAGCCAATAAACACAGGGACTAGGTATTTATTACTCTAATCCTAACCCTAACCTTAACCCTAACCCTAACCCTAACCCTAACCCTAACCCTAACCCTAACCCTAACTCTAACCATAGCCCTAACCCTAACCCTAAGCCCTAACCCTAACCATAGCCCTAACCCTAACCCTAACCCCTAACCCTAACCCTAATCCTAAACCTAACCCTAACCATAGCCCTAACCCTGACCCTAACCCCTGTCCCTAACACTAACACTAACACTAACCCTAACACTAACCCTAACCCTAACTCTAACCCTAACCTTAACACTAACACTAATCCCTAACCCTAACCCTAACCTTAATGCTAACCCTAACACTAACCCTAACCCTAACGCTAACACTAACGGTAACCCCTAACCCTAACCCTAACCCTAACCCTAATGCTAACCCTAACCCTAACCCTAATGCTAACCCTAACACTAACCCTAACCCTAACCCCTAACCCTAACCCTAACCCCTAACCCTAACCCTAACGCTAACCCTAACGCTAACCCTAATGGTAACCCCTAACCCTAGCCCTAACCCTAACCCCTAACCCTAACCCTAACCCTAACCCTAACCCTAACCCTAACCCTATCCCTATCCCTAACCCTAACCCCTAACCCTAACCCTAGCCATCTGGTATAGAGGGTAAAGGTCTTGCACTGCAAGCATGAAGCCTTCAGTCTGGATCCCCAGAATGTATGTGCCCAGACTCACATGAACATGTCTCCCATAGACACACCCTAGATTTTTAAAAATTAAATTTTACATAATTTTTATTGACACCGACTCCAGGAAGTGACATGAAAATTTTAATATAAATATTTAATTTAACTATTTCTTGGAGGTTTAGTCACAAGTTGAGAAGGAAGGTCAGTGGGGAGTGTAGAAGGTGAGGGGCAAGAACTCGGAGAAGAAGGAATGGTTGAAGGTAGTGTGTGGGTGGGGGAGAATTTGGGATGGGGCTAATTTATAAATACACCAATCATACAGCTTATTCTAGCTGTCAGAATTTTAACATAAAAGTTAAGGTCCCATGTTACTCTAATGTCATAATTAAGCAAGGTTCATTTCAGAATTCCAAATTTAGATGAAATGTTTAAGATTTATTGATAGTTGATACAATAAGCACAAGGTTCATGGACAATAGGAAGCAGAGGCAACTAAGAAGTAATCAGAAATGGACAGAAAGAGACAGGTCAGTGATTGAAGTGAACTTGGAATCCCGATGATGTGCTTGGGTCAGTTACAATCTGCTATGGATACCATTCCCAGACTGATTTATCCAAGCTTCCGAATCTTCACGTGTAAGGTAAGTCATCAGTTAGTAATGACTCTAGCCAAATACCAAGCTTTATTTTTAATAATGACCTTTACTTAAAATACTTCAGATTTGTGAACTACAGTCAACACATTGAGGCAATGATGAGAAAGTGGGAGACAGGGAGATAGTAGAACCCCATGTGGGGGTGAATCAGTGGGTAAGAAGGGAGGTGGGGTATTTGAATGAGGACTCCTGTCTTAGGTTTCCTATCTGTGAAGAGACACCTTGACCATGACCATGGCAACTCTTAAAAAGGAAAACATTTCATTGGCACTGGTTTGTAGTTCAGAGGTGTAGTTCTTCATCATGGTGGGGAGCATGGTGGCAGATATGGTGATGGAGAGGTCACTGAGAGCTCTACATCTGGATCTACAGGCAACAGGAAGAAGCAGTGAGCAACTAGGCCTGAAACCTCAAAGCCTGCCCCCAGTGACACACTTCCTCCAACATGGCCACACCTAGTTCAACAAGGCCACGCCTCCTAATAGTTTCCACTCCTTATGAGCCAATGGGGCCGGTTTTATTCAAACCACCATAATACCCATCACTAAACCAGAGTTGTGCTCCCAAACAACCCCCCCCCAATCAGCTGCAGCCATTATTTATTTATTTATTTATTTATTTATTTATTTATTTATCTATCTATCTATCTATCTATCTATCTATCTACTTATTCACTTTACAGCGCAATATCACCCCTCCTTCTCATCCCAGTACCCTATACTTATGGCTCTTCCCCCCATCTCCTTTGAGAAGAGGGCGCCCCCTCCCTGGGTATCACCCCACCCTAGCACATCAGGTCATTGAGAAACTGGCACCTTCTCTCCCACTGAGTTCAGACAAGGTGGCCCAGTTAGGGGTACAGAATCCACAGGCAGGCAACAAGCAAAGGGTCAGCCCCACTCCAGTTATTGGGGGACCCACATGAAGACCAAGCTGCACACCTGCTATGTGTGTGCAGAGGGCCTAATTCTAGCCCATGCTTGATCTTTGGTTGGTGGTTCAGTCTCTGGGAGGCCCCAAGGGTCCAGGTTAGTCGACTTTGTTGATTCTCCTGTGGTGTCCCTATCCTCTTTGGGTCCCTCAGTCTTTCCCCCAACTCTTCCACAACACTCCCTGAGCTCCATCTAATGTGTATAGCTGTGGGTCTCTACATCTGTTTTTATTGGCTTCTGGGTGGAGCCTCTCAGAGGACAGTTATGCCAGGTTCTTGTCTGCAAGCATAACAGAGTATCATTAATAGTGTCAGGGATTGATTTTTACCCATGGGATGGGTCTCAGTTTGGGCTATTCCCTCTGTCTCTGCTACATCTTTGTCTTTGCATATCTTGTAGGCAGGACACACTTTGGTTTGAAGGTTTTGTGAATGGGTTGTTGTCCTTATCCCTCCACTAGGAGTCCTGCCTGGGTACAGGAAGTGACCACCACTTCAATCACCGTATCCCCCACCCACTGATAGGAGTCTCAGCAAGAGTCACTACCATAGAGAACCCTGGGGCTTCCTCCTGTCCCTCCCAGGTGTCCAGCACTTCCTAGAGATGCCTCCCCTGCCTACCTCTGATTTCTGCTCTCTCCTGATCTTCCCTCACCTGCCCTGTTCCCCTCCCCATCCCCTCTTCCACCTTGTTTCCTCCCTCCAATATTTACTTTATATTCCTTTCTGAGAAAGATTCAAGCATCTTCCCTTGGGCCCTCCTTGTTATTTAGCTTCTTTGAGTCTGTAGAGTTTAATGTGCATATCCTGTACTTTATGGCTAATATCTACTTATAAGGGAGTACATATCATCACTGTCCTTTTGAGTCATGAGTTTTGGTTACCTCACTCAGAATTATATTTTCTAGTTCCATTCATTTGCCTGAAAAGTTCATCATCTCCTTGTTTTTAATAGTTGAATAGTATTCCATTGTGTAAATGAGCTACATTGTCTTTATTCATTAATTGGTAGAGGGACATATGGATTGTTTCTAATTTCTTTCTACTATGAATAAAACTGCTATGAATATAGTTGTAGCTGCAACATTTAAACACAGAAAGTAACCACCAACTAATAGTTACTTCTCCGTTACAACTTTTATCTTTAATATCAATTTTTACCTAGAAATTTGTAATTTATTAACAAAAGTTATAAAAAAATTAGTGAGATCCAGAACACACATGCAGTGGAGGTAATGGCAAAGTAACAAGGAAACTAACTTTTATTCCAATCAATAACTTTTAAGAGTTTTCTTTCAAAACAACTTTTCATTGTCATTCACTTAATGATAGTTGCTCATGATGGGGAGCACGGCAGCTGGCAGGCGGGCGTGGCACTGGACTAGTAGTTGAGAAGATCTTACATCTGATCCACAAACAGCAGGCAGAGAACAAGACTGGGTCTTGTATAGCCTTTTTAAACCTCAAAGCTCATCCACAGTGACACATCTCCTTCAACAAGACCACACATCCTAATCCTTCCCAAACAGTTCCACCATCTGCAGGCCAAGCATTTCTACGGAGGCCATTCTCCTTCAAACCACCAAACCCAGCTTCGGAAGTTTCACTGAAAACAATATTAGTAAATGGGCTGGACAGCATCCTGGTAATACTTTGGCTAGAGTATGGATGCTTTTTGACCTCATGCTACGAATCTGCCTGAGGCCAGATTGGGAAGTTTTGGACTCAGTTTATTGGTAAAGGAGATTTTAATATAATCCCATACTGAGTCTGTCCCACAGTTATTAGGACTATTAGTTATCAAAGAAAAGGGGTCAAGTGGGACAAAAACAAACACAAAATTTACAGTTAGAAAGGGAAAAAAAGCACGAGGAATTTAATGTTGAGGCTCAGGCCTGAGCTGAAAGAGATGCCTGATGTGAAATGGACTAAGAAGGGTGCCCTCAAGTCAAGACCCCAACTCAGTGAAGCTTCTAACTAGTGAAAAGGAAATACCTAAGAGATTTTATGCCACTAAAGAGAAGCAGAAAGTTTATGCAAATGTGATTCAAGGAGCAGGGCAGGCCCCACACCCATGTGGGTCTGGCTTTAGAGCAATGGTTCTCAACCGGTTGGTCACTACCTCTTTGGGGTCACCTATCAGATATTTACAGTATGATTCATAAAAGTAGTAAGGTTACAGCTATGAAGTAGCAATGAAATAATTTTATGGTTGGGAGATTACCACAACATGAAGAAGTGTGTCAAGGGGTCTCAGAGTTAAGAAAGTTGAGAATCAGTGCTTTAGAGTCATGAAGGAATCACATGTAAAGAGGTTGTGGGATCTTTTTCCATAGTTAAGTGTCTTAGTTAGGGTTTTAGTGCTGTGAACAGACACCATGACCAAGGCAACTCTTCTAAAGGCCCACATGTAATTGGGGTTGACTTACATCTTCAGAGGTTTAGTCCATTATCATCAAAGTGGGAACATGCCAGCATCCAGGAAGGCATGGTACAGCCAAAGCTGTGAGTTCTACATCTTCATCTGAAGGCTGTTAGTGGAAGACTGACTTCCAAGCAGCTAGGAGGAGGGTTTAAGGCCCACACCCACAGTGACACATCTACTCCAACAAGGCCACACCTACTTCAACAGGTCCACACCTTCTAATAGTGCCACTCTCTGGGCCAAGCATATACAAGCCATCATAGTTAAGGAAAGCTGCTGAGACCCAGCAAGTGGCAGAGCACTTCCTGAATGGAGACTCTAAGAGACTATTGCATGAAGTTGTGAAAGTAAAGCCTGGATTGTACTGGAGACCTCAAGATATTAGAAGTGCCAGAGCCATAGCATACCTGCCATACAGATGGGAAGTTGAACCAGTCCAATGGATAGAAGTGCATTATAGTCATCAAAGGTGCAAGGGCTGAACCATCTAAGCCCTTTGACATCAGACAGTGAGCTAAAGAATTCAGTCTGGTGTGCTTTGGGTTTAGGTCTTGCTTTGGTCTAGTATTTTCTTGTGCTGCCGAATGGTAATATATATTCTGTACCATGCATGTTGGAAGTATGTAATTTGTTTTTTTATTTTATAGGGGTTTACAATTAAGAGATTGCCTTGCATCTCAGAAAAACATTGGACCTTGGAATTTTAAACTGTCTTAAGACTGGGAAATACTATAGGGATATTTGAAATTGGACTAAATGAAATGGTCACAAGGCTCTGGGAGTCAGGGAGTATATTGTGATGAATTGCATTACATGGTCCCTATAGGCCCTTATATTTGAATACATGTCCCCATTTAGTGAAACCACTTGGGAAGAATTGGAAGGTGTGGCCTTGTTGGAGAAAATGTGTCACTGGGGATTAGTATTGAAGTTTCAAAAGGCTACTTCACTTCTAGTTAGATCTGTCTGTCTCATGGTTGTGTCTCATGATACTGCTCCAGCACCATGCCATGCTTCCCTGCTGCCATGTTCCCATGGTCTCCACCATAATGACCATGGACTTTCAAACTGCAAACCCCAAATAAACCCTTTCTTCTATAAACTGCCGTGGTAATGTTGTCTTATCACAGCAATAGAAAAATAAAGAAAATAGTCTTTTCTAGCACACAGAATAGTTTGTACTGGTTTGTTTTCTTCTCTCATGAAATATATTCTAGCCACATTTTCCCTTTCTTCTTTTTCGCCTAAGTCTCCCCTACATTCCTCTCCCCAAAATCCACCCCCCCTTCTTCTTTCTCTTCAGAAAAGAGCAGGCCTCCAAGAGATGACAGTCAAACCAAAGCAAACAAAATATAATAAGAGAAGGCTAAAGCCCTCATATCAAAGCTGGACAAGGCAACACAACAGGAGGGAAAGTCTCAAGAGCAGGCAAAAGAGTCAGCAACACACCCACTCACACTCTTAGGAGTCCCATAAACACAACCAAGTTAACAGCTATAACATAAGCACAGGAGACCTATTACAAACCTTTGCAGGTACCATGCTTGTTGCTTCAGTTTCTGTGAGCCTTTACGAGCCCAGCTTAACTAATTCGGTAGGCCATGTTCTTCTGGTGTCCTCTAGCCACTCTGATGCCTACAATTTTTTTTTTATCCTCTTCCAACGTGGTTCCTGGATCTTGAATGGGTGTCTCAGTTAGGGTTTTGCTGCTATAAACAGACACCATGACCAAGGCAAGTCTTCTAAAGGACAGCATTTAATTGGGGTTGGCTTACATCTTCAGAGGTTCAGTCTATTATCATCAAGGTGGGAACATGGCAGCATCCAGGCAGGCATGCTACAGGAGGAGCTGAGAGTTCTACATCTTCATCTGAAGGCTACTAGCAGAATACTGGCTTTCAGGTAGCTAGGATTAGGGTGTAAAACCCATATCCACAGTGATATATCTATTCCAGCAAGGCCACACCTCCAAATAGTTCCCCTTCCCGGTCCAAGCATATTCACACCATGACAATGGAAGAGACTAGATGGAGACCTTCAACTTAGACTCTCTCTCTACAAAATGTCTGGCAGTGGTTCTCTGCACCTGCTCCCATCTAATGCTGAAGAAAGCCTCTCTGATGACAGCTGGACAAGGCACCTATCTATGAGCATAGGGAGATATCATTAAGAATCAGTTCATTGAATTTTTTCTTCACCAGTTGGTTGTGTTTCACTCTACCCTAGGCTATCCACTCTCCGGTTCCTGCCCATCCAGTGTAGGGCATTCTGCACCATTGCCTCAGCACATCTTACAGGCAGGAAAGATTGCCGGGAAAGAATTCTGTGACTGGGTTGGTATCCAGGCTTACCGTGTCATAGCCTGTAGAACACTCTCTCATGCCAAAGAGACTAGAACATAGAGGTGACAGCTTGGCCTCTCTACATTCAATGAGCAACATTGAACCTTGTCCTCAGCAATAAGGTTCCTGCTCTCAGTTTTCAGAGAGCTACATTCTGTCCTAGAATCAACCTGGGTGTTGCATGTACCTTTTGCTACTGTTGCATGTAGTTTTAAAATCACTACTTTTGCCTGGGTTCAGTTGCACTACCAGCCGATCCCAGTTTCCCTTTTATTCTACTGCCTTTAGCTCCTGGAAGTGACCACACTACCAGCTCCCTCCTGGCTTCCTTGAATTCACAGAGAGAGAGAGAGAGAGAGAGAGAGAGACAACTTGTTACTTGACAACTTGACAACTTGCCTTCTAGGCACAATTGCTGGGCACAGATAAAGTCACCCGGAAAAGCGTGCTCTTACTAATTCACTATCTCTGTCTCTCTACCTGCCCCAGAGGAACATCCCCTGCCACCAGCCTGTAGCAGGGGCCACAGACCCGAGCTCTCCCTAAGACCTCACATGATTGTTGTGTTCTTCTTCCTGCAAAGCATGGCAGAAAAAACTTCCTCCTTCCTTGCGGCTTTCTGAGTCTAGATGTGTAGAACTCAACAGTGTCTCTCTCTTGTCCTAGGCTCTTCATTGCTGGATGGCCTTTCTTTCTTTTTCCCTATAGCAGGTCTTTCTCAGACCCACCAGCAATATAAATAATAGTACAGTCGCTTTTTAATATTTTAAAGATTAGGCTGTTTAGTTAGAACAGTCTTCCAGCCAGTTGTCTAGTTTAACCTGAATAATCATGGCACCATTTTCCAACATACTTCTCTGCTCTGCTCTGGTCCATCCATTCACCTCTGTGTCCTCGGCAAATCTCCCAGGTCTCATTTCTTCTATCAGATTCTCTCTCTCTCTCTCTCTCTCTCTCTCTCTCTCTCTCTCTCTCTCTCTCTCTCTCTCTCTCTCTCTCTCTCTCCCATTTTGAATCTTCCACTTCCTGCACAGATATTGGTTATCAGATTTTTATTACAGTCAATTTGATCCAATTCTAGATTGCCTCTAGACTAGTGAGGAAAGACAGGTATTTAAGGTATTCATTTATAAACTATGAGGCTGGTGATGGACCACAGAAATAACAATACCAAGCTCCTGCCAGCATTTTTCTCTGCTGGTACAGAATTAACAATCAAATATACAGAGACACACCTTCACACAATGTACCCACAACACCTCACTCTTACTATTGTTACTGATTTCTTGAGGTTGCTTATAAGCTCTTAGTTAAAATCGCTAGGTTGTACACGTCTCCAAGTTTCTTTTTTGTTTGTTTTTAAGGCCTGTAATTTATTGACATGGTTTTTCAAGGTATTACCTAATAATCTTTCACTGGTGTGTTCTTTAATATCTCCTTATTTGTCTCTAATTTTATTTATTTATATTTCTTTATTTTGGTAAACTTAGCTACAGACTTGTCAATTATGTTGACCTTTCCAGAGAGTCAACCATTTATTTTATTGATACTTTGTAAGCTGTAGCCTTCATTTATATTTATTAGATTTATTTCTGCTCTACTATTTCTTTCTTTCCTTTGACTTTGGGATGTGTTTGTTCTTGTTTTCCCAAAGCTTGAGATGTGCCATTAGGCTATGCATTTTTAAGGCTCCTAGTTTTTATGTGGGCACTTAGTGATAAATACTGCCTTCTGGTATACTGCTTTCTCTACATTCAGATTATCTTATGCTGCATCTCCACTTTTAATGGATTCTAGAAATTTTTGAATTCTAAAATCCATTCAGTGGTTTGGGTGATGTATGAATATTCACTCTGTATGTATTAGAAAGACTTCAGAGAATAAGTAGGAAGTTTAGAGTTTGCAATGTTAATGATTTCTTTTCCTCATCTCTCTACCCTTCTTCTTCTCCTTCATCCTTCTCTCAGTATTGGTGATAAATCCAACACCTCACACATGCTAGGCAAATACTCTACAACTGAACCAGACCCAAAATCTCTGCAAGATTATTTTTTAGCTAATAAATCTTGTCTACTAACTCTCTAAGAATGAAGTAAGCAATTTATGGCTTCTAAGATTTGAGGAAACTATCTAAACATTGCTGTTTATAACATAACAATAAGAATGGCAAATATCCACTACAGGGTAGAGAAAAGGCCCAGCAGGTCGGAGTGCTTGCTACACAAGTTTGATAAGCTGAGTGTAGAAACCTTGATATCAATGTGAAGAGCACCTCTGGTCTGAGACAGAAGGATCACCAGGCTCACTACCTACTGACTGAGATCCAGGTTCAGCGAACCTTTTAGACTCTGTCTAAAACAATAAGGTGGCAGATGATGGAACAGGGCTCCTGATCTTCTCCTGTGTCTTAAATACATATCTGGGTGCATTCACTCATAAGCAAGTGTGTGTGTGTGTGTGTGTGTTAGTTCCAGTTTTATCACAGTGAAAAGACAGAATGACCACAACCATAGCAACTCTTATAAAAGAAAACATATATTTGGGGCTGACTTACATTTTCAAAGGTTTAGTCTATTTTCATCATGGCAGGAAGCTTGGTGATAGGCAGGTAGACATGGTGCTGAAGAAGGAACTGAGAGTTCTGCATTTTGCTCCATAAGCAGCAGAAGAAAACTATGTGCCACGTGGGCATAACCTGAGCACATAAGACCTCAAAGCCTGCTTCCAGATTAATAACACACCTTCTCTAACAAGGCCACTTCTACTCCATGTTAGGCTACACCTCCAAGTTAGGCTACTCCCTATGGGCCAAGACTTCACACACATGAGTGTATGGGGGCTATTCCTATTCAAACTACCACATTCCACTCTTTTGTTCCCATAGGTTTGTAACATATCATAATGAAAAATGAACTTAGTCCAACTTTAAAAGTTCCTATAGCCTATCATAGTGTTTAAAAATTTGAAGTTTACAGTCTCCTCTGAGATTTATGTAATCTCTTAATTGTAATTAAAACCCCTTATAACATAAAAATATAACATATTTCCAGCAGATAATGGTACAGGATATACATGACAATTGAAATGGAAGAAAGGGAACACAGTGAGAAGATATTGGACCAAAGAGAAACTGAAAACTAGCCAAGGAGCTCCTATCTCTGCATCTCCATGTCTGATATCAAAGTCCTTTTCCAATTTCTAACTTCTTTCAGCTTTGTGGATTACAAGACACTTCTTTTTGTTGGGCTGGTTCTGTTCTCTATTAGAAGCACTCCTTGGCAGGTATCTTACAGCTCTGGTATCTCCAACATCTTGAGGTCTCCCAGGCAACTGAAGCTTCATCTTTACAACCTTATGCAGTGGCCTTCATGTGGGGATGCCTCTACCACACACCTGGCCGCAGCCACTTTCCCTGGTTGTGGGGGGAAATTCCATAACCATTTTCTTCTACCCTTGACTTTAAGCTAGAATCACATGGCTGAAGTTGCCAAGTTCTGCTGCTTTCTGGGGCTGGAGTCTGGCCCCCCTCATTCAATTACATCTTTACTAGCTTTCTGTTTTCTGTGGTTTCCTCCACTGCCTAAGCTTGGATTTCCCAGAATTCTATCTGTAGACCAAGCTGGCCTTGAATTCAGTGATCTCCTCTTGCCTCAGTCTGTTGAGTGCTGAACTTAAAGGAATGTCCTATGGCACCTAAGCCTAATCTGTTCTTTAGTTCCTTTTCGCAAATTCCAAGCTTAGTTGAATGAGGTCATGCCCTGAGGTCACCACTCTATTTATTCCATTTAATCTCAGATTTTTCTTTATCTCCTTGGACATAGCTCCATTCTACTTCCTGGTGCCCCCTTTCTTCTCGAATTATACATTTTGCATTCTTCTACACTCAGCTTCCTCCTTTTCATTATAAATCCAAATAAGGGTAAACACTAATAACCACAGGACCGAGTAAACTTTAGACTGTTTTTGAGATTCCTTCTGCCAACTGAATTAATCCAATGCTCCTTAATTTAGCCCCAGGCAGATGTTTTGGACAAGACAAAAAGTAACCACATTTCTAGTCAAACTAGCACAAGAATAGTCTCTAGGCCCTTTACTAAAATTCTCCTCTGAAACCTATTGGGCCAGGCCCCCACAGTTCAAATCAACCTCAGCACCACTGTCATTCATTTCCCCATAAGAATAGCCTATTAATCCCCTCTTAAAGCACCCCACTGCTTTCCTAACCCAACCCCCAACCCCCCAATCCACATTCCTTCAAACAAAACCTTGGTCAGCCTTATCGCAGAAATACCCTAGTCTCTGGTACCAACTGCTATCTTTCTTAGGGTTTTATTGCTGTGGAGAGACATTACCACAACAACTCCTATAAAGAAAAACATTTAATTGGTGCTGGCTTACAGTTACAGAGAGTTAGACCATTATCACCAAGGCATGAAGCATGGTGGTGTGCAGAGAAGGAGCTGGGAGTTTTACAACGTGATCCATAGGCAGCAGAAGAAAACTGAGTGTCACACTGGGCATAGCTTGAGCATATAACACCTTAAAGCCTACTTCCACGATGACATATTTCCTCCAAAAAGGCCACACCTACTCCAATAAGGCCATACCTCTTAATAGTACCACTCCCTGTGGGCCAAGCATTCACACACATGAATCAATCTATGGAGGCAATTCCTATTCAACCCCCGCCCCCACCTATCTGTCTCTCTGTCTCTCTCTTCTACACACACATAAACTCACACATATTTGCACACATGTGCACATAAAAATCACTCCATTTTTTCTCAGTTATTTATTAAGAAAAATATCTACTAACCACATATTCATGTTTTAAAATTTAAGAATGCCGGGTGAAGACAAAATTTCTTTGAGTATTAGTTTAAAGAAATCACAAATCATTTTATATTCTGAAGAGTCTAGCCCTCTTGGACTCCTTAAAGCCTTTGCTAGAATCATAATATCTGTAAGAATCTGTTTGTGCCTCCTTTTTCTTGAGTCAGCATGGGGGTGATGAGTAAGTACTATAACCGTTGAAAATCCCAGTTATTTTGGCGAGAATCTGAATCTGATGTTTTTCTCCAAGCTTCAGAGGCCATGATAGTTGTCTTCAACCCTAGATTCTGTTTGACTAGTTTTTCACTTTCCTTGACACCCCCCCCCCCCCACGAAACCAAGACATTTCATTCTATGTAACTTCTAGTTAGTGTGTCTGTCTGCAAAAATATCATACTACAATTCAGATCTTTTTAAAGAAATTATAATTGTGCTAGGCTTTGACTACAAAAGAATCCATCTTTTGCAGTTCCATTTTGTATACAATAACATCTGAAATCTAAGATTTAAATTTTTTTCTCCATATTTGGACAATCTGTTTGATGCCTGTGATCCTTTTCTCTTACTAATATGGATTGATTTTGAGCATGTGTTTGGTATGTGATATTTTCACGGTTATGTGTGCAGAGGTACACATGTGGAGGTCAAAGGACAACTTTGTGGGCATCATTTATTTTCTTCCAACTTTGTGTGGGTTCCAGGGCTGGAATGTAGGTCACCTGTTGACAAGGGTCCTAACCTTCTGAGCTATCTCTGTAGCCCAGTCTTTTCTTTGTCTCAAAGCATCTGGTCCTTCTGTGGTTTTAATTCATATTTGTAAATAAAGGAATCAGGGTCTCATTGACTGTTTTCAAACCATTCTTAGAGGAAATGACTCCTTAAAAGGGAGAAATTCACCAAGACTTTCAGCAGTGGAGTCTTTGGAGATGCTTCCTACTTGGGGATGAAGGGCAACTTTTCTGAAGGGCCTATGGATGACTTCTCTGAAACAGTGACATGAATGCTCTCTGTGATTTATCATGTAACCAGCATCCTTGCTCTTGATACCCACTCTGAAGGCCAGGCTGCAGCCTAAAGCGCTCATATAGAATCCCCACTTTTACTTGCATTTGAATTTCCATTTTATTTAGTTCTCTTTATGGTATCTAGCCAGTGTGCTAAAGAATGCTCAAACTGTCACTGTCCCAACTCTCGAACAGTTCTCTGGTGAGTTACTGCACCACCTGGCTGAGTGGCAGCTCTAGTTGCCAACTTCCTCTGAGGCTCCCAGCATTCTTTGTTTTAGGAATCCACTGTATGTTTGCAGAGATAACTCAGGTTTGAAGGTTTATGTCTAGGGCTCTCAGATTGTTTCCTTCTTTGTGCAACTCAGAGTTTTGAAGTGATGCTATGGATGAAATAAAGTAAATATTATTACCCTGGTGTAATGGGGGTATTTTTCCCACTAGACAGCATAAATAAACCAATAGGCAAAAATTGTAATTATCAGATATGTACACACACACACACACACACACACACACTATACCCAAACAGAAACATATTGTTTCTTTTTTAAAATTCTAATGTCATTTCTATTAATAATAATTGCTTATGCATTTTTATTTGCCAAAGGATTGGCATTGATGACTCTACATATATTGACCCATTTTATACACACACATATGCATGAGCCAGCAACATTATTATTAAGGTCATTCTAGAGCAAAGACAATTTCTATTTTTTCTATTTTTCTCTTTTTCTGTTAGAATTTTCAAGAGACATTATGTATACACATGCCACTCACAAACACACATAAACATACACTGATTTAACCAATACTTAAGCAATCACACTGCCATTCTGACAGGTGTAAAATGGAATATTAAAGTACTTTTTATTTGTATTTCCCTTGTGGCTAAAGATGTTGAACATTTCTTTGTTTCTCAGCTATTTGAATTTCCATTTTTAAAAACTCTCATTTGATCTGTACCCTATTTGTAATAGAGTAACTTGTTTTCTTGTTATCTAGTTCTAAGAGTTCTAGTTCTGTTTTGGATATTAGTCTTCTATTGGATGTGTTTTTGCTATATATATATATACCTTCTCAATTGCCACTTTGAATGATGGTGTCTGTTGCTGTGTAGAAGCATTTCAGTTTCATGAGGTTCCATTTATTAATTGTATATCTTAGTGCTTCTGCCACTTATTGTTTATCCTAGAGCCTGTGCTAACAGTGCTCTGTTCAGAAAGTCTTTCTGCCAATAAGTTCTAGGCTATTTTTTACTTTCTTTTCTATCAGATAGGGTGTCTGGTTTTACATTGAGGTCTTTGATCCATTTGATTTGAGTTTTGTGCAGGATGAAAAGCATGGGTCTATTTGTATTTTTATACATACACATCCAGTTTGACCACCATCATTTGTTGAAAATACTGTTCATTTGTTTTTCCCACTACATATCTCTGGCTTTGTTGTCTAAAATCAGATGTCCATAGGTGTGTAGATTTAATGTCAGGAACTTTAATTTAATTCCACTGATCAGTATTCTGTTTTTGTTTTTTTTGTTTTTCGTTTTGTTTTTTTGTGTGTGTGCCAATGCCATGCTGTTGTTGTTGTTGTTGTTATTATTATTATTAATCTGTAGAATAATTTGAAATTATGGATGATGATACCTCCTGCAGTCCTCCAGGATTGTTTTAACTATCCTGCGGAATTTTGTTTATTTGTTTTGGGTTTTTGGATTTGTTTTCTTGTTTTGTTTTGTTGTTTTGTTTGTTTTCATGTGTGTGTGTATTTCAATATGAAATTGAAAAGTTGTACTTTATTTATGATGTGTGAAGAATCATGTAGGAAATTTGATGGGGATTGAGTTAAATCTATAGATTGCTTTTGGTAGGGTCTTCGTCAATATTCTGCTGCTGTGCAGAGACACTATGACCATAGCGACTCTTACAGAAGAGAACACTTAATTGAGGCTTGCTTACAGTTTCAGAGGTTTGGTCAGATCTCATCATTGTAGGGAGCATGGCGGCAAGCAGGCAGACATGTGCTGAAGAAGTAGCTGAGAGTACAAGATCCAAATCTGCAAGCAGGAGAAGGAGAAAAAACTCTGGGCTTGCATGGGTTTTTTGAAATCTTAAAGCTCACTTCACCAACAAAGCCACACCTTTTAATCTTTTCAAATAACGCCAAATTACCAAGTGTTCAAATCTATGAATCTATGGTAGTCATTCTCACTGAAACCACCACAAGTGGGATGGTTAATTTTACTATAATACTCCTACAGATCCATGAGAATACAAGATCTTTCCATCTTCCTCAATGTCTTCAAGGTTTTATCATACAAGTCTTTCATTTGCTTGGTTAGAGTTACCCCAAGATAGTTTAAGCTATTGTGGAAGATGATATTTCTCCTATTTCTTATTTGTACATTCAGGATTTACATATAGGATGGCTCCTAAATCGTGAGTTAATTTTACATCCAGCTATTTACAGAAATTGTATATCAGCTAGCTGTAGGAGTTTTTCTGGTGAAATTTTTCAGTTCACTCATATACTATCACATGCAAATATACTTTGACTTTTTCCTTTCTAATTTGTATTTCCTTTATCTCATTCAACTGTCTTATTGGTCTAGCTAAGACTTTGAAAACTATATTGAGTAGGTATGGATAGAGCGGAGAACCTTGTCTTCTTTCTGGTTTTAGTGATCCGTAATTCTCTTTCTTGAAACAAATTGGCCAATGCTCCTCCTATTACTATTTTGTGAAATAATTTGGGGAGTATTGGGATTAACTCTTCCTTGAAAATCTGATAGAATTGTGAGCTAAAAAAATAATCTGACCTTGGATTTTTATGCTTAGGAAAATTTTAATTACTGATTTTTAATTACTTACTTAAGCTTCACCTGAGGCTGTAGGTCTCTTCAAATTGCTTATCTGACCTTGATTACATACAAGATCAGATAAAGATGCATACCTTTTGGTAAGTGATATATATGTATCTTAAACTTTAGGATTCTTTGGATTTTCTTTCTGTCTAGTTTTATGTTCCCTCCTTTATCTCTAATTTTGCTAATTCAGATATTCTCTTTCTATCTTTTAGTTAATTTGGACAAGAGTTTGTCAATCTAATTGATTTTTCTCAAAGAACCAACTCTTTGTTTCATTGATTCATTGCATTGGTTTGTTTGTTTGTTTGTTTCTATTTTATTGATTTCAACCTTGAGTTTAATTATTTCTTGGCATTTATTCCTTTTGGATGTGATATCTTCTTTTTTCCGGAGATCCAGGTATGCTGATAAGTTACAAACATGAGTTCTTTTTTTGGTTTGTTTTGCTTTGTTGCTTGTTTGTCTTGTAAATGCAATCACGCATTGCCAGTGCTATGAATTTGCAGCTTAGATCCATCTTCTTCTGTCTCTTATGTTTGGGTATGTCAAGTATTCATTTTTATTAAAGTCCAGGAAATCGTCACTTCCTTTCTTAATTTCTGTCTTGAACCATTTTTCATTAAGCATTAATTGTTCAAATTTTATGTGGTTGCAAGCTTTCTGTTGTTTCTGTTGATGTTGATATCATTTTAATTCGTGGTAATCAAATAGATTGAAGAGTATTATTTTAATGTTGAGACTTGCTTTACATTGACTATGTGGTTAATTTGGAGAAAGTTCGACGAGATGCTATGAAGAAAGTATTTTCTTTTGTGTTTAGATAAAATGTTCTGTAAGTATCTCTTAGTTTCGTTTGGTTCATAATGTCCACTAGTTCCAGTATCTCTGCTTAGTTTTCATCTGAATGACCAGACTATTGGTGAGAGTTGGTTAGTGAAGTCTCTCACTATCAGTATGTGAAGGTCAATATATAATTTAAGCTATAGTAGTGTTTTATTTATGAACTTGGGTGCCCTTGAGTTTGGGCATAGACATTAAGAATTTCAATGTCCTCATGATAAATCTTTACTTTAATAAATAATCCCCAACTCTTCTGATTAGTTTTGTTTTGAAATCTATTTGTCAGATACTACATTGACTGTAGCCACCTATTTCTTTGGCACATTCTCTAGGAATATATTTTTTTCCATTCTTTTATGCTTAGGTGATATCCTTAATATTAAGGTGTGTTTCTTACATACAGCAAAAGGATGGATATTGCTTTCATTTTCATATTGGTAGTCTGTATCTTTCTATTGGGGACCATTGATGCTGAGAGATATAAATTAATTTGATTGCTGTTCAGTTGTTGTTGTTGTTGTTGTTGTTGTTGCGGTGGAGGTGGTGGTGGTGGTGGGGTGTGTGTGTGTGTGTGTGTTCTTTTGATTTGCTGCTCTAGGATTATTTATTCCTCTTAAATATGTTAAACTCTTTAGGTTGGAGTATTCCTTCTAGCAACTTCTGTAAGGCTAGATTTATAGGTAGATATTGCCTAAATTGAGTTTTATCATGGAATATCTTGTTTCATGCATCTATGGAGATTGAAAGTTTTGCTGGGTATAGTCTATGCATCTTTGGTCTCTTTGTGTCTGTAGAAAAATCTGTTCTGGCCTTCTAATTTTTAGAGTCACCATTAAGAAATATGGGTGATATTCTAGTAGGTCTGTCTTTATATGGTATTTGGTCTTTTCTCTTTCAGCTTTTAATATTATTTATTTGGTCTATGCATTTAGTGTTTTGATTATTATGTACTAGGGAGGGTGAGTGGGAGTAGGAGTGGATTTTGTTTCTAATACAGTCTGTTTGGTGTTTGGTATGCTTCTTGTACCTTGATAGGCAACTTCTTTTTTACGTTAGGCAAATTTTCTTCTATGATTTTGCAGAAAATATTTTCCATGCTTTCGACCTGGGTTTCTTTTTCTTTCTCTATTCCTATTATTCTTATACTTGTTCTTTTTATTGTATCGTATATTTCCTGGATGTTTTGTTCCAGGATATTTGTAGATTTAACCTTTTCTTTAACTGAAGTTTCCATTTCTTCTGTTGTGTCTTCAATTCCTGCTGTTTTCTCCATCTCTTTACTTCTATTGGTTAGGCTTGCCTCTGAGGGTTAGGTTTGAGATCCTGAATTTTTCATTTTGAGATGTCCTTCAGTTTGGATTTTCTTTATGGATTTCCACTTTCAGGTCTTGAATGGATTCACTTAATTTCCTTCCACTGTTTGTGTTTTCAAAGATTTCTTTAAGGGATTTATTTGTTTCCTCTTTAAGGACATCTATCACATTCGTAAAGTTTATGTTTTTCCCCCTTGTGCTTCAGGTATGATGTAATTCTCAGAGCCTGATGTGGCAGGTTGTTATTCTCTAGTGGAAACACATTGTCTTGGCTGTTACTGATTGTGTTTTTACACTGATGTCTAGGCTTATATGATTGGAAAAAATGTAATTTTAGGTACTGGTATATGATCTTGTCTTTTTTGGGTGGATGTTTTCCTTGGATTATGTTACCCTCTTTGGATCTTAGGTGCAGGTGGCAGCTATGTGTTGCCTGGTAGGGCATTTTTCTGGGATGGTTATAGGTATAGCCATTGGGTGCTCTGAGTAATATATGCTTCTAAGTATTAGAAACTGATACTTGGGTATGGGAAAATACTAGAAGTGTGTGGGATACTTAGGAGGTCCACAGGAAGAAAGAAAGCAGGATGTTCCACCAGGATCTGTTAATTCCCCCGGAGAATGGGGCAGAGAGTGAGATAACCTTCTACAGAGCTGGAAATGAGACTGGGGGATTTTATATGGAGTAGAAGAGTGAAGATCTGAAACTCACCTACCTGTTTTGCTGATCTACTTGTTTCTCTGTCAAGCTTGGCTAGAGAGTTTTCAGAGAGTGCATGCTGAAGTTGGGGGCTGGGATAACAGGATGAGTGGGGAAGATGGTTGAAGACAAGATCTTCCTGATCTGCCAAAGATGGGGACAGAGAGGAACAGAAAACCACAGCAATGATTTGCCACAGAAATGGGGATGAAAATGGACAACTGGATTTGAAGGAGAGGAGAGAAAGGTGAAGATCTAGCTAGCTTCACTGCTTCCCTGGCCAGAGTGACCTATTGTTTCTCAGTGAATGTCTTCTGGAGGTGGGTCTGGCACAAGACAATAAGTCAAGGGAGGGAAATTTAGAGGTAAAGATCTGTGAGATCCACTGTAAATGGGGTGGAGTTTTGGCAGGTTGCTACAGAAGTGACAATAAGACTAGGGGATTGGACTTGGAGATAGTAGGAAAGGGTAAAGATCTGCAATTAGATCTACCTGCTTTTCTAGTCCCAAGTACAGCGTGTAGTTTCAAATGCAGATAAATCATGAACTCTTGAGGTTTGGTCTTTTGCTATATATTGTAATGCAAAGTACAGGGGGCTCTCAGAACTGGTTGCCCCAGAGACAAGAGAATCCACGTGTAGATTCAAGTGCTGCTACGTGACCTTGCCCTCAAGTTATTTTTGATTGGTAAATAAAGATGCCTACAGCCTGTAGCTGAGGAGAATTGAGGTAACAGTCCTTGGTGTTCCCAACCTGTGGGGTTAGAGGAGATCATTCGGAGAGAACAGGGTAATGAGAGGAGAGGAAACCATGAGTTAGGGGTCAAGAGAATGTGGCCCTGAGGACTGGCCACTTGGGGTTAGGAGCAGCTGAGATAAAACATAACTCAGTAGTAACTCAGGGCTATCAATAGAAAAGTAGATTCTAATGGCATAGAGGTTTGATATCTGCCCTGCTCTTGTTCTGTTTAAGACTTATAGTAAATATAAAGGTTGTATGTATCTTTTATCCAAGAACTTAATGATCAAAGGTGGAGTAGAAACCCTGGATTGGGATTAAAAATTTCTACACCAAAGAACTACTGTTGATTTCAAATAAATGATTGAATAATGTTAATGTTACTGTATTTAGCTTATAGTTTTTAATTTTTCCCTAAAACTATGTATCTAAATGAAACAATTTTTTTTTAAGCTTGAATAGGAATGACCCCATAGACTCCTGTGTGTGAATTCTTGCCACATAGGAAATGGTGCTATTAGGAGGTGTGGCTCTATTGGAGTAGGTGTGGCCTTGTTAGTGTCTCTATGGGGGAGGGCTTTGAGGTCTCTTATGCTCAATCTCTGCCCAGTGTGGCACAGAATCACCTCTGAGGCCTTCGGATCAAGATGTAGATCTCTCATGAATGAATATGGCGCAGCACCATGTCTGCCTGAACATCAACTTTCCCTCCATGACAACAACGGACTGAATCTGGGAGCTATAAGCCAGCCCCAAATTAAATATTTTTCTATGCAGGAGCTGCCGTGGTCATGGCGTCTTTTTACACCCATAGAAACCCTAACAAAGACTATGTTTGTAATTTTGTTTTCTTTCAAGTCATTAGCATTCAGAGATGCCATACCAGGCTCATGTATTAACAGAGAAGCAGTTAGAAGTTAAAATATCAAATTTAAAACAGGAAATCTGAATATATAGACAAACTTAAATATGCAGGTTGTGTAAGAGCAGACAAATATGCAAGCTCTATGTGCATGCACACACTCTACAGGAAAATCACAAATTCAAAGCTACATGCGTTATTTCTCCTTTCTTTTTCCCCTGCCAGCTGCTGACGTTCATAACAACATATCACTGAGGCGAGTCACAAGAAACAGTGTGAGACAGAACATGTTACTTCTAGAAGTTGTACTCACCAGTAGCCCCAGCACTTGGTACCACTTGGCAGCACTATATAAAGACAGAGTAAATGTATAAAAACTATTAGAAATTAGTCCTGCCTGTCATCACACTTGAGAGAACCATAATTTTGCTATAATGTGCAACAAAAGAATCAATATTCACTACTCATTTTTCAATCATATTTCTTGCCAAAAAAAGAATACATTGGTAATATTATGAATGAAATATCTTCTGAGTCTCCAAAAGGCCTCCTGTGGCAGATACAGAGCTGGATGGACTCCAACAGAAAGACCCCCAAAGCTCCCTTAAAGTATATGTAAATTATGTTATTAGAACTAGCATTTTTCTCTTTTTTTGATATTTAGGGATTGTCTTAGTTATAGCTTTACTGCTGTGAACAGATACCATGACCAAGGAAACTCTTACAAGGATAACATTAAATTGGGGCTGGCTTCCAGGTTCAGAGGTTCAGTCCATTGTCATCAAGGAAGGAGATTGGCAGCATCAAGGCAGGCACGGTACAGGAGGAGCTGAGAGCTCCAAATCTTCATCTGAAGGCTGCTAAGACTGGTTCTAGTCAGCTAGGATGAGGATCTTAAAGTCCACACCCACAGCAACACACTTCCTCCAACAAGGTCAGAGATCCAAACAATGCCACTCCCTGGGCCAAGCATATTCAAACCACCTCATTCCACTCCCTGGCCACCATAGGCTTGTTCAAACCTATGAGTCTATGGGGGTTATGCCTAGCCATACCCTAATAAAAAATATATTTTGTCCAACTTCCAAAGTCCTCATAGTCTATCACAGTAAACATCCAAAGATCAAAGTATCAGTCATCCCAGTAGTGCCTTTTATTCTGGACTCTAAAGCCAGAGCCACGTGGCTGGGGCTGCCCCTACTTCTATTACCAGCTTTCTGTTTACCAACTCCCTCACTCACTAATCTTAGCTGTCACGGAACTTGCCCTGTAGATTGACCTTGAACTCTGAGATCTGCATGGCTCTATCTCCTGGTATGTACCACCACACCTGGACTTTAGCTTTTCTTCACCTGGAATTTGTTCTGTCCCAGACTTGCCTTGAACTCAGAGATCTACTTGGTTTTGTCTCATGGGATTAAAGGTTTGTACTACCATGCCTGGACTCAAATTTAGCTGCGTGGGATTTTGCCCTGAAATCTCTTCTCCATTAATATCTTTATCTCCTTGAACACATGGTTCAGTTCCATTTCACCTTCTGGTACCCTTTTATTATTACTTGAACTATACATTTTATATTTTTCTTTCTAAGATTGCTATGGTTGTACAAAATGCTCTTCATGAGACTTAACCAGAGAACACAAGTCTATGCTGGGCGTTGCTGAGACTTCCTTTGTCAAAGCAATTAATCTGAGTTTTTTCACCTTAGCCTCGGGCAGACTCTTCAGCCCTGTTTTTCACCAAATATCACAAGAACAGTGTCTACACTATATCCTTCTCCTTTGAAAACTCTTGAGCCAGGATCCCACAATTCAAATCACCGTCAATACCAATGTCTTCCATATTCCTACTAGAACAGCCTTAATGGGTTGTTAGGCAGATTGAACTGCTTTCCAGATTCTAATTCTGAAAAAACACATTCTTCCAGACAAAATAATGGCCAGGCCTATCACAGCAATGTCCTTGTCCCTGATACCAATTTCTGTCTTAGCTAGGGTTTTACTACTGTGAACAGACACCATGACCAACGCAACTCGTCTAAGGGTAACATTTAATTGGGTCTGGCTTACAGGTTCAGAGATTCAGTTCATTATCATGAAGGTGGGAGCTTGGCAGTATCCAGGCAGGCATGTGCAGGAGGAGCTGAGAGTTCTGCACCTTCATTCAAAGGCAGACAGGAGAAGACTGGCTTCTAGGCAGCTAGGACTAGGGTCTTAAAGCCCACCCCCACAGTGATACACTTCCTCCAACAAGGCCACGCCTCCACTCTCTGGGCCAAGCATATTCAAACTAACACAGGGATTTTCATATAATAATCCTCATACAAATTAGAAAAAAATTACTCCTATGATGATGACATTAAGATAAGCTTCCAAACCTGCCAAAAGTAACAAGTATCTAGGGTTTCATTTCTTATAAAAATAAAATGGAAAATAATTAATGACAGAAAGTCACTGTGTCCCTTCAATATTGCACTTGAGTGACAACCACACCAGGGTTACCTAGGAAAATTGTGCTCAGAGTGCAGCGCACATTTGCAGTCACACAAATGCCATGCTTGGTCACAGACTGCAAGTCCCATGAGGTTTCTGATGCCGAGGATCTGAACTAATGATCATACTTTCTAAGAAATTCCCAGGAAATTCAGATTCTGTCCATGTAGGAACCAAGATTTTAGAAGTGTTGTTGGAAGATGTCTACCCAGATTTAACAATGTTAATTAAAGTTCTTTGGCATTAATTTATAGACTATTTGTAGGCTTTTCTCCATTGAATGCAGAAATCATTTTTGCCAGAGGAAAACATTATTGTGCCCTATAAGAATTTAACAGTGTTTACATCTTACCCAAACATAAAATCTGTCTCTGTCTCTGTTTCTCTCTGTCTCTGTCTCTGACTCTTTCTGAGTGTGTGTGTGTGTGTGTGTGCGTGTGCGTGTGCGTGTGCGTGTGTGTGTGTGTGTGTGTGTGTGTGTGTGTGTGTGTGTGTAATAGAGTCTAAACATTCCTGGAACTGGCTTTAAAGGTCCTTCTGGATTCTTTGCAAATGAGTGAGTTCAATACATTGTTCATCATGTTACATTTGTGTCACACTGTGAAAACTATACTGGCATACTATATTGAGAAGTTTTCTATAAGTCAGTACTCTCTTAGTTGTTATTATATCACTGTTTTGTCAGGACTGGAGATTAATGCTTGGGCTTTAAATATGTCAGATTCTACCACTGAATTAAATTATCAATCCCCTGGATGTTGTTATATAATTCTGGCCAAAGAACATACATACAACGTATTTTAAATGGAAAGGAACAGGGTCTGTTAAATTAAATTTAGGATTTCCTAGGATATTTCAACAGACATCCTTTTCTGGTATCAACTTAGGTTGCTTTCTGATTTTCAGAAAACTCTATCAAAAGTGTATCTGGTTAGTGCAAAATAATTTTCCCCTTTTTTCTATTTTCATTGAAGATGTTTGGAAAATAGTCCTTAGGTTAATATGTGGAAATATACAACATAGCTATCTATATTCATTAAAAACTTGGTAATTAGGGCTACCCAGTGAGCACTAAGCTAACCAGGACTATGTGCAAGACCCTGTAGCCTGTCTCAAACATATGTACATATATGTTTATATGTATATCTTAAGAATCTTGTGATAAGGTGTTATTTTGCATACAATAGGATGCCCCCCACACACACACACATTTTTCCCCCCAGGGGATAGTGGAGCTCTTGCACATAGTTATTAAGAATGCAAAAGGACACAGCTGATATAGAAAATAATGCCATTTATAATAGTTACTTGATTCATTGCTGTTTCAAGACTACTTGATAAAAACGCATTCACAGTAAAGAAGGAAGGATTTATTTTATCTTAGATTTGAGAATACAGTCTATCATGATGCGGCAGTCATGGCGGAAAGTCCAAAGTAGCTGCTTCTGTTGTATCTGTATCTGCAGTCAAGGAACACAGGAATAAATGCTGGTACTCTATACATTATCTTTTTCAATTCATTTTTGTACCCTAGCCCCTGGGATGACACCACCCAAATTCTGGATGGATCTTACCTCCTTGATTAAATCTTTCTGGAAATGTCATAGACACACTCAGAGATATAGTTCCCTGGTGATTCAAAATCCAGTCAAGTTGACAGAGAAGATTAACCATTAAAAGTTCTTTTTCCCAAAAAAAGTAAAAATAAGCTAGGCATGGTGGCTCATTCTCTTAATCCTGGCATTTCAGATTACGACAGAGATAGGTGTATCTCTATGAGTTTAAGACCAACTGGCTCTACATAGTAATGTCCAAGCCAGCCAGAGCCACATAGTGATTTCCTGTCTACTATGTTGGGGATTAACTGCTTTGTGTTTTTAAAGAAGATCGAGGTGTATCATTAGGTTATATTATATCTCTCAGATTTTTTAATACCATAAAATTTTTTCTTGCAGCTGACTTGGCTATATCCCAGTGGTTCTGATAGGATGTGTTTTCATTTTCATTTGTTTCTAGGAATATTTTGGTTTTATTATTTCTTTTCATGAGATTGCAATTTAATTAAATCATTTCTTCTTTACCTTTCCTCTCCCCAAATCGTCTCATATATCCCTTCTTTCTTTCTTTCAAATTCATGGCCTCTTGTGTGTGTGTGTGTGTGTGTGTGTGTGTGTGTACACCCTATTTAGTCTGTATAAGGTTATTTGCATGTTTCATGATTGAACACTGGTGTTTTATAACCAATTTGCGTGATAATCCCTGATCTTGGCATGCTTTGTGGCCTGTAGTTTTTTAGGTAGGGTGAAGGCCTCATGGATTCTCACTCATCCAAGTTTACAGGTCCATTGGTATTGTCCTTAATTAGCTCATGATTATAAAGTCATGTTGATGAGACTGTGGGTATAGTTTCTGATATTCCTAGGAGACATAATCTCATAGAAACTACCTTTCTCTTTCAATCTTTCTTACCCTTTTCTGCCATGATACCCAAGGTTTAGGTGCAGGAGTTGTATTTGTATCCATTGGGACTGGACACCATAACCCTGCATTTTGATTGGTTGTGGTTTTCTGTATAGTCTCATTGTTGGCAAAGAGACGTTTCCTTGATAAGTGTGTGAGAAAAATTCACTTATCTGTGGAGTATTCAAATTTTACACAGAAAATGTAGAACGTGAATCTTTACAACATCTGTTCTGAATGCTAATTATACAGAAATTCACTAAGTTGTCTAGGCTTTGAGTCTAGTTAATTTTGGTGAGTGATTTTTTTATTTTTTTCTGTTGCCATGATTCCAATTCTATGAACTGTATACATTAGTTAAATTCACAGAAACAAAGTAGGATCAGAGGTGCCTGTGACTTTAGAGAAAGGAAAAAGGAGGTCTTTAATAGGTAGAACATTTGCTTTGGGGGGATGAAACACTGTGGATTGTATTACACATAGCAGTAAAATACTTTATGTCCTTGATGCTCTTGAAAGTGGTTAGTAGGTTAGTAGGTTAGTAGTTAGTGGGTAATTTTGTGTTACATGTTTGTCTCTACTTTATTTTGTCTATAACACCGTCCAAAGGGCTTTAGAAGACAGCTAAAGGGAAGAAATTTAAGCTCACCAGAGCTTTGGAAAAGCGTGCCTCTTCCTGTGCAGCTAAGGCTGGCTTCAGACTTCCCACAAAGGTACACCGAGTGTGCCATGTGTGCACCACTACTTCCAGCCTGCTTTTATGTCTCAAATGTCACCTTGCGAAAGTCATTCCTGTGGCTGTGAGCATATTCCCTGCTGTGGATAAAAACTAACTACATACGTACGTACGTATATCTTACAAAGTATTTATGTCATCCAAATAAAGAGAAATCTTGTTAGAGCCTGGAAAGAGAGGAGCAGGAGGTGAGTAATACTAGTGAAAAAGAGAGCAGGAATCATGGAAAACCTGCCTGCTCACCCTAAACCTCCCTGAGCTGAGCTGTTTTAAGCTCCATTTCCTGTTGCCCAGAGGGAAGCTGCTGTTACCTTAGAAAAGGAATCCTTTCCTTGAGGAACCTACACATTCCAGCCCCAGAAGCAGACAGAAGAAACCTTGTGAGGGAGTTACTTACAAAAAGCCCTTTCCTCCAGCCCATCAGCCTGCTCGCTTTAAAGTCATGCTTTCACCTTTTTGAAGTTAAATTCCTTATTGACTATTTCTTCTCATTTCTTCATCTTCTAATTCAGTGGAGAAACTTAACTTGACTATCAGAAAGAGACCTAACTTGTCACTCCATTTTAAGGCTAATTCAAACCCAGATCACTCACTTCTTACCCTTGCAGTAGGCAACTCACCTAAAGGTGGGGGTGGGGGTGGGGGAGGGGGAGAGGGAGGGGAGGGAGGGGGTGGTGTGGTGTGGTGGGGGCGGAGGAGGGGCAGAGCCTCCACGGTTTTTTCTTTTTAACGTGACATTTTTATTGATTCTCTGGGAGTCTCACATCTTGAATCCTGACCACACTCCCGGGTTATCTTACCCCAGGATCCTACACATTGGACCTAAAATAAAAATAAACATAAGAAAAAAAAAACCAGAACAAACAAAAACACCCCCCAAAACAAGTCCAGTTTGTATTATTTGTATTCTCAACTGGATCATGGTCAAACTCTCAGTGGCTTGCCCTTTAAACAGAGCTGAGTCTGTCCCCTTCTGCTCCCCTGCCCCCACCTAAAACCATCAATTGTGGAGAGCTTCACATTTTAAGAAAGCCTTTGCTGAAAACCTCCATTCTTAATTTTATGATTTTCCTCTGCATAGACCCCTACCCAACATGCAGTTACCATGGAAACCAAAAAGTAAGTAATCTAGTAACTTTAGCAGAAGTGCTCTCTTGCTGTCAAGTAAAGCTGCAATAACAATCTGATAGTTGCCAGGGGAATAGAAGCCTTTTTCTTGTAAAACTGACTATTTTTTTGTTACCATATGCTCCATAACCCTTTAAGTACATTCCCAATATGAGAGAAATATTTTCTCTATCAATGGCATGAGAAAGCGCTTCTCGTCCTGAGGTAGTAGCATACCACTGAAAAAGTTAAATTGAGGCATGGTTTATGTTGTCTTCTGGGCCTACATCTTTCCCACTCTTATGTCTTCAAGCCTTAAGACAGCTCCTGAACAGTTTTTTGTGGGGTTTTGGTCTCCTTTTGGTTTTAATTAAACATTGAATTTCTTCCATACAAGTCAATAAAATATATGGAAGGAAAGACAAGCTGCAGCACTGTATGCTAACACTTGTAGCTAACATGGCAGACCCCTGCTTTAGGTGTTTCTTTCTAAGCATTTAACTTGACTAAGATTGCTGAAGGGTTTATAGTGAGAACCAGGAAAGGAATTCACCCTTCTTTTCTTCATTCAATGGCTTTCTTCACCAGTCTTCCCTTATCCATGGGATCATTCATCGGCTTAGATCTTACAAATTAGGCAGGGAAATGAAGAAACATCTTAACACATTAATATTTTACCTCTGGAAACTAAAAGAAAAGTAAAACAGAAGAAGTGATTTAAAAAAAAGAAGAAAAGGAAGCATCACTAAAGGAGACAATGATAAAACTGAAAATGGTGACCAGTAGGAAAAAAATAACAAAATAAAAATAAAGGAACATTTGAAAATATTAATGTAATTGATAAACAATTGAACAGAGACCTGCTGTTTGTTTAATTTTAGAACACAAACAATACACCAAAGAAGATGGTTTGGCTCAGTGCTCTGGATAATTCTACTTATACCTCAATTGTAGCCAAGCAACTGTGTATGTATGTGTCTTTGTGTCTGTGTGTGTATATGCATGTGTTTGTCTGTATGTGTGTGCCTCTGTGTGTGTCTGTCTCTGTGTATGTTTGTGTGTCTGTTTCTCTGTATATGTCTATGTGTATGCCTGTATGTGTTTGTGTGTGTGCGCCAGTGTGTGTTTCTGTGTTTCTGTGTTTCTGCGTGTGTGTGTGTGTGTGTGTGTGTGTGTGTGTGTGTCAGTGAAGATGTGAAGATGGGGTAAAATCATTTTCAAACCCATCCAATTAAGCCAGATAAATATATTATAAGCAAAATTAATGAAAAAAATAGCCCAAGGAAATCACAATTAAGGCTAAAGAGATTATGGTTATCCTCTTGATGCCATTTTGGTTCACCATTTAATAAAAGATTTCTAAAATTATTTACTACCTTAAGAAAATTAAACTCATATTTTGACTTGTGTTTTACTCTTGTGTTTATCTCTTTAGTAATGAGAGCCCTGGCACTTGTGGCATTGTATTATTTCGTAGATTTTTATGACAGATAACTCCCTGAATTGCCTTGTGTTTTCTTGTTTCTACGTGAAGTAACCACCTTTACATCTAACCTAGCAAACTAATTCTAATATCACTTTTCTCAGTACTTTCCTCAAGTGCTGGTAAACAGATAGTGTCTCAAATGATGCCAGGGCTTTGCACATGCTAGACAAGTGAGGTGCATTCTCACCCCCCTCGTGCTTTTTGAATTAGCTTTAAATTGCTGATATCAAGAGATAATTCTTTATAAGCCTTCCATATTTCTACATTGTTTTATGAACAGAAGTCAGAAGTACTGTCTTCCTGTTTTCTGAATTATCTTTTCAGAATTCTCATGTAACAAACAGCCTTGGAAGGTTCAGCATTTCCTTTCTGAGCAAAGCAGAGACTTGTTCAGAGGCAGTGGAATATTGCCTTGGGCTTCCCTGCAGCTCCCGGGTCAGGAATGTTGAATGTTCGTTACAAAAGACACAGCTTACCTAGGATCTGGCTTCCTGCTTTAAAATGCAAATTTCCGAGTGTACAGATGTCACCAGTGTCACATCCAAGCAAGTATTTGAACTAAATCACTTTCCACAGCAAAAGCAAGGACTGGGGTCTGCTAATGCCACGACTGCCCCAATTGAGAAGACATTCTGTCTACAGGATCTCTGGTGTGTGCTCAGGCCATGTCTCCTTGTTAACAGTGTGACTGGTGACCTTTTTCACAGTTTTGTCTCCTCGTAATCTCTGTAAAAGTGCTAGAAAGAAAGGTTTCTGTCGCCTAAGAGACAGCAAAACAAAAAAACAACAAAGACAAAACAAGTAAAAAACATGGTGTGCCCTTCTGTTTATTATTTGCGTATTTCCATCGGCTAAGAAAATGCTTTCCCGACAGTAGACGGGACCAGCTCTCTGTGCTGGGCGGGAAGCTCTTCACTGCTTGCTTCTTGTGTCTGAGCTTAAAGAAGGAAAGTGGAGAACTTGCTCTCCGGCCTTCTGATTGAGGAAAACTCCTACTTCCCATTTGGTGATTTGATTTCAAATAGTTTTCTACTTCCAGAGGGAATTCATCAATTAGATTATAAGCCTTACAAAAAGAAAGTGCTGCTTGGATTGGTCCATACATACTAGGCAAGTCTTATGAAAATCTAAGATTCCTAGATTGTATAGAGGAAACCAAATTTTATATATATTTACATATATAATCTATTACACTTACATATGTTATATGCTTATAAAGACTTTGTATATATATATATATATATATTATGTATTTATGTGTATGATACAGATAAAGATATATAGGCATCACTCAAGCATCCTTTCTTAAGAAACTTAATACAGAAGCAATTTCATACAAGAATCCAAATTAACACAATGACGGTGAAACCTGAGAGAAGTCCAACTGTCTATATAATGTGAGATTAAAGAAGGGGTCCTAGCTCAGTCTCTGTGGACATCTGGGGGTAAAGAATAAGAACTCAGAAGACAAAACTATTCAGTACATTTCCATGTAAATACATTCTTTAGAACTGAACTAATGGAATTAATGTAGAAAACCTTAGAAAAGTAAACTAATCATGTACTCAAATATATTTCTGAAAATAATATATGATAGTGAAACGAACATAGAGGCATAGTGATTTTTTAACTAAAATTACTTTAACCTCCAATGAATTGCCTGACAAAGAAGAATAAGTTTTACGGCTTTTTCAAATGCAGATAAATCTCTTTAGTAAGATATTTTTTAAAAGCTGAAGACAGGTCTTTTGCCACAAGTTCCAAATATGGAATTTTTCTTTGCATTTAGGAACCATGTCTGTGATGTAAACTCACAGAGAAGTTTTCTTCTGAGTCACACTGAAGACAATGGAACGTATACTAAGTAAACATAGATAATTCAGTACTTCCTTTCTTTTCGAAGGGGGAAATTCTCAACTCCCTATCTTTACCAGATTTTTTATAGAGTTTACGCATAATGGTGCTGCAGTACCCAGGAACAAAGCAATCTCCAGGTCCACAAAGGGAAAAAGAAGAAGCTGTAAGAGGAAGATACATATGAAACTGGCATTGTAAAAAGTGAGGCAGATAACACAGCAGAGGTCTATGGAAAAAAAATCTATTGTTGCACGTACACACACACACACACACAGAGGAAAGGCATGATCATGGTTGAAAAGATAACCACTCCACCAAAGCTCATTTCAGAAGAAGAGTTATGTGCAGTGATCAAAGAAGACAAGACTGTTGACCCCTGACCACCACATGTACACACAATAGACACCCAGGCACACAAATTCACAGAAATACCTCTCTCTCTCTCTCTCTCTCTCTCTCTCTCTCTCCCTCTCTCTCTCTCTCTCACACACACACACACACACACAGACACACACACACATTGGTGCTTCTTCAAAGCAGGAAGTGGCAAGGTAGGAGATGGTAGAAGTCTCTTACTCTGAAAAAGTGATTTCCAATTTGGAGAGACAAAGCAGAAATTCTCTTCCCATGTTTCTTTTCTTGTTTACGGTAATTTTTCCTGAAATGGTCCATCTTGTTCATCACAGAAATCCCTCATAATGATGATAGCCATTCAAATCATCCTTGGTGAAATTAGGTAGGTTAAAAAAAAATACAAATGAGTTATGTCATGCTTGTCTACGAGTGCCAGCGAGGACTGGAGGACAGAGCATCCCTTGGTGAGAATCTGAGTATCAATAAGTCTTGCAGCCATGATGAAAGAAACAGGAGCAAGGCTGAAGAATGTCTAGGTCAGATCTGAAAGGTGGCCTTGATGGGATGTGTCAAGAACAAGCTCGGAGGGCTTGCTGAGCGCCTCTGACTGCTTATGCGTCCTGAACATCTTCTCTTTGCAACACCCGACCACGTGCGACGAGAAGAGAAAAAGAGCCCTTAAAAAACAGGCTATTAAAAAACACGGTCTTCCCACCAAATGTGAACATTATCAAAGTTGACGTTTTAAAAATATCAGAGTTGAAACTATGTGAGCAAAAGATCAGCGGCAAACAACTTACAGGACAGACGGTTCATTTTGGCTCCTGACTTAAGAGATTTCGGTTCATCATGGGGGTGGATGCAGTGGCCAGAGTATGCTGGACACTACTTACTTCTTGATAAACCTGGAAGCAAAGAGGACTCATAATAGGAAGCCAGGTTATAACCTTTAAAGGCTTGTCCTAGTGACATACTTCCCCATACCATGGGCTTCATAGTCTTTTAAAACAATAAAACCATCTTAAGAACAAGTATCTCAAATACTAGTCTGCAGGGCACATTTCTGGTTCAAACTGTCATGCTCACATTATTTTTTTTAAAAGAAGAGGAATCATCATCCCAAGGACACAAAATAAACCCAGTATTTAAAAGGTTCAAAAGATAACTGACCTTCAGACCCAATATAGCCAGTGGTTTCCAAACATGAAATTGTAAAGCTTTAGGGTAATGTATTGTTTTCGAGCAGTGGGCAGACAAAGTGGGTAGCTGGGAACTCTCAATCAGTTTGTGGAAACTCCAAGATGGCTGACTGAGTTCCTTCACACCACAATGGAGCACAGCAAATGCTGCCTGCAGGAACAGTATCTTCCCAGAGGGGAGACTTGGAGGAATAATAGTTATAAGACTGGATTTTTTAGGATGTAGGACAAACATTTCATGCTATCAACCTAAATAAAAGAAACACTCCAGAGACACAAAGAGAGAGACGGAGACAAAGAGACACAGAGAGAGACAGAGACAGAGAAAAAAGTGGGAATTTTTGTGTGAAAATACACAATAGGCATATTCAAAGAAGTTGAAGCAAGAAGTCTTATAAGTCAAAATGAGGAGATTTAGATGATTTTTGAAACAATAATCACTGTCCACAAGGGTTAGCCACAAGAGTAGCGCCAGCCCAAGGTAGACTGATCATTGCTGCCTGACATCTTTTCTGTGTATGGTTTAGGGGCCTCTGTATAAGCTTATGGGTCTGCACCGTTTCTCTTCAGGGCTGTTATCAGGTATTCTTGCATAAGAACTTCATTGTAAGTTTTTTTTCTGCTTTGCTTTGGCTAGAACTGACAGAGGTGACTCCATTTTGATTCTGATGACTTAGACATTTCTTTCCCATGGACAAGTAACTGACTCTAACCAGTCTTGAAATAGTTTAGGACTGGTGGACACAGTAAATTACTTTAACGGGCAAACTGCTGTCAGACAAAGATGCCATCTGTCTGAGGGAGTCATCTATCATCCTTAATAGGGATATTTATTCAAATGAACAAAATAGGTTTCTTTTTCTATACAAAACCAGTTTGCAGAAATTGCTCAAATGAAAAGTATAGCTTGCAACTTCATAGTCCTCCTGGTCTAAGTTAGAATTCTCTGGAACAAACATTTGAACCATGAAACTATCTAAGTACTCAGAACCTTGTGTGTGTGGCCTATGCTATAATGTACCCAAGGTAATACTTCAAATGTATTATCGCCTTAATATTATTTACCACACAGAAATCAGGTAATGGTTTTCAGATATATAATTTTCTTCTACTGCGTCAGAATCATGCTTTCTTAAGAATGATGTTATCTTCTTACTGATCTGTTAATGTTTCTTTTTCCATTTCCTTGCAAAATGAATACTGGTTTTTAGATTAGAGTTAAAAGTGATTTTGGTCCAGGTTTAGATCTCTGGATACATACGACTTCCAGAGGAAATAGCTTTCTGGCCAGGACTTCCTCAATCTGTTTGCACTCACATTTAGCGAAAATTCCTCAAACCCCGGAGTCCAAAACAATTTCTTCTGACTTTGACATTTTTTACTTATTTCCTCAAGAAAATAGACTGAGAGAATTTCTACCATCTTAAAATCTCTTAGAAAAGCAAACAACTTGACAACTCTCCTTGAAATGCAACTGGGAAAATACTAGTAATAAAAAGATAACACTCCCGGTGACAGAATTACTTTGTGTTGTAACATTTGCTAGATCATTCTTGCAGATAACACCAAAGTATTTTTGACAATGAGAATTCAGTGATGGAGTTTGAATGGAAGCCTGAAATGTATTTTTTTTTAAATCCAGACACAAATTAAAACAAATTAAATACTAAATTTTATTTATTAAATATTAAAAGCATTTTTTATTTCCCTTATTCCTCCCAAAGAACTTTTTAACTTGATAAGGCAGATTAAGAGCCAGACACACAATCAACAATACAGCTTTTGACTACACAGTGCATAGAAGTGTCAGTTGAGATGCAAAAACCTTAACAAGTCTGGGAAAGGGTCTACGATTTAGCTAGACATCTCCTGGCAGTCTTAAAAATTACATGTTACAAAATTCTATCTTCAATCACAGGCTATAGAAGAGATATGAAAAGAATGTATGATCTTATTAAGCCCTAAGGGTTTTGATAATAAACATGAAGATATGTAATAATTTCGAGGGACAAAGAAGTAAAAACTCAAAATGGAAGACCAAGGGTGTCATTGACACCTTCAGTGGCAGGGTCCACTTCTTGGGAGACAACGGGACTCTTGGGACAGTCAGCACTTAGGCATGACATTATGAACACGTGCTTAGCCATCTCCAGTGACCCCACCCCCGCCCCACTGTAGTTTTTCCTGGTGCTGAGAATGGAACTCAGAGCCATGCACCTTCCACAGAGGTAGTCTACCCCCCACCCATTACCTCAGTGCTCTGATTTTAATAGACAAATGCATTCAGTGCTGAACATCGACTCAAAGCCTGGAGCCATTTTGTAAAATGGAAGGACTGCCTGGATATAAATATCAGACCCTAACATCAGAATGTCAACTTATTATAAGTACACATTCCTCTGGAGGCAGTCAGCAACATGCCCCTTTATGCTACCGGCCTCATAAGCACCACATCCCTTTTATTAATGCCGTGATATTCTTGTCAAGACTTCAATATGGACTCTGTCACTCTGTCAATTTTATTTGGATTACAATTCAAAGTTTTCCCCACTAGTCATTTTCATAAGAAATATTGCATTGAGCTTTAGGGACATGAATATGCATTTTCTCCCACCTACGCATTGCTGAAAACAATGTATTGAGAAACAGATGTGTTTTGTAATGTTAGATATATTAAAAAAGCCAAGAAGGATCTTGCTTGGGGGCAGAGGGGCGGCAAGGAACCTTAGCAGATGAGAGAAAGAGAACCGTCAGCTTGCACATTCCATATCTCTCCGTGGTTTATTAGGGAAGGTGTGATTTGAATACAGGGGCTTGAACTATAGAAAACTTGCCCATCTTCCTTAAAGCCACAGCAAAGTATTAAATAGGAATCATTCCTAGCTTCTGACAGTTGTTATTAAGAGTTAGTCTAAAATTCAGCGTAACGAAGTAAAGTGCGATACATGCTAAAGCCTGGATGGAGCTTGAGGGCTACACGTGAAGTGAGAAGGTAAACACTACACTTTGGATACTGAGGTAAGAAGAGTCATAATGCGATGACTATTGGTACAAAAAAGGCAGCGACTTGAGGCTGAAGAGAGGCTCAGGGATTAAGAATGCCTTTGCAGAGGGCTTGAATTCACTGTTCAGTGTCCATGTCACGAAGTCCAGAGTTGCCTAAGGGAGTAAAAGTCAAGATCTGGGAGAATCCAACACCTCCCACCTCCCAGGACACCTACGCACACATGTGCACACGGGCAGGCACACACAGACACACAAACACACACAGACACACACACAGACACACACACACAGAGACACAAACACATGAACACACACACAGACACAAAGACACGCACACAGACACACACACTGAAATACATACATAGTCACACAGACACACACACATACAGAGACACACACATACAGACACACACACACAGAGACACACACACACAGACACACACACAGACACACACACACAGAAACACACACACACAGTCACACAGACACACACATACACAGTCACTCAGACACATACACATACAAATACACCCAGACACACACACAGACATACACACATAGACACACACACAAACACACACATACACTCACACACACACACACACACACACACACGCACGCACGCACGCACGCACGCACACGCACACGCACACGCACACGCACACGCACCAGTGGTAGCTAAAATGATGGAAGCTGAGAATAGATTAGTGGTTGGCAGGGCCCAGGGGCTGTGAATAGGGGAAGATGTTGTTTACAGGTAAAGAGTTTCCGTTTATAACACCAAATAATCTCTGGTATTGTATGGATTAAAAAAATTGAATATCTTAAAACTACCAAACTGTATTTTTAGAAATCAATACAGTTGTGGATGCACACAGCCAAATATCAGACTGAGCATGGGGACCCCCAATGGAGGAGTTAGAGAAAGGACTGAAGGAGCCAAAGGGGATTGCAACCCCATAGGAAGAACAACAATATCAACCAACCAGACCCCCAGAGCTCCCAGGGACTAAACCACTAACAAAAGAGTACACATGGAGGGACCCATGGCTCCAGCTGCATATGTAGCAGAGGATGGCCTTGTTGGGCATCAATGGGAGGTGAGGCTTTTGGTCCTGTGAAGGCTAGATGCCCCAATGTAAGGTGATGCTAGGACACTGAGGTAGGGATGAGTGGGCAGGTGGGGGAGCACCCTCACAGAGGCAGAGGGAGGAGGAGGGAAACTGGGAAGGGAGTTAACATTTGGAATGTGAATAATTAAAATGACCAACTTAAAAAAAAGTACATTTTATATCATGTATTTTTTTTCTTACCATAGTAAAAAGAAGGGGTGCCATTCCAGAACCTTTCTGTCTTTAGCACTATGAATCTTTATTATACCTAGAAAGAATTAGAAGTATGCACAAAAATTTAAGAAAGTAAAATTCAGCATTGATAGTTTGCACTCAGCAATCTTACCATGGTATTTTCTTGAAATGGTTACTTGTCTATGAGCCTTGTAATTCCATATTCAAGAGTGTCCTCATAGAATTGATTTAGGCTTATGATATTAAACTGAATTCTTACTAAATTTACAGACTTTTTTTAAAAAAAATCTAATATAACGAGGTATTTGCAAGTTTAATTTATGACATTAGTAATAAGAGGTAAGTAGCCTGAAAGAGTGTGTTCAAATATGACAATTTTATTGCTAGGAAAAAAAAAAACCTGAACATTTTATCTCAAGATACTAAACATACAGGAAAATTAAGTGAATTCAGTCATTAAAAAAAAAAGTTTTAAGACTCTAAAATCTTCCTTAAAAGTGGCAAACCTTTTTTATAATTTAAAAATAATTCAGATTGTCTTATGACTTAAAATCGAAAAAAGCTTACCAAATAAGGTAAGACTGTGAAAGAAAACTTAGCTGCCTCTCTCAGTGGTCATTCTCTGTAGGACTTAGGGAACATAAGGAGACTCAGCGTTTTGCTGAAACGGTGGCCTGCGTACGTATGCACTCAGTGGTGATGGCTCAAGAGGTTGAGGCAGGAAGATCACAAGCCTGAGGCCCCAGCCTGTCTCAAGCCCAGAAGGGCTGCTCTGAGCCAGTTTTCTCATCTAGCACGTAGCACATCCTGGGTTTAGTCATCACTCCAGAAAGCATTTTATGCTGATTAGGTAATAGGTACTGTGACAAACAGTCTCTCTGTCCCCAAACTCTACACAGGCTTGTCTGAGTCTTTCTCTCAACTAGGCCTGACGCTCAGACAAACACCATCACAGGCTCCAAAAGGCTCAAGACTGTGTCCAAGGCAAGACTCCAGCTTTACTTAAAAATCTAAGTAAACTTGCCTAAGAAAGCTCAGGGCTGCCAAAGGCATTTACTGAAAATATAAGGAACTGTCCCAGTACGCCCTTGTCCCAGCACCTGGACAAGGCCTGGAGCCAGGATTCCCCAGTTACTACACTCAGAGGGCCTCCACTCCCACCTTACTCCCGTGGGACTCTCGGACACTCTCAAATCTGTTCATTTGCCTCCCCTCCCCTGCACTTTTAAAGGACCAGCAACCCCTGCGTGATAGAGGCTGCATTCTGTCCATCCTGGCCTCTTTCCCCTATGGTAGTGATTAAGATGGTTGTCATTCTAATCAGTGTGGGGCTGTGTCCATCTTTCACCAAGGTACAAAATGAGAGTAGTGTTGTGGCAAGTTGATAGTTTAATCACCACTTTTATGCGTACGAGCAAATCAGGTATCCTCCTCACACAATACAAAATGCAATCAACTCAATGGACTTCACAGAGCTATGTCTAAACATGGCGTGTTCTTGCTATTTCATTGATATTGGACCTGGCTCAGTAAGTTTTACCCCTAGAGTCTTTACGCAGTACTTTATTCTTCAATTGATACACCACCAGGCAGGCAGGCAGTCGTTAGGTTCTGGGGTGTGTCTGAGGCTGTGGATCCAAGACTACAAGGAGCCTGTTTCAAAGCAGCTTAATTCTCTCACTTCTCTGAAGTAAAGTAACTTGTAATTTTGCTCAGGTGCAAAAGCAGTTTGAAACAGGCCCTGACTCTGGCGCTTAAAGGTTTTTTTTCCCACAATCAAAAATAGATTTTCTTTCCCTTTTAAGTCATTTGCAAAGCACCCTGCTTAGCAACATGTGCATTTAATAATCTGGGGAGAAGATAATAAGGATGACCTGGTATGAAGCCGTTTTAACAAGGCGGTGTTTCTGAGTGAGTGCTGAGCTTTCGTGCACATGAGGTACTTTTTTTTAAGTGAGTCAGAAATCACGTATCGATCAACCTCTGTGTGTTGATTGCTGTGTTAATATTATTGACAATTTAAAAGAAGAACAGACGGCTAGGACAGACTTCAAAGAGTTCCTAACTGCCTTGTTGGACTATGGAATGCTTCTGAGTAGACAGGGCCCGTCTCGGTAATGTGCTACAGCCACTCCTGCAGCAGCTTCGGGGCACCAGGTCACTCTGTAGGGGGAGACGGAAGGAAATGAGAAGCGGGCTATAAAAATGAAATTGCCTCCGAAGCAATCCTGTGACCAACGGTCAAACAGAGCATTTCAAGCAGCGACTAGAGAAACATAGACGGAATTATATCTCCTTACTAACCACAGGCTTTGATCCGACTGTCGGCTCAGTGAAGAATTTTCAGATTAATAGAGACACATCGCTGCCCTCTTTGCAGGACTGAAAATACAGATAGATGAGGCCCAGATTGTGTTGATGATCCAACTCTGACCCACATTCTGCAGCAATCTGCCCCCCAAACCATCAAGACTTGGCTACTGAATGACAATTTCTTTTAGTTTTTAACCCCAGCTTCTAACTTAGGACCAATCAGAGAAAGCTAAATATGCCCTCGTGGGCATACATCCTGCTGGGCCGGCCGTGTTCACCCTCAGCTTCTCAAATGACATAATTTACAGATAAAATCGATGCTACCTCCTTGACTCATTCCTAGAATCCCTTGGGTAGGGGAAGGTGGTAACTATCACTTCAGCCAGGTCCAAAGACACTGGCTTTAAAAATGTTTAGATTTGTTTATGTGATTAGTTATTTTTCCTGCATATATGTCTGTGTATGGTGTCTTCAAAGGTCAGAAGATGTCAAATCTCCTGGGTGTGGAGTTATAGATGGTTTTGAGCCATCAAGCGGGTGTTGGGATCTAACCTGGATCTTTTACAAGAATATCGAATGCTCTAAAACCCCTGAGAAATTTTACCAACCTGACATGACCTTTTTAATGTTCTCATTTCACTGGTCTTTTACTCCACATTTGATCACAGGGGATTCCTAAATACATCTATACCACCTGGCTCTGTATGCCAGCCTTCAGCTAAAGAGGCCCTGGTACCTTGGCATTTCTGTGAGGTCCAAAAGTCAAAATGACGCCGAACTCCACATTTGATGTGTTCAGTGTCTCGGCTATCTTCCTTTGGATGGACATACTTTGTCACTGATTCTCAACCGCGTGACTTTCTTGGTGGAACCAGACCATTCCTGCTGTCTTTTGCACTTCTGTTTTGCTTTGGGCTGTCTGCGAGCATTCGTCATGAGAAGGGACATCACAGGTCACATGCAGTCACAGACTCTGTAAGTCCAGACATCTCAAATATGTGAATTTACAGATCTTAGCGGACAGGCATCCACTTGGAATAAACTCTGGTTTAGTCCTCCTACCTCAATCAGTTTCTTCTTCTGCCTTGGCATTTCTCTTGAGAGCGTGGCTTGATCCAAAAAGCACTATGCACTTTTTTTTTTTTTTTTTTTTTTTGCCTGCAGAGTTGGAGTTAAGGGTATGGGTGATCATGTTTGAGGTAGGCAGTACATGATTTGTACAAGGATCTCATATCCACAGACTATTACCAGCTATCTCGAGCTCTAAATCTTCTCCCAAGGAAGACATCCCATGTTTTGTGTTATAACTCTTGTACCAGTCTCTCAAATGGTGCTCTTTTTTACCCAGTAAGATTTGGGCTTTCTCTGACCACTCTGGGGGAACAATAGACTTGACAGAAATTGCTCACTGGGGATGTGCTTCTGGAAAGAAGAAAAAAAAAGATATTTCTTCAGCCCATGGGCAACACTTCTTCATTGGTATGCAGAGGTCTCTAAGCAAAATTGTGAATCATAAATTGCTTCTCCAGGAGATTCTTTGACCAAAGATAATGGAGACTTATGCGGAAATGAACTAGACATTTGTCTGGTAAATATTCCCCTTCCTGGTCCTCCAGTTTCTCCTGCCCTCTGATCTCTTTCTTCTGTTCTCCTCTGCACTCCACTACAGAGACTTTTCCTCTTGCCAAAGTTGACCCAGAGCCTTGAAATATAGACTATATTTATCTGAAGTCCCACATGAGACAAGTATAGAATGAGGGACAGAGAGAGACAGAGAGAGAGAGAGAGACAGATAAAAGAGAGACAGAAAGACAAAGAGACAAACACAGAGCCAGATAGAAAAAGAGTCTTTAGACTCAAGTGCTATGATCAAAAGTTTCTCTAAATCCACATAGACCCACCCAAAATTCATAGAGAAAATAAAAGTTTTTCTGGGTTTTTCTGGGGTGATAACCACCTAGGTTACTTGACTTGTACACTGTGGATGGCAGAAATTCACAAAAGTCATCCAGCAAGAGACTATGAGATCCTTCCTCAGACAATAAGCTTGGTGGCCTAAGGAATAGGCTCAAAAGGGGTCAGAGTTTCCTTGTAGCCATGTCTGAAGCAACTCCAGAAGAGCTTACAGAACAATAGGTGACTTATGTAAAGAGAAAAATAAGACAACAGGAAACTTCAGTGCAACCTAGAAAACACCTCCAGCGGATTTGAAAGCTAAAGATGAGCCCCTGTTGTGGCAGCCTTTCCTCTCAGCTCCTCCAATAGCTCAACCCAAACCTAGTCATTGAATTCAAAAGCAGACATGAGAGTATGGAACAGCCTCTTCTTTAAACCACAACACCTAGCAGAAGAATTGGAAATGTTTCTAAAACAAAAAAGAGACACAATGGAGGATAAAAGTGTGGCCCCACTGGTCACAGAATTAACACAGACCATGTCGACCAATCCTTATGGACAAAGACACTTTTAGTGTCATACACCAGCAGGGCATCAGAAAAATGACTGCTTTGTCTTTCAAGAGAGAAGCCAGGAGGAAGAAAACTCCTACCACTCAGACCCATGGCAGAGACCTAAGGAGTTGTAAAGCACCCACCACCCGGCCTCGCCCGAGAACACTCCCCGAGACCAATGGCAGACACAGATGCTTGGTCTCCTCAGTCCCGCACAGTGATTGCTATTCTCCCTCCCTTGAAGTGTCACCTCATGGCCAATGTAACTCACAGGTTCACATATTCCATTTTTTCCTACATCTTATCTCTTCTTGACTAAGGGACATTTCTTTGGCCCCAATTTAACAGCCCTGCTAGTTGAAAAGAAAAAGACTTAGTAATAAGAACATAATATGAAATGCACACTAGGAAGGTTCTTTCTTGAGGTTCCAGAGGAGTCCTTATTCATAACTACAGCATTTCAGTGCTAGACAAAGCTGTGCCTACTCCACTGTTTTTCAGATGTATCTGAGATACAGATCATCACAGCATATCTCACATTTGGATGGCTAAATCTTGCACTGGCATTAGACAGTAGATAATATGACAGAGCCAGGTAACGCCAGTGGAGCCTCAACATACTCTCAACATCTGCCCCCAGAAACCCAAAGCACAGAGATGGAGAACCCTAGTCTGGAATTGAAGTGTTTCTATCAAAAGATCTTGATCCCAGCACTCAGGAGGCACAGACAGATGATATTTGTAAGTTTAAAACCAACCTGGTTTCCATAGTGAATTCCAGGCCACCCAGAGCTACACAGCAAGACAGATAAAACAACAGCAATGTACCCAAAGAAACAAACGAACAAAAGATCTGTCTTGGGATGTGGGTACACTTCTGAAATCCCAGCACTTGGGAGGCAAAGACAGAAGATCAGGGGTTCAAGGTTATCCTCTGATACATGATGAGCTTGAGTTTAAGGCCAGTCTTAGCGACATGAGAGCTTATCTCAAGTACACAGGTTGTGACAGTAAGACTGTCCCAGTTAAAAAAAAATCAAGCATACTGCCAGTGTGTATAGAAACTAAAGGCCAAAAGCAGCATCTAACTCAGTTATCCCAGTATCAGCTCAATGGCGCATTTTGAAATCGTATGTCACTCTACCACCTCCCCATGACTACCTTTCTGGAGGGGGGTCTGAGCACCTTGGGACCTCTCCCTCTGGCAGGCAGGATCTGGCTGTTACTGCCAGCATTGTTTCAGACAATCTTCTTCCTTGTTTAGTTCTCTTCCACGGCAGCAGCAGCCCGCCATGTGTTCTCCACAAACCTTCGTTGTCCTTGTTATTACTGTTCCCTGAACTTCCTCATTCTCATTCTCGACATGTCAGACACATCTCTGTTTCTCCTCAGCCAAGCTTCCCCTGACCGGTGTCTTTAACGATGACACTTCCAGGTGTTCTTCAGCTCAGTGTCTGTAGTTTTCTGCAATTTGAGTTTAGAATAACTGCATCTTGGTAGTTCTCCACAGTCTGTTTCAGGGCCAGCAAATGTTTTCTGGGAAGGACCGTGGACAGCATGCTTGTGGTTCATGGTCCATATGGTGTCACAACATTCAGCTCTGCCACTGCAGACGGAAACAAATGTAAGCAGTTGGTTCTGCTGTGTTCCAAAAGAGCCCGTCTGAGGGCAGCAGGCTCCATCCGGCAGCATTGGCTGGAGCTTCTGTTTCTGCTGCAACAGAGAAATGAGTCCTCTCCGGGAACAATTTTCCCAATAGGTTATCCACTCCCAAGTGGTGAGGGTTAAATGCATGTACACATAAGAATTCTAAATGGACCACTCCGAAAGACTCAGTGAAGCATTATAGGGCAAAACCAGAACAGGGAAGTGGGAAGGGGAGGGTGGAAGAACAGGGGGAGGGAAGGGGGCTTATGGGACTTTCGGGGAGTGGGGGCTAGAAAAGGGGAAATCATTTGAAATGTAAATAAAAAATATATCGGAAAAAAAAGAAATTCTAAATGGATTCAACAGTGTATGTTTGTGTGTGTGTGTGTGTGTGTGTTATAACAATGATAAAGAAGACACCTTAAATTTGAGAGAGAGGGGTATATAGGAAGTATGAATATAGTATACACATCTATGGCGTTCTCAAAAAATTAATTAAAATTTAAAAAGTTTTTTAAACACCTAATTTTAAATTTTTAAAAAATAAAAACTGTTTTGCAAAAGAGGGTTTGAAAATACGGCTACTCCATTACAGCAAACAAATAAATAAAATGATTTTTAAAAGTTTGGAGGATTAAAAAAGAGAGAGAAAGAGAAAGAGAGAGAGAGAGAGAGAGAGAGAGAGAGAGAGAGAGAGAAGCTGTTGTGGCCCTTTAATTTGTATCAAAGTTTATTTATCTAAGTTTTCTTCTTTGGTATTTTACTTTGTTACTTCTGTAGTTCTGTCCTGGGCTTATCAAGCTGAAGGCGTACTTCATGCAATAGAGTGTTTCATTATGAAAGTATCAAAACCCACAAGCAGTTCTTTGTTACTTAGGAGTTTAGCTGTATTTGTGCAGGGTATTTTTTTTTTAAATCTGACATTTTGGTGCTTTTACTTTCCTTGAGAAATCATTTTCCTCCTAGAGGTCATGTTGAAGGGTTCATGGAAAGTAAGTTTGCACTGTTTTCTTTGCTACTAATTATAGATTTTCTACTTTCCAATCAAGGAACATATATATTACTTTTACTTGAAGGCTTTCTGATTTTATACTCCATCTGCTTCAGATCAGTTCTTATTTTTCATCTATGAGTAGGAGAAAGTCAGAACGGTATCAACTGAAAGATGTGAAATATATGTAGGTTTAGTTATACTGATCATTATTTTGCCCACATCCCTGTTCTTAGTTATTTGATAACTAAATATTGGTCATTATTGCTCAAATCTAATTTAATAGCCATTGCTAGAAATATTATCCTTCATCCAATACTTTTAGCTTCTACCATTGAGGCTTTGATCTCCTGGCTTTAGTGTGGTACTTGACTGTGGCATCATCCTCCATCTTTCTTTTCTCCTTCTTCTAGTCAACATTAGGGTTGACTTTCCTTCTTCCATTCTAGAACCTACATTTTCACAGGAAAATCAAGCAAAATGAATGAATCATCTTTGTTTTGTTTCATTCACCCTTTTTGCATTTGTCCTTCAGCATATTTTATTATGTATATCTCCTTTTCATTTTTCCACATAATTTTGAAACTTGATTTCCTCTTTCGTCACTTATTTTTTTATATAGACTTGAATCAGATTTCAACCTCTAGGGGAAATGCTAAATGAGGCAATAATTACTTTGTTCTTCTTCCCAATTCTTGTGCCACCCTCGGCTTTTCTGATGCTGGAGATTGCTGGTCTCCGAGTTAAAAAGCAGAGCTACAGAAGTAAGATGTCCCAGCCCAAGAAAACGATTCGGGTCTTTTAGATGTCCTAGGTGAAAATACAAAGAACGGGTTAATGTGGAGCTGGAGAGTAGAATTTCTCCCTTCAAAAAGTATCTGCAATAAGATGCTTATGTCCGGCCGGTTTCCACACGGTTGACCCTCTTCCTGTCAGAGGGCTGTGTCCATTCCCTGGTGCCCTATTCCAGGGCAAAAGGCCAAGCATTCGTTGGCTATGATTAGAGTTGTTTAAACCGTAACATCTGCTTGTAATTAGTATATATCCTTCCAAGACCCAGATAAATGATGGATTCTAATCCTCACTTTCCAGAGGCCTTGCACATGTTTTTCTAATTTATGTTTTCATAGATATTTCATAAGATTTATGGAGGGTTTTTTTTTAATTGAAAACATGCCTACATGCATTTTCTCATTCTTAAATTTCTATTTAGTTCTTTGTATTTTGTATTAAATTATATAGAGGCAACTGAGAAAATCATACACAGTATTTCTTAATATTTGGGAAACATAGACAAGACCCCAAAATTCAATCACCAATAATCTATAGGCTTGGAAATAATCACAGCAAGTGGATTATTCCAGGTGTATTTGTCCAATTGTGATTCTATATCTATTTTTGTAAAGTTAGAATGATCTTTTTTGTAAATTATTCTTAGTCACTACCATTTAATAACCCTCAGTGATTTTTGTGGATTATAATCATTATTTACTTTACTATGTCATAAAGTTAACCAATGTGACCCCATAGAAAATGTCTTCTTTCATCACTTCAAGTTTTAGAATAGACTCTTATTTTAGCTCTATTTATGTTTTAAGTTTGCTTGTATGTGAATTGTGACAGCTGAGCAATTCCTTCTAAAATGCCAACCTTTTCTTCAAAGTTATGAAAGTTCTGAGCTTGTTGAAGAATTCTCTACATTACAAAGCAAAGAGAAGACAATATTCACTGCTAATTCAATCTCCTGATTCTTACCATCTTAGTTTTTAGTGTGGTAGTAGGTTATTAAGTATCTGGGGTTTGTGTATTTGCTTGGATATGGCGTGGTTTTTGCTATTATTCATTGCTTTTTTTTTTCATTCTGGGTCTTGGTTTCCATTTATGAAGTAGAAGGAAGATGTCTCTGGATCCAGGGATAGTACACTTATACATAATAGTCTTTCAGTGATTATGTCACCTATGCTCACAGAAAATGTCACACTCTCAGTTACAGTGTGAGAGAGAGCAAATTTCTAAGGGTCAGTGGGTCTCCTGTCATGCTCTCTACTGGCTTTCATTTTGAAAATGTTCATAGGATTGTCATTAATTCATTAATGTGTTTATAAATGTCCAAAGACAACATCAATTTGTTGTATGATATCTGACCCTAGAATATTAGAAGAAATGAATGCAGAGTCCTGACCTGACAGATTTGGGAAGACAATTCTTAGTTGCTCATTATTTTTCTCTTCCCAAGAGTTTCTAGGTTTTCCCACAAGTGAAGTGACATGTTTCCTTGTGTGGTCATAATCTTGACTTCTTTTGGTAGGGCTTTTTAAAATTTTGTTTGTTTTATATTCATATATGTACAATTTTCTAAGTAAATTTCTCTATAAAATTTACTTATTTTCGGTGTATCAGCATGTGTGTTTGTGTACTGTGTACAGCATGTGTGTTTATGTACTGTGTACATGCAGTGCTGGAGGGAGCCAGGAGAGGCTGACAGACCCTCGGAGTGGAATTACAGCCATGAGTGACCGAGGTGGGTTAGAAGATCCAGCCCTTGCTTTTAACCATGAAGCCATCTCTCCAGAACCCCCTAGAGTGGTGTCTTTATTTGTTATTTAACTATCATTCTGGAGGAGCCTGTTAACACTGCTGAAGAACCAGAGTTTGTTGGTAACTGTGGAAACATGCCCAGCGATCCCCACTGCACCTCAGTCGCAGAGAGCAAGGGTTGTGGTCCATGGCTCCTCTGAAGCTCCTTTTATTCTTCAAGGATTGCTAGGATGGATGATCCCTTTGTGGTGGAATAATTAATACTTTCATCTATTTATGTTTATTCTGAATAATGAGGAGAATGGGATGCAGTTGTCCTTGGTAGTTTTTCTAATTCCCCAGATTCTTGAATACACAAACACTAGTATCTAATTTTTTTTTTATCTACACCACTAGAAAGGTAAACCTACTAACAACAGCCCTACTCACATGTTTGTTTTTAGATAAAATTTATGTACTGGGCTACATGTGGTGACTTCTGTAATGCAAGAGACAAAGGCAAGAGGATTGCTACAAGTTTGAGACAAGCCTAGTGGATGTAGCAGGTTCCAAGCCAGATAGGGCTACATAGTGAGAATCAGAGTCAAAACAAAACAATTATGTATGATAACCCTCATAAAACCGTATCTCATAATTGATGAGTTTTAATACAAATGAATCTGTAAGTGTCGTACTAACAAGATAGAATTTCTACCAATGTAGAAAGTCCCCACACTCCCCTTCCCAGTATAGGGCATGGAGAAAGGCTGCCTTTCTCACCTTCTCAAGATGGTCTTTAACAAACAGAAGGAAGTAAAGAAATATATTGTTTTAGTGTTTCTACTGCTTCAATGAAACACCATGATGACAAAGCAAGATGGAGAGGAAAGGGTTTATTCGGCTTATACTTCCACATTGTAGTTCATCACTGAAGGAAGCCAGGACAGGAACTCAAACAGGGCAGGAACCTAACTGCAGGAGCTGATGCAGAGACCATGGAGGGGTGCTGCTCACTGGCTTTATTCCTCTGGTTTGCTTCACCTGCTTTCTTATAGAACCCAGAACCATTAGCCCAGAAATGCCACTACCCAGTATGGACTGGGCCCTCCACTATTAATCACTAACTGAAAAACTTAGACCGTACAACTGGATCTCATGAAGGCATTTCTTCAACTAAGACTCTTCCCTCTCTGATGAATCTAGCCAGTGTCAAGGTTGACACACAAAACCAGCCTGTACACATACTTAATATGTATGTACACACAGTTACAAACAGGAATCATACCAAAGCATGATTCAGAATTTAAAACACACTTTTTCCATAGAGGAGACTAAGACATAGAAATTTATTTTAAGAATAACTCATTAACTTTATGAGAGTTTGATCAATTTGGTAAAACAATGACATTGGTTCCACATAACCGAAAATGGATTGCAATGATTCCCTTTGGAATATTGAATGGAACCAAAGAAAAAGACAATGGCATATAACTCAAATCTGTTCGGATGTGTTGGTGGGCTTTGGACATTCTTTCTGCAATGTAAGTTCAGTTAATAAGGATTCAGGGAGCAGGGGTGATTGTTTTCTCCCTTACCAGCCTTGGACTTTAAGCAGAAGCAGAGATATTTCGGAGGGAAGATGTTTGGCATGTGCTTCGTTCTAAATCATTTTCATTGAAAACAGCTAGGTTTGTACACTTGGTGGTTACAATCCTTAGACTCGTAGTATAAATATTGTACCAAGCAATAGTCCAAATTTTTTTAACACTGATTTTTTTCCTGGAATAAAATGTGGCAGAGGTGTGGGCGTATAGTAGCTTCCCTTGTGCAGTCATCCTTCTCTTATCATAGTGTTTGACAGATCCACGTACACAGCCATGTGTAAGTATTAAATGAACATTTACATCCAATGCTTCTTTGCTCTGTCAAAGCCATAACTATGGTTACTCTTAAGAATATTGGATTTCCCCAAGGATGCATCCTATAGTTGAAAGAACAGAATACCTTCTTTTAGGTGTTTTTGTGAATTTTAATTTTGAATTTTTTTATACATATAAGTTGCTTCCTCCTGAGTCTTGTCCATGCTCTTAAATGTCCCAAGTAAAAACATGGCATACTGAGAACCCTTAGCTCACACACTAACAATTTCATAGTATTCAAAACTCCAACGTAGAGTTTGGGTCAGCCAGACTTCATCTCTGTGACAAGCACTTGGGAGGCATGTTTTGAATGATGGATTTATCTGGGGTTACAGCATCAGTGGATTTAGTCCATGGGCATCAGGCTCCATTGTTAGCATTTAAAATGGACAGAACATGGGCAGAAGAAGAGAGTTGTTTATCTCAGGATGCCATAGAACAGAGAGACAAAAGAAGGTACCAAGGATAAGAAGAAGCCCCCAAGAACACAGTCTAAAGTGGCCTACTTCTACCACCAACTGAGTTTCTAGTACTTACAAAATCATGTAGTTCCAAGACTGGAGCACAAAAGTCTATAGAGAACATTTCACATGGTGATGCATGGCTTTAATCACAGTACCTGGGAGGCAGAAGCAGGCAGAACTCTGTGAGTTCTAGGCCAGCCTGGTTAAGAACTAGTTCCAGGACAGCCAGAGATACACAGAGAATCCCTATCTCAAAAGAAAACAAACAAACAAACAAACAAACAAACAGAAAATCAGAACACATAAAAGAAGCTCAGTAGGTTCCTATGTGGAAGTGGGGACCATTTTGAAAGCATCTAATTCCTTCTTCAGAAGGGCAATTATAATTCAGCCCTTCAGTGGTTTAAATAAAATTGGCTCCCATAATCCCTTAGGAAATAGCACTATTAGGAGGTATGGCTTGATGGCATAGGTGTGTAGACAGGAGATGTGCTTTGAGATCTCAGAAGCTCAAGCCAGGCCTAGTGGTTCACTTGCTCTTCCTGATCCCTGTCAACCCAGATAGAGAATTCTCAGCTACCTCTCTAGCACCATGATTACCTGCATGTCTGTCCCGTGCTGCCAACCATGATGATAGTGAACTAAACCTCTGAACTGTAAGCCAGCCTCAATAAAATGATTTGCTTTCTAAGAGTTGCTATGGTCATGGTATCTCTTCACAGTAATAAAAGACTAAGACAAGCTCCATTGCTACGTTCAGTGTTACCCATCTTTGTCATCTCACAGAAACTCTTTTATATCTATAGTGTGAGCATATTATTCTTCCTGTTTCCATGGTTTTGATATTGTTCTCCAATTTTTTTATATATCTCTGGATAAGTCAGAAAAATCTAAGGCATTAGTATAAAGAATAGTTAAATTCACTATTGCACACAGCAACAGAATATCTGCTTCTATACAAAGAATTGAAAGTCTGAGGGAGAGGAACTTCTCATTAACCAAATAGAGACACTGTAGAATTAGTTCAGAACTGGAGAGTGTGTTATGGAAAAGTCCTGAGGATGGAGATAGTTTTTCTGAAGACAGTCTACTGAACTGAGAGCAAAGATAGAGTTTATAAATGCAGGTCCAGGGATTTTCATCAAAAAAAAAAAGTGACTTGTCAGCTGAAAGGAAAACTTGGCCTTTTGCTTTCAGATTAAGTGACTGTAGCTGTATACTGATTTCTGTGACCCAGGTCTGTGTACAGGTGTTATAAACTGATGAAAAAAAATTCAGCAGATTAACTTGAATCAATATAGAATATTGAGTGAAAATGCAGCAGATAGGCTTTTTCTCTCCCTGCTGAGTCTTCTAGTCAGTTCTCCAAAAAATACAAATGCACTGATTTTTTTCCTAAGTATTTTCTGTTTTATCCTGCCAAGCTCAGGGTCACACAGCAAGCCTATTGGCTCACATCCAGAAGCATGAAGATGAGCCACAATTTCCTTCATTGCTTTGTTCGAAATGGACAGGGCTTAGGTGTGAGTTAGAGGTGTGAACCCATGTGCTCATATCATCATAGACATTTTAAATGTAATGCAAAAGGGATAAAGGTAATTAAGAGTTTCAAACAAGAATACTTCAAAATTGTATTGTCATGTTAAAAGCACTCATTTACTTCTTTGTAAAATTGTTATTTGGATTAGAATTGTCAAACTATGAGCTTATTGTCTTCTAGTCACAGATTCAAGTCAAATTCTTTATAAAAAATGTATTTATTTTATGTGCATGAGCATTTTCTCTGCATGTATGTCTTCATACTGGAAGAGGCATCAGATCTCATGGGACTACAATTATAGATTTCTGAGCCACCATAGTATGGGTGCTGGGAATTGAACCCATGATGTCTGGGAGAGCAGCCTGTGTTCTTAACCACTGAGCCATGTGTCTGGCCCTCAAGTTAAATTCTTACCTAAGACTCTTGTTATTGTCTGATACTTAAATGTCTTGAGTCTCTTGCGCTACATCTCTTATGGATGATCTTCAGATAACTAGCAAAGGAGATAAAACTGATGCACCCATTTCCAGTTTTGTAGAGTTCTGGATTTCTCCATTGTCCTATTGACTGAGTGTTTTGCTTTGCTATACTTTCCCCCTACTTGTATTACTAGTTGGAACAATTTTTCAAAATAAACATCTGAAAAGGAGAATAGGTTCTTCAGCAGTGCTGTCTTTGGAATTCTTCTCTTGTAGTAATAAAAACCAACAGAGAATAATTAATTATTGTGTCCATTGCCAATCAATAAAATTATATGTCCAGTTGAATAAGCCAACCCAATGATAATAGCCAAACAGATGTTCAAATAGGAGTATTGTAATAATTTCTTTAAACCATAGATGAAGTTAAAGTCAAATTTAGATTCATAACTTAACAGTGGCTTTGAAACAAGTGATTCTTTCATATCAAAAAGGATTCCACCTCTTAATAATTAGAGTGGGAAACAGTGCATTAACTTGTGCTTTAATATAAATATATTGGCATGTATAGACATGCTTAGTAGATATACAGAAATGTATTCACTATGCCAGCTGAGAGTGCTTAAAGTAGTCACATGACATTATCAAGGCACATGTATGCAGATCATGGTTTTGAATGATCATGATTATGAATGATTTTTCTCAAATGAAAGAAATCAGTGTTCCCTAGAGAAATGGCTGATGGGAGCTATAAATGAACAAGGTGAGTGTGGAATATTTTGTAAGGTCAAAAAAACACGGAAGTGTTCAAAAACCAACAGAAAGCCATTCCTCCTGCGTGTCTTAGTTACCTTTGTTTTATTTGATCGAACAGCTGGCAGAAATAGCTTGTAAGCTGTTTACTTTGGCTCATGTTTCCAGAGATTTCCATCCTTGATCCTTTGCTTTGGCGATTCTCAGCCCATGGTTCAGCACATCATGACTGAGGAATGCTCAGAAAGCTGCTTGTCTTGTGGAGACCCCACTCCCAGTGACCTGCTTCCTCCAGCTTGGCCACGGCTCCTAGAGCCTTCTGAACCTCCCTGGATCACACCAGCAGCTGGGAACCAAGCATTCAGCTTATAGAGCAGAGTAAGACCAAAGGGGCATGAGCAGAGGGATAAATAACAATCTGAGCAAAAGGTAAATAAACAAACAAACAAAAATGCAAAGAAACAAAACCAAGAACAAACAAACAACAATCAAACAAAACAAAACAAAAAAACCAACAAAACCTGCATTGGGTTAGAACACACTGTTTAAAATGATCCTTCATAAATCCTCATGAAGAATATGAAACAGCTGAATACTCAATGAAAGAAAGTGTGCTGGGGCGTGGCCGGGGACAGAAAAGGCAAGGAAGAATTCTCTCAGGAAGAACTGAAGTTATTTGTAGAGTGTTTGGAAGAGTGTTTTACAACTGTCTATAGCCAGGAGAAGGAAGCCTCCGCCTTTCCTCTTCTAATCTGGACCCGAATTGCTTCTGAGAAATGCAGCACAGAAAGGAAGAGAGCAGAAAGGCCATGCAATGTATAAACCTAGCTAGACAAGTGCTGCGTCAGTGAGTGTTTGAGGCCAACAGCCAGAGATGAGTCACATTGACCTCAAGGCCACTGGATGAAAAATGATAAAAATTTCTTACTCCGAGATCTTCCTTCCAGAATCTCATAATCCCGTTATAAGCATGAGGAAACCACCAGACAAATGCCACGAAGTGAAGTGTCATTCCACAAAGCACATGACCAGTGTTACTTGGACAGTATTCAAGGCCACCCAAACCAAGGTAATTCTGACAAATCTCAACAGCCCAGAAGAGACATATGGATATAAAACAACTAAATAATATGATGTCCTAGTTGACATCTTATAGCAGTAAAAGGACATCGGACAAAGCAAGAACATTTCAATTGTGTGCAGTATTCAGCTAATACATGTCGCCACTAGTAGGCTGTTAATTGTCATAAATGTGTCAAACAAAAGTGAGGATCCACTTGAGTGACTGAATGCAAGATGCAAGGGAACTCTACTACATCTCAATTTTTCAGATCTACAACTGTTCATAAAAGTTGGGGGGGGGTTGTTGAGTAATATAAAAGTATAAAAAACACAGGGGGCTTGGCATCGTGTGAATGTACTATCACAAATCTAAGGACGACACACCTGTATTCCATTTTTACCTATTTATTATTCTCTTTTTAATATAATATATAAAGATGACTGTATTTAGTTGATAAGATGATTCTAAGCTTCTTACTTTTGGTCTTCCAGGGAAGAATGCCCTCATGTGCCTCTCAAAAATGTTCTCCTGAAAAATCTCTTGTTGCAATATTTTTAATATAAATTCTTTTTGGAAGCAATACATTCCGGGTTGTACTTTCAGTTTATTGAGTGCAAGACCTCATGTCTTCTTTGTATACTCATGTCTACAACCTTACATTTGAACTACAAGCCTCATATATTTTATCTTTTCTCAGGAAGGGAAAATAGATTACAAACAGAATGGGACAAATACGTGAACACCATTACAGATCTTGAGGGCTGATACTGCCGGTGCGGCATAAAGACAGATAAAGATAGCAACTAAAACACACAAAAACCAGCCTAAGTGGAAAAATTAATATTAGAAATAGTATTAATGATAAAGATTTTAATTTGTAGTTCTCACCTCTATATTTAAATATATTAAATACATTTACCATAATTATATTAATACAGAAACAATTCCTGTTTCTTGACTGTCAGGGGTCCATACTGAGATCAAAGGCTCTCCGCTGACATTAGAGCTCTGTACAAGACTGGAAACATTCTGGGAAAAGAGCTGCTTCCTTTTTGCAGGAATGCACACTCTGTGGTGCTGTGGGGAGACTGAATTCAAGGAACTTTCACCAGAGTGTGATAATATGAGAACTACAGACAGCAGCCTTTAACTGGAGTGAGGCTGGTTCCGTCACAGAAAACTGTGTTGATTTAGAACAGGACAAAGCCAGCAGTCCACAGAGTTTCAGTTTCCTTGGGAACACTTTCTGACAGGACCACCCAAGGATTATCTAATTCACAGAAGGAAATGCTGTTGTTCCATTTAATAGGTAGGTTAGATTGGGCCCAGTTCCTCTGACGTTCCTGTCAATGCTATTGATTTTTTTCCAGTAGAGGTGCAAATGATTTCTGTCAGAAAAGATCACCCCAAAAAAGTTATAGTTTCATTGCCCTGTAGGATATTAATCAGTTTTATCTCTTACTGAGTAGAGCTTATTCATCATGACTCTTCTTTCTTGACTTAATCATTCTCTCTGTCTGTTTCTGTCTCTATTTTCTCTCTCTACACACACACACACACACACACACACACACGTTTCTATATGTAAGCATATGTACATATCTGAACACATACATATATAAATAATAAATCCATAATATGAATATACATGTATGTATGTGTGTGTGTGTGTGTATATGCAGTCGCTTGAGGAGCGTAATCATTCTAACTAGCATCCAAGTTAACACTCAAATTCATCTTTAACATATTCTTGTCTACATTTGTATAAGAATCATGCTTTACTAAGATGCTTCACATTTCTTACTTGCACTATCACAGATAAGACTCTCCACACACCCTCATTAATGCTCAAGTCACTGAAAATGCTTCTCCCTCTATCCATTGCCTTAGGGTTACATTACTGACCCCACAGTCTACTTCTCTAATGCTACCTGAGTCCTCATCTATTTATGATCATTGACTTGCTCAAGACTGTATCAGATTTAACTTTTGCCAACTTTGTCCTGCAACCTCATAAACAGTTGAATGAATGTTTTACAGCATTTAAGCATAATTATGATGGATAAAATGCTTTTTGTGTTCTTTAAACTTTCATTTGTTTGTTTGCAGTTATTTTCCTTTTTGAGAGAATGTCTTTCGATGCAGCTTTTGGACTCCTAGAAACTCACTCTGGAGACCAGGCTGGACTTAGATTCATAAAGCAATACCTGCCTCTGCCACCCAAGTGCTGGGATTAAAGGTGTGTGCACCACACCTGGCTTATACTTTTATTTGGGATTAGAGGATCTCAGATGGTCCCACAAGCTGTGACATAATTCAGACTTACCAACCTCCTAAGCCTACTTTCAAAATGCTAGAACTATGTTCATGTGAGCATTATATAAGCCTAGGTTCATTATCACATTTCATAAAAAAGATCATTTTGTTTTCAGAGTTTATTTGTTTCTCTTCAAGTACTATTCATAAAGGGATACAAAAAAATTTAATCTCTGAGTCACTTCGGGAGGATAGTTATTATTAACATTATTAACATTATTAACACTTGGAAATTTTAACCCTGTCCCATTTGTGACAAATACCTACCAGGTAGGGAATTATATAATTGTCCATAAATGAAATGAGATGTCATTTCAAAACAACATGAAACTTCAATAAAGAATCCAGACAGGAACATTGTATCAATCAATTTATTTGGCAGCTCAGTCAACCTAATAGGGAATCAGAAAATGAAAGTCACCTTTGAGTCTCTCACGAGTATTCTGAGACAAGAAAACCAATAAAAGTATGGATGTTGGTGTCACTGTGGTTGACGATGGGACAGCCACCCACGTAGCTTCCATGAGCAGATATACAAGGATAAATCCAGCCTTGAGAAAAAGGCCCTTGCTGCTTTGATTTACATTCATTTGTCAGGATTTCTACCCAATTTCTGTAATTAACAAAGAACCTTCAAAATCCAGGAAGTAGGGCTGACATTCAAATGAAAGACTCTAAACTCCACACCACCAGTATCTGTCTTGTCATTGGTTTGTTTTTCTTTTCCCTAAATATGTGCATATACATGTTCAGTTCATCCTGTCCTCACACTATTTCTGACTGGGGTTTACTAAAACCTTCTTTCTTGTTCTAGAATGAGTAGATATATTGTTAATTCCATTGTTAATTACAAGGTCAATGTACTTATAGTACATACAGATATATGATCATAGACATATGTTCAGTTGTTGAATGCTATAAAAACCTTAACATGCGTGTGCGTGCGCTCACACCACACACACACACACACACACACACACACACAAACACATACATGAGAATGTAACAGAAAGAGATAAAGGTCCAATTATAAACAAGTGAGTGTATATTTTCATGTTCAGTGGTAGTGTGTAGTTTTTCACACATACTATATATTTAATTGTAATTGCTTTCTACATATTTGCCACCCAAAATATTCATCCTACTGTATTAGTAAATTTTTTGTTGTCATGACAAAATGCACATTTCATTGATCACAGACATAGTCTCTTATTTATCTGAGAATAAGTAGATGAAAACATATCACTATCCAAGACTTTCTGTAGCAGGACTGGGGGCGGGGTGGACAGGGGACACTAGAGGTGGAGACAAAGCTTTCACCCTTGCTGAACAAGCTCTCTGTGACTAAACTCTATTCCCAGCCCCCAAGGATGGGTCATTATACCATTCATTTTGTAGAAGTTTGGTTGATGAAGTAAAAGTCAAATCTGAACAGTTCAAATATGCAGCCCTGAAAGTACGAATTCTATTCATCTTTGTTTTGTCAACTCTTTAAGTCTCCTCTAATCCCAAATAATTTTCTCCACTTAAGTATTACTGGCCAGACCCTTACTAGCAAAATAAATGTGATCTGACTGAATAATTTAGCATGTTAGGCAAAACCCAAGAAAAAATGTAAATACTTCCAGAAAATTAAAATATAACTCTTTCTATTAGCGTAGTCATTTCAGTCCTGTTCAGAGACCCTCTCAAATTTAGTGGAAGATGGTTTCTATAGCAACAGCAGAATGATCTCTCATGAGCCTTAAAACAGAAAAATGAGAGTCTTCGCCTCCTAAAAGTGGGCATCATATTCCCTCTCTAAGGCTTAACAGAAGACATGTGGATCTGTTTTGGTTGGAGATAGAAACTGGAAGAAAGCCAGTTATGCTGTTTGCACAAACGCTGAAAGATGGAGGTTACAACAGGGCACCGATATGTATTTCAGCTGTTCGATCCTTTTGAGGGATTTTTCCCAAGGAGGTATATTATATCAAAGAACTAGAACAGCCATGAGGAGCTCTGAAACTAATTTTCTCAGTCTACTGCAGACTGAGAAGTGACTTTCTGTGGCCAACACTTCTTCTAAATAACTTCTTATGGTATGTAAGACCCAAAGTTGTAATTCTGCAAAAATGTCAAATGCATGTTTGCTTTTTACAGTTGTTATTGCTGTTGTTTTCCTTGGCATGGGAGTTAACTTACAGGAGCATGTGGGTCACAGTATAGAAGGCTGAAAACTACTTGCAAACTACTAAATCGAAGATACACATCATTTTGAAGTCAAAATAAAGTGAAGAAATCAAACCCATAAAATGATAAAAAGAAAATTCATATTATTCAAACTGAATTATTAATCGACCTGAAAATACCTCCGCATAAAGCAAGTAATCTACCCTAATCCAAAAATAAATTAACAAAAAAGACAGGCAACCTTCTAGAGAAGAATCTACACAATGCACACCAAGACAGTAGTTATATTTGAGAGGCCCCTGGTGCAGACCCAAGATGCAAAAAATATTCAGTTGAATCCAAACCAAACAGATCTTAGTAATGGACTCAGTCATGTGCTCTAACATTCAAACACCTTGAATCCAGCAAATCAAACTTCCGTTACTGGAAAGCCAGTGTAAAACTCAAATTAATAATTAAAAATGTTGGATGAAAGATGTTTATATTTCAAATATCCAGAGAAAAATGGTAGACCATATGATTGTGTGTGTGTGTGTGTGTGTGTGTGTGTGTGTGTGTGTGTGTGTGTACGAAACCCTGCTGTTGGATCTCATAACAAATGAAGCTCAGTCTGGGTTTAAACTCTCTGTTACCCCTTTCACCAAGATGCTTTATGACGTGTGTAACCTGAGGAACTATAAAGATGGCTCTGGCATGGCATCTGCATAGTAACCAATGGAACAGAGCGATCTATAGCAAGAGAAAACAATGAGCGTAATTTGGTTATTAAAGAGCTATTAGCATTTAAACAAATCAGATCAACTGTCACTAAGATCTATCTGCTATACACCAAGGACATGATGTGAGAAATCCAAATAGGATCTATACCTATAATCCTTAGGTTTGGTCTTCTCATTGTGTCCTGGATTTCCTGGATGTTCTGAGATACAAGCTTTTTGCATTTTGCATTTTCTTTAGCAGCCCTATTTATAATAGCCAGAAGCTGGAAAGAACCCAGGTATCCCTCAACAGAAGAATGGATGCAAAAAAATGTGGTATATATACACAATGGAATACTATTCAGCCATTAGAAACAATGAATTCAAGAAATTCTTAGGCAAATGGATGGAACTGGAGAACATCATACTAAGTGAGGTAACCCAGTCTCAAAAGATCAATCATGGTATGCACTCACTAATAAGTGGATATTAGCTTGGAAAACTGGAATACCCAAAACATAATCCACACAACAAATGAGGTACAAGAAGAACGGAGGAGTGGCTCCTGGTTCTGGAAAGACTCAGTGTAGCAGTATAGGGAAAACCAGAACAGGGAAGTGGGAAGGGGTGGATGGGAAAACAGGGGGAGGGAAGGGGGCTTAGGTGACTTTCGGGGAGTGAGGGGGGGCAGCAAAGGTGAAATCATTTTGAAATGTAAATAAAAAATACATCGAATAAAAAAGATTTACATGATAAAAAAAAAAGAAATCCAAATAGGATCTGAAAACTACAAGGGGATTCTCAGCAGTAACAATTCCATCCAAAGTTTTGCATCAAAAGGTTTGACTAACTTCAACATTGCTTCCTTGAGGAAGACTCAGTTCTCATTTCCCCTCTTGGGCTCTTCCTGGTAAAAGTTTCAAACTGTAAAGGAATTTACCGTTCCCCTTATCCAACATTTGACAGACTTCTGACTCTCCCTGTCCTAGAGGATTAAAAGGGGGTGAGGCTTATAACTGTAAATGCTTTCTCTATCTCTTTGAGATATATGGCTCTCCCAAGGGCGTGCATATAGCATCTTTCTTGAGAACCTCAAAGCCATTTCTTTGAGATGCAATCATGGGAGCTTCAGGCCTCTGTTACCCATGCTCTACAAGAGGATAGAACAAGAGCTTCAGTGGCTGCTAGTCATGGGACACCTGATTGCCTTTACAAACACCAAATCTCTCAGCCATACTGAGTAACTTGGAGATTACCAGACAAAGCTTAAGGCCTTTCTAACCCTTCCACTGTTCCTTCAGTAAAATGCCCTTTGCACAAATTAGGAGAAAGAGCAGCACTCTTACTTACCGTCAGTAATTACCAATAAAATGTCGTTTTAGATATTCTATTTCAAAATTCGTCTTTTGATGTGTATTTTTTCCTGCATGTATGTGTATGAATGTTGATGCCCATGCTTGGTGCCCATAGAAGTCAGAAGACAGCATCAGATCCCCCAGAACTGGAGTTACAGATGGTTGTCAACCAGTAGGTGCTAGGACTCAAACCTGGGTCTTCTGGAAGAATAGTCAGTGCTTTTAACTGCTGAGTCATTGCTCCAGCTACCCCAATAAAATGATTTTTACCCTGGGATGAATGTTCAACTTTAGTTTTGACAGGTCTGAACAAAATAGCCTATTCTTGAATATATATATATATATATATATATATATATATATATATATATATATATGTGTGTGTGTGTGTGTGTGTGTGTGTGTGTGTGTGCTTCTGTTTAAAAATGAGCATGAATACAGAATAAAATGCTGCAACAACACAATGAATAATTTATTCATTTTATTTATGAATAATATATTCATTTATGAATTTATATCGTCCCAAATAAGAGCTTCATGATGCTACATATATTTTAATAGTATCTCATCTGACAAAGCATTTTAGTGAGCGGAGCATAAAAGGCATTCAGAAGAAGTGGAACCTTAATTAGATTTGGACAAGAAAAAATACAGAGAATCACATTTGTGCTAACTTGTGTACATGCTACTCCAAAAGACAGAATTTACACCATAAATGTATCATTGTCATCCCATGGTCACAAGGGAAGAGATCATGTCTGATTTTCTTCTCATAGCTATATCGTCAAGACTAGAAAATAGTGTCATCAGGCTAAGTGCAGTAGCATTTAAACAGGGAAAGGTTAGATGCGTGAGCTAAAAGGCAGCTATACTAATGACTGCTTTCTCAATTTTCTGCTCCGTATGCTCATGATAACTTTATAACACTGCGGATGCAGGGAGGATAGATGGTTCCACATTTCATAGACGATTACACGGGGGAGAACAGTCGAGGAGAATATGTGTTACTATTAGATAACACAGATTTATTACATGCAGAATTCGTTTTATAAAGAGTTGAAAAGAGTCGTGGAACAAAATGCTTGTGAAGTAAGATGAGAGTGGGAAGAAGCTAATGCTAAATCTCAGACACGCTTTCCCACGTGTCAGAAACGTTCTCCCACATCTCAGACACGCTCTCCGTGTGCACATAGTCAGTACAGCAGGGCTGTTCAAGGCAACAAAACATCTTAAAGATGAAACTTTGTATTCAGCCAAGTGTCATAGGTCACACCTATAATCCTATCACTGAGGGCTGAGGCAGGAGGATTGGGAGTTCAAGACTCTGATGGGCTATATGGTGAGTTTTAATCCAGTCTGAGCTATAGGAGCTTCTGCTTCAAAGTATGGGGTTGGAGCCAAGGAGAAACCACTCAGCTGGTAAAGGCACCCAAGTAAAAGTCGGATGAAGGGGCACTGTAAGAGAAAAGGCAATCCCTGAAGCTTTTTGGCCAGCCACCTAGCATAATTGATGAGCTCTGGGTTGCATGAAAGTCACAGTCTGAAGAATAAGGTACTGACTGATCAAAAAAGACACCTGATATCACCTTTTACTTGCACATAGATGTCGCACACTGGTGTGCATTTTTGCACACTTGTATGTTTATGTACATATGTAATATATCCACAGGAAAACATCCACAACACACACACACTCACACTATATATAGATATAGATATAGATATAGATATAGATATAGATATAGATATAGATATAGATATAGATATAGATATATAGATATATATCTATATAGATAGATAGATAGATAGATGTAGATAGATAGGTAGATAGATAGATATAGATAGATATAGATAGATAGATAGTTAGATAGATAGATAGATAGATATAGATAGATAGTTAGATAGATAGATAGATAGATAGATAGATAGATAGATAGATAGATGTATATATGACATTGCAAAAGGTTTCATAAAATACAAAGGGGAAGAATAGACATACTTGCTACCCCAGTGAAGCAATCAGTGGGCCTATCAATCAATACTCACCAGAAAAGCTTTGTTTTACTGAAGATGATGATTAACGTAGAGACCTATAACCCGTCAATGTGCAGGGAACTATAGACTGTGGAGTTCCCAGATCTAAATGACACATCCACATGGCATCCCTCCTACCAATGCTCAGGGGGTCATCACAGAAGAGGTCGTGGAAAGAATCTAAGAGAGCGCAGACATCTGAGACCAAAAAGTGTTTGCCAGACCAAACAGAGCCATGGCACACATGGGCTCACTGACACGGTGGCTGGATCCCCAAGACTTGTGCAGGATCATGACTATTGAAACCTCAGCACAGACGGGGAAGAGGATAGTGAGGTTTCAACCTCAGCAGACAACCAATTGGCAACTGATGACTTCTGGGAGGGGGAAAGAGAGTTTTGCTCAGTACTGTAGCCTCTAAGAAGTCTCGTGTTCCACTGGACGATTCCTTTCCCCTACATGCATGAAGAGGCAGCACTGAGTGGGTACAAAAGGCTTAACAAAATAAAAATGAGATTGCAAGGGCTGGAAGTGGTGGCAGAGGAAGAGGGAGAGTCGAAGGGGAGAAAGGGGTCCATTTGATCAAGACACATGATACACATGCATGAAATTTTCAAACAATAAAAAGGATAGCTATTAAGAAAGTTGAAGCTGAATATGAGAATCAGACAAGATGAGAAAGTCTATACTCACACACATATATACACACACAAACACACATGCACACACACACCCACACACGCTCCACAGATGCTTCTGTGAGTTAATTTCTTTATTATTATTTGAAAAGTGGAAGACAAGAGGGCTGGAAGCACAGTTCATTTGTAGAGCATGAGCCTAGCATGTATTGTGTCTGGATTCTATCCCCCAAACCACAGGAAGGACAGAAGAAAAGTGCATTAGGTAAAAAGAAGGAAAGTATCCCCAAAAGACTATAATTTTTGAGTGAAAGAAATAGTTAATTGACAGAAAATGTCAGCCAAGCATCAAAAAGCCGTTTTTGAGTATACATAAGCAATGTGTCAAGCATTGCTTGTGTACAAAATCCAGATCCCTTACATGTAGCCACACATGCAGGACCTAAGTGTGCATAGGTTTGCAGACCACAAAGTTTGATGTAATGTCTTTTCATTTCCTGAGAGATTCTATTTAACATTTGCTATGGAGTTGGCTGATCAGGGATTAATCTCATCTTTTATTTTTCAGAAAAGACTTTTATCTTTTGCTTGTTTTTATTTTTTAAAAAACAAATGCATGTGTGTATGTGTGTGTGTGTGTGTGTGAGTGTGTGTGTGTGTGTGTGTGTGTGTGTGAGTGTGTGTGTGTGTGTGTGTGTGTGTGTGTATGTGTGTGTATTGGGGCAAAAGCAGCTGTTGATGGGTTGGGCTGTGACCCAGACCTGGAAGATCTAAGGGGCTTGCACAGTGGCCCTGCCTGGCACAGGATCAGGCTCCTGGGACCATGGGCCTCAGACCCTGAGGACAGGAGGCTCCATGTGGTGATGGCCACAAGGACAGGTCTGCTACCACCACCTCCCTGGCTCACTATACGACTGCTCTGGAAGCCCAGCCTTCTCTAAGGTTGTGGAGGCCACAAGGCCTTGGGTCACCCTCCTAGGTGGTACAGGTAACCTTAAGGGATGGCCAGCTGCTCTCAACCATTATCCAGGTTTTGGACACACCAAATGACTGGCCCTTCTGCTGAATCTGCCATGAGGAGCAAAGGGGGAGAACTTGTGGTCCCCGGAAATGGCTGTTGTCCTCCAACAGCAGCTGAGCGCTATGCCATACTGAGTTTGCAGTGGAGAAGCTGCCCAACCTCTATTTTTTGTTGTTGTTGTTAATTGGATCATTAGAGATAAAAGATGCACCTTAAATCCAGATCTCTTGCCTGGTGGTGGTGGTGGTGGTGGTGGTGGTGGTGGTGGCAGAATCCCAGCACTCTGGGAGGCAGAGACAGGCGAATTTCTGAGTTTGAGGCCAGGCTGGTCTACAGAGTGAGCTCCAGGACAGCCAGGGCTATACAGAGAAACCCTGTCTCGAAAAAACACAAATCCAAAAAACCAAAAAAACAAAAAAATTAAAAAAAAATATAAAAAATCCAGATCTCTTGAGGTCGGTGTTAGGTCATAAAGTAGGACTCAAAATGGCCCCACTGCTGACAATGTTTTAAGATGACAGTCCAAGTTCAACCCAGGCCAGATTCTTACTGGATATAAACAGAAGGAATCTTACAGGTAAAACAAAACAAACAAACAAACAATGACACCCAGCATTCCTTAGAAATCTCCTGACCGGGGTTTCTGTTTATCAGGACAGCCAGCACTTCCTTCTCATAGTCTAATACCATGGGCAAAGCATACCAAGTTTGTGATTTACCCGAACAACCTGATCAATTCAGTGGTCCCCATCCTGCTGACCATCACCTATCACATCCACTTGGCTTTCCACAGATCCCCTGCTCTCTGCTCTTAAGAGGCAGCCCAGAAGTCTATCTCGCCACAAAGTTTCTACCTACAGGCTGGTCTAGTTTGGCAGATTTGCTATGCTTATCTACATTTGGGGCAGAACCCAGGGAAGATACCTGGGCACCCTGAAGACCTCCGTTAACTGAAGCATACTGCTGAGATGGCCCTCCTGTGGTACGATCATTTGCATCTCCTGTTCCCTACTATCCACCATGTTTGACTGCAAATTTAGAGGCCATCTCTTCAGCCACGTTTTCTTTCTACCTGCTCTGTCCACTCACCTCTCCTCACTGGCTTGGGTGAGTGTCTTTCTCCTGGCGCTGCTTCTCTTACTTGATGCAAGTCAGAACTGGTTCTGCAGTCTTCCTAAGCCCATCACGTGGATGGGGATACCTAGACATGGTTTGTGGGAAAAGGCCGACATGTGGGCAGAGATAGTTGCAACTGCCCCTTGTCTTGGTGCCACAACTACTCTGGGCTGGTGGGCGGGGCGGGTAACTCCTTATTGTACAGCCTGGCTCTTAACAGCATCCTAGAGGGAGACCCAGCCGGAAGGAAATACCCTGACAAATTCCGTGGCTACCTGGCCTGTGAGCAACCCGACTCAACCCAGAAGAAGCTTTCTGGTGAAAGCAAACCAAGTTCAGAGACGCAACACTTGTCTTTCTCTGAGATTCGCAAGAGCCTGGAAAAATCGTACCGAGCCTGTGGCCCAGCTCTTGCTGTCACAAGGAAAAGAAACTTTAGTGGTGCCTATGGACATACCAAAGCTTATGGGGAGCCTCCAGGCTCTGTCAGCAGAGTAAATAACCTGGTACTGAAACCATGCTGGCCTGAAGGCTTTTGTCACAGGACCCTACTCTCAACTTCGCCATCTCCCTAAGATTTTCATTCTCATTACCCTGACATTTTGGCCTTGCACGCCCCTCTTTTTGGTCCCTCTCCATTGGTCTTCCTCCCTGGTCACCTACATTGCGCCACTTTGTTCCTGGCCCACTTCCCTCTGCGGGCCATGTTCGTTATGCAACTTTCTCTTCCGGCTCTGGCCTCTTCCAGTTGCCTCTGGCTGTAACTCTTCCTCATTTCCACCATAAAACTCTTCCCCACAACCACACCTTGGAGCAGTCAGGTCCTACCTGGCTTCTTGGCGCTGACCCCAAGACAGAAAAGGTACTTAAAAACGAAGGGCTTTTTAAAATGGCTAAGAAGATTGAAAAGAGACTCAAGTGCTTTAGTCTACCAAAGAAGCTGTTTTCAAGGTATGGATACACGGGCTGTTCCTGAGGAGATTGTCCACATTAGGGGGAGGGGTGTACATGCTGTTCATGTGGGGATGGCCTGCCCAGAGACAGCCATGCTCCTACTCATATCTCTTAGGTAATTAAAAAATTTCCTGTTCAACTTGAAATTATTCGCTATAACCCACTAGGACATACTATTGTAAAAAAAAAAAAAAAGACTCACAGAAGGGTCAAACAGCAATTAGAAAAACAAAAGGGGGAAAATTTCCATACCCCAGCAGTTACATTGAAGTTTTAACTCTTACAAAAGACCACCTCTTTGTTCCAGGAAGGCCCTGGCTGCCAGAGGACATGCCTGTAAAAGCTAAATGCTCATTCAAAGATGTCATCATGAGGAAATGACTTAACTATCCCGCATACTGACGCATGGAGACAAGGGTATGATTGTATCTTCCCAGAAAAGGTGAAAGAGCCACTTTTGGTCCAGGTGTGAAGGCGCCTGGGCTGGGAAAAAGACCAGAGGCTGTTATTTTCTGAGGCGTCTGGTAATCGTATCAATGCAGGTAAGTGTGGTCAAGAGACAAGCCTCCTGGACATTTATCTCCAGGCCTCTGTCTTTTTGTCCGTTCTTCCATACTAGTTTATAATAATGGTTACATACATGCACACACACACACACACACACACACACACACACATTGGGGTTATGGCTATTCATACCACCTGGAGCACCTGGAGTCCCAGTGAATTCTTTTCAACTACTTAGCAATTTAGACAGGATTTCTATCACTGTAAAGAGACATCATGACAACAACAACTCTTATAAAGGTAAATATTTTATCAGAGCTGGCTTACAGTTCAGAGGTTTGGTGTTATAAATTATAACGGGGTGAATGGGTACCTGGTGAGCCCATGCCAAGGTTCGCCCTTGAGTAATTATGCCATGCAACAGATCCAGTATAAAGCGGGGTTTATTGGGAAAAAAGAGACTAGTGAGGACCTGGGAAGGGGTAGAGATAGACAGGTGGACATGTAGACAGGCAGATAGACAGGAGCAGAGCCATGAGGGCAGAGAAGAGGGCATGGAGAGAGAAGGAGAGAGAGAGAGAGAGAGAGAGAGAGAGAGAGAGAGAGAGAGAGAAGACAGAGAGAGATCTGTGGTGGTAGACAATCCTTTTATATACAGCTCCCACTTGGCTGATTTGGTGGCAGGAGATGATAATGTAAGGCATTGCTAGGTCCCTGGGAAGAGCCTAGTGACATTTCCTGTTTGCTAACATTTGGTCCAATGTCATTATGACAAGAAGCATGGCAGCACACAGGCAGACATGATACTGGAGAAGGTGCTGAGAGTTCTGCATCTGGATCAACAGGCAGCAGGAAGAGAGAAAAACACTGGGCCTGGTTTGTGGTTTCGAAACCTCAAACCCTCAACCCCAGTAACACACTTCCTCCACTAAGGCCACATCTCCTAATTGTGTGAATCTCTTTGTGCCTATGGTGGTCGTTTTCATTCAAAGCATCGCACGTGGATTACCAACACAGGTATGTCAGCAGCTCCTTATAACAAGAAAGTGTAATTGGGAGTTAACTGTGGTACATCTCCTTGGTATTTGGAACAATTATCTTGGAATAGCCTAGAAATGATAAAGGCTTATGATCAGACTGTTTTTCTTACTGATAGTGCCAAAACCAATACTCAATGCACTTCAAGGACTTAATGTCTTTAACTTGATAAAGTATTCCTTTTGTTTTAATTGGGCATAGTGATTCTTAGGTTCTTTCTTCTTACCTACTTTACAGTCAGGTATCCAGCATCGCAGTGAATCACTGTTGGCGTGTGTATGAAGATCTATCTTGAACATCTAAGAAATCAGAAAGGGAGTGGTGGAGGGAGCAGAACTGAATGAAGGTGTGCTGCTGGTATGGCCATGCTAAAAACTCCAAGGCTTCAAACACATGGAAACCTGGAAAGGCCGTTTCCCCTCTTGGGCAAGGCGCAACAGGGATGGAAAAGCTTTCTTTGGGGTTGAATGGGTAACAGACACAGTGTTCTAAACCAGTCAGTCTTCATTGACACAGACCACTCCTTGGGTGGTGTTTGAATCAGAATAACCTCATAGGCTCAAATATTTGAATGTTTGGTCATGGGGGGGGGGGTGGCACTACTTGAGAAGGATTGAGAGTTGTGACTTTGCTGGAGGAAGACTGTGACTGTGGGGGGGGGGGGGGCTTGTAGTTTCAAGTCATTCTCTGTTTCTGCTGCCTCTGCCGCCTCTGCCTGTAGATGCAGATGCAGAACTCTCAGTTCCTTCTCCAGCACCATGTTTGCCTGAGCACCTCCCCCCCCCAAGATAATGGACTAAATCTTTGAAACTGTAAGCACTCACCAATTAAATGCATTTTAAAAGTAGAACTTAGTATGGTCATGGTGTTTCTTCAAAGCAATAGGACAGTAATCAACATACCATACAAAATAAAATGTACATATTGTTAAAAATTCACCAAGACACAGCATTTTCTAGGCTAAATAGGTTATACATTTATAATACATAATAAAGCGTGTCTTCTAAATGCATCAGTATTAAATTACAAACTAATAATGAAAAATATGAAGAATGTTTCTAAGTATTTAGAAATTAAACATGGGTACAAATAAATATGACTCAAAAAGACAAAAATAAATAAATGAACTAAAATCTAAAAATTAAAAAAAAGATAAAAATGTATAAGATGGAAAAATGGAATTTTTTTCTATGGAAAAAATGCATTTCTTTAAATTCTTACATTAGAAAAAGAAAGGGAGCCAGCCTTGGTGGCAATTGCTTCTAATCGCAGCTACTGGGGGAAGCAACCTAAAACATAACTTTACAGTAGCACTAAAAGCCAGACTTCTGTTAATGCCTTTTAAGGAAATCTAGTTCACCTAAGAGCAAAGAACAGAAATTTCCTCTGAGTGGAGTCATTATCTCCTAGGAGATAAACCAGTTGAGCTGGTCAATCACTTAGCCAAGAGACTACCCTTTGGAAGGCTAATTCACCTTAAGTCATGCTAAAGAAGTCGGAGGAATAATTATCCCTTTAGAGAGATACTGTCATTTTTCCTTCCCAGAAAGTCCGAACAGTATATTTTCTACAAGGTCACCTTAAGGCTCTGTCAGGTCTGCCTGCCTTTCTGAGGCCCAGCTTTTCCTTTTATCTTCTTGCAGTTGCATGTTTTCAGATACTGGCCAGTGCCCAGGCATGCTTCCACAACACTCTGGGCTTTCTCATTCTTTCTCTGAGGCCGTCTGCTCACCCACCAGTGTGGTTGTTTGTCCACCATGGGGCATGGACTTTTCTCTTCCTCCCTTTCATCTCCATTCTCTGGAAAGGTGCAGAGACCTCCGGCTTGCCTGCTCTGTTTTTTCCAATAAACTATAGAATAGTTGTCCTTAACCACCCTTTGGAGTCCATTTATAATGCTTCTTTGATTAATTAAACCAAGAACCCTGAAAGGTAACTTCAACTTTCAATTTTCCTTGTAACATGTGGTAGGAACAAGGGCTCTTCAAAATTTTCAGTAACAGTGAGATCCTGTTCTCACTCCCAAATATATGTATTATTAATATAGCTATCTAAGATAGATGGTAGATATCAGTATACATTTGTGTGTGTGTGTTTGAGAGAGAGAGAGAGGAAAAGAAGAAAGAAAAAAATCTATGGTCATTTAAAAATTCCCATAAATAGACTATCAAATTGAATCTCATATGGGTAAAAATGTTAAAGCAGAAATTTTAAAATTAAATAAAAATGAAGTAGGTGCCCAACAACAGAGGCGTGGGAAAACAAAGTTTCAGCCACAAAGGAGAATGGAAATTGTTGAAAACTAAAGGCCACTGGAGATAATCAGATTAAGCAAAAAGAATCCAGTCTTGGAAAGACAAATAGCATATGTTATCTCTCACTGTGAGGAGGCTCCTTGGCTTTACAGGGCCACAGAAAGTCATGCTAGCTTATGTTCAACGAGATTGCCTAGGGAATCGGAGACAGCAATGTGAGTCTGGAGGAATGAGGAAGGGGAGGACAGGAGAGTGGTCAGACAGCAGGGGACATCCCAACATGCGATGTGTAGCTATAAGTACATTTTTAAAAACCAATAAAAGTTAAAAAGAAAAAAAATGAAAAAAAAAAGAAAAAAAAGTTAAAAATGAAAAAAGCCTGTTTTCTAAAAAGACTAATATAGTTAAATTCCAACTAAATTGAACAGTAAAAAATTAAGAGAGGACCCTTATCACCAAGACCAAAAATCATTAAAAAAAAAAAAAGCTGGCTGTAATGTAGCTACTAAATGAACAGAAATTTCCTTTAAAATATGTGATAATTCTAATAATCTAAAAAATGTCTACAAAGACATAAATTGTGAAACATTGAAAAAGAAATTGGAAAATAAAATTAGTTGACGATGTTTCTACTAGACAGGCGAAATTTAGAGCTGGCAACGTGGCCAGGCTCGGGCACCAGTCCACCGCGTGAGGCTGTGAGATTCCAAAACAGCAGCAAGGGATTTCTCTTTTTCCAAGCCCCAAGGATTTACAATACTGACTCATAAAGCCAGTTAGCCAAAATACCCTACATTGGTTAAGGAAATTAAAATTCCAATTAAATACCTTCCCACAGAGAAAACTATACAGTGAGGATGTGTGTGTGTGTGTGGTAGGAACAAGAAGGGAGTACGCAGATTGTAAACGCAGATTGGCAAATTAGCAAGTCTTTTTCATTCACACACAATATAACCACCTCTGTAGAAAATACTTAGAGATCTATAAAAACCATCTAGAGTTCATAAGCAAAATTAGCAACATAGTGTGGTCCAAACGAAGATACTTTGATGATATTAATCTGCTCTAGCAATAAACAAAGAAAATTAGCATTGATTAAAAAATACCATTTGCAGTAACATCCAAAACCAACATATATTAGGAATAAACTTAGAAAGCTAACTGTATTCAAAGAAATTGGTCACTGGCAAAAAAAAAAAAATTAAATTCCTAATCTAGTAGATATTTGTCTGTGGGCAAATGTTTAGGTTCAGTTCTGTATAAGTTGAGTAGTAGATTCAATGTATAAGTTCAGTAGTAGATTCAACGTAATACAAATCAAAACTATAGCTCTACTTTTTGTAAAATTTGCTACAACTGTTTTAAATTTTCTAAAACAAATTTTTACTTGTGTTATTAGTATCTATTTAATTCCCTCAATGTTGCCAAAAAAGTAAAGCTTGAAAATAAAAGTTATATTGCTTTGCAAAACGTAAGTCATATATATATGTATGTATGCATATGTGTGTGTACACAAAAATATTAAGTTGAGCCTAATTATTTTGAAACAAATCATAGTCTTTATTATTATTTTTTTTTATTTTTCCAAGACAGGGTTTCTCTGTGTAGCCCTGGCTGTCCTGGAACTCACTCTGTAGACCAGACTGGCCTCGAACTCAGAAATCTGCCTGCTTCTGCCTCCCAAGTGCTGGGATTAAAGGTGTGTACCACCACCACCCAGCATCAGTCTTTATTTTTAAAATCAAGTCTTTACCTTGGGATATTTTTCATTGAAAGAAAATTGTCAAGAGTTCATGCCTTTAATCCTAGCCCTGGGTGGGGGTGGGGGTGGGGGGAAGCAGATACATCTCTATGAGTTTAAGACTTCCATGTGCGTGCCTTGGTATGCATTCTGTCTTCTCTACCTTCCATATACAGACATATACAAAATAAAATAAATGTCATAATAAAGTATACTGTTATGCATTAGAGCTCAACACTTAACCCAAAGTCTGTATATGGAAGGTAGAGATGACAGAATGCATACCAAGGCATGCACATGGAAGTCTTAAACTCATAGAGATGATGAAGTGCCAGAATCAACTTAAAAGAGGAAAAAGTCTTGTTTTCTTTTTTTTTTTTTCTGTTTTGATTTGTTTTGTTTTTGATTGGCTTTTGCATTTAAAGATTTTTAACTCATGGTTGGCCACTTCATCATTGCAACAAAACTCACTTTTGTACTACACCTACCACGCCATTCAGCAGTTTTCTTGTTTCACACACATTTTAAGAGACATGTCTTAGTGCTGTATTGCTGTGAAGATACACCATGACCAATGCAACTCTCATAAAAGAAAACCTTTAACTGTTGGTTGCTTATGGTTTCAAAAGAATAGTTGATTATCGTGGCAGGAAGCCTGGCACTTGGCAGGCAAACATAGTACTGGAGAACTAGCTCAGAGTCACAGTCTGGACTCACGGTCATCAGGAGAGAGAGAAACCCTGGGCCTGTCATGGACTTTTTGAAACCTCAAATCCTACACCAAGCGACACACTCCTTCCAACAAGGCCATGCCTCCTAATCATTTTAGATAGTGCCATCCTCTGGTGATCAAACCCCCATAGACGCGATGTCTGATAAAGGACTTTTATTACGGTCTTATAGAGATTGTTCAAGAGTTAAGTGGGTATCATGCTCCCTCAGGGGACCCTGGGTAATTCTGAGCACCTACATCCAGCAGTTCACAAATGCCATAACTCCAGATCTAATGCTCTCTTCTGGCCTCCATGATGGCCACTTGCACACATAGGTAGTTCTCTCTCTCTCTCTCTCTCTCTCTCTCTCTTTCTCCCTTCATATTCCCAAACAATGTTTTTTTCTTAAAAAAAAAAAAAACTTTACAGGAACAAGAATTGGACACAAATGTGAATAACCATACTCATCTATATGTGAAAATATACCAATATAGCAAAGATCTATTTATTTGGGTAATAGTTAAACTGTGATATATTCCCACATGGAATATAGCTTCATAATTTAAAAAAAGAATCTAAAAACTAGACTACCAAGCAACATAGTTAAATTATAAAAATAATATATTAAACCCAAGAAGCCTGACACAAAAGTGTACATATTATTTCATTTCAATTTTACCAAATTCTGGAGGAGACAGAATTAACCTATAGAAACAGAAAAGAAGTCAATGGAGCCTTTGGTGTTCAAGACTACATCTGACTTCAAAAAGGCTCAGGGGATGCCTCTAGAGTAATTGAAACATTCTGAGTCTTGATTACACTTGTGCCCAGTTGTATACATTTGTCAAGATTCATTAAACTATACAGTGTAAGTGTGTAGATTTTGTTGCACACAAATTATGTCTCTGTAGACTTGATTAAGACAGTCTATTTGAGGACATGGTCCAGTTACATAAAAGACGACGTGAAATAAACTCATAGGTAAAGTAACTGCCAATGGGAAAATGTGGTGCTAGATTTTAAATATAGAGAAGCATCCATTTAAATATACTCTAGAATTTAGTGTCTATATAGTCATTTCGTTATCAATATTGAAAGGATATGGCTAGTAAAACGATTCAGCAAGGTAGTCAAATGCAAATTTAATATTCTAAATGTCATTGCTTTGCTACCTACAAATAAAAATTATAATGAAACAGCACTTAAAGTATCAACCCCAAAGCAGATAAAGGTCTCTTTGAAATCCGTGTGTAAAGAAATAAAAGGAACTTTCGTAGAAATATTTCAGGACTCCACTGTGGAACATAAGTTAGACATGAAGAAAATAAGACTATTCTGTTTGTTGCCTACCCTACAAAGAGCCTCTAAATTGTGAGGTTTCGGGTATTTGGCTGTGGATTTCCTGGAGTTTAGCTGGCCCGAGAGAAGCACAGCTGGGCAGAATTGTTTGGCTGTATAATTTTCAGGGTGGATTCAGCTGCTTCTTTGAGTTAGCAACGAAGAAGAATCTGTTTTTCTGGGACCTGAAGTCCAGCTGCAAACTGTACTTCTGATGACAGAGCTGCATGCTCATTTAGGGGCAGCCTGGTGGTTCAACAGCATTTCAAATTCAATTGTGATTCTCGTGCTGCAGATCAGCCATGGAGTGCTGGCCTAGCATGTGCGAGACTCAGCCGTGCAAACCTTAGCGACAAATGTGGCTTCTTCTCCTTAGACGTCATCCGACAAAGAAATCCACATTTCTATAACTGATGTCAGTGAGAAAGGAAAATTGTTCTCTTCCTATAGAGGATTTGGAGAGTTTGCAAAATCATGTGAACACATTGTTAATGTGTAGGATGTTTGTCCTCCCCAAAATACACTACAGTCTTCACCCCTCCAACTGATTATGGTAAGATGTGAATCCTTTGTGAAATAACTAAGTTTGCATGAGTATGTAAGGAGGAAGTCCTGTGATGAGATCTGTCCGTATAAGAAAATCAAATGCTAGAGACTGTAGCTCAATGACAAGGTGTTCACTGAGCATACATGATGTCCTGGTTCCCCAATACGGGGAGAGAGAGAAAGAGAGAGAGAAAGAGAGAGAGAATGAGAATGACCAAAGACTGAAAGATTGAAGTTACCCATGAGACGTTAGAGTCACTCAATAGTGCTTTTTAAGAAGACACAAACTTGACAATATGGGAAAGAACATTAATGCTTTAGCCTTTAAGACAAGGTAAGAAGCATATCTTCACCAGGAATTGAATCTGTTTTGCATCTTGAACTTCCTAACATCTAGAACTGGAAGAAAATACATTTGTCATTTTGTCATGGTACCACAAGTGGACTAAGATGGGATCTCACTACAGAGCTAGGTGAAAGAAATTGGCCAACGATGCAATTCAGTAAAAGGCTTGCCTCAGTTTTGGACAGAAGGCGCTAATCACCTTGGCAGCCTGAAGTAACTCACACAAAACTTTGATGCTCCTCAGGGGAAGAGGAGACTAGGATGTCCTGAACTGAACCTGGAAAGCCAATGCCAGCAGGCAGGAGAGAAGTTGCGTGACTTTGTAGGCTTTGCAAGCTGAGTGCCATGCTTTAACGGGGGTTGGGGGGAGGCAAAACACAAACCAAACCAAACAAAAGACAAAACAAAAGAAAAAAGCAAAATAGGCTGGTGAGATGGCTCAGTGGTTAAGGACATCTTTCTAAGGTCCTGAGTTCAATTCCCAGCAACCACATGGTGGCCCATAATCATCTATAAACATCCATCTGATACATCTGCTGGAAAGTAGGGGTGTTTGTAGACAGAGCACCCCTACATTTAAAAATATACATAAAGAAAAAAAAGCCTGCTTCAGTAACACTTCGGTGGGATATCATGGTCCCAAAATACTTAATTTAGATAGCGTGTGAGTATGCATGTTTTGGATAGAGGGACGAAAATGCACCTAACCACATTTGCGTTTATGTTTATCTTTCTATTTTTAAGATGGTCATTAGTAAAATCTGTATGCACGTAAGAAATAGACAGATTTTGCATTTCTCGTCACAGAGCTCAACTTTCTAATCATATGAGTCATAATTAGGAATAAAAATAAATCAATTATGTAAAAGCAGTTTCTACCATTGGTTTACAGAGAAGTTGTAAAGGCTGTACAATGGGTATTAAACAAAACTGAGGCCAGCTGAAGGTAAGGAGAGATGCCCAGTCCCCTAAATGCCAGGGGACTGGGTGTGGGTGTACAGGACAGGGACCTGGAACTCTTCCTCAAAGTCTTTCATACCAACAACCTGAAGATCTAGCACCATTCGGTTCTTGAAATGCAGCCACCCACCCACACCAGACAGTGAAATTCTCCACACCGGAAGTCAGATGGCCAGGACATGCATGAGAATAAACATGACCCTAACTCACAAATATGTGTTTGCTGTATAGAAGCCAGGCCGCTGCAAAATAGCATTCCAAAACAAATCGATACAGATATCACACAATCTAAGCTTGAAGTAAGCAGCAGCTTAGCAACCGGATGTGAGGTGAGAGGGTAGAAGCCGACAGTATCAGTATCAGTTGAATTTGCAAGACTGATGGTGAAGGCACTGTGTTACTTAGTAGAATCGGCACATGCTGTCATTAGTTGGAGCTTGGGAATACACTCCCATGGGAAGTGCAGAAGTTACAGCTTTCTGAATAGTAGCAAGACATTTTTCCAACTGTTCACTCCTCTGAAACAAAGGATGAAGTTACGGACAGTTCCCATGTACTCTTTGATCAAGTTCTTTCTCCAACTTGAAATAACTTCTCCACTTCAGGTACCACAGGGGCTTCCTGTATTCAACATTTGCCCGAGATCCCTTTGACTGAGTTTTGGTCCATTTACCCAGCCTCTCACTTTTCAGTGTTTTCTACCAACTGGGAACATTTGATGTTGTTCTATACATCTGTCTGATGGTTATTAATGGATGTTAGGTAACTGCATTGCTGGTAATCAAACCAGAGATTTTATGTGTTGTAGACAGGCACCTTGCCTCTGAGCAACACTTCTAGCCTTGTGCTTCAGGCTAGAATTCAGAAACTTTGAATTTCTAGACATGAGCATTTGTATTTTTAATCTCAGTTCACTACAGTTTTGAATTAGCATCTATCGTGCATAATATATAATTCAATACTTTATGTACTCAAGAAATGTCAGTGGAGCCGGGCGGGGTGGTGCACGCCTTTAATCCCAGCACTTGGGAGGCAGAGGCAGGCAGATTTCTGAGTTCGAGACCAGCCTGGTCTACAGAGTGAGTTCCAGGACAGCCAGGGCTATACAGAGAAACCCTGTCTCAAAAAAACCAAATCCAAAAAAACAAACAAACAAAAAAAAAAAAAAAGAAAAAAGAAAAGAAAAAGAAAAGAAAAGAAAAGAAAAGAAATGTCAGCAGAAAAAACCCTCTGGCATTGTAATAGCACATTGTCAAAATTGCTAATCATGCTTCTCCAAAGTGAGATAAAGGACTATCAGGTTCTGAAAAAACTTCAAAGGCAACTTTAGAAATGGAAAACCCTAGCCTTACTTAACTCTAGACCTAATTCAGTGAGATTCTTGGTGATGCCCCCAAACCAAGATTTAAGTAAGCATTTGTGAATGATTATACTATATAGCAAAGAACTGTTATAGGATCTATTATGCCCACAGACATTTAATCTAATAGATACTTATATGTCTAAGTAATTATTAAACATCTAATTATTTATTAGATCATAGAGAGTATAGAAAGAAGTCAGATAAGGGGTTGGGGTGATAGGCTAATCTGTAAAGTACTAATCTTTCAAGCAAGAAGACCTGAGTTCAGTCCACAGAGCTTACATAATCCTGGTAGAGATAGGTGGATCGCCAAGACTCCCTGGCTCTACCAGACACAGCCTAATGAAAGACCTTCTTTCAAAAAATGAAGTAGAGGAAATAAAAATATCTAAGAAGTGAGAAGTGACAGTCACATTTGTACTCTGGTCTCTTAATGCATGAGTCCACAAGTACAGATGAGCATAACACACACACACACACACAAAGAGGAGAGAGAGAGAGAGAGAGAGAGAGAGAGAGAGAGAGAGAGAGAGAGAGAAGAGAGAGAGAGAGAGAAATGGCCTTATCACCAATAAACTTAATATTTGGTACATGAAAGGGAAAAGAGATAGACATTATCCATCATATAATGCAGCAGAACAGAACAAGCACTATGTAAGATTAAAAACAAACTTGCAGGGAAACACAACTTTAGAAAGCTATGGGACAGACGAGAAACTAGATCAGCCTCAAAACATAGGGGCCCGCTTCCCTTATAAAAAGTAACTGAATTCTAAGCTGTACAGAAGAGTTAAAGGAGGTTTAAACTGAAATCCCCTGTAGTACCACAATGTTGGGAAAATAATTCTTAAAAAGAAAGGAGCCCACACCAAATCAAAACACAAGAATTATCCGCAAGATATTTGAAACCAGAAGTTGATTGATTCTACCTGAGCTATAATCCAGTCTGGGTAAATTGCAGTAATCAGTCCCATTCAGTTCCTGTATAACAGGAAAAGAGAGCTAGCTGTCTCTGGGAACAATTAGCAGTAATGGCGGTCTGTGCTGCTTCACGTACAATTTCTAGCACATAATAAAAACTCAAAAGACAAAGAGGCAGAAAATTGCTACTGAAAACTAAAGGGGAAAAAATGAAAATAGAAAGCCGAGGGACGATCAAGATTATAGGCAATTAACATAGAATGTTTTTAAAATAAATTAAATTTAATTAGTATAAAATAAGACAACATGTATAGAAAAAAAGGAAGAATTTTAATAAAGAGCTGAAGTCTAGAAAGTTAAATAAAAAAACAGGGGAAACTATTCACTATGCAATAAGTGAGTTTATGTCATAAAACTGGAAAGTACAATATATAAAATTAACATTGCACCGACTAGCTGAATTACTGCAGAAGACAGGAATACAGACAAGATCGGTAAGCATGAAGGTCTGACACAGTTGTTGCAGGGTTGTGTAGAGACCTAGGTGGGAAAGAAAGGGAAAGAACAGGATAGAAACTCTCTGAAGTTTAAGGTGCAGAAATTTCATTAACTGATGAAAGGCATGCAGCTGCAGGGTCTAGGATCTCAAGAAATTCCAAGAAACAGGAAGAAAAGAACACAGTAAGTCCAGGATACTAATACTGTCTAAAACAAAAGCCAAGAGACATTCACAAAAGAAAGTAGGAGAAAGGAACCATTCATTACATTGAAGGCGTTAACAACAAAACCGACAACTATTTTTTCAAAGTAAAATTCAAAAGACCTGAATTCAGTTCCTACACACATAGAAGGCAGCTCACAATTACCTAACTCTAAATGCAAGTGATCTGATCTCCTCTCACGGCTTCTGTATGTATGTGGTACACATAAACTCACAGACACTCACACATGCATATATACATACTCATAAATAAAAATCTTTTAAAATAAACTAAAAGGAGAAATGGTTTAAAATTTTATACTTGAGAAAAATATTCAAAATGAACGTGAAATGGAATATTTGGACACAAACAAAGTTTGAGATCTTTGTCAGCACATCCAGACTACAAGATGTGCCAAAAGAAGTAATTCAGGCTGAAATAGGCTGCAACAAGATACATGATTAGAAATACAGAAAAGCACGAAGCCCATCACACAAAATAGAAATAAGGCGCCAAAGACATATAGATTAAATCAATAACAATGCTTCTAGTATATGTAACAAATATAGAAATAATGCCTCTGGTGGCCACACCATGAAAAGCTAGAGAGTCATATATGTAGTTTTAAAGCATGGAAAGATTATTCATATAAAAGATATATGCAAAAAGTTAAAAGACATATGTTGAGGCAATTTTAATGTCATGCTTGTGTGTGTATGTGTGTGTAGATGTCAGGTGTGTTCATGTGTATGTTCACATGTCACAGAGTGTGCAGGCAAGACAGGGAAAAACTTCTGGGAGTTGGTTCTTTCCACTATGTTGGACCCAGGGAGCAAACTCAGCCAGATAACTTAATGACATCTACCTTTATTATTTGAGCCATTCAATCAAATGATAACCATATATCTATAATTTGTAATCTATAACCTATAATTTTGAATCCACATATCTATATGTCTATACATCTATGCATCTTTTTTTAGATATTTATCGATCTGTATATCTAGATATTTATAACTATACACATATCTATCTGCATACCTATATCTCATCTATATATCTATATCCATATCTTTCTGTCTGTCTGTCTATCTATATCAAGTTCCTCAGATAATTGAGGAACTGTATACAATGAATGGAACAAAGCTTAAAACTAAACAAGAAGATGGCATATAATGGTGAGAATACCATGTAATTCTAAAATTCATGTATAAATTTAACACAAAATGCAATAATTTTAGAAAGTATAACCTTTAGAGTATCACTTTGTAGGCCTGGGATGTAGAGTGCTTGCCTGGAATGTGAGAGGCTATAGGTTCTATCCCTTATATCTCAAAAAGTTAAAAATAAGAATAAAAAGGTTGTCTATGTCATGAAATGACTTTGTGTCCTGAGCTACATGAGCATGCAGCAAAAAACTCCATGCATGAGAAAGAACAAACTTGTACCAAACACTCCACCCAAGGCCTCTATATCTGAACATCTCCCAGTTTCCAGACATATGAGGGAAAAATATTGTTTATAAATTCCCAACTTTGTTGTTCCAGTCTGAGCCAGTGCTCTGAGCAGACCTTGGGCACTAACTCTGCACCAAGTCCCACAACATCCAGAAGAAGCTCACCTCCCAGGATCAAAGCTGAAAAGGCCACAATATCTGCCCCAACAGTGCAATACCTTGATGTGACTCTAACCAAGTGAATGATCTGTAGGACACAAACTTTAAGTCTCTGAAGAAAGAAATCAAAGATGATCTCAGAAGATGGAAAGATCTCCCATGCTCATGTATTGGCAGGATTAATATAGTAAAAATGGCCATCTTGCTGAAAGCAATCTACAGATTCAATGCAATCCCCATGAAAATTCCAACTCAATTCTTCATAGAGTTAGAAAGAGAAATTCTCAAATTCATTTGGAATAACAAAGAACCTAGGATAGCAAAAACTATTCTCAACAATAAAACAACTTCTGGTGGTATCACCATCCCTGACCTCAAGCTGTAAATAGTGATAAAAAAAAAACTGCATGGTATTGGTACAGTGACAGGCAGATAAATCAATGGAATAGAATTGAAGACTCAAAAATGAACCCACACATTTATGGTGACTTGATCTTTGACAAAAGAGCTAAAACCATCCAGTGGGAGAAAGACAAAATTTTCAACAAATGGTGTTTGTTCAACTGGAGGTCAGCATGTAGAAGAATGCAAATTGTTCCATTCTTATCTTCTTGTACATAGCTCAAGTCCAAGTGGATCAAGGACCTCCACAAAAAAAAAAAAAAAAAAAAAAAAAAAAAAACAGATACACTGAAACTAATAGAAGAAAAAGTGGGGCAGAGTCTTGAAGTGGGCACAGAGAAAAATTTCCTGAACAGAACACCAATGTTTTATGCTCTGAGATCAAGAATCAACAAATGGGACCTCATAAAACCGCATAGCTTCTGTAAGACAAAGGAGACTGTCTTTTTTTGTTTTTCATTTTTTGGATTTGGTTTTTTCAAGACAGGCTTTCTCTGTATAGCCCTGGCTGTCCTGGAACTCACTCTGTAGACCAGGCTGGCCTCGAACTCAGAAATCCGCCTGCCTCTGCCTCCCAGAGTGCTGGGATTACAGGCGTGCACCATCACCGCTTGGCAAAGGACACTGTCTATAGGACAAAATGGCAACCAAAAGATTAGGAAAAAAAAATCTTTACTAATAGTACATCTGATAGAGGGCTAATATTCAATATATATGAAGAACTTAAGAAGTTAGACTCCAGAGAATCAAATAACCCTATTAAAAATGGCGTACAGAGCTAAACAAAGAATTCTAAACTCTGGAATATGGAATGGCTGTGAAGCACCTAAAGAAAAGTTCAACATCCTTAATCATCAGGGAAATGCAAATCAAAACAACCCTGAGATTCCACCTCACACCAGTCAGAATGGCCAGGATCAAAAACTCAGGGGACAGCAAATGCTAGAGAGGATGTGGAGAAAGAGGAACATTCCTTCATTGTTGGGACTGCAAGCTGGTACAACCACTCTGGAAACCAGTCTGGTAGTTCCTTAGAACATTGGACATAGTCTTACCTGAGGATCCAGTTATACCACTCCTGGGAATATACCTAAAATATTCTCCAACATGTAACAAGGACACATGCTCTACTATGCTCATAACAGTAATAACAGTATAACCAGAAGCTGGAAAGAATCCAGATTTCCTTCAACAGTGGGATAGATAGATTTAGATAGTTGAGTAGTACTCCATTATGTAAATGTACTACATAAAATATAGCACATTTACATAATGGAGTACTACTCAACTATTAAAAACAATGAATTCATGAAATTCTTAAGCAAATGGATGGAACTAGAAACTATCATCCGGAGAGAGGTAGCCCAATTGCATGGGTTCACACATGGTATATACTCACTGATAAGTGGATATTATCCCAAATGCTCAGAATACCCAAGATACAATTCACAGATCACAAGAAGATCAAGAAGAAGGGAGTCCCAAGTGTGGCTGCTTCGGTCCTTCTTAGAAATGGGAACAAAATACTCATGGAAGCAAACACAGAGACAAAGTGTAGAGCAGAGACTGAAGAAAAGGCCATCCAGAGACTGTCCAACCTGCAGTTCCATCCCATATATAGTCACCAAACCCGGACACCATTGTGGATGCCAAAAATGCATGCTGACAGGAGCCTGAGATGGATGTCTCCTGGGAGGCTCTATCAGAGCCTGACAAATACAGATGGGGATCCTTGTAGCCAACCATTGGACTGAGCACAGAGTCCCCAATTGGGTCCCCAATGGACAAGTTAGAGAAAGGACTGAAGGAGCTGAAGGGGTTTGTAACCCCATAGGAAGGACAACAATATCAATCAACCAGACTCCCCCCCCCCCCACCCAGAGCTCCCAGGACTAAAGCACCAATCAAAGAGTACACATGGAGGGACCCATATGGTCCAGCTGCATGTGTAGCAGAGGATGGCCTTTTTGGGCATCAATGGGAGGAGAGCCCCTGGGTCCTGTGAAGGCTCCATGCCCCAGTGTAGGGGAATTCAAGGGTGGGGATGCAAGAATGGGTGAATGAGGGTCAGAACACTCTCACAGAAACACGGGAAGGTGGATGAAATAGGAGGTTTGGGGCCAGCACAGGAAACTGGAAAAGTGGAAAACATTTGAAATGTAAATTTAAAATATCCAAAAAAATAAAATAAATAAATAGATAATAAATTCCAACTTTATGGTATTTTATTATATCATAAACTAAAATATAGTAGATTTATTGGAACTATATCAGCAATCACAGTGAACCTAGAACAACTTCCTGACCCATGTGTATTGATAGTGAATTCCAAGCCAGCAGGGTTACAAAGCATGAGGATGTCTCACAACACAAAATAAATAAAAATAAACTGAGAGTAAGGATGATTTTTCAATGGCCCAGATGCATTCTATTCATGACAAAATCACAATAAAATATGAAACGTGATGATCTGAAGGGAACTTATCGATAAATACATACGATGTAAATATTAATGGCAGGTCAGGCAGCGTGGCCAAAGGCTGATGAGTGAGCAGGGAGCTAAGTGGTCCCTGTGCTGAAGTTGTGCATCTTCTGAAGTCAGTGATCAAAGGGCAGAGTGTTTTCATGTCTGGTCTGGGGACACTACATGAACAAACATTCCAATGCGGGCTTTCCAGGAAGAAAGGGGATAAAAAGCATAGAAAAAAACTGTTTAAAGAAACAGCAATGAAACGTTTCATGTCATGAAAAAATGTGAATAATCAGGTGATCGAGGCTCAAAACACACACACACACACACACATACAAACACACACACACACACAATTGTAATCAGTAAAGCTCCATTGAAGGGCTATTATAGTTAAACTATCAAAAATATAAGCAAGGAAGGTTCTAAAAACAGTGAGAGAAAAGCATCAAATCATTTTTAGCAAAGTCCTTTATCCAAGCTTTTCAACAGAAACCTACAGCTTGCCAGAAAATAGGGTAAACTAGGAGGGGGGGAGGGGCCTGCCAAGAGGAATACTCAATTCAACAAAGCTTAAAAAAAGCTAACCTTCTGAGGGGAAGAAGAAAGGCTTAGTGTGGTGGTGTGTGACTGCAAAGCTGACTGCTTGGGAGGTAAAGACAAGGCGACCACCAACGAAGCTACACAAAAGAACCAGAAGAAAATTAGTGCAAGAGAAAGCCTTTACTTCGAAGTGGTAGCCTTGACTACGGATAGATTAACTTACTTATTTAAAAGATATAGGCTGGGTGGATGCATTTAAGACTTAGTGATGTGCCTCATGCAAACAAAATCAAATAAAACTTCACTATTGAAAGAACACATAAAGTACAAGTGCAGGGAGAGGCAGACAGGCAGAAAGACCAAATTATAGGTCAGCATCTCCAATGAATATATATGGAAAAATTCTCATACAACTGCTACATTTTACTATGTATGGAGACACACCCTGATTGTCCCAGTCTACTCAAGAGGCTGATCAGTGTATTCACGACCAGCAAATCAAAACTGACAACATATAAAATTTTTGTACACTGTAACGATGACAATAACTCAAGGAATGCAAAGATGGTTGACATGCATGTTAATAAACATAATATATCACAATAATTATTGTAAAAGCAGAAGTCACATGATTCACGGATCCAACCATCTACAGAACAGCCAGTAAGCCGTTAAGTACCCTACTGCAATTTTTGTAGTCTCCCACAGACCAGTCAGGAGCTTGCCCACTGACCTCTCTGGCATCTCATGACTCTTCAGTGAATTCAGACCCACTCTGTTGGCTGCTACTGAGGCTTCCTCTCCATTAGCTAAGCAATGTCAGGAAGAAATGTGTTTTAGCTGCTGCTGGCCTCAAGTAAGATTGTTATAGCAAGTTTCAGCTCCAGTCCTAGAATTCTCCTGACTGTTCAGTGATTTAGATACAAATGTGGTGTGAAAATGCCACAAAAATGCATCTACAGTCCTACAGCCCAGGTGGTTGTCATGTTTGACACCACTATTCTGAAGTTCAAATGGGCCTTCACCTTGATTCATCAAAACAGAGATGGTGGCTCTGGCAAGAAGACTGGCAGGATGGTCCTTCTTCACTGGGGAAGCGTCCAACAAATGGCTCTCTAGATGAGGTCCCGTGCACTGCACCACAGTTCTCAGTGTTTGGTGAGAGTTTCAATGGCATACACCTCAGATGTCCTCAGAAGTGCTTCAGCTAGCTTCCCACCACTCAGGAATATTACCGAAGCTGCTGAGAGCCATGACACTCACTTTACTGATAAGAAGCCTCTATTGACAAAGGGGGTTTCAGTGGTACCAGCTGCTCTCTTTGGGTCACGACCCCTTTGGAGATCAAATGACCTTTTCCCAGGGTTGCCTAAGACCATAGGAAAACACAGATATTTACACTACTATTCACAACAGTAACAAAGTTACAATTGTGAAATAACATGGTGACATGGGGTCACCAAGACATGAGGGCTACAGTAAAAAGTCACAGCATCAGGAAGACTGATCAGGAAGGAACTCACATCCTTAGACTGAGACAGAAGAACTTCTAATCGTAAACACACATTTTTTGGTGCCACTGGGGTATCTCTGAGACGGTCTCATAGCTCTACTGTGCCCCTTAGCTGTATAGCTTATTTGTTAATGCTTTGCATAAATTTTCAGCCAATTTGGGAGCATATGTAGTTTTTTTCCAATGAGACTAGAAATGGGTTGGTAACTTCTGTAAGAAAGGTAGAAAAAAAGAAAGGTAAAAAAATGTAGAAATGTTTAAATTAGTGCTGGTTTTCCTGCTTCAAATAACTGTAGTTCACACAGTCATAATTTTTTTTAGAGTAAGCTATTCACTCATTTTTTTCTGAACTACAGTTAAACTTTATGCTTATAAAATGTGATTTCTACCAAGAAAATAAAATTCATTTAAAAAAATGGATTATTCTGGAGGGTATTATATTAGGTGACTCAGACAAAAAAAAATAGAGTCAAATTCCCTTCATGGTCAAAATTCTAAAGATATTAGATATTGAAGAAATGCTTGTACTCAGAGTGGAGCCATATGTGGTCAGAGTCTTATAATATAGTATCTGATACAGGATAGAGTCAGGAATGTCACAGAAATAAAATAAGAGAAAATAGAAGTGTAAAAGCAAGAAAACTACCCTTAATGTAACCTTAACTATGGAAAAACCTACGGATTCCAGGTGTTGAAACTAATGAATTCAGTCAAGTTATCATACACAAAAATCAACATTTAATCAGTAATATATTTTATACACCTGTAAAAACTTGCTGAAAAGGTGAACAAGAGAATAACTTCATCTATGATACGGAGGAAAAAAATAGTAGCCTGTGTGACTAGGGTTAACTGAGACAAAGGAAATAACTGATCTCTCCAATGCAAACACTGATGATAGGAATGGAGGAAAACACACAAAATCTAAACTCAAAACACACTTCAGACATGCAACCACCAAGACAGTAGAGTGCTACCATAAAAATGGACAGAATATTCAACCCAGAGATAAATCCATTCTTTTGCAGCAAATTGACTATTGACAATGTCAGCAAAAACCTATACCAGAGAAAGCAGAATGTGTCCGATAAAAGACCCTGGGACAATTGAGGAAAGTAAAACCCTTCCTTCTCTTATATGCTTAAAAAACAACTCTGAATGCCTCAGTGATGTAGGTAATTCCTGAATCTGTGAAATTACCACAGGAAAACATAGAAGAAACACTTCAGTTCCTGGACATGTGTAATGACGTTCTTAGTCAGTGTGGAGAGACACCATGACCATCACAACTCATATTTTAAGAAGGATTTAATTGGGATTTGCTTAAAGTGTCAGAGGTTTAGCCCCTTATCATCCTGGTGAAAAGAGGCATGATGGCAGACGTGGTGCTGGAGAGTAAGAATTTTTCATCTGGATTTGAAGGCCGGAGGCACAAAGAGACACTGGGTCTGGCTTGGGCTTCTGAAAGCTCAAAGTCCAGTGATGCACTTCCTCCTCATCAAGGCCACGTCTTCTAATCCCTTCAAAGAGTACCACTCCCTGGTGACCAAGTATTCAAATCCTATTTAAACCACCATGATGACTTTGGAATAAGACTCCGAAACATAATTAATAGAAGCAAAAATAAAGAACTGGGATTATATCCGACTAAAGCTACACAGTGAAGGGAATAAGGGACAGAATAAAAAGACAACATATAAAATAGGACAAAATATTTCCAAACTACACCTTTAATAAGGCATTGGTGTTCAGAATGTATAAGGAAGTCAAACCAAGAGCATCTCACACACATAAGTAATAGAATTTCAAAAGCAGAGAAACCTCCACAGACATTTCTTGAAAGAAGAAATAAAACTTGCTGACAAGTACATTAAAAACAGTTAATGTCACTAACCTTCACATGAATCAAAACCACAATATGATATCACCTAAGAATATTATGGAGAAGACAAAAAAATAGGAGCTTGGAGAGATGACCAAGAAATTATGAATTTTACTACTATTGAAGATGACCTAAGTTATTCCAAACACCCATGCCAGACAGTCCATGACTATCTATAATTCCAGACTCAGAGGACATATCACAGACACTTATACACACACACACACACACACACACACACTCATAGTAAAGATAAAATAATATTTTTTAAAAGGCACACACAGTGCTAGCAAAGAAGAATTGGACACTTTCATCACATTGGTGGGAATATAAGTTTGTTTGGCCATTATGGGAAAAGTATTAATGTTTTTCAAAACCTAAAATCAAACACCTGTATGATCTGTAGTTCTATTAGTAGTTATATAACCCGAGGAAGTAACATAAACGCATGTTGAATAGACACCTGTCCCTCAATGCTACTAGTGCCAATCACAATAACCAGGACTGGGAATCAGCCTAGGTATCCATCAGCAAATGTTGAGAGTATGTGGTATATATACATGATTAGATATCATTCTACTATACCAAATAATAAAATTGTCTTTTGCTACAAAATGGATAGAGTCATAGGATGCTAGTAAGATAAATCAAACCCCCAGAGGCAAATAATGTGTACTTTCTCTCCCGTGGAAACTAAAACAAGTTGATCCGCATGTAGAGCAGTGATTCCTAGAGGCTTGGAAGGAAGCTGGATAATGGGCAACTGGCAGAGATGTAGTTGTTCCCCCCTCTCTTAATTGGATATTTTTTCAAATGTTATCCCCTTTCCAGGTCTCCCCTCCAGAAACCCCCTACCCCATGCCCCCTGCCCCTGCCTCTATGAGGGTGCTCCTCCACCCACCCACTTCCTCCTTCCACCGGCCCTGGCATTCCCCTACACTGGGGTATTGAACCTCTTTAGGCCCAAGGGCCTCTCCTCCCACTGATGTCCAACAATGCCAATCTCTGTGGCATATGTGTCCGGAGCCATGGGTCCTTCCATGTATACTCTTTGGTTGGTGGTCCAGTCCCAGGGAGCTCCAAGGAGTCTGGCCAGTTGATACTGTTGTTCCCTCCATGGGGCTGCAAACTCCCTCAGCTCCTTCAGTCCTTTTTCCAATTCCTCCATTGGGGACTCCATTGTGGATGCTAAGAAGTGCTTGCTGACAGGAGCTTCATATAGATGTCTCCTGAGAGGCTCTACCAGAGCCTAACAAATACAGAGATGTAGTTCTTGTTATAGTTATTGTGAAGAATAGAGAGGAGTTCAGAGGTTCAAACACAAAGGAGGAAATGAATTGCCTGGAATTTTGCCAGTACACATTGCAGGTCTTGTACACGTTGACCTCTCAAAGTCCCATCATGGATGCTGCAGAAGCTCATGTGACCTGACCCTCTCCTTGAAGAGTTTTATTTTCTGCTAGCAGAAAATTTCCCTTCCTCATATAAACAACCTTCCACCTATGCTCATGAAAGGAATCCTAATTAAATATAGTGATTCATAACTATATGTACACAAAAACAGAAATAATAACAATAACAACAACTACACCACACACAAGTGAAGGTAAGAGGAGTATTTGTTGAAAAAAATAAAAGAATTTTGCAGGAGAGAGAGAGTGGCTAAGTGAACAATCAGGATTGAATATAACCAAAATAAGAACACACACACACAAACACACAAACACACATTCATTCCATGTGTGCATACACACACACATACACACACATACACACACATCATCACCAATAACAACAACAATAACACACAAACACACACAGAGAGAAAGTAAGAGGCAGACCTGTTGAAAAGAAGAATTGACTAGATATATAATATTGAAATTGTGAAAGAATAAAGAATCCTAAAATCATATTAAAAGGAAAATACAACCTCTCTGAACATTTGAGATAAAGCAAAGAGAGTTTTATCAGTAACTGCATGACAAAATGAGGAATATCTCAAATAAATATATTAATGCATTAGATAGAGTGAAATAAGGAACTCATGGCAGACTTAATGCAGTTAATTGGTTCACGATGAAAGCACTGAAGAAACTGGGAATAAAAGGAAGTGCAGACCACATTATAGGAAGTGGAAGGATAGTCAAAGCACTCTCTGTCCCAGGAAATGGAGAAAAGTATCCATTCTTTCCACTTTTACTTATGCTTGAAGTCTTAGATCAAGAGGAGAAATAAAAAGACTCAGAGATAAAAGGAAAAAGAACTCAAATTGTTCTTCATCATTTATTATTCTATGGTAGAAAGAAATACAGATAGTGGCCGACTTCATGCACCGGAGAATACAAGAGCAGTATGGTAGCAAACAAAACATTCTTTGAAAAACAAACACAATGAACAAAGCACTAGCCCAACTAACCAAAAGAAGGAAGCAAATTAATGAAATTCGAAACAAGGTGGGAGACATTACAACAAATACCAATAAAATCCATCAGGCCCTGTGGAAATGTGGAAAATTTATAGTGAAAAGAGCTAGGAAATTGAGTGGTCATGAATAAGTTCCTAGATACATATGAGTTACCAAAATAAAATACAGCATGGCTTTGTTGGAGGAGATGTCACTGGAGGTAGATCCATTCCCAGTTAGCTCTCCCTGCTTACTGCTTGTGGATCAAGATGTAAGCTTTCCAATAATGGGTTAGTGCTTGGGGATCTCAAAGTAAGCTGCTGCATTGTTAAGCCCGAGTGCCATGCCCCCCACCCCCATCGTAATGGTTACACACCATAACCCTGTGACTCTATAAGGCCTACAGAAAATCTTCTATAAGTTGCTTTGATCACAGTGTTTTATCAAAGCAATAGAATACTAAGACACACATTCTCTGGTGAATTTAGAAAAAAAAATTCTCAATGAGATAATTTCAAAATAAGTGTAACAATTCATTAAAAACCTCATATACCATGATCACATTGTCTTCAACCCAGGGATGCTAGTTTAGTTCAATATATGCAATTCAAAAATATAATATATATATTATATACATATATGTTATAATATAAGAGGTTGGTCTACCCCACCCCCAATCCCACACACACAAAGAAGTGCCACTCAGCTACTAGGCCTCTCTTGCCCCTCACCAGGGGCCATATTAATGTCTGTAGCCGTGATACCATAAAGGACCATGCAGGTGTCCATACTCTACTGCAGCCTGAAGCCACATTGGCAGCTCCTCAGTGCCCCATCGGGTGGCCTGAGACACCTCTACACTGTCATCTCTCTGATGAGTCTCATTCCCCTCGGGAACAGTCTCAGATTGAGCTTCTGTCCCATAGCACACACCCTCCCCCCCCCCCATGTGTCTCTGTTCCTGCACTATGGGAAACCTCTCCACCAGACTCCTATTTCCTGCTCCTCTTCTAGGAGTCTCCCACCTCCTGCTTCCTTCGGACTTTTTCCATAAGGCCATAAAGATTTTCTGCTGCCTCACTGGAACCTGTTCTGTCTTCCTACTCTTTCTCATTTCCTTCTCCAGACTTCCCCATCTTCTTACCTCCTCGGACTCACAATCCACTAAACCTCATCTTCTTGGTCTTGTTGTTGTTGTTTATCTATTGTTTGTCTTTTTTTTCTGCAATATGACTTAGCCTCAATACAATTTGACAAAGAGTTTCAATGACCAGAAAATGGCACATTTGATTTCCAAATTTTCATGGTTTGTGACAACTTCTGCCATTGCACAAGCAAATGATACCAAAAAAATTAGCAATAATTTATCTCTAAGTTTTCTTTGCTCTCCATTTCCAAAAGGCCTTTACCTCTAAGCCTCTGCTCTCTCCTTATCTCTAAACTGTCTTTGCTCTCAGATCCTCCCCTGCCCTGATTCCTGGGTTCAGTCTTACAGAGATGTAAATGTTTCTTGAGTATGGAGAATGTTGGGAAATTTGTCAAATGTTTTACTCTCCAGAAAAGCTGGTTCCAAATTTTTAGTGTGCTCACTCTAGACCCAAGCATGCTTGCTTAAAGGTTTCCTACAAAGCCTCCGTCTTGGGTCAAGCTGTCCAACACCTGATGATGCAACAGGGATGAAGAAAATAGAACAACCCAGAGAACACTATGCCCTCAAGAACACCTACGAGGTAAACTATTTCCAACTGAGTTTATTATCGCTTATCTCCAAGGGAAATGTATGTTTAGTTCTCTGAATATTCCCCCTCCCAGCCTTTTCTTCGTTTTGTTTACTCAAATGTTTCCCCATTCAAGGGCCTGTATTTTTTTGAACCTTTCTTTATCTCATGATTTGTGTTACGATTAGAGTGTAGTTTAAAAATTCTGTTAAATTCTTAGCAAGAAATGTTAGTCTAAACTTGTAATAGAAATGGTTAATGATTTTAAAAAATCCATGTATAGATTACCTTAATTTGCTACAAATTACCATATATGAAAATTGGATTCAATGATTGTTTAGGAAAATAGTTTTGTTTTGTTTTGTTTTTTAATTCTAAAGATAGTTTGTTCTCTTTTATTTTCCCTGGACTAAAGAGGTGATGCCAGATATTTTGATATTTAAGATATTTTTGATAAATATGGATTTTTGTGTGATAAATTTTGTCCTAAGAGTAAAAAGCAGCAAATGAGGACAAACCATGAACGAGGCTGGTGGAAAATATCGCTTACAAATAACATACATTTGATGATTAAGACTTATAAATTTATAAGGTTATGCAGGTCTTTTTCAGGGTAACAGAAAGTGACTTAAAGATGTATGCTTATTTCCTTATGTTTTGCTAACTTTTTAAGCTTGGACTCTGGGGAAAGTGACTCATATTACAAGACATAATATTTTATAAAAGTAAACCATAAAAGAATATGGAAATGAGGTTGTCTATCTCTCTGTGGACTTTATTTATGATTTAAAGTTTCTTTTGATACTAAGTTATCTTCAATTAGAAATGATAAATTTTAAGGCTCAAAATCACTAGATAATGAATGGCCCTCAAAGTCTTCAGAGAGATCTGCTAAATGTGGTATTAAAGATGCTTGATGCAGGAGAGGAACAGGAAAAGTGGAAAGGCCTTCCCATATGTCTTAGGGACTTATTTCTATGAATAGACACCATGACCTTGGCAACTCTTATAAAGGAAAACATTTAATTGGGGCTGGTTTACAGTCCCAAGGTTTAGTTCATTATTGCCATAGAAGGAGGCATGGCGGCATGCAGACAGACATGGCGCTGAAGAATCGCTGAGTTCTACATCTGGATGGTAGGCAGTAGGGAGAAAAGAGTGAGGCACTAGGCCTGGCTTGAGCTTCTGAAACCTCAAATCTGTTTTGGTTTGTATTGTATTTTTGTTTTGGTTTGGTTTTGGTTTTCCAAAACAGGGTGTAGCCCTGGCTGTCCTGGAACTCACTCTGTAGACCAGGCTTGCCTCGAACCCAGAAATCTGCCTGCCTCTGCCTTCCAACTTCCAAGTGCTGGGATTAAAGGCATGTGGTACCATTGCCTGGCTTTAAAAGCTCAGATCTTGCTCCCAGTGACTCACTTCCATCAACAAGGCCACACCTCCTAGTGGTCCTACTTCCTACAAGCCAATGCGGGCATTTTCATTCAAACCTCCACACCATGATATACGGAGATACCAGCTTCTGGCCGAAGCCTTGAGGCCACCTCCACAGAAGACAGGGCAACAATAAATCCACATGGAGCTTGTCTTGAGTGCAGCAGCACTAGGTCACTAGGCAAAGAAGTGCACTTCACCGTTCCTACTGCCCGAACCCTGCACATAATGCAGGCAGGCCGACATGGCTTATTGGCAGTGGGCTACATCTTCTCCCTGCCTTGCCGAGGACCTTTCAGACCTTGGCCTGGTAGCTGAAGCCTGATACCCTGACCTGACAATGTAAGCTAATGTAGGCAACTAATGCTACTCTAAGACCTCAGCTCCCAGTATCCATGGAGCAACTTAGCAGTAAGAGATGACCTGTTCAGGTCATGGGTAAGTTCCTGTCATTTGTAATAGAAATGGGAGTACTTAGTCCATACTTCCTGATTACTCCAGTAAGTGTAACCTTCTCAGATCTCTGTGATGGACACAAATGGCAGTACCCACCAGCCCAGGACTGCAGGTCCTCTCCTCTGTTCCCTCTGGGGCCACCTGGTTGCTCTAAGTAGGGAATCACATACTTTCCTCATCATGCCTAGTTGCCCAATGCTCAATCTTGGGCATTAGCTTAGACTTTTATTGCTGTGAAGAAACACAATGATCATGGCAACTCTTATAAAGGAAAACCTTTAACTGGGGCTGGCCTATAGGTTCAGGGGTTTAGTGCATTATCACCATGGCATGAAGCATGACATCCTGCAGGCAGACATGATGCAGAAGGAGCTGAGAGTTCTACATCTTGATCCACAGGCAGCAGAAGGATACTCTGAGACACATTGGATGTGACACACTTCCTCCAACAAGGCCACACCCTCCCAATGTGCTACACCTATGGGTCAAGCACTGAAATACATGAATATATGGGGTCATTCCTATTCAAACCACCATGGGTAGAGATACCATAGTTAAATTACTACTCTTTTTCTTTTCATTCAACTCCTTCCAGATTTTTCTCTCTCCTTCCAGCCTCTAAAGAGACTCCTTATCTGTTAGCTAACAGTACTGCTTTATTCTAACCTCTTCTAGACTTTCTCATCGACTCTAAATTATGGAATACCTCTTCTGCTTCGGTGTCTTCCTATTATTCCTCATTAAGTTCCTACCCCAAGACATAATCTCCAACCTATGCAACTCTCAATGGTCTATCTCTTTAAATTAAGGACAGGGCCTTTGTGATGGTTTAAATATGCGTGGCACAGGGAGTGGAACTGTTGGGAGGTGTGGCTTGTTGGAGTAGGTGTGGTCTTGAGGATGTGGGCTTTAATATCCTTGTCCTAGCTGCCCAGGAGCCAGTATTCTGCTAGCAGCCTTCAGATGAAGATGTAGAACTCTCAGCTCCTCCTGAACCATGCCTGCCTGGACACTATCATGTTTCCACCTTGATGATAATGGACTGAACTTCTGAACCTGTAAGCCAGCCCCAATGAAATATTGTCCTTACAAGAGTTGCCTTGGTCATGGTGTCTGCTCACAGCAGTAAAACCCTAACTAAAACAGCCTTAAACCTACCCCACAACACCTTCTTAATAAGGTATTCTGAAGCCCATTCACTTACCCAATAACATCCTTATCGTGTCTGTCCCAGAGCCTGATGGTTTTGCCTGTCTGGTCAGGGACTGCAAGATTATTACTCAACCCATCCTTCCTACTCACACAGTGGTGGCTAACCTTTATATTCTACTTTTTCAGATTACTTCTTCTCCATCTCAGTTTACTGCTGTAGACCTTAAAGAGACATTCTTCACCATTCCTTCACACCCAGATTCACATGACCTCTTTGCATTTGCCTGGGAGGACCCTGACACCAGGACAGTACCTCAGTTTACTCAGACTGCCTTTCCCCCAGAGGTTCTGAGATAGCTCCCATTACTTCAGTCAGGCTCTGGCCACTGACCTCCTTTCTCTCCACTTTTCTCCAAGATGCTTAGTTCAATATGTAAATGACCTTCTGCTATACAGAGCCTTGCTCTCAATATCACAACAATATACTACTCAATATATAAAGTTTCTAGGAGGGAAGGGTACAGAGATTCTTCTTCCAAAGTTCAACTTTCAGTCAAGTAGCTAAGCTTTCTCTTATCCCCTAATTCAACCTTGGTGACAATAGCACCTGAAATCCCTACCAAAGAAGAAATTCTCTCCTTCCACAGCCTGGCAGGGATTAGAACCTTAGAACCTCTATCCCCAACTTTGCTCTTCTTGCTTTTTCCTTATAGGAAGCAGCCATGGTCCCCCTAACTAAGCCTCTAGATTCCTCTCTGCCTGCTTTCCCTCACTTCTGAGGCACGCGCTTACAGGACCCTGCTCTGGCTCCTGCGGGCCTCATCAAACCTTATCCTGTATACTCTAGAAAACTGGAGAACGATTCTGGGCATTTGGGAACAAATGGGAAGACACACCTTTGCCTTTGTCACCTATCTTTCCAAATAGCTTTGATAACAACAGTTAAGGAATGGCATTCTTGAGTAAGAACCAAAGTCAACCAGTGAGCCCCACCTGCCCAAGGACTAGATAACTCCCTGGAATTCTGGGAGTTAGAGTTCTTGGAAAATAACAAAGCCACACTGGAAATACAGTTGCCAAATTGTTTTGTTCTTAAAACACCACTCAAACATGTGTATTATTGATACTCACTGGGAAAACAGTTGAAGACCTGACCAGAGCCCATTTTTCTGGTTAACACTTAATTAAAACTTGCTTCAAATTTGGCTCAAAATTGTGAAACTTTTTTATTTCACAAATCTCATAATTAACACTTGTCTGTGGGCACCAGCATCAGCCTCCCTATTAGCCCAGAGAGCCTCTAAGTTCAATCCTAAAGCTTCTAGAAGCCTTTTATATTCCCAAGAAGGTAATAGTTATTACACTTTTGAGATCACCAGAACTGTAGTAGCAATATAGTTTTGGAAAGTGCTTTCACTGACAAGACTACTAAGGAGGTCAGTCAACACCCCTACTTACCTTCCTCTTGACTCCTCTAAACTTAAATTATAGCTTCTCTGAGTCTCAATAACAGACTCTCTAGGCTATGGAAGCCAGCCATTATGGGCCTTATGTGTTGGATCTTACAGTACAGATACTGTTTCCCTGACACTCAAGTGATGCCCTTCCTGACAGCTAGTCACAAGTTGTTTCATATTGGGTCTCAACCTCTCTTCTGCTTCCTCCTACCTCTTTTCTTCTATATTAGCCTTTCTGTCCTACTTAAGGCTACCACTCCACCTGTACCAAAACACCCCAAGAAAGGACCTCATAACTCTTTCATTCCCTAATTCCTCAACCTTATTCCACCCTAATTTTGGGGTAATCTTCTGGGGAAGGACTAGCAGATAGATCTCACACACATGTCTCCAAGCAAAAAACATAAATCTATTCTTATTATGGTAGACACTTTCTTGGGATGGGTAGAAGCTTTCTCTACTATGGCTAATCTTGCAGCAATAGTAGACTGTCCCCATCTTATGGATGATATTTTGCACAAATTTAGACTTCCTAGATACATACAATCAGATAATTGTCTACCATTCATTTCTAAAGCCACTAAATTAGTTTCAAGGGCTCTAGGACAAAATAGTATCACCACATTCCCTACTATGCCCAGTCCTCAGGGGCGATAGAAAGGATTAATGGGCTCATTAAAACTATCAAAAATTGTGGGATATAAAACCATGCCAGGAAGTTTGGTAAGGTAGACATGGAGACTCAGTAGGCACATACCTGAGGCTTAGGCGACTCCCAGCTCCCTGCCAGACTCCTGACTTGGAAGACATGCCAGGCTTCTCCCATAGAAGAAGCATGTCCCATTGTCACTAGATTCAAGATAGAGTTCTCCATGAGGTAGATAGAGCCCTCCTTAGCCAATAAGTTTGCAGACATTCCTCCCTGCAAAGGTATTTAATCTCAGCCCACCCTGAGAAGTAGGGTATGGTTTTACACATATCCACTTTCCACCATGACAATAAACTGTTTAGAACTGTGGACTCTCGCTTTTTGCCAAGATCGGCTGTGGGGAGCCATGAAAAAGGCCTTCTCCAGAGCCTAATCTCCAGTAGAAGGCATCTCTCAACCGCCACAGAGCCTGCCTCCATCAAGCCAAGGACAATCATCCCTGATGGGAAAAGCTGGAGCTCTCCTCTTCCCCTCAGCACCCTTCCACCACAGGCCCTGGGCTAGACACTCTTTCCAGCCTGTGGAACCCCTCTCAGTTCTCTACTCTTCCTTGACTCCCAGCAGCACCTAGATATCCAAGAGTCTGAGAACCCCACAACCTGGCCTCATTGAAGGTCCTGGGGACCCCCAAGCCAGATCCAGTTTTTCCACACCTAAGACTGGTCTTTTCCCATCCCCAGAGCAGTGTATCAGGGCTTCCTTACAGCCCAGCACCCGCCCATGTGGCAGTGTAGGATAAGCAGAGCCAAACTCTGTGGCAGAGCAGATGCTGGCCTAGAACCCTACAAAAAGTGTCTTGCAAAGTTCAACTTCTTTAGTCTCAACTCCTACCTCTAGCCCTTTGGGGGTGTTCTGCAAGCCTCCTTCCTCAGTGCATTTGAGCTACTATACAACCATCCTTTTCTTCTGGAGAGTTGACTTTCTTTGGAACCAGTTCCATCCATGACAACGTATATTCTCTCACTCTCTTAATATACCATCCCTGAGAACATGCTGTTGAGTTTTTTCCTTAGCCTGTCACCCAAACCTTTTGACCATTGGGTAAAATAAACCATTGGGTTTATTATTTGAAATCCACTCACCCACAGTTCTTGTCTATACTTGGTCAGCCTCATCACACCAATGGTAACTAAGCTTTAAGGAGTCATTATACAGATCCATCTGTCATAGCTCAAATGGGTTCTAGATGCCTTGTCTAATGATAAGTACTCCTGTCAGTCAAAGAGGTGCTAAAACTTAAGCTTTCCCATCTACCACCTGTATCTGAGGATGGGTTCTTTCTTTCCTCTGACCTTAGGCCTCCTTTCTACCTTCTCAACTACCAGAACCATACAGCAGGTCTAGAAATTTCAAATATGTGCTCAAGATAAATATCCCACTAAGCTTCTGAACTGTATCTTCTGTATATAATCCATTCTATGTCAGTAGATTTTCATAGAAATGACAGATACCATCCAGGAATTAACCTTGGCCTTACAACTACTCCAGAGCCAGTTTATTTCCTCTGCCCCAGTGGTCATACAAAACTGGCAAGCCCTGGACTTGTTAACAGCAAAAAGAGTCACTTGCCTTTCTTCAATTAAGAATTTTACTACAATCTGAACCAGTCTGTCCAAATGGAAGAGAGAATTAGTATAATTAGAATTCGTATGTATTATATAATATATATAATATATAATTAGTATATATTATGATTAGAATAGTGTAAACTATCTTACAAACCACAGCCTTCAGGGGCCGACTCCAATGTAGGTTTCTCACTGAGGTCCTTTCTGGTGCCCTGGCTTCTATACTTCCTTAACACAGTAATCTCTATTCTTCTCAAAATGATGACTGTTCCTTGTCTCTTCAGCTTTGCTCAGGAGAAAATGACTGAGATAACTCAATGTCCAGTAAAGCAGATGCTTCTGATGGGATTTCCTCAGACCTCCCACTCTGGATAAACATCCCAGACCACCCCCTTCCTCAAACACCCAATCAACATGAAGTAGCCAGGGGCCTCCTGTTGCCTCTTACTAGCAACAAAAGTCTGGAATGTTAAGTCCAAAGTGGCCCCCCACATGGCTGTGCTAGTGACAATGTTCTAAACAGAAGGACTCCAACAAAGTAAACAGAAGGATTTTTCCTGGATCAAAGACGTCTTTAATTCAGTATTCCTCAGAAATCTCATAAGGTAGTTTTTCTGTTTACTAGGAAAACCAATTCATCCCTTAATCTCCCTCCAAAGATAGATTAATTAAATTAAAGATTAATTAATAAAAGATGCAAGAGCATCTATTTGACAGTCGTTCTGAACAGCCTATATCAGCTAAAAGATTCTAACCTACTGTCCTATAAAATCTGTTTGCTTTTCTGATATTTTGCTTCTCTCTATGCCTTAACAGGTGGCTATGGTAGTCTCAATAAACCTTTCTTTCTACCTACAGTCTAGTTCAATGCTTTCATTGCACCCTTGCTTACAAAGGGGACCTGCCCTTTGGATCCTAGCACTCACATAAAAAGCAGGGTGTGGCATCATGCATACCCTGTGCTTCTATTCCCAGTGCTCGGAGATGTTGCCTGCTATCACTGTGGGTCTTCCGACTCTCACAGTCATACCCAGAGATGTGTTTCTATAAGATAGCAAATCCTATCAAGTTAACAATCAAAATTAACAATGTTGACTCAAGACAGAAAATCAAAAGAAAACCATATTAACATACATAGAAATATAAAAGTCACCAAGTAGACAAAGCAATCCTAAGCTGCAAGATTCGTTCTGGGGATATCACAAGACCTGACTATCCCCTCCTCAACATAATATATTTAATTATTTGGAAATATCATGCCCAATTACATTCACTTCTTATACCTCCCAGGTTCACCCTTCCATCCTTCAACACACACACCCCCAAAAAAAATCCAAAACAACAACTACAACATAAATCCCACCAAGTCCAATTTGTGTTGTCTATATACTCACTGGAGCATGGTCAAACTCTCAGTGGTTAGCCGCTTAAAGAAAGCTGAGCCCTCCCTTCTCCCCTCCATCAGAAACCAACACCTGTGCAGAGAATCATTATCACCATTTTTAAGAATTTCAATAGCTTCCTGTGTGAATTTGTGTGTGTGTGTGTGGGGGGGTGTATGCTCACAGGTGACTTCAACGTCTCTTATTCTTAGAGTCTAGAATTAATACTACCACTGAAAATTCTTGTGCATAGCAGTTGTCATCGGCACAGACCATGGACTTCCACATGGTCTTCAGGAGCAGCATGGATAGTGGGCATCAACATGAACTCTGGTGGCAGCTTAGAGTACAGATATTAACCCAGTCTCCAGCAACATCACAGATCATGGACATCAATATGATTAATGAGGACCGCTGTCTTAGTTAGGGCTTTATTGCTGTGCACAGACACCATCACCAAGGCAACTCTTATAAAGGACAACATTTAATTGGGGCTGGCTTATAGGCTCAGAGGTTCAGCCTATTATCATCAAGACAGGAACATGGCAGTATCCAGGAAGGCATGGTTCAGGCAGAGATGAGAGTTCTACATCTGAGAGTTTTCATCTGAAGACCATTAGTGGAAGACTGATTTCCAGGCAACTAGGACAAGGGTATTAAAGCCCACACCCACAGTGACACACTTAATCCAACAAGGCCACACCTACTCCAACAAGGCCACTCCTTCAAATAGTGTCACTCCCTGTGCCAAGCATATACAAACCATCATGAACATGGACATCAACATGGCCTATAATTGTAGCACTAACCATGGACATTAATGTGGTCTCCAGTAGAGGCATAAACTGCAGATATCAACCTGGTCTCTGGTAGCAGCACAGATCATAGACTTGGTCTCTGATAGCAGCACAGAGTATGACAGTATCTGACCTTAAATTATACTGGAAGCACAGTAATGTAAATAGTATGGTAAAGAAGTACAAGTAAGCATAGGAATGAATGGAATAAAAGTCACAGAAAAAAATCTCATGTAGCTATGAGCATCCATGTTTTGTCAAAAGTATCAAAGACACAGGTGGATGAAAGGACAGCCTCTTGAACCAAAGATGCTGGGAAACCCATATAACACAAGTAACAGAAGGAAACTAAACCACTATCCCTTACCTTGTACAGAAATCAATTCAAAATGGATTGAAGACTTTAATTTGAGACCTGCATGTCTGAAACTATTTGAAGAAAATCCTTCAGGATATAGACAGAGCTGAAGACTTTCTGCAAAGATTTTTCAGTGGCTCAGGAGACAATGTTAAGAATTAAGAAACTGAGAAAAAAGAAAAAGAAAATAAAAAAAAACATCGGGGTGGGGTGGTGGGGGATGGGGGGTGGAGTGGTTCACACCTTTAATCCCAGCAGTTGGGAGGCAGAGGCAGGCGAATTTCTAAGTTCAAGCCCAGCCTGGTTTACAAAGTGAGTTCCAGGACAGCCAGAGCTATACACAGAGAAAGCCTGCCTTGGAAAAAAAAAAAGGATTAAGAAATTGGATTGTATGAAAACTAAAAGTTTTAGACAGACTATGGAATGGGAGAAACATCCTTGACAGCTATACACACGATAGCTAGAATCTTTAAGACCTCAAAACTGAAGCATTACCTGAACACTACAAATAAAGCTTGTATGCGGAGATGTCTGAGATCTTTTGAGAAAACTCTAAGTAAACAAGACAAGATTCTTGTAATCTCTGTTCCTCCAATGCATGGGTTTTTCTTGGAATGTGTTTCTTGTCCCTCCCAGACGGAGTAACAGGAGCAGGTTTTACTGAACAGTATTCATCATATTCCACATTTTTATTCAAAATGATGTTTCTGTTTGTCCTTATGACGGTATAAGCCTGAACTCTCGTGAGCCTTGTTCATGACCTTACTTAACCCTCAGCATACCTTCATGATATAAATTTTCGGATTCTCTGAATAAAGTTGGCTATTGCATGAGACTTTAGCCTGTTCATTTTTAGGCTTTACTCTCCCAGGTTCTTGCCACCATAATGATAACAAAACACCATAGGGTAAATCAACCAGCCAATAAATGGGCAAATGAATTGAAAAATAAAATTCAAGTTTTGGTTTTTTTCTTTCAATTGAAGAGATGCAAATGACCAATAAATGCGTTAAACAACAACGACAAAAAAATATTCACCATGCTTACCTATTGCTAAACACAAATTAAAACTGTATTGAGGTCCAATCTCAACCAAGAAGTGCCAGGAATGAGTTACATCTGGTTGAGTCATTGGCCAAAGGGGCCCTGTAGACATTCCAGAATATCTCAGGTTATTGTGAAGAAGGCTATTTATTGATCTCCATAAACTGATGGTATGACCCTATTGCTGAAGATCACATATCTATCTCACTGAACAGGAAGAAGTTGAACTTGTGCCTAACTACCGCATTCACCAACACTGACTGGAATCAGTGGTACTCGGAAGTACTTTGCATGAATACTAACAGAGGATCAAGGTAAATAGTAGCCAAGCTACAAACTCTACAATCTACAACGTTAACTTACATGCATGACATGGTGGTACAATGCTGGCACATATGGTATGGGTACAACCAACTACTCTCTGACTGGATTTAAAGCCCAGCCCATGAGAGGGTCCCTACCCTTAGCATTGATCTAATGGCCAAGAACTTGAGATGAGTTAGAACATAGGCCAAGAGAAAAACCAAATACTATCGTTCTTTTAAAAGAACACAGAAATAACATGACTCGTGAGGACATACCTGTAGACCAGTGTCTTTTTTTTTTTTTGGAAAAATAAATTCTTTGTGCTCATTAGTAATAAATGTTTATTTCATATACCTATTTTACATCCCTGTACACTCAGCATTATGTAAAAATTTCTTGGCCTTAAAAGGGGACACAAGAGAAAAAAGTTTTGGTTTATTTTTTATTAGATATTTACTTTATTTACGTGACAAATGTTGTAGATCAGTGTCTTAAGCAGCCATCATCAGAGAAGATTCCTCTAATAGTAGATGAGAACTAATACAGAGACCCATACTAGACAATGAACAGAGAGTAAGAGATATTGGAGCACTCAGTCATGAATGGGATGTCTTCACTAAACTCCTCTTGCCAGAGCTCAGGGAACTATGTGGAAGAGGAGGCAGAAGGGACCAGATGCACTGGGAAACAATGTATTAGAGATGCAACAGGACTGATGCCCATACGAGCATTCAGAGACTGTGGCAGGATGAAGAAATTTAAGTCACATGGTAACCCAGCACTACGATGGGGAAGTGGACATGAGCTCCACAGATAACTAAGAAGCTTCTGGAATCAACATTCTCTTGCAAAGGAAACATTAGTTTTCGCCAGTGAAGCCTCACTGGGTATATTAACTACACTGGAGTGTACTTCCCACACCCAAAGCGAACATCCAAAACAAAACTTACTCAGTGCCATTTTTGTAGACTCCTTGTCTCATATTACTTTGGGAATTTCTTATCTTAGTGATCTTTTGCTTGTACATTAGGGTTTCTGATTTTGTGTTTTTATGGGTTTTATTTTTAGTTGTATATCTGTACACTTGTGTGTGTGTGTGTTTGCTCAAATGTGTATGCATGCATATGTGTGGGTTTGCATAAGTATGTGCATGCACGCATGTGTGCTTGCATGTATGTTTGCATGCATACGTGCATGCGTCTCTGTGCTTCTTGTGTTGTTTCATGGTTTTGTTTGTATCCTGGCTTGCTTGTTTTTTATTGTTTGCCTGTTTATTTTCTGAAGAGTGAAAAAGAAAGAAAAGGCATGGAGTTGGGCACGTGGGGAGTTGGGAGAGGGAGAAACATTGCTGGGGGAAGGGAAACTAGTTCAGCATCTGTGGACATTCATCTGCAGATTATTCAATTAATTAATTAATAATTATTAATAGTCATAGCAGTCAATGATCCACCTGAAATGCAGCAGGATTTCTAGTCCAAAACACAGGACCCCAAGGCTTCTTTTACTAGGAAGTGGTTTATTATGCCTTCCAAAGACTTAGAGCCCCAAATATTGTAGAGTTGAGGGTTTTATGCATCTTGGACTCTTTTATCTCTCATATGTAGCTACATACATTTTGATTAAATGCTTTAAATTGTTAGGCAGTAGTGGTCAGAATGAGAAGAGAAAGGTAAGTAAGAGACAACTGGAGAGTTGTGAGTTGGTTGGCACATGCACACAGAGTATTGACCAGCTTGCATGCAGACACACACACACACACACACACACTCACACACACACACAGAGAGAGAGAGAGAGAGAGAGAGAGAGAGAGAGAGAGAGAGAGAGAGAGAGAAAGAAAGAAAGAAGGGGAGTGATATTATCCTGCCTAAAGCTGTTTCGCATTCTCTTCTGTCACTTTAGGACCCTACACCACCACAACACCACTCCTTGTATATAGATGAGACTCTAAGTCAGCACATGACACTTGTACAGCCATGTATATTGCTGCAATATTCCCAATAGCCAACAAACATATAATCAGCCTTAGATGCTAATTAAACACACAAATGGATAAAGAAAATGGAAACTTAGAAGAAAAGGGTTTTATTTGACTGAAAAAATAGAATTATCTCCTTTGTAGAAAAATGAATGCAACTGTAGAAAAATGAATGTAACCGGTGATCATCACATTAAATGAAAAAAGCCAGAAGCAGAAAGACAAATGTCTTTTCTCCCTCTTGTATATAGATTCTAAATATTTTTCATTTATTTTTTTATTGAATTATTTTGTTTGTTTGCTTGCTTGTTTAATATTGTGTCTTACCCTGGCCTGGAACTCATTTTGTGGGGACTTCAAGGCTAGCCTTGAACTCACTGAAATCTTCCTGCCTCAAACATCTGATTATTGATTTTGGAGGTGTGAAGATACCCACCCAATAGTTCCTTTTCTACTTTCATATTATATATTATATATATTGCACAGAAATATATTTTGTAATATATATAGATTCCATATCATATGAAAGTAGAAAAAAGAATATGTAGGGAGAAAAAGGAACTAAAACAATAGAGGCAATAGGAGAAGAGGAAATGGAAAGGCAAAAGACAAATATCACCTTTCTCCACTGTGGACCCTAATTTAATACATATATTAAACAAATGTATATTAATATGAATAGATATTATAAGTGCAACTCATAGTCTCCTGATACAACTGTTGTCTTTGAGGATTACTGGCTCACTATGCTAACCTAGGTGTAGTCCTGGAAGCTTTTGGCCTCTGTACAATGTAATCTAGGCCTAGAGTTTTAGCATCTGAGACTTACTGTTGCATAAGCTCACTTTTTCTAACTCAAAGTGCTGGCCGGCTGGTTCAACTCAGCTGTTTTGACTCAAACTCCTCTCCAAGCTGACTGATTCAATATGGCTTCTCTCTCAATCTCTTTGTGCTCTGCTTGGCCTCAAAAATAATTCTGAAAAATCTGTTCTAATTTTCTGGCTCCTTCTCATTCTCTGGTTCATTCTGTTTCTACCTGTAACATTCTCCTGGTAAAAACTGCCTCTTTCTTCCTTCCTGCTACACTGTTCCCTCTTAGGCCACATCTCTTTCCTCTCCTCGTGAGACCTGGGCATAACCTATTCTGTTAAATCTTTCTTTGACATAATCTTTCTCTGATTCATCACTTTGTCTGCCACTCAGTTAGACAGCACTTTTAAACATGGCTGCTTCTACAGACTAACTTTATCTTCACTGTGTGAGAGTAAAGGTGAGTACTAAAGGCATTTCTATGATTCCGGCCAGAGAGACTGCTTTGGAGAGAATTTTGGCACCATGAATGTAACATGTTATGGAACTGACCTCATTAAAGTACATCTGACTGGTGTGTATGTGTGTGTGTGTGTGTGTGTGTGTGTGTGTGTGCGTTGATATTTTATTAAGTATCCCAAATGATGGGTTTCTTGGCTATATCCTCATGCATGTGAATCAGTGGGGTTTCCTCACATTCACACTTGCTCTTCCACCTCTTGTCCTCCTCACACCTCTTACTGCCCTCCTTCCTCCAAGGTAGCAGCTCTTCTGTTTTCATGTCCTGGAAAGACAAAACAGGATTTATTTTATTTTATTTGTTTTGTTTTGTTTTGTTTTTTGAGACAGGGTTTCTCTGTGTGGTCCTGGATGTCCTGGAACTCACTCTGTGGACCAGGCTGGCCTCGAACTCAGAAATCTGCCTGCCTCTGCCTCCCAAGTCCTGGGACTAAAGGCGAGTGCCACCACTGCCCGGCTAAAACATGATTTTGTAATTCATCAAATCAGTTGTTGAAAGATGCAGATATTCATTTCTAGGTCTTCTGTTCCATGGTCAGCATGTCTGTCTTTGTGCCAGTGCCATGCTGACCTTATGGCTCTGTAGTTTAATTGGAAGTCACAGGTAGAGATGTTTCCACCATTGCACCTTTTGCTCGGGATTGTTTTGAATAATTATGACCTTTTGGCTCTATAGGAATTTTAGGATGAATTTTTCTAGTTTTATCAGTAATGTCATTGTATGATGATAGGTATTACATTTAATCTGTAACGTACTTTTGAAAGCACATACAATTGGAATATGTCCATAGTGGTCCTCTTAATTCGTGAACATGAGAGATATTCTAATTTTTCACAGCTTTTATATAGATTTGTTTGTTGTTGTAGTTTGGTTTGGTTGTTTTTGAGATAGGATCTCACAATGCAGCCGTGACTATCCTGAACTCATTATGTAGACCAGGCTGTTCTTAAATTCATAGAGATCCACCTGGCTCTGACTCTTGAGTGTTAGGATTAAAGGCATGTGCTACCATGCCTGACTCAATATATAGGTTTTTAAAGAATGATTTCTTTTCTATTTTAAGATCATAATGTAATTAAGTCATTTTCCCCTTTCGTTTCCTTCCTCCAACCACCCGCATATAGTCTTCCTTGTGCTCTTTCTAATTCATGGCTTTTTTCATTAAGTCTGTTAATACATATATGTATGTGTGCTATATATTTCTAAATATATAAATACATCCTACTCAGTCTGTATAATTTTCCTTGTATGCCTGTTTTCAGAGATGACTATTTGGTATTGGATAATTAGCATATTCTTTCCTTTGAATGACTATTTTTCTCATTTTCAGCATTCTTTAGTTGCCTATATTCTTTTGTGTAGGGTTTAGGGATAATGGGATTCCCCTACTCACCTCCATCCACTTTAGTATGTTATATTGATGATACTTTCTCCTAGAAATATGTATGCAGTTTTTGTTGTCAGGTTTTTTTTATTGTTAGGATTACTTCCAATTTTTGTTTTTTCTTTTAGAGACTGTTATAAGTGGGGTTGGCTTCTTGATTTCTTTTCCAGGGGGTTTATAAAAACGCTGATATCCGAGCATGGTCTCACAAGTTTGTGATACTAGCACATGATAGAATAAGGTAGAACATGATTTCAAGGCTACCCTAAACAATGGAGAAAGAAAACAACAGAGGAAAGAATATCAACCACGTGTGGGTCTCACTCATGTAGCCTTAAGAGTCAAGATAGAAGGAATGCCAAATGTTCAAGGCCATCCTGAGTTACAGAGTAAAACTTGTCTCAAAAAAGAAGGAAGGAAGAAGGAAGGAAGAAGGATGGAAGGAAAGAAGGAAGGGAGGAAATAGAGCAGACACTTTTTTGTTTGTTTGTTGCTATTTAGTTGGTTGGTTGGTTGGTTGGTTGGTTGGTAGGTTGGTTGGTAGGTTGGTTGGTTGGTTGGTTGGTTGGTAGGTTGGTTGGTATCATGATGTTCTGCTGAATGTATTGATGAGTTCAGAGAGCCTTCTGGTAGATCTCATGTTTTGATGTGTAGAATCACACAATATACAAGCAGGAGGAATACTTATGTCCTCATTCTATGTTTGTATTGCTTTTCTTTCTTTTTTTTAATTTTCTATATTCTTTGTTTACATTCCAAAAGCTTTCCCCTTTCCCAGTCCCCCCCCCCATATGTCCCATAAGTCCTCTTCTCTCCATCCATTCTCCTATCTTTCCCCCTCCCTTTTCTCTGTCCTGGTACTCCCCTACAATGCTGGATCAAGCCTTTCCAGGATTTGGGCCCTCTTCTTCCTTCTTCATGGGAATCATTTAATATGCTAATTGTATCTTCAGTATTCTGAGCTTCAGGGCTAATTAATATCCACTTATCAATGATTGCATTCCATGTGTATTCTTTTGTGATTGCGTTCTTTTCTTTCATTTTGTTCCTAGTTGAGGTAGCTTCAGTAGGTTCCTATATTGAACTGGAGCATTCCTGATTGAAAGTAATGGTTTAGTTGTTGATGCTTTTATTTTTTTCTTCCTGTTTGTTTTTCAAACACAGTTTTTATTATGAGAGATGATCCTTTTATACCTGTTTCTTTGTTTTATGTTTGTGTTTGGTTGTTTTTGTCCAAGGCAGGTTTTCTTTGTCTAGCCCTGGATGTCCTGGGACTCATTCTGTAGACCAGGCTGGCCTCAAACTCACAGAGCTCCAGCTGTCTCTGGATCCTGAGTGCTGGGATTAATAGCATGTACCACCATTCCCATATTTGTGTGCTGTTTAATATGAAGGGATGTTCAATTTTATCTAAGCACTTTTCTAGCTAGGTTTAGTGCTCTATGCTCATAGTCATAGCACTCAGGGGGCTAAGACAGGAGGATACCAAGTTAATTGCTAGCCAAAACTACAGAGTGAGACTCTATACCTAACACCCAATAGGCATTTTCTGAATCTATTGAGATTATCTTGTAAATTTATCCTTGATTTTATTGGTATGTTGTATCATGTTTACTAATTTTCAAGTATTGACTAATCCTATGTGGAAGGAATTTGGATTAGTTATAGTGTATAGTCTTTGAAATTCATAATTTAATTGAATTTGCAGGTATTTTATGAAGGGCTTCTGCATGCTCTGTGTCTCTGTTCTTTGGAGAGAATGGGCTTTGTTTTTCTGTTGTTGTTGTTGTTTTTTTTTTTTTTTTTTTTTTGCCGGGTTCTCCTCAAGTATTCATGTCTAGAGTGGTTTCTTCCTTTTATATCCCATGGAATAATTTGTGCACTGTTGATACTATTTCTTCCTTAAAGATTTGATGAAATTCAGTAGTGAATACATCCAGTGCTAGAATTTTTTTCAAGCTGGGTCCAGTCTTCTGGTGTTGCAGATGTGTACCATTATTCTTGCCTCTTCTTTCCTGTCCCTAGTTTTAGTTGCTGGTGTCCTCCTCTGTATGTACATTAGCTTAGCTAAAGTGTTAGCACTTTGTTCACCTTCTTAAGAACCAACTTCTGTTTAATTGATCCTCTGTGTTCTTTTAATTTCTACTATTTCTGCCATAATATTTATTATTTCTTTTCTTCTAATTTTGGGTTTAATCTGTTATTACTTTTCTAACATGTTGGACTATATCCCTAAGTTATTTGAAATTCCTCTGCGTTTGTTAAATATTGGCACACGTAGCTAAAAGTTTGCTTTCACATTAATTTAAAGAACAGCAAAACATCCTTTGAGATTTTTGTAAAACTTCATTTTACTCATGATTTATTATTGCCATTATGTAACCTGAAAATTTTGTTCATATATGTGTTTATGTTCACACTTACAGACATATGTATGGATATACATACATGTGTGTGGTAGCCTGAAGTTGATGTTGGATGCCTTTTTTGATCATTCTCCATTTTAGAGATCTGATCTCTTGAGTGTTAGGATTAATTGTGTGCACCACGACTCCCTAGCTATTTGAATGTGAGATCACAGGGCCTCTCACTAAACCTGGAATTCATTGATTTGGCTGTGTAGAATGACCAGGGATACCTAGGGATCCTCCAGACTCCATCTCTTTACTACTGGGATTATAGATGGCACACCACAGTGCCTGGCTTTTTATGTGGATGCCAGGGATCCAAAGTCAGGTTCTCTTGCTTATAAAACTAGGACTTTTCAGGTTTAGGCATCTCCTAGCTCCTCTGAATGTGGTTTGTTGGGAGCACTAATTTAAGAATGAAGGATTGAGTTAAAAAATTACTACAAAAGAGATATTACAATAACTGAAAATAGAAGTTATTTCATCTGTGCCTAAAAATGAGAGAACACATTAACAAGCAGTAAAGACTGTCAGTAGTAGAATGCCAACGTAGAATGCACCACAGTGTACCCCAAAAACCCATCCAAGTGCTTCATGAATAGCTTTCAGTGGTAGTATAAAGTGGTATGCTTACAGCTCTATGATAAACCCATAGATTGTGTGCACCCCACTATTTGGAACAGATGAAGTCCTAGGCAAATGCATATTAATGACACAAGTGTGGCCATGTCAAGAACCCCAGAGCCTCAGACCCATGGGAAAGGTAAAGCTTTCCCCAGCTCAAATTGATGGCGAAGCCTTCCCTTGTCCACGTCCATGTTATTAATGATTGACACTTAGGTAAAACTAATACATATTAAAAAATATCAACCACAACTTCCTCCACCGAGATGGCCTCAACCTAAAACAGCTCCCGTACAAAGACCTTCTACTGAGATTAGCTAATGTACCTTCTACTTATTCGATGACGTACAATAAACATGCCTTCTTGCTAGGTGGTATGAAACAAAACTGGCTGAGTTTCCAGGCTGCTAGTGTTCTCCTCCATCTGACTACGGTTGCCTACCTGATCTCAGCTTTTCTGTATGTCTGTCTGTCATTTCTTCATTCCATGTCATCCCAGTTGTGGTGGAAGGTACTCCCACTCATCTGCTCTCAATTTTCTTCCTTTGTATCACTGGCACAAATTCTATTCCATAACCTACAATGAAAACAAAACCCATAGAAAGATTACATGACTATTTATCATACAGGGTAGAGCTAATAAAATAAAGATGATCTTATGGAAGTCAGACCAAACACCATAGTAATAAAATTTAGTATGTATTTGTTTATCTCTGCTCTACACCACATTTATGCAGTCTGAACTAAATGACCTGTTCTCTGGGCCTTTTTTAACAATGTACTTGATCTTAGTGGTATATGTCGTTTCTTTCTTCCCCTTGTCATGGACAAGGCCAGCTGGCTTTCCAAAGAATTTCTGAGGTATGCTAGAAGCTCTGCTTCAGTAAATTATTTAGGCTAATAATTCTATGAAAAGGTCATTTGTACCGAATGACGTCTTAGTGGCATGATTGTGCTTGATTAGCAGTTAGAGAAAAGGATATAGACTGACATTTCTAAAATTATCGGTTTTCAATAGACTCTCATTTGAAAATAATTTGATTTGATAGTTGTCGTATCATGCTACTCAAACCTAATCAACAGCATCTTTTCATTTACATTGAAGTGCATAATCAGACCGTGCAGAATATTCCTTATACCATAACAGGGGCAATGAGATAATAGGTCACTATAGATACTATCAAGTGAATTTTCCAACTTTTAATAACGTCTATTCATACTTCGTCAGAGGTGTTTTTAATACAGACAACTGGTATTAAAAGTACTAATGTTAGCAGGAAGACCTTTATGGGCTTCACATCAAGTGATTAAATAGAATCAATCAAGTTATTGATTTCTTTCTTTGTATTCATATCTTATCTCCCCAACCAGGGTCTAGATAATTACAGCCATCTATATTTCCAACAGCGTAACGTTGATTTTTTTATATTCTATAGAAGCATCACGTAAAAGACTATAACCATATGCCCAAATATGACTTCTTTTTTTCCTCCATCTTTCGACTGCTTTCAGGTCTGTTTCCTTCATTTCACAGTTTTCTCAGTGTGTCCCAAACAAGTGCTGAAGGAGGAAGTCATTAGTGCGGGTGGCGGGGTGAAAAGGGTGAAGAGTCGCACTTTGACTCTATCTGACGCCCTTATTCATTCCTGGCTCCTCGTTGGGTTTTTTAAGTTACCAGGACTGTTTCTCTTTAGCCTTTGTGTGGCTCATTAGTCAACTATGTGTGTGAGATAAAAGGAGAGAAGCCAGTGAAGGCTGCGCGAGAACTTTCTGATCAGCAGAGTCAGTGGCAGAATCATGAAAATCAACCTTGTAGAAAAAATGTAAAAATATTTAGTTCAATTGCAAAAGAGTTATGAGTACTCCTGGCATGCACTTTAGCATTATAACAAGTCACAAGAAAAACCATCTTTGTGAAAAAAACCAACACCAAATGAGTAAAACTCTACCTGTTTGTTCCTTAGCTCTAAAACAATTGTTTACTTGAAGTATTATGAGGGGCTGTTTTAACGAAATATGATTTATGCCTTAGGCCATATCTTCATTTCTTTTAAAAGAATTTTGCTTTATTTACCTCTCTCTCTCTCTCTCTCTCTCTCTCTCTCTGTGTGTGTGTGTGTGTGTGTGTGTGTAAGTCATAGAACACATGTGACAGACAAACAGAGGACAACTTTGCAGGAGTCAACTCTTTTACCTATGGGTTCCTGAGATTGAACTCAGGTTGTTAGGTCCAAAAACTGGCATCTTTCATCACCTAGCCACTGAGTCATCTCACATGGCCCTATTTCTTCATGATGTAAATGGCTAACATTTGAGATTCATGGATTGTTTAACCTATTAGGTTATCTGAAAATGGTGTTTGGAAGATTAATTAGACTGCTTTCAAATAATTGATTTTATTGGCAATAATGTTAGGCCATTTATCAAACATTATTCTGCACTGTCACCTCTGTCCTTCCAAACTATTGTAAAGGAACAAAGAGGATATTAAAAAATTCCTTGGCACAACGCAACAAAAGGGTAACTCAGTAATACATGGTAAATATGTAATATAGTGTATATTGCTATGGGATTAGAAAGAAAGGGAAGTTTCATGTGGTGTTTTTATATTAACTGCATCTCATGAGCATGTGGAGCTGCAGGGAAGTTTGTCAGTGTTTGATTTTCACAGTGTTCAGTTGGTAAATTTGGAACCTTGGTCATATATGTCAGTGCCTGTCATTTGTCAGTGGCAGCATTTGCTTTATTCTTTTACTTGGCTTGAAATTATTATTTGCCACTTGAGTCTAGGTGTTTGCAAGGTTGTGGTTGTTTTTGTTGTTACCACATTAAGTGATTCTTCAAACAAGTCGGAGCACAGAGGTACACGTGTATGTGAAACATTACAATTAGAAGCATTAAATTAAATATCATTAAATAAATTACATTAAATTAATTATAAACAAACAAGCAAATAAATAAGGGAATCCCACACCTGGAGTTGTATTGAAAACTGTCACAAACTGAAAGTTAGGAGTATAAACATGTTTAAAATTTGCTGGGAGGTAATATTCTTTTGACATAGAGATATGTCATAAAAGAGTGTTTAATAACAGGAGTGAACCATGCTGAAGATCTGGGCATCTGTGACCTTTGCGCTTAAGCTCACTCCTTTCCCAGATATAAATCTGAAGCTTTCAAAGAATCTCTCAAACAGAATTATGAACTTTGTTTATAAGACCAACCAAATTTTAATTCTCTTGTGGCCTGGTAAAGATTCCTTTAGCCACTGTAACCTGTGGTTTTGTCTTGTCAGTCTGTTATCCTGTCCAGGGCAACTCAGGAACTAACCTATGATATAATTTACTATTAAAAGGAAAACAATCCTTAGAAGCTTTTTGAAAGACATACCTGCAGAATCCGTGCAGTTGCATGAATTTTAAAAATGTGTGGAATTCATGCAGAAAATCATGGATAATAAATCATACATGGATATTAATCCACTCAAGCACAGCTGCCTCTTGAGAAGCCATGCTATGATGGGGCCTCCAGGTCCTTTTCCTAAGCACCACTCTCTTCCCCAAAACTCTTGATTACCTTTGTGTTTAAACCTTTTCTCCAACCTACTCTTAATAAAGTCTAAAAACTCTGCTTCATTCCAACTCATTCTGAAATACTTTCCTGTGTTAAAATCAAGGACCCCAGCATTACCTGGGTCTCTGAGAGAGCTTAAGTTGCTACAGGAGGCACCACAGGACAATGTCCCCTGCCGCCTCTGACAAGTCTCACCATTCCTCTCTTCCATTTAATTATGTTGAAATTGTGTGACATTTATTCAGCAATACCGATTTGAGCATGTCGGCTTCCTATATGGGCTGTATCATTATGAAACAAATATTGAGAATTTCCAGTACAAAATGCGTATTCATTTTACATCCCAAAAGATGCACACAGTCCAGTATTTAATATCTGCTTGTAAAAGCTCATTATAAAGAGAAATAAATAACTAAACTCTTTAAATACACAGTATCACAGGCAATGCTAATAAAAAGTGTACTAAATCAAGGGTTGCTAAAATTATCATAGAATATTTTTCTTATTACCCTTTACAGTAATATCACTTTGATTGTGATAATTATTGGGTTTAGTTTCTGAATCATGGGCCTATTGTCAAAATATGATTTCAAAAAAATTAAAAATGATTGCCATACAAATAATGAATAAATACTTGTTATCTGTGATCGTGGTGGTATTCACATATAAGACCAGTCTGTGGAAGGCTGAAAAAGGAGGACCATGAGCTTAAGTCCAGCTTCAGACATTTATTAAGTTTCAAGCCTGGGATAAGTAGTGAATCCTTATTTGTAAAAGAAAATTGAAACACAAAGATTGTCACAGGTACATTATTAAATCATTAACTGAAGGCAGAGTAAGATGATAAAACATGCTGGAAGGTTATTTAGGAATTGGTACCAACAAATGGGACAGGATGACGTTTGACACTACTCTGAGAACTCAAGAGGTAAGGCCATGAGGAGGAATCCAAGTTCAAGGCCAGCCTGGCCTACTAGCAAGGCCTTGTACAAGAAGGCAGGGAGAGGGAGTGAGGAGGAAGGGAAGGAGAGGATAAAGCAAGAGTCAAACAAACACCATAGTTTTGGGAGCCAGGCGATGGAGAGTAGGATGTTAGACATAACTTATGTAAGGTTCCACAGGACAATGAAATCGAGTTCTCTGTAGTTCCCATTTCTATTAGAGAGAGATCTTGGGAAACGTTAACTGGTGGCTCCGACCTGTTGTGCTAGTGAGGTTCACAGCTAAAGAAGATTCCTGGGGTTTACAAGCCCGAGACCAGCTTCAGTAACATAGCAAGACTCTCTCTCAAAAGGAAAAAAATACTAAGGAGGAGGAAGACGAAGAAGGGAGAGAGTGAAATTAATGAAGGAGAAAAGGGAAAGGAGAAGGGGAGGGGGAGGGGAAGGGAGAAGAAGGGGAAAGTCTAACTTGTCATTCACACTTATCTGGCTTCTAGCCAACAGTAAAATGGAGTAAATTCTCAATAGGTCTTTGACACAATGGTCCATATTACACTGAAATATCTGGCTGCCTTGTTTCTCATCTCCAAGTCTTAGAGACTTTTCTTTATATACTTTCGAAACATGGACCTAGGACTTTCTGTATGAAATATAAGCTCAGCTACTGAGGTGCATTCTCAGACTTCTTTTTGCTTTTTATTTCATGATAGGGTCTCACCAAGTTGCCCAGGCTAGCCTTGAATTTGTTATACTCCTAAATTAGCCCCCTCCAGTAGCTGGGATTGCATGACTGAATCATGAAGTCTTGCTAGGTAATTTTTATTAATGTACCCTAGTACAAGTAACAGAATACCATAGACAATAATATCTGGGGCAGCTGAGGCAGGAGGATCATGACTTGAATGCCAGCCTATATATTCAGAGACCCTTGATCTCAGAAGCAAAACAAAAAAACATAACAAACAACAACTAAAAACAAACTCAGAGGAAAGAAATGGAAGTGTCAAGGAAGATGGATTTAAAAAAAAAAAAAAAACAAAAAACTATATTGTCCTGTTGCTGGTCTGACATTAATACGAGAGATACCATGCTGCCATTTCCTTCAACAACAGAAACTTATTTCCCAAGGCTTTAGAGACTTTATAGTTAAAAATCAGTGCATCACCATTCCTTCTGATGTGGTAGACCCATGCCACTTCTGCCACGGGGAAGACCCCATTTCCTGATACTTTCTAGAGAAAGTGTCACACAATTCAGCTATTAAAAACAATGAATTCATGAAATTTTTAGGTAAATGGATGGAGCTAGAAAATGTCATCCGGAGCAAGGTAACCCAATCACAAAAGAACTTACATGGTATTTACTCACTGATAAGTGGATGCTAGCCCAAAAGCTCAAAATAAACAAGTTACAATTCACAGAGCACAGGAAGCTCAAGAAGAAGGAGGTTTTAAGTGAGGGGGCTTTGGTTCCTCTGAGAAAGGGAACAAAATACTCACAGGAACAATAAAGGAGACAAAGTGTGGAGCAGAGACTGAAGCAAAGACCACCCAGAGACTGCCCTACGTGGGGATTCATCCTATAAACAGTCAACAAACCCAACACTATTATGGACAATCAGTGCATACCAAAAGGAGCATGCCATGGTTATCTCTAGAGGGGCCCTGCCAGAGCCTTACACAAACAGAGGCTAGCAGCCAATCATTGGTTTGAGCATGGGGTCCCCAATGGAGGAGCTGGAGGATGGTCCAGAGGAGCTGAAGGAGTTTACAGTCCCATGGGAAGAACAATGATTTCAGCCTCCCAGATGCCCCAGGACTCCCAGGGACTAAATCATCAACCAAGGAGTACACATGGCTCCAGCCAAAAATGTGGCAGAGGAATGCCTTGTTGGGCATTAGTGGGAGGAGTGGTCCTTGGTCAGGTGAAGGCTCGACAGATGCCCCAACAAAGGGAAATGGGGGGAGGGAGGTGGGAGTGGGTCGGGTGGAGGGGCATATACTTGGAGGCAGGGGGTGGGAGGAGGGGTTGGGGATTTGAGGGGAGGGGGAAACCGGGAAAGGTTTTACCATTTGAAATGTAAATGAAGATTATATTCAATGAAAAAATAATTTTTAATAAAAAAAATCTGTGCATCCATAAAGTCAATTTCCAATGAGTCTTCTCAGTGGCTTGTAGATGGTGGTCTTTTTGTTCTACTCATAAGGGTGTCCACCCCTTCGGAGAAAACACATGTCACCATTGATTTTTCAGCTTCACACAGTTATCTGATCCTAATTATTTATCAAAAGTTCCACCTTGTTGAGTGGAGTCTGAGTTCTGCATACAGATGATCAGAGAAGCACAGCATGCCTAGGCAGAAAATGTAAATACAGCACTCTGTACTTCGACAAAGAATTCAAATAGACTGACCATGGACATTTATAAATAAGTTTTCCTAGATGACTAACAATGAAACAAAAATACTATCAACAATAAAGGTAAGCAAGCCTATTATTTCAACAAGATTTCCACTTGGTTCGCTGAGTTGTGTGACTCTGGAAATGTGTATTTTAATTGTTTTCAACTTTTTTGGCCTCAAGTAAATTGTAAGTTTTACTTTGAAACACAGGTTTAGAGAAGCTGTAAAGTTGTTTAAATACCTAAAATGCTGATTACAAAGCTGAAAAATTTATTAGAAGACCATTGTATTTGTATTTATTATGAACAAAAAAATTACTGTTGAAGACATAAGTGTGAGAAAGAATTATACAAACCTATAGAATTACAGAAAGACACTAAGATGGAAAGACAAAGAAAGAAGTAAAGAAAGGAGGGAAGGAGGGAGGGAAAAGGGGAGAGAGGGAGGGAGAAAATAAGGGAGAAAACGAAGGAAGATAATTGAGAACATTTTAGTCCTCTGTTTGATCAAGTAGATCTATTTTGTGTGAGAAAGAATGGATATTAAAGTTAATAGGTCCTTGTTTCACATTTCATCTTCTTTCCTTTTCTTATTTATTTATATTTTCCCTGGAACACTAAAAGTGCAATTTCATCTAATTCTGACATGATCAGCATCTTTGGTAAGTATTGATGGGTACCTATACACAGCAGTTATTATTTCTTCCTTGTGTTTTCAATTCAATTTTATGAGGTGGTCTAGGTCACAGTGCAAGTTGTGCAGTTCAAATTGCTTCTAATTAGAGTGTCAGCCATATTTGCTTTCTAATAGTGCCCCTGGGCTATTTGGTTCCATTAGTGTTTTTTAAAAAATGGGCCAAGATAGAGAAAGAAATCGAACTATATTACTTATACAGTTCTGAACAGTCAGATGAGAAGGGCTTTCTTGTTTTTATTTCTGTCTACTTTTCTATTGATATGTGCCCACCAGTAATAATTTGCAAGACACATCAGCTGGATCAATATAGCCATATATACTTAGTAATAATCTTCCTTCCAATCTGCTTCGTGATATTAGAGGAAATGGTTTCTTAGAATGGTGGACATGTTTGTTGTCAAAGGCTCTTGGCCAATGTCCAGGTCAAGGCCTATTAAAGGAAGCTTCTGAGAAGCCAAATAATTTAAATACCCTGGAGTTAAATTAAAGAGCTCTATTTGAGTAGACATCAGCAAAGGTGGTAGTCTTTCCACAAGCCCATTAACAATTCATGAATTCTCAGCAAATGCTGATGAGTTAATTCAATCACCATGGTTAAAACAAATGTTACTTAGATTCTGCTAGTTTTTCTTCTTCATCCATAAAATTTAATTTGCTTTTTTTTTAAAGTCATTAAAGAAGAAAGAAGATTTTGGAATTACACTGGGCTAGTTCGTGCCCCAGGCTCACTTCTTATTAATAGTGTTAGCATGATTATATAACCTCTCTGTGATTCAATTTTGCTTTATTTCCACAAAGTAAGAAAAAGAGAAGAATTATAAGAATTGATGCAAAATTTATAGGAGAGAAAATATCACATTTTAAATATAGTTTCCAATGTATACATTGCTCTTAATAAAGGTTGGATATTAATTAGTAGCAGGCCACAGAGTGATGTTGGAGAATCTGCATGGCTTTTCCTTCACACTTCCCTTATCTTATTTATTATTTCTTTTCAAATTATAGTAGAACTTCCCTATTTTCTGTTTCCCACCAAACACCTCCATACACATCTCTTCTCACATGACTCTTGAAGTTAGGTTTTGTTTTGTTTTTAATTTTTTGTAGGTTTTTTTTTTGAAAAGCATGTTCTTTTATTGAAAAAGAGTAGTAAAAACATTTTATTTACATGGAAAATATATCTGATAAAATTTTAGAGAAATGTAGAGAATTATGTTAAAATTGAAGATTATCACGGATAATTTTATATGGATATAATAATGATAGGCATAAAAGTATTTCTAAATTGATTGAAAGTGGAATTATAAACATTTTCTGATAAAGTTGAAGATTTACATGGAAAATATTTAGAATAAAATTGAAGAAGTATATAGAAAAATGTCTTAAAATTGACTATTTCATGGAGAATAATATAGATAAAATGGTAGACATAAAAAACCTTTCTAAATTAATTGAAAGTGGAATTAAAAACATTTTTTGTGATAAAATCAGAGATTTACATGGAAAACGTTTCTGATAAAATAGAAGAAATATATAGAAAAACTGTTAAAATTGAAGACTATGATGAAAAATAATGCACATAAAAACATTACTAAATTAATTGAAAGAGGAATTACAAACATTTTCTGATAAAATTGAAGATTTACATGAAAAATATTTCTGTTAGTATACGTTGTTTTATTGGAGAATTGAGTCCATTGATGTTAAGAGATCTTAAGGAATAATGACTGTTACTTCCTGTTATTTTTGATGTTATTTTTATGTTTGTGTGGATATCTTCCTTTGGGTTTGTTGGAAGATTACTTTCTTGATTTTTCTAGATATAGGTTCCCTCCTTGTATTGGCATTTTCCATCAATTATCTTCCTTGTGTTGGCATTTTCTATCAATTATCTTTTTTAGGACTGGATTTGTGGGAAAATATTGTGTAAATTTGGTTTTATTATGGAATATCTTGGTTTCTCCATCTATGGTAATTGAGAGTTTTGCTGGGTATAGGAGTCTGGGCTGACATTTGTGTTCTTTTAGGGTCTGTATAAGTTCTGCCCAGGATCTTCTAGCCTTCATAGTTTCTGGTGAGAAGTCTGGTGTAATTCTGATAGGTCTGCCTTTATATATTACTTGCCCTTTTTCCCTTACTGCTTTAATATTCTTTCTTTGTTTAGTGCATTTGGTGTTTTGATTATTATGTGTTGGAAGGACTTTCTCGTCTGGTCCAGTCTGTTTGGAGTTCAGTAGGCTTCTTATATGTTTATGGGCATCTCTTTCTTTAGGTTAGGGAAGTTTTCTTCTATGATTTTGTTGAAGATATTTATTGGCCCTTTAAGGTGGAAATCTTCTCTCTCTTCTATACCTATCATCCTTAGGTTTGGTCTTCTCATTGTGTCCTGGATTTCCTGGATGTTTCGGGTTACCAGCTTTATGCATTTTGCATTTTCTTTGACTGTTGAGTCTATGTTTTCTATGGTATCTTGAGCACCTGAGGTTCTTTCTTCTATCTCTTGTATTCTGTTGTTGATGCTTGTATCTATGACTCCTTAAATCTTTCCAAGATTTTCTATCTCCAGAGATATCTCACTTTGTGATTTCTTTATTGTTTCTACCTCCACTTTTAGATCCTACATGTTTTTGTTTAGTTCCTTCACTTGATTGTTTGTGTTTTCCTGTAATTTTTTTAAAGGGATTTTTGTGTTTCCTCTTTAAGGGTTTTTGCCTGTTGACCCCTGTTCTCCTGTATTTCTTTAAGGGATTTTTGCGTTTCCTCTTTAAGGGCTTCTACCTGTATTTCTTTAAAGGAGTTATTTATGTCCTTCTTGAAGTCCTCTATCAGCATCATGAGATACAATTTTAAATCCAACTCTTGCTTTTCCGGTGTGTTGGGGTATCTGGGGCTTGCTATGATGGAAGAACTGGGTTCTGATGTTGCCAAGTAGCCTTGGTTTCTGTTGGTATGGTTCTTGTGCTTGCCTTTTGCCATCTGGTTATCTCTGGTGTTAGTTGGTCTTGCTGTCTCTGGCTGGAGCTTGTCCCTCCTGTGGGCCTGTAAGACTGTGTATGTACTCCTGGGAGACCAACTGTCTTCTGGCAGGGTCTGTGCACAGAAGGCTGTAGAGCAGCCTGGCTCCCGGTGCAAATGGCGGCAGGAAGACTTCCATCCCAGCTGCTTCACTGTTCATATGCCTTGCTCATTACTAGCAGTTCCCCTCCAGAGAGAAGGTGTAGATCTCACCTCCATGCTCAGAAGTAAAAGTGCTGCTGGGAGATCAGTCTCTCCTGGTGGACTGTGCACAGAAAGATATGAAACTGCCTGGCTCTCCAGTGCCGACTCTTGAAGTTAGAATTTCATGGATGGGGAGGTAGGTAGCTCAGTGTGTAAAGTTCTTGAGTGACGTTTTGAATTTGGACTTCTAGCACCTCCATAAAAACTGGGTAGGACAGCATACATATATGGGTATGCAACCACAGTTGCAGTTAAAGACAGGCAGATCCTGGGGACCTCACTGGCTAGCTAGTCTGGTGGAAATGACTGCCTCCAGCTTCAGTGAGAGACTGCTTCAAAAAGTAAAGTGGGCAGCAGCAGTCGTAGGCAATGTCAACCAACATGGGTCCCTGGCCTTCACAAATCGACCCTCTAATGGACATATATAACACATCATATCATACCATATCATATCACATCGTGTCATATAACACATATATATTTGGTAAGGGCTGTTTAGTTTATTCAGTAATACTTTGTTCTTTTGTTTGTTTGTTTAGAAATGATCAAGATAGACAAGGAATATCTGTTTAGTTAGGGTTTCTATTGTTGTGATAAAACACCATGACCAAAAATGACTTGGGGAAGAAAAGGTTTATTTATTTATTTATTTTTTTATAGATTACCGTCCATCACAGAGGAAGTCAGGGCAGGAATGTGGAGGAAGGGCCTGGCATAAAAGCCACAGAAAAATGATGTTTACCCCCTCTAAGCCTCATAAGCCTGCTTTCTTTTATACCTCAGTGAAGGGTCGTGGGTCGTGTTTGCTCTGCCACAGGGCTCTGCTGCTTGGTGAGGCAGGATGTGAGAAGTTGACTGCACTTACCCCCACACTGTCGCTGGGTGACTGGTTAGTGCCTGGCTGTAGGGAGGCCTCAGGACACTGAAGCCCAGCCTGAGGGGCTGAACAGCAGGAGCTGGTTCGGTAGTTCCCGGGCCGGAAAGGAGTCCAGAGATATAAGTTCTTGGACACCCAGGCACTGGCAGAAGAGCTGAGAACACTAGTGGGGGCCCACAGGCTGGATCTGGCCTGTGTCCAGGGGGAAAAAGGGAGTTTCTCCACGGGTGTTGGGGGAGTTCTTTGGCTTGATGGTGGAATGGTCTTGAACTTGGCTAGGTGGCAGCTGTGGCTGGGAGCACAGAGAGGTCTTCTACTGGAGATTAGTCAGACATTCTACAGGTGAAGGCCTTCTCCAGGGCTCCCCAAAGCAGAGAGGCAATCCATGGTTTTAAGGCATTTATTGTTATGGCAGAAAGTGGATTAGTAAAACCATACCCCACTTCTCAGGGTGGTCCTGAGGTTGACTAACTTTTGCAGGAGGAGTGTCCAAGAAGGAAAACTTACTGGCTAAACCTTCCAGGCCTCTATGTACCTCATTAAAATGGAGATCTGTCTTGAGCCTACATGACCTATGGTCATGTCCTCTACCTGTGCAGGCACCTGGGGGTGTTGCCATTACATGACTGGTGGCCACAAATCTATGGGGAGTTGCAACTAGTGACAAAGGCCTGGTGCCTGGGAATCAGACAAAGCACATACCGTTCCTTCAGGGTCACTGGGGTTTCTAGCCTCATCTCAAACAGGAACCAGGTTGCCTTTCATGGTCCCATACCCCAAGATCACATGCTTAGGAGTGGCCCAAAAGCCAATTTAGTAATGCCATTGTTCTTTCTGTTGAGGTTCCCCCTTGCCAAAGGACTCTAGCATGCATCAGGCTGATTTAAAACTAGCCAACAAAATACCTAGCATTGAAGTTGGTAGAATATTTTAAAGTTTCAATATAACAAAACTATTTTGGAAAACTCTCAGCAGACATAGAGCATTCTTTTTGAAGGTTTATTTATGAGCCTCTATCCCACTTTAATCCACTTAATTCATATATTTTCAAGAATTAGATTACTTGTTGTTTCATGAGATTTCAAACAAAGCTAGCCGTAGTTTAAGTTGGATTCATGCTAATAATGAATTTTGTGACATAAATGTGTTATACAAATATTAAAACATAGAATCCATGACTCTGATACAGTTATGACTTTCTTATTGCTACGTTTGATATACAACAAGCAATTGGTTTTTAAAATTTGTATTTATTTATTATTTAAGACAAGCTTGGTAGGTAGTTGAGGATGAGTTTAAACTTTCAATCCTTTTGTCTCCATGTTCCAAAGGCTGAGACTCCGGGAGTGTACCATCATGCATGGATAAACAATTCTGTTTGTTGCACATTTTGTTCTTCAGCTAAATTGATAACTTTCTAATCTTATGTATCTTAAGAAAAGAATGAAAATATCTGATATATAAAATTCAGATGTAATAAAAATATATGCTTGTCTTGTGTTTAATGATAACCACTTAAGACACCAAGGATTTTCTTTTTAATTTAGGCTTTTGTTTTTCTCACTTATTTTGACGTTAGTTTTCATGGGTTTGTTTGAGACAGGTTGTCATTATGTAGCCCATGCTGGACCAGTACTTGCTGATTGACATTGTAGCACAGGTTAGGCTAGAAGTTGGGATTTTCAAGTATTAGCGCTAGGATTACTGGCTTGAGACAAGTCCTGTCATGTCCGTTGTTTATGAAAGTATTCCACCAAATCATATGAGCCTAAAATACATTTTTATATTTTTGTAAAATGTGAACAACAAGCTAATTTTTTTCTGGGAATTTTAATAATAACAAAAACAATTTTCTCCTAAACCTATGAAAATAGAAATCTCAAGAGATTTTGTGAATTGATCATGTTTACTGTCCACAAGTAGTTTTTATCATGCATGCACGATATGCTGGCTCAATAGAGGCACAAACATCGAGGGAGTGATCAACTACTATCTGACTGGAGTTAAGGCCCAAGTCATGAGATGGAACCCATCCTTGATACTGAATGGATAAGAAAGAACCCAAGAGTAGATAGGCCGTGGGCCAAGGGGAAAACAAAATCCTATTGTTCTGGTAAAGAAACACGGGAAAAAATTTATTCCTTAACGAATTTTGCTATACGTACTGCTAAGTGTTTCAGTCAGCCATCATTACAGAAGTGTTTTCTCGCAGTAGATGGAAACAAATACTGAGACCCACAACTGGACAGTGTGCTGAGAATGAGAGGCTTTGGAGTACTCAGTCCTAAATGACAAGCTTTCTTCCAAGCCCTCCCATCAGGGTTCAGGCTACTTGTGCAGTAGGAGGCACAGAAGACTGTAAGAGCCAGATGGGGTGGAGAATACCAAGAAAAGAGCGTCTTCTAGACACAACAGAACTGGTGCACATATGGGCACTCAGAGACACAGCAGCACGAGCAGGGCCTGCATAGGTCCATCCCACATGGCGTCCCCGCACTGAGGGAAGGAAGTAGACAAGAGCTTCCATCCCTAACCAAAGAGCTCTACCCAAAGTTAGTTTTCTCCCATGGAATCTGACTGGGTACATAGACCACGCTTAAGGACAGGATAGCCCCATAATATATGTAGATGGCCAATATGAAACAAATCAGTGGCACTTTTAGAATTAGTTTTGTGTTTATTTGTATTTTTGCTTTGCTTTGTCTTACATTGAATGTTTGGGAAATATTTACCCTTCTGGTTTCTTGTTTTTATATTATGGTTTCTGCATTTTTTATAAATTACAGTTATTTTGCATTTCTGTGTGTGTGAGAGAGAGGGGGGAGAGAGACAGAGACAGAGAGATACAGAGAGAGAGAGAGGATAGGAGATTATGTTTTGTATTTTTATATTTGTATGTATTTGTTTCTTATGCTTTTTCTTTTCTTTCTTTCTTGTTTGTTTTTCTGTTTTTTGTTTGTTTGTTTGTTTGTTTGTTTGTTTTATTTTGTTTTTCTCTTTGCCTGTCTGTTTTCTATAGAATGAAGAAAGACGGTGCGGAGCTGGATGGCTGAGAGGGCAGGGAGAATGCGGGAGACGCTGAGGGAGGAAAAATATGATTAGAATACATTGCATGAAAACATGTTTTTCAACAGGGAAAAAGTAACCTGGTAGACAAAACAAGAAAAAAAAACAGTGAAAAGTTTCTGGAATTTCTATAAATTTTCCTTTTATTAAAGATAAAAATAAATTTGTATACAGATGAGATGAGTGTGCTCCTTTATTTTTATGAAGAATAAAACCTTGATTCTAGTTGACACTGAATAATTGAGAGCATCTTCAGTGTCCTTCAGAATTTATGCATATTTTGATTTTATAATCATCAATGCCAGGAACTCGGCAGAAGTGTTCTTAGGGCCATTTCAGAAATTGTTGTAAATGCTGTCCTTCTTGTAAGTCAAAATTCATGTCATGGTTTTTTTGTTGTTCTTGTTAACGAATCTCAAGCGGCTCAAATAATGATTTAACAACCAAACAGTAGGAAAGTATGACACATCTTTGTTTTTCATAATCAAACCATTATGTTCTTATAAGAGCAGAAAATTTTGTATGTATCTTGAAAATGCTGAAATTCGTAATTCTGCCCTGAGGGGTTTCAGGCAGTGTTTGTTGTTGCTGTGTGTTGGAATGGCAGGCCCAGTGCAAAGCTCTGTGTTCAGAACAAGGCAATGGTAGAGTCCTGAGACCCAGAGTCTGTCATGGCTGCCACAGACACCTAAGGTCCATTACTGGTTAATTGGGAGTGTACTTTTGGTTGCTGTGTGTTCAGAAGCTGTTAGTCTTAGCATGTTGTTGTAACTCCCACATCCAGTTATACAAGCCCCATGAAGGTGTGCCCATAGCTTGAAATCTGTGAGTTAAAGCTTTTTACAAATATTTATTGAGAAGTCTTTGAAGATTTTTATGTGCAGGGATATTTCTGTTTATCTATCTGTCTATTTATCTATCTATGCATCTACATGTACACACACATACACACACACACACACACACAGAGAGAGAGAGAGAGGGAGGGAGGGAGGGAAGGAGAGAGAGCATATTTATTTAGCATATAGTATATAGTACATAGTATATCATAGTATATAATATAGATATGGTCCCTCGATAGATAAATAGATAGATAGATAGATAGATAGATAGATAGATAGATAGATAGATAGATAGATAGATAGATAGATAGATAGGTAGATAGGTAGATAGATAGACAGGCACATAGGCAGATAGATAGGCAGATAGACAGACTATGGAGACCGTAAACTACCCTGAGGCAAGGACCATTAGAAAACCCTGAGTTTTTCAAAGTCTGACTGAGTTGATAAAATACCCAGCCTGTTTTCAATTAGTTCTTTTCCCTTCAGTCTTCAGTAGTTGTTTAGCCCACTGAGAAGTTAAGCCAAGGGGCCTTTTAGGCTGAGAGCCACAGTGCTTAGATGGTTTCATTTTAAAGATTAAGCACTAGTCCTTGAGAAAGAAGTTGCAATTGTGCAAAGATTTATGTCTCACAGAGACAAAGAAATGATGTTAGTTTCCCAAATCTGGGAGGCGCTTAGGAGCATGTTTGACAATTAGAATTTAGTAATGAGGATTTAAGATTTCTTCTTCCTCTCCTCCTCCTCCTCCTCCTCCTCCTCCTCCTCCTCCTCCTCCTCCTCCTCCTCCTCCTCCTCCCCTTCTTCTCCTTAACTGCAGAGCAGTCTCTAATGTTGGGCACTTTTAAAGTTTCCTCAAACACCCCAGGGTGAATAGGCTTTGGGATTGGTAAGAAGGACAGAGAGCTAACTTCTGAGGTTCTTGCCAGAGTGATCTGTTTTTTTGCCTTTTAAAGACTCAATGGTAAGGCAAGACTATTGCTTTTAATTCTTCTGCATTGAGTGTCTTCAATGATAACATTAAGAGATTATGTGCCACCCTACCCCACTATTTTAGATTTGGGAAAGAGAATGCAAACTAGACCCAAATGAAACCATCTGTATTCTGGAGGCAGTAGGTTAAATGTGGGGTGCCTTCGCAGTGTTTTTAGAAAGCCTTCCATGAGGCTTTTAGACTTTTGTGTTCTTTTTAAATAGTTTAGGAGACCAGTTTATGCTGGGAGACAAGATTCAGGTCACCTGAACTGGACCTCGATTATCAACATTGAATTATGGCATTTTTGGGGCACTCACAGGAGTCCGGGAGGAACATTGAGAAAAACAGTTTTCCCAGGAGGCCAAGTGGTTGGTTAATTAGCTCAAGTAATCGTAGGTAGAGAGAATTCACCCACGAGATCCTTTCCCCGTGAGCAAAATTGCAGATGGCCTCCAATTGTCTATGTCCATGCCAAATTTGGTAGAATCTTCAGAAAGAAGAAGTACAAAGAATTGTAATTTTAAAATTATCTTGTTGTTCGGGGGACAAGAACATTTTTTATCTGGAATATGTTCACACAGTGCACAATGAAATCGGGATTTTGTGAGATTGGATTCAAGTGCTTGTTATTTTAAAAGTTTCTAGGATGATTCCAGTGAAGTGAATTGTGAGAGTCAATGTTCTCCAGCCTCAGAGTTAGCTCACAGAGAAAGATTTTACACAACACCACTACCTGGAGATGTGTCCCAAGAGGTTCTTACTTTCTTGTCCTGGTGTAGGGAAGAAACTTTTACAAATGTTACAGACATCATATATTGTACAGCAAGGTTGAAAGGAGCTCTGGACCAGCATTTCCTATGAATGTGAAGGCATTACTTTTGGACTTGAAACAGAGAAAAGGGGGACAAATCAAACTTGAGAGTTTCAGAGCAGAAGAGAGGCTAGCTGATGTCAAAGAACCCAGCTTCAACATGGTAACAGAGAAGCAGAAACATTTCCAGCACCCTGGTCCTGAATCTGTCATGAAGTCATTTCTTACCTGAAAGGCCCTAAATAATTCTAAGTTCTAGACAAGCAGCAGTGCTTGAATCTGCTAGCACTATGTGTGCCTTGAAGTATCATAAGAAATATTGGAAAAATTCCATTGGCTTTTCAAGAAGTATGTTCAACTACGAGGAACATATAGTTCCTCCTGTCCCTGAATACACAGAATATAAACATTTATCTAGGTACTGCCTTTAGGGCCACCCTAGCATGAAAACCTAGCATGAAGCCACTCTGGGAGTCTGACATCAGGGAACATCCACAGGTCATGGAGCCTCAAATTGGCCTGTGATAGACCTCTAGAGGGGGATGACCCAAGAGGCAAATGCAGAGAGTAGAAGGGCCAGTTACCAATGGACCATCTTACCCAGAACCCAGGGAGTAGGAGGCTGGTTCTCCTGGGTTCATGCCGGGGAGTGCTTAGGACAAGATATAGCCCTGTCCTTGGTGGTCAAGAACAGATCTTACCAACTGAGAATTATCCTGGCCTTGATAGCTCTGCACAGCAGGTCAGAGAGTAGATAAAAATGTTGTGCCCCACTCACTACATGCTGTTTACTGCTCTGAGCCCAAGAACTTGAATTTCCGGGAGTACACAATACCAACTGGCTCCATCCAGTAGGGAGATTTGATACTCTGGAGGCCTTGTAGGTACAAAAGCAGACCCTCCTTGTTTACTGATCTCAGTGTGTCAGTCAATTTCCACACTCCCAATGCCCTGGGGGGAATACTTCCCACATAAAGCAGCCACCCTAGAGGGACTCACTTGAGAATGTCAGGAATGAGGGAGAATCTGTCCAGCCCACATAGCAGAGTTAGGTGTGGCCAGAGAGATCCCTGGTATGCCAAGGAGAAAAATGGCCCCAGTGAACGTAGGTCTGATTGACAGCAGTTTCCTACAGACTCAACAACACGACCCTATAAACCAAAGGAAATATGCACCCCCTAGGTCAGTTTTCTTTCAGTTCAGGAGTTAGCTGGCAATCTCCATTTTTTGAGGTCCCAGAAAGAACCTTCTCCAATACAGTTTTTTTGTTTGTTTGTTTATCTGGTTGGTTGGTTGGTTTGATGTTCTGGGGTTTGGTTGGTTGGTTTTGTTGTTGTTGTTATTATCTTGTTCTCTTTTTCCTTTGTTTTCTTTGAAGGATATCTTTGGGGTTTTGAATTGTTGTTTAAATATCTTCATTAGCTTATATTAAATATGCACAGTAATGGGCTCCATTGTTGCATCGTCATATATGCTGAAATTCTATTTGACTGTATTCACTCTCCCCAGTCATCTCTCTCTGCCTCCCCATCTTACTCCTGGTGATCCCTACTGTCCTTTCTAGTCTCATGTCTTCATGCCTATGGTGTGTGTGTGTGTGTGTGTGTGTGTGTGTGTGTGTGTGTGAGTGTGTGCACTTGTGAGCATCTACATATTTCATTAGCCTTCTTCATAGGAACATGCATTAGGGGTCATTTGCAAGAACACAGGTACCTTATCAGTGGCTACATCTCTGTGCCCATCTCCAGGCAACCATTAATTGCCTATAGATGTTCAGGAGTGGGATGGGGCCTTGTGAGCCTCTTTTCGTTGTTTTGGGTTTTTTGCAACACTTTCAGAAGGATTTTTGCATTGTATGTTTTTCAACTGTTTACACCTTCATTAGTTACTCGCTTTAACATATCCATCTAATTTTCTTTACAAAGTTTTTCCATTTAGGGGAAATACTTCTCTTTAGTTTCTTTTCTCTTTTTGACCCCTGTGTTACCCACCTCCAATGCATCCAATAGGTTTTCTACTTTGACTTACAGGCTTTTAAAGGTACTCTTACATTTTTGTGTTTTATTTTCCTCCATTACATTTATTTCATTTTGTTTTGTGTTTGAAGTTCTTTACTATTGGAGAAAAAAAAATATTCCTTCATTTTCTTTTTTTTAACATCTGGCCTTTCTGGTCACAACAACCTTTTTCTAACTTCATTTTTTCTTCTTTCATCTCTTCATGCTGCTTCTTCTTTTCCTCCCTCCTTCCCACTGATTTGCCGTCTCCATACTTATTTAAAATAACATGAACTTTATAATACATTCTAAAGCAATTTTGTTTTGTCTTATTAACTTTGGTGATGCATCAGTGAGCTGAAATTGATTTTATGTATGTTTCCAAGTCTTGATGATGTGGGTACAGAAGTGTGCTTCCTCCTTGCCCAATAAGACGCAGCCCCCCAAATGCAGAAGTACTATCCAACCCAAAAGACACAGGAACATCATTGTCTTAGTCAGAGCTGTATGCTGGGCAGAGACACCATGACCCTAGCCACATATAAAAGAAAGCATTTAACTGTGGCTGCTTATAGTTTCAGACATTTAGTCCGTTATCATCATAATGGGGAGCATGAGGCAAGCAGGCAGGCGTGGTGCTGGAGAAGGAGCTGTGAGGTCTCCACCCAGATCCACAGGCAGCAGGAAGAGAGAGACACTGAGGCTGGCTTGAAACCCCAAAGCCTACCTATAGTGATAGACTTCCTCCATCAAGGTCACTTCTACTTTACAAGGACAGATCTTGTCTTTCCTCTCAAGCACTGCCACTCCAGGAAGACAAAGCATTCAAATATGAGCCTATGGGGCCATTGTTATTCAAATGACCACAGTCAACAAAACAATGAAAGGAACATTTGAAAAACACACAAAGTAGCTTGTCTGCCTAAATTATCATAATGCCTCTTCTGAAATAGGTAAAATGTCAGATAAAAACCTCACTTTATTTATTTATTTATTTATTTTTGGTAAAAAGAACTGGGGAAAATAGCAACTTATGGCACCACAAAAGCTAGCCAACCGGTGGAGAATTTTTCCATCAGTTCAAGATGGATTGTTCGGTGTCCTACAACCAAAGTATGTCATGTGTCTCCAGTTACAGCATATTACTATGTAGTTACAGTGGGCAACTAAGAGAAATAGCAATAGCTTGTAGTGTTTTGGTCACCTCTGAGGTTCCCTGACAAATAACTTGTAGGGAACTAACATTTTCATTTAACAGGCAATATTTTCTATGAGCAGCATTAGGCAAATGTTCAAACCTCTTCTTTAAAAATAATATTATTATATATAATATACCACTTTATACATATATATGCATACACATATTATCAGGTGACTTCTAATTAAAATAGATATTTATATAAAATATATAAAATATAAGTGCATAAAATATATAATTGTGTGTGTGTGTGTGTGTGTGTGATTTCAATTAGAGGATATGTGGATATGTGATTCCCTGGAGTCAGAGTTACAGATGCTTGTGAGCTGCCCGACCTGGGTACTGAAAACCATAGTCAGTCCCTCTGCAAGAGCAATATGCACATTTCACTGCTGAGCCATCTCTCCAACCCCCTTAAATTATATTAATATAATATAATTTATAATATAATATAAGTAACAAAGCTACTGGGTTTCTACAGAGCTTCTTTATACATTCTAGTGTTGAGTAATCCATCCTGTATGCCCTACTATTTCCTACACTCCTGCCTGATCCTGGTTTAAACCGTAAACTTCCAATATTTCCCCTGGCTCTTTTCATGTCATATGTGTTATATTGTGCCCCACCCCTTAGTATATTTACTTGGATTCTAAGACAATATGTTTCTATGTATACAGGAGTATCCAGAATTCAACTCTAGCCTGAGATATATAGAAACAACCTGTCTGGAAACCAGAACTGAAACAAAAATCAATGCATCAAAAATGAAAGGTCAACGTGGCTAAACTTTGAGACATGACATATTGATACATGGTGATGGATAATTTGGGTTATCGATTTGACTGGGAATCAGCTCAAAGGCAAGCCACTGGCACGCTGGTGAGAGATTTTATTAATTATGTTCTTTGAAGTGGGAAGACCCACCCTAAAGTGAGTGACATCTTCCGGTGGTAACCGACCCGAGAGAAGAGGGCAGCTTGACTTTGTGCTTGCTTTCACTCCTGCTTATCAGTTCATCAGCCCTGTTGCAGCCACAGCGGCACTCCTTTTTCTGGTCTTAGAACTAGATTCTTCAGATGCCCAGCCTAGGCAGAACGTCCGAAACTCCCTAGGAATCCCCCAGACTTCGGCAACTGACTGGACTGCTCAGAGTCCAGCCTCACCCTCTGCTCCTACTGAATGCAGGGCCTCGCCCATGAGACACAGTCATCGCTGCAGCACTCAGAGAGAGCCTCTCCTGTGTGCGAATGTGACAGATGCCCTTTAAAGGTGGATTGATCCATTCTGCTCTATCACAGAACCCTGACGAACACATTCATGATATTTGCAATGTCTCCAATCTAGAAGGAAGGAAAACGAATTTAGAAATCCTAATCAATAACAGACCACAAATTTTATCTAAGAGTTTTTTGTTTGTTTGTTTGTTTGTTTCTCATTACAGGTGGTTGTGAGCCACCATGCAATTGCTGGGATTTGAACTCATGACCGCCAGAAGAGCAGTCAGTATTCTTAACTGCTGAGTCATCTCACCAGCCCAATCTAAGCATGTCTTTCATTGTAACATAACACAGGGGTCTAAAGTCCATTAGCTTAACTGTAATTGATGGGAGCTATATAGATCTCTACCTCTCCAACAATTATTGAATGGGCAAGTTTATGTTGGTAACAACAGCTGGAAAGTTTCTTCGGTTCTCAGACAATATGCTGGGTTGGAAAGGGTTTTGTTATCCCTGCTGCTGTTGCTGTTTGGATCTTGAGACAGGCTCGCACGTAGCTCAAGGTGCCCTTGAGTTTGCATGGAGTGGAGGGTGACCCTGAACTCCTGCTCTTCCTTCCTCTCTCCAGCGTCCTAGGATCACCTCTACATGATCCCAGGCTTGATCTGTCTAATCAGTAAATTTTTGACAGTGGAAGGGAAGAAATGCAAGAACCTGAGGCGTTGTACTGACATTCTGTTGAGGAAGAAGGGGTATTGTATTGGGAAGGAGAAAACTTGTGTCTGTCATCTTGAGAACTGAGGGACACTGAAAGAGCTAATGGGACAATTGTGTAAATAAACAGCTTACCATCGGCTTGCCTTTCCTCTCTCTACTCAGTGACCTTGAACTGAAGATGTTAAAGCACTAACAAAACTGCTCCTAAAATATTCACATACATATATTGTATTCATATTGTGCATCTAACCTCCTGTATGAGTGTAGGAAAACCACACATCCATAATATACTTTGTTTTATACAGTAAACACAGTCTCCAGGAGACATAGAGAAATAACCTGACAGAACATTTTTACTCTCAATGAACTAGAAAATACCCCCAAATGTGATCATATTATTTTGTTATTCCAAGAATGAATGGCCAAGCTTCTTCTTAGAAGCTAAGAGGTAGATTTGGGATGGATTTGACAGATAATTGCTAACAACTAAATATTTGCCAGATTAAGTGTCTAAATAGGCAACCAGATCAAAAAACGTAGGGAGATATTTGGTCAGTAGTTCACCTGGAGGGAAACATTATCATTTTCAAACCATGTGTTTTATAACAAAGCTCTGGTTTGGGGGCATAGGTCACAGAACACTCCTTCCCAGGATCTAAGAACAATAACTTCTAGAAGAAATTCTTGGCTTGGCCCATAAGCAGTCCCTTGGTGCATCTCTGTTGGAAGTGATTTCGATCATGTACCTCCTTAGAGGCCTAAGTTTATTCAAGAAAAATTAGTATTCCTACGTTGACAATTGCCTATTTTGAGAATTACTTTCAGAACACGTTAATCTGACTTTTATTTTTTGGCCAAACAGAATATATTCATTCCAGAATTCTACCTCTTTCTTCCCCTCCCTTCTTTTTCTTCTCCCCTCCCCTCCTCTCCCTTCTCCTCCACTTCCTCCCTCCCCTCCTTCCATGCCTTCCCTCCCTTCCCTTCTCCTCCCTCCCTCCCCTCCTCTCATTTTCTATCCTTTGCTGTATCACGCACAAGCTTATCTCTAGAGTTCAAATGAGAACTTCATGTTCTCTGAATCAAATTCAGTGGTGTTAAGCTTCCTGGCAGAATTAAGAACAAACTAAATCCACTTTATCAGAGGTGAGCTGGGCAGAGCCAGTTAAAATCATATTCTAAAGTGGAGTCAGAATCAAAAGGTCACCTGCACTCATGAAGAGATAATTATGTGACTTTTTGTCATGTATTCGTAAAGTAAGAAGTCAGACTTGCATCTATCAACACAAAGGTAAAGGTTAAATAGGCTTAAGCATTCATATTCTTTCTAAGTATATAACACTTGTACTTTATAGCACACCTAAGTAATGAAATGTTAAAAATATAAAACAATCCAAGGAAGCAGTCCCTATATGTTGGGAGCATTTATGAAATTGTCAAAATGAAACCCAGCAAACTTATTCACATTCAGCTTGTTTTGCCCAATAATTAACCAGGATTTTGATGATAGACGGGGGACTATCAAACATGTAAATTTTATTTCCCAGGAATGTTGCTAAATTAGTAGAACACTTGTCCAGCATGCTTGAAAGACGGGGTTCCATCACAGAACTCTTATGCTCCAAATGCCACAAACTAGCTGTGGTGGAGTGCTCCGAGAACTAGGGCTGCGGGATGCAGGAGGATTCGTAGTTTGAGGTTACTTTAGTGACATAGCCAGTTTTGAGGCTGGCCTGAGATATTTTTTGATTCTGGGAAGAGAAGGGAAGAGGGGCGGGGGGAGAAGGAAAGGGAGAGAGAAGGAAAGACAGAGGGAGAGGGAGGAGAGTAGGCGGTAGAGAGGGAGGGAAGGAAGGAAAGGAACATGTAGCATTTGCCATCTTATTTCTTCTTAAAGCTTAGAATACGGTGATGTTAACTGTGTTTGTATGTCACTGTACAGCAGAGCTTTAAAATGCGACAACACTGCACAGCTTCTCAGCTCTCTGCTTCCCTAGTTTACTCCCTGTTCTGACAGCTCCCTCGTTTCAGGTTCTGTACAGAGGTGTGGCAGCTCAAGCATTTCATGGTGGTGCACACCTCCAATCGCAGCGTTAAGCTGTGAAATCAGGAGGGCAGGGAGTTGTGTCTCAAGAACAGAGTGAGGGGGAAGGAGGGACAGAGGGAGAGAAGGAGAAAGTTAAGAAGGAAGGCCAGGTAAGAAGGAAGGAAGGAAGGTGGAAGGAAGGAAGGAGGGAGGGAAGGAGAGAGCGAGGGAGGGAGGACAGAAGGGTCCACTCTTGTCCTATTTTGTCCCTGTGGTTCTTTTAGAGGTGGCATATAGCAGGATTTCCCGTTGTTGTTGTTGTTGTAAGACAGAGTAATCCTCAGCTATGTGTGTTCATCACACTTTCCTTGCCAGTTCATCTACTGGCAAGCATTTGTTATTAATTATTTCGGCTACTAAGAATACTGCTCATATGTACACAGGTATATAAGACTCTTTTGCGAGCTGATGTTTGTATATATACACAGAAGGGCTCTTGATGGGGTCCTTTCCTTAATAACCACACTATTTTATATTCATACCACCAATGCACAAGAATTTGTTTCTGTATACCTTCAGCAACACTTGTTATTTTTTAGTTTTGCTTTTATTCTTTTTTTTTTTTTTTACTTTTTTATATAAATATGGCTACTCTGACAGGTATGGGGAGATAGCTTTGTGCTTGGATGTGCATTTCCTGAGTGATTAGCAATATTGAACATTTTCTCTAAGCATATTGGTGACTTTTTTTTTAACCTTTCCTGGAGACCTGTCGATTCAAGTTCTTTAAGGAATTTTAAACTTGAATTGAGTTTTTCTGTTTGGGTTACAGTTCTTTATGTATTTTGGATATTAACACTTCATTGAATCTGCAGTTTCAAGTATTTTCTCTGATTTTGAAATCTGCTTTTTCATTCTTCTGATTGCTTCCTCTTAGGAAGTTTTGATTCACTTTTCTCTCTTTTTTGTTTTTGCTTGGGCTGAATTAGTGCCATGTCCGTGAATGATAGTTAAGCTCAACGGCAGGAGATATTCCCCATTTTTATTCCAGGAGGTTTTTTTATATATAAAAGTTAAAAGTCATGTTTTTGTCTTTAATATATTTGAAATTATTTTTTTGTGTACAGTGGAAGCATCCAACTTCAACCATTTACAGATGGATACTTTTCCTGACATCAATTGGTCAAGAGACTATTCTTTTCCAATTTCATAGCCTTAGTGACTTCATTAAAATAGTTAAATCTCGGTGTGCAGCCCCTAGGAGGCAGAGGCAAAGAGATCCCTGTTAATTTGAGGCCTGACTGCTTTTCACAATGAGTTTGGAGTCAGCCAGGACTGCATAGTGAGATCCTGTCTAAAAAAATAATAAAAAGTAAACACATAACTTGAATATAATGGAAAAAGCTCCTTTTAGGGTTTCCTGGTCTGTTCTATTGGTCTCTGTCTTCTGTTAGTATTGTAGTATTTTGATTACTGTGGCATTATGAGTTTCAAAATTAAGAGCTACAGGGCCTCCAGATTCAGATTTCTTTTCAAGGTGAGGTCACACTTCAAAAATTTATCTTTTTTTTTTTTTTAAATTGTGAGTATGTCCATATACAACATCCACAGTGCCTGTGGAGGCCTGAAAAGGGTGGGTTCTTGGAATGGAACTCAGGTCCTCTGCAAGAGAAATATGTGTTCTTGGCTGCTGAGATATCCCTCCAGCACCTAGGACACAGTTTAAAAAGCAAACAAGAAACAATGAAAATTGGCTTCTTAGCAATGCTCTATTGTTACCTACTATGCTCAGTTAGTGCAAGGAATGAGTTCCTTTGCACAATGAAGCTGGGCTGTTTCAACTACTACACTGCAGACTCTGAGATTTATTTATAAAATATTTATTTAAACTAAAAAAGGAACTTCACGATCTCTGGGTGTTTTGCCTGCATGTATATCTGTGAATGACACATGTTAGTGACTTCAGAGCCTAGAGAAAGGCATTCTATCTCTTAGCGATAGAATTACAGATGGTTGGGGGCTATCTTGTGGATGCTAGGAATCAACTTGGGTCCTTTGGAAGAGCATCCAGGACTCTTCACCTCCAAGCCTCATTTGCAGAGAATATTTGAACATTGCATACACGTAGCTATGACGAGATTGAGGTATAATCAAAAAGCAATGCACAAACACCACACACAGAACTCATATAACAAATAGAGTCTTGCCCCTTCCCAAGGATATCCCTTCTCAAAGAATGCTAGGTGTTCCTGCATGTAATGCTTCTTATGTTGTGAACCAGCCTCAAAGCCAGGGATGGAACTACTTAGTGAAAGTTCATTTAGTACCTTTATTTCTTGTGTCACCCATGACTACTAATTATGTTACATTGTTTCTAAATGCCTGTGTATTCCCCAAACGTGTGAAATGGTCATTTTTGAGAAGACTTAGGAAACTGTTTTGACATATGACTTATTTCACTGAAAATGGTAGACAGACACGTTTAAAATTCAGACATATTGACTCATGTACATATTTTATTAAGTGGAGAAAAAAGTTTGCATCGAAGGCTTCTGAGAAAAAAAATCAATGTAAAATAAGGTATTTATAGATAGTATCTATACTATCTCTTTGCCTCTTTCTCCTAAGGGCTGCACACTAAGATTTAACTATTTTAATGAAGTCACTAAGGCTATGAAATTGGAAAAGAATAGTCTCTTGACCAATTGATATCAGGAAAAGAATCCATCTGTAAATGGTTGAAGTTTGATCCTTCTACTGTATACAAAAAAAAAAATTCAAATATATTAAAGACAAAAACATGACTTTTAACTTTTATAAAAATAAACTCCTGGAATAAAAATGGGGAAATAAGTTCCCTTCTAGATTTGCAATATGTGAAATAGACCTAAGATTACTTAATTATATATCAGCATATTTACTATCTCACAAGGAAGAATTTTAAGCTAGATACAGATATCTTCAGGTTACAAAAACTTGTAAACCTAATAGAGAGTGAAGTTATTGACCCAGCATTTTGACATATATATGTAAGCACATTTTTAGCTCTAATTTTTGTTCATTTATTCTATGTACACTCTCACAGAATGGAAAGAATGTGAATTATTCCACTTATGAATAGCTTAACAATTCTTACCCACTGAGACGTTTCACCCGCCCTTTCTTCTTCTTCCTCCGGCTCCTTTTCTCTGATTAATTTTTAAGTGAGAATACAAAGAAATGAGTTTTACTAATGACATCCCCTACGCACGCATGCAGTGTGTGTTTTGTGTCTGACACTCCTGCTCATCCCCTCTTCCTCCGCAATCGGCCATGCCAGTTCTGCTTTCCCATGAGCCGGGTCCACTGCTTTACATTTTTTAGGCTTTAAGTACCAAATATATTGCAGAGAAGTCATGTATTCCATAATTGGGGACATTTTCATTTAAGGTAAACTGAAGCGATGATAACCTTGTGATCTGAAAATCCCACAGAGGCGGTAAGAACAGCTTTAGTACAGTAATGATAGTGCACATGTATTTTGAAACCTAAGCTCTCGGTAAATGTGTATGTTTCTGGTTCAGCACTCATCCTACAGTGGCCAGTGTCAAACTGAAGCTTGGTGCGAGTATTTTCCACCAGAGCATTCGCTTCTCCTAGGATCAACTACATTATATGATAAATGGCTACTAATTTATGCATCTAAATACCTCATTTGGCCCACTTTGGGAGAGCACATGATAACCTACTATTTGGTATGTTGCTGGCCTTGCTTAGTTTTTCAGGTTCTTGAGATAAGACTTCCAAATTTGGAAAATATGAATATTTGGCATAAATTACATTAGAGCACACTATATGGACATATACATGATCTATCACAAGCAAATGACTCAGGTTCTGCAACAATGAAATTATATTATTTAGGTCCTAAAACAAAGTAAAACTTTGTCATAGTTTCCAAGATTCATCTTCCTTCCCTTAAAGCTGTGTTAGGTTATATTTACATTCTTGGAAAAAAAAGAATATCTTGGTTCTTTGTTTTGTTTTTTATTTTAATTCACAACCATGAAGCATAATCATCTAATAGAAGCTTAATTCAATTTAAAAACAACTCAGTTTTAGTTCTACAGTGTTTTATTCTTGTTATTGAAAAATGCAAATTTTGTTTCTGTTGAGGATGCAACTAATAGTTTGCACCTGTTTATCAATACCTTTCCTAACAAAGGAAACAGAACACATATTCTTTATGCTATTTCAAACCCCACTATGAGGCTGGGTGTGGTGGTCCAGACATATAATCCCATCCTAGGAGCCTGGGGCAGAAGGATCACAAATTCCAGGGCAACATGGGCTACACAGTATGATCCAGGTCTCAGCAACAACAACAGTAAAAATTCACTATGGCAAAGCCAGAGTCTTGTCTTACCTCTCTTGTATGGACATGAAGCACCTTAATGCATATAATTTTATTTAAGAGCATCCTTAAATAAGGAACAGACACCTGTATTGGTGTCTAGGAAATGACCAGAAGCAATGTCTGAAGCTGCCCATCTATCCCACTGACTATAGATCTAGTTGACATATCTAGAGCTATTTTGGGAGCTACCCATGTTCAGGGACAGATTGCTATCCATCCTTCAGTTTGTTTGGAATTGTTATGCTTAGAAATTTTACTTTATAGCATAATTTGAACCTGAAATTTTATAGTGTTTTGCTCAAATGAGACAGCAAAAATCTCTAGTTGATTTTTTTTTTACCTTACCTATGTACAACTATTTTTAGAAATCTAAAATCTTATAATTTTATTGGGAAATATTTTTCCTTCTAATGACCCACTTAAGCCCAGATAAACATCATATGATCCTCCTGAACATTCAGAATCTAATGCATATTCTAGCTTATTCAAGATTCCAGCTCTCAAATAACAATTACATTATCAGGTATGGTACCAGGGTCAAGTGCCTCCCCAGGAAAGAATGAGAGCTCCAAAAGCTCAAGATTTACCACTGATTAATGATAACTAGGCATTTATCATTTGTATAATTCAAACATTTAATGTTATACAAGTATGTGTAGCATTGTGATATTTCAACCTTTGTCAGAAACAGTCTCTTCAAATACTAGTAAATGAAACCCAAGCAACTCAGTGACATCCTGGCTCAAAATAAAATAAGAGGACGGGTAAGGAAGAATGTCAGTGGTAGAGAACTTGCCTTGCACATTCAAAGCCAAGAGTTCAGTACTTAACACTGAAGAAAAGGTATAAGGGATAGGGCAGGGTTGGTGCTGGTGGTGACTGATAAAAGTCTTTAATAGACATCAGAACATCAGAACTACAGTTGTTTAAGGACCTGTTGACACAGGCATGTTGTCATATAGCTGTAATCCCAGCACTCAGGTTATTGAGGCAGGAAGACTACTGTGAACTCTAAGCCAGCCTTGGACAAGGTATCAAGCCAGCCGGGCTATCCATAGTAGAACCCTGTATCAAGCAAAACAATGCACAACACCGTACCATTGAAGCCCAGTGCTTTGAACACAGTGCCATGGAAGCCTGGTATGGTCACGCATGGTATTGATCCTGGCATCCTAACACCAGGGAACCTGAGACAAGCCAGCCTGGGATCCAGAGAAGGTACAGTCTCAGCAAAATGAAACCACCAACAAAGCAGCCAAACAAACAAACAAACCAACAAGAAGAAAACTACGGAAAGTATACTAAGAAATTCAGAGCAGATTTATTTTTGAATCATCTCTGAAATCTTCTTAGAACATATATGAACTTAGTGATAGAATGTTAAAATTCAGTCCGCTAAATTGTGAACTTAGGACAAAGTGGGACTGTCATAGACCTCTTCAAGGAGGATTTAATTACTTGAGCAAGATTGGAATAGAATAAAGTCTCAGGAAACACTTGATTATTTGCAGACAAATAGAACTGTTACTTTAATAGTTAGTTCACCAAAAGTAATAAATCAGAATGGAAACTACTGAAATTCTGCTATCACTGATTCCTCTCCTCCAATACCTTCAACTAGGAATGCCTTCCCTAGTTATTTCCCTTCCCAGTTGTGTGCAAAGGAGAGTGGTGCTATCATGTAGCTGGTCAATCGTTAGAGTAAAAAGGATGTCATTACATGAGGTGTACTAAAATGTCTTCCATTGAATCTCCATTTGACACTAGCTAACTGTTCTCTTGAGGAATGATGGATGTGTGTCTCCCATTCATGCAAGTCTTAAACTAACAAATTATCCTGAGGATGGATCTTAAGGAAGGCAGAGTTCAAGTACAACTTGGAGAGAGAGGATGGGCAGGCAGAGGATCCCAGACACACTCTGTGGACAGCAGGTAGAGGATCTTGGATATATTCTATCCACAGTGATGCCCAACTGCAGGCAGTAACACTGACTTCTGTAGGCATTGATTAACAGCCCACATTTGTTGGTTAACATGCACCTTACACTGCTATAAAATGGAAAATGACATGCCTGTAGAAGGCAGGTATGATGACATACACATAATTTCAGTATTTGGGAAGCTGAAACAAATTCAGTATTTGGGAAGCTCAGAGACATCTTTAGTGCAAAGGAGAGTGTATACCAGCCTGTGCTAAATGAAGCCTGTCTTCAGAATCCACAAAAGCTAAAAGGAATGGCGATAGCATCTTACAGTCTCTACCATAGGAGCAGTGATAGTATTGGGAACACTGTGTCAATCCAGTCCAACAAAACTCATGTTTGTCAGTTCTACGTGGGCAGTCCAATAAAGTCATAGGAGGGTAGGAGAAAGGACACTGTTATCTGAGCTCAAATACTTCATGAACTCGCTGTAGTTTATTTGTAGAGCTAAGATATAATAACCATTCCAAAATGATCCTACAGGATCCCTGAAGTTCCATAATTTTTTCCTGTAACAAATAAAAATGAGTATGCAAAGCTCTCCCTACTGAAAATACTTTAGGCTGGAAAGATAATACTCTTGCTAAGTTGTAGATCCGGAAATGCATGAAGTAAATGTAGAAATTTCTAATGGGATGGCCAAACCATGAGTACAGAGAGAAAACTGTGCTGAACCATTCTGAAATGGACTGGGAAGAAGTAATGATTTTAGCAATTTCATGGCTGAGATTTAAACCAATGAGATCAACAATAGAGACTACATATAAAATGCATAATGAAACCCATTGTTTCTTATAATAACTATACAGTTTAAAGAAGTAAAATTGAAACTGCTTTTTTTATTGGATATTTTCTTTATTTGCATTTCAAATGCTATCCCCTTTCAAGGTCCCTGCCCCCTGAAACCTCCTATCCCATCTCCCCTCCCTCTGCTTCTATGAGCGTGTTCCCCCACCCACCTACCCACTTCCACCTCCTTGCCCTGGCATTCCACTACACTGGGACATCTAGCCTTCACAGGACTAAAGGCTTCTTCTCCTATTGATGCCTGACAAGGCCATTCTCTGCTACATATGAGGCTGGAGCCCTGGGTCTCTCCATGTGTACTTTTTGGTGGGTGGTTTAGTCCCTGGAAACTCTGGGGGGACCGGTTGATTGATGCTGTTGTTGTTTCTATAGGGGTGCAAACCCTTTCACCTCCTTCAGTCCTTTCTCTAACTCCTTCATTGCGGACCCTGTGAAGGAACTGGCTGTGAGTCTCTGTCTCTGTATTTGTCACGCTCTGGCAGAACCTCTCAGGAATCATCTGTATCAGGCTCCTGTCAGCAAGCACTTCTTAGGCATCCACACTAGTGTCTGGGTTTGAAAACTGTATATGGGATGAATCCCCAGGTGGGGCAGTCTCTGGATGGCCTTTCCTTCAGTCTCTGCTCCACACTTTGTTTCTGTATTTCCTCCCATGAGTATTTTGTTCTCCCTTCTAGAAGGACCAAAGCATCCACACTTTGGTCTTCTTTCTTCTTGAGCTTTATGTGGTGTATGAATATTGGTATCTTGGGTATTCTGAGCTTTTGGGCTAATATCCACTTATACCATGTGTATTCTTTTGTGAAAAGATTACCTCACTCAGGGTGATATTTTTCTAGTTCCATCCATTTGCTTAAGAATTTCATGAATTCCTTGTTTTAAATAGCTGCATAGTACTCCATTGTGTAAATGTACCACATTTTCTGTATCTATTCCTCTGTTGATGGACATCTGGGTTCTTTCCAGCTTCTGGCTATTATAAATAAAGCTGCTATGAACATAGTGGGGCATGTGTCCTTGTTATATGTTGGAACATCTTTTTAGTTCCAGGATTGGTATATCTTGGTCCTCAGATAATACTATGTCTAATTTTCTAAGGAACCAACAAACTGATTTGCAGAATGGTTGTACCAGCTTGACATCCCGCCAGCAGTGGAGGAGTGTTCCTCTTTTTCTGCATCCTTGCCAGCATTTGCTGTCATCTGAGTTTTTGATCTTAGCCATTCTGATTGGTGTAAGATGGAATTTCAGGGTTGTTTTGATCTGCATTTCACTGATGACTAAGGATGTCGAACATTTCTTTTGGTGCTTCTTGGCCATTTGATATTCCTCAGTTGAGAATTATTTATTTAGCTCTGTACCCCATTTTTAAGGGGTTATTTGATTCTCTAGAGGGCAGCTAACTTCTTGAGTTCTTTGTATATAGTGGATGTGATTAGCCCTCTATCAGATATAGGATTGGAAAAGACTTTTTACCAATCTGTTGGTTGCCATTTTTGTCCTACGGACAGTGTCCTTTGCCTTACTGAAGCTTTGCAATTTTGAGGTCCCATTTGTCGATTGTTGATCTTAGAGCATAAGCCATTGGAGATCTGTTCAGGAAATTTTCCCATGTGCCCATGTGTTTGAGAGTCTTCCTGACTCTCTCTTTTGTTAGTTTCAGTGTATCTGGTTTTCTGTGGAGGTCCTAGCTCTACTTGGACTTGAATTTTGTACAAGGAGATAAGAATGGATTAATGTGCATTCTTCTGTATGCTGACTACATTGACACAGCACCATTTGTTGAAAATGCTGTGTTTTGTCCACTGCATGTTTTTAACTCCTTTGTCAAAGATCAAGTGATCATAGGTGTGTGGGTTCATTTCTGGGTCTTCAATTCTATTCCATTGATCTACCTGCCTGACTCTGTACCAATACCATGCAGTTTTTATCTTTATTGCTCTCAGCAACTTGTGGTATCTTCTCCAAAATTGGCCCTATAATTGGTCACAAAACAAGCCTCTCCAGGTACAAAAAGATTGAAATAATCCCATGCATCCTATCAGATCACCAAGGACTACAGCTGGTCTTCAATAACAATGAAAACGACAGAAAGCCCACATATACATGGAAGCTGAACAATGCTCTACTCAATAACTTGGTCAAGGAAGAGATAAAGAAATGAAAGACTTTTTAGAACTTAATAAAAATGAAGACACAACATAACCAAACTTATGAGACACAATGAAAGGTGTGCTAAGAAGAAAACTCATAGCTCTAAGTGCCTCCAAAAAGAAACTGGAGAGAGCTTACAATAACAGCTTGACAGCACACCTGAAAGCTGTAGAAGAAAAAGAAGCAAGTATACACAAGAGGAGTAGAAGACAGGAAATCATCAAACTGGAGGCTGATATCAAACAATTAGGAACAGAAAATAACTATACAAAGAATCTACAATACCGGGAGCTGGTTCTTTGAGAAAATCAACAAGACAGATAAACCCTTAGCCAGACTAACTGGAAGGCACACAGGCAGTATCCACATCAATAAAATCAGAAATGAGAAGGGAGACATAACAACTTAAACTGATAAAATTCAAAAAATCATCAGATCCTACTACAAAAGTCTATATTCAACAAAACTGGAAAATTTGGATGTAATGGACAATTTTCTATACAGATACCAAGTACTAAAGTTAAATCAGGATCAGATAAATCATCTAAACAGTTGCATAACCCCTAAAGAAATAGAAACAGTCATTAAAAGTTTCCCAACCAAAAAAAAGCCGAGGTCCAGATGAATTCATTGCAGAATTCTATCAGACCTTCAAAGAAGACCTAATACCAATACTCTTCAAACTTTTCAACAAAATCTAGACAGAAGGAACACTACCCAATTCGTTCTCTGAAGCCATAATTATGCCTATACCTAAACCACACAAAGAACCAACAAAGAAAGAGAACTTTAGAGTCTGCTCTTAAATATTGCTAACATCGAATTTTGATTTGAGCCTGGGGGTTTTATCATTAGGCTGTTATATATTTTGGGGACAGATTATTGTTATGTAGTCTAGGTTGTTTCCAAACTCAGGATCTACCAGCCTTAGCCTCCTGTGTCTTAGAATCACAGGCCTACTGTGTTTGATGGACGACATTACTTTAGAGAAATACTTTCTATTCTATAAAGGACTAATAGATGTTAAGTGGAGACAGTGCTATTAACAGGTGAACCTCTAAGAAAACATATAACATTTAAGGTAATGAGGCTCTGTGATATTTATCAATGTGACTATGCAGGTGTAAATACACTTTGGGTAAGCTAGCTTGGGAAGCCGATGTGTATAAAATATCGTCTTATAAAAGCATGTGGAATGACCTGCAGGAATCGCTTGTCCGATAGTTTGCTCTCTCTCTCTCTCTCTCTCTCTCTCTCTCATTTAGTGGTCTACAGGCTTTTACATTTGTTCTATTTTGTCTTTTCATTTATCTTTCATGAATTTCTGCTAGTCTGTAACCAGCCAGGTAGCCTCCTGTTGACTCCTGGGTCGTACTTTGTAGCTTAGGTTGGCTTTGGCCTGGAACTATTTAACCTAAACTGGCCTTCTAACTTCTAGCAATACTCCTGCCTCAACCTTCTGCGTGCTAGTAAACATTTATACCTGGAATTATTCTTACAAATAAAGATGTGATAGGTAGTCTTCACAGTAATCTAGGTACCTTCCCTAGTCTTTTAAGTGTGTGTGTGTGTGTGTGTGTGTGTTTTCAAATAAGATCTCATTACATGCCTACCTTGGTTTGGAACTCATTGTGAAGTCCATACTGTTTTGAAATCATGGTGATGTAGCTGTGTCAGCCTCCTTGTGGGATTACAGACATGAGCCAATATGCCCGATTACCTTCCTCTAGTCTTCAGACTTCACTTCATTTAAATGTGGTAGTAGCACACAATGTCTCTCTTACACACACACACACACACACACAATTTCTTTGACTACTTATCATATACACTAATAATACTTAAACAATACATTGAGAAAGCCTCCCAGGAAAAATAAAAATAGCTAGTCATTCTTTTCACGTAACTAAATGTCTGGCAAAAGCAACTTACGAAGGGCTTCCCGTGGCTCACACTTTGATGAGGATACAGTCTGTCTCCACAGGAAAGTCAGAACACCTAGGACATGGAACAGTATCCCTCACACACCCATTGTTAGGAAGCAGAGGCTGGGGAAAGTCCACGCTTAGCTCATTTGTCTTTCCTGCTTTCTCACTTCCGGAACCTATCTCATGGTTGATGCTGGCCACACTTGGGATGGATCTTCCCTCTCCAGTTAAATCTTTCATCAAATGTATTCAGACACACTCAGAGGTATCCATAGTGATTCTAAATCTAATCAATGGAGACTATTGCAGTATGCTGAGATACACAGCATACTTGGTTTCTGTAAGCGTTTCCATATGAAAAGTGTAAATCCCAACTGCAGATCCCTTTCGAATGTTGAGCATACTCACACAACCCTTCCAGTTGCAACAAGTGAAACAGCTGTCCCCTAATCTCTACTACAACCGGACGCTGCCAAAGTACATGAACTTTTATAGACGCAGTACGCCTCTCAAGTGCACCTCACACATGTATTACCTCCTGGGGATTTCTGGATGGAATGAGTACTCTGTATCTATATGTATCTGTCCAGTAGGGTGGCCTCTAGCCACTAGTAACTATTGAAACTTTCCATTATGGTTATTGAATACATTAAGTTACAAAATGTATTCAACATCCACATGCATTGAGTTAGTACAGGTCTAGTAGACCCTTCTACCATCTGCAGACACTGGAAGTGTGAGGCCTCTGTGGAGAATCCAAGAGCCTTCACATAGCAGCACGGTGTTTATAAACCCTGTCATTCCTTCCGTATGGACTTTCAAAAGTTTCACATTTTCAGAAAATAAACTCCAAACCAACCAGTCTTTTGGCTCCTTTTCTGTATGATTCATCTTTTTGTAGAGAGGTGTAAGACCGATTTTATTGCCAACACTACCTCCTCTTCTACAGACAGAACTCAATGATTAGATGTTGTATTTATTTAGGCTATTCTCTCAAAAAAAAAAAAAAAAAAAAAAACCAACACCAAACACCCCGTTTCTATGCTGCATTGAAATGACAGAAATGTTTCCAGGGGATTATCACAGACAGCACAAATGTTCTTTCCCAAAGTAGTCTTACATCTGTTGATACTTACAGAAGCAGCACCCACTTCTCAGACAGGAAATGCCAGTTTCTTGGTAAGGACAGAGAATATGGAGGCGCTTAAAAAAAGGGAAAAAAAAATGTCTACCTGAAAATCAAACCTACAGAATTAACTATCTAAAGAGTTATTTAGAAACGGAAATATTTTCCTTCCGTAGCACACAGAGTATACTTGCTTGGCCCTTCTCTCATCATTATTTTCTAGGAAATGAAGTTGTAAATACATCACAAGGCCCAACCCTCCATTTTCCCTGCCTGTAACATGTCCTGATATTTCAGGCTAGAGAGGCGGCTCCAGGGTTAGGTGCTGTACTGTTCTTCCTTAGGACCTGGGTTCAGTTCCCATCACCCACACCTGGTAGCTCACTGTCTGTAACTCTAGTTCCAAGAGATGAGATACATGTTTCTGGTCTCCATGAGTACCTGTGTTCCTGTGCATGTACTATCTCATGATACATAAACACACACTCATACATAAAATGAATCTTTAAAAATATTATTGTAATTTGTTAAGGAAACTTTGTTTTAATCAATGACTGCAGTGTATTGTATCATTTCCTTTTTTGTTGCTAACTTCTTGTGGCTTACTTAAGTTAAGCTTGGTGGTGAGGTAGGTGCAGAATAACACACACATATGGTTGAGTCCTATTTTTATTTTAGTTATAAATTGGGGTTGGGGAGGGCTTAGAATATATCCGCAAATATGATTCTAGGGCAGAATAGAAAGATGGGGAATCACTGGAACATGGAAGAAAAAGAAGACCCTCACCCCAGAGCTGAGCCCACTTGTTCAGATAAGAGGCAAGACTTTCAGCACAATTAGCGACATTTGCTGTAAATGTTGAACACACGCATGCATGCACGCAGCGCATGCACGCAACATGCACATGCATTAAAATGAGCTATGAGCCGAGCTTAAGGACATGCCACAGATGACCTCGGAAGTGCCTCATTCCCTTTTCCAGACCTTTTCTACAAATCTCAAAACGTGAACTTTGTTTACGGCAAAGTCGGCCTATCTTTTCAAATTCTGGCGATCTAGAATTTTACCTTATCCTTTGAAACCTGGAAGGCATGCCTGGGGGACGCTCCTGGTATCTCATTTAGGTTCCTTGCTCATCCTTCAATGGCAATAGTTTCAAAACTGACCTGAATGGTATATATCAGAAATGGTACAGGAAGGAAAGCAAAGAGAGAGCCTCAGAGAACCTCCAGCTGTGCTCTAGAGTGCACCTTCATTGCACCCTAAGTATCTCTATCTACTTACCCCTCTACTCTAGAATACTCTTTATTAAGCCTCAGTCCTGCCAGCTATGAGCTAATTGTAAAAATTCTGCATCTAAGCAAAAGTTGAGAACTTTAAAATCTAAACAACTAGGGAACAGGTCAGGCTGAAGGGCGGCAGCACTGAGTCGTGCCCTGACCCCTGCCAAGGCTGCTGGTACAACTGGAATTCTAAATCTAACATTTCAGTGCTCTTTGAAATATAAAGTACTTTGGCCTCTTTCTAGATTGCCTGTATTGAGATGGTTACACTATTGATACTATATATTTATTTGTATTTTCCTGATTCAGTTTCTCTGAATAGCCTTGGCTGTCCAGGAACTGTTTTCCAGGGTGGTCTCAAACTCTGAGATTCATCTGTCTCTGCCTCTCTGCTGGGATTAAAGACTTGAGCCACCATGGCCCTGCTGTTTCTCTATCTCCAGACAATGGCTGGATTATAGGGTGTCCACAAACACAATTCTCCTGTCTTGGGTGGTGTTGGGATTATGTGTGCGCCTCACACATGTGTGGCAAAACCAGTTTTGACTCTCCAAAAATCGTTCTCTCTGCCCCACAGGGCTTTCGGATACATTGATGATCTATATTGACCACCAAGGTGCATTTTGTATATAGGAGAAAAGTATGTAACCGGTAACATATTTGGGGTGGGGGGAGAGGGTGTAGTGAAAGAGTGCAAAACCAGGGAGTGGGAACTGAAAAGATATACAAGAAGAAAGTCTAAAGTCCTCTTCATCACATGCCTTGTAGCAGTGTGGCCTTCAAGGCCCACTGGGTCATCTGAGTGGACGCCACATTAGAATAGGGCCTAGGTCTTGGCCTTCTAGGCCAACCCAGGCCATTGTCAGGCCTTGAAGGCCTGGGGTCAGAGAGTTAACCACAGACTCTGTGGAGTCCCACAGCATCCAAACCCTGCCCTGGAACCCACACTTGCCAGGCCCCAGAGGCACAGGTCTTGCCCTAAGTGCCAGAGCCCCCTCGCCCACGGTCTTGGGGGTGGGGCGGCCTCGCCTCGGGCCGGTGCTTTTCGCCCTTCCTTGGCCGCCAGAGGCTCCCTCTCTCCCTCTCCTGGGATTTCGCTGCTGGGCTCCCTCTCTCTGCGGCCCTAGAGTTAATCCCATCAGCCGAGGTGAGGCACCTGTTACCCCGGGGCCTTCCTCATCCCCGAGGCTTGTCCCCTAGTCCAACCGGGCCTCGCCGGCCTCAGGGCCCGGCATGGGGGGCCCCGCACGTGGGCCGAGCGGCGTCACAATCCCAGGCCTCAAGCGAGGGTGCTAGCGCGTCGGGGCCCCGGGCCGGGCCGCCATGGCTGGGGTGGAGTGGGGGTGGGGGGGAGGGGAGCGCAGCGCGCGTCCCGGGGCCGCCTCGCGCGGGCAAGACGCGCGTGGGGGGCCGAGGCGCGAGTGCAGGCGGCCGCCGCGCGCGCCGCGCCGTGACGAGCGGGCGGAGGGCACACGATCTGCGCCGAGCCCGCACGGTCACGGGAGGGCGGGGGGGGGGAGCGCCGGAGGAGTCCGACCTCCCGCCCGGGCCGCTCGGTAAGGGGGCGGCGTGCGGGTGGCGGGGCGGCGGGAGCGCGGGGAACGAGGCGGCGTGCACAAAGGCGGACCCGCGGGCGGGTGGGGGTGGACTGCGGTCGGGAGCGCCGGGGTGAGGAGGGGAGGCTTTATCCGCGGGATCTATTGTTTCCCGGCACACTGGGAGGGAAAACAGAGGCGTTTGTGATCATCACCCCCCCACCCTCCCTTAGCATTTGCTCTCTCTCTGCCCAACGCGGCAGGCGAGCTCGTCTCTGCCCGGGGCCACACACTGGGATCCGCCTGGCAGCCGCCGGGGGAGCCGCAGCCAATGTGTTAGGACTTCAGGTGCCTCTTGGCACAAAGCTAGACTGCGACCTCCTGCCTTAGCGCCTGGCGTCACCTGCTCTCCCTGCCGGCCCTGCCTGCCCCGGGGGCCGAGCTATTGCGTCCCGAACCAGGCAGGGGGAAATCGGCTGCCTCTCAAGTTGGTGTTATTTCTGTTTGTCTTTTGTGAGGGCAGGTTTTTTGAATCCCCGGCGGCCCCCTTCGCCCCCGCCTCCGCCCCCTCGGGCTTGAATTGGCGGAGGGAGGGAGGGAGGGAGCGGGCTGTGCAGCTAGCGGAGAGGGGAGGGTGTTTATGGGTAAAAGGACATTGTCAACGCTTTCCCCAAAAATTAAAAAAGAGAAGGAAATAAAAGAAAAAAAGAAAAAGAAAAAGAAAAAAAAACCCAAATCCCAGGCACCACACTGCTCTCTTGTTTGCCTGCATGGGCCATGCATGCATGCTGGACCAGGAAGCGAGTTTGGGAGCTGATTTAAGTGAAAGTGTGGGCTCCCTCAGCTGATGGTGCGTGAGGGTGATGTGGTTCCTTCTAATATTAAAACAAAACAAAACAAAAGCAGACCAGAATGGAAAAGGTTTAGAACAGCATTGACTGCCTGAAGTGTTGGACTGCTGGCAGATTGCTAGAAAATCCCAGCTCTGGGCTGGAGGGCAGAAAGGCAAGCTTGCAGAGCGTTTGCTTTTTTTCTTTTTCTTTTTCATTTTGTAGTGAGTTAGGGGTCAAAAGGAGTAGACAAATCAGGACTGGGGAAGGAAGTGTCATGGTATACCTGGTTTCTCATTGTTACATTCTCATGCCTCTGTCTATTCCCACAAGACTCCACTCCCTAATTAATAATAGTCTCTTGGCTAGGAAACTTCCAAACAATGCATAGAAAACTTACAGTAAAACTTAATTGACCTTCCAGAACTTACTTCTGTTTGTTTTGTCCTGAAATTGCACTGAAATGGATACTTTGGGCATGTTATACATGAGAATATTAGCTCAGAACTATCAAAGAAACCTCTGTAGCCATATTTTAGAGTTTGGAAATGTATACTCCAAACTTTTCCCTGTTCTGCACGGTTATGGAAAATTCCCAAATCAAGTGGCCATTTTTATTATTTTTTTATTTTTAAAGAGTAAGTGAATTGTTGAGTTCTTTCATAATTCACCTCAAACTTGGTCTAAAGCAACTGTCAAGTGGTGTCAAGTGGTGTGTGTGTGTGTGTGTGTGTGTGGTGGTGGTGGTGGGGGCGTGTTTTGTAAGCATCTCCAAGTTATGTTTGAAACACTTCTGTTAGGACAAACTGGAATAACTTTTTAGCTTCTTAAGTTTAACGTCCCATTTCGAGGTAATTTATTTGATGTGTGGCAAAACCACTTGGAAAACTAAGTGTTAAGTGTTGATTAGCTGACTGAATAGAAATTCAGACAAACATGAATTCAGAAACTCGTTTTTTTCTATTACAGATGAACCTCTAGTCTTGCTTTGAAAAAAAGCTAGTTTGTGTAACTCTTGACTGTGAATAAATTTCTAATACACCCGTTGGAATCATCACTGGACAAGTGTACCATTTGCAAGGTCCTTTACCTGATCAAACACTGGGGATTAGGAAGAGAGGTCTTTTTGTTTTTTTGTTGTTTTGCCCCGTGATCATTATGAGCATTGGCTTTTCACCCTTGAAGTAAACATGTTGAAAGCTGAATCTTCAGGTGAACGAACCACTCTCAGAAGTGCCTCTCCTCACAGGAATGCGTACAGAACAGAGTTCCAGGCACTGAAAAGTACTTTTGACAAACCCAAGTCAGATGGGGAACAGAAAACGAAAGAAGGCGAGGGCTCCCAGCAGAGCAGGGGTAGGAAGTATGGGTCTAATGTCAACAGAATTAAAAATCTATTTATGCAGATGGGTATGGAACCCAATGAGAATGCTGCTATTGTTGCCAAAACAAGGGGGAAAGGTAGGCCCTCATCCCCTCAGAGAAGAACGAAGCCCAAAGAGTTTGTGGAGAAAACGGATGGCTCAGTGGTTAAGTTGGAGTCCTCTGTCTCTGAACGAATTAGTAGATTTGACACAATGCATGATGGCCCTTCGTATGCCAAGTTCACAGAGACTCGTAAGATGTTTGAGAGAAGTGTGCATGAGTCAGGGCCAAACACTCGCTATTCCCCAAAGAAAGAGAAAGGAGGAGGGGCGGAACCACAGGATGAGTGGGGTGGCTCCAAGTCCAATAGAGGCAGCAGTGATTCCTTGGACAGCCTGAGCCCCCGGACGGAAGCTGTCTCTCCAACTGTGAGTCAACTGAGTGCAGTGTTTGAGAACAGTGAGCCTCCAGGTGCCATCACTTCCGGAAAGGCTGAGAGCAGTGATTACTCTGTGACTGGGCATTACCCCCTGAATTTACCTTCTGTTACCGTAACCAATTTGGATACCTTTGGCCGTCTCAAGGATTCTAATTCGAGGTCTTCCTCAAACAAACAAGATACTGATACAGAGGAGCCTCAGCAGAGTGACGCTGTGCCAGTACCGGAAGTGGCTCAGAAAGGTACCTCTTTAGCTTCATTGCCTAGTGAAGAGAGCCAGCTGAGCACAGAAGCAGTGGACGTCACAGCTCAACCAGAGACTCTGGACAGCACCGATAAAGACAGTCCTGAAGAACCCTCTGCTGAAAACCACACAATGCCAAAGTCTTATATCCTTTCCCCACAGAACGAGCTGTTAGAAGATGCTGAAGCTAATGTGGTTGGGAGTGAGAGGGCTCAGCAACAGAAGAAAGACCTGACAGGTGGTGATCTAACCTCCCCCGATGCTTCTGCATCCAGCTGTGGCAAAGAAGCACCTGAAGACTCAAACATCTTTGAGAGTTCCCACGTATACATGCACAGTGACTATAACGTGTATAGGGTGAGATCCAGGTACAACTCCGACTGGGGAGAGACGGGCACAGAGCAAGATGAGGAGGAGGACAGTGGCGAGAACAATTACTATCAGCCTGATATGGAATACTCGGAGATCGTTGGCTTGCCGGAAGAAGAAGAAATCCCAGCAAATAGGAAAATTAAGTTTAGTTGTGCTCCGATTAAGGTAAGTATGCTTTTTCAGATTGTTCCCTAAGTTTCCTTTCAGCACTGGGGGCCTATGCAGGATAGATTTGACAGTTACTGGGTTTTGTAAGAAATTGGAGGTTGTTGGTGTGCACCTGTTCTGGGGGACTTTAGGAGTGTGGAATTGGAGAGGTGTCAGCCCGATTAGTTAATGTGGTGTCTGGTGGGTATAAACCACCAGTGAGGAATTGGAAAGGTGAAGAAGTTTGTGAGATACATTCAGTGGGGTGGAATCTGAGCAGCAGGAACACACACACACACACACACACACACACACACACTCTCACACGCACCAAACAAACAAACAGGAGCTTTTTGAAATGCAGCTGCTTTTACAAGATTTAAAATTACCTATCAATAATCACTTTCCAACTACCTTATAAGACACAGGAAATCAGATAAACTGTGTGGTCTATGCTAGCCTTGAAGTTTTATTTATTTGCTAAATGTATCGGAGTCATCCCTTCAGTGTAAGTGGATCATGTTGCTGAACTTTCTTCTTCCCTTTTTTTGCATTACTACTTGGTTGTGAACATTTGCTCTATGGAAGTGTATCAGCTGACTTAAGTACTTGGTCTGCAAAGCCGTGACAATATACACCTTCAGCTTCAGGATGTGTTACATAGCTTTGCGGTGAAATTTTTCGAAGGGGAATGTAATTGGCTTGCTCTTCGCAGCGTTTTGTTTTCCTCTTATATATTGGATAAATGCCAATTAAATTGAGATGCTTTATTGTGATGACTTCACAACTAACATTTGACCTAGGAGAGGAGCAGAAAGCCTCACAGCCAGGGGCCGAATGAAATGCCCTTAGTGCAAAATGGCAGTGAGGGCCTTTGAGCACCGGAATCCCCTGGAGTGCTTTTCAGAGAGTACTTGCCCACTAGCTCAGTCCTTAGATTTTGGAATCATGTCCGTGTGGCGTGTGGGGAGTTAGGGCGCACATGTGTAGTTTGATACCACTTTTTAGCACACATTATGTACAGATTTGGAATTTGATAGCATATCTTTGTCAGTTTGCTCCTCAAAACCTGAAGTCATTGACTGTTGTCATTTCCGACCCATGTGGGCTTGCATATGAAGCTATAAAGGTAGAGAACTTACATGGAAATCCCCACAGAAATGCCTGGCACTCCTGTGACTAAGCAATGATATCTTGAAATAAAGTAATAATCCTGTGAAATTCTGTAGAGATGTTAGTAAGCAGAGTTATTAGTATATGGTGAGCACTTGGGGTCAGAATTACCACATACAGTTTGTCTATGTTTAAAATAAACCAGAGATATGAATTTAATTTGAGAGTAATCCCTGTCCTTGGATGTTAAAATGAACCAGAGATATGAATTTAGTTGAAAATAAGCTGTGCCCTTGGATGTTTTAATGCTTTCTTGTATTAATTTTCTCTGCTGGCACAATCTTGAGGGTTATTCTCACTTTTAGGAACCAACTTCAAAGATATCCTTTCCTTAATGCTGTCCAGTGGACCCCCAGATCTTAATAGTTAACGGTCCTTTGAACATCATCTTTCTTCCTCTTAGGAAGAAACCTGTAAGATTAAACTGTTTTAAGCTGAAGAGATACGTAGCTGAAATAACTCTTCAAGGAGTTTGTTAATCCCGACCCCTGACTGCTTAAAGTAGGGGAATAGCAGATTATGAACGTTTATCATCGAGACTGTTAACCCGTGAGTCTCAGGGGACACCAGCTGAGTATTAGAGCCCTATGACGCACAGACCATAACTGCGCAATGGCTTGCGGGATGGATTTTAAAGGACTTGTGATTGAAGTATGTCTTCCGAATGTGAGCAAGCCAGCTCTTTTGGTGTGCAAATTTGAAATTCAGACTTTCTTGCCTCTGTTGCTTATAATAATAAGTGTGTTGCTTCTTTCAATCAACCTGGGTTTCATATAGAAAAAGAATGTATACATTTAGTCCATTTCGTAAAGAACCTGGGTCATGGGAAGATCTGAGTAACCAGAGCATTGGCCTTTCACTGGCCTCTTAATGAGTTGGAGTGAATTAAGTTTGCAAACACAAGTGTCATTCTTATCTCCTTTGTAATGAATGGGACAATTACTCTTTCTTGTTGATTCTCTTGTTTAACAGGAAAGTGGATACACTTAGGCACTTGCAAGCATCTTTCTACTGACGGTATAGATTGGTTCATTCACAATTTAAAGTTTTTTTTTTCCTCAAAAGGTGGTAATTTAAAAACAAGTTTCAACCAGTGCTTCTGTGGGTTCATCAAGTGTGTAGTCATGCTGCTAGATGCAGAAGATTCTTTCTGTAATAAAGAATTCTTTCTGTAAGAAAGAATCCCTTCTGTGACCTAGTAGTCAGATCTTGGCTATGTTTTACTTAAAGCAAACTCAGGTTAAACGGTGTAACAGCACTGTGCCCAAATGTCTGTGCGTTGAGTTCTTGGAGGTACTTGGTGTGCAGTGACAGGGATTCCATGGGTTATTGGAACAGAATACGTTCGCCCATTCATTATATATGCTTGCTTATATTTGTCAAACGTATTTAGGCAATGGAAAGTTAAGAACAAACTCCTTTGTTTGCTGTTTAAATACTTTCTCTGAGAAGCAATAAAAAGCATAGTCTTTACAGAAATAATGTTTGCAACTTTTATATTTTCGGCAATCCCTTTTTTTTTCTAAACTAGGTAAAATATTCCCAACATATTTAGTTCTTCATTTGTCTCCTACATGAACTTTGTGGTGTGATAGTTCCTAAAGTCTAGGTTACTTCTCTTACAGAGATTCTCAGTAAATGTTCAAGACTTTAGGATGTCTTAAACTTGGATCCAGAAAAACAAACAAGCAAACAAACAAACACAAACAAACATAATAGTTGACCTTTCCTGCAACATATTCCTTACATTTATTAGTTACTCTGACATTGGTAACATTCATTGAGACATGGTGGCACACACCTGTGTTCTAAGGGTTTGAAAGGCTGGCGCAGGAGAATAGAAACTTCAGGGCCATGGTGGGATACATCTTAAACTGTTTCAGTATCCTCCCCTTCTCCAAAAGGTCGCATTGTATCACCTGCCAACAGTCAGTGGAGTTTCTCTGTCTTTTTAGAGGCACAGTTGTTTCTAATTGTATAGGTTTATGTATTTAATAAGGTTGTGGACTATCAGAATAAGATTATTAATAGAAAGTGGAAACCTTACTTTGAGAGAATGTTATGACCAATATTAATTTAAGGTATAGAATGATGTTTTAATTTTCAGAATTTTTTTAAGAGCAAGGAATTTAATTAAAGTAAACGTCAATCAAGGTCAACCCGGAGTAGCCTTTGTCACTCTGTTTTCTATCTTTTTAAAACATTTACTGAGGCTCTAGTGTGTGTCAGAAAGACTATGAATAAAACCAGTAAGGGAGGCCCTGTCACAGTGAGGGGCATGCGTGGGAGGTGGGCATCCCATTAACAAGGTTTTTCAGTCTCCTCTGCTGTCTTCCTTCCTTGAGTCTCATTAAGGAATTCATAAATAACCCTTTCTGTTACCAGCGGCCTTATGTTCTTTAGGATTGTATTCTCTAAATGGTGTCACCCGAAAAAGATTTTTTTAAACTCCCATTAACTATGAGATAGCAGAATTAATGTTGTGGTGCGTTGTATTACCTATGTTTCTCAAACTGTGCTGCACTTTGGAGACCTGGTATTCAGAGAAGGACAGGCAAGGGCAGAGGTGCTCTTTTCACTCTTCAGAGGGGCCTTGGAAGCCCTGGAGGATGCTTTTTATTCTCTGCCTTCTGGGAGGTCCGAGTCACTGCCTTGGGCATTTAAGGCTTATTTTTTTTCAGTAGGGACTTTCTGAACAGAGTTCTGAGGTCCACCTTTTGTGTCTGTGGAGGCTTTAAATTTCTACAGTGCTTCTTAACTGTCATATGCATATGAGTCACTTGAAGATCTTGTTAAAATGCAGATTCTGTTTCTGTAGGTGTTCCCTGAGAAACTACCTTGATGCAGTCACTCCATCCTGAGCACAGTGCCAGGCGAGCTGTGGCTGAGGGGGATGGTTGAATCTGCAGTTCTCTCAACTCAGTTCAGAACGCAGGTCTAGATTCAAGATGCAAGCCATAAAGTAGGCGGATGCATTTAAGAGAGACGGAAGGGCTGGACACTGAGCTCATCGATAGAGGACTTGAAGTTCTCTCTGAGTCTTGCTGTGCAGCCTAAGCTGGCCTTGTTGGTCTCTTTCACACCAGCCTTCTTCCACTGTTTGTGGGGCTCTGGGGACCAGAGCTGGTATTGGGGTATCAGTGTATTAAGGCTGTGTTGGTCAGTAACAAGCTGTGGCCCTGTGAGTTTGTCTGCTGATAAGCCACAGGTCTTGGTTGCTTTCCTCAGAGCGAGCCCCTGCAGTTCCAGAGAAAGGCCATTTGGAGTGTTGAAGTGAGTAGCTTTATAGGGAGGTGACGCAGCTGTTGATCCAGACAGAGTGATGATTTCAAGTGTTAGTCCATTCAGTCTCCTTATGTCTGTCACATTTTCTGTGTATTCTGTTTGGATAATATCAGGTAACTACAACTTACCTTTTTAAAGTATATTTTTGAACCTGAACTTTGCCCTTGTTCTGCCAGTGTGCATTTTTATTATGTGTACTTACCGAAGCCTGCGGTGGCCCTTTCTCAGAAGCTGCTTCCCACGTTGTTGATGTCACTTCTGAGGACATTCATCCACCATACTTGTTTTCTTTCTTTTTCCCAGCTGGGGTGGGATGGGTTGGGCCTCAGGCATTCTAGTGAACTACTCTACTGCTGAACCACATCTTCAGCCCCATACATTTTCTCTACCACTATAATAGAATTTAATAGTTTAAAATTCTGTAGTGAACTTATTAAACAGTAGATCAGGACGGGAAAATAAGAGTCTATATTTTTTTTCTTTTCCTGTTTTATTCTTGGGATAAAGCCTCCCTAGGTAGCCCTCCCTGATTGGCATGAAGCATGTTTTGTGGCCCAGTGTGGTCTTGAACTCTTGGCCGTCCTCCTGCCTCAGCTATTTGAGTGCTGAGGTGACAGGTGTGTCCCACCAGAGAGGTTCTGCATTTCTCATGGGGTCCTAAGTTGTGTCAGTGCTGCTCCCCAGACCTCTCTTTGGATGTGAGAGTGAAGCACAGTGGTTGGCCCCTGGGGAAACTGGCTACAAGATGCTCCCCAGTCTGCTCCCTGGGAGGGACTGCTTAAGTAGGTTGTGTGCCATAGGATTCCTATAAGAATAAGTTGCAGTTACACAAGGCACTGTTTCTGGATGGCAAAGTGGATTATGGTCTCTGCATTCAGGAGGAGTTTGGGTCATTAAAACACCACAGCCTAGACCCTCCTGTGGCTTTCATTATAAAGAGACAGGAGAAGAAGGAAGGTTTTTAATTGACTGAGAAATTCCATTCCTATCGTTCTTTGGGGGCATCTAAATCAATAAGCTTCTAAGGGAAAATATAAGCATTGTCATCTTAATTGTCTTGTTTTTATTTGGATTACTTTGAAGGCATAACATTGAAATTGGATTTTCTCTTACGTTTTGATGTTTTATAACCTATGGTTCATAATAAAGCAAATGAAAAATGTCAACTAATTGAATATATTCTGCAGAATCAAATAATATATGTAAAATCAGTCCCTTGCCTAAAATTCAAGGCTATGCACTATATGCTTGGTTCTTGATCACTGAACAATTATCATTTGTTTATGAAGAGATTTTTTTCCCTACAGTAAATCATGTTTGATATTTCCTTGCATTTCGTAGCAAATTTTGAAGATTTTTGCTCAGGATAACTATCTTGTCTTTGCTGTAAATTTCCTTACAAGAACATGGGTTGCTGGATTCGTGAGCTTTCAAAGAAAGATGGCAAGTTTTGGGCCTAACTGTTAATGTTCATATGTAACTTACCTCCTTAACCCAACCTGTTCATATGGAGTAATTTGATTTAAATGTTCTTTGCATTTGAGTTCTTTTAACATCTTCATTACTATACCCAAAACAGTAGCTTAGGGATTTATTCAGAAAGCTAATTAAGATCTGAGCAAACAAACAAGCCTCGGAAAACCGTTTGTTTCTTCGTTCTCTTCCTGGTCAGTTCTTACATTTCCCCAGCATTATCTCTTCATGGTGGCAGCACAGAAACTTGGAACTGGCAGTACTGAAAGCAAGCTAATGTAATTTCCTACTCATTAAAGGAGCCGTCAGCAGCATGACCTTTAAGCTTCTGCTTGAATAATATTCTTATGGGGAGTTTATTGTTTGGAGGATAAAAGGAGAATTAAAGGGGAGGGCATGCTAGGTATCTATGCACTTGTTTTTGAATAATCAATGTTGACCTGCCATTCTGTATTGAAATAAAATTAAACAACCAAAGGTCACTACTTCTAGTGTACTGTTCATTTTTACTGGGTGGTGTAACGATCGCTAGTATCTAATTCTAAAATGTTTCTATCACCCAGCAAAAAAATCTCCCAGCCTGTTTGTTATTAATCATTCCCAATTTCTCTTCCTCAGTCCTGTGGCAAACACAATCTACTTGCTGTCTCCGTGGCTTTGCCTCTTCTGGACATCTTATGTGCATGGAATTGGGAGCGTACTTTTTTAAAGAATGTAGGCGATGTAATGAATGACTTGGGATTAGTTAAGTTACCAGGCAATGGCAGGCTACAGGGAAGTCTGACGGAGGAAGACAATGCTACCTTTTAATGACATCTCACCAGACCAAGATTCAAGACCCAGGAAAGAAGAGAATGCAAGGGTGGTGGAAGAACTTATGATCATATGACATATATGACCACAGGACAGATGGAGACTGAGATAGCTCGATTGCTTGGGGCCGTGCACTTCCCCATTTAGGGAGGTGTTTCAAGCAAGGTGTTGCATTTTAGCTTCATATAGTTTGGAACTTCCAATGTAGACCAGGTTGGCCCAGGTTCTGCTTCTGCCTCCCATTTGGCTGGATTAAATTTTTGCCCCAGTTCTCCCTGCCTGGCTTGCACTCCCATGTTCTAGAGGGCTGTGGTGAGACAGAACTGTGTGATTCACTCAAGGTTTCAGAAAGGACTGCTTATGCTAATATTCATTTCCATTGTTATGTTGGGTGCTTTTTAAAATTTTTATTTTTATTTAAAATTTTTTTAGAAAAAACCATTTCCCTAATGATGTCAAGGTTGTTTCTCTCTTACTGGGTTTTGTTTTTGCTTTCAGTGTCTGTTGTTGTTGTTGTTGATTAGGATTGTTTATGGGCAAACTAAAGTCTTTTCTTAGACACTGAGAATTACCCTGGTAGTCTGTAGACTTGGATAGTTCTCCTCTTGAGCCTTTGGCTCTCTCTCTGTGATTGAGACTGTCTAATTGGTGGGCTTTGCTTAGATGCTTGCTTATGCTAGGTGTAATTCTCTGGTCATATCTTAGACACAACTGTACCGCACAGTAATCATGCGTACTTGTGCCATTATTTGAAAGAGAAAATCTGAGGATAACTTTTGTTAAACTGTTAATATGAATAACGTATTACATTGCTCCTGAATCTTATTTATACCATGGCTTCTACTGAAATCTTAAAAGTGGTTAAAATATTAAATGAAAGGAAGTCATTTTAATAGAGTGGATTTGAGAGCAATGCATCTTTTGAAAGTATGGGTTGAGTATATATTAAAAACCCTGCTGAAGAACGAAGAAGAAAGAGATACTTTTGGGTAATCTAGTGGCTGACATATTAATTGCTTCCACTCACTTTTGTTCTGGAAATAGCTTCATAGCATAGTTCAGAGTGATTGAAGTATTGATAATTTTTTTCTTTGCACAGTTCCTAAATTTTCAGCCCAGCTCGCTGTTTCTTTCCCACGTACCAGTCTGTACAAAGAACTTAAATAGCTCACTTGTAAAGATACTCCGAAATTTTATTTCCCAAAAGAAAATTTTATTTTCTTACTTAACATATTTTGTTGGGATTTTAAAAAGTGTTTATGTCATGTTATAACCAATCCCTATATATTTATGGGTGGATATGGGATAAGTTATGCATTAAGCTTTATATAATGTGCTGCTGTGGCCTTCCTGGTTTTGGGACTGAATTGCCTGGGTTGACTGAGTGAAGGCACAGACGGAATGTTGGCATCAGATGGGCCCTGTTCCATGAGGGAAGGGTACTAGCAATGGTCCTGAAACCCATTATTTTGTCTAGCAGGAATAGAAGGGGAAGGCAGTGGGGTAGTTAATCTCTGTAGGAGAGCAGTCTTAGTCTGAAGTCGGGGCAGTGTCTGCCTACAGGGTCAGTTCTGTACTTGGACCATGGACAGGCCTGGTGTTGTCATGGCTCTGAGGCCCTGGGGATCTTGACATGGCTGTGCACATGTCAGTGATATATACACAGACTTCATATATTTACCATGGAGAAAGTGCCTATTTTCTCTTAGAAACTTTGCCACCGAGCAGTGAACCTTAAAACAAATGCAAATTAGTCTTACAGCATAGGACTTGCTGCTGGACACTAGCACATGCCTGATAATCCCAGCACTTGGGAAGTAGAGGCTGGAGAATTAGGTATTTAAAGTCACCTTCAGCAGCATAATTAGGGCAGTGTGCTACGTGAGGCTTTGTCTCAAGCAAAAATACCACTAACATCATCCTCAACAGCATCACCAATGATAACAAGAAAGGTTGAACCTGGCAGGTAGTTGGTATGCTGGCAGGAAGGCAGAAGGATTGAGTGTAGGAGGCTAGACTGGGCTACATATTGACATTTTGTCTCAAAAAAGAAAAAAATAGTCTGGACTAGCAATGAGAATGTGTGATAATATAGCTGTATATTAGTCATTGTCTCATTGCTAAGGTCAGTACCTAACAGAAGCAACTTAAGAAAGGATTTTGGCCCACAGTTTCAGAGGGTGTCGTCTATCATGGTGGGAGGGTATGGGGCAGGAGAGGTACAGTGCTTGGCAGTGGGTTATGTGGTAAGGAGCTCTTCAAGTGGCAGACTGGTGGCAGAGTGCTTAGCCGGAACTCTGAGAAGGTACTGAAGGGCAGGTTCCACAGCCTTCAAACTCAAAGGAGCAAGGTCTCGGGATCAAATATTCACAGTATGAGCCTGGACAGAAGCAAGGGGGCCTTTTAGATTCAAAGGATACCAGGTTGGACAAACAGCATTGGAGAATGACAATTGTCCACTTATGTTGCCCTAACAGAGTGTCTGAGTTCATTTAGATCAAGATTCCAAACACTGGAAACTCTGCGAGCATGGTGGTGGTATCTGGCAAGGGTGCCCGAGGTGAGGGGCACTTGGGTGTGATGCTACAGGGTGAAATGCACCAGTGCAGGCTCTTATGACGGCAGGGCTCTCTCACTGATGCAGTTCCATAGGAGAGGCATTAATGCTCTCCAACAACCTGTCTTTATTGTAGTTATAATCACAACATGTGACCTTTAGGAAGACACACATAAACCATTGCAATATTATGAGCCATAGCCTGCACTAACTTTAAGTATCTGTATATATGATTAATGCTTAAAATGAACTAACATCACATACATGTTTGTATGTGTGTGCATGCGGCGGCATCTAGACATTTTTCTTAAATTATTTAGGATGGATTTTAAAAAATAAAAACACTAACAAATTATTTTAAAGTCGTTCCTATGCTCTGATGCATTCTTCTTCCGAAAGGTTGTGTTATCATAACATCGCACTGGGATACTTTTTTCATGCCAATACCAAGCATTATTTTAGAAATATCTGTAAGTAGCCAACACTGCTACTCATAATTTCTGTATCCTGTGCTTATTAAATGGTGAAGGTGCAGGCTTTGATGTGTTTGCAGGTCTGTCTTATTACTTTTTCAGGTGCTGAGTATTGAGCCCCACGTCTTAGTTGGACTACGTAAGCATTCCCCTCCCGAATCACATCTCCTATATATAAGCTTGATTTCTCACCCATCAACCTTCCTTACATAGCACCTTTTCTCTTTACTGCTTTTGGGTTTGTAGTGTTTGTAAGGATTGCATTGTTATTTGTGTTAGTAGAAAGTAAAGTAATTCACATTTCCACTAAAAGGGGAATGGTTGAATTTGTCACGATGGCGGTACCAGAGAATGCTGTGCAGCTCATGATTCAAATCGTTTATTTATTCATTTAATGCATTTGTGTGTTTGTGCCTGAGCATATGTCTGTGTACCACATACACATACGCCGTTCCTGGTGCCCACAGAGGCCAGAGGAAGGCATCAGATTCCTTGGAACTGGAGCTACAAGCAGTTGTTAGCTGATAAGTGGGTGCTGAGAATCAAACCCAGGTCCTCTGCAAGATACGGAAGGGCTCCTACTTGCCGAGCCATCTCTCCATGTTTTCTGAGATGACTTCAGAATGAGGAACCACAACAAGCAGGATCTATACATACATACATCGATTTTTAAAAACATTTTTATTTTTGAAAAAAAAAAAAAACGCATCTAGATGAAAGATGGTAAGCGTGGAGATGAAGACTCCATACCGTAGTATAGAGAATGAAGGAGCGTGGACGGGTAGCGGTGATGCTTAGAAAGGCTTTTGCTTCTCTACATTTACCAAGCTCGCCATAATGAGCATATGTGCCTCTTACAAGGACTGGGGCTGTGGACAGAGTGCTTGCCTCGTGCTTATGACCCCTGGGTTCAGACATAGCGTGTAATACAGGCCAGCGATCTCCAGCACTCTGGAAGATCAGAAGTTCAAGGTCATCAGGAGCTTTAGGCAAACCTAGACTAGTTGGGATCCTCTCCAAAAGCCAACAGGGTCCAGTTGAGATTGAGCAGCGGGTCAAAGAGCTTCCCCACTTAAACCTGAGGAGCCGAGTTCCATTCCTGGAAACCACACAGAGGTGGAGGGAAAGAGCCAGCTTCGTGCACACAAAACTCTCCTCCCAAACAGAAAACTTCCTTCCTAGAAGATGGTGACGGGTGGGCAGATGCAGCTGATCAGCACTAACAATTTAAAGACAGTGACAAAAATTAATGGGACGCTTTCAAATTATTTGAATTTAATTTTATATATTTATTGTGTGCGTATGCATCCGTGGTGCATGTGAAGGTCAGAGGGTGACTTGTGGGAGTCAGTCTTTACTGCTATGGAAGTCCCAGAAATGGAGCTCAAGTCGTTTGGCAACATGGGCCTTTAATACTGAGCCATTTGTCAACAGACAGGTCCTTCCTTCCTTCCTTCCTTCCTTCCTTCCTTCCTTCCTTCCTTCCTTCCTTCCTTCCTTCCTTCCTTCCTTTTAGTAGTTAATTTTTAGTGTAATTTTGGAGCACATATCACAGAAAACAACTGTGGTTGAAGGTGTTAAGAATATTGGTACACTTAAGATGCACCACAGATTGAACTCGGACTCACAATCCCCCTGCCTCAAGCTGTACTTACTCAGTTGTCTGTATCCTCATTTCTAGGCAACACTAACAGATGCAAGATTTAAGGTTTTAACTTCTCTCTGGAAAACAGTTACTGCATGCTGAGGTTGAATGTGTGGGTTACTACATGCAGTGAAATTCATTCTGTTTGTTTGAGTGGTACAAAGTATTCGGACCTTTAGTAGGTAAGTCCTCTGCTATTCCATTTTATCCTTTGTCCAAATTTATCATATTTAATATTTGATTAAATCGATCCCACTTCTGTAGCTAGGCTTTTCAGGTATGAGGGGGAAAGTTTCTAGTATGTTTTAAATGATGACTATACCATTTCCATAGACATTAGATGTTTTCCTTGAGTTCAGGTATTGTGCTAAGATATTCTGATGTGCCATTTAAAACATTGTTTTGGAAATCAGATATATTAGATTTGAAATGCAGCAGATCTTTTTTGAATAAGTTTTTTTAAAAAAAGATTTATTTTATTTAACCTATATGAGCACACCACTAGAAGAGTGCCTCAGATCCCATTACAGATGGTTGTGAGCCACCATGTGGTGGCTGGGAATTGAACTCAGGACCTCTGGAAGAGCAGTTGGTGCTCTCAACCACTGAGCCATCTCTCCAGCCTGAAATGCAGCAAATCTTAATGAATCATCTTAACTAAAGACAACAAACATTTGTTTGATGAGAGCCTGACCGTGCTCCTGTGTGAGCTCATGTGTGCTCCTGATAGTGCTCTCATGTGAGATCATGGATGCTCCCTGACGGTGCTCCCGTATGGGTCCATGTGTGTTATCTGCAGGGACACTGAGCTGGGTGAGCTTTCTGCCTAGAAAGGTGACTGGAGATGTCTGCTTCAGTGTCTTGCTTACAAGCAGCCCTGTGAAAAAGAATCACAATCAGTTGAAAACAGGATTTTGTAGTGTAGACTTCCACAAAGTCCTTTTGACAATGTTTCCTGTCCCACAACACCAGCCAATATGTAGTTTCCTGTTGTTCCTAACAAAAGCATTGGCCAAGAGGAGATCCGTTTGATGTATGAGTGGACTGTATAGTAGTATATAATATTTTTAGTCGGGGTCAGAAGGTCATTTCCTTTCACGTATTGGACAGCTTCCACCTTTGAAAATGTTTAGCAAATAATGTTTTAGCATATAGATGATGAGAAACACATATTTGTTGCATAGCAGAGCTGTGAAATTACAAACTTAAAGCATTGCTTTTGGTGAAATTAGATTAACTGATTATTCTGATCTTAGAGTTGTAAGGAATCTGGCATCTCATGGGGTCTAGTGAAGTCAAAGTATCATGGAATTCTGTCAGTATCATGGAATTCTGATTGGTGGTAGTGATTCTTGGCTGATTGGATATACTTATATATAATTGTAAGGACCTCTTCCTTTAGAAAAAGGAAGCACCAAGTATACAACCTTGAAGGGTTTCTTTTTAGAAAAATGATTAAATTGGGAAAAGGCTGTAAATTCAACGAATAAATTATTTTTCCTGATTATAATTTTGAATACCTTTCTATACATTTCTCGTCTATAGTGATCTGAAGTGGCCATCTCCCGCTTAGCTAATTGTTCCCATGCTGAGTTGAGCAGAGCCTGCAGTTTTTCAGGGAGGCTGCGACTCCTGCAGAACTTTGCACTGTGGCTCCTTCTGCATAGTGAGTAAGTGCCTGTAGGGAATGGAGCATCCTCAGGAGATGGACCATTTGCAGACGAAGTACCTCCTGGAGCTTCATTTTAGAGTAGCCAGACTTTGACTCTTGTCATAGAAATTCTTACCTGAAGTCTATAAAGGAACATATTGACTCTAGTTGATCTAGTGGAACCAACAGAATCTATTCTTTACACTAGAGTAAGATGGAACTAAACCTTGCTTTAAAGAAACCAAAAAGACAAAACAAAACAAAATCCTTAAAATATTAAAAATATGAGTATTTTTGAAGGCATCACATTCTATATTTAATAGTTAAGTGATTAGTTTGAATTCACCAGAGCAACAGAACCAGTAGGACCAATAGGACACTTGCACACCCACAAGTGCTCTCTCTCTCTCTCTCTCTCTCTCTCTCTCTCTCTCTCCTTCATGAATGCACAGAGAAACTTATTGTAGAGAATTAGCTGGCCGACATGACTGCAGATTGCCAACTCAAATCTACAGGGTGGGCGTCTATACTAAAGAGCTGATGTTGCCATTAAGTTTAAACGCCTTTGGCTGCCTAATTCATTTTTGCCTGGGATAAGTACAGTATCATTCTAGTATTCAGGCTTTTCAACTAGTTGGAAAAGTTATTTCAGAAGGAACTCTTAGCTAAAACATTGTCACATTCAGGGATGGCAGCAAATGCATATAATCACAGCCATGGGGAGGTAGAGGCAGGATGATCAGGAGGAGTTCAGGGCCATACTTGGCTTAATAATGACTTTGAAATCAGCATGGGCTTACATGAGACCTTGTCCCAAAAACCTATGTGAGTAAAATGAAATGAGTATACTACTATAGAAACATGGAGAACAATGGGCTGATGTTTGACCGAACACTTCGGACTCAAGCTTCAATCTTACAATTAACCATCCATCTGTTGTATGATCCGTTCTCTGAAGAACCATTCCAGGAAGAACCGTATAGATCTCCTGTGTGTCTAAATGAGGGAATTGGTTCTATTGTCCATTTACTCTTGGAAAAACTGACTAAGTAGGGAACTTCCCCATATGTTTTAGTGCAAGATTATATGTTTGAAACCAAATCCTACTGACTTGGTAGCCCCATGCACCATCCCAGACTCTCACTATACTTCTAGTTTCTGATTCCTGAGCCCACACATGGTGCTTTGACCTCTACTTCATAGTGCTGGCAGAGCCTTGTATTCTCTCTCTGGTTTTCTTAAGTTTGTTTACACTCTTAAGGTTGGATCTTGGTTTGTTCTGCAGTGTGCCAAAAAAGACTATCACAGTCTGTATCAGTTACCCTTCCCTTTGCTACCCCTTCCCTCTCCCACTGGAATACTTCAGTTTTAGTTAGGGTTTTACTGCTGTGAACAGACACCATGACCAAGGCAACTCTTATAAGGACAACATTTTATTGGAGGCTGCTTATAGGTCCAGAGGTTCAGTCCAGTATCATCAAGGAAGGAACATGGCAGCATCCAGGCAGGCATGGTGCAGTAGGGGCTGAGAGTTCTACATCTTCCTCTGAAGACTAGAAAACTAGCTTTCATGCAGGTAAGATGAGGTTCTTAAACTCACGCCCACAGTGACACACCCACTCCAACAAGGCCACACCTCCAAATAGTGCCACTCCATAGGCTAAGCATATTCACACCATGTCAGATTCTAATAGTATTTGTCATGTATACTGGTTGTATGATTTACCTATAGGCAGCATCCTTCAAGTCAGCTTCAGGGGTGAAGGCTGAGTGACTCCGTTATGGGTTGCCATCTTTTCTAGCTGTGGTACTGGCTGACTAAAGCTATGTGCTCTTTCATTTGGGAAATCTCAATCTATGGCCCTGTAGGGTAATCGTAGTTCATAAGTAAAAGGAATAGTCATTAACATATGGCTGTGTATGATACGGTTGTGGAAGAAGAAGGGAAGGTATTCATTTTGCCTCAACTTTATTTCTGCTTTGAGTGATCACTCAAGCTTGTAATTAGCCGTGAGAGAATCCGAAAATTGAGGCTGCCTCAGAAAACTGTAAAGGTGTTTAGAACCTGCAGTGACTTGCCACAACTTTGATAACTTAAATGTGTGAATGTGTTTATATCCTTATATGAAAATAATTGAAAATTTAATTAAAGACTATAATTGAAATCGGGCAGTGGATGTAGGAATGCCAGCGATTAGGGGGCAGCCTGGGCTCGTGAGACATCTTCAGAAAACAAAACATCAAAACAAAACAGACCACTTTCCTCAAGGCTATCAAACTATGTTTCCTACAATGAGCTTTCTTTAGTTTTTAGCACTTTGAGAGGAGATTCACTGCGGACTCTTTCTGTCTTTGCCTTTACTCCCCTCTATTGATCTTGGAAGCATTTGGTTTCACTCTAGAACTTTTGGGTAATTTTGCAAACATTGGTGGTTGGGCGTTTCATTCTCCGATCAAACTCTTGCTGAGTATGAGTTTGCTTATCTAGAAAATATTTCTATAGTCTATCAAGTCTTCTCTCCCTGCAGTTTTCTTTCCTTCCTCCTTCCTTTCTTGAGACTGTGTCTCAAGCAGTCTAGGTTGGCCTTGAACTCTTGAGCCTCCTGCTTGTGCTTCCTGAGCTGGGATTACAGTCGTGCTCCTCTGTGACCAGCTTTCCTTGGTAATATGCGAGCAGTTAGTAAGAAGCTATGTGAGAAAAACAGGCCAAGATCTGGAGATCCTTCCTTCCTTTCTTGTTTGCTTGTGTGTGTGCATGAGTGTGTGTGTTTCTATAAATTACATTATCTGGAGGATACCTGACAGTTGTTTTTAAGATGAAATATGAAATGGCTTTGCTTACTCATGCAAATTTGTTTATAAACAAATTTTCTCCAGGCAGAACTAGGTTCTAATAGCACCCTGTGGGGTTCTGTATATTTGTTTTTTGAATAGATGGTAACTTTATTGGGGATTGCATAGGTTTTTGGAGATGTATCTTTCAGATTGGTATGTTGGTGGATGCTTGCCATCCTGATGTTCAGGTGATGGAGGTTGAAGATCAAGAGTTTGAGGTCATACTCGCTATGCTGCCTGGGCTAGTTCAATATATGATAATAAAAATTTAAAAATCATTTTCTGTGTCCCTCTAATCTAGCCCTCCTTTTCAGTTACTTGACATGCTCTCAATCTGCACTGCCTCAGTTGGCAGGCAGTGTCTTGGCTAGGGTCTGTACTGTACCAGTCCCCTCACAGCACGGGCCCTTGCGAGAAGCTAAACCTCTGTGGGAGAGGTAGGTACCTAAGCCAAGTTAGAGGTGGTGAGAGGGGCACATTGATGGAGCTGTGCACAGCTTCCTGGGAGGCAGGGCAAGGGCATCGGGCCACCACAGGCAGACTGCAGAGAGCCCTGGTGGAGGTGAGGCTCTGTTTTAAAGATTCAGTAAGTTTCAGCAGCTGAAGGGACAGGTGTGTCACATAGCAGAAGAGCACAAAGAGGAGGGGACGTGATGTCGCTTGAAGGTCTGAGGACCAGTCTAGCATTGCTCATAGGCCTGGGCAGATTGGGAAGGTCCTGTGTCTTGGGCTGAGCTATTGTTTCTTAACGTTGATGAAAATGTTCATTGACTCAGCGGGGTTTGAATGTGGACAGATGTGACTGGAGTCAGAAATCTCAATGATGGAGACTGGAAGATGCGCTATCTGGGGCACATGTGAGTTAGGTATTCAAGAGTCCAAGTTAGCAGGCTGCGTTGTGGACTGTGTCTAAGAACTGAGGTTTAGACCGCTAAAGAGCAAGCTAGGGCAAACTGGATTCGAAAGCTGGCGAGAAGTGCTATTCATATCAAACTTTTAATGGTGGGCTTATTTTCTGTTTCTGGAAGTTGAACCCAGGGCCTTGAGTTTGCTAATCAGTGATTTACATCCTCACTTCTAAGTAAAAAAAGCCAAGAACAGTGATTTGAGAAATGGTCCTTCAATAGTTTAGAAGAAGAGACAGGACAGATTTTTGAGAAATACAAAGGCTTAACAACTTTGCTAGTAGATTAAAGAAGTGAGGGATTGGAGAAAATGCATGGATGAAGACAGGAAAAGAATACCTGTCATCCGGAACAAGTAGGGAGGGCATGTATCCAGAGAGTCGGATGGTACTATTGGACTATATTAAATATGGACTTAAAATAGAAACTTGGGGCAGTGCCCAAGATTATTGACAAGCTGGGAAGCAGAGATTCTGAGAGCCATGCTGTGCTCGCCTCTGTCACACACGTGGTTAGTGTATGCACATAGTGGGGTTTGGATGACAGTGCCTTCCGCAGAAGTTCTTTGCATTGTTACCTGAGCACTTTTCTTTCTTTCATTTGCTTATCTGCTTTCGCAACAGTGCTTCTCCTTCCTCTCCATAGAGGCTCGGACAGTCATGGGCCTACACAGCCCTTTAACGCACTGCACATGATTTAGTTTTCAGACTCAGTAAGCCAAAATGGTTTCTCTTCCCGGATTTTGTCTCTTTCTTCTCAGGCTTACATAGCCCATCATCCTGCCTTAGCTCCTGATGTGAAAGAGACATGTATGTCATTGTGACTCATAAATGACACTGAGAACTGTGCTCACCGGTAAATGTTTAGATGGTTTCTTTTCTGCATCTTTAGTGAGTTTCAGACACTGTACTAGTTGCTTTTCTGCTACTGTGATAAAATATCATGACCAGAAGCAGCATAAGGAAGAGAGGTCATTGTGTCCATGGTGGTAGGGAAGGCCTGCCTGCAGGACCGCCCCCCCCCCCCCACACACACACACCAGAGCAGTCAGAGCAAATGGAAGTGGAATGAAGCTATTAGCTCTGAAAGTCTCCCCACCCTTCCTTGATGTACTTCCTTTGCAAGGTTCCATGTCCTGAGGTGTTCTGTAATCATCACCTCAGACAACCTTGAACTTATGGTCTTGGTCTGAGATAGAGACGTGAGCCTTTGGGGGCTGCTTCTCATTTAGAGCATCGCTGCTCTTAACTAACTGGTGAACCAGTTAACTTCAAGCAGTCACTCTCTAACAATTGGTCCAACGTCACCCAGTGAACTTTGGTTCATGGAAACATGTCACACACTGAAATTAGTAATGAAAGTGAACAAACAAGGCACCCAGAGTTTATTATCCAAATGTGAGCTATAGTCTCTGCATAAGAGGCAGGCATGGTTCTCTTTTGAGAATCTGACAGCATGAGTCGACTCTGGCCAACTTCTTTAGACTCTTCGATGGCTCACCCAAGTTGTGAGTGTGCAGTGGGGGTCTTCACTATCCTGGATTTCGTCATTGGTTTTACTTGAGGTGTATGCCAGGCTAGTTGCTGGCCAGTATTAAAGATAAGTTTAAGTTTTTCTGTTGTTATGAAAGAAACTGGCAAATGCTTTTTAATGGAGCCTTTCTACCATAGAAGTGGCCTGACGTAGGTTTTAGTAATCCTTTGAAAGAACAGTGGTCATTATTGTTGTTTAAACCAAATTGCAGCTTTGTTAAATTGTTCTTGATAAATATATATTATGTCAAAAAGATTGACTTGATATCAGTTCCATATCTGAATTCTTTAAATTGAAAGCTGCCAAGGTGGTCTTCATATTGAGAGGCATATTCTAGATTTAAAATGTCGAGCTTTTATTGTAGAACTCTGAATGCGCTACATGGCTTGTCAGACTTATTATTATCTTTTAAATAGATTCACATTAGCTTGTGAGGCAAGTGGACTGTGCCACCAAACAGAAGACCTGGTAAGGTTGAACAGGCTCAGATCTGGGGTGGTGTCAGAATTGAGAAGGGTAACAGTAGAGTCAGCATCCTGCCAAGCTCTGGGACACAGAATCATGACACCCCACTGAGAGGGCCTTGGTGTGAACTCTATAGAGTTCTCCATGCTAATGAGGTATCTAGAAAGGCCCTGAGGGTTTAGCCAATGAGCTTCCCTTCCTGGGCTTTCCTTCCTGCAAAAGGAAGTATTTAATCTCTGGTCCACCTTGAATAAGTAAGGTTCCTGGATTTAGACCAATCAAAAAACCAGTTTGGACAAGCAAGGACCTTTTCTACTTCAAGGATCAGCTGTGGGGGTGGGGAAAGGCCTTCCTCACAGAGAGCCTTGCCTAAATCTCTCAGAGAAGGCCTTCTCTCTCTCCCAGCCCTGTTGTCCTCCCTGCATTTACTTGGGACCAGACCAAGTTTCACCCCCCAGCATCCTCTCCTGCCTGGACTGTAGATGTCTTGAGGGGACACACAGACCTGTGTGTGTGTTCCCAACTCTCAGCTGTACCCAGTGGCATCCGGGCACACAGGAGACCGGGATGCCCAGCAGCCATTCCAGATCCTTCTGTTTCCCACCTGAGAAAACACACACTGAGGACTCCTGATTACAGACACTGTTCTGCATCCCCGAGTGGTAGCCGCTGCTGCCCAGGCTAGTCCTGGATCTATTCTGTGTGAAGCTGATAAAAACTTTTCACTTTTTGCCTCCAAGAGCTGTGATTACGAACATGGACAGCCACTCCAACTTTGTCAGACTTCTTATTTTGTATTTTAAATTTTAATCTATTTATTCGATTTGATTTTTTTTTAATACAGCCTTACCTAGCTTGGTGACCACTGTGTAGCCTAGGCTGACCTCTAACTACGTCAGTCCTGCCTCAGCTGTTTGCATGGCGCAGGGAGGTACGTGGCGCGTGTCAGTGTGCCCAGCCTCACAGTACTTGTGAATGATGTTTTGAGGTTTAAAGTCATTGTAACTGTAGCAGTGTTCTGCAGACACTCCGAGGAGACTTCTTGAAGTTGACTGTGTGCTTATGTTAGGAAGGGAGGATATGTAGACCCTGCATCATGCTCGAACTTACAAATATGGACAGAGGACCGGAAGGGAAAGGAGATGGTGGTGGTCCCACACTTTGTGACTTTTCATGACGTCATAGCCACTGGAGATAACAGTTACATCTGTTTTTTTAATGTTATGATACCTTGTAAAATTGTGTGTGCATGTGTGTGTGTGCAGGCATGTGCATGCATGCATGTGTTTGCACGTGAGCAGATGCTTCTGTACTTCTGGAGGACAGAGAGCAGTTTATGGGAGTTCGTTCTCTTCTTCGAGCGTGTGCATCCCAGGGACTGAGCTCCAGTGGTCTGGCTTGGTGACTGGTCCCTTCCTCCCGGAAGCCATCTTGCCAGTCCATATTTGCTGCTTCTTATTTCCAAAGAGATATAAGTCTGGGTCCTATGACTTGTTTGTGAGAAGAGGTCACAAGGTTTTGCCGATCCACTTGTTGTTTAATTTCCCTTGTGATTGCTGTCATGCACCTGTTGTGAAGCCAATGGCCAGGACTGCAGTGTGTATCCATAAAACAGAGCTAACCAACACAGTGGCATGCTAGATGGGTCTGGGATTTAAAACCAGTACAAAATTAACTTTGTCTAAAAGTAAACACAGGTACAGACATCAAGATTTTGCTGTTGAATGTAGTGGTATACACCCCCCCCCCACACACACACACTATGAGTCAATCATAGATTTATAGTGTTTTACATCGTACAGGAGAATGCTAGTATTTTAAAGACAGATATATTAGTAAACTACAAAACAGATATAGTTTGCCATGATTCCACTTGAAATGTGCAAATTTAAAAGGAGCTTAACCCAGATGAGTTTATTATAGTTCGTCTTTTTAGCTAAGCCTTCTCTGGAAATTCAGAAATACGAGCAAAGTGAAGTTAAAATATTCTGAACTATTTGCAGAAATGCCACCGAAGCATGGATGTATCCGAGTGCTTAAGTCATGAGTGAGCTTAGGTAGACAGGCAGAGATGAGAATAGAAGAGGAGTGGGAGGCGCTCTCTTCTCTCCGCAGCCGTGTGCAGACACAGTTGCACTGTGATGAGGAACATGGCTAGGCTAAGCGTTTTGGACGCCAAGAACCCGTGGTCTTTACCTCAAAAAAGAGGCCCTTTCCTTTTTGCTGCACAAATGTTTGTATGGGGAATGATCATATTTAATGATAAAGATACAAAGAGCTGAGATTTGCCTTGATGGATTACTTAAAGGCATCCTGAGGAGGAGTGATATATAAAAGGCTCACCCGGTCCTTATTCAAGGGAGCCATTCTTCAGCCTTGGAAGCCCACGCACCCTGACCTTGAGCATTGAGCCAGCAGTCTGGTGGACCCGGTACACGGTCTGCTCTGGTTGTCTTGAGCCTGCCTCTGTACTTGTAAAGATCTGGCTACCGAGGAGGCCCTCTGTGATAAGACACACCCCCACATCTCCAATGCCTTGTGTGTCCTGGACTAGCCTCAGGCTTGCTGTTTATATCTTATCAGTGTCCAGGGGTGTGGCACCTTACCCTGCTAGAAAATAGTTTTAATGCTTTTAACTCAAAGTTTTGTGTGACTGCCATGAGATAACACAATCAATATGGAATACATAAATGATATACATAAAATAAAGAATAATTAATTTTTTCTTGAGGATGTTTACTTATAAGTTAACCTCTGAGAATTTATGTCAGATGTTTTATATGGAAGACTAGAAGCAGAGCATTAGCACCATAAAATTCAAGTAAATTAGGATGTGACCCAAGAATCGTTGGAATGGAGAATTCTGGTGGGCAACAGTTTGGCCTTTTTCTGTGTCTGTGTTCTATGTCCAGAGGAGAGCAGTGGACCAGAGGTCAGTACTGTGTTTCATTGTATCAGCCTTGCTGGCTGCTCAGAAGTATAACTGAGTCACAACAGCATATTCTTAATAATTCCATGCTAGGTCTTTACTGAGCGCATGACAGCCTTTGATGCCTCCCCCCCTTTAAGGAGGCTTTTTCAGGGGTCCCCAACTGTAGTGTGAATTTGAGCACCTCTCATCTACTGCTGAAATGTAGCTTGAATTGTATTATCTAAATCATTCTCACAGGTTTATAGAAAAGAATGTTTCTCCAACTTCCTTTTTTTCTTTTGTCAAAAAGATTTGGCCTTTGAATTTAGAACAGATTCAGTGGGGTTAGGAAACTGTGTCAAAACAACTCTAATCAGCTATTCACAGGGCTGTGAATGTGTGTGTTGTGCAGTCTATTAGCTGGGATTTTTTAAAGCCCTTTCTTTAGTTTTGTAAGTTACTTTTAAAAATATTTTTTTTTTACAAATTATTAAAAAATTACCATTGTGTGTGAGAGAATGGTGTAGAGAGAATGCATGCCACAGAGCAACTTTCTGGAGTTGATTCTTTGTCTGCTGTGGGTTCTGACTCGGGGATCAGACTTGTGGGCGAGTGCTTATACCCGTTTATCAGCCCCAGGTCCCCCTTTTTAGTATTCATGTTTCTGGAACAATGAATATACTTGTTTAAACTTTAATTCATTTTTAAAATTCACGTGTTTGCATGAGTTGAAGTTTTGTGCCCAAGGAGACCAGAGGTATTAATTCCCCTCGAACTGGTGTTATAGATGGTTGTCAGCCACTCGGTAGGTGTCCTGGGAAAGGAGGCCTGGTTCCCTGGGAAAATAAGTAAGTGCTCTTAACCACTGAGGCATTGCTCCAGCCTCAATATAATTTGTTTGATAAGCAATATTTAAGAACACTGTATATTAAAGCTTGAGCAGAATTCAACTTTAGAACATCAAGATTATAAGCTCATAGATTATGTATGCTGTGTATGTGATATTGATCCTTGGCCCTGAATACTTAGTTTTTTGGTTGAATATGTTTGGGAAACTTTATACTTTGCAAAAGGAAAATAATAAATATAAAGTTCTTGATTGGCTGTATTTTGCAGTTTCAGAGTCTGCCAACATTTCATCCCATATAGTGTGGGTAGCATTCCAACCAGCGGAGCAGTGTTTGGCTTTATAGACAAAGACTTAGCAGAAACAGAAAAGGAAAGCAGGTTGGTCATCTGGAAGCAGCTTTTTTAGTAGGGTCGACAGGGAGAGATAAATCAGTTAGTCGGTAATATAGTTCACATCTGGCTAACACAGTACTTCTACTTTGTGTAAAGTGTAAGATCTCCTAATGTTGCAGAGGCTTGCCTGTCTGTGAAGTTTGGCTGCTACCAGTTTCCTGATTTCTTGGGTCTTGATGACATTTGGTTCTGCAATTCGGAATGTTAGCACTGATTCTTACTCTGGCTTGTTGGGGTTCAGTTCAGATTAGACTGAAAAGGCTTCCTATAGCTTCTATGTTTAGTATTTGCTTATATATAGTATTTAACTAATACTTCTTTCTTGGAGAATCAGGACTATCCCCAGAGACCATGAGGGTATATTTTAAAACCTTCTCTGTTGTCTTTGTGTGTGTGTGTGTGTGTGTGTGTGTGTGTGTGGTTTGGCCTGCTGTGACCTTGGGAACACACTCTGGGAGAGGCAAGTTGTCTAGCTTTTCGGACAAAGTAAGGCATTGTTATTTCTTTGATGCATTTAAAAGCTCAGTTTATACCTCTCCACCTCATAGGTTACTCTGAGAAGATGGGAACTTGTACTGAGGTGTGTTGTGCTGTGTGACACAGTGGCTTTCCTCCCCTTCCTTTGTTTAGGATAATGGTTTTGATTAAGAAAAGTGAAATGCACAGCTTAGGTAAAGCTGTTTCAGCTTTGAATAAAGCTAGATGATCTTGGTATACAGACCGTTTTTTTGCAAGTTCATTCCAGAAATCAGAGTCTGGATTTTAATTTTTTAATTTAAAAAAAAATTTTTTTTTGAGCATCCTGAAATCAACTTGGGATCAATTTTCACACTGTATTTTCCATCTCAGGATAGCCATACTGTTAAAATATTTCATTTTTTGTTTAAATGCTAATAAAAGTGAAATAATTTGGGGGAATGTTTACATTTGGGAGAGATGTGCTGAACAGTAATTTCACCCTCCAGAGAGAGCCCATTTGAGTAATTAAGTGTAAACTGAAGCAATTTCCCTCGATAACTAGGTTTTAGTGCTGCTGTATGGCTACCCAAGAGCACAATGTGCTTGGATAGTTGTTCTCCCATCTTCCTGCCTGGCAGCTCCTGCTGGTCATCAGTAGCTGAGCAGGTCCTGTGCGGCCCCAGCTTCCTTCTCTATGAGATGCGAAGGCCTAAAGGACCCTTCTAAAGTCAGTTTTCCTTGGCTCCATTTCTAAGCGATATTCCTAGTTCATGGTCTACCTTTTCCCAGACAAGCTCTCTGGCTGTCAGGCTCAGGCGGGTAGCATCCTTCCTCCTCTGGATGCTTGGAGGGCTGGGGCGTTGCTGATTGGTTCTTACCCTCTGCTTTTCTCATCACATTATTTATTTATTTATTTATTTATTTATTTATTTATTTATTTATTCATTCATTTATTTTGGTGCAGGATTACAAACAGAAACCTGAAGAAAGATAAGTTTAAAACAATTTGCTGTGCAAAGGTGTTAATGGCTTTTAGGTTAGTATATTAAAATCTTCCACCAATAATACAGAAAGCGTGTGTACATATGTATGTGTGTTATATTAAATATATATTATAATTAAAAGATAACATAATAATTTAAACCAGAGTTTTAAAGCTACTTGTGGAAAGTATTTCCAAATAGGAAAATACCATCCTTAAACAAAAATGTGGTTTATTTAATAAATAACCTATCTTGGTTATTAATTGCTTCGTTGACTTTGGGTAAGTAATTTCTGCATTCCTTCTTAGAATGATCAGGGGAGAGTTGCGTGTACAGAAGTAAAATCAGCATCACATATTTTTTGTCCTTATGCTTCTTGCTTTTCTCAGTATTATAATGGCTAGTAGCCATGTAAAGTCATATCATGCCTGTGGGGGCACTTGTAACAGTTTCTCATTATAGTTAAATTTATAATCTACCTTCTCTCCATTGAGTATTATGTTTTCTTCCCTTTTTGCCTTGGTTTCTACTTGTTGATACATTTGTACACATCTGTAAGCACCACAGCTTAGATCTCTAGAAGCACTGCCCAGAACCCCATCCTGCCCTTAAAACGGGGCCATGTTCCTTTTCTAAGGAAACAAAGCTCCTTGTGCATTCTTCTATGATGGATGGATCCGATATAGAGGGCCACAGACACGACACTGTTGCTGTATCCCAGCACTAAGTCCATGATAGTCAAATGTAAGTTGTCTTAGTTTGGAACCTGAATATCAGTATCATATTCTTCTTTCAGAGTCTTATTCCTTTTTTCTTTTTTTCTTTTTTCTTTTTCTCTCTCCTCCCCTCCCCTCTCCTCTCTTCCTCTCCTCTCCTCTCTCTCTCTCTCCCTCCATTCTTCCCCTCCCCTCCCCTCCCCTCCTCCCCTCCTCTTTCTACCTCTCCTCCTTCTACCTCTCCTCCCCCCTCTTCTCCCACCCTCTCTCTCCTCTTCCCCTCCCCTCCTTTCTCCTGTCTTCTCTTTTGTTAAAGATAGGGTCCCCTGTAGCCCAGGGTACCTTTAGACCTCCTATGCAACTAAGGGTGACTTTGAACTTTTGAACCTTGCTTCTCCCTTCCACTATTGAGATTGAAGATGTACCACCATGTCTGTTTTATCACCTATAGATTCCCTTAATGCTGCAGTAATAGAATTTTCTGGTTCGTGTGGTTGCAGCACAGCTCTCCTGCTGTCTACTGGCATCAACATGGAGGGTGGGTCCTCTTCTCTACCCAGCCTCAGTGTCAGAAGCTTCTTGTGACCCATTTATACTGTGTAGTTTCTTACAGAAGGAATGTTTTGTAAGTCTCTTGAGATAGTTCTCCTAATTAGAAATCAGAGACAAGAGAACGTTTATATAATCATCGTTGTGATCAAGTGGGGAAAAAAAGCAGACTTGAGAGACAGCTGTCTGAAAGTATCTTTTCTCAGACAAGAGGCAGCTGTTCGCCCATGGAGAGAATGCTGACTTCAGAGGGACCAGCCTTCACCTATAAAATAAACATGGCAGTATGTGTTATAGCCATGTACTGTTTGGATTGAGGGAGTTATGAGTGTAAAGTGCCTAAAGTAGAGCATGGTGCATGATCTATACTCAGGGAAAGATGCTAGTACCCTTCCACAGATACATTCAGAGCCTTCTGTACTTGGTCCTTAAGGGGAACAGGGTGGCCATAGTTCATATTCCCCGTCCTCCTGCACTAAGAATCAAAACCAGGCTGCTATCATCTTCAATATTGAACTGAATTCTTGTCCCCACTGTCATTTTTGTATGCCTTTGGACACTTTGGTAGAGTAGAAAACCATAGTAATGACATGGATTCTCGAGAGTATAGCTATGTGTTCTCTCTCTGTTGGGCATCCACATATATTTGGTGTTCTTTTAGCCTCTGCTAGGAGAATCGTGCTGGCTGTAGGAGTGCCACTGTCACTTGAGAACAGTTAGCTCTTGGTAACTGGTAGTTATGGGACCTGCATCCTTTTCTCTGGTCTGCTCATGTCACATAGGTTACTTGAGTGGCTTCTTCCATGGGTCTTGTTGCAACCTCACATAGATTATATGAGCCAAAAGAGCAGAAATGGTCCAGAGTCTCATTTTTCTTCATCAGATCCATCTGTAGTATACTGTGTGAATTTTATCAGACCATGTAAACAAACAGCAGGTAACTTCCAAGGGCATAAACTGACAACACAGAATCAGTTGGTGTCGCTCTGAGTGAATTCATGGTGGGGCTCCAAATCTTGTTTGCAGTAGCTGTTGGATTGGTATTTCTATGGCAATTCTTTCCTTTTATGATCATGACACAGATAAGACATACCTACCTGTTATTATTTTATTTATCTTTTTTTTATTTATTTTGGTTTTTCGAGACAGAGTTTCTCTGTGTAGCCCTGGCTGTCCTGGATCTCACTCTATAGACCACACTGGCCTCGAATTCAGAAATCCATCTGCCTCTGCGTCCCAGAGTGCTGGGATTACAGGCTTGCACCACCACTGTCCGGCCCTTCCTGTTATTTTTAATTATTTTTAAAAATTTTTTTAAACATATTTTTGTTTTTTTGGGTATGTGTGTCTATATGTATGTGCACACCATGGTATGTGTAAAGGTCAGAGGATTTCATGGAGAATTCAATTCTCTCCTCCTACCATGTGGGTTCCGGAGATCTAGGCTGGGGTAAGACCTGTACTCCTGAGCCATCTCTCTGGCTCTTAACTGATGTATTTCAGAAGTAATATTTAAAAGTTTATTTCTTTTTAAGCAGAAAAAGTATTTTATAAACAAATATATCATTATTTGTTTACCTGTAGACAGCTGCTAACCCAAGGACTCATCGATGTCCAGGATAACCCACTGTGGAACATAGGGCAAGTGGAAAGATGTTGGGTTTGGAGTAAACCGGCTCCAGGTGGCTACTTGGCTCTGGTGTTTCCTAATTGCACGATTTATTCTGTGTCTACTCACAGTCTTGGTTGCTTTATCTAGGAAAGGGACTGTGATGCTTTTTTACAGCATTGTCTTGGGAATTAAATACCCATGTGTGGACATTTTTGAAATGGAGAAAGCATAGTCCATATTGGCAGCATCTTACTTGGTACATGTCATGGCAGTATGTAGAAGAGTGCAGGTAGTTCTGTGTGTGGTAAGTGCTTGCTGAGTACATGAGTAAGGAGGACACTTCCATGTAACCTTACTTCTTCCTAGGTGTTTTGAGTTGGGGGGTGGGGTTCACCTGTAGCCCGCATCGGTGATGAATTCATCACATAGCCCAGAGTGCCCCCAACTTTGTAACAATTTTCCTGCTTCACTCCTGATTGCTGGGATTATAGATGTCTATCACCATGCTTGGCTTAAAGCATGCTTTTAAATATAAAGATTAAAGTAACCTCTTTGTGTTCTTCCTTCTGTGTGCTCCAAGCCTTCTAGTAAATAGATTTTTGGCAGAAGCAAGATACTGCAAATAGCTGCTGCTTGACATTCCAGTGGACTGTAGAATACTTTAGTCAACAGAACAGGTGGGGCACCTGAATTATTTATATTGTTAAACAGTTAACATAACAGCTAAGTGTATTAGTCAGGGCTCTCCAGAGGGACAAAACCAATGAGTTGTGTACATAATTATGAAAAGAAATTGATCAGACTGCTTTACCTGATGAGAAGCTCCATAGGGTTCAGCCCCAGCACCACCCAAACCACGTGAGAATGAGACATGGGAGCTTCCTTCTTCTGCCTCCGTCCCAGCCAGCCCTGCCTGGAAGGCCAGGAACCTGCCCTCAAGGCAGGCTGTGCCTGTCACCTTGGAAGCGCCCTCACACACAGTCAGAAAGGTATTTACTTACTTATTTGTTTATCTTTGTTTGTTTTTTTCAAGACAAGATTTCTCTGTTTAGCCTTGGCTGTCCTGGAACTCCGTAGACCAGGCCTTCTCCAACTCAGAAATCCACCTGCCTCTGCCTCCCAAGTGCTACAGTTAAAGGTAAGTGCCACCATCGCCTGGCAAGAAATGTATTTTATATTGTTTTGGCATCTCTTAATGCAGTCAGGTTGACAATCACAGCATTAGTTATGTATTAGACATACCTTTTAATCAATGTGGAGATACTGACTAGGCAGATACTATGTTGTTCACAACCAGGGGATGTACCATGGGCAAGACCATGGGCATGAGTCACCCAGCTTTGCAGTCTACAGCAGATATGCTCCTGTTTCCTCTTCCTCCACCGTAGCCTGCTCTGGTCACTGCAGTTTGTATGTATGCATTTTGGTTCTCTTTCCTCCTGTACCACCAGTGCTTGACATGGAGCCCCTGACATACCAGCCCATGAAAAGAAAAGGCAAAAGCCATGACTTACCTTTTGTATAGAAAAGAATTTGGTGCATGAGTGTGATGAGTAGTCTCAGTTGAGCTCTTCCAATATGTCATGCCTTGTGCTAAGTAACTTATAAGCAATAACTCAGTTAATCCTCTTGTGAAACCTACAGGAGTTAGCTGTTGAAATTTCACATTTTCCATCTGAACAACAGGAGTCTCTGCAACATTAGATTGTTTCTGTGGAACAGTGTGGCCATCTCCTACTTCTCCAATTTAGGACCATGAGGAATGAAGGGTAGGTGCTGCTTTTCCTTTATGTGCAGTTGAGTTGCTGTGAGCTTCCAGATGTGGTACTCTCCTTTCTGCTGCATTCCTGTATATGGCAGAGACTTCTTTTTCTATTCGTCTACCTGCCACTGGAATTATGGGTTCAGGCCACTGTTCATGGTCTTAGCTGTATGTGTTGAGCATCAGAACTCAGTTCCTCGTGGTTGCTCAGCAAACAATGTCATTTGCTAGCCATTTCTCCATCTGTCCACGTCTTCCTCCCTACTGATTGGATCTGTATTTATGGGTGTCACAAGAGGACCCATTGATAACTCTGAACTGCTCAGGTACCCTCTTTCAGAAGACAGCAAAGTATGTTTGCATATTTTAGGAAGGTGTGTGTAAAGATTTCTAGAGCATAATTTGGTATTGAAATTAATGTCAAGCTTCAGTGAGCTATTGCCTTTTTATTTTTGTTTGCATTGTTTTTCTTTGCCTAGGCCGGGTGTGAACTATTTGCCTAAAAATAAAAAATCACTTTTATTTATGATCCTAGAAGTTTTTGTGGCCTAACAACCGTGGGGAACCTTACTTTAATATAGTTATCCATCTCTGCTACCAAGTTATACCTTTTATGTGTCTTCAAGTAATCTTTTACAGTGCATCTTGATGCAAACACACTGCTCACTGTTGTTTTGGGACAGGGTCTTGCTTTGCATCATGCCACCTTAGCATGTCAGGTCTAGTTTCTTTCCTTTTGTCTTTGTTCGATGTTTGCACACATGTAATGCATGTCTGTGTTAATGTTTTCTTTCTTTCCTGGGTATGTGAAGAGGCCAGATGTCTATGACTAATGTCGTCTCCAATCTGTTATCTATTTTTCAGACAGGGTCTCTCACTGAACCCACAGCTTGCCATTTCAGCTGAACTGAGCCTGGGATCTTTCTGTGTTTGCCACCCTCCATGCCAGCTCTGGGATAATAAGTTCACACCAGCATTCCCAGCCCCTCCATGGGTGCCGGGGACCTGAACTCACATCTCCATGCTTGTGCTGCAAACATTCTACACACTGAGCTTCTCCCTCACCCTACACAATCCAGGAAATGAGAAAAACGCATGGAATTCTTGGAGAGGCAATAGAAGAGCAGTTAGGGATGAGTGCACTCGGTTATTTAGTTCTAATTTCACACTTTTGTGACTTTTTTGTCATTTAGTGTGTGTGTGTGTGTGTGGTTTTTGGTCTGGGGTCCAGTATTCACTAGCTACCTAGCTTGTCCTCCCGTCTTTCTGTCCTCAGTGCGTCTTCTCTGTTTCTTCGTCCCTTTGCTCCCTGAGAAGAGCTTCAGTACTGGGACGAGCTACAGAGTCTGTGAGCACAAATTCTGTCTGTATTCTGCATCAGGAAACAGCCGTCTCCTTGACTTGGGCTGGTGAATGCAGGATAGGAACTTATCCATGAGCAAGACAACTGCAGGTATTAAAAGGCCGGAGTAAGGAGGGTTGGCTCGCACTTAAAACTCCAGCGGCTCTACAGAGGAGCAGAGTTTGATTCCCACAGCCCCATAGCCTATGACTCTAGTTCCCGGGGATCTGGTGCCTCTGGCTTCCATGGGGACCTATACAGGTGTGTGTATACTCACACATAGACACATGCCCATAAATACAAATATAAAAAGCTTTTTACAAAGACAGAGGCAGGTAAACTGTATCAGTGCTTCAGGGTGTGCATTTTTGTAAGTAAAGTCTGGTGGAAAGCAGCCACACTCATTCCTGTAAGTTTTGTCTGAAACTGCTTTCCCATGATAAAGACAGAGCAACGGCACCGGCTCCTGAAATAATTGTTTACGCCCGTGCTTCATGTCATGTCTACTGGCCTAAGGTTGGGATAGTTTCTTTAGGTGAGGAGTCACATTCAGCCTGTGCTGCACTGCTCGTGGTTAATATCCGTGAGCCTGTCTTGTAGTTTTCTGGAGTCTGTTGTGTTGCCTCTATGTGAGCTAAAGTGATGTGGGATCCTACATCTTAACTCCTTCTTGGGCTGCTCAGTTTTTCTTACAATTTTTTTTTATGACTTTTCTCAAAATTCTAAGTTTACTCAGCTAGAGTAGCCTGTTTTTTAAGGTATTCTCACATCTAGACATCTGGTTTCATCACTGTGGGACAGACAGGGGTCATAAGGTGTCTCCCTGGAGCGGTATAGCCATGTGTTATTGGATCCCCTAAATCTTTCCTTCAAGATTGTTGGCCCACAGATTAGAATGCAAACAAAGATCTTTTAAAAACCTTGTTTCTATAAACAACTGCTCTGTGTTTTTGCATGAGGATCTCCTAGTTTCTGCCACTTGGGAGCCGCAGAAATTGTGGGAAGGTTCTTAGTGCATTATGTAAGTTCTTGGGGGAAAGTAGAAAGCACTATTTTCTGGAATAAGTTAACTTGGGTTGGTCCCATCATTTCTTTTGTCCTCGAAGGGCTGGCTACTTTGTAGCTGTCTGCAAGGAGACACCCCAGCAGCAGAGCCTATGACAGCGCATTCCCCTGCCAACTGGCCGCTGGGACTGAAGTACTGGGGCCAAGGCAGTGTGTTAACTCTGACAGGAATAGAAAAGGGGCAAAGAAAACTTTTAACAAGTTCACTTGAGAAAGAGAGGGTCTTCATCCATGTGCCATGTAGACAGATCCATGCCTAAGTGTGTCTGTGTGTGGCAGGCAGTGATCACTTAGGACAGAGGTTAGAAAACTGACGTGGCTTGGCACTCTGAAGAGGACAGAGTCACTGAAGGCCGTGTTTTACCACAGCGTAGTAAACCCAATGCTGAATGCTCATTCGTTTTCCCCTCTAGCTCTCTGTAAAGCTCACGTTTCTCTCTGTCCATAGCAGTGTCTGCTGATCCTCCACTGCCAGCCTTCTTTGTTTCCCCTTCCCTCCAATGAGGACCTCTGATCCCTATCTTTCATACCTTACTATAGGTCTTAATGGCTAGTAGATACTTTTGTAAACCCGGTAGTAAACCCGGTAGTACCCAGGCTGTGTCCTCAGCATGTTTCCTAAACTTTTGGTCTATAATGAGACAAGTGACTGCAATAGCAACATCGTAACTCGGAGAACAAAAGATGATTATTCTTTGTTGTTGCCACTGGATTCATGACTGTCCATATCAGCCTGTTTCTGCTCCAGGGGGAAGAAGGCCTCTCAGTTCCCAAGCCTGCAGTTACACTGTAGCTTTCCTGAAACCAAAGTGGCCACCCAGTGACCAAAGATATTTTCTTGTTAGTTTGTACAAATCCCAATCTCTATGGTGGTTTCATAGCCATTTTAAAAATAATTTTTTTATTTGTTTTTTGAGAAGTTCATACAAATTACTGTGCAGTTTGTTTGTTTTTTACATCATATTTCTTCTCCTCTCTGAACATCTCTCGGACCCTCACCATCTATTCAACTTTTGTGCTTAGGATTGCTCCCCCTGCTCCCTCCCTGAACAAATGAACAAATAGCAGGAAAAAGAACTACATTTGCCCTTTTTTTCTCTTTTTTTGTGTGTGTGTACTTTGTTGCATTCTCTCACTTTTTTTCCCAAATAATTTATACTTGTGTTTGGTGCTGATGTTTTGGATGCCTCTGAAGATTTTGAGAATTGCTCTAGAATTTTGGTGAATTTTATAATTTCCTTTAGTAGGGTCAGTGCTTCAGACACTTGTGCAGTAGATGTGTATGTGAGTTCATGAAATGTGTGTATGGTGCATCCTTACTTTCCTGAGAATCCACACACAGGAACGGATGGGCAAAGCCGAAATGGCCGCTCCCTTCTTTCCTGTAGGACTGAGTATGCTCCTGTGAGCCTTAACTTAGACTTCCCTGCTTTGCCTGCTTCTGACAAAGGGCCGATTATACCAACTTAAAAAAGACCGTGAGCCTCTTTGACATGGACAAAAGGCAGGAACCCTTGAGGTCAAGTGAACATAGCCAGGGTTATCTGGATAATTAAGTCTGAAAGTCTAGAAAAGGCAGGAAAATGCATACCATTTAGTGCTGGCTGAGGGACATATTTTAGGGAGCGCATTTAACTGATTAACTGTGATTCATTGCAGTTGGCCCAGTTCACTGGAAGGCCTCTGTCTTCGTTCTTTATGAAATTGCTAAAAAACCACCACACAGTCTCTCATTTCCACGCCCAGTTCTTAAATTCCTTCTTGCTGTTAAATGACAGCCAGGACACACTGGTAGCCTATCAACATTTGCAATAAGAAACAATAAACATGTAAATATATTTCGGTCAAACAGTTTCAAATTAAAAGTGATTTTTAGTGACAGTTTGGCATGTATGAAGCCCTGCAAAGGAAAAACAAACACCTAGTAACTTGCTAACAAAGATGTTTGCATATATACTTATGTAACGGCTGATTTCTCGTTCTGTTTCATTACTTTAAATACATTAACTTTTCCTGTTGGTAGCTGACATTACTTTTGGAACCTAAGTAATGATGCTGAGACCACTCCGATGGTTTTTTAAAGGCTTAAAATTGTATGTGACAGTAAACCCATAGATTTTAAACTTAACTAAAAAATACTGAAAAATCTTCTATGATGACAAATGTATTCACTAAAGCAGAAACCAGTGGGCAGATGAAGGGAAACCCAGTGTGAGGACACGAATGGGGAGAGCGTCGCAGTTGGGCTTGGAGTTGTTGCAGTCTCCAGAAATAGGACTGCTGAAGGAAATCGGGATTCTTTTCCAACACAGGGAAACTGTATAAAAATGCACACTTAAGTACCAAAACCTTCTCTTTGTCTGGTGTGGTTATACAGAAGAACTTGGGGAAGAAGGTGGGTTAGGCCCTGGCCTTTGGGGGACTATGAGAAACCAGTACTGTCAGAAATCTTAGTTTGTCACAGAGGCACGGGGTGGGGCTGCCACCCAAGGTGAGAATCCACAGTTGAAACCCTCCTCAGCACCCCTCTCCTCAACACCCCCTCCTCAGCACCCCTCCTCAGCACCCCTCTCCTCAGCACCCCCTCCTCAGCACCCCCTCCTCAGCACCCCCTCCCCAGCACCCCTCTTCTCAGTACCCCCTCCTCAGCACCCCCTCCTCAGTACCCCCTCCTCAGTACCCCTCTCCTCAGCACCCCCTCCTCAGTACCCCCATCCTCAGCACCCCCTTCCTCAGCACCCCCTCCTCAGCACCCCTCTCACACTGTGAAACACGCTGGAGGACCACCAAGTTTATATTACTCTCTTCCTTTCAGTCAGCGTTTCTGTTCTCTTCAGTGTATTTTACAAGAAATACATTACATTCATTGGCTTATTTCACTTCTTGGTTTTCAGTGAAAACCAAAGTCCCTTCTATCCTCTTTCCATAGGCTCTGGGATGCTGATGGTGACTGTTGGATGCCCAGCGCCCCTTACGGGGTCCTGGGTATGGATATGGCCATAGCTCAGCCAGGCTCCCTGTGCTCCGAAGGCGCTGCGGCACTGTAATGACAGTCCTTGACGTTTATCTTGCAGTGTATTGCGTTTATCCAGAATACAGGGCCAGAGAAGATGTCTGTTTACTCTCTTCAACTATTACCATCCCAGGAAAAATATATAGGATTTTTTTTTCATCTAAAGTACAGTGTAGCTGAGAAAACATTCAGGCTCAAGTGGTGTGTGTGTGTGTGTGTGTGTGTGTGTGTGTATGAGAGAGAGAGAGAGAGAGAGAGAGAGAGAGAGAGAGAGAGAGAGAGAGCTTTTTATTAAGAACAACTGGAATAAATGACAGTTTTTTAAAAAATACAACACTAAGAGAGAGTAGTAAACACATGAAACCTAGGAGCAAAATCATACTTTAAAATAGAAATGCATAAAACAGAAAATGTCCCCCTTTCTGTAGGGAGGTTCCCCTCCCCCTTCCTCCTCTTCAGATATGGTCCCGCTCCTATCTCTGGCTGGTCCACACTGTGTAGCCAGGTTGGCCTCTAACTCCCAGTGCTCCTCCTGTCTCAGCTTTCGGAGTGCTAAGAGGACAAGTCTGTGCCGCACGCATCTTCTGTCCAGTCCTCACCAGAGCTGTGCAGAGGGTTTGCCTGTGTGTGAGCTTTGCAGAGAGACTCCGCGCTAACTCAATCTGAAGCACTTATCTGGGAGTTTAAAAATCTTTTTTTATCTATATCTTTCCTATGCCTTTGTTGTCTAAGCTTACCAAGTTCTGCATTCACTCACTCATACAAGAAGGAGATGGAACAGTCGAGTGGGCCTCAGGAGGGGCGCTGCGCGTGGATCAATTCTTGTTCTTGCTGTTTGTTGTTATTTGAGTTGCTATGTGTGAAACCCACAGCTGTCAGCATCCTAGTCAACTGTTGAATGATTTAGCTGTATCTCCAGCCCTATTGTTTGTGTAAAGAAAGCCAGTACTGTGGCTGAAGTGATGGCTGAGTGGGGAAGAGCAGGACTCCTTTCCCAGAGTCGTGGGTTCGATTCCTAGCACCCCGTGGGACTTAGAACCACCTGTAATACTACTCCCAGGGCATCTGACACACTTTTCTGACTTTTGTGGGTACCGGACATGCACATGATGTGGATACACATGCAGACAAAATGCCCACAAGACATTTAAAAAAACATAGGAAGGCAATACACCTTCTTGCCGGGCCTCATTCTGGGTGGAGTCATGGATGTGAGGTCGGTCAGTTCACGGAGGGAATGAATGAAGAGTCCACAGCGCTGGATCAGGTGCGGCTCCACACCAAACACGACTGGAAGCTGTGAAAGGTGAAAGGCCATTTTGATGTAGGGTAAGGCCTCGGAAGTCCCTTTAGGGCTGATTAGTGGCTCAGAGGGTGGGGATTCAGGGGTATTTGTGGGCGTCTAAGAGCAGGAGAACGGGTGTGCCGTGTTAGAGGGCATCACAAGAGAGTCTGGGGTAAGGGCGTTATGTGGTCTGCTGGCCAGCGGTGGAGGGAGGAGGAGGTCTCACAGGCTCACATGGAGGCATAACATCCCCACTCCGACACGGCTGGGGCGTGTGTGTCTTCTCGCTGTCGAGGAGGCAGTTCTGAATGGACTGTGTTGTGATTATAAAGAGAAAGAGGTTTAGAGAATGAGGTATATGGCCGTGTGGGGAGGGGATGCCCCAGCAGGCCCGTGCCCAGGCATCCCTTCCCCAGAGGGACCAAACACACACAGACATGGTATAGAATAGAGTTTATTCAGGGCAGAGGATGGGAGTTAATGGGGTAGTGGAGGCAGAGAGTGGGAGAGAGAGGGAGAGTAGAAAGTAGAGAAGTGGAGGCTGGCCATGACCATGTGGAGAGGGGGGAGGGGAGGAGAGCCCAAGAGGGGCAGAGAGAGGCTGAGAGTTAAGAGGGAGTAAGAGAGAGAGAGAGAGAGAGAGAGAGAGAGAGAGAGAGAGAGAAAGAGAGAGAGGAGGGGCCGAGTAGCCCTTATAGTGGGCCAGGCCCACCTGGCTGTTGCCAGGTAACTGTACGGTGGCGCTTAGACAGAGCCCTAAGAGGCTGTACTTCCGGGTGACGTAAGGCGCCTCTTTTTGATGGGTACCCTGTGAGGCTCCCACATGTCTAAGTGAGTTGCACAGTGAAGGAGATTTATTTTGAAAGTCTCTGTCTCTTCAGCTTTGTCCCCCTTTCTCTGTCATATATACTTTTTCTCGAAACTTCAGATTAGGTTATGGTGTGGTGGCTTGTGTGCAATCCCAGTGGTTAGAGATCCAGGCCAACAGTTGAAGGTCGCAGTGAACAGAAGCACAAGCCTGGACTGCAGTTTCAAAATTCCAGAAAACAACTAAGTTTCCTTGTATCATTTTTTTTTTGAAGGTGGTTGAGGAATTTGACGTCACATCTTATCTAGTTTGATAAGAAGACTGGAGCTTAGCTTGATAAGTCAAGTAGGTCAATTATGGAAACTCTTCAGTTTAATGGTATATTTCTTTTGATTCTGTATCACATTCAGTGTGTTCATCGCTGCAGATGTGTAAGGTTTTGTGTCAGTGCAGGTTCTCCCTATCTTTTGGCTCCTCAGGAAAGCATAGGTCCTATTTCTTTGTACTATGGAATAAAGAACCAGCATAGGAAATTACTTGAAAAGCATCGTTTAAAGCTGGAAATGGCGGTTCATGCCTGTAATAAATATCATTACTCTTGAGGTGGAAGTGGGTGGATGAAAAGTTCAAAGCTAGCCTAGGGTACAAACAAGCTCAAGTTCCAACCTGGGCTACATGAGATCCTGTGTTCAGAAACACAAAGTTGAAAATAGTCAAAGAAACAAAACACCTCATGTTAGACTGATTGGAGGTCAAGTCTGAAACAACTTGATGAGTATAGGAGCCCTCGGTGATGGAAGAATCTTTTTTCTCTTGAGTCCTCTCTGCTGGCTTGTATTCCTTCTTTGTGTTCCCTGATTATGCTTGCTGATTGCATTGGGGATTCTGTTGGTGGTGCAGGCTGGTAATTTTTACTCTTTCTCCTGTTCTTTCCCGTGTGGTGGAGAGTGGGTTTCCCTAATGTTTACTACAAGAGTTGGTGCAGAGCTGACTCAAGGAACTTTGAGGATCCCATTCAGCTTTTTGAAAGATCATATTCTTTTGTTCTGTGAGATTGGAATTTTTTTTGAACTAGTTTTGGTCAATTAAATTATATTTTTTTAAGAATTGGTGTTTTGTTGAATACATTTTTAAAATTATTGGCATCTCCTATTCTCTTGTTATTTCTGCTGAACATAGTTTATTACCTTTTAGCAATAAAAATTCACTATTCTTTTTTTTTTTTTTGAAAAAGATTATCTTGTAGCCCAGGCTAGCCTTGAACTCCTGGCCTTTTGGCTCTATCTCCAAAGTGCTGAAATTAAAGGTGTGGGCCATTACACCTGCCATCTAGAGATATCTAAGCCGTTTAATGTCTTTACTTCCTCATTATATCATGCAAAGAATATGTATTTATTGTGTTCCTATATTATCTATACTTAAATCTGTTTTCAATGTATACAAGCATACAATTATTAATATAATATAGTTTTTGTTTCCATGTTCACACGTTTTTGTCTTTCTTCATTGTTCCTTCATCTACCTTAAATCTCTTGGTTTAGTTCCTGTTTTCCTACCTGTGTTCTTTGATGAAGTACAATCACGTGTCTCTTTTTTTGTTGTTGTTGTTTTGTTTTTGTATTTTGTATGATATTGTATACTGACTTTGAAGGCAGTTTAAATAGCCAGTGGGCTTTCAGCTTATTGTATTGTTCAAAAGCAGGCTTACTAAGACAAATTTAATATGCATTTCTTCTCATCAAATGCCAGTCAGTACGTAGTTTGGAATGTCTCTAAGGTAGTTTATTGTATATTTTTATTTAGTAGATCAAGAGCAACTTGTAGAATATGCAGAATCTTTTCTTGATTACAAGTCCTCTCCCTCTTTTCTTCTCTTATTCCCCTCTTTTCCATAGTTTGATTTTCCAAAAAAGAAAGAGCCCTGGCTGGCTTTAAACTCTCTACAGAACTGAGGGTGACCTTGAACTCCACCTTCTGTTGCTGCCTCTGGGCTTCTGATAAGAAGCTGGGTTGTAGTTTCTTTCAGGTTTTCTGTTTTGTTTTGTTGCTGTTGCTGTTATTTTGTTTGACGTTTGTTTTTTATTTTTGTTTGTTCTTTTATATTTTTCTGAGTCAGGTTCTCACTGGCTGTCCTGGAACTCACTCTGTAGACCAGGCTGACCTCAAACTCACAGAGGTCCACTTTCTCTGCCTCCAGAGAGCTGGGATTAAAGGCGTGCCCCATTACACCTGGCTTGCCTTGTGGTCCCCCCTACCCCCAGTGGTTATTCTAGGAAAAACAGAGTTTAGGTGTTTCACTTTTCACTTTGTAGTTCCGACCTCTGATCATGTGCATGACGGGCACCAAGTTCTACTGATTTGGCCTGCATGCCCTTTTTCTGAATCAACATTCAGTTGGGGTGTTGAGCTGTGTCGTACACCGCTGTACCCTGGGAGTTGTAGGGAGCTTGGTTTCTGTGTTAATTGTGTGTCTTCAGGGTGCCTCTGTAACTTTTCCAGCAATACCTATGTCTCCTTCCAGACTTGCCTGCCTACTTCCCAGCCTCTGTCCTGAAACTCTGTTCTTCAGTTCTTGTTGGGACTCAGATTTGGTGAGATTCTTTTACCAGTGCATACTGGTGGATCAACTTCTAAGTCACCAGTTGCACGAGGCGGGACTGATTTCCCCAGACAGCCATTTTGTTGGCATTTGAACCTCCATCCTCAAAGGACCTGTGAGCCTTTTGTAAAGAATAGCCAAGCTTTCAAGCGAGAGGCAGCTGTAGTTGGAACTTTAATTTTTCCCTTGAAAACAGTGTTAATACTCTTTTGGTTATAGTTTACTTTATTTTCAGGCAAAACTATAAATGTCACCCTTGTGACTTAAAAGTGCAGTTTTAGAGCTTCTATTTGCTATGTAAAAAATCATTTATAGTTGAGATGTTACACATCCATGCCACAATGGTTAAAACAGTGGTTTCTGGAACATTCATTTTAGCAGAAGGAGCTGTTCCTTCAGTCATGTGGTCAGCAGAGAACAGTCCATGTACTAGATTTCTTTTCTCAAAGAACTTGGATATCTAGCTGTTATCTTGAAACAATACTTATTTTGCCTGGATTTCCATGCTATCCAGTTTATGTTAACCTTTTTTGTATGACTTTTTACAATTTACTTGTAAAAACAAATAGCTACAAAGACCCCATATGACTTGGGGTGATGGTGTATGACTTTAATCACTGCTCTCAGGAAGGTGAGGCAGGTGAATCTCTGAGTTCAGGGCCAGCCTTGGGTACAGTACACAGTGAGTTCCAGAACAGCCAGGGCTACACAGACTATCTCTGTCTCACCAAACAAAATGCATTTAAAAAGCAGTGTGGATTGCCAGACTCCAGTTGGAAATCTTATCTTTTTTATTTCCGGTTCTGACTCAGTGCTGGCCCACATATGTGGTAGGACACCCTTGCCTGAAGTTCTGGACAGACTTGAGTTGGAGATGCCGTCTTGGAGTCTGTAGAAGAATGCTTAATGGTAGAATGGAAGAGCCAAGAAATGTGTTTTATCTTATTTTATTTATTTTTTATATATCAGGTATCAATGTTCCTTCTCAGATTTCCTTTTCCCAAATTGGGTCAAAGTTAATGTAGTCAGTCATTAACAGGTTTAGATGCATCCTTGGGATACTTCCTAGGACTGTGGAATGGGAGACGTGACAAATTACCTATCTCTTTTTGGAACCAGTAAAAACTTTGTGTCCTTCATTGAGAGCCAGCACAGTGCAGAGGTCATTTGTCAGTCATGGGCATGGTGTCCCTCAATTGCGGCTGTGGGAGAAGAAACAGTTACCATCTTACACCCATGTCCTATGGACACAAGCTGCAATTCAGCCTGGACTTAAGGGTAGTGACTGGTCAAACTCAAAGTTCCTGTTGTTTTAAAGTTGCTGTATTCTGAATACAACCCTGAAACTATTACTGACAACATTCCTGGAGGACTGTGTTGTCAAGAAGAGAGAAGTTTGAAGATCAGTGATTCTCCTAAATAGAGAGAAAAGAATATTCGTGGGGAGTAGTGGTCAGTGGTGGACAGTGGCATTTTAGGAAGAGAATGTCAGTGGGCAAACAGAAATGCAATTAGATCCTTTTGACTATATATTTTCAGTATTCATAATGATACACTATTAATGTATATTTTTGTATTTAATACCTTTATTAAATACTGTTTCCTTAAGTTAGAAAGAATTTGTGTTATTCTTTGTACCAGCTACACTAAAGTGGTCTAGAACTCACTTTGATAGCTGATTGACCTCAGTTGTCTATCTTTGTAGTCCTTGTTGGCCTAGAACTTCCTAGGTAAACCATAATGACCTTGACCTCACAGGAGAGACTCCTGCCTCTGCTTCCAGAATGCTGGGATTAAAAAATGTGCTGTCTCATCCAGACTTAGGTAAAGCAGTTTTAATCTTTATTTTCCCTGCTTTCAGCCAACTCTTTTTAACAAAGCACCTAGGCATTCAATAGGCCTGTTATGATTTCCATGTAGAAATTTTATAAGCAGATGACTCACTTTTAGAGTAGGAACTGGCTTAGTGCTTAGGCTATTAACGTTAGATCCTATTAACATTAATCATTGGCCAGCCAAAAGTATGGCTTGAAGGAAAGACTTAATTCCTACTTGGTATAGGAACCAATGTCACAGATGTAAAAGTCTGTGTGCATCCAACACTGGCCCAGAGCCCAGGAGATATTCAGTACATTTTGTGCTTTGTCAGCTCTTAGGACTTTTCATGTAGTATGAGTCCTGACATCCAGGACCCTACCGCAGTGGCTTTGCCTCTCGGCTTCTGTGATGTCACATTATTAACAATCACCGCATGTCTTTTCTTTAGTCACCTCTTCCTTACAGAATTAATATTCGGTTTGCGCCTTTTTTTCAGGTCCTAGGTGAGGTCTTGACCGTGGCAGGTGCACATAAGCTGCTTACTAGGAGAATATGTGCATCCTGTTCAGATTGTTGTTGTTAATGTGTTTAATCATGAGAATGAACAGATGAATGCCGAAACACACGGGATGGGCTTTGCAGCAAGAGCTCTGAGAGGCGGAGTCCCACCCTAGGGCTAAGCCAAGCTCCCAGATCACATTTGTGTCTCTAGTCACAGCGATGATCATGCATTCATTTCCATTCACAAAAATGGAACGCTGGCTAAAATCCCAGAATGTAATGATTTTTGTTCTTAATTGACTTGGTAATTTTCAAAGAAAAGAGACTTCTGGGGGATTGCTGCCCAAATGCTCTGTAGGGCTTTTAATACCATGGATGACTTTAACTATATAGTTTTGTAGAAAGTTAAAAGAAGTAGTTAATGGACAACTACTTGGAAGCAGGAAAATCTTTATTGATATGTGGACTAAATCCAGAGATTCCTTTCGCCTTCATACTATATATTAAGTATGGACATCAATGGAACATGGTGTCAAGGTTAGGATTCCGTTTTACCTGTGTGCAGTCCATTTTCTTACACCGTCATTGTTTAATGCTCACTCAGGCTGGAAGGAATCTGAATTGAGATTCTGTTTAAAAGTAGCCACTCTTACGGCCTGCCACTAAAGCTGCCTTGGTACACCTGAGTAGAGTAGTGGTAGGCATAAACTGCCTGTAGAAGATGATGATGGTGACAATTTTGAGGCAATAGTCATGTTAAGTAGTCCAGGCTAGCCGTGAACTCATGATCCTCCCACCTTATCCTCCCACGTGCTAGGATCCCCCATCCCTAGAAAATATTTTGATTTTCAGATTTATATACATTTATCAGTTACAAATTTGAAAACCTATTTTTATATTTAGATTCTAAATTCAGTTTGTTAGACACATCGTTTTGTTGTAATTTTGTAACATTTTATCGGCTTAAGGGTTTTGAGTACTATTTTCCTACATTTAATATTAAATTACCCCAGATTTTATGAATTTATTTGATTTCTGTAAATATTTTCATAAAAACTGAAATAATTCCTGAGGCAGTAAGTTGGCTGTGCAGGTGAAGGTGCCTGCTTCTAGGCCTGATACCTTAAGTTCAGCCCCAGGACTCAGACAATAGACGATGAGAATTCAATTCTACGAGTTGTCTTCTGACTTTTGAGGGAACACGTGGTCACTCATGTATACGCAAAATAAATAAACATCATAAAATGTTAGCTGAAATAATATAAGTCAGATGAAACGTCTATGTCATCTAAACTATGTGAATATGGTATAGAGCTGGTAAGATTTCTTTTATAACCATGAATATCAAGCAGTTTTTCAACTTTTAATTTTCAATGGGATTATAAAGCATTATTGAGCCCTTACTGATAGTAAGAGCTATCTTACTGATAGTAAAAATGTCTGGTTGTCCAGGCAGTGGGACAGTGGTGGCATAAACCTTTAATCCCAGCACTAGGGAAGAAGAGGCAAGCAGATCTCTATGAGTTTGAGGTCAGCCTGGTCTACAGAGTGAGTTCTAGGACAGACATGGCTACCCAGAAAAACCATGTCTTGAAAAAAAATAAAAAAGAGAAAGAAAAAAGAAAAAAGGAAAATAAAGGAAAGTGAAGGAAGGAAGGAAGGAAGAAAGGAAGGAAGGAAGGAAGGAAGGAAGAAAGAAAGAAAGAAAGAAAGAAGGAAGGAAAGAAAGAAAGAAAGAAAGAAAGAAAGAAAGAAAGAAAGAAAGAAAGAAAGAAAGAAAGAAAAAGAAAGGAAAGGAAAGGAAAAGAAAGGGAAGAAGGGAAGAAGGAAGAAGGAGTGGCTGTGTTTGAGCATTCTCTCCAGACTGGCCCATCTCTGCTCGAGGTCACTGCCCAGAAGCTGAGAGCAAGTGCTCAATGAATGGTCTCTTCCTGACCTCCTCTTCTAGTCACTGTGTGTGTATTTACCGTTGGTGTCCTAACAGAACAAAATGAATTTTGTTGAAGGTACATTGAAACCACTTGGAATGGAATACTTTGTATTATAAATGAAGCCTCTGTTCTTTCTGGGTTAGAGTCAAATCGAGAGGAAACTTCAGAATTTCTCTTTGGACATAGGAGTAGATAAAGGGAATGCATGAAGGAACGCCACTTTGACAGGAGCTTTACATGGCTCAGTGTAAGTTCCTTTCAGTATAACACTAACTTTATAAGCGTCACAGAAGGGCGGTGGCATCCTGATGGCTTGCCAGAAGTCAAAGTGGTCAGTGATGGCCCAGGATTCTAATCTATGTTTTTCTTTTTGATTTTGATCAATTTTCATGTCTTGTGGAGGAGTAATGAAAGTAAAGTGAGGATATCGCTAATTCAGAACTGTGTCTTGTGACTGACAGGTTTTCTCTCATTCGCTCCTTTCTTGAGGTCAAGTGTGCCCCCCACAGCATGCGTTCCTACCCCCTGCTCTGTGGACTCCTTTGTTGGCCAGGCCCTCAGGGCCATGTTTTATTGAGTTGGCCTCTTGACAGATTTTCATGGGTTTTTCCTATGTAAAATTAGTTTCAACAGGTGAAGGTCAGAGTCAAGGAATGATGTGGTGTGTTTAGTTCAGAAGGGAAACCACACGTTAACTGATTTTCAGAATCTGATTACGTTTTTTTCTTTTCTTCTGCTCTATAAGAAAGCAAAGTGGGTTAATAAATTAGCAAGGTTTGCCCACAGAGAGAACATCGAGCCTTGGGAAGGCTGGTTCTTTTGCTTTCAGATAATTGTTTAATCTTTTGGTCCTGTCAGATGCTCTGCCCCTTCAAATGGAATGACTTATAGATTCTGTGTTCTTTTGAAAACCCAATAAATTGTCAAAATGATAACCCAGTCATTATTTCCATTTAATTTATAAGTAAGTGAAAGTGGACAGCCAGGTGTACAAGTAATGCAAAAGCAGAAAGCAGTCATCTTTCAGACAGGAGGATCAATCATGAAAGTCCCACAAAGTTCAATTTAGAGTTAGGAGCTCTGGCTGGTTATCTTACTAGGAAGTTGAAGACTCTAAGGAGCCAATGCTATTTTTACAAATGACTGGTACCCTTTACTAAGACTATTTTGAAAAATATTTGTGACCAATATTGCAGTAGCAAGTAGTGCCAAATTTGGACACAGTTATGCGTTAGGCCAGCAAATTGCTACTTAAAGTATGAGTTAAAGTATTTGCAAAATGCTTGTTTGCTCTTCAGCAGACTTCGTTTTAGTTGTGATATGTGGCTGTATCTTAGTTAGGTTCCTCTGGGTACGCTCGGTGTGTTTGGTCTCGGGTTCCCCTGCCCTCCCTTGGCTTCACTTCTCCTTTCTGCTGTTGAGGCCTGACTTGTGCTGCGATCGCAGCAGGCCTTGGGGCCCTTCCTTGGCTCCCACGTGCTGTCAGTACAAGTGCTGCTCAGCACTGCAGGGGGACTATTTTTTTCTTCTCTTACAAAGCCTGTTGACTGTTAACTTTTCTGAATGCTTATTTTTGTCTTTTGCAAATTTGTTGACCCCTCTGTTACTTTGCTTTAGATACAGAAGAGTTTGCTGTGTTCCTTATGTGTCACTTAGCCCCTTAGTCCTAACTTGTATCTTTAATGAGTATCAGGAATGACAGGAATCATCTTTTTAGTTCTAGAGGGAGATGTTAGTTGGGAGGGTGGACTCAATTAAAGCACTTTATCTACATATATGGAAATGCCACAGTAAAACCCACTTAACAGGTATAGTTAGTACCATGGGAGTGAAGACTGATTTTTTTCCTAAAATCACTTTCTATATAGTCTGTCTGGTTAAAAAACACAGATGAGTAATGAACAATGCTATCTCTCATTAAGAATACACAGAAATAGTGCCTGTACAATCAAGAAAAAATGTGCTGTCTGAGCAGGTTTCTTTTGTTATGTAAACGTAGTGTTCTATGCATTTGAAAGGAATTTTGAATTTACTAGTTAATAACTCTAAATTTGCATTGGTCAAACATGGAAAGTTGGTAAGACTTTCTAAATTCTAATTCTCCAGGTAACTTAGTTTTACTGGTTATTTCTATTTTATAACAGCTCGAGAAACACTTTCTATTCCATACACTACTTTTAATGCCTTTGTAGAATTCTTTAGCTGCCAACCTTAGAAGTTTCAATTACCCTGAAAAGGAAGCACACACCAGGTCATCTCATATCCATGTCGTACCAGCCTCTCGCAGCTGCGAATGGTTTTTGTTTTTTTTTGGCTCAGACTGCTCTATACTGTTGTATAAGTGGCATAACGAGTAACTTCTGGGCCTTTCTTATTTGCTGTCTTCTCTTAATGTCTTCAAGGTTCATCCTTGCCGTAGTATATAGCATATATCAGCACTTTATACCATTTGATGATCAGGCAAGATGCCTCTGTGAATATACCACCTTTTTATATATTGTTCATCAGATGATATCAGGTTATTATTCCCTTTTGATTATCATGAATAATGCGTCTGTGAATATCTTTGTATAGGTATTTATGGAAAAGGTTTTCTTCTGTTTGTATGCATATCTAGAAATTTTTTAATATTTGAAAACCTTGATTTTACTATGTTAAAAGTAAACATGTCTTCATATAGAACATCTCTGCATACATACTTTCTCATCTATTTTATCTTGGATAGGGTGTTAGTTCCTTTCTCTGTTGCTGTGACAAAACACCAGTCAGAAGCAACTTAAAGATGGCTTCATTCCGGCTCATTATGGTGGGGAAGACCCGGCAGCTGGAGTTTGGAGAGCTGAGTGCCGGCTTTCCCATTCCTCCCTGCTTATTATTCAACGCAGGACTCCTGTACGTGGAATGGCACCACACCTGTATTTAGAGTGATGCTCTGCCTCAATGAGTTCACCTAGAAACTTTCGCTCACAGACATGTTTATAGCATTTCCATAGGGACTCTCCAAGCCATCTTTGACAACCAGGATTAACTACTCAAAGCAATAGTGGTCTCTTTTGAACAGTTTGATAAGGTTGAACATCTGTCTTCTGTCTCTGTCTGTCTGTGTACTCCTGTTTTCTCATTCAGCAAACATTTATCAAATATCTACTTTGAGTCAGAGTTTCTGCAAGAACTCAGGTTAGTATATCTTCTGAACAGCCGACACAGTTCGTAGGGCTCTTTGAGGGACAAAAGAAAACAAGTGAAAATCAAGCCCAACGGTCAGACAACAGCAGACTGAGCTACCTGGCAGCCATCTAAGGGCAGGGGACCCCATGTAAGCGCTGCTTTCATTGGCGGCCAAGGTGCAGTCTTTGGAGTCTGAGTAGGCTTCTTAAAATTGATACTTAAATATCCTTTAGGAGTTAGCCCGTGTATTCATGGATAAACAGCATTTCCTGACAAAAGCTACTAAGTAATGAGTCTATACTTCACATACTGAATGAATGAGTTAGTTGTCCAAGTGATCAAGTGATCTTTCTTCCTTACCCTTTCTTCTTATCCTTCCTAGCCTCCCCCCTTTTCTTTTTCTCACTGAGAGATAACATAAAACAAGCTAACTTAAAGTGAATCTTAAATCTGATTACTTGAGTTATCTTCCAAACTCATTGGTATTAGCAAGGAGTCAGATTTCTCTTCTTTTTGTAACTATCAGGAGAACTGGGTGTTTGAGTTGTTAAGAGTACTTGTAGGTGACTAATCAGTGTAGGCCACAGTAGGAGTGCTTTTAGTCACTGTGATAGGTCACTGGAAACCAAACTAGTGTAAATTTTGTTCACTGACAGAAATTCAAAAATTTCAGGATTTAAAAATTGATCCACATGTAAGATTTTTTCTGCCCTTCTAAGTTTTCGTTTTTTTCTGTCTTCTTAAGCCCCCATTTCTTTTAGAAATGTTTTTTTAGTGGTAAGTATCATATTCTAGACCTGTTACCCCAGTATTTACGAGACTGAGGAAGAGGGCTGGGAATTTGAGACCAGCCTGCTTATAAAGTGAGACTTGGCTCACAAAATAAGCAGAAAAGGAAAACAAAACGAAAAACCTCACCTGATTAATTTTGTTGAAAGGCCTCCTTGTTGTGTAGATTTTGTATAGTGCTGGGGAAACTGCTCTTGCTTTGTGCTCTTACCATCAATTGTTCCAGACAAAAATTCAGAGATGCGTGTGCTCTGGCCACATGACTCTGGCGCACACTGAAGGAAACCAGCACGGTTGGTAAGCTGGTCCAGATTCACTTCTGAACCTCGTGCACGGAAATTAACTCTGAGCTGTCCCCAGCACCCTGGTGTTTGTCTTGGCTATCTCTGGTTTGTCAACTTGACTATCGGAATTAACTAAAACCCAAGTAGCTGGGTACAACTCTGAGAGATAGGCTATTTTTCTCAATTAAATTGTTTGAAGTGGGAAGATCCACATTTACTTACTTATTTAATTGGGTTTTCAAGATAGGGTTTCTCTGCATAGCCTTGCCTGTCTTGGGACTGCCTCGGTAAACCAGGATGACTTTGAACTCAGAGATTTGCATGCCTCTGCCTCCTTTTCGCTGAGATTAAAGGTGTGTATCATCAGTTCTAAAGGTCTACTTTTAATCCAGAGTGTTGGAGGTGGGAAGATCCACCTTTAGTCTGTGCCACACCTTCCGCTGGCAGCCTATATAAAGTCACGTCTGTCTCTACGTGTTTTCTCTTACCACCCATTCCTATACCCATCTCTTCTTCCAGGGAACCCGCCGTTAGAATGTAACAGCTGGATTTTACAAAGGACATGGGAGAAGGAAGCATACTGTCCTTGCCTTAGTGCTCTTGCGGGCATGAAGAGAAATAACTACATATTTCCCCCCAGTGCCCCTCTGGCATTAGAGCCTGTTTCTTCAGGATTCTGGCATATACTGGAAACCAAAAGACATCCACCCTCAACTGAACAGCTATGAGATTCTTGACCTGTCCCTTGCTAGACAGCCGTTGTTGGAATAGCTGGACCTCAGTCCGGAAGTCACAGTAATAAACTTCTTTACTATATCTGTATATGGATTTCCCAGTTCTTCTGTGCTAATACAGTGCCAAATTTGAGTTTTATTTTGAAATCCAATTTATTATTTTTATTGTGTATGTTTATTATATGTATAGGTGTGTATGCTTAAGTGTGCATTGGGGGTCAAAGAGCAGTTTTATGGGATAGCTTCTCATCTCCTGCTTTTGTGTGGGCACCAGGGATTGAACTCAGGTTGTTAGGTTTGCACAGCAAGCTCCTGTACCCGTTGAGGCATTGACAGGTCCCATATGCCTACTTTTTATTCATATGTAGTTATTTCTCTTTCATACATCCTTGGCTTTGTATTGTACACATTATTCATCATCCTGTTATTTTTATTTGGCTGCTATTATTTGGTTGTGAGTTGTAGTTGTGGCTACATAAGTGGGTAGATTCACACTGACTTAACTTTCATGATTTATTATATCTGTACAACAGTGTAGAGCAGAGAAGGGAAGCAACCTCTCCTAGATGAAGCACTGCACTCCTGATGCATGCTGCTAATGCTTTGCCTCTCCAAGTGTGGAGGCTGCTCAGACTGTGGCGGTGACCTCCGCCATGGCCACGCCTTAGCTGCTATGATGGTTCTTTGTGCAAATATTTTCTCAACCTTCCATTTTTCACAAGTAGCTCAGTGTTGTCCCGTGGATAATAGATTTATGATCTTTGTGGCATTAGCAGCCAGAGTAGGCTGATAACTTGTTCCAGCTGTTGACTGGATTTGGTTTTCTTTCCCAAGCACTGGCCTCCCTAAGAGACAAGAAACTGAAAGGCAAATCAAGTCAGTTCTCTATTGTGTGCTTGCTTGCCTTTGGGAAGGGTGAACTTTAAACAGGCGAGAGCATCTGAAACATTTTGGGTTTCTGATCATCTGAATGTTATTGTCAAGTCATGAGGCAAGGTAACTGCTGTGATGCCAACAAGGGGGAGGAGGGGGAGGAGCTGTGATGCCAACAAGGGGGAAGCTAGAAGGGGGAGGAGCTGCAAAAAGCTGCCAGTTTAAAGTCAGTGCAGATTTTCCTACTGTAGTTTCTGTTTTCTAAAGACCAAGTGAATAGATGCTTAATGGAAGAAAATGCTCTTAGGTAGAGTGATTTAAGAAAACAACAACAACAAAAAACCTGGTGATTCATGACTTTCATCCCAACCCTTGGGAGGCAGAGGCAGGTAGATTTCTCTTGAGTTTGAGGACAGCCTGGTCTCCAAAGTAAGTTCTGGGACAGGCTGTCACAGAACACATAGAAACACTGTATTGAAAATCAATACCCAAACCAAATCAAACCAACCCAACCCAACCCAACCCAACCTGGGAGTAGAAATTACTTAAGATGTTTCCATGGCTAAAAACAGTGCTCCTCCTCCTCCTCCTCTTCCTCCTCTTCTTTCTCCTCCCTCCTTCCTCCTTTCTCTCTCCCTTCTTTACTCCTCCTCCTCCTTCTTCCGTCTTCCTCCTCCTTTCATTTCCTTCTTTCCTCCCTCCTCCTCCTTCTCCTTCTCCTTTGTGTGTGTGCACGTGCATATGTGTGTGTGTGTGTGTGTGCATGTGCATATGTGTGTGTGTGTGTGTGTGTGTGTGTGTGTGTGTGATGTTCATCCCTTGCCTGTTATACTGTGGGGAAAGAAGAACTACTGAATACCAGAGTAGGAATTGCATCCAACACTTCATGAGATCCACTGCTTATGTTATTTTGATCAGTGTCGTTTTGCTGAGGTATTTCTAGCAGTCATTTTGAAAAGGGAATGCTAGTTTCATCCAGGGATGCTGATTATCTGACTGTGTCCAAAAAATGGGATTTGGATGGGAAGAGAGGTTACAGATGTAAAGAGCATCTTGTGTACAATCAAGCATAAATATAGCGCGGGCAGCTCTGGTCACTTGGACTTGGTTGTTTTTAATGTGCCTAATGGGACTTTGGGGTTCTTTTGTTGCACAATAGTCTTGACTGTTGTTACACAGAGATTTTTTTAAATGTATGCTAATTACATGACTGTTCAGGAGATGTAGAATAATACAATAAATGAAAAAAATAGATGCATTGAGAGCTAAGGAAGTTTGAGACAAGCTTTCTCTGGAGGTATGGTTAGATATGGCCAAAGTGGGCAGTGTAGACATGGGGAACTTGAGTCAGTAGTGGTAGAGGGTATCAGACTAAAATGAGTTCAAATAATTACTCAGGAATTAGCATGAATTCTTGTAACCTACTGTAGAAGATGGAGGGTTGGGTATGGAAGAGAAAGAGGGAGGGAGGAGGAGGGTAGGTAAGGAGGGAGGAAGGTAGGGAGGGAGGGAGGGAGAGAGGGAGGAAGGGAAGGAAGGAAGAAGCATGAGTTCATAAATCACATAAAGATTCAGACAGAGGGTCTCACATTAGGAAGATGAGAGTTTTTTCTTTTTCTATGATATTCATCCCTGAATAATGGGTCTTGGGTTGTAAAGGAGGATTGTTTTGTGATTAAACCTTTGTCCACACATGTAGCAGAAACACACACTACGCTGTAGGAATCCTCCATGTGGGTTTAATTAGGCTGTGTAAGTCTATACATGTTTTGGAACAGAGAAGACAAAAATGCTGTTTTATAAATGTTAATTTGAGAGATCTAAGGAGTGGCTCAGCAACTAAGAATACTTACTGCTCTTATGTAGGACGCAGGTTCAGTCCCCAGGACTCACATGGTGGCTCACGCCGCCCTTATCTCCAGTTCCAGGGCATCTGACACCCTCTTCTGATCTTCGAGGTCACCAGGCAGCACATGTAGGAAAAGGACTCTTATACTTTAAGTAAAAGCAGTAAATCATTTTTAAAAAGCAGTATTGGCCTAAGGAAGTGCAAGAACTCTGTGGGACCCAGTTTGGTTTGGGGTCCTGCCATGGGGCCAGCAGGCTGTGGAAAGAATGCATGCTGGGCAAGGAGGAGTCTACAGGGGTGTTGGCTTGCCATGAAATGAGTGAAATGCATGCTGCCTGAAAAGCTTGCTAAAATCAGACACCTTTTGAGGTCCTGCTTTGAAAGGAGCGATGGAAGGCTCATCTTTATTTTTTAAAGATAGTTGTATCAGTTTTGTGGTGAATGAAAACAGTTTCTAATGGAAGGTACCAGAATTGTCATACAAGGAGAAACAGAAACTAAGAAGTAATTTTACAAGGAGTTTGGTTTTAGACAACCGGAGGATGACCTTCTTCTTATCCTATAGTGAAGTTGGTGAGATCTCAAAGTAGAATGAGTTCTCTGGTAAAAGCAGGTCTTTTTGTTGTCGTTGAGCTGGGTATATCTGGCTGTCTGTGCATGGGTGACACACCAGAGGAGGATGTTCAGAGAGAGCCAGTACATGGCCATTTCTTCTGGTCCTTCAAAGTGCTGGGCACCTGTAGATTCTCTAGGGAAGCCTCCTTAGCACGTGCAATCCGAGTTTCTTCTCTAAAAGTTCATGCACATTTCTTGGTTTGTTTTCTCAGTTTCTGGGAAATGAACATAAATGTCTTTTGGCAAAGTCATCTGTCCTTGATGCAGCAAGCAGTACTTTAACCTGTCCTAGGTGCTGGTTGGGCTGTTTGGTAGAGCACATTGAAATAATTCTCAGCCCAATGTGGTGTTGATAACCACAGCTGTAATTTTTAACTGTAACACAGATTTCCTTGGCTCTGTGCCCTCTGTTCGTTACTATGTAATGCAGGCACTGGGGCCTCAGCTGTCCATGGACTCACTGATGTAATCTCATTTGCAGTCAACTCCTCGTGTGTGTGTGTGTGTGTGTGTGTGTGTGTGTGTGTGAGAGCCCCTCAAAGAAATTCTCACATAATCATAGTACTTTTACAGTCTCTGAAATTTTCTCATTTTTCTTAATTTGGAAAACAAATACTCCTTTGCACCATTTAAAAGAGGGTAGATATACAAAATGTTCTGGTCTCTAAATCAAATAATCAATGAGATTGTACTTAAATCTCAAAATATCCATGAATCACAGTGACAAAGGAAGTTTAGTCTAGTAGTTCATTCACAGATGAAGAAAAGTCTGGTGGGCCGGGACCGCTCGTCAAGGGCCAGCGTTCTGAAGGCAGACATGTCAGTCCGTTCACCTCTGGAAAAGCTGCCATCTTTGAGACGGTCCTGCAGGAGTGGGTGAGGCCGATGTAGAGTGACTCATTCTTAAACACTCAGAAACATGTGGGCCAACTCGAATCCCTGGAAACCTCCCCTCTGCATGGTCAGCTCCAGCACACGGGCTGCTTGTGTTTCAGGAGTTTATGTGTAAGGCAGCTGCTTGGAACTCAGAACACGGCCCCCCCAACCCCTCACTTATTGAAACAGTATAAAAAAACTGGCTGTGTTCCCAGACCAGCTCACAAACTTTTTTTTTATACCCAAACTGTACCTTTAGTAACTGTACAGTTTTGCTTTATTAAGTTGAAGGTTTTGATTGTGTGAGAACACAGATCCAAATCACTTAAAAAACATAACTTATCTGTCTGTTCTTATCTGGCTGGGTTCTTCCCAGAAGACACCACTCTGGCATGTTGGGAGGTAGACTTTACTACACTTGTCAGTAGCTCCTTTTCCCAAATGATAGACAGTGAATTGTTAGGTCCATGCCTGTTTCTGAGGGCGGCTTCATTTCGTTCTTGCTCTGGCCTTTCCCTGAGGGTTACTGCTTGTTCATGTAAATGTAGCTATAAGGTGGCTCGTGTCCCTATATTCTAGAACTTCAATTAATTGGTAAGTTTAATTGTTTTATGTCTAAAAGGCACTGCTTAAAAGTTTATTTTTGGAAATAAACTATTCTTATTTTAAAAGATTGCTGGTAATTGGTGGGATACAGGTCAAAACCTTGAAACTGTTAAATAAATGATCAATGATGTAAGCTTATGTGTAAATAATTATAGCATTATTTATTATAGTTAGTCTTTTTTATTTTTTTCTTTATTGATATATTTTTTATTTACATTTCAAATGATTTCCCCTTTTCTGGGTCCCCACTCCCCACAAGTCCCATAAGCCCTCTTCCCTCCCCTTGTTCCTCCATCTACCCCTTCCCACTTCCCTGTTCTGGTATTCCCCTATACTGCTGCACTGAGTCTTTCCAGAACCAGGGGCCACTCCTCCATTCTTTTTGGACCTCATTTAATATGTGGATTATGTCTTGGGTATTCAAAGTTTCTAGGCTAATATCCACTTATCAGTGAGTGCATACCATGATTGATCTTTTGAGACTGTATGATGTTCTCCAGCTCCATCCATTTGTCTAAGAATTTCATGAATTCATTGTTTCTAATGGCTGAATAGTACTCCATTGTGTAAATATACCACATTTTTTGTATCCATTCCTCTGTTGAGGGACACCTGGGTTCTTTCCAGCTTCTGGCTACTACAAATAGGGCTGCTATGAACATAGTGGAGCATGTTTCCTTATTGCATGCTGAAGAATCCTCTGGGTATATGTCCAGGAGTGGTATAGCAGGCTCCTCAGGAAGTGTCATGCCCAGTTTTCTGAGGAACCGCCAGACTGATTTCCAAAGTGGTTGCACCATCTTGCAATCCCACCAGCAGTGGAGGAGTGTTCCTCTTTCTCCACATCCTCGCCAACACCTGCTGTCTCCTGAGTTTTTGACCTTAGTTCTGACTGGTGTGAGGTGAAATCTCAGGGTTGTTTTGATTTGCATTTCCCTAATGATTAATGATGTTGAACATTTCTTAAGGTGTTTCTTAGCCCCCCAAAGTTCTTCATGTGAAAATTCTTTGTTTAGCTCCATATCCCACTTTTAATGGGGTTATTTGGTTCTCTGGGTTCTACCTTTTTGAGTTCTTTGTATATATTGGATATTAGCCCTCTGTCGGATTTAGGGTTGGTGAAGATCCTTTCCCAGTCTGTTGGTTGACATTTTGTCCTTTTGACGGTGTCCTTTGCCTTACAGAAACTTTGTAGTTTTATGAGGTCCTATTTGTCAATTCTTGATCTTAGAGCGTAAGCTATTGGTGTTCTATTCAGGAACTTTTCCCCTGTGCCCATGTCCTCAAGGGTCTTCCCCAGTTTCTTTTCTATTAGTTTCAGTGTGTCAGGTTTTATGTGGAGGTTCTTGATCCATTTGGTGTTGAGCTTAGTTCAAGGAGAAAAGAATGCTTTAGAATGTTAGAGGCATACATAGTAAATTACCTGTTATGTCATAATGAACATGGTTTACTCTTACATCGTATTTTGCTTTGGTTGGTTGTGTTTTATCAATAAGTGATTTTGAAGCATGAAACATTCTGTTTAGGAAGGATAAAAAAAGTGACCCATGTCTGAAAGCCCAGGATAGGAGAAGGAGGCCGGAGAGCCAGGTGTTTAAGGTCATCCTCAGCTATACAGTGAGCTCAGGTGGAGCTAGCGTTGCTGCCCCCCTCCTCCCCAGAGAAAAACTAAGGCTCTCTTAGGTTGGTCCTTTTAGAGACTGCTGTATAGATTGTCATTGACTTGGAAAGAATTAATGGTCTGAAATTCTCCTTCATTTAATCATTTATACTTACTCTGTTTTTATTTAGTATCTGTTATACATTTGGCTCTTTTCTCAGTTCTGGGATGCTATAGTCTTCAAACAGACATGGCGACTTCATATGTCATATTCTTGCTGAAAAATACAAAGACAAGATCATAATACGTTAATCCAAAATATCTGTGTTAGGATATTTTGCAGAGGTTGATGTAGTTTGGTTAATGGATTGACCGGTGCCAGGATAGTCAAGAGTGAAAGCTGTGTCCTTGGCCTAAGGGCCTGGAGGCGCCTCATCGCCCTTCCTTACTGTGGGGAGGATGGTGGGAGATGGAGGTAGAGGAGCGGGGCTGGAATCAAGAGCTTGTTTATGTATTAGATTTGAGGCACCTGTTGAATTGAAATCCAGAGGCATTAAAGAAACAATACTGGGTTATAAAGATAAAGTTTGGCAAGTAGATTTTGAAGGTACAAGCACTGTCATAGTTCATTATTGAGGATGGAGTGTTAGGACTCAGCAAAGGAGGCCAAGCAGGAGCAGCCCCTGATGGTCTAGAAGAACTGAATAGATGTTGTCCCCAAACTAAACTTAAAAGTGTTTAAAAAAATTGGAAAAGTCGATTCTGTCAAATGCTGTGCATTATTGAGCTGGTATAAGAGTGGATCATGATTGGGAGTATTGAGAGTACTGGGATATCTGATTAGAGTTGTTTCTATGGAAAGGAGTTTGTCAACATGCAGGCAGTGAAGGAATGGTGGGTTCCGTGAGGCATACTTGCTGTTTGAGGCAGGACGTCGGATAAGAGGATTGATGGGGCAGATCAGGAGTGTTGGAATACATCATGATGATAGAGAGACCATGTGGACAAGGGTGGGTTGGGCATGTGGGATGGAGATTATGCTGTAAACACATATTAAACTTATTAAACACCATTTAAAGCAGTGATTCTCAACCTTGCTAATGCTGTGACCCTTTAAGATAATTCCTCATGCCGTGGTGACCCCAAACATAAAATTATTTTCATTTATTGCTACTTCATAACTGTATGCTGTATAACTATATGAATTATAGTGCAAATATCTGATATGCAGCATGTCTGATATACAACCCCTGTGAAAGGGTTATTGAACTCCTCTAAAGGGGTCCTAACCCATGGGCTGAGAACCTCTGCCTTAAAGTAGAAGTAGTTTCTGGAGCAAGGCCTGTGGATCTGGAAGGCTAGGACAGGGCGAGTGAGCATCTGGCTAACATGCAGAAGGCCAGGCTGCCCTCCTGACCTGGGCAATAAAGGGCTCTTACCGGACATTTTGGTAAGAAATAATCTAGAAGGAAGTTGCTTTTAGTTTCTGAGATTGAGTGGATATGGGCCTGTATGATTTTTAATCAAGTCGTGATTATTTAGTTGACTAAGTTTTTATGTAACATATAAATGAAAAAACAAATGTTTAAAACTCAGTGAATGTTATAGACTTCAGTGGATGTCTGAAAGCCCGATAGATCATCGTAGGTGTGACTAGCACTTCTCCTGTGTGCTCTTTCCTAAGGGGCTTCCTTATGCTTCTACGATGCCAGTTAATTCCTCAAGATGTTTCCTGTCTTGAATTTTTTCTTGAGTGCTTTCCCCAAAACAAACACTAGTTATATTTAGAATGGAATAATGACAAAGTATAAGGAAGTCTGAACACTATTTCAACTTTTCTACATTTCTGGAAAATCTAGATGGAATTATTTTTTATTATTAATTTGACGTAGTTATATTCAGAGTAGTATTTCTTCTCAAGACATAGGTATTTTTAATGGAAGATTTGAGTTATTAAGTTACAATATGGAGCTTTCTGAGCAAATTCCAAAGTGACAGTTTGTTTACTATTAGAATTTACTTGTTTGAACAAACTCCTGTGTGTTTATAAATCAAATCAGATTTGTTTGTAAGTCTGCCACTTTGATGTAATTCCACATCACATTTTAGTTTTTCAGTAATAAATTACCTCGATTTTACATTGATTTTCGTTTAATAATGAATAGGCATATTCTGTATAGTTCCATCAGTGAGCCACTATAAGGTAGTATAGCCACAGATCTCTGTAGTATATATTTGGTTAGCAGTCTCTCACTGGGATGTGTGGTTTGTTAATGTGACCCTTTTTATTTTTAATACAACATAATGAGCACTGTTGTTAAATGCTTGTTAGCAAATGGATATGAAGGTCTGACAGTAATCTTATATAATTTCTAGGTAGCATGGACTTAAATGTTTTTTTTAGAGAACTGTTTTTATTTGATTTATAATTACTTGTAATTCTGTGATTATCAAGGTCACTTCACGGAAGATCTCATCGAACCTTGTGCTGTTATCACCTCTTATAATTTCCCACACAGGATGTATCACATTTCATGGTAGCTTTGGTGGAAGGGGAAGGCTTGTTACTTATTACTGTCTTTTTAATTGCCACTGTCTTCTGAGTCCTGTGTGATGTTACTTACCATAGTAGGAGCCACAGTCTACCTTGATGTTATCTAGAATTAAACTATTTTCTTTCCTGTGTCTGAGTGCAGTCCTATTTAGGATAAAGTAATGATGGTCTGGTTAAGGGAACGAATCAGGGTGTATAATAATTCCTATTGCTTTGCTCTTTTACTCTTTCCTTTACTCTTTATTGGTTAGTGTTTACTTGTGGAGACTAAAATAGTAGATCTTAACATTGGTGTTGCTGTAAATGTCTAATCATACCTGATACTTTGACTACAAGTTATAATTCGGAGAGAAATTCCCTCATGTAGTATATATAGAGACAAGCTTCATTAAATAAAGTCTGTGTTGTGTAGGGTATTGTTATGCTTTCTTGTTCTAATCTGTTAGTGATGAACATTGCCTAAATGGATTTGTTAGCATCAATTAGGCATAGCTTTTCCTGGTCTCCTCTATCTTCAAGGTCTCCCACACCTGTGGGATGTTTTATTATAACCATTTTATTATATGAAGACTTACATGAAACTAACGTGGTTTTGGTTCTTATGTGATTAGTAAAAGTAATGAACATTACTCAAAGTCTCCTGATGCTTGCATCTGATATTTTGTAACGCAGGCATGTGATGGCATCATTTATTCTGTCATCTGGTCAGTTTTGAAGGGAAAAATGTGTCAGGCCTGAACTGCTATTGCATATTCAAAGGTAAACAAAAGGAAACTAACCTTGCCTCCCAAAACTTCCAATGTTCTGGAAGAAGTCATACACAAGCAGAGAGGCAGTTAGGACTGCTGAGCTGCGTTAGACAGCCGTGCGAGGTGCGTGGGTGGTGGCTCACAGCCTTTAAACATCTCAGTAATCTCGTGTGTGTGTGTGTGTGTGTGTGTGTGTGTGTATGTGTGTGTGTGTGTGTGTGTGTGTGAGAGAGAGAGAGAGAGAGAGAGAGAGAGAGAGAGAGAGAGAGAGAGAGAAGCTGGTTGAAAAGAAGAAAATGCAAACCAGGGTTGTGTCAGGTGTCATCTCCCCTACACCCCTCCCCCTTTAGTAGGAACACACACCTCTTCAGTTGACCTTTTGAGGTAGGAGGTCCACTGTGTTTTTTGTAAAAGATCATTAATATAGAAATTTTTCATTTCAGTTTTGAGTTTAGATTACTGTTACATGTGTGCATATGTATATGTGTGCAGGTATCTGTGTATGTATATATGCGTACATATATAGCCTATTGTAATTTTCTATTTTTAGTCTTTTCAAACTAAAGCTTGTATTTTCTAAGTATATGTGTATTACCAAGAAAGGGATTTCATGATTGAGTATTCGTTTCAATTTTTCTTTACTTCTCTCTAGAAAGTGAAATTGTGAATTTTCTTTTAGATAGTTAATATTTTAATATATAATTATAATAGATGTCATTGTTAAATATGGGTGGACATGAGAGACTGTTAAAAGTAAAATGTCTCTAAGGAGACGTGGCTGGTGAGAGAAGGGAAGAGCATTTTCTGCCTTCCTTGGGTATTCGCTCATTGTTTTCCGACTTGCTTCATATGAGTATTCAGATCACCATCCAGACCTCCAGCTTGGTTCCCCGTGCAAACCACATGTCCCTTAAGTGCAGCTCTTCTCACGGTAAGTTTTCTTAATAATAATGTAGTTAAAAAGTAAGAAAATAATCCTCAAACTTTGATTTAAAAAAAAAAACACGGGATATTTGCAATTGGGTCAGAGGCTCCTTACTCTGGATTCTCATGGGCAAGAAAGAGGTTTCGGAATTTGTTATCTGTGTTTCCAAATGGGACACTCTCACCTTCTGATATTTGACCTTGGTTACCTTGGAAACACCAGAAGAGGTTGTTAGAAGCATGCACTGGGAAGGTTTGGACATATTTCAAGTGTGCATGTTGAGGCTGATGGGAAGAGCGGAGTCAGCGCGCGCATGCAGAGGCAGACCACTAAGGCCTTCACCGTCTGCAAGAATTTCCATATCTTTCTTTATCCTGGTGTTTATTTCAGACCTGGGTGATTACACTGTATAAGAATTCCTAACATTTTTTCATAAGAATCTGCTGTGTAGAACATGCTAGACTTGCAGATTTCTTTCAATCAGGTTTCTAACTAGTGACAGTATTATACATTTACGTAATTAGTGAACTGTGAAGTGAGGGAGTTTCCAGCAGAGATGTTTAGGCTAAAACGATAGGGCAATTAATGTCTTGTGAGTATGAAGATAGCATTTGTGTGTCTGTAGCTTGTTATCCCTAACTTTTCTTGAAAACAGCAGGAAAATGAAATGAGATGATAACTTTGTTTATAAAGTATGAAAATAAGAAGTTGTGAATCAGACATATATGGAGCACAAATCACAGTTAACCTATCATAGTTAAAAATAATGAGTCTTATATTGAATATATGTTGATGATTTCATTTAATTATTATTAATGAGGGATCTAAACATATAATAGGTCCCTAGACATCTAAGAAACACAAAATTGCATGAAGTAAAATAATATTGAATTGAACCTACAAAGGCCATGAAATTGACTTCTTCCACTGGTTCTGTGTGGACTGAACTTCCCATGGGACAGACCCCTTCCTTCCTCTCTTCCAGTTACTTGTTTGCTTGCTTGCTGTGCTGCTTGGTCCACAGCCACAGCCTCCCTCATGCTAGGCCAGTGTGCTAATATTGAGCTACAGGCTCAGACCCCAGGATTTTCACTTGTGTCCACAGACAATGGTGATTGGCATTGCTCTCCAAAGCTCTCCACAGTGGCTTTCTAGCTGTGGAGTGGAGTGGGACAGTGGTCGGCCTGATGTAGGTGACAAGGAAACGTGACACATGTCCTTATCTTCCTCCCAAAGCTCAATGTTTGGATTTTCATGATGGCTCATAATATAGTCGTCTTCTCTTTCTACACACACTTTACTACAGAACTAAAGGTCTCAGCTGTCTTTTACCAAACCTTTTAGGAGATTCTGATATACCCTGAAGTCTAAGAACCAGTGTTTTAATGCAGTGCTGGAAAGATTGTAAATATCTGGAACACTGATAGCTTCTGTTCTCTTTTGACTATGTATTATTTTTCATATAGTCTAGTCATTATTTGAAAACCTTAGGTGAGATTAATCTTATTGCCTGTAATTAAGATAATTTTATTAGTTAGCATATAAAATAATGGACCCACTCTGACTTGTTTGTACATAATTGTTGTCTGTAGTTGTTATTTTAAACTTTTATGGACTAGGAAATGAATTTTACATATAAAATATGTAAAATAAAATAGTTGTGAAGTTTTTTAACTTAATTAGAAAAAAATGTGCTTCATAAACTTCTGATTGATTAAATACTAATGTTTCTAGTTTATCACTTAGTGGGATTATCTTAAGCCAGGCTTCATACAGAGGAGGGCCTAGGTATTAAGAGCCCATGTGACACAAAGAATGCTGGATTTAGGGGCGAAGTCTCAGTTAATTCTCCCTTTAAAACTCATACATCACCATGGCAGTGAAGTCATAAGGTGACTCCGAGAGCCTGGTCTTTGGAGCTCAGCTTCTTTTGAGTCAGCATGACAGAAGCAAGTACGGTGCTTTGGCTGCACACAGTGGAAACATTGTAATGTGTGCACTTATTCAGAGCTGTTTATTATTTCTCTTCCTCATGTTTCCCTTTGCTTTTCAAGGTCTGATTGGCAATAGCTTCTCCTTTTAAAATGGCTCTATTGAAGTACAGTTGATCACTCACACACTCACTGCACATGCATAATGCTTGCTAGTTACATGCGTGTGCAGAATTTGTGCCCCCATGGGATTGTTATAGCAGGGAAGATGGTGGACACATCTCACCCCGAGTTTCTTGGATCTCTTCTGCAAATATTTATGTTAGGTTTGATGAATGGCCAGTTATGAAGGAGGGAGATTTTACAGAAATCTGTAGATCTAATGGTGGGCTGGAAGACACCGTCTTCCTGATTTTCTTGTTCTTTGTGTTTACCTGTCTTCATTCTTTTCCATTGGCAACAGCAATGGAAATGCTGACCCCAAATGTCACATGAGGGCCTTAGAGACAGAGGAAAGGAAGGTAAGAGGTCACGGATGACATCTCTGTGCATGCTGAGTTGCCATGCTTTGGAATACCATTCAGAATTAAAGGGTAGCTTTGAGACTTCCCTGTTATGTTTACTGCTGTCTCTAGGTATTTTGTTTTGAATGTACAGATAGCACCAGTTGGACTGACTTTGAGTTTTACTGTGGTAATACCCATTCAATGGAAACCATGGTTGGAATTTTGATCTGTGCTATGATGTGCTATAGTTCAAGTATAATGGCTGCATTTTTAAATTTAAATGTTTTAATGGCACCAGATGACTCTTGGTCTATAACCACATCCTAATCAAGAACTCCATACTCTTGGCCCTGTTGCTTTTTAATATTTATTTTTAAGTTGTTTTGAGTGTGAGTTCCTTGCCTGTGTGTATTTTGGGAACCACGTGGCTCCAGTGCTGTAGGAGCCTGAAGAGGGTGTTGGGGGCGGGATCTCCTTTCTCTAAAAAAGCATCAAATGATTTAACTGCTGAGCCACCTGTCCAACCCATGCATCCTCTGTTCTTAATTCATGGAGATTTTGTTATGAAACAAAAAGGTGCTTGTACTGCATGTACTTAGCTGACCCTAAATGTATTTGAAGTTGTTAATGTGGTAAATTATATTCTTGGAAATGAATTTTCAAGAATTCTATGCATTTTTGAGTTAAGTCTCACATGATCAAAATACTTTATCCTTTCATAATACTGCTTGATTTATTTTTCTGATTTTAATGATGAATTCCTTATTTGTATATCTGGGATTTTTTTTCTTGTCTTTAGGGTTTTTTTTTTTTTTTTTGTCTTTAGTTTTTAAATTTTGTTTATTTTTGTTTGGTGACACATGTAGTCCTGGCTTGTCTCAAACTTGCTTAGTGCAGGAATAATTGCACGGTGGGAGGCACCACCATGTCTAGCCTACCTTTAGTTTTCAAGACGGTTTTCACTGATTACAGAAGTTTGGGTCAGTAGTTTTGACCTTTGGTTAATTTAAGGGCTACTGTATTGTTTTCCTGTCCGAACTTTCATCATGGACTCTCCTTTCATCCTTATTGTTTGGCTGTTCCAAGGAGATGCCTTCCATCACTGATGTGTGTGTGTGTGTGTGTGTGTGTGTGTGTGTGATTCATTTTAAGTTTTCCCAGGAGCCATTTTCTTCATGTGTCCTGCAGGTTTGTGAGCTTCCCCTGTCGGAGAGTTTATACCATTCGTGAATGTGGACTTCGTCTTCCATTATTTTTTTAAAACTCATCCCTTCTCTGATATTTCCTTCCTCTCAGGGATTCAGATCACAAGTATCTTTGTCTCACCTGAGAGGGACTCACTTCACTGATGTTCTTTTTATAATTTAAATATTTTCTTTTGTGTTTTTTTTAAGTGTTAAGTTCAAGAAATATTTCTTCTTCACTGTCTGTGCACTTCTTAGTGCAGACTGATTTGTCTTTCTTTTTTTTAAAAAAAAGATTTATTTATTTATTTTATGTATATGAGTATACTGTAGCTGTACAGATGGTTGTGAGCCATCAGGTGGTTGCTGCGAATTGAATCAGTTGGCCCTGCTTGCTCTGGACCCACTCACTTCAGCCCAAAGATTTATTTATTATTACATGTAAGGACACTGTAGCTGTCTTCAGACACACCAGAAAAGGGCGTTAGATCTCATTATGGATGGTTGTGAGCCACCATATGGTTGATGGAATTTGAACTCAGGACCTTGGGAAGAACAGTGCTCTTACCTGCTGAGCCTTCTCACCAGCTCCCTGATTTGTCTTTTTTATTCCATGCCTTACCCATTTTTGGCCAGATAGATGCATTTACAATTATGGCTTCAAATCCTCATCTGTTGCTTCTGTAGTTTGTGCAGTAGTTTGTATGTTTCACTTGGTTGAGTTCCCCTCTCCCCCATAAACTGTTTTGAAGTTTTCTCTTCTTTAAGTATTTGCGAATTGTTGGTTAGATTTGGGCATTGTGCATACGGATCCTTTGTGGTCGACGGTTTTGTATTCCTGTCCTGAGATAGGGTGCCATGTATCCTAGGTTAGCCTAAACTTGCAGTGTAGAAGGGCGACTTGGTGCTCTCTCTCCGTCTGGTTCCCCTTCTTAGACCCTTCATGCCCAGCTCCTGTGTTTCTAAAACTTGTAACATTGGATTTATTTGTTACTTACAAATAATTTATTTGTTTCAGATTTAATTTTTTTAGTACTTAATGAGCAGTATTTGTTCAATGGCTTACTGTTCTTTGCTACTGAATCAAGGGGTTTATGGGTATTTAACTTAATGTTTAGAATTTATGATGTCTTTTAGTATGACAGGAATGAATGGATACATCCTAGGGGGGAATGTTTCTTGACCTCTGGCTCATGCTATTTAGAACTTAGTCTGTGATGAGATTATAGACTTAAAAAGGGCTGGAGACAGGGCACAGCTACTAAAGGCTAGGCAGACAACCAAAAATGTAGACCTAAATAATTAAGTTTTGATAGTTTAACATTTCTTGAGGAGAGTACAGAACATTTAGAAGCTAAGAAATAGGTCTTAGGACAGAAAAGACAGACTGATAAAAGTTAACCCTTCTTTAAAAGACATTGTCAAGAAGTTGATATAAAAACTTTGGCACATGAGGGAATATTTTCTGTATATGTATTAAAAAAAAAAATCATTCAAAGTCTTTTAGAAGAACTCCTGCAGATGTGTTAGGATTTTTCTGAGTGTCAGTTCTTAGTGATATAATACTAATTTGTGCTCGTGTGGTTTCATTGTGTGTAATTTACTTTGAGTGTCTTCCCTCTGTGATATTGCATAAGAGTTAGATAAAATTATGTATTGTAAGATTATAAGATATAAAGTATCTTATAAGACACACCTTATAAGATTAAAATTAAAGGATTATATAAGAATTATATTAGGATCTTTATAAAGATTTGGAAATGATTGGTTATTATTTTCTCACATGCCTTTTCTGACTTCTCTCTGCTTTACAGATTCTAACAAATCAGATTGTTTAATGTTGTTCATGGTTATTTGATACAGAAAGACCTGGAGGTAACCCGGGTTTGACCTCCCCCTTCCAACGTTGCTAAGTTTTTCAACTAAAGCTGAATTTTCCTTTTGGGTGTTATGTTTTTATCTACAAGTGTTATTAACTTTTTTTATATTTTCCGTTTTCTTAAAAATGTTTTGTTTTAAATACTCAGCCTATTTGTATTTGACTGAATTAAAATCTACTTGATCATCTAAGTGGATTATTTTGTTTGAGGTTCTGTTCTAGTCTACATTTTTTAACCTATTTAGGAACCACAATTTTTACTTTTAATTCATTGTTGGAATTTTAAAATTGGGTGTTGGATATTCTGGTTTATGCTGCTGTCTTAAATTTTCTCCTGGAGATTCTTTCTGAGTGACTTCTAGGTTCCTCTGGTTGAACTTGTTTTTCTGAAGGTTTCTCTCAGCTTGTGTGGGTGTGTCTCGGGCACCCTTAAGTGGGGTGGCTTAGCTTCCATCGGCGCTGGCGTTCCTGTGCAGTAATGTATGTAGTGAAGATCAATGGCTCTAAGCTTGGGAGAATCCTCCGAGCTCTTCCGTTTACTCATCCCACCAGTAGTAATCTGCCCAGTGAATGACTTTTCTCCCACTGGTACAGACCAGGTCGACTCATTGGATCTCTATGCAGATTTCTGGAACTTTGCATTTTGTTTCCAACTCTTCATCAATTTGGCTCACACATTCTATTGTCTTTGGTTTCTCAATTATATTTTTGTTTGTTTGTTTGTTTATTTGTCTGTTTGTTTGTTTTTCAAGACAGGGTTCCTCTGTGTAGACCTGGCTGTCCTGGAACTCACTGTGTAGACCAGGTTTTCCTCGAACTCAGAAATCCACCCATCTCTGCCTCCCTAACGGCGTGTGCCACCTCTGCCCAGCTCAGTTTCTTAATTCTATCTGTTCCTCTCTGTGAGACTCACCTGTACCACGGGAAGTGCCTGGTAGGATGAGAGTTTTATTCTCCCCATTCCTCCATTTAAATCAGGGACTTAGGAGCCAAGCCTTCTGGTGTCTCAATAAAGAAAATTCTTTTACTCTCTAATTTTGTAGTTTACAGTGAGGGACAATGCTTAATTTCAGTTATTCCATTATACCAGAAATAGCATGTGTTTTTTTTTTCTAAGAGAAGTGTTTAATTGTGATTTTTGCCTTGGAATACATGTAACCGAGGTTACTTTACCCATGAGTCTCTTTAGTAACTCATGGGTAGTGTCCTTTTGTTCCTCTTTTTATCAAAAGTAATTCCACATAGAACCTCAGTATAGAAGATTGTTAAAACTCTCTTGCTTTCATTTAAATGAGGTCTAGCTTGCTTATGATCCTTCTAGCCCTGAATTAGTCTTGAATTTCTGAAAATAAAATCTGAAGACTAGTGAACTATTTACCTTTCTCATTTTACATACAAGGTTTTGAACTTCCCGAAGGATCAGATGTTTTGTTCTGAAGTAATGACTCTTAAGCTGTCTGGCTTATAGGAGTCATTCCAGTATATGAATCAAGACCTCACATATGCCAATTCTGACCTCTTTTCCTTAGGCAGCTTGGTTTTATTTCTAAAGTCTGCTTGATTTTGAACTGTTTGAACATGAGATTTTAAAACTCCATTCCTTATTATTAACCTTTATGTGATGCCTTGGGTTCCCAGGGCTCTAAGCTTGTTCAGTCTGGAAGAGTTTGTTTTAACAACTATTGCAGGCTGGGGTATGCAGCATCATTGGCGTGAATGTGTGAGTCTCTGGATTCAGTCCCACACAGAAGAGAAATACCCAACCACAACAGAGAAAAATAATGAACTGAGGAACTGGCTCAGCAGGTAAAAGAGCCTGCTCCAAGCCTGGAGACCTGAGTTTGATCCCCAGAATGGACGTGGGATGGAGAGAACCAGTTCCCAGTGGCCATACTGTGAGATCCACTCACAGTCTCTACTCCTCAGCTGTCTGCAATCCAAACCTACGAGCTGACAGTTTAATGATTCCATCCAGAACGCTAGTGTTCGGCTCCCGCTTTGTCGGTGAGGCTGTATCCTGTTACAGGGAAGAGGTAGCCATTGTATGTAAGTGAGGGGTAGATAGGGGAGCTGTGCGTTAGTGCGCTCCTACCATACACTAGTTGTGATAGCCTGTATCATGGTGCCTGTACAATCATTATACCACTTTCTCCTTACAAAAAGGAAACCGATAGAAAACGAAATCAAGTTATAGGATTATGCAAATGTGCTTAGACAGTCTTAGATTTAAGACTTCCACTGATCAACTTCTCTAATGGCTGTCTCACACTCTACGAATATCTGTCCACTGCAAAATCTGAGCTATACTCAACTAAATCAACAAAACATGTCAAAAGAAATGGCTCACGATGTGTAACTGTTTGAGTCGTGTTAACTTATAGAACACGAATAATCCAGTACCTTGTTGGAAAGAACAGGTGAATGAGCCTGTGTCTGTGTGCGCGCTGTACAGGATCATTTGCTCTTCTTCATTGTGTGCCCTGGATACCCGTGTCATTTTTCCAAATGATTAATATTTAGGAAGTGTTTATGTGATGATCCAGTGTTCCTTGCATTGGGTAGCTTTATAATATTTGCTTATAACAGTCTTTACCATATCTTTGATAGCTATTGGTTGTGGTTCTTGTTGATTTAATATGGATTCTATGCATATTTCACACATAGTTTAATGTGCCTTAGTAACCATTTCTTCTTTAACACTGTTTCTTAGTAGTTTTGATATTTTTAGATCTTATTCTGTGTAAAAATTGTTGCTTTTTCTGAGTATTCTTTGTATCCCAAATAACTAGAACTTAGCTTTCTCTTGCCCTAGGTTTAATAGAGGAAATATATTTCCTATTAGAAATGTAGCACATAGCTTTTTGGCTGTGTACAAAAGGTAGGGCGTGTTGGAAAGGCTTTCATGGGTACTGCTTGCCGCCTTCCCTCTGTAGCAGGCAGCTAGCAGAGAAGGTTTGTCATATAGATAGGCTAATTGGCTCTTTTCAGATTATTCAGTAAATGCAGTTAGGACTTCAAGGCCAGCATTCTTTTTGCTAATTTTTGTACTGTCATTAGATATTATATTGAAAAAGCAATAGATGATTCATTTGCTTTCATTGGCTTTATTAGGATTGGCCTTCAGTTTTGATTAAAGAGAATGTAAGAAAATGACATTTGAGCTTTGTGGAACTAATGCAATTAGAAAGATCGGTTAAGATATTTTATAAAAATTGTAACGAGAATTCTCTTTCTTTAGCTCTGACTTAACATCCGCATTTAATCACTTGCTTCTTGCATATATTGAGCAGATGGTGAGGAACAACATTTCCTAGGTCCGCTCTAACTCCTGTGGTCATTTGATGTTTCACAGATAAGAATTTTGACTGGTGGGAGACTGGTCTGGAATTCCTGCATCTCAGGAGACTCTGATTGTTTGGACTGGAAATTGTACTTGCACTTGGATTGAGGGATGGCTGTTGTAAACACAGACGTGGACTGGAATTATAAGTGAAATTTGAATCTTTATGTAAGCCAGGCCAAACCTCTTATTTTGTTAAAAATCGAGACTTAGTAATGCTGTCTCGCTCTCAGACATCAAACAATCATCGCAGAGATGGATGTAAACTTTTAGGAAAAAGTATAAAAGTTGAGAGTCAAATGTAGCAAATCTTTTCCTGAAATATGCTGCTGTGTCACATGGTACACTCTCAGGAGCTTCCTCCTGAGGATAGCAGAGTGGCTTGCCAGGTGACACTCGCAGGCTCACCTGGTGTGGGAGGCAGGAATCAGTGTGTGAAGGGCTGGCCGTGTACCAAGGACTCTGTGTGTTTTATTCTGTCTGGCAGCGCCATTAGTATAAATGAACAAAATATCTTTCATTTTCCTCATTTCCAAGATCTCTGTCGTTTCTAATTTGCTGTATTTAGGGGAATATCTATACCAAGTTTAATCGTGTACAAAGTTATTTGAAATGTTTAAGAATTCGTGCAGCACAAAGCATGCTTTCTAGAAAGTGTCACTAGGTAGTGTGCTGCCCAAATGGCCTTTAGAAAGTCCCCTGCGACCAGCCACTGAGCCTGGCCATTGAGGGACATGGCCAACCCTTAAGAAGATAGCTTTGTAAGAGAGAAGGTTGGTGCTCATCTAAAAAATGTACCACTGTACTGGCTAAGCAGAGGCTCTGAAACTGTTCAAAAACATCTAAAATATGACTGTAGCATTATTATGTGTGCAGTGCTAACAGTAACCACAGAACACGCTTTCTTTATGTATGCCAAGTCCAGTGCTCACACGAGCCCTCTTCCATTTAGGAGGGCGTGTAAAGCAGGGCTCAGAATTGTTGTTTGGTATTTGAAAGTTTGTGCCATAAGTAAGAATGAAGAAAGAGGAATTAAGGTGCAGTTGGGGAGACTGTCCTTGAGAACATGTGACATTCAGATGACGATGTGAAGCAAAGAACAGGTCAAAATTAGGGATTCCTTTTAGGAAGGCAAGGATTACAGTTTTGATTTCAGGTTCCTTTGTGGGTTTGGAATCAAAAGTAAAAGGCCAGTCTGCAGATTTAAAACATATTGCATGTGATAAATAAAATGATCCACCAACAGAGAAATGCTTGCTCTCTGCTCCCAGGTGAACTAGAGCAGTGTGGTCAGAAAATCCAGTTGTTTCCTGTGGGACTGATCGAGTGGCATGCTGGGAGCCTGACTCAGTCTTTACTCTGTAGGGCTGTGACTGTTTGAAGAGCTCCTTGGTGGCCACACTGTAAGATGGCACAGTGGGCGTGGGTGTGGCTTTCTTGATGCACAGTTGCCAGTGGCATCATGGCCAATAAAAACGGTTTGTCAGGTACTTGTGAAAGGATGCCTTTAAAAAGTGTGAGACTAAATGAGCAAAAGTTACCTTCACATGTGACTGGTTTTTCTCTTCAGGATTCAGAGACAGATTCTTTTAGTAAGATGTTATCAGTGATGAAAAAATTACCTTTTGTTTTCATGAGTTAGATTTCTAAGTCACTTAGGAAAATCTTTAGAGCAGTGTTAATGTATCTTGTTGAATACAAGGACTCGTGTAGAAAATGCAACCTACAAACCTCACCAAAATGAAAATCTAGGTCAAATATCCCTCTCTTCTCAACTTGTATGGTGTTGACTCCCTACCTGTCTGCTTCAGATTGTACAATGTCTTCAAATCACTTATATAGTCTCACCTGGAGGCCACAGTTATGGGAAGTCCCAGGTGTGGTATGCTTGGGTAATCCCTTGTGCAATTAGAGTTGGAACCACTGCTGTATAAACAGGCAGTTGGAACCCTTGTTAGAATCCTCACAGTGGGAGGGAGAGAAGAAAGCACCAGCATTCCACGTGTGTGCATTCAGAGGATGGGGATGGAGGAACACGGGAAGGCCTTCCTCCTGTTCTGTACCATGTGACCTCTGTCAGTCCCGGACAGAGTCCCTGAGAAATGCTGGGTGGTAGATTTTGGTAGCAGAGAAGAAAACCAATGGGTTGCTTTTAGTCTGCCTGTTCTACTTGACTTTAGGTAAAAAGTTTACTATCTCCTACATTTTTAGAATTTTAGATGAGATTAGGAGTGTTGTTGGAGGTATGGTCACAAACTTCTAGCATTTTAGGAAAAAATAATTCTATGCCTGGAATATCAAAAAAGTATATGAATGGAATAGATCAAACCAAAGAACTTCAACAGCATTCCTCTCTGCTTCCTGTCTGAACTCTGATAGTTTTGTTATTGCACATTTTTAAATGAAAGTCATTTAAAAAGCTTAAAAAGCTTAGGATAATACTCTCTCTGCCCCTCCCCCCATACACAAATGCATGTTAAAAAACTATTAGAAGGACTGGAGAGAGAACACACTTAGATTTCATTTTTTTCTCTCTTAAAATCTGTGAGGAATACTTAAAATTTTTCACGAAAACTTGCTTTGTCATTGTCTAATTTCTCCTACACTTGTACATTCTAAAGTAGGTATTTGACACATACGTTTTAACTGAAAGTGTTCTGTGTATATAGATCTGGTTTGAAGTCAAAAGGACCCACCTCAGTAAAAGCAAAAGAGCTGTGTTTTTATCTGTTCAGCCTCAAGTTGTGCATCATTAGCTGGTGCGGTGCTCTGTGGGAATTGTTGTCCTGTACTCATGGTTAAATATACTCATAGTGACAGATGGCCGCACCCACTTTATGCACCATTCACCCCTGCACATTGCTACAGTGGAGTAAAGGAGATACAGAGAATGTGCCTCCTACCCAGGATGACAGTTACACTGTTACAGAGCTGTTAGATGTTTCTCTGTGAGAAAGACAGGATGTATTTCCACCAGTCAGTAGGTACAGATCATTGATTATACTTTACAGAGATAAAAGTGTTTTTTTTTTAATTGAAAATGACACTTTTATTAGTAAACTATTTTAGAACTGATATTCTGTTGGTGGTATTCCTAGACTCTATGCCCCATGTGGGTAGGGTGACTGCTTAAATCACTATATCTTCAAATAGGTTATAATTCTTTGTTTACTGTTTTTTATTCGTCCTTCCTTTTTTTGTTTTGTTTGTTTGTTTGCTTGCTTTTTTTTTCTAGACAGGGTTTCTCTGTGTAGCCCTGGCTGTCCTTGGAACTCACTCTGTAGACCAGGCTGGCCGTGAACTCAGAAATCTGCCTGCCTCTGTCTCCCAAGTGCTGGGATTAAAAGCATGGGCCACCATTGCCCGGCTTCGTTCTTCCTGTTAAGTAGCTTTTATCCCATAAGGTTAACTTTGATGATGACATTTTATAATTTACTGAAGACACTTTGTATTATGAATTAACTTTATTTTATTTATTTTCCCGTTTCCATACTTTCTAATGATTTACTTTTACAAAAGGCTGACAGTTTTTTTTTAAAGAAAACAGTAGCTTAAATGTTAATGGATCATTGTCTTTACAGTTTTGCAAGCACTTAAGTAAGATTTTAAAGTTTTAAAATTATGGAATCCTAATTAAACACGATGAGAAGATTCACTGAAAATCACAAGGGTAATCAACACTATTATACACATTTCAAATCTAAAAAACAAAAATTCCAAGGATAGTTTTGAATTACAGACCCATCTGTTGAGCCTAAACATTATTTCATCTTCAGAAATATATTTTTTTTGTCAGTCTTAGGACCATATGTAGTATAGAGGATGATGTGTACCACATGTCATTGTGGTCAGTATCTCCCCAGAGAACTCCTAATAGAATTTCCTTAAGATCTGTGGTTTAGAAGAATGCCCTGGCTACATTTTTTGGAAGCATATAGAAACAAATATAGTAAACCTTACCTGTCTAGAATACTTGCAAATTCCTGCTTCCTTCCCTGAATGTATGATAAACCCCGGTCAGTTGCCCTTTTTATGCATGTTATTTTTCCAGCTAAAAGTAATGTGGAAATCGGTGAGGAGCAGATCGTGTTACTGGAGACATGGAAAGAATCTCCACCCCACAGAGGATTGTCGGGATCTTAGTGATGGCCACACGAGGCTCAGGTGTTGCTGCTCTTGATCTGAAGGAAGGTTAGCGCGTCAACCAGCTGAACAGAGATAACGCTCTGTGGCTTACACGAGCTGGACCTCTTACGTTTTTCAGGAATTACTCTAAAAGTTCTCAACTGCTTGAACCCATTTTTAATTTATTTGAGGGTTAAAGAAATGAGATCTTAAGAAAACTTTGTTCCCATGTTTATGATACAATATTTGGCTAGGCCTTTAATTCAGTGTAGTGTGTTTATCTGTTAAAACTGGTGTTTAAAAAAAAAATTGTATAACCCAAGACATTTGGTTTTCACTCATTAGGAGAATAACTTCGAGTAATACTTAAAAATCTATTGCATTTCACTTTAACTAGATCCCAGTTTTGATAGATTTTGTAGGTCAGATGGTTTGTTTCTTCCGAGCTTCTCAATAAGTCGTTGTCTTACTGGTGCCCTCTTCTCAGTGAATAGCATCGTAAATTTTTAAATGAGCCTTTCCTGACCTTTCAGTTTGCCATCGGGGTATGGAGTTTTGTCGTAGACTGAATTAGTATAGGACAGTGCTTTTCAACACAGGCCCTGGCGACAGGGACTGAGGCGCTTTCTTGTGGGAGGTTGTCCTGTGTGGGACATTTATCATTGTTACTGCCCCTCAGACACTGACACTGGTGCCACATTTTCTGATAATGTGTGTTAACCAAAAATGTCTAGACATCGCTGAATATTTCCTTGAGGGCAAACTTTCTAATGAAAACTGTCACTGCTCCAGGACAGTGAGGTTTTGTGTATGCTCCCTTTTCCTGCACCTGTTCTTTTATTTAAATATATGTTTAAAAACCTAATATATTTTTACTTAGTTAAAGTAGTCATTTCAAGTCCTGAATGCATTGTGTTGAAATGGTAATTTCTATTTTGTGTATATTTTATTCTTTACACAATGTGGTCTTAGTATTGTATAGACAAAAGGTTGGCTTTGAGTATTCCTTAAATTTGTTTGCAATTCTGTCCTAGCTGCATGGGGGCGGGGGGGACATAGCCTGTAAGCCTACAATTCCAGCACCCAGAAGGCTGAGGCAGGTGGCTCTTGAGTTTGGTGCCATCCTGGGATCTATAATGACATCTGGTGACTGAAAGGGTCACCACTAACTAAGGCCTCAGGCCCTGCTGAAGTTACTGTAAATCCCAATTTGGTGAGAAGAGGCTGTGCTTCAGAATGAACTCAGTATTTAGTGGCTCAACTCAGTAAGACTTCTTTGCTGCTCTTAGAATAGCTTTCCTGCTTCAGGTTGGTGGGAATCCAGTCAGGAGTGGAGGCATGCCCAGTGTTTGCTTCCTTGTCTTGCTGGTATATGAAGTGCTATCGTGAGAGGATCCTTTACTGCCCCAAACACAGCAGTTAGGAGTGGGGCCTGTACATCCCCTCACATTCCCTTTGCTCTGCTGGTGAGAACGCCAGTTCACAGCAACATCCCTCCCAGAAAGAAGGAGGTGGGATGGGTTCCCGCTTTACACTCCCTAGAGACCGGAGTTGTCACCCAGCCTGCTGTCTTGATGAGTGCTGTGTTTCTCTTTACTTTCTGTTGTTGTGATAAAACTCTCTGATAAATAGCGGCAGAGGGGGTGACGGGTTTATTTGACTTACAATTCTAAGTCTCATTCTGTCATGGGTGAAAGTCAAGGCAGGGGTTCCCACAATTACTCACATGACAGTCAGTCTGTAGGCAGGAGGGGTGGCGGTGGCGGCGGTGGCAGCGTGGGCAGTGGCAGGGAAGCACGCATGCCGCCTGCTTCTGCTTACTCGCTCTCGCTTTCTCCTCTCTCACCTAATTAGGACCCTCTTCCAGGTGCTGGCCAAGAAACTCAGAGTTTAGAATTACAGAAATCTATCATATTCATAGACTGCTGATTCTTGGAAGTCAATATTCTAGGTAGTATATGTGGTGTTTGATTTCTTTCTACAAACTATGCAACTAGCCAGGTAAAAAAAGGAAGATAGACAGCAGGACAGTCTAGCAAGAAAGCGGTTATTTCTTACCAAATAGGGTGAAAGACCCCTCAAGTTTTATAGACATGAGTAGCTTTGCAGTAAATACTTGATATTCATATCAATTTTCTTTCAAGAAACTCACAGGGTGTTCATATTCAGTCATTTGTTGAGTGATGTGTCTTATTAAGAACCTTAGCTTGCACAGATGGCTTTCAACAGCACAGGTTTAGCTTTCTCCTGAGAGGCCATAAACAACGCACGGTTTCCAGAACATGAACATAAACTTCTGCTCACAGGCAGACACTCAAGTCCGCACCTTTCTTTAAATGCATCTGATTTTTGATCATTCCATTTCCTTCTCAAGTCTGGTGATCATCTCTGATTCTAAGTGAGGAGGATTTTGTTCTTTTAGTTTTACTCAGCCTTTTCGGTGTCTGCCATGGAATCCCACTCGCTGTGAGTTTGTGGCGGTGGTTATGTAATACTCCAGTTGAAGTCTGTCTCTCAGTGCTCACTGTTGACAGTGTTTTGCACAAAACAGATTAACACTTTATGTGGTTAGATCATCTTGGCATAGTTGCTGTCCTCCTCCCTCTCCTCCTCTCCCTCCTCCTCCCCCTCCTCTTCTTCCCCCTCCTCCCCCTCCCTCTCCTCCTCCCCCTCCTACTCCTCTGCCTCCTCAGATATTCTGTATTTACCATTTTATAATTTAAAGATTAACATTATTAAGGGAAGAATTATGGTTCAGTGCCCTGCATTTATTTAAGTACAATATCCACAAATACTACAAAATACCACCGAGATTAGAATTGCACACTTTAAGTGGGAAAGCCATGAATTGGTTTCTGTCTGAGAGAATGTGGCCCCAGACAGAGTTTCCTCTTTGAATTTAACTTTCTTTACTTGGTCTGGGTTTCTTTGAGATAACAATACTGCTGTTTTGGAATTTAGCCTCGAAAGACATTTTTAAGTATTTCATGCTAAATTGTTAAAATTGAAAAGAGTCTCAGGCACAAAAATCTGGATTAATTATGTCAAAGTTAATTTCCTACTTTTAAATGTGGAAATTACAGGAAGTCTCTTGTGGCTTAGTGTGCTTGGTCTTTCTCAGTGATTGTGGTTTTTCTTTCTGTAGGAAAGCTATCAGATTGTGGTCTGTCTATGAGCTACTGATTGTAGGGAAATAAAGATGCTATCTGTTTTTGTGGTCTTCTTTAAGCAGAACAGTCAGGTTAAGACTTAATACAGAGGTTCAGAATAGTAGCTGTATATGTGTCTATTTTCATGTCTGTGTCACAGATTCTTTAAAATAGGAGCCATATATATGACAAAGACAAGTGTCTAACCCTATTCCCTTCTACAGTTCCTTCTTTTTATTTATTCAGTTTGAACTTTTAAGCACATATTTACTACTAATCAGGAATCATTATCAATCCTGGCATTTGAAAACTACCCTACTATAAGGAACAACTGACCCATTAAAATAATTCACAGTTGGGTGACTTTAGATTCCAAAAGAGGCTCAAGCTTTAGCTCGACCAGAGAGCGCTTTCCATCCATTCCTCTTGCTCATGAAGGACTTAGAGGAGAATGCATAGAGCAACATGTAAAGCTATGAACATTTGTAAAGGAGCTAATAAGTTAGCTCAAGGGGTTGATATACAGTGTAAACACACAAACACACACATGAATAAATGTATATGAATGCATTTAAAGATACATAAAATAGCCACATAATTTAAAGAAAACACTTCAAAACGGTATTAGCTACATATTTTATATGGACTAAGAATATAATAAAGGTGGTAAAATACATTTGGGGAGAGTTGGGACATTAGATTTAAGGGCAGCTTCCTAGCAATGGGCATGACATACTCCCTTTTAGCAAGAGGCATGACTAAGGTTAACTGGGAAAGAGGTTTCAGGGAGGGAGACTACACTACTGTGTAACAGCGTAGAAAGCACGGATATTGGATTATATCTGAATATCAGATTCAACAAACAGGCTTTCCTCAAGCTGCATGGCCTGCACTTGAATACTGTTGTGAAAAAAAAGAAAGAACTGATTAGTTCTGGCCAGGGTCTTTCTTTTCTTGCCATGTGGAGCACAGCTTATGAGCTAGTGTAAGGGGGCGAATGACCAGTTGAAAAGTAAGTGTGGAAACTAGTTGTAACTTAGGCTTGCCTCCAAGACAGAAGGACATTTTCGTTCCTGTTTCCGAATGGAGACAGCAGTTGACCTGATGGTGCTGCTCAAACCTTCCTTCTGCCATCACAGGCCTGCACTGAGTTCCCTTTGCTTTTCTTTTTCTTTTGAACTGAACTTTTCAGATGTAAATAAAGTTTTAGGGTTTAGTAAGTGCCTGCGGTTTAGTACTGCAGTGCCTAGATAGCAAGCAGGAGGTCCTGAGCTCAATTCCAGATACAAAGAACAGGTGAAACAAGCATTCTTCATTCTCAAGACAAAGTCAGGGTTCCAGGGGCAGAGGGAGAATTGAGAACTTCCTCATGGAGTTCCTTGGATAGAAAGTGGATTCGTTAGGTCACCTTTGTGCCCCGGCTCTGGATTGTCTGCCCTTTGCCACTGCAGCCTGGGCTGCCTTTTTACTCTCCAGATCCTCCGCACCCATTCCTTTTGAGTAAGAAGATGGGCTTGGCACCCATGGAACACTGTGGGAATCAAGAACTGCAACTGCACATTGTGGACCTTTCTAACCTATACCCTTGATTCAGGTAGGCGAGGCGACCGACCCCTTTGTGGTCCAGGCTCACTTGGGCTTTGTGCTTAGCTGCCAAGCCTCCTTCAATTTGACCAGTTTTGGGGTCTGCCTTTTTCTTTCATGGTATTGACATAATTTCAGGTGCTCAGCCAGTTCATTAGTAAAACGTTTCACTTTGATCTTGTTTGTTCCTTCCCTGGGATTAGTGTTCCAAGGATGCTGAAGGCACAAGGATATTGTTGGAGTGTTTTCGATTTTGTTTCAGAGCTTCATGCCTGGAGACACTGGAAAGATTTGTTGTGTTATAGATTAGGACTTGGACTTCCATCTTTCTGTGAATTTACTGCTTGGCCTTTCAATTAATAAATATTTTGTTCAGAATAAATTTAGACATTGTAAATATACATTTTGCATCAAACGTGTTAGATTTAATGTCTGTATATTCTACAGGAATGAAGCATTGCTGTATTTGTCACATGATGTTCATTCTAGTTTTATGACACCTGTATTTATATCATATTGTAAAGAGGTATTTTCTCTTTTATTGAATGATATTTATTGATGTTGTATGGATTCACAGGTCTGGATGTTAACTTGTACATTATAATCCATTACTGAGGGTCAATTTCTTTTTCCCAATTTTAACCTATTAGAGTTCACTTGGCACCTGTTTTCTATTGTAAAATCTCTATCATTTATTGAACTCTCCCTTCTCCTGTGGCATATGAAAACATTCAGCCTTACAAAGTAGTACTGTGTCCTTGGCCAACAAGCAATCATTTCCCCAAGGATCAGGGGTTTCTTTATTCCTGTGTGGTATTAGGAAGCAGTATTTAAATGTAGAAATGTGTATTGTAGTGCATTTCTTGCAGATGCACTTATATTCAGTGGAAAGATTGCATGAATGCATTCATACCCACTTCTTTATCAATTTGTCTACATTTAAGACCCACCATGTCTGCGACCATTGCTTAGTCTACTCACAAAGAATTGATGAAAAGCCTCATGAATGTCTTTATTTTGTCTTCATCTCTAAAACTCATTTCCACCAGATACACAATTCAGGTAGGTGTAAAGTAGAATGGCTATCAATGAGGGAATATCAATGACATTGAAGATAATCAATACAACTATTTTTTTTTTTTTGGTCTGAAAAACAGAGCTAAAAGGCTAGAAAAAGTGAGTAAAATCTCAGGGACCTACAGGAAAATATCAAAAGATACAAGGTTGCTGTAATTGGTTCCCTAAAAGGAAAAAGATTAAGGAGAAAATGTTTTAAAAAGATAATGGATGAAAGTTCACCAAATTTAGAGAAAGATTACCTATGATTCAAGAGGTTCAGTGAGCATTAGGTAAGAGAAATTCAAAGTAACCCTTGTCAAGATACCTTGTACTCAGAATGATGAAAGACAAAGACAAATAAAAATGTCTTACAGAGCAAGAGAGAATGATGTTACTTGTCATGAAATCCTGACTTAAATGACCACAGATTTCTCATGTGGAGAAATCATAGATGCCAGAAGACGGAGAAGTCAAGAAGAAAGAACAATAATGTTGGACGCCAAGAATGTACAGTAGGCATCTCAGCAGCATCACAGAGGCCAAGTCACTGAGAAGATCTTTGAGCAGCCTTGTGCCATGTGATGGAACTGTGGTGAAGTAAGCTGAAAACTCCCAAAAATTAATGTGCCAACATCAGTGCTGGAAGAACTAAACAATATGAAGTGGTAAGCATGATTCCTGTCAAGGAAAATGAATTGTTCCATTACCCAAAAATGTTGACGGTGGCCAGGTATGGTAGTGGACACTTGTAGTACCAGAACTTAGGGGACTGAAGCGGGAGATTTTGATGCAAACCAGTGCTAGATCATGAGTTCAAGGCCAGTGTAGTGAGACTCTTTTAAAGCAACAAAAGCTGCAACAAAGGCTACCTTCCACGTGTATACATACAAAGTAGCAGAAAAATATTGGATAAGCTGAGAATCATGAGTGTAGATGCATGAATTTTACTAGTGTTAACAAGTGAAATGGAATGACAAAGCTCGTAAGTGTGCTATAGGGTCGCCTATGTCTATTTAATAGTCCTCAGTTAGAGTAATTCATAAAAGAGAACTTCACTTTATATTTTGTTTGTTCATTTAAATACAGGACACCAATTACTGAGTAATAGTTAGGGAATCTCTTCAACAATACGTGTCCATGCATAACTTACAGCTTGTGCTTAATAGTGAATGAAAGAGCAAGACTGTTGCTCTCACCCGCTGTCCAGCACTGAGACAGAGGGGATATCCATTGGTATAAGACAATTATTATTGGTTTCCTAGCATTCATGTTTCCCTGGCACCTGTGAAAAGTGCCTTCATTTGGAAGCAGGACCTTTTTTATTGTAATGGAGTTAAAATGAGGTGATGGTGACACTGATTTAGTTAGAATGGGTCCTCAGTCACCATGACTTATTTAGTAAAGGAAAAGGAGAAGGGACCTGTCTTAGGGTTTCCATTTCTGCAAAGAGATACTTAATATATAAAGTCATCTTCAGGCTATGGGTATGATTTTATGTGTATATATATATATATATATATATATATATATATATATATATATATGAAACATATTCAAGATATGTTACTTTTTTCTTAACAGATATTCTACTCAACTCCTAAATTTCAAATCCCAAATACTTCTGGTTCCAAGTATTTCAAATAAGAGATAGTCAACTCTCAGTTGTAGACAAGCCAACTGAACAGTTATGGGCATTATAAAATCATATTTAATGAAAGACAATGGCATATAAAAGGTTAATGAGCATAATCCGGCACCAGAGAAATCAGTGGTAAAGTTACAGTGTCCCCTATCATGGGATGCATCCTTAGAAGAGTGAGCAGATGGAGTCACAGGAGCAGTGATACAGAGGTGAGGTGAATGCCAGTGTGAGTATCATTTAACATTTCATTTGACAGTTGCTTAAACAGTTAATCACCTGGCCTCCATGACAGCTATTCCATTCCTGGTTGTGGACACAAGAGGGACAAGAATGTACTCAGGCAGATGCGATATGGACTTCAGGATTATTTGTAGTAGTCAAAACTGGAAACCACCCAAGTGTCATCATGGAGAGAGTGCATAGCAGTGTTCTATCTATTATGTGCCCCCCTTCTCAACAACAAAAAGGAGTAAGCCTCATCCATCAAGTCCCAAATTGCATTTAAATGAGACTCCTCCAAAAGGAGCATATATCGAATATACTACTTAGTTATAGCTCTAGAAATTGTAAAGAACTCTGCCGTGACAAAGATGAGCAGTGGTGTCTAGCCCTGGAGGTAGAGAATGGATTAGAAAAGATCTGCTAACCACTTTGCATGGGGGATTGTCCAGATCCTGATAAAAGCAACAGAAGAAAAGAAGGAAGGGAGAAGGGTTTGTTTTGGCTCATTATTTGGGTAGATAGTCCATCATGGGGAAAAAGAGTGGCAAAGAGAGAGGCTCTAGTTGTGACAGCATGACCATGAGTCTGCTGCTTACATTTTGTTTGGCGTCAGGAAGCAGAGAGACAGAGACTGATGTTTACCTGGTGCCTCCTCTCGCCATCTTTTCACAATTTCAATCCAGAACCTCATCCTAATGAGAAGATGCTCTCTCCACACCAGGATGGCCCTTTGCCCGCTGGGTCATCCTTCTCTGGGAAGACGTCATGGATATGCTCAGATGTGTTCTTCGGTGATTATCAATCCAGTCAGGTTGACAGTGGAGATTTAGAAACAGCGTAGAGGAGACGGGCATGATGGTAAGGATGGCTTCTTGGCTGGATATGGACCCGGACTCATTTGACTACTTCAAATGTCTATTAAGAAATAGACAAATGAAAAATTTTCAAATATTTTGGGTTTTTTGAGACCCTGTAGGTTCAGCTGTGTCATACAAAAGAGCCTCATTTGTCTTTACTTCCTGTGCATTTTGTGTTTTTCCATGAGTTCTTTCCACAAGTGCACTTTTACTGTCATTTATTTTCATTTACTTAGACTTTAGAATAAGCTTCAAGTATTTGTATTTCTTTCGCTCCTACTTTCCTGCCTTGTAAATTTAGAGCCCTGTGAGATCATCACAGGGCCTTCTGTGCCCGAAATTCTATATTGTGACTGTGGATAAATTATCTTTTGAGATGCTGCATTGTCTTGGAGCACTAGAACCAGATCAACAATATCTAAACAGAGATCATGTTTTATCTTTTCAGATAATATGGCTTTTGACCAATCTATAATGCCATATTGACTAGTCAGAATAAAAGCAAGTCAAAGATAAAACTGCAGTCTGGATTAGCTAGAATTTATAATCACGAATATATGTAAAATTAAAAGGAAATATTAAATGTGAATTTACATTTTATACTAAATATTTGGAATAATTTAAAATATTGATCACAGATGCTCTGTTGAAGGAAAATTTAAAATTTGATAAAATGTGATACATCCTGTTTTCCCAATATTTTGGAAATGGAGGCAGCATGATCAGGGCCAGCCTGGGCTACATAGTCTCACTCTTGCAAAAAATTGATATTATTGGCTTATTAATGTAGTATTCATATACCTATATACATGTAGTTAAGTTAGGTAAATTTTAATTTGAACTCACAGTGATTTAAATATCAGACAGATATGCTTTCTAGGAGTATAAAAAAGATACTGTGGTTGTCTAAAGAGTGAGTTTTGTGTGCAAGATTCAAGAAAATCTGCTTTTCTTATATTAAAAACAAATGCCTTCTTTGTGGTTTAACACTCTTAAAATATGTCCCTGAGTTCTACTCTAGTGTACTTAATACACAAAGAACATTCTGTTGAACATACACAAATGAGTTCGGCACCCAGATGTTCCCTGGCGACAGGAATGGGGCACTGCAGCAGTAGTGTGAGGTGGGGCTGCGTTGACATAATGGCCTCTTTGAGTGGAGCGTGCAGCAGGAAGGTAGCTTTGCTGACCAAACGTTGTGGTTTCACTCTTTCGCCTGTGCTTGAGCAAACAAGGAGGTCAGTGTGAGCAGTCTGTTTGCCGGTTGGTCCCAAGAAATTCTCAGAAGTTATTTTTAAAGAGCCAAGGCAAACAGCTTCTGTTTTGGGTGCATGTGTCACAGCTGAGCCTTCTGCTTGAAGAGCCTCATTTAATCCTTTCTGCCTCTGGGCGGGTGCTCTCTAGACGCCATCCTAGACACTGGAGCATTGATGAACACGAACATATAGAGGCTCTGTGTGCTCTGTGTACCTAGGCCTCCCCTCGCACTGCGCTGTCACGGTCTTTTTCATATGGCAAGGCCGTATGCCTTAAGGAAGGTATGTAAACAACAGTTGAATGGCATCCTTGCTGTCATTATTGGCAAGTCCTATGAGAATGAACCTTTCTGGCATTCTGAAATGTGAGCACGTTTTGAGCCCATTGGAAGTCAGTCAGATTTTCATTAGCATACAGAGAAGTATTGCTTAGCTTCCATTTGACATTCCAAGATGTTTCTGTTGTCTCCATTCCATTTTCTCCCTCCAGTATCCCACTTCCCACCGGTTTCCTTTCTGCTTCCCTGTTATATATTCTTTTGCCTTACCCTGCCCTCTTACCCCTTCTTGTTCCCTTTCTTGTTATCTTCATAACCTCTGACCCTCTCACATCAGGCAATTAGTTATGACATTAAAGTTGTAAGCAATTCAAACATAATTTAGAATGATACTTAACTGTCTTATCAGAGTTAAACAAAGGGAGCCCAGAAGGCCTGTTTAGTTCTAGGTAATTATAAAAGATGTGTGTGTTTACAAATGACTTGTTTTTCTTAGCAAGGTTGGTAAAGAAGTAGTAGGTATGACAGATTCATGATATACTGTTGTTAAAATTGTTATAATTAATGCCCAAATGGGAAACATTACTTAACAAATCCTGTGGTCGCCTATGTCAAAGCATTGTTTTTATCATCGACTGTAGTTGTTTGCTTTGTGCAAAATTATTTGTGCCACATTTTGACTTATTTCCAGTGCACGCGTTGAGAATCAGAACTGATATGCATTGTTGCTGGCATTGAGCCTCTGTAAAGGCTGCACACACCTTGCATTTATCTGCTTTGTTGTTGTTAAAGACCAGAAAGCCCTTGAGTGGCAGGGTGGGCAGTCTTGTGCTCACACATGGCACCTCCATGTGCTGCCCGTGACCGTGGCCGTGGCCGTGGAGAAGGAATCGTGGCTGTATATCCAATCTCGATGGATCCATCACTTACTTTGCCCCCTGAGATTATCCTTCAGTTCTAGTATTAAATCTCTTTAGGGAAAATCTCATGTTTCCTTGTACCATACTAAGTCTTGTCCTTGGGCTGTTTCTCTTTTTCCAAATGTTTCCATGTTCAGATGCCAGCTCTGGGATTCAAGTCACCAGCAGGGTGATACAGTTATCTCAGATCATGAGTTTCTCTAAAATTGTGATTGTGTATGTCAAGGTAATACAAATGAGAGGTATTTACTAAAAATTACCAATTTCTAATCAGATAGTAAAAAGCTCTTATGAAACCACCATTCAATCCTACTTTTAGACTGTTATTTAAATCAGCATGTTGAGTTAACTGAACTCTCTCAGCATTTAGTGGTATTCCGGACAACCAGGGGGTACTACAGGGTTTGTAACTCATAGCCAACATGCTGGAGGCCAGAGAGATTGTGCTATTAGAGTTTGGGTTGTTTGCACTGACTTCCAGTTAGGCTTCCAAAACTTAACAGTTTAAGACTCTTCAGAATTTTCTATTTCTAGGTTAGGAGTGCTAGTCTCTATTTCATTATGTACCCCTAAAAACTTCATTGATCGTTTTGTTGAAAAATGTTTTCATATAACTTTATTTTTTGCACAAATTAAGATCAGGGGAAGAGACTGATGCACATTTGCATATTGTAGATGTTGATTTTCTAGACACTAATATAATGATGCTTTGTGTCATCACAGTAGAGTTTTCCAAGATTTATATCTGGAATTCATATTATTGAAATGATGACACAGATAAGAACGTGTTGCTGACTCAAAGACGCTGGCTTTGCCGCCAACCTGGAGAAAGCGGCCCACCATCTCTTACGTCCATTCTCCAAGACAGGAGCATCTGGCGTCAGACTCAGGGAACTTTCTCCCTTTAAACAGCAGAAAACGTCCAGGAGTGTCCTCTCTTATCCACAGCTTCACTTGTCTATGTGATGGTCTAAAATGTTAAGAGGGATCATCTAGAAGCAAGAAGTTAGTAAATTCAAACGTGTGTGCTATTTTAGTAGTGTAATGAAGTTTTGGACCATTGCTTTGTTTATTGTATCAGTGCTACATATGATATCCTCCTTGTGGTGTTACATTTAAATTTCTGTTTTTAGATCTGCAGTGTTGTGCTGCCTTTGTTCAGGTAAACAACATTGTCTTACACTATTGGAGTCATTCGCTGTAGCTTTAATTTTTTCTCAACCCCAATTTTAATAAAGGTTCTTAAAGGCATTAACCTCCCTTCTAGCCCACCACCCACCAGAGGTAGTAGAAAAGAAAGGTTATTAGGTTACTGGGGAAGTGGACCTGCTTAGGAATTCTTCTTTGGAGAAAATCCAATCTATGTTCTCAGGAATTCAGCATTCCAGTTCACAGGAAACGGCAGTGGCTGCTTGATCCACTTGCAAACACTTCACAAATACATCAGCAGTCCAGTAGTGTCCGGATGGCAAACACGAGTCGGCAGCAGAGGTGGCACAGCCTAGCAGAGGCAGCAGGCCTCCGCTGAATCAGGATGGGTCAGCAAGGAGGGACCAGGGTCCCCAGGGACGCCAGGAGAAGTTCTCAGCAGGGACAGTGCAATGGCTAGCTAGGCAAGCCTCTTGTCACTGTCCCTTGAGTCCTGTTTGTACTACCTCCAAACATCCACATATACGTATGGTCTTGCCCCAGCACGTGAGTCTCTGTCTTAGCAAACACCACATGAGTCTGCTAAAGCAGCAAGACGCTGCCAGAACACCACCAGAAATCTTTTGGTGCATTTCACACTACAGAGTCACAACAAACAAAGCCCTACTACGCAATATAAGGAGCATCAATGCATGTATGTTGCTAGCGACAAATCCTTCATCAAGTGTCCTTTCATGTGCTTGCTTTAACCAAACATCCCTTCACCTGTGTCTGTTTCAGCAAGATATTTCTTCAAGTGTCTGCCTTAGCGAAACATCCTTTTACTTGTGACCACTTCAGGAAAACACTCCTAGCATCTGTCCCAGAGAAACACCATCCAACTCAACTGACTTTCCAAAGAGCCCATAGGTTTCCACTTCAATTCTTCTCATTCATTCTATTATAGAGGGTAAATATAATGTGTGTTTGTGTCAGAGAGAGGGAGGGGGAGAGGGAGAGGAGGGGGAGAAACAAACATGCAGAGAGGGGGGAGAGAAAATGAATTGATAGATTGAAACAACTGGTATTGCAATTGTGCCTTAGCGTTTTGGGAGTTGGTTCCAGCACTATTATGACAGGAAACCTCCAAGGTTACTCACGTCCCTGAAATGAAGCACCCACACACCTCTGTATAGGTATTTTAAACCGCCCCAGACCACCTGTAATACACAACACAATGTAAGTACTGTGTATATAGTTGTCCTTCTGTATTGATGAGGAAATAATAGTAACAAAGAGACAAGGCTGTGCATATTCAGTATAGGCACTATTTTCCTAAATAGTCTTCATTTATATTTTGTTGAATTTTAGACTGCAGTAACCCGTGGTATAGAGGAATGACTTTATATCATTATAATTATTCTACTTTATTGTTAGTTATTGCTAATTTCTTAATGGGTCTAATTTTGAAAGATTTCTCTGGGTATAAGAAAAAATTATACAGAGCTCAGCACGTTCTGCTCCTTGAGCCGTTTGAGGCCTTCTATGTGTGCCCGTGGGTGAAAGGGACCATTGTCATTTGTTTCCAGTTTCCTCACAAATGCTTTTTAAGTAGTTCTCAACTTGCATGGCAGAAGCACTGAGTAGTAAGTGTTGAAAGCAAGCACTCAGCATCCGCGGCTGGAGCAGGACTAGTTAGTTGTCAACTCATGGGATGCTAGGGCTGATGGCCCATGTGGTTCAGGGGGGCCCAGGGAGTGCGTGCGGGCAGAGGACACTTGGACCCTCTGCTCAACAGAGGCTGAGACTATAGGAGTGGAGGAAACCCTCAAGGCTATTGACTGTCAACCTGGTTTGCCAGAACTATATCAATCAACATGGGTTTATTTTACTTGATTTTTAGCTTTATTTGTTTGTTTGTTTGTTTGTTTTTACTCATGTGGAAAAGTGTTGAAATTATAAATATATTATTAAATATAGCATATTATAAGCTTTAGGATGAAAAGTAATATTGCTCCCATATTATATACGTATATGTGTATATATATATATATATATCATATAGGACATATTTGATAATAGATAGTATATATTTTTATATATTATATGCTTACACATATATAAAAAGTTAATTAAAGATAGTATTAGAAACACCAGTAGAAATGTGTAATGATAGAAATAAGAAAATAACCTTAAAGGCTCAGATTGCTCTTCATCTATGGTTATTCATTCAGCTGGGAAGACCCTGAGGCAGAAACTCAAGGTCTTACCTACTTTTATCTTTCTGTGATAAGACACCATGGTCAAGGAAAATCACCAAGGAAAATGTTTGTCTGGGGCTTGCAGGTTAAGAGAGTTAGAGTCTATGACCTTCATGGCAGGGGCCATGGCAGCAGGCAGCAGGCAGCAGGCAGCAGGCAGCAGGCAGCAGGCAGCAGGCAGCAGGCAGCAGGCAGCAGGCAGGTAGGCAGGCAGGCAGCAGGCAGGCAGGCAGGCAGGCAGGCAGCAGGCAGGCCACAGGCAGTCAGGCAGGCAGGCAGGCAGCAGGCAGCAGGCAGGCCACAGGCAGTCAGGCAGGCAGGCAGGCACAGTGCTGGAGAAGCACCCCGGAGAGCTTGCATCTCCAGACACACTCACAAGACACACACTAAGAGATCTAACTAGTAATGACACGGACTTTTGAAACCTCAAAGCCTGCCCTAGAAAAACAACTCCTCTAAGAAGGCCATATCTCCTAATTCTTCACAGTTTCATCAAGTGGTAACCAGTTATGGCTTCAAACACATGAGCCAATGGGGGCTTTCTCATTCAAAGCACCACATTCAGGTTCCTGTCTCCTGAGACTTCTTCAGTACCATGCTTTTCTTCCGAAACAATGGTTATTTTTTGCTTTCCCAGTCTGTCCTTTTGAAATCATGAGCAAATATGATCATCTATGGAATCCATCATCTACAGCACTAGGGCTATAGGCATTATGCACACCTAAAATCACAGTACTGTGGCTGAGGTAGAGTATTTCAAATTCAAGGCCAGCTTAGGTTACAGCAAGCTCTAGACTAGCTTAGGCAACTTAGGAATGTGTCAAAATAAAAACAAGAAAAGAACTCTCTGTGTCACTAAGTGATAGACTGCTTCCCTCCTGTGCACCATCCTAGATTTAATACCTAGCACTGCAGATAAAAGAGGAGAGGATGGTGGGGTCGGGTGGGGTGGTGGTACAGATTAGTGTTTCTGTGAAATTTGAAGGAAATGAAGCTTAGGACTGTCTTATCTCCAGTTATATGTCTCCTTTCATGCTGGTGGAGGTTTAGATGAAGGTTGTTGTCCAGACAGACCGACCGACAGACAGACCAACTTCTCATCCCTTCTTTCCTCTGGCCCCTTAATAATTAGCTTATTAACCTAGGTTTATTAACCTAATGCTAGGTTAACAAACTGGCCAGGCTCACCCACAGCTCCTCAAATGTGCACATTACAAAAGAAAACTCAACAGTAGGCTTTTACCAAGGCATATGCCTTTCTTCTTCCTCTTTTAATTGAATGAGAAAGCTGAGATCCTGAGAAACAAGCTCCCCCAGGAAGACCTTCTGATTAGCCTGACAGGGGGATAAGCAGAACTGATTGAATACTTTCTCCTGTCTCCCTTGTTTAAACTCCTCCATTGTGTATCTTAATTCCCAGGTCACTGCTGCCTCTCCCATGTAACCCTCTCTGGAGGAAGTGATATGCTGTCTCATTATGGCGCTGCGATGGCCAGTCTGACTTTAGGACCATAAATCTGATCTTAGAAGTTGTAGTTGTAAAGAAAATTTCTGTCTTGAAGATTATGGTCTGAGTTATCAGGGAAATTGTCATTGAGTTCTTTTGGCATACATAAGAGGATACTTTTATTAACAACTCTGGTTTATGCATAATAATCATATAAAATAGCTGTTCAGTGTACCCACACATGCACACAAAATTATGAGCAATTCTAAGGTAAACATCAGGTAACCAACCTTCCATGTGAAGAAACCTACTGTAGTTGCCGGCATGAGCCTATCAAACTTCCAGAGCTGGTCTCATGCCTGGCCTTACATTTTGCTCATTTTAAGCAAGAATGCTTTCAACTCTGTCTAAATCATACAGCTGATTCTCCACTTTTGCTCATCTAGTGGATGCTCAAGTTCTTTGTGGACCCCTTCTTTCCCCTCTACTCAGGTCTTTTTCCTCACTTTAGATCCTTCATACATCTGTGTGGTCACTAAATCCCTTCTCAGTTCTCTCTTCCATTGCTCTTTCTCACTAAGCCTAAGTTTGATGTTTTAGGTTCCTCACATTTACCAATTATTTCCTTTATGGTTATTGAATTTTATATGTGGCTTTAGAAATATTTTCCACATACAAGATCATGGAGATAATCTTGTATATCCTAAGTACTTCATTTTTGTTTGTTTAGGTGAAGACTTGGAAACTCACTTGAAATTGTTATTCTGTTCCTGTCTCATGTGAGGTCATCTTCAGTTCTTCTCACGTGTTGTTACCTAGTGGTTCTAATGTTATTTGTCGAAAAGTGTGCCCCTTCCAAATCCCATGAAGTGTGATGATCTGTTAATGGGTGCATGAATCTTTTGGTCCTCAGTGGTCCCCGGGGATGGCGCACTTGCACAGGACCCATTCCTGTCTGATGGAGTGTGTCTTCAGGCTTTCCTTTTCAGGATCACTTTGTTTATTCTTGACCTTTTGCACGTGTGCATAGTCAGTCTCTTGGTAAATTGTCTGTAGGACCCTTTGGGAATTTAGACCATGATCCCACTGTTCTAGAGCACTGTTCTAAAGCTGGCTTGGAATCGGCCTCTGCTTTACTCACTCTTCGGTCCACATGAAAAGGCCGTGACTCCAGGTACCTACAGCTATTAAACCTCTCTCAAGCATCCTATTAAGAAAACAAGGTATTGTGGCTGGAGAGATGGCGCAACATTGGTTGCTCTTCCAGAGGCCTTGGGTTCAGTTCCCAGCAATCACACGGCAACTCACAATTATTGGTAGCTCCAGTTCCAGCACTCTCATGCAGACAAAGTGCAAGCAAGCACCAATGCATGTGAAGTAAAAAACAAATAAGTGATATAAGTATCTTTGGAAGTATGAGTGTACATACATATTATATGTATCTAATATGTATACATATATGCATATTTATATGTCTTTAGCTAGATGTATTTCAATGTACTGAAGTTTTCCAGATGTAATAATAAAATAAAAGTCAGGTGCTTTTATCTTCACATCAATAAATAAATTGAAAAAACTGTAGCTTGAGGTGATGTTTATTCTGACTTTATTTGTAATTTAGGTTTAACCTCATGTGCCTTAAGCACAGCAGTTTATAGCATTTGGTTCTGTAAACAATACCATCTCCACTCTGTTATCAGTTCGCAGTTGCCAGCTTTCAGGATTTTGAAATGTTCTTATATGATAATCAACAAATGGCTGATCTAAACATTTCACATTATGTAGTTCATGTGTGCATGTGTGGACGTCAGAGGACAGCTCACAGAGAGCTGCTTCTCTCGGTGGAGCATGTGATTCTGGGGACCAAACTGAGGTTGTTAGTATTAGCTGTTGGACCACCATGCAGTCCTCAAATCCTTGATCTTACTGTATCCAGAGCAATATTATGGCCTCTTCTTTATGTGCTTATTTAACATTTTGAATGACCTGATATATTCTTGTTTGCAGTAGATAGAACTTAAGGACAGGGGTATTAACCTGCCCAGTTTCATAGCACAGAACTCAGAACTTGGGCATGGTCTGTTGTGACCAGGCCATGTCTAACCAAGATGTCTTCAGTCTACCATTTTGTCTGTTGTTACTAAGTTGACATGAGAGATCATTGATTATAATAATGACAAACAAGAAGCACCAACATACCAATTCCTGTGCATCTTATTCTGTGCATCTGCACAGAAAGAAGATAATATATTTGTAAATATTTTCATTTACAGCACCAACAGCACTTTAATTAGTTGGAGACATTTTCCCACAGTATGGAGATGTGATGGATAAATATAATACTTAATGCTATATATTTGTGAAGTATATAAAATACTTTATATTTAAGGACTGCACTGTACACAGAGCACGGGATTTTTAGGACTGAAAATGTGACATTTTAGCCTATATTTATATATCTTTCTCTTTCTGTCAGTGACTGCCACCCTGCCAAGTCTGTGGGAGTTTTATGATCTGCTACCCTCTGAGATCTGTGGGTTCCTGTAACATTTTGCTGTGATTTTATTGGTTTTGGACTCAAGAACTAAAAATACAGTGAATATAGTTCACTATTCACATAACAAGATTTAAGTATGTTTGGTTTTAAAAAGTGTCTTTGGTTCCCTTATATTTATTTCTATTTGAATAAATGGAGGGAGAGCCTGTGTATGGTTTCAGGAGGTATGTTTGAATAACAAGATCCAGTCTGGTCAAGGAAAGCTTTCAGAATATAGATTTATGGCAATATGATTTTTTTAGAGCAGGAGCAGTTTACTTTAAAACTTTAATGCCAGGCATACTAAAATCTCGCTTTATTATTTGTTGTTTGTCTAAATTTATTTCTTAAAAACACTTTCTTGCCTCCTTTTGTTTTATGTTGTTTATCTTTGAAACGGTCTCATGCAACTCAGGCTGACTTGAGCTGGCCATGTAGCTCAGGCTAGCCTTAAATTCCTGACCCTCCTGCTCCCTCATCTGAGGTGCTAAGATTACATATGTGTACCACCATGACCAACTTTTTAAGCAACATTCTCAGTATGCTCACACTTGCTTGGCCTGTTCTGAGGACTATTTCCCACGGAGGCCAAGGACAATCACGTGGGGAGCGCCTAGACTGCCTGTTTCCAGGGTAGGCTGGAATGTAAGAAAGATGAGCAGGCGTACACAGTTTCCACGTACTTAACTCTCTGGTGATGTGATCTTATGCCAGCAGGGCCTTTTCACTGACCCTGCACACTGATTGTGAAAGAATAAGGCAGTGCACCCAGCATTTTGTTTGATGAATAGATAGAAAATAATATAAAAGAGGGAGAAAAAAATTGAGAGCATTTTTGTGTCAGATTAGTAAAAGAAATACTAGTTGTACCCCATGTTATAATGGGAATATTTATGCTTTTAGCACATAGGTGAACAGGTATGCACATATGTCATGTGATGACCAAGGAGTGGCTCCGTCCAGAAAACAGAAAATATGTGGATTTTAAACAGGGAGTTATTTTTGGTGATTGTCAAGACATTCTAAAATAAGTGTATAAGTTTTCCAGACTGACCTTAACCTTGTGATTCACCCACCTCTGCCTTCCAACTGTTAGGACTGTAGGGTGTTGCCACCAAGCTGGACAATGATCATTAATCATAATTGAGAAATTGATTGGATTGAGACGTCTCTAGATAGGGAAATACACTTCCAGGTGTGTCTGTGAGGGTTTTTCCCGAAAGGATTATATCAAGAACACGTTAGCGGTGCTTCATAGGTGTCTCTACTGTGCGGTGGTGGAAGTCAAGAGGGCGGGGTGATGGTAGGTCCATCCTCGATGATCTTGCCACATACATGGCCTGCATTCCATTTCTCTGCCTCTATGTGAAGGGCCATGTTCCACCCTACCTTCTCCAACGTTATGGGTGGACAGCTTGGAAACTAGGATCTAAAGTAAGTCTTTGCACCCATAAGTTGTATCCATTAGGTAGTTTATTCTCAGTGGTAAAACGCCTACAAATGCATACTTCTCATGTTTCTTTAACTAAAATTAATGACCTTAACTTTGGAGGAGAGTAACAGGTAAGCAGGGAATGAACACACAGCTTCAGCGGTGCAGCCTACTAAGCCTCAGGTGGAGTCCTCTTGAGGTGGTGATGCAGCACGTTCACAGACAGCACTGGGACCCAGGTGGAGTCCTCCTGAGGTGGTGGCACAGTGCATTCACAGACAGCACTGGCAGAAGGCAAGTGCTGTGGAGGAGGATAGCTGCTGACAGTCAGTGTTACCAACAAGGGCTTTCACACACATTTGGATGAATTAGGACCAGAGACATCACATTATGGGTATGACGTGACTTGTATCTGAAAAATCTCCAGGCCTGTGGTTTTCATTTTAGGTTGTATATTGGTATTATTACAATATGCTATCAACCATTACTCCACTGGAATACATTCTGTTTTAAACATTTTTCTTCCCTTATCCCTTGTTGAGAGAAAGGATTTGAAAGATGTGTGCTTGCATGCGTGTGTGTGTGTGTGTGCATATGCACACACACTTGAGTGCACTCAAGTGCACAAGCATGTGCATTCGTGCCTGTCTGTCTGTCTGTGTGTATATTTGTTCTTAAAGATTAGACAAATATGAAGTGTGACTTCTATTTTCAGCTTTCATATTTTGAGATAATGGAAACTATTATTTGTGAGATTCTTAAAAAAGTGTGAGAGAATTAGAAAAAGCAGTCTGCAGAGGAAAAAAATGTCTTCAGAACCTCACTCAGATATGGCCATTGTCATGTAGAATATCAAGGCAGGAGAGAGCATTGCAGAACCATGAGGCGTTTTTAAGGGCTATAACATACCCATAACTGGACCGTGTGGAGGAGAATGGGTTAACAGGAACAAAACTAATTGAAGATGATTGATAATGGCCAAGAACAACTTCAAGACAAGACTGGTCCTTTGCAAAACCATATATGCAAAAGCTTAGAAAATACTAAGTGGCATAAAACCTCGAGTAAGGAGATAAAAATGCAAAACAGCCAAGACCAGCAGCTCACCCTGCCTACCATGTTCAAATTGCTGAAAACCAGCCCCCCAAATCCTGACATGAGCCAGAGGGAAAAAAGAAACTGTTACCCCCAAAAGGGTTGTCTTGGTTCTCCACGTGAGTGGGTAGAGTAGCTGTGCTGATGAGGAAAGGCCAGCTGTGTGTCGGTGAGTTCTGTGCGGGGAAGTGAGGAACCCAGTCTAATGGACTGAGAGGGAAGGAGGCCGTGGTGGAGCCCAGGCCTGTGCTCCTGCTTCCCCTGCTCACTCGCACCCCGTCGTCACAGTCTGCCTCTCCCATGGAGCAACATGGCTGAAATCTGAAGGCATGAGTCAAATTAAACTTCTAACTTGGCTTTCTTAGGCATTTGATCAGAGATGCTTTATGAAAGATGATAGACAATCAATCATATGTAACAGCCCGTCAATCGCAGTTAGCGGTAGAGATGGAAGGCATATAAGTAACAACACTAGTAGCACATTAAATTGTCATCGGAACTTTCAAAACTGTCATGCGACAGAGCACGCTGGCAGGCTGGGCATTCAGGTTTGCCGAGTGCCGTGTGTTCTGTGTAAGCTGTCAGCTTGCTTTGCAGCTGGCCTCACGGTCAAGCTTGGCCATGGTACATGGCCATGCCGCTGACCTTTGTCGCGCTCCTTCTGGCACTCGGGATTTGAATTCCCCTCAACATGGGTAGATTATAGTTCACTGAGAAGCTAGTGACAGCATGGAGGACAGCTTTATCTCCGCTCTTGCCTCAAGATGCGTCTGTTCTGTTCTGTTCTGACAGTGTGCAGTTCCTACTCTCTGACCAGGTTGTCTAATGTTCTCTTCATGCCTGCACTTATAGTCCCGACCCTGGCTTGTCTTCGGTGATCTCTGTGACGATTGCCCACCCCCACCGCATCGCCTTCCTAGCATCTGCACATTCTTCACAGAAGGGATTAGTCCCGCTTCTCCCTTGCTAGAGTGTGTTACGCTTCTCACATTGCAATCGAACACAATCTGCCTCTTCAGCTTTTCTTCCAAGGACCTCCATCTTTTGCCCCAAAGTATGTTTCTTGATTTCCAGGAGGAGATATCCCATGAAATGTTTTCCAAACTCATTAGACAGATATATCCATTTAATGTCTCCTGGGTCTCTAATGTTCTGCAGAGTACACTTGAGAAGTCTTGGGCTTGGAGAAAGAATGTGACCGTTTGGGAATAGGAACAGGAGGGATGCGCAGCTGAGGTCATCCTCCAGTCAGGAGCTCTGAGAACAGGACAGCTGCAGATGAGGTCATGGCATACATTAGCGGACAAGTCTCCGAGAACTTTAGAATGATCCCCCGTGTCTGTTTATAATCTGCAAAGACTCTGTCATGTAGAGAAATAGGAGGAGCGCTTTCCGCTCCCAGTCCCCAGAGAGAGGATTTCAGCCGTGTTTCTGGAAACCTGCACTGGCACAGCCTGAAGTCTTCTAGTGAGCTCGGATTCATCTCTTCTGGCTGTGCTCCGTTTGACACTGCACATGATGATCTGGCAGATTTTAGAACAGTATGTTTTCATTTGTTTGGAATTTTCGTGCTCTTTTTTTTTTTTTATAGCTTACTCTGCCAAAGCCCATTATTTTTATTCATTTCATTATTATTCTAAAATATGACTGTGGTACTAGCAAGATGGCTTAGTGGGCAACGTGAATGCCACACAAGCTTATGACCTGAGTTGCATCCCAGAAGTAGAGAACCAACTCTGAAGGCTGTCCTCTGACTTCCACTCATATGTACCCCAGTAATAATACAGAACATTTAAAAAATATGAACACATAGTTGATAATGTTCTCTGTCTCTCTCTGTTGCTCTTCTTTTACTTTATTTGTTTGAGGTAGGAGCTCACTATGTAGCCCCGAGTGGCCTGGAACTCACAGTGACAACTCTGCCATCCTATCTGGAGTGCTGGGATTATGGGCATGGACCGCTCTGCCTGGCTGCTTGAATGATCCTATCAACAAAGCTTTGGCTCATTCAATATTCTTTTTGTTGTAGTTTTCTTATAACTGGCAATCTTTTGTTTACTGAAGCAGGAGTCATTATTGCCCATTGTGTTTTTACTGAGTACCGTAGCACTTTGAAGTGACTTATGAAACATCAAAGCTGTTGTTGATACTATATTTCGTTTAGGTAGCATATAGAAATAACTAAAAACTCATTTATTTAAACATAATTTCCAGTGCAAGTTGTTCTAGGATTTGGGCTGCAGGGGTCACTTGAAAGTTTGCACATTCAAATGGCGTGGTGTGACCGGAAGTTAGTCCTTTGTCCTGACCCTCTACACACAGCGAAACCACGCCACAAGTCAGGCTGCACTAGTGTGCGATCACACATTTACAGATTTGCTCACTGCGGGCAGAGTCCTAGCATCCTTCCGGCCAGCTCCACCAGTCCAGGCCAGGCTCTCTGTGCGTGGGTGCCAGGGCAGGTGTGAGCATGCACTTAACCATCCAGCAACGAGATTGTTTGTGAATGCTGGCTTTTCCAGAAGATACATCAGTAGATGCGGAAATTAAAACAATCATGCTTAGGTTGATCCATGATATAAATGTTTCCTGAAAATTTGGCTTAAAACCCGAAGTTCACTAGTTAAATTCCTATGTTTTCAGAACTGGTTATAGTTCATTAGGACAGAGATCAGTTTCTTCAGTAACAGACCTTGCTGCATCAAATGAGTTTAAGAATGTATCCTGTGATCCTGTTTTTGGATTTAGGCTTCTGTGCCAGTAAAGTCTTCTTAAGAGAAATCAGCCAGTATGTAAAGACACACTTCATTTACGTGGCCCTGAAAAAATGCGTATTTGGATTCATGTACACTCAGAGACGTTTCCGTTGAGATGTGGTCTCCCCTGTACCATGCTTCACAGCGTTGTTGTTGTTAGGTGATAGGAGGCCCTCATTATCCAGACATAATGCAAAGCAGTGTTAGTCCAGAGTTCAGTTAGCAGGTTGTCTAACATAAAGGAGAGAGCCGCTGACAAATTCCTCTACCATCATCCACTTACTGAAATCAATTCCATATCGAAATAATCTACAAACTTTGGATGATTAGCTCTAATTTCAGAGGTTCTGTGTTCTGTTATATGTAAACATTCTTGCTGGAAAAAAAATCTTTCCTGTAGGGGAGAGAAAACTTTCTCTACTGGGAGAGCTTGATAATTAAGTCGGTGAAATAAACTGACAGTAGACAGAGTGACAGCAGTTAACACCTTTGTAATTATATGCATACACAGGGGACCCTCACACAATATAAGACTAAAAGAAGATTCCGTGGTGCCCTGAGCTACAGAAAAGGCAGGGTGTTGGTCCTCATTTGGGGTCCAGGTTGGGGAAGGTGATGGGAGAGAGTTGATGGGTGAGCATAGGTTTGTAACACTGATAATCTCTCAAGTAATGCATTGTCTGCAGCAGACCCTGAATTCAATGGATGGTAGCCCAGGACCCTCTGTGATGTTGACTCACAATCTCTTCCTTCGTGGATAAAATTCTCTGAGAAGGGACAGATGACCACTGCAATCCATTTCAGAAGATGACTCTTTAGTCAGATGAGGAAACTTCTGAGGATGCTTCTCCCAGGTTCCCTCAGAGAAAGAGCTGGGCAAGAGACAAGGGTGGGGTGGGGATAGGCAGTCAGGGAGACCTTGGCCACATTCTGTGTACCTCAGGCTGGTCACCACACTCTGCAAGAGATCCTGGTTCTGAGGCTGATTCTGCAGATCCTTGGCTTCTTACTTTAAAGGCTTCATGCCAGAGCATTGGGTAGTATTTTAAGACAGATTTTACACGTTCTATTTCCCATACATTTTTTTCTTTCATCTCTCCCCCTGTGTAGGTGAAAGGTTTGGAAAGTTAGTTTCTCTGTAGTCACAAAAGACAAGGGCCCTGAATTCTGTCTTCACTTACTCTAAACTACATCGTCATTTCTCTGAAGCTGCCTCAGGGTATAAGTTCTGGGAAGGAAACTTCACAGTGGTCCTAGGTAGGCCTAAATTCGCCCAGGACTTTTCCCTTCTCAGGTGCAGTTGTGACATCATTAGCGTGATGCAGGATGAGGCATGGGCATTAATTCTTCCTTGAATAGCCATGCTGGGGCCCCAGGCCTTCAGTCACTACCCTTGATTATACTTTTTATAAACCTAAACCAGTTTGGACTGTGTTAAAGCACAGACAATGGGGTACCTCATGTGGAATATCAACATCTGCTATGCTTGATTTGGTCAAAAATCAAGTGGAGAGAAGAGGTGTAATTCTGAGCACCTACCCAACGCTCCTGTAGCTTTTCAGCTGGAGAGGGGTATGTAAGCTGCAGTAAGAACTGCTGGGGCCTGTGTCTCATGACGGCTCATCTGGACCGGTGTCTCGGCTCTGCTGTCTTAGAGCTGGCTCTCCTACGTCAACAGAAGCACATCCTTTTCTCTGATGTGGAATTTATGTTCTTTTGCATATTCACGTTTTCTAAGGTGTTTAGGTGAGAGAAAAATCTCGAGACCTACACAGGTTGTTGGATTGAATCCTAAGGATTCTCTTCATCCTAGATTTTGGTTTACAGGGATAACAGCTGACTTTTATTTGCAACTCCCTAAGTCTTGCCAAAAGACCAAAAAAGCAGAGCTGCCAGCTTCTCAGTTCTTCCCTTTTGGATGCCAGGCTTCAATGGCTTGTTTACCATGGTCAACCGTTGTTAGTGAAGGTCAGCGATGAAGGGCTGCCCATTGTCCAATGGGAAGCAACTCCTGGGTCCATTCTGTAAGCACTTGGCCTACCAGAGTCTTCTTTCCTTGTTTTATCTCAGGGAATCAATGCTCTGCACCTCATACACCGAATCAGCCCTGCACCAAGCCAGACACACTCGGACGCTTGCAGTGGTTCCTTTGTCAGGCCCCGTGCTAACATGTGGCCACTAGCTGCCTGGGTCTGTCACTTCTAACCTTGACACGCTGGAGATACACAGAGGGGAATGCGGAGAGGTGCACAAAAGAGAAGCTCACTTGGAGCCCATAGCCATTAACATCTCTTTAAACTTCAGGAATTAAAACCTAATGGTATCTTCCCAGCTTATTTACTTTGGGAGAGGTTGGTTTCTATTTCCAAAGCACAAACAACTGATTTGGGAAATAGGTAAAATTTGCTTATTCTTTAAACCAGCTCTTTTGATTTTGGAGCAGGTTTAGGTTCATAGTAAATCCTGGTGGGTAGTGGAAGCACTCAGCACTCCCTCACCCCACCCCACCCCCGCACACACCCATCTGTCACACTCTTGTCTTAGAGTGGTACTATCTTTCTTTTCATTTATTCAGTGAAACTGTGCAGGCACATCATTAGGGTCCAATGTCAGTTGTATGTATCATAGTTTCTCTTGGTGTTAAACATTCTCCAGGCTTTGACATAGTGCAGTGGCACGTAGCAGCCATTGTATCTCCTGTGTCTCCCAGAACGGTCTCAGGGACATAACCCTACTCCCACTCTGCCTCCTGCCTGCTCACTCTTTCCACACCCACCCCAGCCCTGCCTGGTCCTTGACACCCAGGATTTTTTTTTTATTTTTATTTATTTATTTATTTATTTTTTTACTGCATCTAGATTTGCCTATTCCAGAATGTCCTGTGAGGAGTCATATAGTATGAGTTTTTACTTAGTGATATACATTTGGATTTTCTTACTCTCTTCTTTTGGCTTACTAGTTCATTTTTTTCAAATATTTCTATTCAATTGTTTCAGTTTTGAATAATAGTCTATTGTTCAACGTTCCCTAGCTTGCTTATTATGTATCTATTAGCGGGCATCTTTGTTACTTCTAAGTTGAATCATACTTCTGCAAGCCTCTGTGCAACTTTCTATATGTACCCCTCAAAGTTCCTTTTCATGAAGAACAAGAGGTGTAACTCCTGGATCTTGTTGTGACTGTGTCATTAGGTTTGAAGGGACTGATAAATGTTCTCCTAAAGAAGCTGCATCAGCAGCCAGTAAATGTTCCGAATAACCTCAAAAGCATTGGGTGGTGTCACTGGTTTTAGACTTGGGCTGTTTCTACCAATGGAGAGGCCTGGAGTGCTGTTGAAATGTTCACTTATGACACAGGGCAGCTTTGTTCTTGCTTATCCGTCATCTGCTTATCTTATTTAGTGAGGTGTTTGCTCAGATTCTTTCATTCTCTCTCTCTCTCTCTCTCTCTCTCTCTCTCTCAAGTTGTTTATTTTATTGCTGATTTCTAAGTATTTTTTTTAAAAAAAAAAACCCTTTTTTTGATAGATGTTCTTTGTTAGGTATGGCTTCTTCAAATATTTCCTTCCAGAGTGTGGCTTTTATTTTTGCTTCTTCATAGTGTTTTTCACAGAGCAGATGTTTTTAATTTTATCAGTTAATTATCTCTTTGAGGGTTTGTGCCTTCCCGTTGGATCAGGGAAGTCAGAGAGCATCCTAGGTCAGCCACATCTCAATTTGCCCAAGAGTTTTATGCTTAAATTTTATGCTACCTCAACTTGCTTCCATGTCGACATAATTAATTTGAAAAATGTAAGGTCCATCTCACTCATCTGTGGAGGGGGTTGGTAGAGATCCAAGACCCATTTGCTCTTGCACTTCTTGTTGAAAAGACGGTGTGCCTCTGTGCGTTGCCTCTGCCCCCGTCTGGAGCAGTCGAGCACACTTTGTGTATTGTCCTGGGCTCACTCGGTCCCATGCACTCTATTCCATGGTATCTGGATCACTGTAGTTTTATGGTAGGTTGAGTAGAATTCATCCTCTCACTTTTTTGTTCTTATTCAGTGATGGTTCCAGATCAGGTGACTCTGCCTATAAACTTGGAAGTTAATCTGTTATTTTAAACAAACAAACAAACAAACAAACAAGCGAACGAACAAGCAAAAACTCCAACCAAACAAAAGTAACTCTCTACAGGAATTGGATTACATTGAATCTATTGGTCAAGATGAGAATTAATAATTTTGAGCATTCCACTTTAAAAAGTTTTTTTCTAAGTACATAGGGAGTAGGAAAGTGCTTTCAGCCAAAGGAACAGCTTGGTATTGTTGCTAAGCCACAATTCTGGTTTAGTCCCCAGAACAGGTAATATCTGCACACTGTGACAAAGCTGCAGGAGGAATAATGGAAAACCTAATACACAAGTCCATTTATGTTACAACGAAAGCACTTTGACTAAGGCCATTACTGTTTAGTGAGTAACTACACAACCTCACGGTTCTGTTCGTTGCCTCTGACCATGTGAAGGAGTGGCACGTCAGCAAAGGTTTTGACAACAGGAAGACAGGAACTGGCCTGAAATTTGGGGAGACTCCTTTTTCAGACTTGTACAGGATTAATTGGAACAAAGTAAAATGAAAAAGTAGGCAGGTCATGACAGGGCATGGAAACGGGGGAAATCTAGAAGGGTACATAAGAAGGCAGAGTGAATTGGCTACAAATTATTTAAGAGTTGGGAATTACATGTGCATCCACTGAGGTGACACATCACATACAAGTGGCTGTTAGACTACCATAATGACCTTGATTCCAACCTCAATCTAATGGTGTAAGGAGAAAGTCAGGTCCCAAACACACACACACACACACACACACACACACACACACACACACACACACACACACACCTAATAATGATGATAATAAATTAAAAATGTAAAATCTACATATAGTTTCTGAGAAATTCGACTAAAATCAGGAACAAGATAAAGGTTGTCCACTCTCTTTGCATGTATTTAATTCAGTACTTGAAATTTTAGCCAGAGCAGTAAGAGAACTGAAGGAGATCAAAGAGATACAAATTCAAAGTGTAGAAGTGTCAGAGTGTCTCTATTTGCAGATGACATGAGAGTATATATAAGAGACCTAAAAAATTCTACTAGGAAATTGTCAGAGGTAAGAAACAGCTTCAGGGATGTAGCTGGATATACATACATACATATATACATACATACACACACATATATATGTATATATACATATATATATATACATACACATACATATACATATACATACAGACTGAGAAATGAATCAGTAAAACAGCACCATTCATAATAGTCACAAACAGTATAAGATATCATGGTTAGGGGTAACCCTGACCAAGCAAGGGAAAGACTTGTATGACAAAAACTTCAAGTCTTTAAAAAGAGAAATCAAAGAAGATATCAAAAGATGAAAAGATATCCCATGGATATGAATCTGTTGGATTAACACAGTAAAATGGTCAGCCTACCAAGAGCAATCCTCAGATTCAATGCAGTCCATGTTGAAATAGCAACACAATTCATTAGAGACATTGAAAGGAAAATTCTCAACTTAATATGAAAAGGCAAAAACTCAGGATGGCAGACACAATCCTGAACAATAAAAGAACTGCTGGGGTTCTCATTATCCCTGAAGATTTCAACTTCTTCCATAATACTGTAGGAATAAAACCCACATGGTGTGGTCACAAAACCAGACATGTTCATCAGTGGAGTCAAATCGAAGACCCAGATGTAAATCTATACATACATAGACATGTGTGGGTTTTTGTTGTTGTGTTGTGGTTTTTGTTTTATTTTGTTTTGTTTTGATAAGAGTCCAGAAATACAAAGTGGAAGAAAGACAGTGTCCTTAAAAACAAACAAACAAAAAACTGGTGCTGGTCAAACTGGATGCCTGCAAGTTGAAGAATGCAAAATATCCATACTTATCACCCTGCACAAAATTAAGGATATGTAGATCAGAAATCTCAACAAAGAGCATGGACACTGAAACTGATAGAAGAGAAAGTAGACACAGGCACATGGGACAACTTTCTGACAGAACACAGAGAGCTCAGGCTCTAAGATCAGCAGTTGATCTGTGCGGCAATATGGAGCTGAGAAGCTGCTGTAAGGCAGAGGACTTTATCATTCTGACAAAGCTGCAGCCTTCAGGATGGCAAGGTCTTTTTCCTAACTTCAGCTAATATCCAAAATATATAACGGACACAAGAGACTAGATAGAAGAAAAGCTATTCAATTGAGAAATGGGGTACAGATCTAAACAGAGAATTCTCAATACAGGAATCTCAAGAGACTGAGAATCACTGAAAGAAATGTTCAACATCCTTAGTCATCAGTGAAATACATATCAACTACTTTGAGATTACATCTATGTTGTCTAATTGGCTAAGATCAGTCACACAAGAGACAGCTCATGATTAGGGCGATGTGGAGTAAGGGAAACACGCCTCCACTGCTGGTGGGAGTACAAACTGGTACACCCGCTATGGAAATCAATATGGCGGTTCCTCAAAAAGAGCCTATGTACCTCAAGGTGCACCAGATCACTTTTGGGCATATACCCAAATGGCACTTTGTTCTACCACACGGACACTTGCTTATCCATCTTCTTTCCTGTCTAATTAATAATGTGCAGAAACTGGAAACAACCTAGATGTTCCTTCTCTGAAGAAAGGATAATGAAAACATGGTACATTTAGATAGTGGAGTAAATTCAGCTTTGTAAAGAAAAATGACATCATGAAATTTGCAGGCAAATGGATGGAACTAGAAAAAAAAAACATCCTGAGTGAGTTAATCCAGACTCAGAAAGACAAATATGGTATGCATTCACTTATAAGGGGATGTTAGCTTCTAAGGAAACAATAAGCAAGGTACAATTCATAGAACCGGAAGGGTTAGGTAAAGAGGGATGCATGGGTCTTCTAGAGGGATGCATGTGTCTCTGTTGTACATGGAAGGGGAAATAGAACAGAAATTAGGAAGCAGCTAGGGTGGGTGGGTATGGGAGCTGGGACAGTATCATATTGGGGGGGCAGGGATAGAAGAAAATAAGTAACAAAGAAAAAAACAAAACCAAACAGAAGTAGCCCCTTCATTACAATCAATGTATTCATAACCAACAAAGCCTGGAAGAGCTTAGAGGACCCTGAGGCAGTGCTGTAGGGGTAAGGACACAGTCAGTAGTTCCCCTCAGCCTTGCCTTTCTCAGAAGACCTGGGTTGAGAAGGTTCACGGTAGATTTCTCTGAGTGTGGATGTAGGTAACATTAAGAGGCCTGGAAACCCTAGTGCTGACAGTAGTCTGAGTTAATAACACACAACTTACATTTGTGTTTGCATCTTCCATGTGTTCGTAGAAGTAGCCAAACACAATGAAATGTAAATATCTTTAAATGTTATCAAATGCATAGCAACTCTTTAGTCTTTTGGACTTTCTCTCAGTGGACACTGCAGTGCCTACTGTCAAGTGGTAGAATCTACGGAGGGTGTTGACTTTGAAATCAAATGTCCTCACATTTACTATAAGATCCCAGGTTCAGAAAACACTTGCAGCCACATTCAAGGCTATTGTAGTTTGTAAGAAAATGTGTGTCTTTGCTGAATATAACTCTCTGGCTTGGCTTTTTCACTCTTGACCAGAACTTTAATTGTTATTTCTAGATATGTCTAGCGCTTTGATCAGATCTTACTTTGGTAATTCTAGGTTCTGCTTAGAGAGCTTCTCAAAGTTTATACTGCCAGTACTCACACAGTGCTGAGGGTTTTCTCTATACCAAACCCCTCGTCAGTGACTTTGCTCCCAGAATTCTAGAGGCCAGCCACTTTTCCAGGTCTCATCAGCTGTTTTCATCCAAGGATTTTTCTTTAACTTCCTCAGAATAGTTTTAGTATTATAGATTAAGTGTGCCATCAGATTAATGTAAAGTCTGTAGATTTTAAAGAAGTTGTATCTGTTCTGAATGATTAATATTTAAACATTCACTATTGACTAGAACAATAGCATTTTGTAAAATGTAAGAAAAGATACCAGTGACTGAGGATGGTGTACTTAGACACTTTATGTCAGTATGAGTTGCTAGAAGCAAGGAAGAGCTTTTCATTTGGTCATTTGTTTCATATTCCAGGATTTACATTTGCAGTGTTAACAACGTACAGAGAAAATTCTTTGGGAAATATTTCTCTCACAGTATGTAATTTGGTAACAATTAATAGGCTAGCATGCTATCTTTATCGAAGAACATGGTGCATCTCTCCTACATTTTGCATTGGGCTTGGCGAGTGTATGTTTCTTTCCCAGCTTAGAAGAATAAAGATTGGCAAATGGTTTTAAATTATTATTAAATAGCATAATGGAAGTGGATAAATCTCCTTTTCTTTAAAGTCTAGAAAATAACCATCTCAAAAGTATAGAAAGATGCTTAAGAGCAATACAATTCACATTTCAATCTTTCTTTTTATTGAATGTACTTTGGCCAATACAATGCCTGGATCAAGAGCAAATTCCTTATTTTTAAGAGTTACATAAAAATATTTAGAGGCTTGTTGCTTTAGTAAACTTGACTCTTATATTTTGCATCCGGTGCTTTTTACTCATACTGTGAACATTTTATTTGGTGTATAATTTGGTAACTTTTGATTCCTGAAATATGACTGTGAGAATCAGTTAGGATATGGACATACTTGGGGGCTTATGTCATAGAATGTTGAGTTGTTCAGTCTCCGTCTTCCTGCTGGATACGTGGAAAGCGATGTTCTTCAGAGTCTCCTTCGGCCCGAGCTCCGGTGCTTCTCAGGTTCCCAGTCTTAGTAATTGGCATTAGCTGCAGCCAGGGAACCGTAAGGGAGCACCACTGGGGCGCTTTCCAGCTCTCCTCTTCCCTCACCTTCTGTGACTGCTCAGTTGCCAAGTACCATTAATCCTGCATCTGCACTATCTCTCCTGCCTCCACTCCTCCTCCTGTCACGGCGCCTGCTCCGTGTCATGATCTCATTACTCGGACTCTGGAGAAATGCAGAAGCCTGGGAATTGTCTGCTTGCCTTTAGCCTCGTCCCTTCCAGCTCACCATAGACTAGGCCTCAGAAGAGTCATGATGTAAACGGAAGCCTGGTGGGGAGGGGCGTCCATTAAAACGTCGTGATGGCCATGATCCCTCTATGCTGAGATGGATGGAAAGACTTGTTTAAAGAAGAGCAAATAAAATTCTTGTTAATCACAAAACCGAACCCAAGGGAGGGGGTGGAAAAGAGCTCTGTACTCAGCAGTGAGACAGTAATGTGTGCTTGCCATGTTGGTTTCACAAAGCAGAGACCTGACAGCAAAGGGAACGTGGAGCCCCAGCCCCACACTGAGAGTCAGTCTGTATGCTCTCCTGGACCATTGCCTCTGTGGAATCTCATTTGTGTGCATGAGAAAAAGAAGAGAAATTCGGGATTTGGGGAAGCAGTCACCAGCTTAAGATGCTCCCTGGTTTAACAGGTTCAAATATATTTTCTGAATGAAAAGGCATGTTAATTATGACACTTAAAACGTCCATTTCCAATGAATTATATTATTGTGGTGTTAAAACAACCAGTGTTTTTTGGGGGGCTGCCAGTTGTGGGGGTGCCAGTGTGAGGAGGCAGGGGCAAGAAGTTCTTGAATTCTGAGCTTGCCAGTCTCAGAACAAAAACAAAGGCAACCCCAAAAAGATGTTCTCAGGGGAGAGCCAGTGGCATAAGAGACTGCGGGATGCGAGCCCGTTTTTTAAGGTTCCCTAGCTGAACTTCAGGTTCCAGACTGTTAGGTGGGGTTCATATCTACATTGGACCCCCCATCCAGCTACTGCAATGTGGCTGCATGGGCACAGCGGACACAGAGGTACCGCGGACATTTAGTAAGTAGGAATCTGGCTGTGCATTTGCTGTGTCTCTCCACAGCTTCCCAGTTAGTACCCTCCCACTTGCCCATTTCCTTGGAGAACTGGGGCAGGAGAGTCACAGTGACTGGCCGCACTCATTCTTGACATGGAGTCCAGAAGCCCTGTCAGCTTTCTGTGTAACAGCTCCAAGTTCAGCTTCTTTGCCTCCACTGAGCATCCCGCACTCCTGCCCCAGCCATCTTGTCCAGGTTACTGCGATGACATAGGAGATGTCTATCTCTCTTTCTTTATTTGGCTTTTCAAAGGCAGCTCATCTCCTTAGAAGTGATGCTTTCCAGTAAATCGTTAATTTATAATTAACAATCATGATGAGGAATTCAGAATTCCTCATGAATCTCTCATGCCTATTTGATCATATCCAGATTTGGGTCTGTTCTTTAGGAATTTCTAAAATGTCTCCTAGGTTATCACTGGCCAGCTGTTCCCTGCTTCTCACTGTGCATCAGTATGCGTTTCTACTCAAGTCATTACCTTTCCCAACACAGCCCATATTGCCATATTGGGTTTCTACATGCTTATAAGTTTAATTGTGAACCTAGCCTCTAACAGCTAAGCCATCTCTGCAGCCCAGGTTTCTACATTTCTTAAGACACTTATATTGTGCCACACTTAACACCTATGCCATATACCGCCTATTGAGTTCCTACCATAATCCAGGATGGAATACCGAATATTCTATGTAGTTGCCTATTGCCCATAGACTTCTGTTTAACTGCTGTGTATAAATACATCTTCATCGTAAGAATTTAAGTTTTCAAAAGACACGGACAATGTATTAGTCCTCTCACTTGTTCATCTTAGCAAAATTGATTTCCCACTAATATGTGTTAAGATTGATGTACATTTTATGCTTCTGAAAGAGTGACTTTTTCCTTTGGCATCTTTACTCCCCATGAATTTCTGGCTTAAAGGACTTTAATTTCAACGTTTCAGGAGGTTCTTCTCTGTGTACTTAAATGAGAATGGCCGGAGTTGAGTAATTTGTCAGTCTCCCTGCTGTCTTCCATTATCCAAGACCAAGTTTACAGCCACCCAGCTGGCTCCTGCTCTTCCGCTCTTGCTCTTCCGCTTACCCAGTCAGGGCATTCGCAGTCACTGCTGGGATACCGAACACAGCGCGTGAGATGCATTTCCTCTGACACTGACTACTTCACAAGCCACAGCAACACCATGGACTGTTGCTTGTGTAGCAACCCTGGCACACTTATTGTGTTACCAAGTAACATGCCTTTCTTACTATGATTCCTGCTCCACAATTTGATTTTGCTGCACTTCCCAGTGTGTGTGTATTGTACACACCATGTTACCAAATTCTAGGTGCTAGGTGATAGCAAGGTCTGCCTGACGGGCGTCGCGGCGGTGGCAGTTACAGCTGCAGACCCACTGCCTTCTCAGTCTATGCAGGCTCAGTGTTTTAGCTTGCATGTTTCTGCAGGTATTTGATTTAGGATCAGCCTCTAAAAATGGGAAAATCAATTTAGACAGCATTGAATTTTTAAAAGGACAAATCAAAATGGGAATTGGGCATTACATTTGTTACTCAGACAGGCCATTCTCAAAACAGGCACAACCTTACAAAAGTTCTTTAGAACACTTCACATTATACCAAGAACTGATGACATTAGTAACACTGTTTACCACCTTACATTTCATTGAATTTTGATCTTTTACTCTGTGTGATACATATACTGGGTAGTGACGTCACTATCAAGAAGAGGAGTTTATGGCCCTGTCGAAAGCCTCGTTAAGAGGCATGTTGGCTTTCTGGCCCGGTTTGCTTCCTTTCTTTGCTCTCTTATTTTTTATTTCTTCCTGCTACTTGTGCGCAAGCTTAGGGTTTCCAGTTGGTTAATCAGAGGAACTTCAAACATGACGTCGTCCAGCCACAGCTGCTTTAGAAAGACTGCAAAAAGTTAAACTTTTACTGAATTCTGAGAAAAACAAAATGAAACAACAGGAATGAAAACTAAAGAAAACAAAACAAATGACAGAGACCAAAGACCACGAAGCAAACTTACACTGTGCACAGTGCCCGAGTCAGTGCCGGAACTCACAGTGTGACTGGTGTACCCACCTGTTGTCAGGTATTTGATTTAGCAGTATTTTGATTTGATTTTGTCCTGAGGTCAAATGTCAGTGCAGAAGTTGACATGGTACACCCCGCTGCATCATCAGACATTTTGGGTTCACTTGGACTTAATTCATAAACTTGAGACATTTACCCTACCAGGAGACTGATAAATGAATCTATATGCATTAAGAAAACAAAGGATGACTTGTATAATCTCTAGAACATGGGGAACCACCCTTGGATGTGTTCGTTTGGACTGTTCTGTGACCACACTTATTAATAGCTCTCTTCAAAGTTACTTTTAGCCCATTACTTTGTCACTTGGACTAACTTCTTCATTACAAAACCCATTTGATTCATTTTCCCATTCCCTTTGCCATATTCTTGGAGACAAATTCATTATATTGAACAGTTGTTGTTGATTTTTTTCCCATTTGCCTCCTTTTTGCCCTCAGCTTTCACTCTACGTGTTGATAGGTCAGGGTGTGAATGACTTTTGCTCTGATTAAGGCAGCTGTGACCACATTTTCCAATTACAGAGATGCAGAGAGCAGTGACTGACTCTGAGGACTGTTAGACGTTTACAGAGAACATTGGACGCATGTATTCTCAAGTTGGTAATGAGACACTGATGTTTGTAAGTTGGAAGAGGCTCATTCAATGAGTGCTCTAAATAATGGGGAGAATGGCATAATTTCTATAACTTTGTATTTTTTGAGAATATCATACATTAAGCACTGCATCCAACACCACTCCTTCTGTCAGCTTTTTCTGTGTCTCTGTTCCTCCACAATTCATGATCTATTTTTAAAATGATTGCTATGTGTATAGACATGTGTATCTATGGTTTCTGAGTCTTTTTTGTATTGCTTGAATGCATGTGTCCAGGGCTGCCTGCTTGGAATTGGACAACCTGAGCAGGAACACGTCCCTTGGATTAAAGAGAAATAATTGTGTTGTTCCTCTGTGGATCTACTTATCATTAGTTGCTTTATGTAAAGGAGATATCTTGGACTAAAGGAAAATGGCTACCTAGTCAATTTATAAATCCCTTAGTAAGTATTAGATGTTACACTGGGTAAGGTAGAGAGTTCAAATGTAAATCAATATATATTTCATCACAGTAAAATTCTAGGACAGTAAGGGATTTGAAAAAAATTCGTTGAATCATATGGGAAGTTCTAGGACCACACTATACACACACATACACACACACACACACACACACACACACACACACACACACGCATATATACACACAAACACACCCACAAACACATAAAACCATGTACACACATAAACACACTCATACACACACACATGTGCATACGTACACACAAACACATACAAACATACATAAAACCATGTACACAAATGAACACACTCATACTCATAGAAAAATTCTTATACTCAAATATACATGCATAAACACACACACACACACACACACACACACACATATACTCCCACACTCATACTCATAGAAAATTTCTTATACTCAAATATACATGCATAAACACACACACACACACACACACACACACACACACACACACATACTCCCACATACAGAGCACAGCACATTTTATTTCTTGTCTTCCTGGGCTTACATTAGGACTAATACTACCAGTGTATCAAAAGTTTTCTTGAAACCTATTGGAAATTTAAAAATAGATGGTCTGGCATCATTAAAATATTGAATGAATAAGGAGAAAGCTTTTAGGCAATACTTTCTAAGAGTTATAGTTTTAATTCCCTTTATCCGTTGGGATAAGTCTACCTCAAGCCAGCGGGCCCTCTTCCCCTGAGCTTTCTCCCTGGTTCTGTGGTTTTGAACAGTGCTACTTATGTGATGAAATGATGTATAGATGGTTAGAATTGTGGCTTTGTTTTCAGAATGAAATAATGAATAAGACATCCTTTAACAACAGGATACAGCGTCAGTCCTGTATAAGACGTAATAAAGCTGTATTGACATGTCACAGTGTATTTGAACAGTAGCCGGCTTCTTCAGGATATAAACAGAATTTTTCTGAAATACTTCAGTGACTTGAACAAACCCTGATTCCCACTAAAAGCAATTCTACTCGAGTCTTTGCCTCTCTTTTAATTAGACCTCTGCTCAGGCAGTTTAATTGAAGGGACATTCTTCAGCTTACTTGGTTTGGTAATTGTTCCACTTTCCATTTTCCTCTGACAAGGACATTGTGTAGCTCCAAAAGGTGGAAGAGGGTCTCCTTCACACTGACAGAGCTCTTGGAGGCCGGGGATGAAGCAGGTGACCTTTCAGGGTGAGCGGAGCAGTCTACCCAGGATTCTGTCCATTATGGTCAAGATTCAAAACCCAGTGTGACCACTCAGTGCCTCACCCTTCTTTTGTGAAAAACATGCAACAGTTAACACTTGGCCGGGCATGAGAACAGCACCCAGCACTCCGGATTTCCCAAGCGCCCCTGTGCTCAGTGAGAGTGACCACAAAGTGCAATCCAGCTCAGATCTGTTTCCTCTCCAGGGCACAATTGTTGAGTGCAATGGGATGCATTTGATAGAGCTCGTGACCCCCACCCCGGGTGGGCAGGCCTCTGCCTTAAGCAGCCCTGACAACAGGCTTTGTTGTCCCTAAGCACTTGTGCCTGTGTGTCCCCTTTTATGAAAGGAGGAATGTCGCTTGGGAGCAGTGGTAGCTGTGGGTGTTTGATCAGAAGAAGCTCAGGGCTGCAGCTGTAATCCTGCGATATTGTTAAAAGAAACTTCCATTACAACTTGGCTGGTCAAACAGTGTGGCTGAGGAGAAATAGAGCTGAAAATCTAATGCAGAAAGAGCGAAAGTGTGGATTTGAGTCATGGCAACTTCTGAGCAGAGCATTGATGAGGTTTCGTGTCAGGGAAACCTTAGGCTGTAGTCCTGGCTGGACTTTTGGGAGTGACTAGGAAAAAATGTCACTACTAGACTATTTGGTGAAATAGAAGTTAACTTCATTATTTATTTTATGACAGTCTCATCTCATCTTGTATGGTCCGAAGTATGTGCCTTACTCAGAGGGTGCATTTCACCCGGATCTGTTCACCTGCCACAGATCCTGCTGCACGCTTGTGATAGTGTGAGTGTGGGATCCACTGGATATTGGGCGGAATGTTGCCTTCATTTGTGTCCCATGGTCACAGTTTTCTGAAAACTGAGAGGGAACAGAGCAAATACGTGGATAGGTTTTCATCAGAATTGTGGGGATTTGTGGGATTTGAAATTGAGTCTGAAATATGTGCCTAATGTAGTTCATAAACCACAGTCATTTTTCCTTTATGCAGCAAGAAAAATAGAGTACTGACTGCGCTGAACTTGGTCATGGGGCAGCTCTCCCCAGTGGGAGCTAAGACAGTGCCACTAGGAAGACGTTTGAGAGTCGCTTTCTTTGGTTCAACCTACGTAGGAACTTCAGTTGCTCTCTGTGCACTCCTCAGGAGCATTCTTCCCATTTACTTGTTAAAGCATACCTCTACTTTCGTTTAGTTAGCTCTGGTGGCACTGCTCAGGAGGAAAGCAGCGTTGCAGTGTATGAACTTAGGCCACTGCGCTTTGGTCATTGCATCAGTGTGTGTGACTTGGTTTCATGTGTGTTTGATTCTATGAGTGCTTCGATTTCATGTGTCTGTTGGTTTCAGTAACACTCAGCTCCTAGTCAACAATTTAAACTCATGTCGCAGTGTAACGCCAGCTCTGCAAAGTGCATCTCTTCCTGCAGTGAGCAGCAAAGCCTTCACTCCCTAGGAACACTAGACTTAATAGACTTAATGTGAGTCTTAAGTCATACACCAGAAAACACACACATGCCATTAGAGTGCAGAATGAGTACTTCTTTACACCAAACCCGACATAAGAAGTTAAAAACTGAACTAACTTGATTTCAGTGGGAACCATTCTCCTTCAGAGACTCGAGATCTTTGGCAAGTCTGTGCTGTGAAGCAACCGCAGGAGTGCTATGCATATTGACTTTGGATTACAAGGTTTTTTAAGAAGTGGGTTCATTATAAATATGGAATTCACAAATCGGAATTGACTATAAGTAATTTTATCAAACATATTTAAGTCATGGCACAACTCATGAGGTTGCCTGAATCTTCAGATGCTAGAGGATGAGGAGAATTCTCAATGTCCTTAGCATAGTTCAGTGAGCCGCATGTATAAACCCCTCTCCCCTCCCTGTCTTCTGTCCTCTCTTTCTTCCTCCTTCACAGAGCCATCCTGTGTGGTCTCCAGCTGCCTGCACTTTCCTTTGTACCTATGTTGGGTTTGAATTTGTGGTCCTGCTGCTCAACTTCTCTAGTGTTTGGACTCAGAGTGTCCCAAGTAATGAAATTAAACACATTGTATACTGCCTTATAAAAATTTTATGGGACTTCAGTTCCATTATTAATTTGATTTTTCAGTTAAAGAAACTAAGATTCTGATAGATTAACTACTTGTTACAATTGACCTGCCTAGTATATTGTGGAAGTTAGAGTCTGGATGTTTTGATTTCCATCTACTTTTGTTTTCCTTCTCTCCAAACTGGCTAGTTTTTAAATACACAAGCACACACACACACAAGAACACACACACACACACACAAGCACACACACACACACATGCACACATGCATGTAAGCACACACTCATGAATACACACAGAATTGTCTTAGTAACTACATCCAGTAATTTTTTTAAAAAATTTCATTTTTTTTTAAGATAAAGTTTTATCTTATAGCCTACACTAGTGTGGAACTTACTTGTCGCTTCTAGAATGGTTGTGAACTTTCCATGATCTTCCTAAGTTCTGGGGTTGCCAGGGTGAGCCATTGCATTTGGCTAAACAGAATATTTTTAAGAAATGTTATTCAAGAATACTAGGTATATGCCAATTAGTGTTCAGTATGTTTGATAGCTCTAAAACTTAGGTTCCATGTATTATAATTTAAGAATTTGCCAGATATGGTGACAATATGCTACTGCTCTTCTCAAAAACAAAACAAAAAAGCAAACACCACCACCCACTGCCCCCAATTTTCTCTACAGATCAGAGTTATTTAATTTAGTATGCAGCTTGAGGTTAATTGGGATGTGAAAAGCCACAAAGAGTGTCATTCTCACACAAATAACAATGGTAAACTTTTTGATGCACATGAGAGCCAACTTGGGCTTCCATGTCATTTGAGTCCAAGAGAAATGAGCCTCCTCCTAGATATTGGGTGGAAGTGCTGGCTTATCTTTATCACTTCCAGTGACCATAAGGCTTGTGTGAGAGTCCATCACTGCAATAGCTGGGGAGGAAGATACTGTCCCATCAGAAGGATGGTTCCTTCTCAACTCTGAGCTTGCATTGTGTGGCTCTAAGCCATAACACATCAAGACTGAATTGAAAAATAAGTTGTTGGATTCATGTTTAATTTGAAACAAGACTATTTAGATGGCCTCTAATCTAATTTAGTTGGTGCCCTTATAAAAAAGTGGAAATTTGAACACACCAGGAAATAACAGGGACAAATAGAACACAGGAAGACCTTGAGTAGGGGGCCAGTTATAAGCTAGAGAAATGGAACATGTGGCTTCTTTGTCTTGGCCATAGGGAAGGAAAAAATGTCCACCAATGCATGTCCTTATGGAATTCCATTGCACCAGAGCTGAGGAGAACTGAAGGAAAAGCAGTCATTGGTTGGTAAATCTGACCACACTGATTTCTCAGTAGTAACACAGAAACGTAAAAGCATAACAGAGCACTCTCAAAACCCTGAAAATGATTCTCAACTTAGAAATCTACACCAGTGTTTTCAACTGTTAAGTATGAGTGGAAGAAAAAAAAAGTTCACTCGTGCAGAGTTTCAAACAATTCTTTTTATCTACTCTGTCAGGAAGTGACAAGACTGTAGTCCACAGAAGGAAGGGAAATGAATCACTAACAGCAGCATCCAAGGCGCGATGGGAGTCCCCAGAGTCAGAGTGGGTTGGGAATTATTTGATTGAATTCCTAAAGCGCTTGGAGTCCAGGTTGAGGGGCGAGATCAGAACTGCAGCAGGGAGACGGAGACAAGCCAGCCAGCGAGTCTGACAGGGTTGAGCATCAGGAGAGTAAAGTGTTTGTCATCCTTCTCCAATGCCTATAGCTGAAGTTCTGAAAACATATAGAAATGCTGTCCAATAAGTAAAGGCAGTTACTAACTTTAGAGTTAACAAAACTCTTAAGAGCAAAAGATAATTCCACACATGAAATGGCTGGAGAAGGAAAACTTTCCTAGTGTACTTATGCTGAAAGTGATGTGTTGGGGAGTTGCTGAGAGGGGAGCGGGCAGAACTCAGGAGTGTGTGGAAGTTGGGTAGATTTTCTCTTTGTTATACACTAGACCTAACAATATTGTCTGGCTTTTATAGTTATAGCATTCTAGGGAGAAAGGGTCAGTATATAAAAGAGTAGCAGGAAAAAGTTCTGGATGAAGATAATACATCCAGAAGGTGGGGGGGGGGGGCAGGCGGGTAAAGAGAAACATCAGGGCACCCTAGAAACTATATCAGTGGCCTAATTATTTTAGGATGTATAGAAAATAATACACCGTGCACTGCTGATTATTTTGCAGTTATGTGCTCCTCAGTGAGCTGTGTCCCTTTGTGCTGACAAGTATAGTTGGAGCTGTCATTGGGTTCTCTTGTTGGGCATTTGCTATGCCGGCCCCCTTGAGTATAAGGACCGTTGCCCCTTTTATGTGTCTTCCTTAGATAATGAAACAACAGCCTAGAGCCAGCAAGGCCTGAAGTGGGGAAAAGGTAACCACAGGGACCTGTTCACCTCATGCTGGTGTTGCAGGAAGAACTGGTATGCCAGTGTCCACCAGGATGCTCCCTGTTCTCCAAGGGTAGAGCTTTGCTCCCTCCTGTTTTTTCCTGGGCCTCACCCTTCCACATTCTGACTTTCCTCTGAGAATGTGCTAGTGTGAGGGAGTTTGTTCTCAGCCAGGGCTACAGGGGTTTTTACACCACAGTTCTCCAGGTTATTGGCTTACTTGATTAACAAGGAAGGAGCATCAGATTGCACCTGATTTTATCCAGAAATCATCTCAAAGTACCTAAAAACCGAATGCATCAACTTTAAATCCTTGCAAGCCTGGTTTCTTTTATTACGTATTATGAAAGGACTTCTTATGCCAATTAGAAGTGATTTGGGCCTTAATTATGTTTGAAAGGAATATTGTTGAATGGAGGTCCAGTTTAAGAAAGGGACGTCAAAATAATTGCTTGAGTAAACATAGTCCACTATGACCTTCTGATGGTTTCCTGTGAAATCGTTCAGTTGAAGTGAATTCAGGCAGCTATTAAACGCCAGTGGTTCAAGAGAGGAAATGGACTGTCAGGACTTGTATTTCAGAGGAGCAGACAGGTACCCACGTGATGTTTAGCTAAGACTTAAGAGTTCAGTCAACTTAGTCTCAGAGATCTAGCTAGCTATATTCTAACATTTTATTACAATTTGTTTATTTATTTACCTTATTTACAGAAGCAAGAGTACATTTCATGACCAAATACAGAAACAGAATAAACAAGAGAAAAGCAATTCTACACTATGTCTGTGGAGGTCAGAGGACATCTTGCAGGAGTGGATTTTCTCCTACCAGTGGGTTCTAGGGATTGAACTAGGCCCTCAGCCTTGACAGCATACACGTTTACCTGTGGACCTGTCACACTGACACTGGTGCTGTAGTTTTGTTATAGTCTTGTCAGCAGTTGGCCACATGAAGTACAGGCTCAGGATCCCATGTCATTCTTGGGGCATTCAATAGGGTCATATATTTTACCCCTTCCAGTTATGGCCCATTTCCAATTGTTGGTCTGAACTCTTGTCTCACTTTCCAACATACTCTGGAATCATATCTCTGTCATAACTCTATCATTGATAAGGAAAGCAAGGAATGAATAATGGCTTTTACCTTGACGCTTCAAACAGCAAGGGAAGCAATCCTTAGATGATCAGGGTAACGGTAATCCACAGAGGCAGAGGGAGGAAGACATACGAGGGAGGGATAATTTATTATAACTTCCACCAGTCCAAGGTGGGTTTTCATTGCCCCTCTATTGACTATTAGATGTGGTTTCTTGTATTAAATTCTCATAAACCGTGCTACCATGCCAGGTGTAGGCCGGGACTACTGGTCCTGGCTGTCACCCACAAGAACACCAGGACTGAAAAGCTAAGCAATAATATTTAGAAATGGTTTAATAACTTTAAAGTATCTGAAGGAATTAGTAGGCAATCTCTCTTTGTAATAAGTTGTGAGTTATATTTGGTGGTCTTTTACAAAGACTTATAGAATTACGAGAGTTGGAGAATAGCTGCACAATCATCTTTTTGTTGTGAGCAACTCCAGAAGCATTTGTCATGTAGTGAGACAAATTAGGAGGAGTGAGATGGGGGCTATACACATTTGCCAGTCTCCAAAGAACACGCAAAGGGAAATCTGCTTGTCTGAGTCTGGAAACTGCTGTTCTTCAATAGTATTGTTTCCAGAAACTGTATCTAGTTGCATGTTTTTATTTAGCAAGTTAGAAAGAAAGAAAAGAAGTTGTAAAAAGTTTGGTTCAGTTTACCTATTACTTTCAATAAAGTCACACAAAAATAGAGTAAACTTTTCCTAGTCTAGGAGTTTGTGGAGCTAGAGAGATGGCACAGCAGTTAAGAGCAACTGACACTCTTCTAGAGGTCCCGCACGGTGACTCACTCTGCTGCAGCTCCAGTTCTGAAACCCTCTTTTATCCTCTAGAGACACTAAGAATGCCAGTGGTCTTTGGATATTTGAGCAGGCATTGCACCCATATATAAAGATAATCTTATTTAACTTTAAAAGAAGGAGATTCTGTATAAGACCCTGGGAGCAGAATAGCAGGGTTAAATTAAATTCACAAATCTAGCATTCAGTCAGAAATACCCAACCATTTAAGGAAGCAAACATTTAAAAAGCAAACTTAAATGATTGGAAAATTATTCAACATTGCTCTTATACTATCAAACATTGAAGAATTATTACGTAAGTAAATTAAAATGAATATTTTTTTGTTTCCAGTGCTAAAACAGTTTAGAAAGAGGTATCTAAGTTATTCTTTATAAAGTTCAAACTTTAAAGATAGGTACAACAATGAGAAGCAGGGCAGAAAGCTCTGTGTGGAAGCAACTGGACCTTAGAGGCTGAGTTAGTGAATTGAAAGCTTAGGAGGAGAATGTCTCCACAGTGCAGCAGAGCACACAACAATCCCCCAAGGCAGTGGCCTGCAGGTGGCACAGGGGCCCAGTTTGCATGTGAAAGCCGCCCTGGAGTGACTGAACCAGTGCTGTCTGACCTGGGCCTGCAGACTGTGAACCATTATCCCAGGATGGCGAGGGTGGGGGGAGAGCAGCAAACACTGAGACATTTTCATTTATCCTGCTAACTTTATCCCCATCCTGTCCAGTGCTCTAGTAATCCTAAAACCAATCTCCTTGGTGAGATTACCCCCGCCCGGGGTGGGGGTGGGGGGCAACCCTGGAGCTCATTGGTTATGGTCTCTTTGAAACTCCATTTACATAGAATATTTAATGGACCCGTCTGTCCTTCCTGTGTCTGTGTCTCCGGGAAGCTTACACTGCACTTGTCAACTGCTGTGATTTCAGAATTCAGAGCTCTTGTACTGTGTTTAGGTTATTTTGGTGGCCCTGGGAAGTTGTGCAGCAAACACTTTAACATCCCCACTGCAGAGACAGTAATGTGTTGGTACAAACAATGATGAACAAATGGAAAGGGGGAGCCCAGGGGTAAGGTACTACGGGAGGTTTGAAGTTCTGGTATGTGACTGAGAATTAGAAGGTCTTGAGCTTACATGGGGCCCTGACTGCTCAGGAAATACCTCCAGAGGCCCAAAGTCAGTTCTTGCTGACCTTGAGGTCCCACATGCCAGAAGTGAAAACTACCTGGCCGTGTCACATTCTTGTTTAGCAAGTATGAGGACCTACAATCAACAGCACTTTAACAAAGAAAAAGTATGAAAGAAACAAACAAAAAGCAAAACAAGAAAAAAAGCAAAAAACGAAAACATTTTCTTGACATAGTCAAGATTCATGATGACTAAAGCCACTATGATAAAAGACAGACTATTAAGAGAAAAGCGTGTCAATTTTTCTAATTCAGATTTTACTTAATACAGGGCCCTCCAGAAGTGACATAGAAAATCTCATCACTCACACACACACACACACACACACACACACACAAGAGGGGAGAGAAGGAAAAATCATGTTTGCATGTGTGTACAGTCTTTGGAAACAATGGTTGTAGAACACAAGGGCACAGTGACACTAACCTTGGAAGAACTCCCTGGGGTTCTGTTTTCAGATTCTGCTAGATATCCCTTGGTTCCGTCCTTCCCTCCAGCTGTGAGGCAGAGCTGCTCAGGTCAAAGAAGGAAGGACAGAGGGTGCCCATCCCAGGGCTCAGTTAACTTTATGGCCCCTTCAAAGGAAGGTGTGAGGAGGAGATAAGGGTTGGACCTTCCTACCTCTGCAGTTTCTTCACTTCCTGGTGTGCTAAATACTGAAAATGTGTCTCGAGCATGTTACAAGTGTCCCGGGACACTCATGCAACTCTGCGGCAGGAACCGGAAGTCATTCAGCTGGCGTCCAGTCCAGGCAGTCAAGAGTCTCATCCATCTACTACTTAGCCAGAGTGAGCCAACTAAACCAAGCAGGCCTGAGTGGCAGATACCACAAAAAATAGACTAAATGTCGCTAAACTAACTACCACTGATCATCACCATGACAAACATCAGCAAGAAACAAATATGTGAATAGTTTTCTAAAAAGGTTAAAAAAAAAAAGTAATAAACAAATAAATAAATAAATCAAGCAAAGCAAACTAAAACTTTCTTTAAAAACCAAGAATAAATCTCCATGAATCAGAATGAAGGAGAAAATTGAATGTAACCCAAGACAAAAGGACCTTTACTGGCAGGAACAAACACCTTTTTCCTCAGAAGCTGAGCTAGGAAACAAGGCCAAGGCTCCTTCTTCAAGTCCTGTTCACTGCCCCTCTCAGTGGCTCCCTCCCACAGTCCTTCCCTCCACCCCCTCCTCTTCTCTCTGATCAAGTGAGGCCCTCCCTGCTTACCCCCCACACTGGAACTTCCGATCTCTTACACTCTAGGTGCTTCCACTCCCACTGAGGCCAGACCAGGCAACCAGGCTAGAAGAGCATCTCCCACGTGCAGGCGACAGCATTTGGGATAGCCCCTGCTCCAGCTGTTTTGGAACCACACGAAGATCAAGCAGCACATCTGCTACATATGAACAGAGAGGCCTAGGTCCAGCCTGCATATGATCTTTGGTTGGTGGCTCAGTCTCTTAGAGCCCTAAGGGTCCCTGTTAGCTGACTCTGTTGGTCTGACTGTGGAGTTCCTATTTATTCCCTTAGGGGCTACAATCCTTCTTCCTATTCTTCCATAAAAGTGCCCAAATCCCATTCACTGTTTAGCTGTAGATGTCTGTATCTGTTTGAGTCAGCTGCTAGGTGGGGCCTCTCAGAGGACAGCCATGCTAGGCTCCTGTCTGCAAGCATAACAGAGTACCATTAGTAGTATCAGGGATTGGTACTTTCTCATGGGATAGGTCTTAAGTTGGACCAGTTCTTGGTTGGCCATTCCCTCAGTCTCTGCTCCAGCCCTATCTTGTAGCAGAATAAATTTTGGATTGAAAGTTTTGTGGGTGGGTTGGTGTCTCTATTTGCTCCACTGGGGTTCCTGCTTGACTATAGGAAATGGCCTCTTCAGGTTCCATATCCCAAGTGCTATAAGTCACAGCTAAGGTCAGTCTCTTTGACTCTTGGGTACAACCCTTGTGGTCTCTGTCTTGTCCTGGAGATGCCCACCCCTGTCATTTGCATATTTCCATTCATTATCATAGCCATCTAGCTATCTCTCCTGTCCCTCCCCACTCCTCATCCTCTCCTCTCTCCATTCCCTCTCCCACCCAATTTACCTCCTCCATCTGCCTCTTATGACTATTTCATTCCCCCTTCTAAGTGAGATTCAAGCATCCTTGTTTGTGCCTTCCTTCTTGTTTAGCTTCTTTGGGTCTGTGGAGTACAGCATGGGTTTCCTGTATTTTATAGTTTGATAGCCTCTCTTTTTCTCTCTTCTCATGAGAGTTGGATATATTCTGTTCTCTTAAATCTTTCTCTGATTTGCCACTTTGTCTGCCACTCGATTAGACATTACTTTTAAACATGGGAGCTTCTTTCTACAAAATAACTTTACTGTCATTGTTTGGGATTACAAGTGTTTGCTAAGGGCATTGCTTGTATTTCAACCAGAGTAGCCATATTGCTGGATTAAAATCCCAATATATAAGTAATATTTACCTTTCCCTATATAGGGTCTGATGCTAGCTGGCTTATCTTGAATTCCTTTCTATCTTGTTTCCCTTTAATGGTTTTCTTGTCAGAAAGTGGGGATTAGCCTCAGGTTCCATAGTAGGTAGTTCTCAATACAAGAGCTGCTAAAACCTTCTTCTAATTTTTCTCTAGGCCTACCACTCTCACACTTTTCTGTTGCCTTTCTCCAGTAAAATATACAGATTAAAGTTAGAAGTTGGGGGTGGAGAGATGGTTCCACCTTGCAAAGCACTGAAGACCTGAGCCCACATGACATTCACACGCATTTGTAAGTCTAGTCCCAGGAAATCCAGTGCCTTTGGCTTTCCTGGGTTCCAGTCAGGAATTCTGTGACCATACATTTGGACAAAACACCCATATACATGAATTTTTAAAAATTAAGAAAATTTGGAGGCATACATACTCATATTTGAAAGTAGCACATGATCAGTAGAAATATGAGCATCACAAAATAGTAAATAGGGCTTATAAAGTAGACGCATTCATTGTTTTTGTTACTATTATAGAATGCTGTGTGGTTCAGTGCCACTCAAGGAAGAAGATTGATTTTGACTTTCAGTTCCAGAAGGCTAGAGAACACTGATGGTGTGCCAGTCATGGCTGGCTGATAACCTTACATTCATCCCTACACAGGAAGCAGTGGGAGGGGAAGTGAGGCAATGCTTTAAACCCTCAAAGCCTGCCCTGAGTGAGTGAGTGGTGCACTTCCTCCAGCATGTGTCCAGCTCCACCTTTCAAAGGTTCTGTAACCTCCCCCTAGGAGCACCACCAAGAGGGGGCCTAGGAGCTCGAGTCTGTGAGCCTATGGACACATTTCTCGTTCAGAGCAGCACCGTACACCACACTTTAAACCACAAGTCAATGGGATTAATAAAAACGCCATTTGGATACAGAAGACAGTTGGGAGAGCAGAAGTGCATGGCTGATCTGCTGTGCTGAGACTGCCGTTCTGCACCCCTGACACACTTGTTGTAGCTGTGCAGACGTTGTAAATCTGCATTCTGGAACATTTCTTTGTCCTTTGAGGGGCAGGGATAAACATAATTCAGGTGTGACTATGTAGTGCCCAGATGTTCCCTTTGTTCTCACTGAGGCCTTGTTAATGTGTTTTAGGTTTGCCTTTTTGTAATCAACCATGAATCTAATCTTTTATTTGAAGAAAGTGCCTTCTGCCTTGCAGCGTGTCAGACCTACAGTTCATTGGGATGCTTACTCTCCTTACACCCATGTACACTACAACTAAAGGCCAGTGCCTGTATTCACAACACCACAGAATTTCTAATCTGAGCCAGCCTGTTAGATCATTGTAAATAATGCTTAAAGACTTTGATCGGAAAACGTGAAACATGATGAAATATTTATAGAACTGACAGAGATGTCTATGCTAGCATTTCTGTGGAAGACCAAGATTTTATGATAGCCATAGGTCAGCTACAAAACACACTTAGATACATTTAGCCAATGCTAGAAATTATGGTTCATTAAATATTGTATTCTTGTTCTGTAGTTATGGTCTCCTCTGAGGCTGCTTGGGTGTGGTGCTAAATATTATTCTCCAGGTACATCTACCTTTATAGCGTTCACTAGACTGTAAGCAGTCTGTGGTAGGATTGGGCAGAGCCCTGCTCTAATTCTAACCTGGACTGTCAACTGTCCCTCATGAAGGGATGGAATATGTACCTGCTGGGAGACAAGAGAAGTCACTATCAGAAGTTCTCCTCATTTCTATTATCTTGAGACCTTGGAATTTCTGGAGATACTTGTAAGAGTATATAATAATGATGCTAATAATAATAATAATATTAATAATAATAATAATGGAATGATAATAAGCGAAGCTGAGCAGAAAGGTGATCATTTTTCCCCAATCACTTCTGCTAATGGTGCAAACCACTCAAAGAACAATAGTTTGTTATTTTCAAATTGCAAACTTAATAATGTAGGCAGAACTTTGGAATGTCACAGAGCTGAACATTATCTTAGACCATTTATTTGGCTTCTTTCATTTTTACAGATGAGGAAAATGGGAACCTAAAAAGGTCAGCTTATTTAAACTCCCACGAATGGCAGAGCAGACTTCTTAGTCACCCTGCTGACATCGATTTATAACTAGCAGTGCTAATGGGTTGTTTTTTTTCATAGAAAATGGATGAAAATTTTCACTTACATTTTTTTTGTGTGTAGAAATTCAAAGACTGAGATTATTTAACACCAATAAGGCAAATTAACAGCCCAGCTACCTGAAGGCAAGTAGCATTTTTCATATTTCTTTTCTAACTTTTTCTAAGGCACAAACCTTAACTCAGTGTAATAAGTGTAACTTTCAAAGCTACCTTTTCCTGCGAGAGGTGCAGTTTGTATTTTTTATAGGGAAGGTTGTCATATGTTGGTCATATATTTATGTTGTGTCCTGAGTGGATTGTATTAGGACACAAGATAAATATAAAGAATATCCTAATATGCCTGGCTATATCTGAACTTTGAATATTGGCAAATTTGAACTTTTTGCCCTAAATCTCGGAAACTAGATTAAAATGCGTGTGTGTTTCCATTTCTTCCTGACTTCACAGGTGTTGGGGACTGCTAGGAATGCTGGGAAGGCGTTGCATTGGCCAACTCTTCTCCTAGACAGTCCCCTGCAGAAGGGAAAGACCAGCCTGGTGCTGTGGCAGTTTTCATGTAACTGTTAAACTGTGATTTTGTAGCCCAGAGACTAACTTTAAAAAAAAAAAATCACAATATCTTTTTAGTTTTAAATAAGGTTTTATTCTTTTGATTGATTAGTATGCTTCAGTTACCTATCACTGAAACTCAAGGGAATAATTTTTCTGTTTTCATATAATGAAAAAATTCTTCCACATAAACATGCATACAAAAAGCCATTGTGAACTAAGCCCAGAAAACTTCAACTGAAGCGTGGTATTATTTTTTTGCTCAGCATGAACAGTAATTTTCCACTGAGCAGGCCTCAGCCAGATGTCTGCAAGGAATGCTGGTCGGACTTTCCTATATCATACTCAGAATTAAAATAAAAATGCTCTCTAACTAAGCTGTCTTGAGTGGGAAGTCAGATCTCAGCTCTTTAATTATTGAGAATCTAGTCTGTTAATATTTAAGGTTAAGACTCAATAATCCTTTCCTTGAGTTGGTGACAGCTTGACTTTAAGCATTCTTTAAACTATCTGGCAAATATATGTTGATTATATTAAATATGGCTCAGTGTGGTTTTATTTGGCACTGAAGAATTATAAAATACAGTCCTTTTGTTTCTGGTTCCTTAGGCTCATCATTATAACAATGAGTTTTCATGATATAATTGAGTGCAGCCTTAACTAACGTGTATGAATTAATGTGAAGTCTGGACAGTTTACTTTGATAGTAGATGAAAATATTTAATGCCTATTTGCCACTAAAGATTTCAGTTTTGAATTAATTCTATCCTCTCCAGCTGTGTGATTTTTTTTTCTTTTAATGACACCCCTCACCCCTTTAAACTGGGCACTGAACCCTGGATCTTTTGCATGCCAAGCCAATGGTTGTACCACAAAGTTGCTTGATTGTCTGCCCTTTCTTGTTTTTATTGTTTGGGATAGGGTCTGCTCTATAGACCAGACTGGCTTCAGACTTGTGAACCTTCTTTCTGCCTCTGCCTCTGGAGTAGCTGGAGTTAGTGGCCTATGCCATCACTCCTGCCTCTGCTTGGGCACTTTTGAGTAGAGCGTAGTCTTGAAAGAGGCAGCTTTCTCAGGCCATTCTGGACCTGAGTTGCTGATAGGACTTTCTGTTTATGGACCCCGAGCAGCACTCTCCGATATATGCTGCTGGTCTGTGTAGGAAGATCTGTTTGCTCACATTGCCAGGTTTTCTGGAAGATGTAAACGGCTCTCCTGTTTTTGATGGTCTCTCTGTGTGGCTCTGGCAGGCCTGGAGCTCTCTTGTGCTTGTCAGGCTGGCCTTGAACTTACTGCATCTCTCTGTTAATATGGGGGATACTGGTTTTGAAGAGTTGTTTTGATTAATGAATACAGTTCCCATTCAAGTTGTTAGCTAAGTTACACAGTTTCCAAGAGAATTTCATTTATCAGACAGCATCTCTCTAACAAGTATCTTCTGTTGCAAAGAAATAATGCCATGTCCTGGAGATTCAAGAAGGAAAAGTTACCTATCCTATGCTAAAGATGTCAGATGGTGATGTGGTTTAAACAGGCTAGGAGGATTACCTCAGTCACTGTTCTGTCACCTTAAAAAGACGCTATGGCCATAGCAGTTCTTATAAATTTATGCATTTAATTGGTGGCTTGCTTCATCATCATCATCATCATTATTGTGAGGAGCATGACATTAGGAAGATGTGATAGTGGAGAAGTAGTTCAGATCTACATCTTGATCCCTAGGCAGAGGCAGAGAGGCAGAGAGGCAGAGAGGCAGAGAGGCAGAGAGGCAGAGAGGCAGAGAGAGAGGCAGAGAGGCAGAGGCCAGAGATAGAGGAGTGAGCAGTAGGTCTAGCTTTGGTGTTTGTAGTCTTAAAGCCAGTGATACACTTCTTCCCAGAAGGCCACACCTTCTAATCCTATCAAAGAGTTCCACTCCCTGGAGACTAGGGATTCAAATATGCGCCTGTGGGGGACCATTCTCATTCAAACTGCCACAGGGATTGCTCACAAGTACTACATTCCTAATAAATGAAGGCAGGGCTTTTGGAAGACTGCCACAGTAGAGTGGACCGAAAAGTCTCTCACAGTAAGGCTGCAATGGACAGCAAATTAAAACTTGTATTGCAGACTTGACTTAGGCTTCTTCCAAAATGGAAGAGCAAGGCAGAATTCTGTGCGTTCAGCTTTGTTCCCCGTTGCCTTGAAATAAAATGCCAGGCAGTTCACCAGAGGCAAAGGGTGTTTGAGTCTCCCCACAATGCCTTGAAACATGTGGTATAGGCTCTTAAGTTCTTTCTGTCAGTCCAGCAGGCGGGGGTCAGTGGGAACACATTTTCACAGGCCCGAGCTTTCACACACTGGCTTGCTTGTGTTTGGGGCTTAGGAGAAGACAGACACTAGCAGGTGTCATTTCTCAGGTTTGGATCACCATGTCTAGGGCATAAGACTGTGACATAGACTCCTGTATTATAATCAGTTAATCTGTCACAATTGTGTGGCATTCAGCCATAACTGACCCCTCATCACACAGGGACAGATGCTGCCTTCAGAGCTACAGGGAGAGCCAACCATTTTCATTAATTTGCACAGTGTTAAATTCACTAACAACTAGTGAAAATCTCTTCAGTGTTTTCTTTCTTCCTGCCAGATACCCCCTTCCATCAGAAAACCCAATATTAATAACTTTTCTCATATTTTATACTCTTTTTTTTTGTTTTTCTGAGACAGGGTTTCTCTGTGTAGCCCTGGCTGTCCTGGAACTCACTCTGTAGACCAGGCTTGCCTCAAACTCAGAAAGCCCCTTGCCTCTGCCTCCTAAGTGCTGGGATTATAGACATGTGCCACCACTGCCAGGCCTTATACTTTTATAATAAATAAAACTTTCCTTGACTGAAGTACACCTCACAATACAACTTTATTTAAGCATTTCTAACAGGCTGAAGTTTCTATGCAGACACACTAAGCAGAGAGTGACAGGATGGAAACAGAAGTGTTCTTTACAGAAGCAGAGCACCTCTTTAACAACGAGCCTAGCGGGCTGTTCTCAGATTATCTGCATAGGATCTAAAATTAATTCTAGAAATGCTTGCCCTTGTTTTGGTAACACAGGATCCCTGACATGACAAGTCCAGCTACGTGTTAAGTCAACTTTCCTAGAGTAAGGCTTTGCAAATGATGTCAGCTGGGTATTTTAGCTGGGTCATTTGGCTGCTAGCTTCCATTAAGGATTATCCTAAACTGTGAGCTTGTGGGGCCCTTGTTTGGAAGTTCTTTTACTTTAAACTTTTTCTTAAACTTAAGCTACTTTTTAATACTTTCAAATATTTTGTTTATTAACATGCAGTGTTTTAACATATTTTTCGTACATTAAGAATTTGCATAATGCTAAACACATTATGATTTTTTTTAAAGGTTACCACTCTGTTTAGAGTGGTTTACAGGGAGGGTATTAGTTATACATTGGTGAGTGACACCTTTAACTAGCTGATCATGAGCAGAAGATGATACACACATGGATGAAATTGTTCTATACCTCTGCTGCCTGCAGTTCATATGAGTAGACCCTGTGCTCACTCACAAGTATATGATGTAGCATAATATGTGGGACATACTTATGGGAAAGACAAAGGCTTTGCCAAATACACCCAAGTGTACTACCAGGTTTCCCATAAAAGGAGAAGAGAAAGGAAGTGATGTAGATAAAGGTGGAGAGGGGCTGGAGCCCTATCCAGGGCCACTGAATGAGTGCCTTTCTGAGCATTAGAACATTAGTTTGCAAGTAATGGAGAATCTGAAGTTTTGTACAATGTACTCCCCATACCATTTCTGTCAGAAAGTAGTACTTGGCCAACATGTGTTATTTTCAATTTTAAAAGTACATAGAGGAGTTACTAAGTCACTTAGATCAACTCCGTCCTCTTCTCCCAGAGCTGTTTCCTCATCCCAAATAACATGACTGGAACCACAGTCCAGGAATGGCAGCATTCAGTAAGTGAAGTAACAGATGTCTTAATATCTAGGGATCTGAACAGGCAGAAGAGAGGAAGTAACCAGAGTTAGGGCCTACCAGAAAGTTAGATTCTTAGAGAAAGAAAGTTTTGTCTGTGGGCGTGGGAGGTCAAAAACAGGAGGACTTGTGTGTACAAGGCCCTGTGGAGGAAGGGTCCGGTTGTCCTCAGCTGTGATGGACCCAGGGACCCTGGCATTTTCCTTGGGGGAATTTTTGAGTTTTATTGTTCTATGTAGGCATCAGGCTGGCCTACAGAACCAGGAGCCATGGTAGCAGTGCCACCCGTCCCCTTTCTTTTTAACAGGGTATTGTCTTATTCTAACAGAGAAATTATCCGTGAGCTTTTGCTGAGTTCTTTTGTATGAACAGTTTCTCAGGTCATGGAGACAATTGATTTAAAAACCAGTGGTTCTCCCAGTATTTACAAAGTCATCAGTTCTATTACAAGATATATGAGGTTAGAGTTAGTGTGATTCAAGGGTCAGTGAGCCCCAGATTTGCCCATTAATCCCACGATAATGGGTGTCTTGGCAGTTTTCTCTTTAAACACACCAAGAATAATGTGAAACAGCGTCCTCCACATGTTTTGGAAAAGATCACTGATTGCCTTGTTTCCTGGAAAGCACCTCTGCCTGTAAATAAGGGAACCTTGAGACATTTATAGATTTAACTGTATAGTGAGGTTTTCAGTGATGCCTACAGTCCATCAGTTACATTTGACTGGAATTCTTAGATAAATCAAAATGGAAGGGACCATGCGTATAAAAGGAAGCAGAGCCCTTCTGGCCTTGTAGAGCCCGAGTTTCCACACTTGCATCCTCGCAGCTGGCAGAGTGCCGTGAAGCTCCCTTTCCATCTCCGCAGGGTTGGCAACTCAGCATCAGTGTAACGAGGCCTGTCTCACAGCTGCACCTCTGTGGTCGGTGTGTTTTGTCCACCATACCTTGTTTGGCGTCAGTGTGCAGGGTGTGAAAACAAATCTTACTTTACCCATGACCTTTACTGAAATTAAAATTTCAATTCTCCCTGTAGACATCTCTGCTGGTGGTAGACATGCTTACGAGGTTTCCTTTTACCTCTGTAGGCATTCGGACCTGATTGGCAACCCAGAAGGTCAGGTAGTTGTGGTCTGTGGCCTGAGTGGGTGCTAAGCCTCCTAGTAGCATTCTTTTGTTCAGAGACTAGCATATTGCCTGAGGTTTTAGAGACCAGGTCTTCTGTGTAATCCCACCCTAAAAATGGCACAGCATGTCCTGCAGAGATAGAGCGTTTACTGCTGTGATCACTGTGGTCACTGTGTGTCCCTCCAGTGCCTGCCTGACCTTAGAAACTCTAGCTCCCAGCACCTTACTTTGCTCCTTGACTTTCTGAGGTTGATTTCCCCTTGACCCTCTTGCTGGAGTTCTTTTGCAAGAGTTGTGGGCCCACATTCCTGCCTTTCCTTTGCTGTTGGTGAATGGTTGACCGTAGCATCCGGGGAATCATCACACTGAGAGAGGCCTAGCTTCCCACAGAGTCCCCCAAAAGTCTATGAAAACGTGGACTCCCAAAGGACGTAGCTCACTCCTTTCTTTTGTATTTTACACTGATAACCCTTCTCACAAATGCCTACGGATAAAGGAGACTGCGTCTCAAGACTATGTCCACGGTGTGCTTTTATCCATGCTCTCCGTTGGTCCCCGAGGCCTCCTCCACGCTACACTGAGCCTCTCATGTCTTCTCTCTGGTGAGCAGCTTGAACCACAGTCTGTTGAACTGCTGTACTTTTAAAAAGTATTTATTTCTTTGTTTTGTGTATGCCAGTACACTGTTGCTGTCTTCAAGCACACCAGAAGAAGGCATCAGATGCCATTACAGATGGCTGTGAACCACCATGCGGTTGCTGGGAACTGAACTCAGGAACTCTGGAAAAGCAGCCAGTGTTCTTCACCACTGAGCCACCTCTCCAGCCCCACACTGCTGCTGTGTTTGAATTTGTCCTTCATGTCTACCTTTCTCATGCCTCTCCCCAAGACACCACCACTTCCCTGTTCTCTCCTACTTATAATTTGCTGACTGTAACTGGAGCTGGAAGTGTCTGGTTTTACAGTTCTTAGGAGATTGTCTCTTGCTCCCCTCTCCGTCCCTTTCCCTGGAGGGGCTGAGCCCTTGCCCTTTGTGGTCCTTTTCTCTAGGTCACAGGCCACTCGGATTCTTAATACCCAGCACCGCATCAACTGGGGAGCTGGTGCTCACTAAAAATTTGACATGAATCAGTGTGTATGTGTTGGGGGCAGAATGAAAGGAAGGAGGTTAATTTTTTTCTACATCAGTAGTTACCACTTAAAATCTCACCACTTTGAGATGCTTATATTTAATTTTTAAAGTCTTCAGTTTTCAAATCACTAGTATTTTACATTGGAATATTTTATACACACACACACATATACATGTTCAATTGAAACAGAAAAATTTGAAATTAATTTTAAAGTACATGAGTATTTTTTACATGAATAAATACTGATGTCTTGTATTTTGCATTTTCAACTTTTCTCGTGCTGTTTATGACCCATTAGATTCATCACAAGTAGTGTAGGTCAGAGTTGGCACTTAGAAAGCCATTACCATAAAAACTCTTATCTACTTTGCTGCAGGATGAAGATTTGCAGTGCTAGTTTCAAAGTTGAGTCAGGGAGGAAAACCAGTAGTGGCACATACCAGAAGGTTTTTGCAAGTCATTGGCTCACACAATGGAGTGGGCTATGCAGGAACTGCCATAAAACCCGGAAGCCTGAAGCCCAATGCTGTTATCTCCAGGACAGCCTACTTCTCTGTTCTTCAGACTTCTCCCCAGATTCAATCAGGACCCAAGATTGCTAAAGATAATCTTTCTTTTTCCCTTAAAATCTACTAATTGTGGACTTTAATCATATCTACAAAGTACCTTCTTGATGACATCTGACATAGTACATAAATAAATGATTGGGACAATAGCCTGGACACATCAAAAGACCATCGAAGTGATTACGGGGTCTGTCTTCAGCTCTTTGTCTGAGGGTCAGAATCAATTTTAATTCTCCTCCCACTAGAATATATCTAATGCCTTTCTCCTCTGAAGTTAACCCATGATCCTCACCTACTTGTTTGGCTCATTCCTCAGCCCAGTTTTTTTCTTTGATTTATTAAATACCAGGCACTGGGTACTTTATAAGATAGACTGAGATCGCAGTTCTGAAGGGTCATGGCATAGCACTGTTCTTGCTTTGTTCTGAAGGTCTAAGGCAGATGGCATCATAGGCAGGAGATGCAAGAAGGACAGATCAGGTCACCAGACAGAATGCCACTGCCCTTTCCAAATGCAGCCCCCTCAGGTGACCTGAGGTTCACTCATAGACTCTCTTTCTTAAAGGGTTTGCTCCCTTTTCAGCCTTCCACTCTGGGGATCAAGCATGTAACTATGAAATTAGATGAACTCGAGGGGATGATCTCACATCATATCTCAGATACAGTAGGTGGCATATCAGCCCTGTTCATGGTTCAGTATTCTCTTCAACATCTGTTGCTCAATGTCTATATTCTAGTGCTTCTATGACCTCCTGACTTTAGGTGTCTGTGTTAGTCAGGGTTCTTTACAGTCACAGAATGTATGGAATGTCTTTCTATACTGAGGAAATTTATTATGATGATTTACAGTCTGTAGTCAAACTCCTCAAAAATTGTCCAAGATTCTAGTAGTTGTTCAGTCCCACAAGACCAGTTGTTTCAGCTGGTCTTTTGTAGAAGAAGTAGGTTCCAACAGATGTGCTGGCAAGTAAGTGCAAGCATTGAAGAAGAGTGAATCTTCCTTCGTGCATTGTCCTTATGTTGGCCTCCAGCAGAAGGTGTGACCCAGATTAAAAGTGTGTACCATCACACCTGGATCTGAGATTTGCTTTGTTCCAGGCTGACTTTGAATTCAGAGAGCTCATTGCCTCAATCTCCTGGGATTAAAGGCATGTACTATCTTGTCTGGACCTAAGCCTTTTATGGCCACTGTGCCTCAAAATTTCCATGCCAAGGTCCAGGTCAGAATCTTGTGTCTTTCAGCCTCAAGATCTGGATCACAGGTGAGCCCTCCAATTCTGGATTATAGTTCATTCCAGATATAGTCAAATTGACAACCAGGAATAGCCATTACAGTGACCTTTTTGCCTAATGCATACATTTCTTTCAAAAATGATCTCCTTGAATGGGCTGATTTAGTTGGTTTCCAGTTGAATCTTGGATCTGAGGTTCCATTCCCAAGCTTAAGACCTTAGAGTTTGGGGTTCTTAGTTTCCCATAAAAGATGTATCCGTATATACTTAGAAGTTTTGTATGTCAAGTGTAAACTTGTCAGCCATTTTTTGAGACCCTCAGTGTGCCTGGTACCCACATTCCCTGTCTGGCCTGCACAATGCTTAGTACTTTCCTCCTCTGGCTCTCCAGTCCAAGGAAGTGCAGAACAGCCTTCCTCTGTGGGATGGTAGAACCACCTGTTGACGCATATGGAAGGAGCAGCCAGAGCCAACTGTTTCGACAAATGCTAGCGCAGAGACTGCCTTAGCAGCTTACCCAAATGTAGTTGTTGGAAAGTACTCACTTCTGGGAGTTATTCTTCATAGAACATTGTCCCCTACCCCTATCCCCAGGACAACTATCATTTGGGATAATTAATCCTTTTTGTTTTTTAGTAAGGTCACATGTCCATTGGGAACTGTACCAAGGCAACAAATTTACTCCACACTGGCTACCAGTTGTCAGCTTGCAAAGCATATGTGATTTAAAATAAAAGATGTGCTGAGCTGAAAACAAACATTATTAATTTCTAAGGAAAACATGACCATTATTGGATTGCCTAGTTCTCTGTTAACCTGCCCATTAGGGGAGGAAAAGAAACCTCACTATTTTGAACTTATCATAGAATTTTATAAATTTAGGACAATCTAAGTTTTTATTTGTGATATTTATAAGAACTTAAAATTATTCTAATACTTTACCAACACATATTTGTAGATAAAAAATATTTATTCTTCTGACTTTTGTACTGTTTTAAGAAATGTGAGACATCCTGATTCCTTTTGCGTCAGTGAAAATTTCTGTGTCTGCAAGATTGCTCAGGGCCACCTATACTCCTTGCTGTGTGAGCCTGGCAGCCTGATCCCAAATTCCAGGGGCCACAAACCATGGGCACGGGAGAACTGGCTCCACCAAGTGCTCCTCTGAGCTCCGTGTGCATGATAGCTCACCCGTACCATCACACACAATTGTGATGGTAGCAGATATTAATTAAGTGACTAACTTTTGAGACAGAATCTCACTATGTAGCTCTGTCTGGCCTGGAACTCATATGCCACCCAGGCTGACCTGAAACTCACAGAGCTCCATTGCCCATGCCCTCCTACGTGCCTAGCAATAATATGATTTTTAAAAGAATTTTTTTGTGTGTGTGCTCTTGAGAATACCATTTACTTAAAAAATGTATGTGCATATATACATATATATTAAAGATTTTGCCTCAAATATATATATATATGTATGTATATATGTATATATATATACTGACTCTTTGAAAAATCACTAAAACTATGTGGCATTTGAAGTTAATATCCGTTATATTTGATTTTTAATGATCTCTGAAAGTGAGATAGTTAGTGCTATCACTAAGTCAAAAATTTATGCTTGACTTTTATCATTCGGTCTTTCTGTCAATGCATTTCTATGAATATATTGAGAGACATGACAACTTTCATCATTTCAAATCATACATCAATAATAGTATTAAGGTGAATATTAAGACAACTCGGCAATATAACTCTTTTATGCTTTTCAGTAGCTCCACTAAATCTGAAGCCCATTTCCTTACTCTTTCTGTAGCTTTTAGATAAGAACTGACTTTAGGATCCGTTCTCTGTGGTGTATGAGGCGAGGGCTACATAGCAGTTGGGTGGTGTGGCAGGTGCAGTTGATGACACTACCAGGTGTCACCCCAAGGTGCTATGGACATACTCAAGGAGTTTGGGAGAAGGTCTGGGACTGCCCAGGCGTGGGAACTGGTGTCACTCAGTGCCCCTAGGGACTAGACTTTTGGGAGTGGGCTGACCTCACAGAAGGCAGGGCTTCTGCTGATGATTAGCATACCTGAAAGCTTTCTTCTGACTCCTTACTATTTGCCTTTAATGAGGTCTATAATTTGGGAGGTGGCACCTATCTTTTGACTTCAATTTCTGTGTCTTTAAACCAAGAACAGATATTTGTAATTACAATACATGAGCAGGTACTTCTTTTACACGATGGACTACTGAACACTCCCAGTATCGAACAGATGCTCACCCATGCTACCGTACCCCCCATGCTACCGTATCCCCCATGCTACCTGCCCATTGTAAATCAAAGGGAAGCTATGTAATTGTACTCCTCATGGACTTAACACTTTCAGAAGGCCCATTTCTGTTGTACTTAGTTCCCAGACTAGCAATGGGAGGTCTTGTCTTTGCGATAAATACCCTAGACAGGAAGTGACATACATTGTTGTTTTTTTCCCCCTCAGAACCTAGTGGCCAGTAATGTGTACCTCAATGCAAGAGAGATGGGAACATAATACTCCAATGTACCCACGAGAAGGACAGGAAATACTGCTTACTATACAAATGTCTTCATAAATTCACTAGCTTACTGTTTTTCGTAATGCACGTGGATTATAAAAGTGATCTTATGGTGTATATGAATACACTTAAGTTGACTTCAAGGGCCAAGGGCCAAGGGGCAGGATTGAGTCCTGGGGAACTCTGGCTAGCCTGATACTCTCCACTGAGTGCCCCATGGTGATCCACGCGCCTGTGCAGTCCTGAGATTTTAGATATGAGCACCCATACTTAGCTTACCAATTGACTTCTTACCTTCATTTTCAGGAAATGTGATTTTTTTATATGTACTAATCTTTAGACTCCCCCCCTTTCCACAGCACTGCTGAGTCACTACGTGGCTCTGTATATAACGGGAGGTGATCCACCCCATCAACACTGCCAGATTTGGGGATCTCTCCCCAATCTCCCTTTGATAAAGTATACTTTATTGTCTTTTATCCAAATAGAAAAATGCCCATGTTTCCCTCATGACCCTTATTTGACGGAACAGGGAAAGGAAGCTTTGGCTTTGCGTGTGATTGTTTACTACACCTGTAGGACTAGAGGCTAGGTAATGTAGTAGAGTGGCCATGTTAATGGCTTGAGGGTGTCAAAGGATAATGAGTTCTCCTAGAGGGATGAGTTGAATTAGTCATGTGGATCCTGGTGCTCCATCCTTCGAACCCCACAGAGCTGTATATTTTTGAGGGAGTTTTAAAAAACAAAAACAGAAGAAGCAAAAACTTACCATTAGCTGAAGCTATGAATGAAGACTTGGCCTCAGTGTGGTTTGCAGTGATGAGGTGTTAGAGAGTTGAGAATTGGTCTCAGACCCCAGTAACCTGGGGTCTAATCAGACTACTGGACCTGAGCCCCTCTCTGCATAAAGTCTTGATAACTGGTCACACTGTAAGCTTGTGGCCCAGATCCATGGCCCAGTGTATTTCATACACAATCATGCAGCCCACCCTCAGCCCCCAACACTCTGTCCAATTGCAGTCCTGACACAGGGCAAACAAAGCTTCTCTGACTTAGTAGGTCAAGTGTGGAACGGATGCTGATGACTATGGGAAACACTCCGTGGTCTGGAGAAGGCGAGCACGCTAGGCACAGGCTTCAGTCCTATTTCTGGATGCTTTTAAGAAAAGTGCATTTCTCTGGACCTTTGTAGCCAGAGACTCTTGCATTTGAAAGCTTTGGGACAGATAATTTTTAGAGTCAGTGCAGTAGGCTAATGGTTGCCAGTGTTGGGCAAATGTTACTCTATGTGTTTCTAGGAAGGCATTTTCTTTTCAGGTGATATTAACATTTTAATCAGTAGGCTGAAGTGGAGTATACTTTATAATGTGCTGGGTCCTTGTGGATAAATTGATAAAGTGTTAAAGCATTGAAGAGAACTGGCGTAGTTTTATAGTATTTCAATATATGTCATACTGTAGGTGAATCTGGCTGGTACTGGCACCACTAGCCTTGTAGAATTCCCCAATTACAAAGCCGCACACTAAGATTAGCCAGCATTCATTTGAAATGTCCTAATTAGAAGCCTGTCCTCCAAAGATAAGTATTTAAGTCCATTAAGGCAATTTATTAAATGAGGCATGTTGCAGATGGAGAAATGAGTGATTTGGAAAATGGGTAAATTGGCTTAAAAACCATTTAAGTGAAGGGATTTTGAGCAGGTAAGGCCAGTGCGTTTCCGGCTCTTGGCCTGATGCCTGACTGTCTCTGGTCATGTGCCCTGGCGTGAGAGCATCTGTGGATGGATGCAGACACGGAGCTAGACATCCTCCTGAAGGGAAGTACAGCTGCTTAATGGGAAGTGATTACACAAACTATTTTTCAGAATGGCTGAAACCTAGAAGTGTAGAGAAGGTAGTTCTGGGTTTTCCTTCATTGTAACCTGGCACAAGCCTATGTCGGAGGAAACCAGGCCCTTACCGCTTCAGAATCTCTGTGGACTGTTAACGTGATCTCTGTTTTTTAACTATTTATTTATCTTATGTACATGAGTACACTGTAGCTGTCTTCAGACACACCAGAAGAGGGCATCAGATTCTATTACAGTGAATGTGACCCATCATGTGGTTGCTGGGAATTGAACTCGGGACCTCTGAAAGAGCAGTCATTGATCTTAACTGCTGAGCCATCTCTTTAGCCACCCAGTTTGGCTTCTTTTCATCACAAACCTTCTCCAGCCCTTAGTCTACATGCCGTCTCTGTTATTGTAAAGCAGTGAGTTGGCCTCAGTTCTGGAGAAGGAAGAAGTTTGAGTTTTAGCTCTAGCTCTACAATGACCAGGATCCCCTTTCCAAGTGTTGACCAGCAAGTTTCTTTTTAAAATGTGGAGATGTAGACTGTCTTCTTTAGTTTGTCATCGGTTGCCAATTAGAGTCTCTCTGAGTGATCACATGAGGGTGAGCTGTGGTTCTACCCCAAGAGCGCACAGGATGAGTGAAGCCCACTTGTTGGGAGTGTGACAGGAAGTGGCTTACCCCAGCAGCAGTGTACAGAACCATCATCTGGAGCTCAGCATGCTAGGACCTGGGACAGTTTCCATCTTTGATCCATCAGAAAGATTAAGCAGAACTCACCCTGCAGCTACAGCTGTGACCTGTAGAAGCATTGTGGGAGATTCCTTCCAGTCAGAATTTACAGGGAAGATGGGATTTATTTAGATCTGAGTTGATTATTGCTTAACACTGATAAAACATTGCTCTTTTGAAAAAGTGTTGTTCAAAGTATTTTCACCATGTAAATAAGATAATGATTCAAGTTGGAATTTTGTAGTAAGCCACTTTTTACTTCATCCATTTTCTGCAGCCTGGGTTGCTGGTTCAGAAGCATCCTTGCAAACTTGGTTGTCCTGCAGGCTTGCCTGCTGGGAAACAGAGATGAGGTCATGTTTTGTTTGCTTTGATCAAGGAACAGAATATTGCTTTTTGGCATTGAATCAAGAAGCCTTAAATTTAAACATCCTTTTGTTTGCTTTTCTCAGTGAAATAAAACAGGAACAATGAGAAGGTGACTGAACTAAATAAATGCATCTTGATGTGGTTGACTCTGGGGACCCCGGACACTGCACTCTGAAAGGGGAAAGGCGGGCAGGGATGCCCCAGGGAGCAGGAATTTCCCAGTATTCCATTGTTATCCATGTTTTTTCAGAGTAAGATAAGCGTAAGTAGTACAGGGATAGCAAGAAAATGGAAGGAGCCTGGACAATGTAGAAGGGAAGGGTATTTATCTAACCCAGCCTTTCACCTCCCAGGGGCTTCCTGTCCCAGGAGGAAGACAAATTGTGACAAGCAGTGACCTGTTGTGCAATGAGAGTTCGTTGCTCCGGACACAAGCAGGAATATTCATGGGCTGGTCTACATTCTAATATTAAACTGCCTATGCAGAGTTTTATTTAAAGAACATTCAGGGCAATAGTAGATGAAATGTTAAAAATTCCCTTTAAAGGAGATGGTGAGTGCTATGTGGGAAATACTATCTTTGGTACTGCCTTGGGAGAGCTTCTCCTAGGTCCATATTGAATCAACTGCAACTCTGGATTATTATTATTACTATTATTATTTCATAAATAGGGAAACCTAGCCTTGCCTTCCCTTGTAGATAGCAAAAGCAACATAGTTACACAATTTACTACTGGTATCTGCAGTGGTTTTGGTTTTTCTTGATTAATGATACCTAAATATGGTTAGAGACTTCCATGTCACTAGACATACGGGTTTTTCCAGTCACTTAGCTATCTTGGTATGCACAGTTTGCTAATCCATTTTCTCTGTTGGTGAATACTCATGTAATTGTCACATTGAGCTGGTAGGGATAGTACTTTAATGAATGAACATCATTGTACATCTTTGCACACAGTTGCAGCTCTTTCTGTGAATTTTATATTCAAATACTATTAGTTCAGAGGCATTTCCACTTACATGTTTTCAGATCATTAGTGTGAGAGAGTGTGTGTATGTATTTGTGTGTATGTGTGAGAGAGAGAGGGGGAGTGTCAGGAGGCGGATAATATGTTACAGATAAGACTAAGGCCCTCACGTTTAGGTGAACATTCTATCTTCATGCTGTATCCAATTTGTTTTTAGAGGGTATTTTTAATAGTAGCTGTAATCTCAATCTGTAGCCTAATCTGAAATGTGATTCTCTGTGTCATCCAGGTTGATCTTAAAACAGTCCTCCTACTTGAGTGTCCCCAGTGCTGGACTGTAGGAGTGAGCTCTCACGCCCAAATTGCTGCATGTTTCCTCCTTTCATATAGTTACCAGCTGAATATTACTGTGGATACCTGATTCCTCCTGGCTATAACTTGCAATGCCTAACTTTTAATGAAAGTTTTCTTCATTGAATTTTCAATTAGTTTCCAATTCTTTGAGTTGGAAAGTTCATTATAGATTTTACCATAATATTTTGCTTTAATCCCTAATTTTTCTTAGACCTTCGTTATGTGGTTATAGCATCTCATTGCCCAGGAGGGTTTCTTTCCTTTGGTTTGGGACAGTTTCACTGCATAACCCTAAGATGGTCATGCTCAGAGATTCTTTGGCCTCAACCTCTAAGTGCTGCAAGTACAGACAGGTACCAACTTTCCAGGCTCATTCACTTTTATTATTTATTTCTGTGCGATGTTGGGATTGGTCTAAGGGTCTCAAAATTGCTAGGCCAAGTGTCTGCCACTATCCCCAGCCTCTCGACATTGATTCTTATTCAACCAGTTTTTGAGTTTTCATTAATACTTGTAGCATTTGTAAACTTCTCTGGAGCTCGATAATTAAACATCACCCTATTTTTCATTCAGCACTATTACAACATATACAGCCGGCCAGCCCTCTTCATCTGCAGCACTATTACAGTATATATATAGTCAGTCCTCATTGTCTGCATGTTTGATATTAGTTCAGTTACTGCACACTGAAAAATGAGTCTGAACTGTGGCCATTCCCTTGTTGTTATTCATATGTACCAGCTATATATATAACTTTTGCATTCTTTTCTTTTTAAACAAAGCAGCATATCTTTTTTAAAAAAGGATTTATTTGTTTTATGTATATGAGTACACCGTAGCTGTTTTCAGACACACCAGAATAGGGCACTGGGTCCCACTACAGATGGTTGTGAGCCACTATGTGGTTGCTGGGGATTGAACTCAGGACCTCTGGAAGAGCAATCAGTCCGCTTATCCTCTGAGCCATCTCTCCAGCCCTGCTTTTACATTCTTTTGGATTGTCATTAATCTAGAGATGTGGGAGGATATGTGTAGACTAAACAGTTCCTAAGCAATTTTATATGATGACATTGTTTGTACATCTACAGATTTCATACACATGGATGTGGGTGGTACTTGATCCAAACTCCGTCTAGAACCTGAGATTAGATGGATATTTACCTTTTCTTAGTCAAAATTCTCTTTTTGTTAATGGTGTAAGCTAGTTATATTTAGGCAGACATCCAATTCCTTTCATATTATTTATTAAATACACCACTGTAACTAATTTGAATGGAAAAGAAATGGATATGAATATAAAATTGTCAATATATCAAGGGCCAAACTAGATTGCTTTAATTAGTGAAGTTTTGCTATAAGTTTTTTTTCTTATGGTTGTGCTTTTGCAGCTTCTTGATTTTCATGAAAATGGATGGGAATTTGACATCAATGGCTCTGAATTCACAAATGACTGGAAACTGACATTTACAGCAATTTTGGAGCAATGGTAGTTTACAGTATTAAGGATTTTAATTCAGGAAAACAGGACAGTGTCATATGTAGGGCTGTCTATGTCATACAGAAAAGGAAGTGCTTCATAGGCAGTGTTCATGGGTGTTTTGCAGGGCCTCAGTTTTGTTCTATTTTTTTGAGAGCTATTGATGCTTTGTATTATGCACTAGTTTAAATATTAATATTGCATTACTGAACTCCTGTTAATGTTAGTATTTTTGGTTGGCTTCCACGCTTTTTCTTAGTCAATAATAGTTAATCTGTAATAAGAAAATCTGACTTTTTAAAAATTCTTTATAACTTTTGTTTTGTTTCTATGCCCATGTAGTTTCTCAGACCATGCATGAGCTAACAATGAAAAGTAGCTTACTTTTCTCTTTGTAGAGTGGCATGTTTGTAGTCATCTCATGGCTAGATGCATCACTTTTATCATTTTCTGCTATGTAAGATTTTATTCAGTCTACTTAGTCTCTGAATGTCTGCCGGTGAAGTTTATAGGCGCCATAACTGGAGGAGAACATTGTAGTGGTGTCTCTGCAAAAATCCAAGAAGATGTTAACTTGTTTAAAGCTGTTTCCCCTTACTTATTTTATGGGCACATGGGTTTACAGGGACACACATCTGCACGCTCACTCACTTACTCCATTCTAGTGAAATTGTTCTGTACTGTAAATTACTCCCAGCTAAAGAAAGGGATAGCAATGTGATAGTTGGGGTTTTTGCTACAACTAGATCAGCAGCAAATATTAATGAAGTAATTTCCAGAACAAAATACTTTACTATATTGTTAAAGTTGACTTCCCTAGGCAAGGTGCTGTGGCTTACCCGACCATTAATGTTGTCTTTAAATGCTGTCTGTGCATGTCCTGCGCCCAGTCTCTGTCTGTCTTTCTGTCTCTCTGTGTCTCTTTCTGTGTCTCTGCCTCTCCTCTCTTCCTCCCCATCTCTCTGTGTACGTACATGTGTGTCTTGAAATATGTGTCTATTCTATAGTTCAAATGTGAATCCTTGCTTACTGAAATATCTTCTGGGGCTGGAGAGATGGCTCGTCATTTAAGAGCACTGACTGCTCTTTCGAAGGTCCTGAGTTCAAATCTCAGCAACCACATAGTGGCTCACAATCATCTGTAACAAGATCTGACTCCCTCTTCTGGAGTGTGTGAAGACAGCTATGGTGTACTCACATATAATAAATAAATAAATAAATATTAAAAAAAGAAATATATTCCCTTCCACAAAGTTTTTACTTTTTCCAGAGAAATTTAGAAATCGTTCTGTAGAGGCAATGGCTGGGGAGGAGGCTCAGCTGTTGAGAGCAAGCATTGTTCTTGTAGACTATTTGAGTTTGCTTCCCCAATTTCATATACGGCAATGAGTAGCTGCCTGTTACTCCAGCTCCAGGGGATCTGATGTCAATGGCTTCTGTGGGCAAGCACACATAGACAAGTATTCAAATAATTAAAAAAAAATAATTTTAAAAACTTACTTTGTATATCCCTCAGTCACATCAGGCATGATATTCTACTTGGGTTTATTATTCTATCTGTGTCTGTCGTGAGCTGCTCACGAGTGCCCTTTCCAGAGTCTTGCTCAACAGCATTGAGTTGGTGCTAAAATTTGGTTGAATGAATACATTTTAATAAGCAACTACCAAGAGCTGGAAGTGAAAGATCAAAAGGGCTGAGAGAAAGTTATGAGTTTTGTAATTTGTTAGTAGCACAGAAAGCCTATTTCCTGTACAGATGAGTAGAGTCCCAGCTCTATCACAGAGAGACAAGCATTTTCATGAAGCTGTGCTGCTGTGGGGAAGAGGCCTCGTCGGGAGAAAGGGAAGCCCCAGGAATCCTGAGCTCCTCCACGGAGCAGTGAGAGCGGTCCACCACGTCCACTGGGCTGCAGGGCTGCCACGGCAGAGGGGTGGGCTGAAGCCGTGCCCAGCTTTATTGTGTGTGAACACTACGTCTGTCCTCTCGGTCCATTCCAAGCAGCACAGACATCCCCAAATATGCTCAACACTTACGGAGAGCAGCGGGCCAGTTTGGGGAGGCATCCATGCCTTTCCTCCACTGTTTTCTTTAGTCAGTCTGCTTCCTATCTCTATTCTAGTCTTTAATATACTTTTGATAGCTTTTTACTAACAGGTTCTAAGTTTGAAGGGAGACTTGTAGAGCCTTCTCAGATGTAATTTAGGTGCTTAATAAATTTTGAATTGAATTGATAATGACAGCTTTTATTCTAGATATTGATTGCACTTAGTGATATATATATTCCTTTCTCTCCAGTACTCTTCAGTGTCCTGCGTGGTTTGGTAGCTACTTTAGTTCCTTTGCAAATAGGCACATTTGTTACGGCTCTGTCTGAGGGCCACACATAGTCTTGTGAATGACTTAAGTTAGAAATAAAGACGGTCAATATCTTGTTCATTTTTCAGCCTTTGAGCAATATGTTGATAGCTATTTTCTAGAAAGAGCCAATGTAAAATTTAATTTAAATCTATATACAAGTAAAATGGCATATGACAGATGAACGAAGCAGTTGAGCACAGTCTGGGACAGTGTAGAATGGAAATTGATTTTGGTAATTCTGTGATTAAGATGTAATTATAGCATCGATACACTATGCCCTTGGGTCTAGTATAATCCATACAATAGGGCAGGTTCAGTTTTGAGGTTCGGTAAAATAGCTTTGATGTGCTTTGCTCTACTTTGACCAGGAAATAGCAAATCACCACTCTTGTTAATATACTCTGAATAAAGGCTAATGACTATCAGTATTCACACAAAGCACCCCATGGCTCCTGTTGTCTCTTCAATTATTGAAAGTGATTATGTGTCTCATACAGTTTTAATTTAGTAGGTTACTTTTACTTGCATTCAATTTTCCTTTTCCTAACATCTCGATTAATTTAAAATATCAAATGATTGGTAGGAGAAAAGTATCAGGGACTGGGGAGAGGGCTCACTAGGTTAGAGAGCAGGCATAAGGACCTGAGTTCAAATCCCCAGAATCCATAGAAAAAGCCAGGCAAGGTCCACATGTAATCCCAGAAATGTAGATGAACACTACAGGGAGATCTGGGGACTTGCAGGCTGGTGACCCTGCTCCAGTTTGTGTGAGAGACCCTGCCTTCAGGGAGTAGAGAGAGAGATGTCCTTTGCTCCCTGTGAGCATCTCACATGCCACACACGTACACATACATGTACATGCATGCACACACCAAGAGACACAAGGCACTCAATTAACATATGCACTGCACTTATCTTCAAATGCGTACTTACGTGAACATACTCATAAAGAATTTGTAAAACGAACAAAAATATATGTGTTTTTTTCATTAAATTATGAAGTTTGAGATACTGAATGGCATCTCTGTATGACTATTTGTTCTTGGCCTTTTACCGTAGGTTTTCAACACATACTCCAATGAAGACTATGACAGGAGGAACGATGACGTTGACCCCGTGGCCGCATCTGCTGAATATGAGCTTGAAAAGCGAGTAGAGAAGCTGGAACTTTTCCCGGTGGAACTGGAGAAAGGTACACAGGACTCCAGTGTGTGCATCTTCATGTCTGTGCTACTAACGTGCATGACTTTTCCAGGGGGTAGCTTGTTTCTAAGAACTGAGTAAGGTTGTAACTTTGTCTGAAGCTTACCAGGTTTCACAGTGAGTCGATGCAGATGTCGAGTCGATAGTTTACTAAATGACGCCCCCCCCCCATCTTACCAGCTCCCAAATAACCCAGTTCCTCTACCTGGCTGGGATGCAGGTTCATGGGGGACATGTGATGGCCAGTTTTATGTCAGCTTCCATTGACACAATGTAGAGTCACTGGAGAGGAGGAAGGCTCAGTTGAGGCAGGAACTCTAGCAGTGCAGGAGCTGATGCAGAGGCCATGGAGGGATGCTGCTTACTGGCTTGCTCCTCATGTCTTGTTTAGCCTGCTTTCTTATAGAACCCAGAGCTACCTGTGATGGACTGGACCCTCTGACATCAATTTTTAATTAAGAAACTCAGGAGTTCCTATCTGGGTTTTGATGAGGAGCTATGATGTAGAAGTGTAATCCATATTAACCCTTTCTTTAGAAAGTGGCTTTTGTCATAGGAATAGTAACCCAAACCAAGACAGCTTGGTGCCAGTACCATGCTGGCTGGGACAGGCCCACTCAGTTGTTTTTGGGAGGATTGTGAAAGAACTTTGGGCTAGAAAAGCAATAGTAACCCAGACTAAGATGGTGTGTGTGTGTGTGTGTGTGTGTGTGTGTCTTCTTACTTTGTTGGTGTTACTGGAAGGGCCTGAGAAGGTAAGAGCCTACAGGAGGCTGATCTTGAGGCAAAGGTTTGAAGTTTTCTGGTGTGGGGTGGAGGAGGAGTTACAGTATTTCAGAATGTGGTGATGATGGGAAGTGTCTCTGGAAACTTGGAGTGAAGATTTGGAGGAAAGACAGTGAGATGCAAAAAGCTTCAAACAGAAATGCTCCGCTCTGTGTCTTTAAGAAGACTGAAACAGAGGAGGTAGAAGAGAGGGCAGCAGCTTGGGCCGTGAGTTTCCCTCTCGGAGTGACTGCCTGGCAGCTAAGAAGCCTTAGGTGCCTGGAGCAGAGATGGCTGTCATGAGAATGAACTGATCTGAGAAGCCTTTAGAGTGGTGCAGATAATCAGGTGATGAGAAAAGCCAAAAAGAAAAGAAAATGACTACAGATAATAAATAGCGGCTTTAAAAAGACATTCTTAAGTATATTACCAACAACAAATTCATCGATTTTCAAAGGAAACATTTGGCTACAACAATAGCCATGAGATCACAAACATGGCTATTGTTGAAACTCACATTGGTGACCTAGGAGGTGTAAGGAAGAAATGTCCCCAACCCCATTTCAAGTGACTGCAAACACCCAGCAGAACCAGGAATAGCACTGACACATGAAGTATAGACATAGGCAGTGGAGGAGACACACAGCTACTAATAGCAGGAGGAGAAAATGCCAATTAGATCCCCTGCAAGGTGGGGAGTCCTCCTGGATAAAGATAAAATAAGAATCTTACAGAACACCAGGTTAAAAAAACAAAGTAAAAGAACAAGTGGAAGGGTTTGAACCGGCTGCAGTAGTATCAGGTGTCTTCCAGCCTTGGGAGCCGTCCCACCGTGTGCGTTCACGGTCCACAGAGTAAGAAGGAGGAGTCCCAGAATTCCAAGTGCACTCCAGGGAGCACTCGCGCCTCCTGAGGAAAGAAGAGACTTTGCAGGTCTGTAAAGTTTTCATGAACACAAGTCATCTGAGAAATTTGCTTCCTGCTAGCAAGGAGGAAAAGACACAATCTACTTGTTCACATAGTAGAGTTGAATCAGAGTTGGAAATTCTGCATAAATGTGAAACACAAAACTGTATGGATAATGTAATAATTAGATCATGTGATGACTGCCCAGCATTCCACTAAGCATGGCTGGCTACTCCAGTTAAAGGACACATTCATTTGAAGTTAAACTGAAACAGAGTGATGCTCTCATTTTTGTATATTTAAAAATATACATGAAGGATCTTACGAAAGTCAGCTAGTGTGTCTCACATTGTTGATAAGAGCCAAACTCGAAAAAGCCCAAGTATTTATGAGAGGCGTGACAGCCTACCTAGTCAGTGACAAACTGTGATTGCAGTTCATGCAGTGTGTATGTGACCTCTACAAACATAAGGTTGAGGGCGTGTAAGGAAATCACAGAGGTCACTCAGCTCTGCTTCCAAGTGACTTTTGATTTCAAACCCAGGGAAAACTGAACAGCATATAACTGAAGGCTATGAGATACACAGGCGAGCAGTTGTTATTTTTTATTAAGCTGGTGTTTTTGGAGGGATGATGGGTACATAGACACATCATCACCAAGAGTTAAGGAGAGCTGGGACAGGTGCTTAAGAGGCCTTCTGCGTGGCTGTGGCTTCTGTATTTGAGGGCAAGGGCTTTGGTTTACCTATGCTCTTGTAGCCCAGGTAGCCCTTGGATTCTGTAGTAGCTCTGGCTGGTCTCCAGCTTGTGATTCTCCTGCCTCAGCGTACAGATCCTAGTTTCATAGGCCTCTTCCACATTGTGTATGCTTCCCAGTTTGTTCTTGGGGTCTGAGACATGGTTTCACTGTATAGCTCAGGCTGGCCTGGACTTGCTGATGCTCCTCTCTGCCTCTGGGATTATAGAGGTGTAGTAACAGACCTGCTGACTCTCTTCTTTAAACATATTCCACAGATAAACTGTATGCATATATTTCACTTTAAATTTAAAGTGGAAAAATTAACTAACCAAAAGAAATAAAGTTATTCAAAGTTTCCCTACATTTCTTTCGCAAGTAGATCTAACAGGCAGAATACAAATTAGGAGTAGATTAATAAAAAACAAATTCATTTAAGGCTGCCTATAAAGGCAAAATACACAGCTGGTAGAACATGAGATTCTTTTTTAAAAAAGATGAGCAATCTTATATTTGAGCAAAATTAGAATCTCAGTACTATCATGAGAATCTGGAAACTGTAAAATTCTTAGATATATATTTAACAGAAATTGAAGCTATTATTACCATCTGTCTTGGAAAGGGATTTTTTTCATGTAAAATATACAGTAAAGACCTACTCAAAATAAAAACTGCATTAGCGTTTTTCTTTAAAATAAACATTTAAGAAAAAAGTCATTGTGAAATCAGAAAAGGTAAAGGAGATACGTCTTTTTAAAGGTTCAGATGTTTTTATTTAAAGGTTTTCAAAAACTGTAGATGAAAAAGCTAACAGTGTGGTTAACTGTACACTTCGAAATGACTTTAAGGTGTTTAGTAAGTCCTGGGGTCGAAAATGACAGAGTTGTCTTTACTCAGTCTGGAATTCCGCTGGCAAGTTTACAGTGCTAGTAAGAAAACAAAAACTGACTCTCGATCATATAAATATTCCTATGAAAATCTGTCTGTCTATATGGAAGCTTGTTCTTTATAAGTTGACTTCTAATAATTTAATGACTATCTGCTGTGTGATGTTTAACTGATTTTCTTTTTCTTAATGCACAAAAGTTATGTTTCCCAAATCTAATCTGGGCAATTTCAGATGTATTTCCCAGCAGATTTCTCCCTCCTTTTTTGACTGCTATCAACTTTTTGCAGAAAAAGCTATCAACTAATGCAAAACATATGAAGTTGTGAGAAGCCTGGGCTGATAAATGTATTACATACATGCCTGGTGCTGCACTCAGTCAGTCTGGACGTCTACAAGGCAGAATGGTTTAGGGAAGGTAGAAGTAACAAAAGCCCACCCTTCTCCTCCCCCCTCCTCCTCCTCTTCCTCCTCGCCCCCTCCTCTTCCTCTGCTTCCTCTTCCTCCTCTTCTTCCTCAAAAAAGAAACAAGAACAAATCCCAACACATGCTGTCATTTACTGCGTGATTTTCACATAGTATCCACACTTCTCAGAGCAGCAAGGACTTTTGAAACTATGAAATGTCATTGACCTCTATCATCAAACATAGGCATAAAATTAAAGAGTTGAAAAATACCCCCAAAAATTAACTGCTTAGCCCTGATCCCCAAGCTGGGAGGATTTGGTTGCTGATAACATAGCATCTGGTAACCTGTCCCAACACAAGAAAGTCCGCTCTGAGGGAAATGAGGATCATACACAGTTGACCAGACATGTACACCATCATGGAAGACAACTTAATTTACCACTGTGTTTCAAACTTTTGCAGTTGCCTTAAACAAGGCATTAATAGCAGTGAGTGATCTCATATGTACCAGCGTGGAAGTTACTGTATTTATGAGTCCGGAATTTCAGAGTTGGTTTTCTTTACATGTGAATGCCTGTGGTGACAACATAGTGTACCACTGCTTCCTTCTTGCTAGCTTTTATAAGTTTTTAAATTTTAAAGTGTTAATACAAGAATGAAAATGATAAGACCCAATGCAAAGGAGCAAAAGGACATATCCTCCTAACCTCCAGCCAATCTGTGATAACAAAATGTGGTGTTAGGACGAGGTGGGGCACTGGCTGCTGACCCGTTTAGTGAAGACCCATTATAAGTGAAGTTTCCTTTAGAAGTGGCACGTCACTTCTAAAGTGAAGGCAACACAAGCCCCATGTTGGGGCACATGCCTGTCACCCCAGCACATGCTGGCAGAGGCCTCTGAAATTCAGGTCCGTCTTAGGCTGCTGACTAAATAATTTTCTAAACCTCAAAAAGCAATAGACAAGACAGGGAGAAAAAATAAGTCCAACAAAATCAGTGACATTGAGAAAAGAAAATTGTAAATAGTGCAAAGGCTTTTCACCGCCTGGATTCAACCTTGGATAGTTCTGACTGAAGAACACCGAAAGTAACGAAAGGCAGGTTAGCCATGTGGAGCATATACATACAAATGTGTAGCATGCATGTTGTCAGGCCTGAACTGTCACACACCTGATGTGTGCCTAGAAATGATTTATCCTCTAACAATGTGCATTACCCAAATCAACAGATTGGCACGTTGCCTTAACAGCAATTGGAATGGTATCTATTATGCAAAACATGAAAGCATTTCATTAGGGTAATGCTACAGGTAAACCACGGGGAAAGGTGCCTATCTGAAGAATATGGACATGCTTGATCAGGGTGGTACTTACAGACAGAACGTGGAAGTGCTTCACACACAAATGGACGGCTCCATTGCTCATAAAGGACACACAAAGCCAGTGTTACTTTGACCCTTTTGTATTAGATAAAATGAAGAGTAAGAGTTTTTTTTTCCCCAAAAACTAATTTACTACTTAAAAAAAAATGAAGGCTGTCGTACCAACTCCAAGTATTAGAATTGTAGGTGAAATAAATTATCAAACATGGAAACATCTACAGAGAATACATGAGAGAAAATGGGTTTTAGATATGAGGGAAAAAAAGGCATAGCCCTCTATTAGCAAAGTTACCACCATGCAACTTAGAGGAAAAGACTGTAGTCATATAGAATTCTGTTTGAAAAATTTAGTTTAAAAACTTCATATTAGCATCTGATAGACACTACTTATAAATTTTGCAAAGTGTAAATCACAAAAATTAATGGAATTCTATCTTTAAGTCCAAGAAGCATGGAAAACCTAGCACCTAAAGTCAGAAGAGAAACTTGGAATGCCATTTAAATGATATGACCAGTATAAAGAACAAAAGATTAAGCTTGCCAAACATCTCCTTTTGTTGACATATTCATAACCATATTTGGTGAGTCAGGCTTCTGTGACTGAAACACAGCACCTGAGGTAACAGCTGCAAGGCAAGCTGATCTTGGTGTGTGCTTTCAGTCTGTGGCAGTTGGCCGTGCTCTGGAGCCTGTGCTGAAGCAGAAGCATGGAGCGTGGGACAGAGGAAGGTGCTCCCTCTTGACAGCCAAGAAGTGCTCCCACTTGATAGCCAAGAAGCAGAAGAGAGAGACAAGGGGCCGGGTTCCTTGTTCCCTCTAAGGACACACCCTAGCTTTACCTTTTAGGCCCTGACTCTTAAGGTTCTACCATTTCTCAGTGGCACGTTAAGGACTGAGTCTGTATAACCTATGAGCCTTTAAGGGGACATGTAGCTAAATCATAGCAGTATCTGATTCTATCTTGGAGACACAATTTAAATTTTTAAATATTAGAATTGCGAAGATAATTTGTGAAGAAAGAGATCTGCCTCAAGATCCATAAGGTATTAATAGGTTTTACCATTATTCATACACATAACTTAAGAGTAAGATGGGAGAATATTTATTTATTTATTTATTTACAGTAGCAGTATGTAAATAGTGATTATATTTATTACTCAAAATATAGGATTTATCTATATATTTATGTTTATAGGAAGTCATCAAATATTTTTGATGTGTCCTGAGTTCTTGGCTAGTCTGAATTGCTCAGGGATAGAGTGGCACTGTCTCAAACTCAAAACAAAGAGGGGAAAATGTAAGACTTAAGCAACTGATGGGATTTACCATATTCCTGAGTAGGAAGGCTCAGGATATACTCTCTCTATACATTTCTTTAATTTCAGTGCAATACACAGAGAACTGTCAACAAAGTTAAGGTATAAGAGATTGTTGTGTAAAATAATAATATATTTTATATAGAAATAGTCAGGCCTGAGAGGTGTAAGAATATGAAGAGTTTAATTTACCAAATATCTCGATCTAATATAAAGCTTCAATACTCAGGACAAATTATATTTACAGCGGTTAGTCAGTGGAAAATAACTGAAAGTGCAGGAGGAAATACTAATAGGAGAGAGCATTTACTATGAAAGGCATGCTGTCATAACTCAACATCTACCTAAAATTCAAAGGTTAGCAAATTTATTGGATTGTGTATAAGAAAGTCTAAACAGATTAAAATTGAATGCTAAAAAGGAGTGATATTATATTTGAAGAAAGTCTACAATAATATCTATCACCTAGGTTCGTGGGAAAACCCAATCCAAAATTGGAAACCAGAAGTTAGAAAAGTTAAAACACCATTTTGATTACGTGGAGTCTTAACCTGATAAAAAAAAAATTATGTCAGAAAACAAAAGCAATAAGTAAGTGAACAACTGTCTCCATGGTTGATAACAAAGTTAATTTCTGTAGTATTCGAATTATCTTTGTAAAATCATGATAACAAAGAGAAAAATTCAGTAGAAAAACTGGCCTTTTACAGGAAAGGAAATCTACTAACCCAGAGTCCTTGGAGACAGCCTCAAATCTCATGGGCAACACAAGGAATGTTGTAGCAGCAAGAGCCTCTTTCCTGAGAGGAAGCAGGACTGGACCCCAGGTCAAGGGACAGCATCTTCTGTAATGTGAGGGCCTCACTGTTTTTTCCTGACTGCTTTGTCTTCTTAATGCTTTTGCCTGTCCCTGGAAATGTGCAGAGGAAGAAAGACCCGTGCTCAGGGTCACTGCGGGCTTCCTTATAGCATTCTATATTAATTATATGTATTACATTCTTGGGAAGAGGGACAGTTGTGTGTTGAGGCACACATGTGGAGATCGGAAGACATCTTGCTCAGGAGTCTGTTCTTTCCTTTTACTGTGTGGGTCCTGAGAATCGAATTTAGGATATCAAGCTTGCTAGCTAGCACCTTTACCTGTTGAGCAGCCTTGCTGGCTTACTCCTGGGCTGCTTGACAAAAGCTTGTGTTTTCCAAACTGCCCTTGTGTGTGGCACTCCTCCCTGTGAATGGAGAAGAGGGGAGAGCTGGGAGCAGCCTCTGGCTAATAGGGTCGTTCTCTTCCATCCAGGTTCGGCCCTTCAGTTGTCATTTCTTCTTGGAGGAACTCTGCACTAGAATTCAAGATGAATCTAGCTAATGTCCCCTTTCCTGAAACGAGCTCTATAGATCAAAAAATGTAAATAACTTTGCAGTTAGAGCAGAAAGAGGACCTATGGAAAGAAGAGAGGGGATGTTGAGAAGGCCAGAGTCCAGGCAGGGAAGGTAGATTTTAAAGCCAATGAATAATTTCCAGGATTGTTAAAGTACAGGATACTTGTAGGGGTTCAGTGGTGGCTTTGGACCGCCACTTGTTGAATGCCTTTAACACTTACAGTTTAACAGGCGGTCGTTATAATAAAGAGAACCCCAGCAAGGGCAGTGAGCAGGAATTCACGGGAAATGCTAATTCCCCAGAGAACTTCTGTGGAGAGAACAGGGAGGGAGCTGGCATTCATCAGTGTAGACCTGTCTACAGAACCATCTCAAGCAGAACACTAGGGTAGCCACTGGATCTATCTGCTATGAACACATCATTTGAAGGAATAAATTCACTGCAGAAGAACTCCATGAATATCATAATTGTGAACCATGAGACAAATGCGTTACCATAATACCCACAAAAGAATTCTTTTAGGAGGACGAGAACCATATACCTGATCAACGTGCAAGTCCCTCCTCCACCCACTGCTGCCCAATAACAAGAGAACTTGGGGCAAAATTCCCAGTGTGCTGAGTGTCGGGAAATCCACCTGATCAAGTTCAGGCTATTTATACAAGAGGAATGATTTGAATGAAGTAAATATGAAAAGTTGCATATATGTGAACGCCCTGTTGTAATGGGTTAGGATCATCTTTGGTGATCACTCACACATTAGAGGATGCTTATGTTCTCACTTTGGAGACGTCCCAGTGCCTGCAATCAAGGTGGACTTGTCTGCAGCTGGACTTCATATCAGAAAACTCATGCAGGGAAGGCACCTCAGAATCCAGAATCCACAGCAAAACAAACATATCAGCTTGTTGCTGACGGCATCTTGGAAACAAATGTAGGAGAAAGACAAGATTTTCTACATGGACTTAAAACAAAGTTGTCATAAAGACAGTTGCTGGTGACAGTCCTCCTCTAAAGCACTTGGTGAACAGAATAATAACAATTGTTGAAAATTATTTTAAATGCATTCACTTGAATGTGTGGATGAGCTTTCCTTTAATGATATGTAGCTCTTGATTAGTATCTATTTTTCATGCTGCTGATAAATCATGATTACAAAGACTTTGAGGCTACCAGAAAAATAACCTTGAAATGCTTACAAAATCTTTTTATTTTATTGATGATGAACTCTATTTGCTCATGGAAAGGACAAATGAAAATGTGAATTAACACATGATTTGTATGTGAATTTGAAATATAACTTTCACTGTTGCTTACAAGGCCAATAAAATGGAAATAAAAGTGACAGATTGTTAATAGAGAAGTGATTTAATATACTATGATATATCATCATGAAATATTATGCAGTCAGTAGAAATGATTTAAGTCTATTAAAGTTTATCCACGAGGTATCATTAATTTTAAACATGTGTGATGCAGAGAGAAATGAAGTCCTATTTGTGTAAATGAGAGAAAAGGCAGTAAACACGCGTGTGTGCCTGTCTGTATAAGTATGTAAAAGCATATAGATGTGCAGATGGATACATTGTTACTGATGGGTATAGATGCTTGTGTAGGAGCAGAGAGGAGTGAACTCACACATACACATCAAATCTTTTTTTTCTTTTTCTTTTTCTTTTCTTTCCTTTTTTTTCTTTTGGTGTTAGACATCAAAATCTGGGGTAAGGCCCAGAAGGAGAGTGCTCAACTGAGAGGACTGCAAGCTTCATGCAATCTTCTAAAGAGAAGTAGACAGTGAAAATGAAAAGGTGAAATTCCAAATACCTAAAAGGTCACGTTTATTTAAAACTATAAAGGTTGTCAAATGTATGTTTTCTCACAACTAAAGTAGTGCGTAGGGTAATCAGGGACTCTGTGAAATCTATTGATTATTCAAAATCAAATTATTGCCTTTCCTGGGACCACACTAGACTACCAACAGTAGCAGACAAGTGTCTGATCTCTTGAACCATTTGGGGACTCTCAATCTATGGAAACAAACCTCTAATTTGCCCTGTGCACAACGAAGAACAAAGCTACGAGGAGCAGCAGCCTCACCGGCCGGCTCGGCCACTTAGAGCAGAACCCAGCGTAGCAGCTCACGGTCTTCTCTTTCTCCTAGACGAGGACGGGCTTGGCATAAGCATTATTGGCATGGGCGTTGGTGCTGATGCTGGCCTGGAGAAGCTGGGGATATTTGTCAAGACAGTGACTGATGGAGGTGCTGCTCAGCGGGATGGCAGGTGAGCTGGATACTGCTGAGGGTGAACTGAATCCTGGGACCTGGCAGCACATGTCTGTCAGAATGAAGGATCTTTCTTCTTTTGATTTAAAAAACTTGTTTTTTTCAGTGTTTCTCAGATGTGGGAGAATGTGAAAACACTTGAATTAGTTTCTTATTGATAGCAAAATATCTATGCAGTAAATGTGCATCTGTCTGTCTGTCTGTCCTTGTTTCTGTCCAGTCATGTACTTACTCAGTGTGAAGTAGGCCATGATTGAAGAACATGTCTTGGGAAAGTCAGCATATGACTTTACTTCAGAAATATTAAAGTGAATAATAATAATTCTGGTGCTTTTGAGAATGAAAGAGGTGGGAAGAGAACTTAAGAAGTCAATCCTACCCCAAGGGGATCTCTAGACATTTTCTCCTATGTAAGAACAAGTGCTAGAACTCTGCTTGGAATCTTAGAAGGGGAGCTCCTCCTGACAGAGGCTGCTGGCCCGCCTGGGCAGCCTGGGCTAACGTTAGCTCGCATCAGCTCAGCGGCCATGGAGGTTTACCATAGGATTTAGCAGAAAGGAAAGCAGCAAAGGGTTAACAGTAGGAGTGCACAGTGACCCAAGATTATCTATGCGTTACATGTTAAATGCTTTAGAGACATGTTGCTAAAGTGCTCTTTAGAAGCATCATTCAGTGTATGCTCCCCTGAACAGAACTCCTGCTGTACTTGATTCAGACTGAATATTGTCATATAATAAATGTTTAATAATGTGACTATCATGGTATTATTGCTTCTCAATATTTAACTTTTCTTGAGCATTCATTCCTAACAGTTCTTTTAACTTATTTGACTTATGTGCATGAATGTATGTCTGTTCACTGCATGCATGCACGCACTTACAGAAGCCAGAAGGCACTGTGTGTACTGGGAAGGGATGTGGGTGTTGGGAACTAAGCCAAGGTCATCTCCAAAAGTGAGTGCTCTCGGCTGCTGGAGCCTGTCTTCACCCCTTTTCTTTAGGCCTTTTAAACATGTTCCCTGATCACCTGCATTTATATTTCTTTGTTTTTTAAATTAAGTATTTGCTGTGCTTTTTAGTGTTGAATTCTTTCATTTGAAGTGTTCGTTCACCAGTGTTTCAGTGAGATTCTACAGAAAGAAGTGGCCCATACCAGCCATGTTCGCTATTTAACTGACAGATACCTCTTCCCTTCTTCTCCATTTTGGCAACAAAATCATTAAACACAACTAACAAAATTAATGTGGGATTCTAGTTAAAACATATTAAAGTCTGTATTTACGTGGATAACATTGTATCAAAACTACTGTTAAACATTCGGCCTCCTGTGTTGTTTGCTTCTTAGTCCTTTAGATTATTTTTTGATGACTGTCTAAGAAAGACTCTCAAACTCATGTTTCAACAATGGAATACATAGAACCTATTTGACAATCTGATTTCTGTCTCAAGTTCAGCATAAAAGACACTGAATTTTGTTTTCCCCTTTTCTCTGTTTCCTTTAATTAGACCAGAAACCATTATTTTATGCACTGACACTATTCTACGTTACCTTCATGTTAAACTCACCAGTCCTTTTTTATCTTCACTTATTTCATCCATATATCTCATTATATTGTGTATTTCTTTCTCTGGAGTGCCAGAGTCTTGGTTCTAAGTTCATGGCCTAGGCCCTATTCATAGGCCCAGTTTGGGACATATTCATTGGTATCTGATAGGCTCCTTTAAGCTCATTGTCCCCAGTTTTTTGTCCCAAGTGTCAAATCTGGTCACAATATTTAAGACTGCATCAAAAGCAAGCAGAAGCGGTTTGTCCTCTGAAATGGTATATGCGAGAGTATTCTTTCAGCTAGATTTATTTATTAAAAAAACCCTCAAAATAAAATAATTTTATTGTTGTTAGAATATGAGTTTAGTATACAAAAGTTATTTACTGTTAGTCACAGTATATCAACAATAAATAAAATTTGAAATTAATAGAAATAATAGTTATATTATCTTCCAAAATTAAGTTCATCTAACAAAATTTAGGTTCTGGGTAAAGCTATAAAACTCTGGTAAAGATAGCAAACAAAGGTCAATAAATGGAGTTATATTCATGCTCATGGGTAGTAAAAGGTAGTGTCAGGCTGTGAATTTTCTTTAGTTTTATCTGTGTATCCAATGAAATCCCAGCAGAAAGTCTCATAATTATTTTATGTCTGTGTTGACTCCTTCCCATTGTGATAAAACAACCGGACAGAAGGAACTTGGGGGAGCAAAGGTTTATCTGACTCACAGTTCCAGGGGAACGGAGTCCGTCCTAGAGGGAAGGAAGGCATGGAGCAAGCTGTCTGAGCGCAGTTCATCCTCACCAGGATGTGCGGCCAGGGTGTCAAGCCTCAAAGCCCACTCCTGTGGCCGACGTCCTCCGGCAGGGTTTCCAGGCAGTGCCAGCAGCTGGGGATTTACAGTCTGAGCGCAATAGTTCACATCCGAGCGTCACAGTGGATACTGAAGGATGGACTGCTATGATTTATATGGAAAGAAACAAGAAACACTTAGCCCGGGAGGATAAGGAGAAAGTTGGAAGGGGACAAGATCTGACTTCAGGATTTTCTTCTAAAGCTTCAAGGATCAAGAAATGCTGTATTAATGATAGATAGATAGATAGATAGATAGATAGATAGATAGATAAGTAAATAGATAATAGAAATAGATACATCAACAAGACAGAATAGAGGAGCCAGGACTAGACCCGAGGTTAGCATTGTGAATTGTTTTCAGTATAAAATCCAACTGGATCATATTCTTGTAAGTTTAGGGAATTTGTAATTTTTACTTAATACCATTCTTAGGAAGATATTTCATCATCACATAATGAAAGACATTTATGTTCAATCACACAACTTAAGAGAACAGAGAACTTTTGTTTGCAACCTTAGACACACATGGAGTCCTCAGAGGAAATGTGTGCTTCAAAGGCACACAGTGGCCATTTATGTAAACTCTGATCTCCTTTTAGGAGTGACAAAATGCTTGTGAAATCATTTAAACTCATAAATTCAGAAGGGAATTAAAATGGAGGGATGTGAGTTAAATTGTGCAGCTGTCCCTGAAGGCCTTGGTTTTCGGTAACCCCAGCAGAGCTTTCCTGGTAAGACAGTAAGAGCCTGCTCCTGCTCACTGCTGCTCTGGTGAGCATTTATGGCCCCCATGCATTGCCACCACCACTATCATCTTCATCATCATCATCATCATCTTTATCATCATCATCAATAAAGACTGGTTAGCTATGAAACTCCAAGATTATCATCATAGAAAAGATCTAAAAGCCCCATATATATAATTTCACCTATGATTGGAAGCATATATCAAATCAATTATTTACAGCTATGTTTGTAATAGTTAAATTTGAAAATGATGCATGTCCACCTACAAAAAGTAGACAAATATACTTTGATACATGCATAAACAATACTATGATATAGTTGTCAAAATGACTTAGCTAGAATTATAACTGTAGCAGCCAGAGACAGATCTCAGATTTAATATTGAGTGAATGAAACAAGTGGTAAGCCAAGTAGAACACTTCATAATTTTGAAACATACATTTATAGTATGTGTATTCATTGACACCCATCATTAAACACAAGAAATAGCATGTGGCCATGTCTGTTGAAGAAGTAAAGCCCATAAGATTGTAACACCACACCCAAGGGGCTTCCCTTTTCTGTAAAGAATTATTTTAGGAAAAAGCCTGACTCAAATATTGCCCAGTGCTCGGGTTTGATAAACTGGGAATTGGGTGAGTGAATATGTTATCAGTTTCCTAGCTGTTTGTTCCATGCCCACAGTATTTTATTATGAGGACTAAAAGGTAGTATATATAAAATGTATGTGTACATTTTGAAATATTTAGACATTAATCAGTATTAATAAAATACACATCTTAGAGGCACACACTGAAACACACCTCTAAGTGTGTATATAAGCATACACATGCACAGGTGAGTACTACGTATTTAAAACACTGAGATAATAGATTCCTGACGTTTTCCTGAGAGAGAGCAGTGGCAGGGACTAGGTGTTAGGCAGAGAGCATCTCTCAACTGTATCTGCTACATTTAATTAGGTTCACAAAGTGCTAGCGATCTGCTGTGCACTACAATTACTCCTCCTTCTGAAGAATATGGAAAATGTGTGACAAACTGGAACTTTTCAGTATTACTTTTGTAGCTTTCAATGGAGTTTTTGTTTTTTAAAATGTCTGAATGTGCACATGTGGCTGTCTATGCATGTAGATACTAAGAGATCCACTTCAAGTTTTGTTCCTTGGGTGCTGTCTATTTTTTCTTGAGATATGGTTTTTCTTGGGCCTTTAATAGTTTCCAGGTGTTAAGTTCAGGCCCCCATACTTAGATGGTAAGCCCTCTACTTACTGAGATATCTCTGTAGTCTTTGTAAGTAGTTTTGACTATTAATATCTCCACTAATATTTGACTATGATCTGGAGTATATTGTTTATAAGGTTGGAATCAGTAAGAATGTCTTAAAAGCAAGTGTTGGGCTGTTACTTCCTTGGCAAGGGCGGTGCATTCGCAGGGACAGTCACTGTGGATGCTGGTACTTCCTTGGAAAGGGCGGTGCATTTGCAGGGACAGTCACTGTTGATGCTGGCTTCTCTCTTTCTCCAGGATCCAAGTCAATGACCAGATTGTGGAAGTGGATGGAATCAGTCTGGTGGGGGTCACACAGAATTTTGCTGCAACCGTTCTGCGGAATACCAAGGGCAATGTCAGGTAAGTCTGAGGCTTTCTAATGAGCAGCTCTGGAACGCTGCGCTTTCATGGATGCTAATTTCCCTATAAATATTTATAATTACAGTGGAAGTTTTGTCTGAATACTAAAACAGTGTGAACACCTCTGTTGCTAAGCTGTATGGTGTACCTTACTGTTAACACAGTAGGAATTGCCACAGAGATGGACTTCCTCGTCACCACATCAGTAAATATTAATTTCCTTCTCAATTTCTCTTAACAAAACCACCTTTGGAACAATAGGAATTGAAATGGTTGTTCACGCACCAGCGGCAAGCATTATTAGACAAGTAGGCTGAGTGATTTCAGGCAGTGTGTTGTAAAATTCTGTGTATTGTTTTTAAAAAGAGTCAGCCAGGATCTCTCTTTGATGAATTGTACTTTTTATCTTTAATAGGACAGAGGCTGCAGACCTTGAAATTTCTATTTAGTGCTCTGGTTGGGACAATTATGACTCCTAAATAAGAAAGTCATTTTGAGACAACTCTGGTTAAACTTTCAAATCAGTTTTAATTGAATAGTTTAGTTTTTTTTTTTTTGATTATTTGATTCAGTTTACTTTTTTCGAAAGCTTTGTAAATGTCTTACACTTTGCCAAAATCTCATGATGAACACCTGGAGACTTTATTTAGTGAGTGTAACTGTGAAAACAGCACAGAGCTCTCCTCATCAAAATGAAGCTGCCTTCTGAGTGACGTCACTGAAAGGAAGGCGGTAGTGTCCTCCTGAGGCACTTGATGTGGTGCAGATACGAGGCCCAGCTTCAGCTGGAAAGCAGCCCTCGGTGATGACGCTGCCTCGAGGGACACACCCCAAAGAAACACAGAGGCAGGGTCTGGTCCCTTCCGTCCTCGCAGTGCTCAGAAAGGCAGGTAAACTGATGTCAGGAGGTCTGGAGAGCTCCTGTGAGGTTGTACCAGGGGGATGCTCTGTGGGCTCCTCCACAGCGACAGCGACAGCATGAGGGAGGGAGGGAGGGAGGGAGGGAGGGAGGGAGGGAGGGAGGGAGGGCTGCTCTCTCGGTCCCCGTGGCATCCATGCATACAGCACTGCCCAGCTTGGCGTGAGACTTGCTTAGGGAGCTTCTCATGAAACATCAGACAAACTAGTCAGTGTGCTAGGTGACTTTTTAAAATGGATTTTTACTTTTTAACATTGACATATAATATGGGAAAATGTGTATAGGTACGCTTTGGGGACTCCTGGTGCTCAAGGTCTGCCTAGTAAGGAAGGGAGTCCCCATCCTGACTGCCTTCTGATCAATATATAGAACTCTCAGCTCCTCCAGGACCATGTCTGCCTGCATAGTGCTATGCCGTTAAAGGACGGAACCTCAGAAACTGTAAGCCAGCCCCAGTTAAATAGGTTCCTTTATAAGAGTTGCCTTGGCCATGGTATCTCTTCACAGCAATAAGCCCTACTGAAGACAAAGTCAAAATGTCTTTCTTCATGGAAAATACAGTCTTACTAAGAAAAATCCTTACATATCTTCTGAAAACTCATAGAAATAGTGATCCAGTTTAGCAAGATTGCAAAAGACAAGGCCAGTGTTTATGATTCAATTATATTCAACATTCTACAATTTAAAAAATATCACAAACTACTTGGAAATAAAACAAAAATGGGTTAAGACCTTGGATCTGAGAAAGTAACAATTAAATAAAGACACACATGTTCTATGTTTACGGATCAGATGAGCTCATATTTTCAAGATGCTTTTTCATATTGTCAAGATGGTTTTCAGAAAAACCAGAGCACACTCCAAAACAAATCCCAGTGTGCTCTGGTTTTTCTGGGAACACTGGGAGGCCGATATAAAGTTTACATGCAAATGCAGAGGAAAGACAACAGAGGTCAAGAACTCGTCACTCACTTTCAACATTTACTATATAACAGCCGTGGAAGTGTTGTATTGGTAGAATTATAAGCACACTATGGAGCAGACTGCAAAGTCTGAAGATCACCCCACAAATGTAGAATCAACTAATTTGCAACAGTGTAGTCAAGTAATTCAATATTTGTAAAGAACAGTCTTTTTAACAAATGGTATTGAAATCACTTGCTGTTTGGAAAGAAAGGAAACAGCCTTATGACACATTATTCCTGGAAATTAAATTCAGCTTTTAAGAAACAATTTAAAATTTAAGACAAAAATAGGAAAAATTCAATTATATTTAACTTTAAGAAGTAATTTGAAATGTAAGAAAAAATAAGAAAAATTTAATCATAAAGTGGCAACAATTCTTAAGAATTGATTGAAAGACATAGTTTATTTTTGATGGCATTCAGCAGTTTATTCATTGAAAGCTACTCAGTATTCTATCATCAGTTGTGTGTTTATTATTGTGTTGACAAATAGTTTCTGGGAAGCTGTGACAACTTTATCACATTGTAAGTCTGAATTCATTTCTTTCCCATGGTATTGTGGATGGTCATCTGTTGAAACAGACACTGACAGCTGTTTGAAAATATCATAGGCATAATTTAAAAAGCTGAGTTGGGAAAGCATAAACTGGGAGAGGATAATAGATAAACACATAAGTGCATATGTACACATTTTATGTGTATGCATGTCTGTAGGATACTAAACAATAGCATGTACCAGAACCTATTGAGTCATGTCAGCTCAATCATAGAAATAGAGAACTCACATTTAGAAATGAACAAACTTTTTGAAAAGGTTATTTCATGAAAGAAAAAATAGGAATGGTAAACTGCGAAAGGATGGACCCTGTCCTGCGAGCAGTGACATCAGCAGCACCGACCAGAGTGGCTGGCTCTGCAGGAGGTGCCTGCACTGGGGCCGGGTGAGGATGTGCAGCAAAGGTGATTCTCATGCTCTGTGAGCCACTATGAAATGGTGCCCAGTTCCTCATAAGACAACTTGGCAACTGTTTGAAAAGTTGCACACGCATTTGCCTTCTGGCTCAACTCCACTATTAATAACTTATTAAAGGAGAGGGAAGCACGTCTATAAAGACTCACATACAAACACTTATAGTAACTCATGCATATTATCCAAAATCCATCCTGATTTTAGGATTATCAGTAGAAGGACATGTCTGCCAAGTGCATGTTGTGCACAGTAAAGCATTATCTCAATACACTGCACTTCCATTTAATTGAAACTTCAGGAGACTCGTGTGGAACCAGCGTGATGAAGCTTTCTGGATAGCAGTATGAGGAAATGTCTTGGGTTGGATGATGGTCCTCATATTTTCATTAATGTGGTGATCACTGGCCCTATGTGTTTGTCATTTTTATTGAACCAACCATTTTAAATAAATATATCTTCCTCTATATGAATTATATCTGACCGAACATATGTAGGCTCCTACTTACATTTGAGTGCCAACAGTAAATGAAATAATGAACACCTGAGCTTACATCTAAGCTGAGTCTTCTTTGAAACCATGTGAAAGCATTTGGAAGAGGTAACTAGGAACGAAAGTTTTGATTTTCAGTGTCCTGATCCAGAAAATGTTCATGTGTGTTATTTAAGATTGTCTAAAACAACATCCTATAATCGAGGGATGTTTATCAATTAAGTGTAGAAAAGACTAAGTGTGACATTTCAAATAATGATCCTCATATTCAGAAACCACATATACATCAGACGTATTATTTTCATTTTTAGTAAAATAGAATCATATAGTAATATGAAAGTAATGTTAAATAAACCACAGTCTACTTACAAGGGCAGATCATAGACAACATGGTTTACAGAAAGTTAGTGTTTTTCCAGTTTCTCTTTTAACTCAGTGTCTTATAAGATTAATATCAATTCTTCAATCACCCTCTTTTTAATGCACCCACTACACACACACACACACACACACAGAGAGAGAGAGAGAGAGAGAGAGAGAGAGCACAAAATTCTTCTATTTCTCCTGCTTTGTAATATATCAAAAGTCAGTGTTCCTCCATTAGCTTCCCAATGTAGGGTCTACTGCAAAACGTTTCACAGGGAGTTTGGTGGGGTTTTTTGCTTGTTTGTTTGTTTTTTGCTGTTGTTTTGGTTTTTTGTGTTTGTTCCTTTGCCTTTTTTCTTGTTTTTGTTTTGAGGTGGTTTTTTTGCAGTATTATGGGACATTTTTCTAGAAATGATTTAGGTCATCAGGTACAGGAAACAATGTTCTGGCTTCCTTTTCTTAAGTCATCAATTGTGTGCAGCATTGTGGACTAGATTACATCTGTCCTGACTTTCCTGAGGTGTTATTCTTCATGGACTGTTCTTACTGCCACCCATCTTCTACTTTGTTAGCTGTGTGTGCAAATTCACTTCCCTGGCTGAATAATCCTATCATCCCTTAGCTGTCCCAAGTACATGGGTCATAGTATCTCTTAGTCTTTTTGCCTGCTGCAAACTTGAGTGTGTCCATGTTCACCAGCTGTTGCGACTGTACTGTATCAGTTTCTGTTAACCTTCCCGCAGATTCGTTATTGGACGAGAAAAACCAGGACAAGTGAGTGAGGTTGCCCAGTTGATCAGCCAGACCTTGGAACAAGAGCGGCGCCAGAGGGAGATGCTGGAGCGTCACTATGCCCAGTATGATGCCGATGACGATGAGGTAGGACCTCTTCCTATTCCTGCACTTCTCATGGGCTGCTCCCATGTCACAGGTGCTTTGCCAATCCCTAGGGAAGGTGTGGTCTATACCATGCTGCAATTCAACCTCGTAGGAAAAAAGTGCCACTTGGACCTGATATTCTCATCATGCATTTGTTCATGAACACTGAAGAAGCAAATCAGTTTTAACTTTTAACACACTATTGAAAAGAAATTCCTAGAAACAAGCATTGAAAGAACCCATATAAATAATGGCTGTATTGTTGAATTAGATGGTTTTTCTTTCTGCTTTATATTTTTTAAATCATTTCCAAATGTTCTAAAGTAGTATGTAATACTTTTTTTTTTTTTTGGAAAATCAGTGAAACATTTAAATGAAAACATACACACATACACAAACAGAAAAGCAGTGAAGATGTCTGAGGCTTTCCAGAGGTTTCCCCCTCACCCCAGGAAGAGAAAGTTTTTTGGATGTGCTCACAGTGATCTGGGCTAACATAGCGCAGAGCAAAGTGTTTCCACCGGTGCGTGTCCCATGGCGCAGGTACACACTGGAGTGATCTTACATCCGGAGCTCTGTAGAAGATCAAGTGAATGAGTGAGTCGACACTAACCCCCAAGGGAACGTGGCTCTCTGGAATCCTTCTGGGCTGTAATGAGACACAGATACTGGGCTATGTCTAATGTCAGTGCCAAGACGTGCACACTGATACGCTGGGAGAGCCAAGGGCACACGGATACGCTGTGACAGCATACACATTCGAGTGCACACGGATACACTGGGACAGCATACTTTATTGCAAACACATTCAAAACATGCATACGTTTCATAGGGCATGTCAAAAGATTCATCAACAATTTAACTGCAGTATTTCATACTTCATAAACATGTTAATGCTCAGATAAAATAAATATTCTTTATGTCAGCTGGCATGAGCACAGTAAGATTTCATACCTTCAACCTCTGCTCATCCGAATGTATTATTTATATAGGCTCTATTTTTGCTTTCATCTAGGACACAGAAAAAGATCAATGAGGGGGACATTCAGGTCTTTCCAGTGTGTATTGAATTTAGCATGTTTTGAGCCAAATATATATTAAGTTTTCCTTTGTTTGTGGCATAATGAGGATCACTCTCCATTTGTTACAGTAGATGATTGCAGGTGGCAAATGGATTAACATTTTGTTTTGTTCTGTTTGTGTTTGCATCTTGAGATGGGTTCTCCCTCTGTTCACATGAGCCCAAGTTGCCTTTGAACTCACAGCCACCCTTTGCCCTCGGCCTCCCTGCTTCTGTGATTACAAGTGTAGCCACCATACTTGGCGTCAGTTACTTTAGATCAAAGAGTAATATATTAGAATGATTGCCCGTGGAGGAAATAGTCTTTTACAATTGTTTCCTCTGTTTCAGTTTGCACTCGTGGAGTACATTTGGCAAGAATTTTCTTATTGTAGTGGAATACTAAATCTAAAAATATATTATCTAAGATTGTGAAACTAAAGATCTCAGAGACTTGGCTTGGTTCTCCCTTCCCAGCTCTAGTGTTGGATGGTCGACTGGAGGCACCTGGGCTGCACGCCCTCTGTCGGACTATAGAGCATTTTCTAAGCTTTACTTGTTTGCCTCTGTAATGACAGAAAGGTTTTGTGTCTAGGGACTATGGACATATCCAGTGGTGAGAAGAAAGAGGCCCACCTAAGGCTGCTTTCCACTGTGTCCTTGGATGTAAAGCACAGACATTGGGCTCCATCTCAGAACTCCTTCTAGTGCCTAGTATCTCACACTTAGATAAATCATCCAGCCCAGAGCTAGGTGTGGAAGCACACAGACACAGACGGCCCTGGGAAAGCACTGGTAGGACACCTGAGGATCCTGAGTTCAAGGTCAGCCTGATGTGAAAGTAGTTTTGTTCTGTTTTCCCTTTGTTTAGTTAAAGAGAGGTTTACAAGAGAGTTGGCACTAAGAGAATCCAGTCATTTTAAACCTCCTCAAGTAAAAGTTTTATATCTCATAATCATGTTGAATCTAGGTACTTAGAGGAAATGACTGGTCACGTTTAGCTCCCTAAAGGTTCAACTGAAGCTTCTAGACTCTCTCTCTCTCTCTCTCTCTCTCTCTCTCTCTCTCTCTGTGTGTGTGTGTGTGTGTGTGTGTGTGTATGTGTGTGTGTCTCTGTCTCTCACTTTCGTGTATGTGTGTCTCTGTCTCTCTGTCTCTCTCTTTCGTGTGTGTGTGTGTGTGTGTGTGTGTGTCTGTCTGTCTGTCTCTTTCTGTCTCTCTTGTGTGTGTGTGTGTGTGTGTGTGTGTATGTGTGTGTCAGAGACAGGGAAAGAGGGAAGAGGAAAAGAGGGAGGGGGAACTGATTTTCCTCTAATTTTGTAGTTTGAATGTATGAGCCTGATGAACATTTATACTTAGGGTCGTAATCTCACACAAAGTTTCTCCTTGTCATATGGGCTTTATTTAGGTGTTTGTTCACAAAATCAGAGTTCATTGCCCCTTGAGCAGATTTTTTAGGGGAAAATGATTATGTAAAAACTAAGGATCATACACTCGTCTAGGAGTCGATCCCTCTAAACCTTTAAAGCACTGGAGATATATGTTTTCCCCCTACCAATTTAGTAGCCAAGATTTTTTCCTAGCTGTCCAGCTAGTGGTTAGCAGAGTTCAGTTTGGTGCTCTCTCCCTGGCCCCCAGGCCTGAGCGCCACAGCACAGTGCCCCAGGCGGCGTCTGAGTGGGGCACACAGGCCACCCTCCCCTCACGGCTTTGCCTCTATTCAGACACACAGAAGAACTGCTCAACAAAAGATGTTAAGAGGATTCTTGTTTTGAGTGATGGCATTTCTTGTACTTCTTCAGGTCTGTGAGCCTTTGTTTTGTATTTCTCATAATAGGGGCATTGAATACATGGACATTTGCTTTACTGTAGGCAGCAATGCGAAAGTATCATCTACATAGAGTCTAAAGGGAAGATTAATTGATACAGAAATGTTTTATAAAAAGGATAACGTTGATTGTTCTCTTCCTTTTACGGCTTGTAACAGTCGCAGTCTGAAGCCTTTTGTGTTACTGCAAGTAGCGCTGACTTCCTTGAAGTCAGGCGGTCTTTGTGCTCGTCCTCCGGCCTTCTCCTGTCTTCAGTGTCCACAGCACTGCCCCACTGCAGGCACAGGCAAAGCAGCCATTAATTCTCTGTTCACAGGAGAGAAGAGAACTGTACAAACAATGAAAACTCACTCTACGGTTACAACTTCTAGGGTTGTCACTTCATCCAGATTTTTAATTAACGCTATCAAATATTAAGTTGGAGGATTGGAGTGTTATCTCTGTTTTCTGTTTACCCTCTTTCTCTGTTAATGAAAAGTAAAATAACCAATATCTGAAAGAAATGAGAAGGACCAATACTGGATATCCAATGGATAGATGGGCCTTGAATAATTGATTTAATTTCCTATATAATTGGGCAGTTTGTAGATTTGCGTATCTTTGTTAGGACAGGCCCCGAACATGTACAATCAGTTGCTTGACTTTCTACTTCCCTTGTAATTCATGGAATCATCTTGTGATTTCAAATTTAGAATCATTTCATTTGCTAACATCTCCTGTGACCTTCCCTTGACACAGCCAGGAAAGCCTCTGATTACCTACAGAGCTACCAAGTGCAGCGAGTGCCTTCCAACTGAGCCCCGAGACGAGCACTGCCCACAGAATGGCGCAGCACTTCTGGTTTTGATCAAATTATCCAGGCTTCATTTTAACTTGGAGCACATCACGTTGACAGGTTGCTTGAATTGGCTGTACAGGAAACATCTGGATGTGAGAAATATTTCCTGCAGTTGTTAAAGGACACTAGCCCTTTGTGAAGGGAGAGATTGTCGCGTATTACTTACGCCTCTGTTCATCTGCTGTAACGCTTTAGGAAATTATAAGTCATGCTCTAATAGAATTTGAAATGTATAGATAATCCTCAAACTATTTAAATTTCTGCTGCTTCTGCTTTTCTCCAAATATTTAAGCTAGAAGAGTTTCCAATAAGCAAACAACCAGGTCTGTTTGAATTTGCATTCCTGTCTCTGTGCACTCTCTGCTAGCCATTCAGATTTTTAAAAGCACAAGTAAAGTGGCCTGCCTGGAGACCAGAGGGTGGGGGATTGATTCCCAAAGAGCAGGAGGTGGAGAGCAGAGGCTCAAAGGTCCACATGCATGCACATCTGCATGAGGGAGACCATTTCTGGGTTTAAGAGAAAGAATGTGTTCATTGGGTCTGTCTGTCTGTCTTTTCTCTCTTCCCTTCCCCTCCCTTCCCTTCCCTTCCCCTCCCTTCCCTTCCCTTCCTCTTCTAGTCTTTCCTCTCCTCTCCTCTCCTTTCTTTTTCTTCCTTCTTTGTTTCTTTCTTCAATAATTTGAAATGTATCCATGGAGGGAGGATTCAGTAAGCCCCTCACTCAACACCATACAATGAAGCTCTGGGTAAATTGTAAATGTTTCAAGTAAAATGAAACAACATTTACTCTCCCATTGCAGTCTGTAGCTGTCAGTGTTCAGCTGGTGTGGGAAGGTGATACAGTTCTGTTATGTATTTTTTTGCAGTAGTTTGTGCTTTGAGCTATCTTTCTACCTAAGAACATTATGAAGTGTGAAGACCGTATGGTCAGGCTAGAAACAGTATTAACTGCAACTGCATCTTTTTGCTTTAGAAAATAGATATGGTCACTCTGAAGTTAAAAGGAGTCGATTTACAAGTACCTTAATTTTATATGATTATTTTACTTCCTTAAAGATCCTTTAATAATAGAGGATTTATTACATTGAAAAGCCTTTTATCACATTTTTTTTTCTCAAGACAGGGTTTCTCTGTGTAGCTCTGGCTGTCCTAGAACTCACTCTGTAGACCAGGCTGGCCTCAAACTCAGTAATCCGCCTGCCTCTGCCTCTCAAGTGCAATTCTGCCTTTTACCACAAGTGACATTTCAACCTCTCTTTATGCAACAGATTATAACATGGTTAATCATTACTTCAGATGGCTCTCCCTTAAGATACAACATTTTTTAAAATTATTTGCTTTTGTTACTAGAAACTCATATCATTATAATCATATTGTGACACTTTGTCTCGTAGAATCTTTCAATGTATTGTATGCAATTTAAAGCAGCTACCCAAGGGAATATTTGTTTTTATTGCTCCTGTTAACATGTAACAGTTGGAAGGAAAGGTGTAATGAAAACTGTGATTGCGTAAGTATTAAAAGATGTTTACAAAAGTTTCTTTTTTGTGTGGAAAATACAGGGCTAACACTAAGTTTTACTTAGGCTGCTTGCTGTTCCTGGTTAGAAACAGCTTGGCCCCTGTGAGCAAAGGTTGACAATGTTTGTGGCTAGTTTCTTTATCACTGTGACTATAGCAGTGCAGAGAGATGTCACCCTGGGTCTGTGATCCAGGGAACTGAGTGCCGAGGCACAGCAGTCTCTCCTTTGTACTGGACAGTGTGTGGTCCAGCCAGCACTTGAACCTCTGTGTTTTTCTCTCCTGCTGTCTTGGGGTTGGGAGGAAGCCCTTTTTAATTGTTTCTGTCAACATTTTAGAACACTGTGGCTGAATTGCAAGGAATGTCTGGCAACTGCAATAACAATAACAACCGTTTCCTTAAGGTTTGTTTTTTGGCAGAAAATTCTGCTTATCTCTGCCCTCTTGCTCGGTGTGTGAAATTAAATATTCTACACGTCTTATTAACTTCCTATTCCCTGAAAAGCATTTCTGGAGCTGTGTGTTTTGTATATTAAATAATAATCTGAAAATGGTGGTTTGAAAACTATAACATGCATTTTATACACAGGTCTGTAAGTTGGACTCACTTCCTAGTATTTAACCATGGGCATATTTAACCTCTAACTCTAAATGTTCTATCACTCAAATTAAAGGGAAAATCTTCAGAAAGAAATTCAGCATTAGGGCTGGGTAATATTTACAAAATATAGTATAAATAGCCATTTAGTTTCTGCTTAAATATTGTTGATTTTTAAGAAAAGAATTTTTTGATGCTTTGGTCTTAAATTTTCCTTATGAACACAGAGTAGAGAGTCCAAAATAGACACTTTACCTTTAAATACTCATAACATAGCTGAGCTTTCATGAGTCATGTATGGTTAAGGGACCCAGCGTGTTGATCTGCAAGGAGCCCGACTTTTAAGCTAAGTCTTAACCATGGTCCAGAGGCTGCGTTTTTGTAGGATTTTAAATGTCTTAAACTATATTGTTTTGTTTATAAAACTCAAATACTTAATGATTTCCATCATTGAAGCATAGAATCATGAGGTTACTTACAACGTGCTCTGAAGACTGGATCCATTCCAGAACATCATCCTATACTTCATTCTGAGTTTCAGGGTGTAACACCACCAATCACAGGTAGCGAGAAGTCAGAGCCAACGATAATAGAGTCAGGACAGGAGTCTTTGCCTTGGAATGGTCATCTTTTTGTACCTCATTTTGTTTGTGTGGTTTGTAAAAAATACAATGAAATCGTTTAAATTATATTCTTACTATTCCTTTCTTTCTGGCTTCCATAGTATAATATTACTCATTTCTTAGCTAGATCCAAAATCAACAGAAAGCCTGACTTTGTCCAAACCTTTTAGGCCATTATGTTTCTCCGAAAGGATAGACTGTCTGCCGAGCAGCCCGTTTAAGTGAAACAGTTTATCACTTTGAAACCCATAGAGCATGAGGTGCTAAAGAGGCAGCATGTGGATGAGTATAAATGATGTTTTCCAACTTTGGAAATATTTCATTTATTTTTTCAATTGAATACAATGTTTCCCAGGAAGCCAGTTTGCCTCTTAGTGAGCAACCTGTGTGCTGTGGTTGGTTTTTCCTCTTGTTATTGAATTGCTCATTTTCTCAGTGTTTAGGTTTTTTAGATCTTTGTATATTCTAGACATTAATCCTCTGTCAGATAAATAGCAAAGATATGCTTTTCTCCTATTCTGTAGATGCCTCTTCAGTCAGTCAATGGTTTACTTTGTGGTACAGAAAATTTTAATTTCATGAAGTCCCACTTGCTGGTGATTGGTGGTTAGTCCTTCAGAGACCCATGTCCTGATGTGTGCATCTTCCTCTTTCAGATTGAATTTTGAGACCTTTGATTGATTTACCATTGAAATTTTTTCTTTCAGGTTGAGGGACAAAGGTAACGTTTCCCTCTTCTACAGATGCCCAGTCTTCCCTGCACCATTTGTTGAAGATTCTGTCTTTTCTCCAGCATGTATTTTTAGCATCCTTGTCAAGAGTCAAGGCTCTAGGGCCATTGGCATGTGTCTGGATGTTCTGTTCTGCCCCATTGATTGTGTCTGTTTCTGTGTTCATACCATGATGTTCTTTTCATTCCAGTGGCTCTATAGTATAGCTGAAAATTAGGAATGCTGATACCTCTGGCAGGCTTTTTATTGTTCAGAATGGTTTGGGCTATCTAGGACCCTTTGTGCTTCCATATACATTTTTTTTCAATTTCTGTGAGGAATTGCATTGGAATTTTGATGGCAGTGACTTTGAATCCACACAGATTGCTTTGGTAAGATAGCCATTTTGCCATATTAATCCTATAAATCCATGAACACAGGAGTTCTTCCTGTCTTCTAGTGTCTTCTTCAATTTCTTCAGTATTTTACAGTTTTACTCCAAGCTAATGGTTTCTTTCATTCTTTTTGAGGCTACTGTGAATGTTTGTTTCCTTTATTCCTTTTTAGTATGTTTGTTTTGGGTGTATAAGAAGATTACTACTGATTTTGGTATATTAACTTTGTAACCTGCCGCTTTGGGCTCTAGGGATTCCTGGTGGAATCTCTATTCCATGGTGTGTAGAAAGAATCACATTGCCTGCAAACAGGGATGCTTAGACTTCTTCTGTTCCTATGTCTTGTCTACCTTCTCTATATGGGTGCTGGATTAAATGAGAGCGGTGAAAGCGAACGGCCTGGTCCTGTTCCTAACGTCTGTGAGACCGCTCCAAGTGTCTTGTCTCTGTTTGTCATGAAGGTGGTTCTGCTGGCTTTACAGCCTTTATTATGGCTTCCCTCCATCTCTAGCCTAATGTGAGCTAGCTGAGGAGCTGCTGCTGGCAGTTGACTGTTTCTGGGGAAGGAAAGGGCTTTTTTTTTTTCAGAAGTGTGTTCCCTGGTAAGGTGCCCATTTTTCTGATAGCAACTACAATTGCACTCAGTGAGGTATTTTTTTAAAAAGAAGACATGAAGTTTGGAGGGAACATGTGGATGCTGGTTCTGGAGAAGTTGTAGGGAGATTGCATAAAATATATGAACTCAAAAATACATTTAACATGAATTATTATCATCATCATCATTAGTATTTTGTTTTTTTCAAGACCCTTTTCTCTATGTAGCTTTGGCTCTCCTCGAATTCTCTCTATAAACCTGTCTAGCCTTGAACTCAGATCTACCTGCTTCTGCCCCCCAAGTGCTGGGATTTAAGGCATGCACCATCACCACCTGGCCATATAACTTTCTATTTTTTTAATGAAAAAAGGGAGAGTAGAGTTGTTTGTAGTTTAAAATGTAATGGAGGGGGGGAAGTGCATAGAATGCAGGAGGAGCGTCAGGATCATACGCAGCAAGCCTGGAGAGGGGACTCGGGACGGCTGCACGCCAGCCCGTCATAACCCCCTTGGTTCCTATGCACTTCTGCGAGCGTTCGCCCTCTGCCACAGCTTAAAACAACTTCTTGCTTTAACTAGACTTGCAAGTGAAACACCATAATCAAAATAACCCAAATAATGTCAAGATCTGTACTGCATGGATGGCCTTGTAGTCCTTAGAAATCTGTTAACTTAGAAATATCCTTCATTTACAGAAATGAATTTTTGTGAGCAATAACGAATGTTTGGTCATCTGAGCAAGGACTCGTGTACAGAGCTCTGAATGGCGGCGGCGTGGCTGCCTGCTTAGCTGCTCCAGTCCCTTTGGAACTCATATGCATGTTGCCACACTGAGGTCTCATGTTCCTGATTCTGAAGGGATTTACATGACTATCTTACACAGATAAAGTTAACATAAAAGATGGATAAGTAGATCTTAAACATGTAATTCAATAAATTTATTATAGCACCATTTTGGAATCACCTTCAATGAGGAACAACTTGAATATTATAAAAAAATATACCAATTCAGTATATGTAAGCTAACAGTTTGGTAAGAAAGCCTTGTCCCCAGCTGGCATCTCAGGACATTTCTGTTGCCCCGTGGTGGCTTGCGACTCCTCTCGGTGGGAAGCCCCGCTCAGCTCAGCCTGCTCACTCTGCGCATTAATTTGGGCAGTTCTAGTTTATCATCTGAGCAATAAATTCAGACGAAATAAATAATAATGCATCCAAAACACTTGCTCGTGATTTGTTCATCTTGCCATTACATTTATCTTCAATGCACAGTTATTCTGATTGGTAATGGTTTCAGTTATTGTAGACAAATGCTAGCCATACTCAAAATTAAATGGCTAATTGGACAACTTCAGAATACAGCTGGAGTGCCCTGGGCTATATACCTATAGATGGAAATAAATCTACCACCACATGAAAACCCCTGATACTGTAGCTTATAGCTTATTACTAAACAGCAAGGAAAAAACATTTTCTGTGAGACATTATCATCATAGTGGCTTAGCATGTAATGAGTTTCAGAAGAAATACAAGTCCATCATTTTTTGGTGTGTTCACTTCTATCAAAGCCTAAAGGTCAATGTTCCTAGGAATAGAGTTTACAGTCCCAAAGTATGGACCTCACTGGGAAGCAGAGTGCCCCTGTAACCAAGAGCTTCAGGGGAAGCAGAGAGGAAGGCAGGCAGAGGGTGAGGGAGACGTAAGGATGCAGGGAGAAAGAAGAAAGGAAAGAAAGATGTGATAGGTCATTACCAAGGACACTGAATCCCACTCACACTCTCTTTGCAGACCTGAGACTGTCATCACAAGGTCGACATCAGAAATGCAGTAAAACCTTGAGCTTGTGTAGCATATGTTCGTAATAGTTAAGGACTCGGTCAGAAAACCTAGTGGTGAGAAATGAAGCCAAAAAGTACATTACAATTAAGTGAAAGACACTTATATAGAATATCATCAGATTGCATCTGACGTCATAAATCAAATGCTGCACATCCCAGTTGGGTGTCATCAGGAATGCGCTGTATTTGACATGTAGTTTAACATGTCAAAATTGACCAGTTTTTAATTCTTGACAGTGTGAGAAAGCAAGAAGAGAAATAATTTGAAAAAGAAGAAATAAAACTATTACAGTTCCCACATGATGATACTATTTAGAAAACTTGAGATGTACCTTATTCAAAATAATGCAAGGTTTTAGCAAGTTTACTGAATACACACTATTAAAATATAACATGTATTTGAATATCTACAAATAGGGAAGAAACTCTTTAAGTTTTTCTATATCACATCAGTAGAGATCAAAAATAGAAGATGCACAAAGGGACAATTTTTAATGAAACATGATAAACCAAGTGTGTGTAAGGCAAAGAAATTTCATCCATAAATTGAAGATTCAGTGGCTGCATTGAGTCTCTCTCCTCCTGTTGATTTGCACATCCAGGCCAGTTCTTATGAAAATCCACAGCAATTTTCAATGACTTTGGTAAGCAGTTGCTAAAATATATGTGAAAGAATAATACAATAAGACAACCCTTACAAACGATTGCTAATAAAACCCTTTATTAGGTTGCTGAAACTTAGAGAGCAGAGCAGATGAGTGGTCCAGATAGTAAGGAACCTACATACCTAGGTATGGCATAGATACTGGAAAAGGATTGAAAACATGAAAACGGATACAAACATCAGTACACGGGAGAGAAAAGTGGAAACCCCCTTCCATCTCAGTCTGTCTGGCCATTGGAGCTGGGTCGGCCAACCACATATAAACAGTAAGACTACACCGAGGGAGGGAAACATGGGTGAGAGAGATGTGCTGGGGAAGCGCACCGACCAGCCTTTGGTTTTAAAAGAAAACGTTCTGTGAAGGAAAGAAATGAGAAAAGGACAGCATTGCTGTTAGGAACTTATATTTCTGGAAGGACTACCTGTAAGAAAGTCGAAGCATAAGCCAAAAGTTAAAAGAAAGTATTGAAACTAAGTAACTGAGTCAATCACAAAAGACCACCCTCGGGTCCCTGACAGGGTGGCAGAGAATAGCCAACTGTATTGCAGACTGCCAGGAAATGAAGTTGAAAACCAAAGTCAATACCATCTGAGACCTGTGGAACTGATTTAAGTTGAGTACTTTGAGTTCAAGGAAGATGTGAAGTTAGAGGAACTCAGTCTCTGTGCACAGGAGAATACACTAGCACGACAGCTTTCAAAAAACAATTTGTTACTGCCAACCAAAATATATCCAAAAATTCTGTCTCTTGTTAAACATCTTAATAAAATAAGAATGTCATGCACATAATCCATAACTCATATAGTCTCCTAGCAGGAAAAATGGAACGCATCTGACATCTCAGTTAACATGAGCATGAATAAAGACCCTGTGGAGCACTCATAGGTCTGCAGTCTGGGAGCATTGAATCAGCTGACTCAGGGAATCTGAACTTGCTGATTGGGCACAAATTAGCACAGCAAAATACAGTATAAGACCATTGTTATAAAGTCCTGCCAAAACAAGGATATGCTATTAGAACAAAAATGTAGTTAAAATTAAAAGCCAACAGTGGCAAGAATGATGAAATTCTGCACTGGGGTTAGTGACTGAAAAGCAGTCGGGAAAGCTCCCACTTTACTATGGTGCCTTGTCGTCTTGAATTAAATGTCACCTCAGTAGCTGGGGTTATGTCACTGTTCATTGTGCTGTGCATTTTATTTCACATATTGTCTGCTTGGTACTTTAGAAATGAAATCACCATAGGCAGTATCTTATCTTTCACAATTACGTGGCTATCAAATGAGTATAGCATAGTTCTTAGTATTTGAGGACTTAGAAAGAAAGCTTAAAACTGTGTCTCATTTTTTACATTATGAAAACCTTATGGTACTCCATTATTATTATTGTTGTTGTTGTTGTTGTTGTTAGGTTTATGTTAAGGACAAGTCTCATTCTGTAGCCCAGGCTTACCCACTATGAAAACCAGGATCACCCTGAACTAAGGGAAGTCTCCCTGCTAGACATTGCAAGTAGTAAGATTGTAGGTATGAATGACCATGCCCAGCAGTAATGGTAGTTGCTGAAATATACAAATATCCGTGGCCAGCCACAGATAAGATAGATGCAATAACTCAGGATGTATATTATATGGGGGCCTAGATCTGTGGGGGTTATGGAACGGTGTTGGAGGCAGTCACATCCTGAGTATATTTATTATATACTAATAAAGCTTCCAGGAACACTGAGGTAAAGACCTTTGCATCTTAGCCTAATAGGCACTTGGCGAAGAATTGCTTCTAGAAAGTACATGGGATTCATGTGAGGACAGGAATGGAATTCCCTCTAGGAGAACAGAGTGAGGTTCTCTTTGTCATGTATGTCTGTATATTATGTATGTAAATTACATTGATGGCACTGGGGATTCATCCTTGGTGCTGGTGTGATCTTTTTATAATTGATATATATGTTTCTCCTATATGTTTCATAATTATATAAATCAGCTTTAACACAAACTATAACCAAACACATATTTTCTGAGGTTTGATTCATTTTGTGTCACAGAACTATTAAAGCAAGAGTAACATGTGCCCCTCTTGTAACCAGCTGTCCGGTTCTGCAGATTAAAATTTCAAGACAACACAAATACCTCAGTTCTTCCCACAGTTGCACTGGCATCAAAATAAGCACCTCATTGTTTCCTGGGCAAGGAAAATGAAACCCAAGAAAGACTGCCAGTTTGAAATTGTAGAGTGACATTTGAATTATAGACATCCGCTTTGGCTGTTGACCACTTGCTGCAAGATCTCAGTGGGAAAGCAGAGATCATGGGTTGCCTTTTGGTCTCAGAGATATTTATCAGAAACATAAAGACAAGTGGCATTCATCTTGTTGCCAATAGGAAACTGAAATGAAAATGAAATAAGATAGAGTCATGGAGCATGTATTTTTGTCTCCCAAGATGCTTGCTATTTTGCTGTACAAAGTATATAAACATTGTAGAAAATTTACATTGTTTTCAAGGCAACCTGTGAAAAGTCCAGTGGCCATAGTATAAGAGTCTTTTCAGTGAGGACGTTGAGGGTACAAGTGTGAGTTTTTGGCTTCTTCTCTAACGTTTTTTACATGTATGTTTTGTTTTCTGTCCTAGAAGAAACTGTAGCAATACAAGTGGTATTGAAAAGGTAGTCTGTTTACTGTAGACCAGCGATATAGGAGGTGGCGATGGTTGACGCCCATGTGAAAGGAAGTAGAGAAGTGTTGAGAGGGCTTTCTACAATCACCTGAGCTTCTATGGCTTTTCTCATTAAGTTGAGCAATGTTGTTTTGATCCTGTTAAAATGAACTGAATTTCTCAAAAAACTTTTCCTCACTTTAAGTCTAAGCATCAGGAAGTGATTCTCTCGGTGATGCTCTCTCGCATTAGTGTGGCGTTTTTGTGGCTACCCTTTGTATTTTCTCTCCAATTGTTTGCCAGGGAATGTTCAAGAGAATCTTTCCCTCCAGAGAGAGCCAGGGGCAGCCACGCCGGCCTCAGTCGATTCAGACCTCATGTCCTGCTGTTCCCACCTGTACTAAAGCCATTCAGTCTCTTGTTGCCTCTCTCCAGGAAGTGAGGGCCTGAGCACCCAGCACTGAGGTGATTGCTGCTTCAGTCCTATGGACACACATCCTGCTTAGAAGATGGCTCAGACCCTTGGGTGAGGCTTGTGAGCGTGAGAGGTATTGCAGTCATTGTGGTTGACTACTAGGGAATCTTAAGTCTTCCATTCACAAGGCAGACGATAAGTCAGGGCATATAATGATCAGTAAGGAAAAGGAGCATGTTGCTATATTTTTCCAACCCAATTACCCGGTAAAAGAAATCTCAACTCAGTAACAGTACAAGCTATAAGCCTAGATTGGGCAGATCTCCCACTACACTACTCTATTCCCATCTATATTATTCCATGTAACTTGTGGTTTCTTCAGGCCATGAGCTTCTCTCTGCAGCCTCACTGTCGATCCCTCATAGCTCCTCCCCCTTCCTGCCCGCGATCCTTTTCTCCTCCCCCAAATTCTCAGCTCCTCCTCCTTCCTCCTGCCCAATCATTGGCTCAAGCCTTTATTTGAAAAGTTAAGGTGGGGAAAAGGTTCACAAGTCAACTCCTCATCTGCAGCCCCTGGAGGAATGGAATTAGCATCAAAACACAAGCCCAGGGCTATCCACAATAGGAGCATCACTGGATTACCTGTACGAAGTCCATTAGGTCAGCCATGTGACTTCAGATTTGTCTCTAGAATGGGATCTTTGTATGGATCTTAGCTGTTTGAAGGGAATGTCAGCCCTATTGGGGAGATTTCTCTAAGACAGACAAACTCCCATGGAAACCCCAAGATGGGTCTTTGGTTGTGTTTCTAGTGCTGAAGGTAACTCAGTAGAGAAGGAAGCATTCTCGGTCTCATCACCCCCTTTAAAACCCCTACACTCTATATTAAAGCAGATTTAAAGAGATATTATCACAGCAGTGGCATAACAGGTTCCTGAGTGTGGATCCATTATAGTTCCTACGTGGACAAAAGAATTAGGACTTCTGAGTCAAAGACATTGTTGGATAGGTAATGCCACTCTTCGTGGACTACCTTTGAAAGAATATTGGGTAGTCTGTGCAACCACACTCAAAACAAAATGTGCCTTGTGAGTTTCATGCAGTTGCCTTCTGCCTGCATAACTCTGAAAGCTCCTCTCCACCATCTTGGCCTCCGCTGATTTTACATGACTACTAGTGAGGTTGTCTGCCCTTCTATACGAACCCCTGTGTTTGCTAGGAAATGTTGAGGAGAGAGGTATTGAACCTTCCTCCTTCTGTGGATATTGGCTCAAAACTCACCATCTCACCTGCTCCCATAGTGGTAAGTATCACTTCAAGGGAGAACTTTTTTGTAAGTTTTGTTTCTTTAGGGAAAGATGTTAGCTCATCTCTCCAAAACGCTGCTACCCTTGTATACTTAGGGAAGAATTCCTGAAGGATCAGGTTCACTGCCCTGTGGGCAGTTATTCTCTCAGTGCAATCCCTTAACTTGATGTGATCACTGGTGCCTCCTTGGTCTTGGAAGGCTCTCACATCTGCCTCTCCACAGTCGGATGGGGGCGGGGAGCTGTGAGCAGTGAGGTCGCCACCTCATGACTGTGTCAAAGCCTCATGTATCCATTCACTGGTTGGACAATTCTGTAACTTAGAATTCTGTTCTCAGTGGTCTTCTCCAGTCTTGTTAGGCTTATGGGCCTCCCTTATTCTTTTTCTTGGTCACTTTGATCAGTGTACCCACAGGCGTGTCCTTATCATGGGATATTCTACCAGATTCCATAAACTATATAGATACACGAGGAAGAAGACTGCTGGGAACTGGCTTCTCCATAGAGCTCTTTTCCACGACACGAGCCCTTTGAGCAAAGGCATGGTTGGGCTTTGTTTCAAATTAGCTCTTCAGAAATATCATACAGCCTTGACGTGAATTCAGTTCGTGCCTTTTTTAGGGCAGTTTGCAGACTTGCTTATCTGAGGTTGTTTAAAATTGGGGTTTCCTAAGGCCAGAACCCTAATAATCTACCTCTACTTGAAATCTGTGTTCTTATTGCAGTTCCCTGAATTTGAACTTGGTTTTTCAGACATCTCTTAATTCTAACGTTAATGTTAAAATGTTCAAGGCTATCAACTTTTGTTTCATTCCTGTTTAATAGTACATTTGTCATATTTTCTATTTTACTATAAGGAGAGAAAACAATAAGGAGAGGCGGCCCCTTGGGCTTGGTTTGAAATCCCCTTTCTGAGATGGTCCTGTTCACTAGACATTCTTGACATCTCATGAAGAAACAGATACTGCTTCTGGACATTTGGCCATGTTAACAACCCAGCCTTCCATGTTTCCTCTAACAGTCTGTTTAGGGCAATTTGAACTAATCCATCCTTTAGAATCTCTCTAGTTTTTGCCCACTGCCCCCTTCCAGAGCCACATTCCCTGTTATTTTCTCTGATCTGTAATGGCAGCCTCCTTTCCTGTGTGAATCCCCTTCCTCCTAAAACATTACCAAGCACCCAAACATAGCAACTTAAAATAAGAAATGTTTCTGCAACACACTGTGAGCCAGCTCATCTGGCTCTTTCTCAGCCCACATCTGTCCCAAGGCCGTAAGTAAGGTGTCAGCCAGAGCTGTGGTCATCTAAGTGCTCAGCTGGGAGAGGGTCTGCCTCTAAACTCACTCGCAGCTGTCGACAGGATGCAGAGGAGCCATTTCCATGCTCCCTCATGTGACTGTTGGCAGACCCCTGCTTCCTGCTGGCTGCTGGCCAGACATCTCAGTGCCTTGTAATGTGGCCCCTTCCTGCTCTCAACATGGATTCCTGCTTCCCAGTGGCGAGGACTCACAGAGAGCAAGAGGACAAAAGAGGCACAAGTCACACTTCCTGTAACTAAGTTAGTTACTTCCCTTGTATTTAGCATTAGCTGAATTGCTAAGTCCAGTCCATATTGAAGAGGAAGGATCCCAGTAGAGCACAGGAAGCAGTGTCACTGGGGGTCATGTTACCACTGAGACCCCATGGCAGGAAGGAGTGGCTTTGGCTGTGAGTATGCCTTCTATCTCAGTACAGCCAAACTAAAGAAAACACTAAGATCCAATGCTATTTCATGAAATAGCAAAATTAATACAGAATATTGAAGAAAGGAAACATGAATTTGAGTGGTTGGAAGAGACTTTATTTGAAGACCTATAGTTAAAATTGTTATAATAATAATTTATCAGCAGTTCAATAGGTGAATGAACTGAGCTCTTGAAGGTTGGGAACCCAGGGCTATTTGGGTAATCTAGGCATTGATTTTAAACACTTCTCTATTCAAGGAATGGGTCATCAGTTAAGAACTTTTCCTGATTTTGCCGAGGTTCTAGGTTCAGTTCTCAGAACCCACATTGAGTACACCAAGGGAGAATCTTCTTTCTTGAACCTCCAAGGATATCAACAATCATGTGCATATGCCCCTGCACAAATGCACACTTACATATAATTTAAAATAGTAAAAATAGATCCTTTAAAAAATGTTTTCCTCCTTGGAGACTAGGTAGTAGAAATGATATGAAGACCAGCAGGCATTGTCAGAACTAGAGTTTGAGACACCGTAAACAGGTGAAACACATGGACACACCTCCGTGTGCTCAAGCACACAGATGCCATGCACAGACTCTCTGTCTCTGGTCTTGTGACACACTGGAAAGCTCGTACCTCTGCCAGTAAGGAGACTATTATCACGTATGGTTCCTTAACTTTGAGCATCCCCAACTGTGAGCTGAAACAACCCTCTCTCTAAAGTTAAACAAGCTCACAAACCACAGCAACACCTGATACATTTTAAGTGACGTAGTAAAGGGTGGAGTGATGACTCTGCCTCACAGGCCAGGCATCCCATTGGGGTCTGTGTGATGAGTTCCTGAATCCCCTTAATATCCAATGACATTGAAATATTTAAACTTTTCTATTGGAGAGTAGACAGACCATGAATGATGGGGCCTAAGGCTTTTCTAGACCTGCTCTCTCTAGTCCCAAAGACGTGTTTTTTGTTGCACTGTGGTTGACCTGTCCAAACAAGAGGGTGAAGATAGTCCTAGTGAGAAGGGCTCACACTCTATGAGTGTGCAATTTCCTTTGGTAAAACCCTCTGAGTGTGTCACTGCTATGTATTTTTACAACAGTCCCAAGAGAAAGTGTTTCACTGCTCTGCAAGTACTGTTTAGAGTCTTAAGTGGCTCAACATTTCAAAACTAGGCCACACAGAAGTCACTGGCCCAATGTGGGAAAAGAGATGCTCTTTGTGGGAAAGATGCTTCTTGCTAGAATCCTGGTGGATGGAGAAGGTGCTTGTCTGTACTGCACACTGAGAAGTCAAGCTGAGCATTAGTGCCTCCTCTGAGGTGTTGCTCCACAAAGTTCTCCTCTCTTTTATCTCAGAACTGAGTCTGAGAGTATGTGTAACTGGATTCAAATCCAGTAAACAAATTCCTACAAACTGCATAATTAAGGCTATTTTTATGATTAGCACCATTTAGTGTCCCAGAATTCACCAGAGTAAACATTGCTATAGCAAAAATGACTGCAAATGGTTGAATCTAACAAGAGAAAATCCCCAGTAGGGCCATTTAGGCCTCAGCTGCAGCTGTGCTTAACTGTATTTCATACTGGAAAGCTGAGATTAGCAGGAAAATCGGGCTCTGCCATGGTGTGCAGATGTGGCTGCAACTGTCTTAATTTATTCAGCAAACATTTGTTAGGGCCTCCTGCATGCCAAACCGTACACTGGCCACTGGGATTCGAGGGATAAATCGTACCTGGCACAGTTGAGAAACTTCCATTTGATGGGAAAAGGCAGATGTGACTGAGAGCGTTCTGAGAGTTGGAAGTGCACTGGGCCAAAGGACAGAGAGCACCAGCCTCACTTCACAGGATATTGTGATGTGCGTGGGTATGCATTGTGGACCATGGAGACGGGTGTGTAGAGAGGCACGGGACTTTTCTTGGGGTTGGGAGAACTTGCCCCACACTTGCAACACGAGAAAAGGAGCCAGCTTAGGAAAGGAATGGCTTCTGCCAAAATCCTGATAAAGGATGTATGCAGGGAGAACTACGGAATCACAGGCACGGGACAACAGCTTAGTGAACATTTGGATACCAGATAGAGGCTTGGTGAGCCTTCAGACCGTGTCACCACTGCAATGTTGGCACCAGCAACAGCAGTAACAAAGCTCAGCTCTTGTGCTGCCATGTGTCTTTCTTTTAAATGCCTTCCAGGCACCATGTAATTTAACAGTGACATCTTGTCTTAGTAAGGAAATGTTTTAGTTTGTTTTCTTTTGCTCTTCACTTGACACATGAAGCAATTCAAACTTTGATATAGAGGGTTACTTCAAATCTCAGAGGCAGCATTTGAACTCAGATCTGTCACCCCACAACTAGGATTTGTTCACTGGTCTCCACTTTGCCAGTGCCCTATATTTGTTTTTTTTTTCCACTTTTTTTAATTCGATATTTTTTTAATTTACATTTCAAATGATTTCCCCTTTTCTAGCCCCCCACTCCCCGAAAGTCCCATAAGCCCCTTTCTCTCCCCCTGTCCTCCCAACCACTCCTTCCCACTTCCCTGTTCTGGTTTTGCAGAATACTGCTTCACTGAGTCTTTCCAGAACAAGGGGCCACTCCTCCTTTCTTCTTGTACCTCATTTGATGTGTGGATTATGTTTTGGGTATTCCAGTTTTCTAGGTTAATATCCACTTATTAGTGAGTGCATACCGTGATTCACCTTTTGAGTCTGGGTTACCTCACTTAGTATGATGTTCTCTAGCTCCATCCATTTGCCTAAGAATTTCATGAATTCATTGTTTCTAATGGCTGAATAGTACTCCATTGTGTAGATATACCACATTTTTTGTATCCACTCTTCTGTATTTGAAAGCTTATGTTCCTTTGGTAAAACATAGGCTAATGCTTTCAGGTTCCATGTGTGCTGCAGGCTCTAATATGTTCACATGCCTGTTTCCCTACCAACCACACGTTGAGGTAACCAAGAGATGCTGCCTGACAGGGTCATTTAATAAAATGTTTCTGTCCTGGTGCGTGCATGTCTTAAAGAAGTATGAGGAACAGAGGTGGTGGGATGGTTTAAGGGATTGGGGAGACTCCAGATCAGCAAGGTTAGTGTGAGGAGAACATCACAGAACTCTAGAGGAAAAATGAAATTTTCATTCTTTTTAAGAACTCTGAAATAATGATTATATGTCTTGGTATTGTTTTTGTAAGAAAAATACCATGAAATACTAGTCAGCAGGTCCTATTTCCAGGAGATTTGTCACCATACTGAACACATCCAAGACTTAAGAGAGAATCAAATGATATAGATGGACTTCCAGGAATCCCTCTTTTATAATCCCCTAAGCACTGCTGTTCCTGCTTCTCCGTCCTTCCAAGGAGGCCTTTTCCTCCCCCTTATTTATTCCCCTTTGCTTGCTCAAGATGAGCATACTTAGAGAAAAACAAAGACATGAACTTCAGATCCCAGTAGGCACATGTGCACGACTTCAAAATGGATTAAATGCTAATTAAAGCTGTGAGTGATAGTCTCAATGCAGTAGGATCACCTAAAATCTTTACATTTGAGGAAATGCTGAAGAAGTATATTCTTGATGTTTTCCTCCGCTGTAGAGTTTGTTTCTGTAGGCTGGCTGTGGTGGAACATGAGTGTGGGTTTAGGGATCTGCTGTGTATTAGTGTCAACAACTTTACTAATGACCCTTGGGTGAACTTACTGAGTCCATTTCTCCAAATTCAGATGGTATATTCAGACCTGGTCATTTGGTTGCCAAATGTATATTGCTGGGCAAACATTAGATTTCTAAGGTAGTATCCTTTACTCCCCAACTGTTTAACAGAACCATCAAAAAGAAAATGGTATTAATAAACAAGATAAACAGAACCTAGAAAAGGATGTTCAGTGTTTGTCAGACTTTATCCCAAGAACGGTCCTTGCCACATCTGAAATAGATTACACAGTGAGGGGAAGAATGCCAAGAATCCAGTCGTTCTAAAGATTTTAAATTTGCACAGCTGAAAAGAGAGCTGGTTCCTGGGGAACTGGGTGGCGGCAGCAGGTTTCTCTGGCACTCTTGGTTGGGAGGGGCATTGTATCACTTTTCCCATCTTTCTCTACAAATAGCAGAGTTGACTTAACTTTGGGGTTTACGACTTTGGAACTAATCATTTGTTCCGTATCATTTATTTTACTTGCAAGGTAACCATAAAAAATAACTAATATTCTCAATAAATATAAAGGAGTCAGAAGAATGTTTTAGTCTTCGTCCACTAAATGTAACTTTGTCAATCCAGATGTTTATGGTATTCAGGAGTAGCTGCATCCTTTACTCAAAGCTCCTGATGGTAGAAATTTTGAATGATCCATGAGAGGGAGTGATTGCACAGAGTTTTGTAAGACCCACACTCCTCACGGCTTAAGGCAGTAAAGGGGACTCAAGACAGTGAAAGACCCACTTCGTCTTCAGGATGCATATAAGGCTGATTGGAAAGAAAAAACACTAGCAAATGGAAAGATGGGAAGAGTAACAGTTTCAGCAGAGTTGGCAGTAATTTGGATTTGTGAAAGTGAGGAAGCTGGGGAAATAAAAATAAAAGAATCTAGAATTCTTACTAACATATATTTGCAGAAAAAACTAGGATATATAGCTACCTATATGCAAACCTAGTATCATGTACAAGGCCAGAACTATTCTAGGAAGTAAAAATCCCTCACTGTTTTGATTCTGATAAGAAATATCTGAAGGACTGCTCCCTATAGAAGCAACATTGTTCAGCTGTGTTCCAGTGTCCAGAGTTAAACATCCTTGTCATGGCACTTAGAGTTGACCCAGGCATGTCCTTTCACGTGACATTGTAGCGTGGCACAGAAATCTACAAAGTTCTTGACCAAGAAACATGAAACTGAATTAACAAGAAAAGAACTGCAAAAGAAAATTCATAATAGTTTAAGCTTATAATTTTTGTAGTGGCCATTTATATAGCTGTCCTCGGCCTCAGATAGCTGCAGTGGTTTGGGCAGGTTGGAACAGCTTAGATGTGCCCAGTGGACATTTGAGGCTAGTGTCTAAGGAATCCTAGATTGATAGACAGAAATACGCTATATTATGCTCAAAACAAATGAGTCCCGAATACCAACCTCTTTTCCTTCCAGTCAAATTGTCTTTGATTTTACTTGAAAGAGAAAGGTGGGCAGAGGATCCAGCTCTCCGGTAGCCAGTTTGAAAACTTACTGTTCTACATGAAAGACCTTAACCTTCTATCTGTAGACAAATGCTGTGAGGTTGTGGTCTCTGTGCTAACAGCCTCTGTGTACGGAAGCAGAGTCCAACAGATGCTGTGAAGGTGTCTATGTCAGTGCCCACAGGTTTCTTAGAACATACTGTCTTCTTCTAGGCTCCATAACTAGAGAAATGTTGAGGCACTAGGAAAGAAATGAGAACACAGGTTAGAGGGAAAGAAATTTGTGCTGTTGACAAAATTGCAAATTGTTATGTTTGAAAAGAAGTCTGAAGGCTATTAACTGATGGCCTTCCAGACTAGGAAGATTCCCTTAGAGGCGAATGACTAGATTTCCTTCAAGCCAAGTACAGGTAAAAGGGTGGAACACATCTCCCACAGTGCAAGGCATACAGGAAAGGGAGAAGCCAAGACTGTTTAATCCAAGGAATCCATCACCCCGATATTGACGAAAGCTTGCTTGAAGGTATTGTGAAATCCTATCTTCACTTTATATGTTGAAGAACTACAACCTGAAGGAGCAGGATGAATTAAAAGAACTTAGTCTTTTTAACCCACAGAATCAGTGATTTATCCTCAAGTTACATAAGGTAAAGTTGTCAGGCAATTGTTTTGAATTATAGCCTCATAGCCTGGTGCTGTGGAGAGGAGTTACTTTCTAATAATGTTGAGGAAGTCAGTGACAAAGGCACACATTTATTTCAGAGGTCATGAACTCAAAATACCTACAGGCTCCTGCTCGCCTTAACAGCAGAACGACACCAGGTAGCAGACTCCTGAGCTGGAGAGTGAATGACGGCTGTCCACTGCAGCAGTCGTGGCCTCCTGAGTGCTCAGACCTTGGGCTTTCTGAGAAAAAGCTGTCTAAAGCTTAGATGATTTTTTTCAGGCTAAAAAAATAGTTTTATCACAGTCCTCTGCAGGTATAGCCCAGCACTTGTGTAGTTAGAAGCCCTGGGTTTGTCCTTTAGCTTACCAGTTCATTGCTTCTGTAATTAACAAACAAAACACAACTGATTGAACTCTGGAGTTGACAAGAGTCAATTTGCTAAGCTTTTGAAGGCTTCATTAAGGCCTTGCCGACTCTATGAAGTTTTGACCTCTGATTCCTTCCTCCGCGCTCCTGATATTGGATTGCTTATTTACACAGGAAGTAGGAATTTAAAGACAACACTTGTTTTTAAGGCTATTGAGGTGATTGCGAAGATAAAGGTGTCTGCCACCAGGCCTGATGACCCGGGTTCAATTCCTGGGACCCACATGGTAGAAGGAGAGAACAGACTCTCACAAATTGCTCTATGACCTCTGCATATGTGCCATGGCATGTGTGTGCCTGCACATGTGTCGTCACACATAAATAAAAGTAACAGAGAAGGATTTTTTTTTCCTTTAGCAACATGATCTTGCTTAGTGAAACTATCCAATACTCAGAGTGAGGAGCTCTGTCTGCCGCTGCTGTTCAGTTTTACAACACACTTGTGTGTATGGTCTCCACTTGATAATTTGGATCTCTGCACTAACATTGTTTATAACGTCGGGTGCATGAGGCATGCTCGATTTAAACATTAACACTGTCACTGTTCGGTGACATGCTTTTCTCTTATAAAAAATTGTTTTACTAACCTCTGTGTAGGATAAGAATAGTTGTATTTTGCGCTCCCCTTCCTTTCAGACTGGAGAATACGCCACTGACGAAGAGGAGGAGGAGGAGGTCGGGCCCATTCTTCCCGGTGGCGACATGGCCATTGAAGTCTTCGAGCTCCCTGAGAACGAGGACATGTTTTCCCCATCGGACTTGGACACAAGCAAGCTCAGCCACAAGTTCAAAGAGGTAAGCAGAGGCCGAGCGCCGCGCGCTGTGCCCAGACCTGCTCCTGGGCCGCTAAACACGTCTTTGTTTGTAGATTGAATGAAGAATCGTCTCTTTTCTGAGTAAGACTCTGAATCTTAAATTTGAGAGTACAGGTTTAGCAGGTGGCATTCTGCTGTAACCGACTTTAATGTTTGTCACCTATCACTCTGGCAGTTTATAACTTCGGGCATCATTTCAAGATATGTCCAAGTTACATGTGTTATTCATTACTTTTACAGATGCTCTGGTACCTGGTCATGACCTCTTTCCTCTAGGGCAGTTATTTTTCTAAAAAGTTCTTTTTCCGTTCTTTTCTTGAAGTAGGCAGATTTCTAGTAAGAATGGCATGTCCAAAGAACTCCACAGAAGAGCTCAATGAGCAGACTTTGAAGCAATCATAGAACCACCAAGGAGTGGTGACCTGTCTGGGGCAATGGTGACAGCAGGAAGCCACCTCCCTCCTCTGACTTAAAGAAGCCATTCGGTACCTATAGCTTTGCAAGATGCAGCCAGTCCTGGTGCAAACTGCACCCAGGGCCCAGTGATGGACACCTGTCCCTCCCATGTCCTCTCCCTCCTGCTGAGTCCCCACTTATGCCAGGCAAGGAGGCTGGGCTAGGCTACTTTTGGAACTGAGGAGATCAGCTCCTGAAATAGCCACCCCAAAATTACAATAAAATAAAATAAAAAAAAATAAAATAAAATAAAATGAAATAAAATAAAGGCCTGGAGAGCCAGCTCCTTTGGTATGTATGTGGAGAATCAGATAGACATTCCCCTCCAAATCTGCTGTTACAAGATTCTCTTAATTACTTTAAGTAAAAATTTGTGTGTGTGTGTGTGTGTGTGTGTATGTGTGTGTGTGTGTGTGTGTGTTTAACCTCATCCATTCTTACTTTGGGCCTACTCTATTTTTCTACTAAATTTTGTGGTCATGATTCTTTGACAGATTGTGCCCTCTGCCTTTGGACAGTTCCTGTCAGTTAGTGAACAATTAAGTACTCACTAAATACTTGGCATCAGGCATGTCCTGAGAATTTGTTGTGTAGTGCACCTAACTTGATTTCCTCACATAAGTGACACCTGCTGAGTACTTTTCTTGAGAGTTGGCTTCCACAGTCTGAGCAGAGATCTTTGTCACTTTCCACAGACATTAGCACTGCTGAGTTAAGGCATAAAGAACTGCTTTAACTTTTTAAAACAAATTTGTGCATGTCGAGCATGTCCCTCGATCACAATCACCCCATCTTATCCCCCTGCCATCCCCCTTGGACAGCACCCAGTTCTGTTTGTCCACCCTGCTTCCGTGTCCTCTCCTGTGGGGCCTGAGGAGCCTGCAGAGTCCAGTTGCTGCGGCCTGCTAGATTGGCTTTGTCTCGATTTGAGCAGGTACCTGGCCATGGCACTGTGGACACGGTGTGATGGCCCTGTCCTGTCAGGTGACAGCGTCCTGCAGCATTCCTCTGGCTCTTGCTTCTCTCTGCCCTTCTTCCTCAGTGTTCCACAGGCCTGCGGTTAGGTGGGTAGAGGCCCCACGCAGGGACTCGCGCTCACTAATCTTCTCCTTTTCTTGCACTGGGACCAACCTAGGGCTTTGAGCGCCAGTCGCGGGTTCTCCCACCGACGACGGCTGTCTCTAGCTTTGCATTTCTCATTTTAAAACTTGCTTTACTCTCAGCTTGTTACGGACACTCAGATCATTTTGCTAGTTACCTCTGAAGTTATTCTTGTTGTAATCAAATTAATAAGCTGATATGTGGGGAACAGAATCTCCTCATACTACCAGTCTCTTAATTCACGTTTATAAATATATCTACTTAAAGTGTTTTCTCTGACCTCTCAGAAGGCACATACCTTTGCTTGTTACACAGATACCAAGCTATAAGAATGAGAGACATGACTAAAATAAATAAAAGCAGTTTCAAAGATTAGGTTAGACCCAGATTGAGTTAGGGAATCTTCCCCATTTATTTTCAAACATGGCACCACTGTGACTTAATGATTTCTGAACAAAGGAGTTTCTGTTTCTGAAGTTCTGTAATTAATGAGTAATTGAGTATAAATTTTTCTTTCTTTCTTTCTTTCTTTCTTTCTTTCTTTCTTTCTTTTTTTTTTTTTGGTTTTTTTTTTTTTGAGACAGGGTTTCTCTGTGTAGCCCTGGCTGCCCTGGAACTCACTCTGTAGACCAGGTTGGCCTCAAACTCAGAAATCTGCCTGCCTCTGCCTCCCAAGTACTGGGATTGAAGGCATGCACCACCACCACCCAGTTTCATTTGAAATTTCTTATTAATAATTTTTATTCTTTGACAATTTCATATGCGCATGCAATGTGTCCTGGTTACTTCCCCCACTGTTCACACTGATTTCCCATCAAGGCCCCAGATTCCCTTATTCCTTATCTTTCCTATATTCAGTAACTGTGCTTCGTTTTGTGACCCAAGGGCTTTAGCCAGGGCTCCGTGTGACTCTGAGAACTTACAGGGAGCCTTGCTCTGCTCACCAGTCTGTCTATAGCTGTATATTCTAGCTCCCTGTCCCAGAATCTGTTAGGTGGCAGTAGGCCAGCAGTAACTCACCTGCCTTCTACTCATCCCTACCATTCTGTCACTCTGCTTTTATATACGTTATGATTGGTGTTAGCTGCACTCACCGTCAGGGTTGCTACAGTAACTTGATTCTGGTAATGTTCTGCTCTCACATGATACACTTTGCCTGAGCTCTGTTTTGGTTAATAATAAAGTCAAAATGGCTGGCTTTTCTTGTGGCGTCTGAATTTCTGTTTACTTTATCCATCTCATAAACTTTATTCAAGTGTTTTTCCTTTCAGTAGTCTATTCCTGAATCTTATTTTTTAATAAATTATTATGGGAGTCTATGTCAATTAATCAGTGAACATAGTCCATTTATGTTTACAGTTATCACTTTACTATTAGAATCTTTGTCCTCTTGGCTTATTCATTGTTCTGTATTTTTTTGTTTCTTTTTTATTTTTCATCCTGTTATCAGAAATAGCAAAATTTCATCTGTTGCCTAAAAGTAGATTTTTTTCCTCAGTAGTTTAACACAGCTTTGTTTTCCTATCAATATAATATAGCAGTCAGAACAATATCTATGCTTGTAATCATTAGTAAAATAATGGCTGTAGCATATCACCTCCTGTGTCTCAGGAGTCTTGGGTACCATGGAGGCTGGCAAGTGTGCTGGCTACTTCCAGCTCCCCGTGAGCCCTCCCCTTCCTGTGAGCAGACCGTTGCAGTCTTAATTTGCTCCCCTTTCTACTGCTCCCTCCCCCTGTCAGCCCCCAAGGTTCCTGTCACAAGGACTAGCAGTTACATAGCAGTCAGGAGGTCATAGCTTCAGGGTGTGGAGCAGGCTAGCCTGACTCACCACCTGGTGTGCACTGAGCTGGCTTGTGTGGGAAAGGTGAGACTCCACCAAATGACTGTCTCCTTCCTGGTTGCTGGCACTCTGCTGCAGCTCTACAACCCCACAGCCCCTCCCGCCATGGGTTCTGTTTTTTAAAAAATTCTTTCACGAACTTTTCTTATTTCGTGATTGACGAATAGTAGCCTGAGGCGCACCCCTGACCTTCTCTCTGAGGCGGATCCAAATGGCTTTCACACAGGAAGGGCATGGCTTTCATCCGTCCACTATGCTGGACCCAGCCAAAGTTTTCCCTTACCTGGCTCAGCCATTTCTGCCTTTATTTATTTATTAATACTGTCATCTACTTTCCTGGCATGTTTACTTGTTCATGTGGCAACTTATAACTTAGGCTTAATTTATTGTCATACTTCATTGTTATAATAGGCAGCAGTGAAGCTGAATCTGCTGGGCCTTTGGTGCTGGGCCTTTCCCGCACCCCTCTTTATTAGCAGTCTTACCAACCTCACTTACCAACAATCTGTAATTTCCACTTTCCCTGTTGTATTTTTATTTTGGCTTTAGTAACCAAGGCAATGATTTTGAATCTGTAACTTTTTTTATTAATCTACCATTTTGTTATATTGTGGTCAGATACTAAATTTTCAACGATTTATTTAAAAAATTGTGTTTTAGTTGTAAGTTAATATGGATATTTGTGATTAACTTGATACCTTTAAAGTGTTCTGATTCTTTATTAATTTTTCTTGAATGTATTAAATGGAAAATTTATACCTCCATATTATTTTTTGTCTACTTTGATGGTATGTTGAAAGTGCATGAAATATATTAGTGTCTTCCTGTTGCTTTTAGGTTACAATTGGATGTTAATATTTGACAGCCACTTTTGTTGTAGTGTTAAGAGTGTACCTATATCTAACAAAGCCAACTGAAGCATTTTCTTTTACTAAATTTAAATGTATATAATGTTAGACTCTGTATCTCTAAGAAAACTTCAGCAATTTGAATGTGTGATGTCACTGGCGGTATTTATTACTATGCTTAACTCATTTAGGCTTTGCGTTTCTTTTATATTTGTTGGCTATTACTCAGACTGACCTCAAGGCTTTAGAATGCATTCTCTTTATATAACTTTAAAATTTGAAAAAAAATACCATTTGTATTCTCTGTGTGAAGATGTTTGATAAACCCCTGAGTTTTAAGAAAAATGAATATTAAAGTTTGATATAATTTTAAAACATTTCAGGGAGTTTTATAATATGCTTACAAATACTATATTCTTTTGTTTTCCTTTAAAAGCTTTATGTCCTATCCATTTTTTTTTAGATTTTTAATTTCTCAGATTGTCTCTGAGTAATTTATTAGGTGTTTATGTCAGATACAGTTTTTGTGATCTTTTCGTACCAAGAGTGCTGTTCTAATTATCGTGACACCATTATAATTGGCTAGGTTTGACATTTTGTTCATTATTTTTTTTTTTTACTGAAAATATTGCATGGTTAGTTTCATTGCTTTGAACACATATTTCTAAAGGTCTGACATCGGCCTGGAGTCAGATGCTTCCCTTGTCTTCAGGCGGTAGCTAACTTTTGCCTCAGTTTCTGAGTGGTGGGCTGTCTCTGATATCTCCTACCCAGGATCGAGATGGAGGGAGGCAGCCCTCTGTGATCGCTACAGCCCAGGTCCCTCCTCCTAATGGAATGGCTGGCCCTGGTTTATGTTTGTATTCCTTTATTCTCCTTTAGTACATTTTAAGTGGGGTTCGGGATGTGTGTGTGTGTGTGTGTGTGTGTGTGTGTGTGTGTGTGTGTGAATGTGTGTTTTGCTTTATATTGTGTTTTTGCTCAGTTTTCTAACAACCATCATCTGAGTGTCTCGGGTTGTTGTCATCTGTTTTGTGTCCTTAGATATGCCCTTAACTGCGGTGTCATATGCCCTGCACCCCTGCCCTCGCTGTGTGCTGCTGCCTGGTGGGGTGTGCAGCTTTCTTGTTTCTGTGCTTTGCTTGTTAGTCTTTACTTTCCCTTACCCCGGTGTCTCCAAGAGTAACTGTAAGATAATAACTTCACCCATGGACACATGGACGATAACTGTGCCCATGGACACATGGACAATAACTGTGCCCATGGACACATGGACGATAGCTGTGCCCATGGACACATGGACGATAGCTGTGCCCATGGACACATGGACGATAGCTGTGCCCATGGACACATGGATTTGCTCATTTTGTCTTCAGTACTTTAAAGTCTCAAAATGAGACCCGTAGTTTCAGCAAGTGGGTAGTCTGTAACAGCAACTCCAAAGCTCCCTGTCTCATTGCAAGAGCTATGAGGAGAGAGCAAAGCATGCTGGACATCCTGAGTAGTGCTCGCTCTGCTCTGAGTTCTACAGCTCCATGGGTGAGGCCAATCAGCACCCTGCTGCCTTCCCTCCTGACGCTGACAGCTGCCTCTGAACAAGGGTGAGATACCAGGGAAGTGAGAGGAGCTGCCCTGAGGTCTCATTCTGTGGCAGGAAGGTAGAAGCTATCCATCTTTGCACTGGGTGGACCGGTTCTCCAGCGGCTCAGGACAGTGCTGGAGTGTGTCCTGCCATCAGATGAGGCCTGCTCATTTTCAGGCACTGTACTTCAAATGTCACTTTAGCTTGAGATGGACTTGTCTTCCCTGTTTTTATTTGAGCCGTGTTTGTATTGATTTGTTTTGCTTGTGTGTGAGTGTATGTGCACTGCATACACATATGTATGACAGATGTTCATGCTTACAAGCCAGAGGATATCCAATGTTCTCTCTGTCTGTTACCCACCCCCAAAACCCCCACCCGTGATTCCCTTGAGACAGGGTCTCTCACCACACCTGAAGCTGGCCAGCAGCAGCATACCCCAAGGGTCCTGCCCCATGTCCTCCTCCCCCATTGCACTGGGGCCACAGGGGGCCCTGCCAGGCCATGCTCATATGGGCGCTGGAGGTCCAGGCTCAGGTCCTTACAGGTTAACAGCAAATACTCTTATCCACTGAGACATCTTCCCAGCCACTAAATAAGTTGAGTTCCTGCCCCTGAGTACAGTTTGTTTTATGTTTTGTTTGTTGGATTTTTCGTTTGTTCATTTTGTTTTTTTTAGTTTCTGCCCTCCCGATGGACAGTTGTTCTGACTGACTTTCTGGGTGGGTAGAAGAGAGCAGAGAGGCTGGGTCAGAGCAGATCCGCTCCTTACAGGGGTGAGGTATCCCCTACCACGGCCTTGGGAGGCAGGAATGCTGGTACGAGAGATAACAAATCTGCTTTCATTGTTAGGGAAAGCCGAAGTCCAAAAACGGTGTTATTTAAGTCTGTAAAAAATAAACTCGAGAATAAATAAAGCCATTTATATGGAAGTTTCATTAACAAGTCGGAGCTGTGAATTGTTACCTCTCTAGTAGTAAACAGATACTTATTTTTAAAGGCGCTGTAATCACAGGCTCTGAGATGTAACCAACAGGACCCTCATTAATAGCCACACTCTGAGAATCAGTTCCAGTGGCCTTGTTAGAGGCTTGCCCTCAGCTTTCTTCACTGCCCTTGGTGGGGACCTTACACCGGGTTGAGTTACGACTCCGCCAGTCAATGCCAGCTTGTTTTGCATATGTAGTTCACTGAACATAAAACCCACTTTTCTTGATACAAAAAGAAAAAGAAAAAGAAAAAATTAACCACACCATCTGTAAAGTTAAGAACTAAAAATGGCAAAGATTTGCCAACGCTACATTTTAATAACATCATATATCTTCAAAAAACGCCTCCAGCTCCTTTTGTGGGGCCCACCTCCCTTTGGACAAAACAGGCCTCAGTCCAGTGCACGAATGATAGTAAAATGTCTACACAGTACAGAAACCATTTCTCAGAGTTGTGTGTGAATACCAGGCCTTGCTGCCCCATGCAGTGAGAGCCGATAATGCTGCTCTTCTGGGATTAGAAAATGGCTGGTTCTAGAACACTCGTAAGACTCTCCTGCAGATAATATTTTTCCCTTCAAAAATATTTTCCAAGCTTGCACCTGCTAAGTCGAGTGCCGCAGTTGATGCTGATGGGGTTCCTGCCTGCCCCTTTCTGGTAGTCCTAGGTAGACATTTTGATTCAGTTACAGCTGGGCGTGCTCCATGCTCTTCCAACGGAAAGTGATAATAGTCAGAGCCCACACACAGCAGCACAGCTACAGAGTGTGAGGCGAGGCTTCCCCCTCACACGTGGAGAACTGGATATTTGTCTCTGCTGAAATCCCAGCGTGGGTAGATACTGGACTGTTCCAGTTGACAGGGAAGATGACAGTGCTTGTTCTCGTTAGCTAAGGACAGAGGCCTGCAATAGGAGACGTGCTGAGAGGAACATGCTCTCAACCTTCTACTAATTACGCTGTGCTTGCGTTGTTCCCTTGTTGCTTGGTAAGGCACATTGTTCTTCCCTAGGAAGCAGGTGTCTTTGTCCAGGCCTGGAACATCACCTGCTGACCCTGGCCTCTGAAAGTAATCGGTACACATTTGAAAGGTGACCTCTGCCATGGTCATGTGGCCTCAGTGACTAGGTACCCAGCATCTAGTGCCACTGACTAAATACTAATTTAATAATGAACATATTTTACATTTCTTTCCTACTTTATGTTTCTTTTCTCTCTGTGTGTCTGTGTGTGTGTGTGTGTCTGTATGTGTGTGTGTCTGTGTGTAAAGGGGCGCTAAGCACTTATGCGCTGTATGGAGGCTTGAGGTTCACTATGGGCGCCTTCTTCTGTTGCTCTCTACCTTATTGTTTGAAATGAGTTCTCTCTGAATCCGGGGCTCACAGCCTGGGCCGGGCTCACTGGCCTGTGAGTCCCAGGAGCCTTCTGTTTCTTCCCTACTCAGTGTAGGTCACGTGCACACACCACATGGATTCTGGAGTTCCTCACCCAGGGCCTCCTGCTTTCGTAGTGAGCATGTTAGCCACTGAGCCAGCTCCTCTGATCCCTGGGTTTTACCAATAAGTCCAGATGCTGGTAGTGTGCCGGTTTACCTTCTGTGTCCGGATTCTCAGAGCCTGGATAGGCAGTCATGATTTCTCATTCAGGATAGTGATCATCACATGTGCCTCAGGATTTTTATAAGAACTGAATGAGAACTATTTGCAGCCAGGGAAAAGCTTTCAGCTAGACACGCTGATCCTGAAGGGCAGGAAAAGCAGAAGTTGGAAGTCAGGCCTGGCCTTGCACCTCCTGTGCCCAGTTCTCTCAGGGGAAGCTGAGGGTGCCTTGTGGTATCTCTGAGTCTCTCTGTCACCTGAGCACTGACAGGAACAGGACCTGCTCTGCTCACTCCCAGAGACCTTCGAAGTAATACAGGGCAGTGGCAGTGGGGGAGGGAAAACATGCAGGCTTCTGTCAATGTGAAAACTTCCACATTAGCAGAACTGTGGGCTGTGATTTCTACAGACTGGCCTTGGCAACTATTCACTCGGCTATCTGAAGTCTTGTGTACTGTGTTTTACTGTGTACGCTGAAAAAGTTCATCTCGTGTGTTTTTATACCTTTTCTATTAATAGTGAAGGATATGTAAAAGGTCATTGAAATGTACATTGCATCCAGGATTGAAATAATCACATATCTGTAATCTCCGGTCTTATATCAACTGAGGAAACCGTATGCTGGCACTGTCATTATCTTCTGAATGATGTCCAGATTCCAGATGTGCACATTCCATTCCATGTCCCTGTCTCTGAAAGATGAGGTGGCACTCCTAAAATTAAACTCTTGCCACTTGTCACCTCACTGCTAAGGAGCCCTCTTCTCTTACCCACTTTGATGAACCAGAGACCCCTGTGGGCATTTCTCCTTAGTTTTGTCCACAGTCCAGGGTACTAACCTAAAGAGTATACCCATAAAGAAAAGAGTCTTGCTTGTGATAGGTTTGACCATGGGTCAGGGAACTAACTTAGTATGCACAGGCATTAGAAAAAGATGCTTGAGCTGGGCAGTGGTGGGGCACGCCTTTAATCCCAGCACGCCTTTAATCCCAGCACTTGGGAGGCAGAGGCAGGTGCATTTCTGAGTTCGAGGCCAGCCTGATCTACACAGTGAATAAGTTCCAGGACAGCCAGGGCTACACAGAGAAACCCTGTCTGGAAAAACCAAAAACAAACAAAAGAAAGAAAGAAAGAAAGAGAGAGAGAGAGAGAGAGAGAGAGAGAGAGAGAGAGAGAAAGAAAAGAAAGAAAGAAAGAAAGAAAGAAAGAAAGAAAGAAAGAAAGAAAAGAAAGAAAGAAGAAAGAAAGAAAGGAAGGAAGGAAAAGGATGCCTGAGATAGGTCGAAGGAAGGCCAGTTCAGGATACTGAATTAGTATATAGCCCATAAGGGGAATGTATTTATGGCATGAATTTCTAGACTGACCGTGATAAATATGCCTGGCTCATTTTTTCAATAACTCCCAAATGGAGTATGTGGGTGACACCAGCAGCAATTCCTGCCCCACCCTCTCAGTTTCCATTTGGGAAACTGAGGTGCAGATAAGCAACTGACAGGGGTCTTGGGTGGTGTGAGCAGGGAAGACTAGAGCCCCAGGAAGAGACTTTGCTCAGCTCAGATTTATCACCAAGAAAATGGCACTGGGCACCCGCCCGTAGCCCAGTGCAGAGTCGGCCCTGTGGACAGAGCCAGATGAGTTCTGTGTCAGCTGTGGCTTTGTAGACCACTGAAAACTTTTAGTTTCATTTTCCCGAGTGCCACTGTTGAGCCTTGATTGACCTAGAACTGACTATGGAGATCAGACTGGCCTTGAACTTGCAGCAATCCCCATGCCTCCGGCGGTCTGAGTGTCAGCTTTGCAGTGGTCATTTAACTCTGTTGAGGGAACTGGAATAAGCATCTCTGACTGCTTTGGCTCACTCTTCCTGGCCCTGGCTGAATTTATGGATAAATAATTCTCAGTCAGCCATTGTGCTATAAATGCTTTACATAGATTATCTCACCAAATGTCGGAATAAGGATGTCCATAAACTATGAGGAAGTGCCTTTTGCATGGAAGAAAAGCACAGAGGCTGAGCAGTATTCCTGCTGCTAGCACATGCACACAGCACACACGGTGAATCTGAGCAGCTAGCTTCTCAGGTTAGTATGTTTTAAACAACAGAGTAGATATTTTTGTAAGTGGTAGATGGGGAAAAAAATCATCCAGGCATATGAATTTGCTTTGTTCTCTAACCATATAATGCCTCTGGAAAATAATTCCTTCTGGTTGTATGTGCATCTCCATGGTATAGAGTAAAGATATGCAGTGTCTTTATTCCCTTGTGGCTTTATTCTTGGCTGGCAGCTTAGCATGGCTGTTTATTTGAGAGAGAGAGAGAGAGAGGACATGTTATCTTCACAGCGTCTTGTCTACAGCCCCTCCTAAACAGATGCTTATAAAGTTCATCTTTATTTTTTAAGAGAAATGACGGAAGATCAGAACCTAGATACCCAAGATCTAATCCAGTTCTACTGTTGATTTGTTATACAGTCAGGTTGATCATTTGGCACTGAGCCTCAGTTTCTCCACATCAGGAGCGTGAAGGCTCTGGATCTAGGTACTGAGCCTGGGTAGTTGGGGGCGGGGTGGGGGGGAGCAGCATTGTAGGAATCTGGAAGATCTGTATAGACCAGGGTTTCTGGTGAACACAAAAGACCTCTGCCGGTATCATCCAATTGAGACAGTCCACTAGGATTAGGGCATAAAACCAAAAAAGCCAGATTCCTTATAGTCGTAACTCCAAAGTACTTTGGACAAAAGAAAGAAAGAAAGAAAGAAAGAAAGAAAGAAAGAAAGAAAGAAAGAAAGAAAGAAAGAAAGAAAGAAAGAAAGAAAGAAAAGAAAGAAAGAAAGAAAGAAAGAAGGAAAGAAAGAAAGAAAGAAAGAAAGAAAGAAAGAAAGAAAGGAAAGAAAGAAAGAAAGAAAGAAAGAAAGAAAGAAAGAAAGAAAGAAAGAAAGAAAGAAGGAAGGAAGGAAGGTGGTAAGGGGGAGATGGTAGTCTCCAATAACTTTGTAGCAAACCAACTAAGGATACAATTTAACCCAAGAAACAGGGTACCACAGACCTCACTTAGTGGCTGTGCTCCGGGCATAGCAGAAAATGTTCATGAGCTTGCTTGCAGAGTGCCTCGCTCCCCAGACCCTCTCCAGTGTGGGCTGAGAAAGATTCATGTTTGGACCTATAAAATCGGGAGAATTGGGAATTTCAAAAGCATCCTTTCCATCAAAAACATCCAGAGGACAAATTGTGAACCTGTACACTGTTTTCCTTGAATTCAAGGGTGTTTAGCCCTTAAAGAAATGAATGACGCCTTGAGGACCCCTAGAAGGAAAGCAGTCGGAGGTAGGGGAGGCGAGCAAATGGCAAAGACGACTATTGTGTTGCAAAGAAAATGCTTTGGGGGGTTGGAGTCTTTATACAGGTAGACCTTTTGGAAGGCAGACATTTGAATCTGCACCTTTCCTGCGGTTAAAAAGGAACACAAACGAAAACAAACCGGAGATTTCTGTGCCACTGCATCTCCTTCCTCTGCCGCAGAGCTGCTCTGCGGAATGTGAGAGCGACTCACAGAGCCACAGCGCCACCTTTCTGCACGATGTGGAACTGAATCTTCACGCTGTACCAGGCCTGTTGACTGGCTGGCTCAAGCCATTCTGTGGGCGAGCCTCAGCAAGGAAACAGCTCCTGGACACTCAGATCATAAAGGAAGAGCCGCAGAGGCCAAGAAATGAGTTTTCTTTTCATTGGCCCCTTATTAGCAATTAAACTGGTAACTTAATCGGATATTAGGGTCCGTGAGTCATAAACCCTGTGTTTAATTAGTTTGCACCCACTGACTCATTTCACATGCTAGACCTTTGTAATTACAACCTGCTGCAATGCAGCAGGTTCCTGGGCTTTTTTTTCTTTTTCTTTTTCTTTTTTTATTGTATCATAAGTTATTCTTCTCGCTGCTGAGTCTTTAAAAATATAGAAACACTCTTAGTTGAGATGTTTTTCTTTTCAATTTTCAGTTGCAAATCAAACATGCAGTTACAGAAGCAGAGATTCAAAAATTGAAGACCAAGGTAAGCACCGCTCCGTGGTGTTTGAATTGTACTCTTTAAACTTCAGATACTCTGAGGAATTTGAAGCCTAGAAGTAATGGATTTGCTCCCGTGCGTTTGAGAGCATATTTACATGAGACGGTCATTTCCAACATTAAGTACACAGACAGATCTGCCTTGAGAGCATGCACACCCGCATACAACCAGAGAAGGCCACAGGGCACTTGATATTTTAAATGGATTTATACTGTTTAGTCTCTCTGAAATTTCTTCAAAAAATAATATTTTTAATGGCTCAAGCATCTGAATTGTGTGCTAATTTCTTAAGTACAAGCTGGTTTATCAAATCTCCTTTATGTTATTTACCTTATAATAATTTCAGCTAATTTACTGGAAGCAATGTATTGTTTTAATGTAGAACATTAATTTCTTTTTAGAAAAAGCTTCCTGTGTCTAAGAAGTAAAGATTATAAGCTTATTCTATGCATTGTGTAACTGATTTAGATTCAGGTGCTGCTGGAAATCTTGCTATACTAAGTTCACCATTATTTAAATTTGTCGAAGAGAAAAAATATTAATAAAAGAATTTATATTTAATCTCTATGAAATAGTGAGACATCAAAGTAAACTGTAAAATTCTTGTATAAGATACAGTTTTAGCTATTGTTGTTCATTTCTATCAAATGTATATTTTGAGACTTAAAAGTATCTTCAGTTACTTTCAAACGAGATTCTGTATTGCTTCCATAATCTTTTTAAGATTAAGATATAGTTATTTCCTACCAAGAGTGATTTGTTTTCTGGTTTGCACTGAATACTTGCTTTGGGGTTTGCATGTGTTTTAAATGGAGATGAGTTAGCTGGCTACTTTGGTTAATGACATTCGTGACTAATAAGCTCTGTTTAGACATCCTTCATGGTGTCAGCCGCGCACTGTGAATTTTAAGTTTTAAGCTAGCGGGGCTGGTACATAAACAACTGCTATAAAACGTTAATTAAAGATGCAGTAAAAACAAAGCCCTTTTTAATCTGAAAACTGTTTCTTGATTTTAAAAAAGCAGATCTTATAAACTGTTGGTTACAAATAGGGAAAAGAGCCCCTGTGTTTATAAATGCTCTTGTAGACAGGCTTAGGCATTTGACTATGAAGATTTAATTTAGAAAAGTCTACAAATTACTGTTTTATAATTTTTTTCCTAGATTGTTATATGATACACTTGAAGAAACAATAATGTGATTATTATCTGTGTTATATAGATTTTCTCATTTCAGTGTTTGGGACTAATTTTCACTTTGTAACCTCTTGTCCACATGTATTTAGTAAAATTTTTTCACAAAACTATTGTTGTGATATATAAATGTGTATATTTGTATGAATGTATATCTCCATTTGTTCAGTGCTATATAAACTGAGAATGTCATTTTGAACATTGATAACTGTGTAAGTAGAGAAGGTAGACAGAGTAGCAGCCTGAAGGATACGTGCATTTTAAACGCTCCTCGGAAGCTCAGTCTTAGATTTCTGTATTAAGAGCAATGGTGAGCTAGCTTCCTTTTTCCTGGACTCAAATTTAACTGAGAGTCCCAGAAAAAAAAAAAAACTGCACTGTGTTTCTAAGAATTTCCAGAGACAGAAACTACACAAAGCTGTCTATCTGATCTATTGGAGGGATATAAATTAACTGGACAATCATTAATGCCTTTATTTTTTTCCCTGTCTTTTATACATAGTATAAATTAAGTTTTTTAAAGAGCTAGACATATGCAATCCTCCCTGTAATATATTGACAGACTGTGTTCATGTCAATTGAAATCAAGAACCTGATAACATCCTCCGAAGGCTTAAAAACATAGCAATAAGAGCTGACGCTTATCAGATGAGTATGACGCCCAAGGGGTGGTGCAAGGGTGTCAGCAGTGGGGCACAGGCGCCCTGCAGGGGTGGTAACTCAGACTCTTAGACACCCGAACACGTGCTCACGGGTGTGTTAACATGTGAAAACAACCCAAAGGTTAAGTCCCTTCCTCGACATTAGTGCATTTTCATCTGCTCCTTCCCCACCCCACCCCCGCTCCCTTCTTAGTTAATCTTGGACTTATTGTCCTACACTTTATTTAACATGCTTTCAAACGAAGTGTGTCGACATTTAGTGGCCCTAACCAGTGATGCACTAGACATTGTTTCCTGCTTGCAGTATTTCAAACTACATGCTAGTAAAGAGAGTTCATGGGAGTTCACGTCAGATTTGTGTTTCATTATTTATCCGATGGGTAACCTTGAGCAAATCATTTCCATTTTCAAGCTTTCTGTTTTATCCTCTATGGATATGGAAAGAACAGTTGCTCTTCTAGTCTCGAGCTGTTTTGATGACTGATTGATTGTACGTAACAGTAGGGTTTTATCTTAAAAAGCTATAATAGTATGGAGAGATGGTGCTACAGGCATACCTAAATTATTTTGCCTTGACATTTGTTTTCTCCAGCTGCAAGCAGCAGAAAATGAGAAAGTAAGGTGGGAACTAGAAAAGAACCAACTGCAGCAGAACATAGAAGAGAATAAAGAAAGGATGCTGAAGTTGGAGAGCTACTGGATCGAGGCACAGACACTGTGCCACACCGTAAACGAGCATCTCAAAGAGACCCAAAGCCAGTACCAGGCCTTGGAGAAGAAATACAACAAAGCCAAGAAGTTGATCAAAGATTTTCAGCAAAAGTAAGCATTCTCTAATGATCCAAAGGACAGCACAGACATGTGTGAGAAGAAGACTTGTCCCCAGGGTGTTTGTACTAGTTAGAGATGTGGGAAGGACAGGCTGGGCTGTCCCTTTCAAATCACAGCCATCATGGATTAAGGGAGTAACTTTTTCTCATGGGAACATTTTGGGTGTTGTCCATTTGACTCTGCCTCAGTTTCCGATAACATTGAGACTTGTTGGTTCTTGTGGAAAACATCCCTATGATTTAGAAGCCAGGAGTGTGGCTGACAAAGGGCAGGATGCTTGGCTGACAGTCGGATGCTCTGCTACATGCAGAGTAGTCTGGATGGACTTCTATCTGTGTTCTTAAAATCAGTGACCACAGACCCTGCCTCTCCAGTGTGTGGACACTGACCTGCAAGACCTCCCCATGCCCTGCTTTCTCAGTACAGCTCTCGGGGGCCCCAGGTCACCACACTAAGGCAGAGACCCTTGCCACACCTTGCTGTGAAATTTCAGCAGCTCTTTTCTGAGCTGTGCATCTTCCTCTCCTCCTCCTGGGCTCTGACATCAGCGAGCATGCCCAGTGGGATTTTCGTGACCCACTAGACCAAACATGAGCACCTTTTGCGGTTTTTTATATTTATAACTCATCTTGTTTCTTTCCTGTCTTAGAAATAATATTTTAATAGCTGAAACAAATAGCTATAAGAAATAATTTGAAAGACAATGTTCTTTGTTATTATGAACTCAATACATTTCCATTGCAAGTTTTTGCTAACAACACCATATCTAGCTATAAGAAATGACCAGATTTGCTTTCAGAATGGACGGTGTTCCCTGCTGTATTACTTGTGGAGGTGTGACAGTTGTCTCTATGCCCTTCCACTGATTTCTCTCTGTGAGTAACTCTTCAGATCTGTCTACTTTTGTTTGTTGGTAAGTATTGGAAATATAGAGTCATTTCTGCCAACAGGAGGCTGTCACCATTAAATTCCCCACAGAACCATTCGTGCCGTAAGCCCTGTGCCCACGAGCCGGCATGCTCCTCACCGGGCACTATAGGTGAACAGCATGCTGAGAAAAATCAAAATACTTTCTATACTTGTGATTAAATCATTAAAGATATCTTTTTGTTTGTTGCCATAAACTTTCCCACTAACTATATTTGAGTTTCATTTATTTAAACAGCTCTCAAGTGTTTATCCTGCAGCGTACTTGAGTGCTTCTGAAAGAATTTTCACATTTCCGCACTTATTGAAAGTTTTTCTACAATTGAGCCTCTTATTTCCTCCTTTAGGGAGCTCGATTTCATCAAGAGACAGGAAGTAGAAAGAAAGCAGCTGGAGGAGGCAGAAAAGGCTCACCAGGTTGAAGTCCAAGGCCTGCAAGTGCGGGTGAGTGCAGTTCTCACAGCCACTAATGGTGAGGCAGTTCTGTCCAGAGGAGTGCAAGATAGCCCAATTTATGACTGGATTTTTGTTTTCTAGATTAGAGATTTGGAGGCTGAGGTGTTCAGACTACTAAAGCAAAATGGGACCCAGGTGAACAACAACAACAACATCTTTGAGAGGAGACCATCTCCCGGGGAAGTCTCGAAAGGAGACACTATGGAGAATGTGCAAGTCAGGCAAACATCCTGTCAGGACAGCTTGAGCCAAGGTTGGTCTAGCCTCACCTAAAACTTCCTTGTTATTGACAGTTTAAGCAGGACTTAAGTTATTCGTCTGACTTGGGGATTCCATAGCTCAAACTGCCGCCCATGAATATTGAGGAAAAGAACCTGTCATGTTAGCTTGTATCAAACATAAATGTTTCAGTGTAAATAACAAAGTTCCAGACAAAGGCAAACCCAAGCATTAACTTAAAGTGTCATAAATAAGTACACTTAGTAAACTGTATCAGAAATAATAATTCATTTCTCCTGGCCCCACCCTTGGAGTAAATATGCTGCTCTGGCATCAGGAACTGACTGGCTGTTTCTAGCCCTCCAGGCTCCCTTAGGTGAGGTGTTCCCTGCAGTTCTGTGTCGTATCCTGGAGCCTACCTGTACTTCCCATGGCCATCCTGCCTAAAATCAAGTAAGGAGAAAACATGGCATCAAATACAACCATGATCCATATATATCACTTACCTGGTCTCCTGCACTCAGTTCCATACACAGAGTGTGTGGGTAGATCCAATGAAACAAGCGCTTCATTATTAGTGACTGTGAAAGAATGTGTGCACATAACTGCACATTAGTGGAGGGCTTTCGATTTCTACCCTGTGCTGGGAAAGAAGGAAGAATGCCCTGCAAGAGCAGTACTGCAGCGAGCCCACAACTTGCTCACATGACGTGTAGCAAAACTCATATTATTTTGAGCCTTCCCTTTCTTTTCCTCATGATCTTTCTCTCCTATTAAAATATTTCCAGGGCTGGGAAGTGGCTCAAACGGTAAAGTGTTCTCCACTCAGCATAAGGATCTCAGTTCAGATTCCCAGCACTGAGGTAAAAGGCCATGGGCAGCAAGGTGCATATCTAGAACCCCAGTGCTAGGAGAAGGAGCAGAAACGATGGAGTCTCTGGGACTTGCTGTCCGGCCTTCTGAGCTGAATCAAAACTCCAGGTTCACTGACAGACCTTTTATAAATAAAATGAGGTTATTGCTTCCTGAGGAACGACAGATGAGGTCAGCTCTTGACCTCATCGTCCATGTGCACACACACACACACACACACACACACACAGAGACAGAGAGACAGAGAGACAGAGAGAGAGACATGCACAGAGAGACAGAGAGAGAAACACATACACAGAGACAGAGAGAGACAGAGACATTGTTCTCTAATAAACAGTGCTTTATATCCTAGCATTAACTTTAGAAGTAACTTCTTAATCATTGAAAGAGCAAAGTCTTGAGAATGTTTATTTATAAATGAAGCTTATGTCTAAAGATTTGAATGCGTTCGCTAGGTTTATGTCTTTCTGCTCTGTTGTCCCCAAGTAAGGGACAGTTTATAAGTAAGGCCTCAAGGCAGTTGGCAGGGAAGTGTAGCGCTGGCACACCACTGAGAGCCTTGTCTCAGGAGTGTGTCCCCGACCCCCAGGGCTGCTCCTCCGGATTAGCTTTACTGTGTGAAATATAAAGGTGGTGATGGTGCTGGGTGCTCTTGGTGCCCTCTTGCCCAGCCTACCAGAGCAGCATGACACCACGTGGCTAGGAGCCGGGCTAAGCAGTGCTATTGGTTGTTGCAGCTATGACTCTATACCTGGAAAGGCATATGGCTGAAGTCTAAAGGGAAGGACCAGGAACCAAGCCCATGTGTGTTTTTAAGCCTTTCCGAGTGTTTAAAGTTTCACTGTAGTTCATTATAAACATAGGGCCTCGCTGTGCTTCGGACTGGCTACCATCAGTAACTAGTAGTCTTGCTCAGTTTTTCAGTTCTCTCAGTTTGGAAAATCAGCGTCTCGTCAAACATATTTAATGATATTTATTAAATTATGTGACTACAGAAGATCAACAGATGTACTATTAGTGTGCTGATTTGTAGCAAAACCTTGCATTTCTTCTGAACCCCTTTTCTTTTCTGCACCCGCCATTTTGCCACATAATTATCAGTTTTCCTAGCAACATTATTGGCTCACAGTGAGACATGGAGACTACTAATTCTTCCTGAAAGTGGTCCCTGCTTGTGATGGTGGAGGAGTCCATCAGCACATCCTCTAGGATATATCAAGCCGCATTCTTCCAGATTTGCAGCCAGTGACAGCCAGTGACAAATCTCCTTGAAATTCAATCACTTGATCACATAAACCAAAGTGACTTGGCGAGTGGCTAGATGGAATGTTCTGGAAAGCACTTTTCTAAATTGATCTTTTGCTGCTGTTGTTAGGAAACACCAAAGACGCAGAGATTTAGGGTGTAGGACTGCAGACTCAGCCAGCACATGCAGTGTGGGAAGACCCTTGCCACCTTGTGTGATGGCAGTTGCCACTGTGATGTCTACCTATTAGCTGTAGCTTGTCATGATGCCTGTCAGGACCGTCCAGTTCTCATCTGCTTCCCAGCTCTGGAGGGTTAGAAGAATGCTTTAGCATCTTTGTTTGGGGCTTGAGACAGCGCCTGAAGTAGGTCAGTGATCTACTATGTGAAAATGAAATAATGAGAGAGAGAACGAGAGAAGAGGGGAGGAGTGGAGGGAAGGAGAGGGGAGCAGAGGAGAGGGGAAGAGAGGGGAGCAGAGGAGAGGGGGAGAGAGGGGAGCAGAGGAGAGGGGGGAGAGAGGGGAGCAGAGGAGAGGGGGAGAGAGGGGAGCAGAGGAGAGGCGAAGAGAGGGGAGCAGAGGAGAGGGGGAGAGAGGGGAGCAGAGGAGAGGGGGGGAGAGGGGAGCAGAGGAGAGGGGGGAGAGGGGGAGAGAGGGGAGCAGAGGAGAGGCGAAGAGAGGGGAGCAGAGGAGAGGGGGAGAGAGGGGAGCAGAGGAGAGGCGAAGAGAGGGGAGCAGAGGAGAGGGGGAGAGAGGGGAGCAGAGGAGAGGGGGAGAGAGGGGAGCAGAGGAGAGGGGGAGAGAGGGGAGCAGAGGAGAGGGGGAGAGAGGGGAGCAGAGGAGAGGGGGAAAGAGGGGAGCAAAGAAAGGGGGAGAGAGGGGAGCAGAGGAGAGGGGGAGAGAGGGGAGCAGAGGAGAGGGGGAAAGAGGGGAGCAAAGAGAGGGGAGAGAGGGGAGCAGAGGAGAGGGGGAGGGGAGCAGAGGAGAGGGGGAAAGAGGGGAGCAAAGAGGGGGGAGAGAGGGGAGCAGAGGAGAGGGGGAGAGAGGGGAGCAGAGGAGAGGGGGAGAGAGGGGAGCAAAGAGAGGGGGAGAGAGGGGAGCAGAGGAGAGGGGGAGAGAGGGGAGCAGAGGAGAGGGGGAGAGGGGGAGAGAGGGGAGCAGAGGAGAGGGGGAGAGAGGGGAGCAGAGGAGAGGGGGAGAGAGGGGAGCAGAGGAGAGGGGGAAAGAGGGGAGCAAAGAGAGGGGGAGAGAGGGGAGCAAAGAGAGGGGGAGAGAGGGGAGCAGAGGAGAGGGGGAGAGAGGGGAGCAGAGGAGAGGGGGAGAGAGGGGAGCAGAGGAGAGGAGAGTGGAGGTGAGAGGAGGGAAGGAAGGAGGAGAGGGAAGGAGAGGGAGGAGAAGGGAGGGAGAACAGAGGAGGGGAGGGGAAAGGACAAGAGAGGAGAGGACAAGTAGGGGAAGAGAAGAGAGGAGAGGGGAGGGGAGGGAGGAGAGATGAGATGAGAGGGAGGGGAGAAGAGGGGAGGGGAGGAGGTGGGAAGGGGAGGACTGGAAGCATCCAGTCCCGCACACGTTTTAGGTCAGAGCTTGACAAGTGCTGCATGGGTTGGGGACTCTCGATATTAAACTTGGGGCATTTTTGAGAGATGAATCTAGTTTTCAAATCTTGCAAAAAAATTTTACAATAGTTAAATTATTCTTTAACACTATTTGTGTGTTTCTTGTCAAAACTAAACCAATGCAGGCATTTCATTAAAATGTTGATAACAGGCTAGGTATGTGATATACTGCTTTAATTCCAACATTCAGGGGCAGAGGCAAGCAGAGTCTCTATGAGTTCTAAGCCAGTGTGGTCTACATAGCAAGTTCCAGGCCAGCCAGGGAAGGAAGGAAGGAAGGAAGGAAGGAAGGAAGGAAGGAAGGAAGGAAGGAAGGAAGGAAGGAAGGAAGGAAAGGTTTAATGAATTAAAAAATTTTAAAGTCTAAAATTAGGCATACAAATTTGCTATTTAATATATTTTGATACTTTATTCTCTCCATACCTATAGAAAACAAATTTAATAATTTTCTAATTAAGAGTTTTAACAGACCTCAAATCCCCTCTATTTTAGACCATATACTTGTCAGATATTAGTTCCCATCTGTGGAAACCATGATATTTCCATACTGTCATTGCGCAGCACTTCGGTCTCACGGGTCTATGTGAGTTGTCTACCGTGGAAGCGGAAGTTGCAGGCCCACTTGTTTCAGGCTTGCCAGAGCAACCCAGCAAAACCTGTCTCAAAAGAAGAAATAAATAAAATACAAAATAAGGAAAGGAATTATTTCAGCCAAGCCAAGTCTGAATATTTTTTTCAACAATGTGCCCCTTGAATTTTTTCCTAAAAGATGTACTTCAGAAGAAAGTCAGTTGGCTCAAAAATTATCACAGGACTCAAATATTGAAAACCCAGATGATCAAGGAACAGTTAAGTATTTCATATTAAATATTAGTCAGCCAGATTCAGATTTATAACTTAAAATATGATTTATTCCTGTGCAAAGAACACAAAGTTGGTTTAACATAAAAAGTTCATATTTCACATATTAACTAAAAGAAAAATGAATATAATTATTTCAGTAGATGAAGACGGACAGTTAATAATATCGATCTATATTAAGTTTTTCCAATTTGACTTTTGAAGAACCTTCCTTAACTTGATACCATGAGACTAACAAATGTTTCTATCATACCTCTTATGCATAGCAAAGGCAGTAATCAGGAATTCCCTTTAAAATTAAAAATGTGTTCAAAGTTGCTCAATTAAAAACACTGTAATCACCTCTCTCAGCTGTTGGCCTGGCGATTCGAGCAAGTAGAGAGGAAGCAAAGGAAGTGATCAAAGGAGGGGAAGATGGAGAGGAGAGACCAAGTCCCAGTGCACTATACGTAAAGTCCAGTGTCAGCGAGCTTTATGGACGAATCCTCTTTGTCTTGATGAAAAGCCCCTCACCTCCCCCTCCACACCCACAAGATGGCGGTCATTGCAATCTTCACTTGTACTCTTCTTTTGGCTTTAACTGAATACATTTAAAAACCTCAGAGGTTTATGAATTATAAGAATATAACAAGGGATGTAGTGGATTTATTTTTTTAAAGCAGTCTATCTTGGGATACATAAGAGCCTGTCTAAAAGCAGTAGACACAAAATGAACAAACAGCAAAAATAATATTTTTCAAGCAAAATAATTGGAAACTAGAAAGGAGAAAAAAGCTACTCACAGAGATACATATACACATACAGATAGACAGACACACACAAACACAGACACACACACAATACAGACTTAATATGAGTTTAAGATTCAGAAAGAAGAGATTTCTATGGATTGTATCCTGGGTATTCTGTAATTTTTGGCTAACAGCCACTTAATAGTGAGTACATACCATGCATGTCCTTTTGGATCTGAGTTACCTCACTCAGGATGATATTTTCTAGTTCCACCCATCTGCCTGAAAAATTGATGATATCCTCGTTCTTAATAGCTAAGTAGTATTCCATTGTGTAAACAGACCACATTCTTTCGTTGTGGGACATCTGGATTGTTTCCAGCTTCTGGGTATCAGAAACAAGTCCACTACCAACGTAGTGGAGCTTGTGCCTCTGTGGCATGGTGTGGCATGCTGGGTTTTCAGGTAGATCTATTTCCAATTCTCTGAGGAACCGCCAGACTGATTTCCAGAGTGGTTGTACCAGTTTGCAATCCCCCAGCGATGGACAAGTGTTCCTCTTTCCCCACATCCTCTCCAACATGTGCTGTCACCAGAGGGTTTTTTTTTTAAGTTTCAAAAATGCTTTCCATTTATTTATTTTATTTTATTTATTGAATATGATCTTCATTTACATTTCCAATGGTAAGCCCTTTCCCGATTTCCCCCCTCCCCAAAAACCCCCAACCCCTTTCCCCACCCCCTGCCTCCACATATATGTCCCTCCACCCAACCCACTCCCACCTCCTCTGCTTGATTTCTGGGCATCCTTTGAGCCTTCACCTGGCCAACAAGAAGTATATACCAAAGGGAGCATACCATGGTTGTCTCCAGAGGGGCCCTGCCAGAGCCTTACAAATACAGAGGCAGATGCTAGCAGCCAACCATTGGGGTCCCCAATGGAGGAGCTGGAGGGTGGTCTGGAGGAGCTGAATGTTCAGCCCCATGGGAAGAACAATGATGTAGGCCACCCAAACGCCCCAGTACTCCCAGGGACTAAACCATCAACCAAGGGGTACACATGGTTCCAGCCAAAAAGGTGGCAGAGGAATGCCTTGTTGGGCATCAGTGGGAGGAGTGGTCCTTGGTCACCAGAGTTTTTGATCTTAGCCATTCTGATTGATGTAGGGTGGAATCTCAGGGTTGTTTTGATTTCCATTTCCCTGATGACTAAAGACTTTAAACATTTCTTTCAGTGCTTCTAGGTTATTCAATATTCATCTGTTGTGAATTCTCTGTTTAGCTCTATATCCTCATTTTTTTATTGGGTTGTTTGGTTGTTTGGAGGCTAGCTTCTTGAGTTCTTTATATATTTTGGATATTAGCCTTCTATCAGATGTGGGGTTAGTGAAGATTTTTTTTCCCAATCTATAGGTTGCCAATTTGAACTATTGACCGTGTCCTTTGCCATAAAGAAGCTTTTCAGTTTCATGAAATCGCATTTATCAATTCTAGATCTTAGAGCCGGAGCCAGTAGAGTACCATTTAGGAAATCTCCCTGACTCTCCTGGGCCAGTGAGTTCAAGGCTCTGTCCCACTTTCTCTTCTATTAGATTTAGTGTGTCTGGTTTAATGTTGAGGTCCTTAATCCACTTGGACTTGAGCTTTGTGCAAGGTGACAAACGAGATCTCTCAGGCACTATGCTACCAACCAGGCAGCATACATGAACCTGTCAAATATACAGCAGAGGACTACCTAGCCGGGTCTCAGTCGGAGAGAATATGTACCTAACCCTCAAGAGACTTGAGGTCCCAGGGACTGCGGACATTTGGTGTGGTGGAGATGAGGACACCCTTTTGGAGATGGGGGTGGTGGGGAGGAATGGGATGAGAAACTGTCAGAGGGTGGACTGGGAGGGAGGATAATGATTAGACTCTAAAAAAGGATTAAATAACAACAACAACAAAAGCATTAGAAGCTGAATAGAAAAAAAAAGAAGAAGAAGAGAGGACTCCATTATGAGACATTTCAGTCAATAAAGAGAATCCCAAGGTCACTGGACTCCTATGGGAAATGTTTCTTCACTTTTTTTTCCGGTTTTTTGAGACAGGGTTTCTCTGTGTAGCCCTGGCTGTCCTGGAACTCACTCTGTAGACCAGGCTGGCCTTGAACTCAGAAATCCACCTGCCTCTGCCTCTCAAGTGCTTGGATTACAGGCATGCGCCACCACTGCCTGGCGAGCAACTTTTTATTAGATATTTTCTTAATTTGCATTTCAAATGTTATCCCCTTTCCTGGTTTCCCCTCCAAAACCACCCTAATCCATCCCTCCACCCCCCTACTCATCACCGACTCGCTCCCTCTTCTCTGTCCTGGCATTCCCATATATCGGGGCATCCAGTCTTAGGACCAGGGGCATCTCCTCCCTTTGATGACAAACAAGACCATCCTCTGCTTGAGCTTCATGTGGTCTGTGAAGTATATTTTGGGCATTTCAAGCTTCTGGACTAATTCCCACTTACCAGTGAGTGCATGCCCTGTGTGTTCTTTTGTGATTGGGTTACCTCACTCAGGATGACATTTTCTCATTCCATCCATTTGCCTAAGAATTTCATAAATTCATTGTTTTTAATGGCTGAGTAGTATTCCACTGTGTAAATATACAATATTTTGTGTTTCCATTCCTCTTTTGGGGGATATCTGGGTTTTTCCAGCTTCTGACTATTATAAATAAGGCTGCTATAAACGTGGAACATGTGTCCTTATTATGTGTTGGAGCATCTTCTGGATATATGCCCAGGAGTGGTATAGCTGGATCCTCAGGTAGTGCTATGTCCAATTTTCTAAGGAACTGCCAAACTGATTTCCAGAGTGGTAATACCAGCTTGCAATCCCACCAGCAGTGGAGGAGTGTTTTTCTCTCTCTCCACATCCTCACCAGCACCTACTGTCACCTGAGTTTTTGATTTTGGCCATTCTGGAGGAATACCAGATGGCTTAGAAATACCCTAAAGAAATGTTCAACATTCTTAATCATCAGGGAAATGAAAATCAAAACAACCATGGGATGTTGAACATTTCTTTAGATGCTTCTCTGCCAATTGGTATTCCTCAGTTGAGAAATCTTTGTCTAGCTCTCTATTCCATTTTTTAATAGAATTATTTGGTTCTCTGGAGTCTTAACTTCTTGAATTCTTTATATATATTAGATATTAGCCCTCTGTCGAATGTAAGGTTGGTAAAGATCTTTTCCCAATTTGTTGGTTGCAGTTTTGTCCTATTGACAGTGTCCTTTCCCTTACAGAAACTTTGTAATTTTATGAAGTCTCATTTGTCAATTCTTAATCTTAGATGGTTTTAGCTCCTTTGTCAAAGATCAAATGACCATAGGTGTGTGGGTTCATTTCTGGGTCTTCAATTCTATTCCACTGATCTACCTCCCTTGTACCAATATTATGCAATTTTTGTCACTATTGCTCTATAGTACAACTTGAGGTCCAGGATGTTGATTCTCCCAGAAGTTCTTTTATTATGGAAAATAGTTTTCACTATCTTGGGTATTTTGTTATTCCAGATGAATTTTATAATTACTGTTTCTAACTCTATGAAGAATTGTGTTGGAATTTTGATGGGGATTGCATTGAATCTGTAGCATTTGATGGAGATTGCATTGATGGCTTTTGGGAAGATGGCCATTTTTACTATATTAATCCTGCCAATCCACAATCATAGGAGTTCTTTCCATCTTCTGAGGTCTTCTTTGATTTCTTTCTTGAGAGACTTGAAGTTCTTGTCATACAGATCTTTCATTTGTTTGGTTAGAGTCAAACCAAAATACTTTATATTGTTTGTGACTATCGTGAAGGGTGTCTTTTCCCTAATTTCTTTCTCAGCCTCTTTATTTATCCTTTGAGCATAGGAAGGCTACTGATTTTTTTGAGTTAATTTTATATCCGACCAGTTTGCTGAAGTTGTTTATCAGCTGTAAAAGTTCTCTGGTGGAGTTTTTGGAGTCATTTAAGTATACGATGATCATATCATCTGCAAATAGTGATAGTTTGACTTCTTTTCCAATTTGTATCTCTTTGACCTCCTTATGTTGTCTAATTTCTCTAGCTAGAACTTCAATAACTATATTGAATAGATATGGAGAGAGAGGGCAGCCTTGTCTAGTCCCTGATTTTAGTGGGATTGCTTTAAGTTTCTCTCCATTTAGTTTGATGTTGGCTACCAGTTTGCTGTATATTGCTTTTACTATGTTTAGGTATGGGCCTTGAATTCCTCATGTTTCCAAGACTTTTAACATAAAGGGATACTGAATTTTGTCAAATGCTTTTTAGGGATCTAATGAAATGATCATGTGTTTTTTTTCTTTGAATTTGTTTATGTAGTGAATTACATTGATGGATTTTCGTATATTTAACCATCCCTGCCTACCTGGGATGAAGCCTACTTGATCATGTTGAAAGACTATTTTGACGTGTTCTTGGATTCAATTGGCAAGAAATTTATTGAGTATTTTCACATCAATTTTCATAAGGGAAATTGGTCTGAAGTTCTCTTTCTTTATTGGATCTTTGTGTGGTTTTGGAATCAGTATAATTGTGGCTTCATAGAATAAGTCGGGTAGTGTTCCTTCCTTTTCTATCGTGTGGAATACTTTGACGAATATTGGTATTAGGTCTTCTTTGAAAGTCTGATAGAATTCTACACTAAAACCATCTGATCCTGAACCTTTTTTTGGTTGAGAAACTTTCAAAGACTGATTCTATTCCTTTAGGAGTTATGGAATTGTTTATCTGATCCTGATTTAACTTTGCTATTTGGTGTCTGTCTAGAAAATTGCCCAATTCATCCAGATTTTCCAATTGTGTTGAGTATAGTCTTTTGTAGTAGGATCTGATGACTTTTTGAATTTCCTCAGTTTCTGTTGTTATATCTCCCTTTTCATTTCTGATTTTGTTAATTTAGATACTGTTTCTGTGCCCTCTGGTTAGCCTGGCTAAAGATTTATCTGTCGTGTTGATTTTCTCAAAGAACCAGCTCCTAGTTTTGTTGATTTTTCTCAAAGAACAAGCTCCTGGTTTTGTTGATTCTTTGTATAGTTCTTTCTGTTCCTACTTGGTTGATTTGAGCCCTGAGTTTAATAATTTCCTGCCTTCTACTCCTCTTGGGTGTATTAGCTTCTTTTTGTTCTAGAGCTTTCAAGGGTACTGTCAAGCTGCTAGTGTATGGTCTCTCCAGTTTCTTTTTAGAGACACTCCTCTATAAAGAGGAGTTTTCCTCTTAACACTAGTTATTGTGTCCCATAAGTTTGGGTATGTTGAGCCTTTGTTTTCATTAAATTCTAAAGATCTTTGATTTCTTTCCTTATTTCTTCTTTGACCAGGTCATCATTGCGTAGAGCATTGTTCAGCTTCCATGTTCATGTGGGCTTTCTGTTGTTTTTGTTGCTATGAAGACCAGCTTTAATCCATAGTGATCTGATAGGAGGCATGGGATTATTTCAGTCTTATATCTGTTGAGGTCTGTTTTGTGACCATCAGTTTTGGAGAAGGTACCAATGAGGTGCTGAGAAGGTATATTCTTTTGATTTAAGATGAAATGTTCTATAGATATCTGTTAAATACATTTGGTCCATAACTTCCATTACTTTCACTGTGTCTCTGTTTAGTTTGTGTTTAGCTGATCTGTCCATTGATGAGAGTGGGGTCTTGAAGTCCCCCACAGTTATTGTGTGAGGTACAATGTGTGCTTTGAGCTTTAATAAAGTTTCTTTTATGAAGGTGGGTTCCCTTGAATTTGAAGCATAGATATTCAGAATTGAGAGTTCTTCTTGGTGGATTTTTCCTTTGATGAGTATGAAGTGTCCTTTTGTGGCCTTTTTGATGACTTTTGGTTGGAAGTCGATTTTACCCAATATTAGAATGGCAACTCCAGCTTGTTTCCTGGGACCATTTGCTTAAAAAATTGTTTTCTTGCCCTTTAACTCTGAGGCAGATTTTCTCTTTGACGCTGAGGTGTGTTTCCTGAATGCAGCAAAATGCTGGGTCCTATTTATGCATGCAGTCTATTAGTCTATGTCTTTTTATTGGGGAATTGAGTCCATTGATGTTAATAGATATTAAGGAATAGTGATGGTTGGATCCTATTATTTTTTCTGTTATTTTATGTTTGTGTGAGTATCTTCTTTTGGGTTTTTTAAAAGAAGATTACTTTCTTGCTTTTTCTAGGGTTAAGTTTCCCTCTTTGTGTTGGGGGTTTCCCATCTATTATCCTTTGTAGGGCTGGATTTGTGGAAAGATATTGTGTGAAATTGGTTTTGTCATGGAAGGTCTTGTTTCTCCGTCTATGGTAATTGAAAGTTTTGCTGGGTATAGTAGCCTGTGTTGGCATTTGTGTTCTCTTAGGGTCTGTATGAGATCTGCCCAGGATCTTCTAGCTTTCATAGTCCCTGCTGAGAAGTCTGGTATAATTCTGATAGGTCTGCCTTTATATGTTACTTGTCTTTTTTCCCTTACTGCCTTTAATATTCTTTCTTTGCTTAGTGCATTTGCTGTCGATACTTGCATATGTGGCTCTGTGGCCCAGGATCAGCTCTGGGCACAGATGGAAATCGGAAGACTCCTGTCCTTGGCTGTTCCTTGGTTCTTGTGTTCTGGGGATTTGGGGCCGGTTCCTCTGAGCAGGAGGGGTAGTCTTACCTGTACTCTCAGGCCTGTCTGCACTCCTGGAAGGCTAGCTATCTCCCCATGCAGCCTGTGGCTGAGGATGGTCTCCAGCTCTTTCTTCACTTCTCCATTCCCTTTCTCTTGAGCCTCAATTACATGACTCTTCAGACACCTCTGTGTTTGAATCCAGTCAAACCTTTACTGTAACATCTATTTTATTTTCTGTAGAGTTCGAGAGTTCATTAATCATTCACTTTCAGCTTTGGAGGCCAGAATTTTAAACTAAGGTTAAAGACATAATTAAAGGTAGAAGTCATTAAATGGAAAGTCTTTAAAATTAAAGGGAACACTTATACTTCTTCATCAGTATGTCTCAAGTAACAGCCAACATGATGGTGAGGTGTTACCAACAAATCCTGACCAGATGACTGGCTTCTGGGCCACACATGATGGAAAGAGGGAACCAGCTCCCACAGTTGTCCTCTAATTTCCAGACCCACTCACACACACTGGCACACGCACTGTGCCCCCTCCCACACAACAAATAAGTAAATAAGTGAATCAAACAAAAATTTAAAAGAATGTCTCATATAAGCACAATAGATGCAAAGCAATGATGTAGTTGTCCGTTGCTGTCTCGTTGCTTAGCTCACAAGTGGGGCAGGACAAATTCTGGGGTAGATCAAGCTTTCTTTAGTCATGCATAAGGACATACAATAATTTGTCATAATTATCATTTTTCTGAATAAATTGTTTTTAATTTTCTTTACTCCTCAACAAATATCTCACTAATTAAAGAGTAAACATTCCTGGTAAATCGCTGTTGGAATTTTTAATGAACAAAGGAATCGATATTTATTGACGATCTGTGTGGCAAATAATTAAAGGGAAAAGGAGTCCATTTCCTCAAAACCACAAAGCACCTAAATCGTCTAGCTAGGTTGCTGTGAGGTCTGGATCTGTTTGCAGGTGAGACATACAGAGGGAAGCAGCCTTTGAAGGGAGGTGTAGACTTGTGATGGTGGCTTTCCTTCCTTCTCGTTTCTTTTTCCGTTTCATAAATTCATGTAAGTCTCCAGACCCCTCAGCTTTACTAAGATGGACCTTGGTATCAGGGCTTAGCAGAAGGGCACAGTACTGTGTTAGAATGGACTTTTGGTCATTTTCTCTTCATTTTAGAAAAAGGAGTTAGGTATAATATTTTGCTTTAAATTTTCTTTGAGTTTGATAGAACTACAAGATTGCATATGATCTTTGGAAAATAAGGATCATTTCAACACAAATATGGTTCATTTCCTTCCTAAGATAATTTTACAGGGATATCTTCCAAATATTTCTTTTGTTTAGGCATGTAGTCTGATTCTCCATAAAAACCATTAGATTCCTATGGGGAGGATGGACATTAGGAGACTTCCAGGTATGCTAAGGATGGACTGCAAGACCATAATGGGAGATTCTGGTGAGAATCTAAGAATAGGAAGATGCTGTGGGATCTGTAGACAAGTGTTGGTTGTTCTTGGTTCTGCTCAACATTCCAAAGTTGGAGCAGGTCATTGTAAAATTTCCACTTAGGAAATCTAACAAATGTGTACTCGCAGACATAAACACTGAAACACAAGCAGCTATTAGAGTTAGGACCAGAAAATTCACCCCTATGTATAATTCTGAAACACACCAACTGTATCGGCTCAGGACATACAACATCGAGACTTTGTTGCAGTATGATACTAGCCACAAATTATGGCTAAGTTCTTCTTCTTCTTTAAGCCAGATATAAAATATTTTGCATAATTTGAATGGTAATTCTGTCCAATATCTAAGGGAAGTAAGTTCCAATATGGGTTCTGTAGCAGCAGTCGAATGTTGGCTGTTTGCCTGTGAGGTGTTTGTTTATTAGGTTTGTTTATTAGGTTGGTTAGTTGTTTTCCTCTATAATGATTCTAAGCAGCTTTAACACCCAAACAGAAAAAAAATCCCACATATTTTTAAAAGTTTGTTTGCACTATGAATGAATGTTTAAATCATTGTGTTTCCTATCAATAAACTTAGCTAGTTAAATAACTACAAGCACATAAGATTGCATCTGTGTTTGGGTTTTTGTTAGACTATTATTAGGAGTCTAACAGTCGTCTAACAACGTAGAAAAAATCTTGAACTGCTCTTGCAGGTCATATAAGCACCCTAACTTCGGGTTAGCTGGTTTTCTTTCTTTCGTTTTCTAAAGCTGGCCCCCAGAGATCTGCCTGCCTCTGCCTGGGATTTGAAAGGTGTCTGCCACCAAAGCATTTCTACAGATTTTCTAATGCAGCCTGTAGCCACATCTTCCCACAATTGAACTGTATCTCCCCTTCAGGTAAACAATGCACTTCTAAGGGACCAGGCTTTCTCCCTATAAAGCCTTAAGATCTGAATTCTATCTGAAGCTACTGATCTCTCCTTTCTTGCAACACCTGGCTCTTGCAGAGCCTCGGGGTTCTGCCCACAGAACTGAGTTTTGAGCCAACTTTTCATTTGATTACATTTGCATTTCCCTAGATTTTAGGATATGCAGAATCTCTTTTCTATCAGAATTGGTAAGTTGATCATAATAAAAGAATCCTGAGGTATATGTAAATGAGTTTATCTGAAATCTAAAGCTAAATTCTTTATCTTTCTTATTTTCAGAATTTCTGTCAGCCCATTCTGTGCACAGAGCCTCATCTTAAGTTGGCTTTGAACTGCACACAGAAAGCATGCGTTCACACAGAGAACTAAATTGCAATCCCAAGTCCATTTGGGTTGGAAATTATATTTGTGAGTGTGGACATGAGAAGGAATTCCTAATATTCTTTCAGCAATTGGCAGGAAAAATATATATGTAGTTTAGGCAACAAATTTACCCTAATTAAAATAATAGAAAATAGCAATAATCTTTTTCTGAAGTGGTAATAAGCTTCCTAGAAAATTTCATAGATATGACTAGGGATATGTTACTTGGCTTTATATTTAAAAAGAAGCTACCACCTGTCTGCAGCATCCCAGTGAAAGTTGCCTGTGAGTAGGTTCCTAATCGAATGCTACCATTAGAAGAGCAGTATCTGTGTCCTTAGATCTGATAGTTGATGCAGCACACCTCACATAATACTGTCAGTAGACATGGTCGGTGGTATCAGCATATGAAGAGTCAGGGACTCCTTGGTGGGAGAGGCAGAGATCAGGGGAACATTCCTGTATCAACTTCCTGAAACAGTGGAGCTGACCAAACTAAAGTGGAATTAAGATGTTCCAGGTGAAAAAATAAAAAATGTATGGTTTTTACCCTTTAATTTTAACTATACAAACATGTAAGCAAGAAAAATTACACAAAACAAATGCCTAATACAAAATCTTTAGCATCCATGAGTATTAAAGTATTATGTGACTCACATCTCCTGATCTCAGAGTCTAGTAAGAAGTATGTCTTTTCAGTTTTCCTATGCAATTGTACATATTTCACTATTAGGAAATATGTCTGATATTAGTTTCTAAATATTTTAAGTGAATGTACATGTTATTCTGTAACTTGCTTTATTCTTACTAATGTGTTCAGTAGCAGTAAATAAAGACAGGTGTGGGGTGGTTATTGTGTGTCAGTCACTCTTCTGAGCACTCTGGTCTGCTAATGCATTCAGTCTTCATAACAGTGCAGTGCTTATATTATGTTATTCCCAGTCCCATTTTGCAGTTGAAGGTCTCCAGGGACCTGTGAGAGGTAAATTGCCCAATTTTATGTCATGGCTGCTCATTCTGGATCCGAGCTGTGGGTCTGCTCACACGGTGCCTATCCCCCACTACCTCTGTGAAAGGCTGAGACCTGCCACCTGAATGCAATATGCATCAGCCCCCAAATCCCAAAGGGTCCATCTTTAATGAACTTGCAGTGACTGTGGATAATATGCAGATAGCATTTAAGTTTTAAAATGCCACCAAGTGCCTCATTATGCCTGGCATTTCAGTTGACAATGGCAGAAGCCAGGTAGGACTGTGTTCTGAGGGGTTCAGTGCACAGGAGGATGCACAGTGGACTCCATTGCTATTCCTCTCCACTCCAGCTCTCCTTGCTGCCTGGGTCTGATCCCCCAGCACCATTCCATTTACGTCAAAAACAACCATCAATGCAGTGGAAAGCACTGAATGACTCACAGTAATGCTGTGCAGACCTGGTCTCTGTGTTACATGACATATAACATCCTAATTTCATAGAGCGTTTTCATAGCAGCTACTAAAATCGTAATCAAATCCCTCAAGTTCTTTTAAAGGATTCAATTTAAAGCAATATTGAAAGTAGTCTCAAGATGTGGGTACGGCTATGTCCCACCCACTCAAAGTTCCATCCTCAGCTCCTGCCTGGAGAGTGTCTGAATGCATCCGTCTGTCCCTCCCTCCCTCCCTCCTTCCCTCCCTCCCTCCGTAGTATTGATCCGTTCAAGGCTGCTCCCCCTTTGTTCTTCTACCTGCATTTGTGTTTGTGGTGGGTACTTCGCAGGTGGGGGCTCAGACGGGAAGAAGACATCAGAAAACGGAAGAGCAAATAGTAATTTTCCTCTGTCTTCTGAACAGCAAAACAAGATTCAGAATGAAGAGGGGAAGGGGGCCCCAAGGACGGCCGAGGGCTGAGGAGCAGTGTTGCCATGGAAATGAGGGTATCTGTCAGGAAGAAGTGATGAACATGGCCACCTAAGCCTTCCAATCTCACAGCACAGAACTTGGCAACTGGGCCAGGTGGCTTTCCACTGCCATGCTGCCATCGCCCAAAGTGACATGTAATTTTTCAGGGTCAGAATTTTATTCTTGGGATATTAACAAAGCCAAGTAAAACCATATAGAGTTTCCTTTTCCCTCATGGCCATGTTTCTGTGCGTTTTCAACGTTACATACTCTTGGGCATAGAGCATAAAGTAAAATAGGAAAAGTGCTTGTGCCAGGCACACGATTGTTCCATTCCAGACAGAAGGGTGTAGAAGGAGCACAGGCCTCTACACCTGAGTTCTCTCAAGGCTGTTTCTCAGAGTAACTGTAGAGTGCAAGTTAGTGCCAAAGTGAGAAGCCACCTTTGAGCCTCAGTCTTCGTTTATGGGAAATAAAGTTGACCAGAATGCCAAGGTTCTTCTGAGTTGTGATGCTGTGATTCTTAGCTTAGTGGAAGAAGATCGTGTATAATGGATGAGCAACCCAGATATCTGGCCACCCAGCACCGTGTCTCATGTGTCCACAGATTCTTCTTGCCTGTCACTGCACATCTTCCTGTAGACAGTGTTCCTTCTAGCTTCCCCCTGTGTAAGTGCCATCAGCGTGACAGTTCTCAGCACTGCTCCACTCTTCTAGCTCTTTTAAAAACCATTTCACTTTCCACGTTGGAAAATAAATTACTGGTTTGTAATCCATAATCTTTGCAATAAAGTGTCTCTGATACTTGATTCAGACTCTCAAGAGTTGTTCATGGTGGGCAATGTGCTGTGGGCCACTCGGGTAACAGATTCAAAGCACTGCCTTTTCAACTTGAGCTAAGTGCGTCTTTCCTCGGCACATTTGCTGTTTATGATGAGGGATGCTGAAGCAGATGGTCCACAGTGCCAGTTAGGGTTGTCTAACAGAGGCACTAGGCAGGACCGGCAGGCTGTACTTGTTGCCACGGTTTTATACCTGCTTGAGTCTCCTCATTCCATTCCCTTCATTCCCTTTGCTCGCTACAAGTAATGGAGTAAGTGACTTCTGTAGTCCTGTATGTGGGATGCTCTGCTGTGTTTAAAAGCAAGGATGCTATTGTCTAAGGAACCACATTTACTCAAATGGGATATGTACCTCTTCTTTGGGTATCTTTTGTCATCTACTAACCAAAATCGTTATCAAACCATAAAACCATCTGTGAAGGAATCTGTCTGTAGCTTACAACAAGCCCTCCCTTTTCCACACTATTTATAGTAAACATATGGAGTAGATGCTGGAGAGCTGAATTTTCTAGACTACTCCCAGCATCTATGATTTTGGAACTTTGAAAATACATATCTATGGAGTTAAAATCTTGCTGCACTGACTTCTCAACACTAACTACATTGAGGCGGATAGCTAGTAGTCGGAGACACAGAGCATAGCATGATCAAAGCAGTTCGTCAATTAGCTGTGCAGAGGAGGGCAAGCTACTCCAATTTTCGGAGCTTCAGGAGTGGAAACAACCCGCCCACTTGTCCCTTGGGTCCATAATGAGGAACAAATGAGGTGGCGTGTGGGACAGTGCTCTGCATTGCAGAGCATGCAAGCCAACTTTGAGACAGAAAGGATGGAAGCTGTGTGTGACCTGTGCTACTTTTAATTATATTATTGCTTTCATCTGTGTGGTGTTCTGCATTTTTATGTGTAAACAGAGATTGTAAGGTTGACTTTCTCTCAATTATCACAACTAATGAACTCTTAATGGGCAGCTGCAAATATAGATTTTATTGGAGGAAGGAAATGAAAGCGAGGAAGGTGACTTTTTTCCCCTCCATTGGCATGTAAAAGTAGAGGCTCCTTAATTAGAAAACATCTAGTTATTCTTTATATTCGCTTGAGTGGTCTGACTTCGCTGAGAGTTCATTCTTCACTCAAGTATAGGAAATGAAAAGTCCGACCTTCTGTAAATATTGTCATTCACCAACATGTCTCCTGGGATTAAAGTACACTGAATTTTATTTGTTAGAACTATATGCCAAGTGCTTACTGTTATAAATAAGAGAAACCACCTGATGTTCTTCGATGTTTGTGTTTTATGTTTAGAGCACATCTTTAAAATAATGCTATAAAAAGAAATAGTCTGTACTAATTAATGATGGTCGCTGGACATTCTTTTCTATTAGTCCAAGTGTATATTAGTTTCTATAACAGAATTATTGCCTTATTTTTAATAATATAAATCCAGGTTTGCTTCATTCATTTCTTGAAAGTGACTTTGTTTAATGACTGCCATCCTAAAAAGAAAAGATGTAATTAATCATCAAATGACTTTATTTACAGTAAATGGTATCTATGTAAAGATCATATCTATGAGTGGATCTATGTAGAGAGTAGTTCCACTCTAAATAAACTTTATTCCAATCAGTGGAACTACTACCAGAGTTGTTATTTTGTAGCTAAACTTCCTCTTCCCCACATACACCTAACAACATTACAAATGGCAAGAGCCGATTAAAGAGGGCCACAGAAAGGCTCTCGGTGCCACTTTTTATTCCTCCCCACCTTCCACCTTTTTTTTCATCCTTTGTTGAGTTTGAGTTTTCTTACGGAGACTCACACACGATGGCTTTGATTCAGAGGGGAGTTCATACCTCGGCCTCTGCAGTGCTGGGATAACAGCCAGGTTCTGCCATGCCCAAATGCTGTTACTGTGATTTTTATCTGTTCGTTTTACTTTGTATCTTCCCTCCTCCTTTCTCTCCTTGTCGTTTTTATTTTATTTTTAGATTTTATCATATAAAAATTATTTTTATGTTTTGCCTGCATATATGGATATGCAGCGCACATGTGTCTGACGTCTAGGGAGGTAAAAAGAGGGATCAGACCCCTGGACATGGAGTTACAGATGATTGTGAGCTGTCATGTCTGTGCTAGAAACTGAACTGGGCCCTCTATAAGACCAAGAATTGCTTATAAGCATTGAGGCCCCCCCCCCACCTCCTTCCCCTGGAGTCCTTTTCTTAAAGATGTAAACATTTTTCTATGGAAAGGTACTGTAGCTTTCAGTGAGAAGAGAGAGTGTTCAGAGAAAGAAATGAGAGAGAGGCATCATCTCGGCAGTGCTGTGAGTTGCACACTGGAGTAATTCAACTATCTGTCTGTTGTGTAACCAGATCTTGTTTTAGGGAAAGAAGTTTAACTTAAATTTGCTGGGATTAAATAAATTCTGTTCTAGTTTATTTATTTACAGAGTTCAAAGGGAAATAAATTAGACATTCAGACAATCAGGACCAGAGGGGCTCAGCCTATTAGTGAATTCCTGTGTTCGTGGTCACCTTCTGTTACCCACACTTGACTTTGGCAGGCGGACTTCATCCATAGAGTTTCTAGGTCTCTGGTAACTGCTTATCAAATGCCTCAACACGTGTGTCCATATGCAAGTGTGAGCCTCTGCTTTATATAGTGTGTTTCAGAAAGGCTTTATTCTCTCTCGGTGTCACCTGTGGAGCGCTAGACAAGCTGGGGAAACTGGCATCTGTCCCCCTTGTCACTGATGGACAGTAGCTGGTTTTCAGTGTCTGTGGTGCCTGTCCATCCTCTCTACCATTTTCCCCTCACGAATCATTTTGCAATTCTATCCCTAGACTTGAATGAAGCAGTCCCAGAGACAGAGCGCCTGGATTCGAAAGCATTGAAAACTCGGGCCCAGCTCTCTGTGAAGAACAGGCGCCAGAGGCCCACAAGGACAAGGCTCTATGACAGTGTCAGCTCAACTGATGGGGAGGACAGCCTGGAGCGGAAGGTGAGCACTCTCAATGGCTGTCAGACTCCTGCAGCATATCATTGTCCGCCAGTGTATTTATTGGACATGGTAGCTATTTTACCGATCTGCGCCTTACTTGGAAGGAAATGGAATAATTTATGGCTTTGTCTCCTAAATTTGTATTCAATTTGCTGTATGGTTGTCATTTAAATCCTTTTCTCCATTTAATAAGGTAGCCAAAAGCATTATCCACATCGCCGTATTTCATAGTGGTGCCTTTGATGTTTGGCTGTTGTTTTAATCTAGTGGAAAATAATGAACATCTACATGCCTTAGGTGCCTGTGTTAGCTGTACTGTTTATTTGGTGAGTAGTTATGAACTGTGCATTCTCGGCGGTAAGCCAATAAATAAAAGTTCCTTTCCCAGAGAAAAAGCAGGGCCGTTTCAAAGTAAATGCTGCCCAGCCCTGATACTCAGGCATAATCAGCTCTATAACCTCTTATACCAACAGCCCTCAGACACTATAACCACACACGTTACCAAATCGCTTTTACCCAAGGGTTGGAGAGTTTCTTCTCCAGAATCAGAGTGTGGTGTCGCACTCCTCACCCCTGTGACGAGCCCTAGGGCCTTCTCATCCTACCACGTGACTGAGTCTCCAGGGGGATCACAGCAGCCAGAAAGGGACCCTTTCTCCTCTGTCTCGGGAGACACTTCACTCTCCTCGCCTTCAGCATCTGACCACGATACAGAAGACTCTCCTGGCCGCCCCCAAGCCCCTGAGAAAGCATCACAAGAGAAAGGTACGTGGGTTTTCTTTTTTCTTCCCCTTCTGTTTGATGTGGTGTCACTAATGCTGCGGTGTGTGCGGTGTAAAACTTACCTTTTGCTCATAAGCACACCGCTTTATACCACGGCTTTGCTTCTGTCTTAGGGAATTAGGGAATCCCCACCTCCGTGCACTTTGACTTACTTGTTTTCCCTTTCACCTATCAGTTTGATATTTTTGTCCCTTTATCCTTCCCCAAATTGACTATTACCGGAATGTTCTGGAAATGGTCTAAAGGTTGTGTACACCATCGCCTGGAGTTTACATGAACAAGAGCAACCACGTGAGGGGAAATGTGAAGACTGAGTGATGGTGAAAATTAGCAGTTGATGGATTTGTATTTAATAAACTTTTCCCAGTACTGATTGCGATGATTATCATTATAATAATCATCACAATCATCAGCAATGTAATGTGACAGGATGGCACAGTAACGATAAGTGCAGAGTGGGTAGTCGTGAGCCAAAGCAGGCTCTTCTACTTAAGCTGGAACGTCAAGGTGGTATGGATAGACTTGACTTTTAAAACAAACGACGTCTTCTGTTTCATGGGCATGGACATTTGGCCTGCATGTTTAAGCACTGCCCTCAAAGCTAAGAAGAGAACATCACATCCACAGACCTAGAGCTATGGATGGTTAAGAACTAACATGTGGGTGCTGGGAACTGAACCCAGGTCCTCCACAGGAGTAGGTAAGCAGTGCTCTCACCTACTGAGCCACTGTCTTTTAATCATTTATTTCGGTATATAAAGGCAATAACTGTGTGTTTAGATAAATTGAACAGTGAGTGCCGAGAAGTATAAAGCATGAGTTTTCCCCCTTTACATGTGATGTGTTCCTTTAAGGTAATGATGTAATATTGGTCATGTTATTTTTTTTGTATAAACAATGTAATTTATACATACATACAGAGCAGAAGTTATTTCTATTTATATATTGTACACATGTGTTTATATATTTCCATTTTAAAAAATGCACTCTTACTAATCACATGACTGTAATACTTTGTTTTACAAATAATAGTTTATTAGCACCTATCTATGAATGCATATATTTAAATAACAAGTCTGTATATATGTATATATCTAAGTGAAAGTCTATATCTATTAAGAATTATATAGAAAATTATATATGATATATGCAGTGTATATTAAGAAATATACTCATAGTAGAGACGTCAGAGAGATGGCTCCGTGGTCCAAGTATGTGACCCACATTTTGATCCCCAGCATGCAAGTAAAAGCCAGGCATGGGGACATTCATCTGTACTCATGGGTGAGGGAATACAGGCATGTCCCTGGAGCTCACTGGCCAGCCTACCTACCCAGCCACGTCATTGAGCTCCAGGTTCAATGATCTATGCTATCTTAATAAAGAAGTTGGAAAGCAACTGAGGAAAAACATCTGACTTCTGTTTCTTGCCTCCATATGCATACACATACACATACACATACACACACATACCCACATACATACACACATACACACACATATACACACACATACACATACACACACATACACACATACACATATACACACACATACACATCACACACATACACACACATACACACATGCACACATACACATATACACACATATACACATACACACATATGCACACACACATACACATATACACACATGCACACACATACACACACACGGAAAAGGAGTAATCATGGCAACCCTGCTGAGTGATTAGAAAAAGAAAGGCAAAAAACATGGATAAATGATTTGCAGTGAATCTGTATAATCCCCATACAGGAGGAAATCAAGTAAACTACACAGACATAGCTGGGACAAGACATCGATAGGTTAAAGAAGATTATAATCGCTATCTAGTGATATTTATAGACGCCAAAGATGGCAGATTTTTAGAGATGTAGACAAAATTTTGGGTTGCAAATGGGAGTGGCAAACAAAGTGTGCTGCTTGGGACAGCAGGGTCAGGAAGTGGAAACAGAAGGAATGCACGAAGACTTCATTCCTAAAGTGAGGGGGTGGGGAGGAGCAGGCTGTCCTGTTGACTCTTACAATAGGCTATGCCTAAGACAGAAATTTTCTGGATTGTAACTGTCAAAAAGCACTGAATGTACAAGCTTAATGGAGGGTCTCATAGTATTCAAATAACTCCAAAGAACAAATTCCTTTTTAAAAAGTAAAAAGCAGACAGGAAAACAAGTCACAGTCCCCCAAAGAGGTCCCCACTGGTTTTTATATGGTCTGAAAAAGAGGCCAGCTTCACTGATGATCAGAGAGAACACGTTAAATTAATTGCTGAAATTGCCAGCCCCTGAGACTAGATCGAGAGGCTCGTCGAGGCAGCAGCAGCCCTGGAATGCACCACACACATGCACTGTGGCACAGCTGCACACCACTGCACGTTATAGAGTTCCACGGGCATTGAACTCAGAACTCCAGCTGACCCCACAGTCCACAGTGCTCTGGAACTGTGGCCACAGTTCTCCTGAGGCACTCTCCTGGATTTCCTTGCCTCTGCCTGTCAGCTGCTAGACTCACTTTTCAAAGACCAAGTCCTGCACACAGCTCTTCAGAAGCTGCTCATGAGGCAAACACCGTACTTAGCACAGAACACTAGTGGAGGCAAAAAAAAAAAAATTCTGCCAGGCCCACTAAACAGTCAGACATAATTATCGGTTTGGTGGACAGCCTCACTGTGATGTTGGCTCACTTCCAAAACGATTAAAAGTTTTCAAAACCTTTGATTAATCAAAGTGTGGTTAGGATAGCACCTTCACAGAGCTAGACTTCCAGTAAGTTCTCCACCATCCCCTAAGCTTGCACAGGTAGTTATTGGGAGAAGGCCAAAGCTCATTCTTTGGAGCTGCTGATGCTTGGAGTCCCACTGTGTGAGTCTATGAGACGTAGATAGCATCTGTGTTATAGGACAGGGTTGTTACTTGCATTGTTTTGCTTGCTTATTTGAGGTGCTAGAGATTGGAATCAGAGCCCTGTCCATGCCAAACAAGCCTTCTACCTCTAACCTGTGTCCTAGCCCAACTCACTATCTAAAGGCATAATGATCAGAGAGCAAGCCCTTACCTGGGAAAACTCATGCGGACTTTCAAAGGCAGCTTGGTCTTATCTGGCTTGCCTCTGCTTTGCTTCCAATTGGTGACTGCTCTGCAGTGGCAGCAGAGTAAGGAGCAGAGGTGAGGCATGCTTCACGGGCCTTAGCAGAAACAGAGCAGGACCATGCAACCATCTCCGTTTCCACGGTGCTCTCGTGGCTGTGTCTCCTTTGAATTAGCCAGAACCACAGATCAGGTACAGGGCATTTCTTCTCCAGAGACTGAGATCTTGGGCTTTCCCTTGCTCAGTTCTCCTGAGCTAACCAGACTGCTGGGTGATGGAGCAGAGCAGTTCACTGACCGTTTATATAGTACTCATAAGCAGGCAAGTAGGATGCCTCCTGTAACATACTGTCTGGATCAGGGTTTCTGGAATTGGAAGCAAATATGATGACCAGCTTGGGGAGGAAAAGGTTTATTTCATCTCATACTACTGGATACCAGAGTATTGTCCAGGAACATCAGGGCAAGAGACTCAGGGCACAAATCTAGAAGCAGGAACTGATGCACATACTACGGAAGAGTACTGCTTACTGATTTACTCTCAACATTATCTTCCAAGCTCTTTCCGATCAGCCCACTGAGTACTCTGGTTCGTTCTCCCCTACTCTCCCCCAGGCCTGTTTGGTGGCAGGCTTGTCCTCTCTTGACCTCTGTTACTCTAGACATGGAGGAAGGCACTTTACTTTCTGGACATTCTACTGTCAGTATCTCCACATCTTGGAAGATGTCACACAGAGATCTCTCATCCACTGGCTAGACAGTGCTCTGAGGAACTGAGGTTCTGGTCATCAGTTTTCAGGATCCCTAATTTCAATAACATACACACATCTAATCAAGCTCAGCATGCTGGATCATGCTGCCAAACACCCTGAAAACATTCGAAACCAAAATAGTCATTTTCTGCCTTACTCTGGGAGGATCAGCTGTCAGAGAAAGAACTACCCTTCAGTCAGTCCCTTCTCTCCTAGGTAGTGGATTCATAAATCAGAAAGTTACTCAGTGAGCATAAAATTAGAGTCAAATTAACTGGCTGCGTTCACGGAGTGCACCATTAGCGAGCTGGTGAACTGCCCATTCCTCTAAAGCTTTCTCACCCAGTTCCCTAAACAGACCGGCGTGTCAGTCAAACATTAAAGGAACCCTGTGCTCCCTTTGATGCGACTGCTGATCCAACCAGCGCTAATGGAATGGGCTGATCCTTCATTGAACTAGAACTCCAGGGCATAAGGTTCTGTAACTCCTGGCATTCCTTGCTGTATGAGACAGGTCCACTCAGCTGAGCAGCACTTAAAACCAGGTGTGCTTACCCCTGGCACCCTCAGCACGTGGCCTTTCTCTCGCACTAGCTTCTCAGTGAGGGAACTAAGAAGGGCTTTATGATGCTTCCAGGGACAGGTTGACTTGGTGTTTATAAGCCTGGCTAGCTGACACTCTACTCCACGGAAGGAAGGCCCAGCTCCTTCATTGGGCTTTGGATCACCCACCCCGAATTCCACAGTGGTTTTCGCTGTTACTCCTGCCTCTGCGCCTTCGGGTACAGTGACTGAATTAGTAGTTAAGTAGTTAATGGTGAAGCAGAAAGTGTGTGGCAGATAATTAATGCTCAACAAACCTATTGCTGCATTACTAAGTTTGACCTAGTAATATCTCCAGACAAGTAATGCTATCTTCTGGATGAGCCAGCCAAACACAACAGCTACCTGTTTTGCAAGGGAAGAGTTACTACTAGGATGCAGCCACATTTTTTTCACATAAGCATTCCTTCAAGTTGTCAGGACAGAGCATGATGCTTGAGAGGAAGACTGATCATCTTCCCAACGTAAAATATGAAGTGCGTACTCTCTGGCCCACATAGAGGGGATTGCTGGCTAGCAGTGTGCTTCAGCCAGCTCACCGTAGCTTTCTGAACTTGGAGACAGTGTTGTCACTGCTCACTGTTTGTCTAGATTCGCAGTCATGCACCATCATTCTACGTCTATTGAGTCTCTTATAAAGGTGACACGATGCTTTATTGCAATACCAAGTCTTGCCCTTAGCTATCTACTGGAATTAGGAGTTCTCTACGTGTGTCAGTGCCTCCAGTGCATTGCACTGCATTTCCTCTCATACTTGAGAGATGGAGACAGAAGGGACCCCGGAGGTGCTGTCTCCGTGACTTACCCATAACTGAATGCCAGTTAAGTCAGCAGAAGCAAAAACAAACAAACAAACAAACAAAAAACAAGACAAAAACAAAAATGGTGTCTTTCCAGAGGGCTGTAAACAGTTTTGTTGCCATAAAAGGGGTGAAAATGCTTCCTTCCTCCCTACAAGAGCAGCCTTTTGCTGAGATTTGATTTCTACACTTACAAGGCAGTGAGGCTTTGCCAAGTCAAAGTTACCCAGAGAAAATTAAGCTCTCACTATTAATTTTCTTCTCAGCGCTAGGAGTTGGTATTTGAGGTTTCTGTGTGCATACTAGCATTCTCAGAAACTTTCATGGAGTTAATATCTTCCTAACTAGAACCCATCTCTTCAAAGTCTTTACATAATTCCCTTCTTATTCATGTACTGCACTAAGCCCATTGAGTGTAGATATAAATAACATGTCACTGCTGAGAATGGAGAAGAAGCAGTCTACTCTGTTTGCAACTTATGTGACTATCCAAAGACATTAAAAAGAAGAAGGGATGGGTACGGAGATGCAGAAGGTAGAGAGCTGGTGTGAACAGGCACAGAGATATTCAAAGGAATGGGCTGTCTCAGTGACTGCAAGTGTTGGACTCTTCAATACTGGGTGTAAAAGCCAATCGGCTTTACCTGGTTTTTATGTTTCTATGGCTTAACTAGTTTACGTACTTCACCCTAACATTAGGAAACCACAGACTCTTCCGGGAAGAGAATAGAAAGAAAAGGACTGTGGTCATGGGGAAACTGAGCAAGAGGACAGTGCAGGAAGATGCTTCTGAAGGAGAAGCATGGGCAGTGCCGGGCACATTGGTGCAAGAGCCCTGACACTCGTGGGGCTCAGACAGTGCTGAGAAGACAGTAAACCAAAGCCAGGCATGGGGCTCAAGACTGCATCAGATGTGTTTTATCACAAATAGAAATACAGAACTCGGATATATTGTAGGGGAAAGAAGATTAATTTCTATTGAAATAAAGGAGGTTCTGAGTTCAAGAGAGAAGCCAGGTCAGGAAAGTAGATCTGGATATGTCCATCTTGTAAGAAGGGACAGTCAAGTGTCTTATCAAGACAGTCGTATGCATCCAGGAAGGACTTTTGGACTCAGGTGCCCAGAGAGCATGTGTTAATTTAGAAAATAAGAGGCAAGTTGCCGAAGTCTAAAGCTGAAGTGCCTGAACTTCTGACTGATCACAAAGGTCATATTGGGGCAGTTCCTAAAACCTAATGGACATCTTACAAAACACTAAATAAATAATTATGCAAAAATATAATAATCATCTTTCCTTAGCTCATATCAAATCTGTGTTAATTTTTTTGCAGACCAAACATTCTGATATCTATTAAAAATTAATTTAAACGATTTAAATGATAAGGGACACTATTCTTTAATCTTGCTTCATGATTTCAGTATTCCTTGAAACATCCTTGGCGAATGGGTGAGATAATGATGTGCGGTTGCCTAGCAGCAAGCTCTGTGATGGACAGAATCGGGCTCTTAGTCCTAAGATGTCCAAATACTACATCACTAACAGGTTACAGAGAGTCTCCGTGAATACTGTCTCAGCTCTTCATCTCTCCACTCATTAAATGTCTTCCAGCTACCCATAATTCAGAAAATAATTAAACAAGCTCCTTTTAACTTTGCACTGTTCTAGCCCTTAAGAGTTCTTTAGGATTGATATGGAAGAATTCATCTCATTTGTTTCTTTGGCCTCTATTACAAGAAAATTGAAAAGCTGCTTTTTAAAAAGTGTCCATTAGCAAAACCACCTTAGAAGACATCTATTTTTAATGGGTATGTGTCATACCTATGGCTATTTAACTCAGTTACTGAAAAGAATGATACAAATATTCACAAGAAACATTTGAAGCAAGAAGTGGATTTTTGACACAGGCATATATCCAACTCTTGTAGTTCATCATGTATATTTCAGAAAATAATTTTAATCTCCTGAGAACCATTAACTAACAATATGAAAACCTCATAGCTAAGAAACCTTGTAGTGTCTGTGCCCTGTGCTGCTTTAAGAGCTTTGGAGCTGACCTTCTGAATAGTAACTTGTGTACTGTTATCTGATTAGAAATGTATCCTGAAATAAACAAAAATCACAAACATATAATCTGTGAGGTTCATTGACCATTGTCTTAGGATGTCTGTTTTCTATACATCATTTCCATGTCAAGTCCCTAGACATAAAACAAAAAGAATAGCAGGAAAAGCTAAAGGTCAGCACTAGCAATTAAGAAGGAAGTGTGCACACACCCGACACTCCTTGCTGCAGAGTTTCATCCCCCTTGTCAAGGGTGGGACACATGCCACTGGTAGATAGATCACTCTAAACCCCATTCTCAAAGTCTGTCTTCTGGTGCACAAAATGTCTCATGACCTGTTCCCCAAGCAGAGTACCAGCCTCAGTCATGGAGGTACAACTCAATCAGCTTCAAGTCCTTGGAAGACTTGGGAATCTTTGGTGTCATGATAAGCCAAACAGTTGTGTTCCAACTAGCTCTTCAAAAGCACCTTCAAAATATATATTTGGTTTCTGCTATAGAAGGTACCCCCAGGTTCTGCATTACCCTGTCCCGAATTGGCCATGGGCCACTCAAAGACGAAATCTTTATTCTCGGTTGCTTTCTGAAGCTTCCAGACCTGAACAGGTGATGGTTTCTATTGGGACTGACATTCAACTGGGTTTCTTTAGAAGGTAGGAAGTCCCAAACCAAAAAAGCAGAGAAAGATGAAACTCAGACCTTCACTGCCTAGAGTAGGAGCCAGAGATGGGGCAGAGTCACCACCACACCTGCTGTGAGATGAAAACATTTACTCCTGGTCATTTCCTCCATCCCCACATGTGTGAAGCTGGTGTCATTGGGAGCACCTTTCCTGCTCTGCTGAATGTTCCCATCATGGCTGGGTTTCCTTTGTCTTGTGAACAAGAAATCTTCTACATTAAAGAATTTGGGCATACTCTTAGATCCCGAGATACACTGACTTTTGATTCGTGGCTTAAAATATAAAAATAGCTGATCTTTTCCCTATGTTTCTATGTCTTAGACGATGACAATTGTCCTAAATTACTAAGAACATCCAGTTCATTCGTGATACAAAGAGGAAAAATTAAGCAGAAGTTTGCGGATCTGGGGTAAGCACCTCCTTCGGAAAACATAGTCCCCTGCGAGGGAATATTTAACAGGGATACCATTCTCTTTCTGACTGTATGCTGTTGTTGTAGGGCACCTTTGCGAAGGAATCCCAACAAGGGGAAGAAATGGAAAGAAAAAGAAAAGGAAGCCAGTAGGTTTTCTGCTGGGAGCAGGTAGGGGAGGATGATTAAGAATATATATTTATTTCTTCAGCTAACTCTCTGCCCCTCTTTTACTGTTTACCAACATGAGTGGTCAGTGTTTCTGAACCCAACTAAAGGACTCAGAGTTGTGCTGAGAAAAAAATAGTTTATGGCTATCTTCCGTTATAGCTTTGAACAATTGCAATCACGTGAACAATCCCATTAGGTACTCACTTAAATCCAACAGTGGAGAATTTTAAACATATTTTGGTTTTTTTTCTATTCTGTGTTTGGGCTTTTGGTTGTTGGTTTTTGCTCTGTTTTGTCAGTTGGCTCTTCACGTTATCATTAATCAGTGCCTTCCTTTCCTCCCCGTCCTCATCTAATGGGGTAATTGTGTACTTGGCACCATGTTGCCATTCTACATTCTTGTAAGAATGGCCACCCACCATTTCTTGCTGGTCTCAGCTGTTTAGTGGACTTGCAAGCACTGTTTTCTATGCTTAACTTTCAGTAAGAAAAAAAATTATAGAGAAGTAAGTTTTGGACAGCAGTAAGCAGCAGCAGAGCCTGTGAGAGCTAATCAGCTTCTCTCTTAGGCTCTCTGTCAAGTCCCCATTAGGTTGTCATAATCTGTACAAGTCATCAGTCAGTTCTAACCTGTAGCTGTTAAACTTGAGAGGATAAGACTTTCCCTAAATTTAGTCGTGATTATCACATTTTCTTCCCCATTGAGTTTGCTCTGCTGTGTTCCTTGTGAGGACATAATAACACAGATACACGAGCAGCAGGAGACACAACAGAGGAAATGGATGAAGATAATGATCATGATAAATAATCCCAGGGAAGAAATATGATTTAGCATGCACAGTAAACACCCTGGTTGACATGAGCACCAGAGGAGAGTACAAACAGAAGCAGCATCAGGTTACAGGAGCCATTTAACCCTGAGAGGTACAATCAGCCCTACCTCATCCTGGATGGGCAAGAGGTGAGCACTGGATAGTGGTTAGGAAGCACCTACTTGGAACACCAGTGACGAGTCCCAGTTTAGATTCAGTGGACCGTGTGTGTGTGTGTGTGTGTGTGTGTGTGTGTGTGTGTGTGTGGTGTGGTATGTCAGGAAAGTATAGATGATGCTGTGCTGGGAAAGTGACAAAGGAAGGAGGCAGCTCTCTCTGGAAGGGACCTTGCATTTACCTTAAAGAATGAACAATGAGAAGAAGACTGAGATGCAATCCAAGGTAGGAGTCCTGACTTTGCCTTAAATAAATCATCTTCTGCGTGCATGGCATCTAACTCCGTATCTGTCTCTCTATGCCCCAACAATATGGCTGCCACTGGTGACTGTGGTTACTGCACTGCTCTACAGTGAGATGTGCCATAGTTGGAAATGCACTTCAAGACTTCAAAGAAGTTATGAAAAGGGAATTATAAACATTTTAGCCTTTATAACATTAATTGTATATTAAACTACTTTATTTTAGATTCAAAGTTGTAGATACAGTTTTAAGATTAGTTGTACCCGTATCTTCATGTGGCTGCCAGAAAATGTCACGTATGTAGTGGCTATTATACAATGCCAATCTGTAGGATTCTATGAAAAATGCATGTGCCTTAGATTCAAAACCATTATCATGTTGGCCTATAATTAAGATGTGTCTGTTCATTATTTATGGATGGCCAGCTCTTAGTTTCAAAATGCTTTTTTTACACCCAGAAATGTCTTTTGCAACATAATTTATTTTAGAAGTAAACTGCATGGGGAAAGTACCATGCAGCAAAAGGTGTTGTTGTTTGGTACCTAACTGCATCATCTTCACAGCAGGTATCCTCTTAGCCCCTTAACGTAAACAAAGGGTATAAGTCAACATTCAGAATCTAGGTTCAAAACTCAGTTCTGCCTTAACCTCTGTCTCAGTTTTCTTGTCTGAAAAAATGGAGCCACACACATATTCCTCATATAATGGTCTACAGACTTTTGGGAAGTCTGAGTGGGGTCACATTTAACAAATAGACATTGCTATCTTCATCATCCCCACTATTTAGAGAGAGATTGCTTGGAGGGGATTAAAGCATTCTTTGTGTATTATGCCGGCAGGCTTATCTGTCCAAGGATGACATTCGTGATAGCTTAGAAACCAAGTAGTTCAATAGATTTCACTGGTGGCAACCCTTCAAAGATAATATTTCTCTGAAATCCTTTGGATAACATGCTGTGCCAGTGAGTTTGAGATTGGATCCTGTGACAGGTGGCCGGGAGCGCTGCTTTGCCCTGCTGCTGGGTAAAGCAGAGGCCAACTCGACAGCCATCTGAGCTGAGTAGACACAGACTCATTAGCAGAACAGAGGTTGGGGTGAGCACGCGAGTTTATAAGGAAAATGCACAGGGATAGCCACTGGGAGGTACAGAGTCTCCTTTTTAGGGTCTCAATTGTGTTGCTAAAATAAGACTACACATGGGGTGATCTCAGTGATGGTCTTACTGGCATCAGAGAAAATAAAAGGCAGGAAAGCTAGAGATATCAGCAGTGGCTGGCAGAAGAGATGAAGTGAGGAAAGAAGGAGAAGATGCCGTGGGAAACAGGGAGAGAGCAAGAGCCCACAGCCTATGTTTGTTGTAAGTGTGGGCTCCTCTCAAAGGGTGATGCAGACCTGCACACAGAAGCCGCTCTTCATCCTCTCAGAGTAACCCAACAAGAAATACTTAACCATTGCACCACGTGGCTCAACTGCACCATCAGATAGGACCTGATCTGTGAGGACTAGACCTCAGAACAGGATGGAGTGAGCAAGGAATGGAGTCAGTTTCCCTTTAGCTTCCTTAGCTGGGAGTCAGAAAGATTGGTAATCGTGGGTTCTGTCACCTTTAAATTCTCTCCTTTGGCTTTGTGGTCAGTTTAAAGCCTCTGCCATTGGCTCATCTTTACCTTTGCCATGGTGATGAGCAGCCTGTGCAGCTTCGTCACGTACATACTTGGCTTCTGCTGGTTTGTTTTTAATCTAGCAATGGGAAGCCAGTGCTTGAAGATAAATTAGAAGCAGCTTGGAAATTTCCCATTATTGTGATTGAGATCCACCTCCTTTTTAATTCTTTAATTTCCTATCCAGCAGGTCATTACTGACCACTGATCATGCCATTTGTCTCAGAAGAAGCTGGCATTGCTGTCATATGTCCTCACTGGGCTTGGAGAGGAATGGCTGTGCGGAGTGATCTCACTCCTCCCTCTGTGCCCACCCTGCCTGCATAAGAGCGGTCACCTTTATGCAGCCTCTGCATAGCAGCTTGGCTCTGCTAGAGCCAACTGGCAGACCTTCCAAGGGCTCTCTGTTGACTGTGTATGTCAGCTTAATAATCTGAACAAAAAGTCTGTCTGGGGATATAGCTCAGTCTTGGAGTGCTTCCTGAGTTGCACCCCAGATCCTGAAGTAAGTCCTGTGGCCCAAGGCTATAATCCCAGCTCTTGGGATATGGAGGCGGGTGGATCATAAATTCCAAATCATTCTTTTGACTACACAGAAAGTTCAAGGCCAGCTAGGGGTACTTGATATTCTGCTTCAAAAGAAAGAAAAACTTTCCTTTAAAAAAATCTCATGTTAAATTGGTAACATAAGGAAGCCTCTAAGCATTGTATTACTCTCGTCAGTTTAGTTGACCTTTATATGAAAACACAAATCTCAAATGAGTGGACTGGAGAGATGGCTCAGTCAGAAAGTACTTGCCATACATTAGTGAGAATCTGTGTTTGGGTCCCAACACCCATCTAAAAACCAGGCTTGCAGTGCACCGGAGGAACAGACACAGGTGGATCTATCTCTGGGCCTCTCTGGCAACCCAGCCTTCACAACAGTGAGAGACCCTGCTTCAGTACAGAGAAGATGAGGTTAGAAGAGAAAGATATCAGATACTGTCAACCCTTGTGCTGTACACACACATGTACAGACATGAACATGTATATACATCACAGGAAAGAAGGAAGGAAGGAAGGAAGGAAGGAAGGAAGGAAGGAAGGAAGGAAGGAAGGAAGGAAGGAAGGAAAGAAAAAGAGGCTTAGATCATTAAGATAAGTTTAAATTTTCAAGGGTGTGTCTCAAATGTACAGTGTGTGATTAGTGTGCCCAACAACATGGTTTTAATCCCAAACACCAAAATTAATGAAAATAAGTGTTAAATGGTGCATTTTGGTCAGATTTATAATAGCACACCTTTATTAAATGCCTAGTCAGTGTGGATTTATTGTCCTGAAATTAACATCTGTTTTTAGAGCATGGATCTATATGATCCTTTTTTAATTTTCAACTGAAACCAGGTTGTCTCCTGGGAGTCTAGTGTGAGTCAAAATGCACTCTTGGGTATTGACCAGAAATTCCAACCAGAGCTCTGGATCTGGGAGCAGATATCCGGGTGATTGAGCTTGAGAGTCAGAGGGCATGTGTTTCTAATGCTACTCACCAGGATCTTTATGGATGGAGCTGGCCTCACAGCCTCTCTCTTCGCTGGGTATTAGATCCTTTCAAAGTTTCCCCCTCTGACTTAGACAAGTGGGAGTCTGCTCATAATCCTCTGAGCTCAGCCTTGCTCTTCAGTTAGCTTCCTTCACAATCTACACGATTCTGTGGTCTGTCATACTCTCTCTGCCTGGCAATTTATCAACTGTGATATTTGATGATATCTGACTAGACTCTGAATACTTCACATTCCTTATTTGCAGAATGAAAACAAGAAAATATCACTGTAAGGTATTTAACCGAACAAATAAAATGTAGGGATACATGGTTTTCAGAGAATAAGTATGTGAGTTAATTGCAATATAGAGTTACTAGGAATAAACCATTTGACTACTAGGAAGGGTTAATCCAATGACATCTTTGGCTTATAAAAATTAAATTTGATGGCAGTTGTTTCCTCTAGTTCCAAGCAGTAAAGCACACGAGGATGTGCTGTGGCAGGGACTTGGGATTCTTTGATTTTTTTTTTTTTTTTTTTTTTGATGTCAAACTTTGGTGTGTCAACCAACGGTGAAGAGAGCACAGAACACCTGGCCCCTTGGGCCCTCCAGAGGTTACATTCAGATCCACTAAAGATTCCTCCTACTAATCTTGATGTAGAAAAGAGAAGAAGAAAGAAGAGAAAGGAAGGGAGGGGAAGAAAGAAGGAAGGGGAGGAGTGGAAAGCAAGGGAAGGAAGGATATTGTATTGTTGCAAACACTTTCTGCAAAGTTAGACAGATCATAAAGAGGCATTCACAATAGAACCCAGCTCCCGAGCTCTTTCTGCTTCTTCAATTTATCCGGGAAGAAACTGGTGTTTGTTTAAGAACACATGTCTCATGGGCTGTTGAGTCTATAATTTTAAAGTAATAGAGTACTGGTTATCTTAATGAATATTCGATTACTCTCGACCAAGTCAGTGGAAGGAAGCAAGGTCTTTTCTCTGAGAATAAAGGTTGCACACAGGGGTTAGTTACAGTCATGGATTCTTAAAGTTATAGGTAATAAATAATGGAGTTAGAAGACAGGCCCAGCGGGGCACAGCCAGAATCTGCTGCTTTGTAGCTGTGGGACAGTTATCGCCCGGATGTGGGCTTCCTGCCAGCTCCTTCCTCACCGCCCCAGGAGCATCATATAGAAGCTGCAGAAGACAGTCTTTGTCAGAGGCCATAACCATGTTCACCAACAGTTAAAAAAACAAACAAAAAAAAGAGCACAGCTAATTAAAACTCTCATAAAATGCTCTCAGCCAGGAAAACCCTCAAGACTGATAATGCCTATGGACATGTGCATCCGGCATTGGGGATGGGCCTCCACTGTGGCTTGCCCTGGGATTTGGACTCCCTGGGGTCTCTTTCAGTGATGCTGGTGACCAGCAGCATTCACATTCCCTGCCTGTCATTGTCCTAAGGGTATGGTGGTGGTCTAGAACCATTGCTACAAACAGTTGACTTGATTGAGGATGCCACTCACACTGCCCTTAGTTACACAGCCGTCTCAGAACCTCTCAGGTAGTGGCCATCTCCCTGAGTGCTGCAGTCCCCTGACTGAGCCTTGTCCAGCCTGAAGGGACCAGCTTCTCCTTAGATGTGGGACTACAGAGAAGGTAGTTCCGCTTTTCTAAACAGATTATTATAGACGTCCTTACTGGAATGTGGAGGCTAGCTTAGAGATAAGCACGGAAGTTATCACTGGAGAAATGGTGAGAGCCCCAAAGAGATTTATCTCCGCAGATGGCATGGGGTCACATTTTAATGGGGTATGGGAAGAGGCGGCAGGATGAGCCTCCTGGAGTCAATCCCTGGGGTCAAACTGGAGTCTCTAATCTTATCTCCCTCCTGGACATATTTATTAGCATTTGTTCACGTTCCAATGGCTGTTGTTTACCTTAAGGACTTACGATTTCTCCCCCTCTCCAGGGGGAGCAAAGAAGAAAGCTCTTCCTCTGTTTTATTGCCATCAGAATCACGTTTCCAGACTCCTTCCCCTCATAGTCTGCGGGTGTGATAACACTGAGGTCTCAAACTGTCAAGTCCCATGGGAGGAGACTGAAGTGTGTGGAGGCAGGGAAGAGACTTTCCACACATGGTCACAAATGTTCGACTTTCCATGGTGACTTGTCTTATATTTGCATTTGACATAATCATGATAACATGTTAAAATATAGATTCCAGGTCAGCTCCCCTTCTCTCCTCCTAGTTCTGAGCAGCCAATAGTTGTGAATCTAACTCCTGTACCAGAAGCCTCTAAACAGCTTTATTTGGTCCATGGGCAAAGAATAAAATGTAACCCCTCCAGAACCCAAGGCCTCAACAAGTGTGTGTTCTGGGCTTAGTTACTGTACCCTCCTGTCCTGTGGTAATAGGTAGATTAAGAGTGCAAAATTTTCTGTTTAGTTTAAACTTGAAGATGAAGCTTAAGGTTGACCTATTGATTTCTCATTGATTTCTATTATCCTTGAAGATACCCTACTGCCCCCCTCAACACATACTTTTAAAATACATTAAAGTGATCCCATCTTCTGGATTTCTTTACGTGACCATCAGTTTTATTCACCCATCCCTCTGTGTCAGGTTAGCCAAACCTTCACAAATGTGTCTGCTCTTGTGTCCTTTTGCACTGTGTATCTATCTGTGCCTTACTGTGCAGGGCACTTGTGTGAGCATTGCTAACTTTGGTTCTTGTAGTACTATTTGGATATAAGCCACAAGTTTTAGACTTGATGCTATATATATATAACAATTTGAACTATACTTCAAAATTTACTTGAAGTGTAAGGAAACTGGGGTTCAATATTCACGAGGGATAGAAACTATGTATGTGGTATCGGGGCACTTTTAATTGAACGGATTCCTGTTGTCATGATATTAATAGCTACCAAGTAATTACCTTCCTTCTAGAATCATTTAGACATAGTAAGGCTGACCTCTTCCAAAAGCATGTGAACATTTTCTTCTTAAGCTCTTAGACAAGTATTTTCATTTGACCAATAGATAAATACAATTATCTACCTTAAGTTTAAATAAGAAAAGTGGTGTCTCTCAGCTGCTTTTGAATCTTTAAATATTTCTAGACCTGAATATTTACACTTCAATCGCTTTGGTGGATCTTTAAGAAATGTTAACCTATTTAATTCATTAAAGTCATACATGAGATACATCAACACATTCATTTGTACAGATTGAGACAAAGGGACAGAGAAAGCCTGAGACCACACCCTCAGAAGGTGATAGAACCTCAGCTTTCAAGTGGCCCATTATGATTTCAGACCCTATACTCCTCCTCTAAATACACATTAATTAAGACTGTGATGAGAAATCAGTGGCCTGCATTTTCTGTTTAACATTACACATGCTCTGAAACTTCCAAATCACTTGAATCTTTCAGCCATAGATTCTGGGAGCATGAATACAGGGAGAGATATAAAAAATACTGGCTATGAGCTAATGTGATTTACTGTGGTGGCTGTCCTAAGAGGGATCTCCAAAAGGATGCTCCATCCTTATTTTAATTCATCCATATATACTTATAAAGGCATATTTAATATAGTTTTGTCATTGAAATATTAGTTCAAATCCACATGTTCTCAGAGATTCCATTTAAATGCAGAAAAGCGGCAAATATTAACATTATCGCTATTTCCCGAAGCAATACATTTTTACCACCGTGGTAGAACAGTTCCTCAAAGAGTTTTACCTATATTGAGAGTCTTGCTAGAACTGGGTCCAGTGTCTTTTGCTGTTATTTGTCTAACATGTCCATTCTTGTCACACTCAGAATCTTCAGAAGCAAGCTGGAAAACTGGAAAGCCAAGCCCACCTCTGCAGCTCCGGCCTCCGCCCGCTCTCCTTGCATGCCTTTCTCATGGTTTAATGAAAGCCGGAAAGGATCCTATTCCTTCAGGAACCTGCCTGCAGCTCCAAATCCCCGTCAGCCTTCTTCTCCTGAGACTCAAATTTCAGATAAAGCAGGGTCCAAGGTAGACAACTGTGGACTATGAAAGCCAGCCGACAAGAAAGGGCCCATCCTGTCTCTTCAGCTATTGGGAAGCCTTCTCAAACCTGTGTGTGCGCCCTGGATCTCAGGAGCCCCTGTGCTAACATTGTCCTAGGCATGCATGATGTTTCCTTTACCCGGAAAGCAAGCCCCACCTAACCAGCACCTTCTTTAATACTGTTCTCTTCTAGCGTGTGCTTTTCTCTTCGATTTGCCTGTCATTTCACTTACTGCTGTTTAATCTGTTTGATAGTTAAGCCATGCTGGGAAGGAGGCATTGGATAATGAAACAGTGTTGGAAGATATTTGCTAAGTATTCTTTAAAATTGCATTATGAAACGATTTCACTGTGCCCTTCAAGATTTACTGGAAAACAGATAAATTTGCAACTATATTCAATATATTTAAGTGAAGCAAACAGAAAAACAAAGACCACTGACATATAGCACCTTAGTTACTTACTTTTTGTATCAAATGTCCATGCAGATCACCTGTTCTAATTCCTTTTTAACGTTAGCAGAATTACACTAGATGTGTATGCGTGGGTGTGATGTGTTTCCAAGTGTGTGATGGTTATTTCCAGCATGACTCTGCAAGCCTGGTCTAACCTTGTACTGACACACATGGTGGCTAACCTTCGTGGGATTTGGTCTTCTCTTTTCTGTGTTCACTCTTCTCTCCCAAACAGAAACATGAGGTTAATCTTACTTAAACTGAAATCTTCCATTGAGATCTACAGCTCAAAGGGTTTTGACCTAGGGTCTAGAGGATTGTGTCTCCAGAGATAATAGCAAAGGTTGATTGATATTTCGTGTGCTGTACCTTGCTGCTGAATGTTCTACCAGCTTTACTCCTTTTTGGAAGACTAATCAAATCTTGAGGTTGGTTTGCTACTAAATTCCCCAGTCTCTGGCATGGTGTTTATTCTCAACAATCAACTAAGCCCAACACAAAATAATGGAAATACCACTTTGGTTCCTGGAGAAGTGTTATATGAAACAAGGTGGTATTGGGCAGTTGCTTAGAGGCCCTGGGAATCCAGCCACTCTACAAGTAACAAAATAAGTTTTGGTAATAAGTGACCCTTTGGGTCCTTCAGTGCTGTTCTGAGACTTAAGGTTCGCTTGAGTGATCCTAACATCTCACACTAAAGAGAGGTTCATTATAACACATTTTCACAAGTAAGGCTCTGCGGTCCTTGTCAAGTTGTTTTAACATCTGCCGAGCATGTTAAAGAAATTCGAGGAAAATTCATTTTTCCCACGTCCCACCTCCCTAACCCCGAGAGGTCATGCAGCCTTGTGGGTGTGCCCCGTCTCTCTGACTGTGTGCTGGTGCCATGAAAGAGTTATACACCAACACGTAACTAGTGCTGTGTTGTCAGACCATGCCCTCCTCCAGAGCTCATCACTCTGAAGGCAACATCCAGGAGGGGACCTGTCACTTCTCACAGTATTTATCACAGCCAGCCACACGCCATCTTTCCCAGGGGCACTCCAGCTACATTCCTGATATGAGTTACCATCTGTTCCTGATAACTCAGCCTCTCCACACCATCTTGTATTCCTACTTAACACCGTTTCTCATCACAATTAGGGTCAAAGCAGAAGGGCTTATCAATATCACTACTCTGAGCACTGGCAGAAGGTAATGAATTCTCCTGTACCCTTGGAGAGAAACTCACGAAGCAGTTCTGTATATACCTATCCTTGAATCAGAGACGGATTTCCAATCAGGCTCCTGCACAACTGCCCATGAAGCAATTGAGGTCTTTGGAACACACCTACCTCTGGCTCACTCTGTGTTCATTTAACATGGTTGTATTTGTTTTTACAGAATTTCACCTTCAATGATGACTTCAGTCCAAGCAGTACCAGTTCAGCAGACCTGAGTGGCTTAGGAGCAGAGCCCAAAACGCCAGGGCTCTCCCAGTCCTTGGCACTGTCCTCGGATGAGGTACTGTAGTGGCCCCATGGCAGAACTTAGTTTTTGTGTGGCTCGTTTCCTCTGGATCCCACCCTTGCAAGATGTTTGAGGGCAGATTTAGCATAGAAGGCATCAGCACTGAGGTTTTATGTTTAACACGAAATCCCCATGATCCATTCCCCTTGCCTTCAATGTTAAAGAAAAGTGTAGTTTCTCAGCCCCCTGAAGCTTCTTGGGTATCTCATTATACATGTAAACACAATGTTAGAGTCTGGGCACTGGAGAGCAAGACTGGAAAGTTTAGATCACTCGGAAACTGTGCGTTATCTATTCTATATCTCCTTACCCAGAGTTCTGCCTCCCCCCAGACTCCAAGGGTCTTCTGACTACCATATGTCCCGTTAAATCATTACTATCACTAGGAATGGTTCTGGAAAGAAAATAGAGTAAGACCCATTTATTCAGATGCTAGAGTGAAGATTAGCATTGCTAAGAATTACCAGGAAGTATCAATGCAGGAGATAAACAGAAAACTATGTTAGGATTAACTTAGTTCTAAAAATAGGTGGGGGTTATGGGCAGGAAATAATGTAATTAGGATTTTTTCTTACGTATGAAATACTTGTTCTTATTTCTTTTTGACGTGAGTTATATGCAATAAGCCTTGTTTCCTTTAAGTGTTTCTGGTCCTGTTTTCCGAGTTGGGCTTGATTCTGATGTTGTAGAGCATGCGCTGTGGGTGTTGTGTGTCCCATTTCTGTAACATTCTTCTTCTCCTTGGTTCTTTTGTTGCTACTCACCCAGAGCCTGGATATGATCGACGACGAGGTGAGCTGTCTGTGGGTTGTGTGTGCTGCCTTGTCTCATCCAAACTTGCTTTCTTCTCCTTACAAAATAACTTATGAATCCAACACTAAAGAACACTTTCCTCTGGAGCAGAGGGGAAATGCCCTGCAATTGTTTACATTTGACTTAAAAGATGTTCCTGGATCAAGAGGTTCTATGCCACACCTCCAGAGTCCCTACGCCCCACCTCCGGAGTCCCTTACTTACCTCCCATAGTCATTACCTGACATGGTCCATTGTTTTTCTTTTGGTATAACTTCTACTTTCAATACAGTAAAATATTCAGGAACTCTTAACTTCACATTAAATGAAAAATTAGTTTTTAACAAAATATTATTCACGGTATTAAGAGTACAATATTCTAAACATAGAAATAGGATGTAGCAACGCTGCATAGATTGCAGTATACAAGTTCCCTGGTGGTGTGACTTCTTTCTAAATAAAACATCAGTTTTCAAGTCATCAATAGGAAATGGTAGATGCGTTTGTTACCTTCTCTCTCTGAGCATGGAAAAATGGCTTCAATGGTGAGACATCACCATGGTAACAAAGTCTAATCTCCAATTTACTTATACCTCCCTCTTTCAAAGATGAAAATCTCCCCATATCCACTGCCTTTTCTCAGCTCACACGCTACCTGTTCTCCACATGGTGCACCACGTAATCTGTCTTTCCTCTGAGACCTGCCACTGCCTCAGCTCAGCTCAGTTCAGTGGCTCTGGGGCTGCCATGCCTCTTTATGCAAATAAAGAGAACGGTCTACAGTGGGCAAGCCTGGGACATGCAGTGAGCATCTTCCTACGCTCTTATTGCTTATCCTGTGCCCTCTACGAGAGATCGTGTGACCTTTCCATCTCAGTTCCCTCATGTCTTAAAGAAACTGTGGTGTAGGCGCCCTACCTACCTTCCACAGAGGTGTGCTTCCTGCTCAGAGAAGACAGAAAATAGCTGTGAAGTTTCTCTAAGAAAGCTTGAGGGCTGTGAGACCTTATTCTACAGGTCTCCTTTATTCTACAGGGGACCGTGATATTTTCAATGTGTTTTTATGTAACTTTTCTGTCTTCTGTCAGGATCAATTTAAGTGGTGAATCACATGTGGCGAACTACGAAATAATTGTTTTCCACATCTGATTCTATCTTCAGGCTTATTTATTATAAAATCATCCATGTTAGTGTGTACTTTTTCGATTTTTAACTTCCTACATTTTTAATGGTATTTTGTTTATGGGAAATTTTTAATTTTCCATCTACTAGAATCAGATAAGTAATAGATGTGTTTCTTCTAACACAAGTAGAACTGTTATCATGTATGATTTACAAGTAAACACAGCTCTCGTAACTTGAGAAATTCCTTAATTTGAGCCATAGAGTTGAGTCCTCTAACCACACTGCCTCCTCCGTTCCTGTCTCAGATCCTCGATGACGGACAGTCTCCGAAACACACTCAGAGTCAGAGTCGGGCCGTGCACGAGTGGGGCGTGCAGCAGGTTGCACACTGGCTAATGAGCCTGAATCTGGACCAGTATGTACCTGAGTTCAGCGCCCAGAACGTCAGCGGGGAGCAGCTCCTCCAGCTGGACGGCAATAAACTGAAGGTAAAGAATTCTTCATCTGGGTTAGTTACTAGTTTTATGTGGTACTTGTAGCACCCGATGTGTTTCCATTAGCTCAGAGTGTTCTGCATATCCATCAAGTGGTAGTTTTACTACTTACAGAAAAGATACTGAATTATTTTCAGTAGGAAAAAACAAAAGTTTCCAGAAGCCCATCACAGGTTTTAATTTGAGATAGGCTGCTGACTAAGAGAGTTGGGGGGCTTTTCTTTTACTTCACTGGCAATACATGACTCCTATATCAAAATCACTCCCCACTGTACTGATATGTTCTAATAATGGCCAGCATGAATCTTCCTGTCTACATTTCTCCACCATGCTCCATCCCCTCCTGCCCACTACGTGAAAACTGAAAGTACGTCCCCAACTTTCTTCCCTGATACATGCAAGCCATCCTCCCTGTCACCTCCACTGAACCTTCCATTCCACTCACCTGGACCTTCTCTCTCTCTCAGAGACTGAGGTGGTACCCAACTCTGCCAGGAAAGGTCAAGAGGAGGGTACAGCCAGCTCCACACAGCCCACCCCACTGCTAGGCTGATGGATAGATGAGTATCTCTCTTGACAGTCTTTGAAAAGGTTAGAGATCAATCAATACCTGTGAATATGAAGGCCCGTTGACAACTGTCCCTGTTAAGGAGATGGATGCATCCTGCTGAGGATGCTGACGTCATGGAACATTGGAAGTTCACAACAATCTCCTCCAATTCTGACTGCGAGCTCACCCCGCCACCTACTCATTGTAACCAGGCTTCCTTTATAGGTCTGTCTTTGGGGAGACAATGGCGGAGAGATGCTGACATGGGCATCCTAGCCCCAAAGTCCTTGTTGGTTCTCATTGTAAATAACTATATTGGCAGAAGGGAGGCCATTTTCCTTCTCCCTGCCCTTCTTGGAGCCTTCTGTAGCAGCAGGTGTTCTCAGTTACCCTTTGAAGATACGGGTGAGTTTAGCAATACTTCAGAGAACAAAGCATAGGTGCTCGGTGCATAGGGAACTTAGCACATGTGGTCTGCTTCTCCTCAGCCTCGACCTCCTCCTTCCACAGTTAACTAAGGTCATGAGATTAAACAGTGTGATGTTTTCCTCATCATAAACAAAGAGGTCAGCAGTTTTTCAGATTCCTTTTGTGCATGTGTTTCCTCTGTAGGCTCTTGGAATGACATCATCCCAAGACCGGGCACTGGTTAAGAAAAAGCTGAAGGAAATGAAGATGTCTCTCGAGAAGGCTCGCAAGGCCCAGGAGAAAATGGAAAAACAAAGAGAAAAGCTGAGGAGGAAGGAACAAGAGCAAATGCAGAGGAAGTCTAAAAAGTCGGAAAAGATGACTTCCACCGCGGAGCAACTGTGAGCAGTAAGGCCTCGCCTCCTCCAATAGATGGGGAAGTTTGAGAGAAGTCCCGCCCCTTCCTGCCCCCACTCTCCTGCATAGGATGAAGAAGAAACTGACAGGGATAACACCACTGTAGGCGATTAAAGAACTGTGTGTTGAATGCACTCTCGATTTTAACCTCCTAAAATAACCCCTCACCACCACCTTTGGTTTATTGACAAACCAGAATTATCGTTTTTCTCTTCTACTTAACCAATATCTCATGGTGTGTTTAGTGTGTGGCGCCACTTGGAGGGCCAGCCTGACCCAGCCAATGAGAGCAGGACTCACTCTGGTGCTGGGAGTGCAGTACCCAGAATTCTTAGTGATAGGCCCTGAAACTGAAGTAGTAGTGTCTGACTGTTGGTGTGGAGACTAGAGATGGGGGAACGCTCCTCAATTCTGTCTGTAGAGCAAGTCAGTCCTGTTGTGGGGATGTGCGTGCCCAGCACAGAATAGCGCCCTGAAGGGAAGAGCAGGCAAGCGTGCTCTCCTGCTTGCTGGGAATCAGAGCAAGGGGAAATAGTGGCTATTTATTAGTTCTAGAAGTGAAAAGCTTTAAGCACACAGATGTGGGCATACTTGGGGCTTGGAGGATAACATCTCCTCCAGGATGTGTGTCAGAGTGTAGTGCAGCCATGGGTGCTGGGGTCTGTGGCTTCGTCTGCCAGGGCTGCAGCAGTGTTCGAGCGGCACTGACAGTCTCGGCACAGCTCCTTCTCCCTGCAACAAACCCAACAGGAAATTGATTTTTAAGGAAACTAACATCTTCAGGTGTCCTCTTCAGGGACATTCTGGCTGGCCCTCAGCCTGCCTGTGACACAATCGTGAACCTGTCACATATTTTCTACTCAGAAGAATTTCCCAAGTGGGCTCAGTGAGTGTTTTAACAAATGTACTTTTAAGTATTTAAACCTAGAGCTACTGGTTAGAGACTAAGATTTGAGTAACAGTCAACCAGAGAACTTTTTTTTTTCTTTTTTTAATGCATACTAATTCTTTCCTGTGAAGGACGGCTGTCATTTACATTTTAGAGACATTTTGAATGACTTTCTAAGCCATTCTCTTCCACGTTCTAGAGAGTTCCAGATTTGTTTAGAACAGTACGTGGGACAGGTTTTTCACAGTGTAAGAGCTGATATTGCCTAAGTCCAGTATTAAGGATTTCAGTATTTCACCAACCTGAGTTGAGCGCAGGAGACTGGGTAAGGAGGGGAACAGAAACTCATCTTGAGACATTTCCCACCCAGAGGGTTTTTATTTGTTTGCTTGCCTTTAGTTTTTTGCCCTTTTTGCTTCTATATCTAACTCTTGTTAGTGCATCATCTACTTTAAGGTGGACTGATTCCCAGGTAACGCTGGAGACCCGAGGACTTCCGGGTATTCACTTCCTTTCTCCCAGCAGGCCCTTGCGCTGCCCAGAGGCCTGTGCATATCTCCTCTGCATGCGCAAGTAAGCAGGACCTGACCTGCATCAGGCTCCAGAGTTACGACAGGAATCTGATAGGATAGAGGTCGGCTGCCTGTGTGGCCTCACTTTGTATTTTAACATTGTGACTTTTCATTTTTATCATTATTACTATTTTTGTAACATGGATTCTGAGATTATCTGAACTAGAAACTTAATCCTGTCCTTTCTCCCAGAGCCTGTTTCCTTTTCTGGCCCCAGTACTTCTGTTAAGGTCTGGTCCTTCTGGTACAGACTCACTGCCGTCTGAAACATGACGTGGGAGTCACATTGCTCTTTGTACAAACCAGACCTGCTTCACGGTTCTCTCGTGGAGTACGGCGCTGCTTGTATCTTAAGATGCCTGATGCTTCGCCACTTACTAATATTCTGAGAAAACAAGAGACATGTTACTGAACTACACACTCAGTAAATCTTTCCTAATGCCAGAAGACTAAGGAAAACTCTGGCAGTAGAACTACTCTGTTGTACGCTTTAGCCTCGGCATTTCTTTTCTTTGGGGGGGAAAGGCTGGATTGCACTGGAAGCTTCTCTGTGTTCATTTTCCAGAGTGAAAACAGAAGGGTGATCATTTTAAGTTGTGTTTACACTTTGGTCATAGTTGAAAATGAATGTATATATTGGGAATGTCTGTAAGTCTGCCTCTGCCTGTAACTTATGACCTCTTATATTACGTTTCTTAAATACAGTGTTCTTACTGTAACTTTATTAACACTCCGTGCTTGGATCACCATTCATCCTACAGTTACAAATCAAGTTAGTATTCCTTACATTATTTAGTTTATAGTTCAGTCATTTTAATTTTTAAGTTAAATTATTGCAATCTTAGACCAAAATGAATTCTTTTAACGTTGCTATTTAAAACTAGTAAAATCATAGAAGGCTCTTGATTGCACTGTTTGACAAAGGATACAACACGGACTGGTTGATCCAATATAGAAACCAAGTGAAGGCCCTTAGTCCTTGTGAGCATTTTGATTTCTTGTTAGCTCCTTTTTTGGCTGTGATGTATGATAATTGAGTTTCCAATATCTTGTTGCACAATGCTTTCTTTAATGCTATGGTTTTCAGGGTTTAAACAATTTAACAGAGATTTGTTGCTTCATGCTTTAAGGATTTTGGGTGGTTTTTAAACTATCAACAAATGAAAAGAAGGGGTTGTATGCATATTGTGAACTATACTCTAGTGAAGACCAGTGGGTCCCCACCAGACACCAAAAGTGTTTGGGGTACAGGTTATGTTGGGGAGTGGGGGTGCATGTTGAGGCCCTGCCATAGACAGAGAGCACTGTAGGAGTAGATTCTGGGTGTCTGTTACCTCCTTTAAAGTGACTTATCCTTATGTAATCATTTTTTTCTCCTCCCCAGCATCAGGAGGGCAGAAACCACTGTTATCTGTTATTCTGTTCTGTTAGAGCAGAAACCACTCTATCTACTTTAGTACTCTGTCTACTTCAGTACTCTCTCAAAGCCTGTCATTACTATCTTTGATAGCCAAGCCCTTCTGAAGCCATTTGCCATCCTTCTGCTGGGGTTGAAATGCACTTCCCAGACTTTTAAAATACCACAGTAGTTTGTAATCACACTCTGAAAGGAGCTGATGCCAAACTCAATTTATAAGAGGCACACCATGTAACTACCTACCTTGTGTTTCTTTGTTTTAGGCAACAAAGTAGCAGAGGAGAGAACCCCTACTGCTGCTCATGCTGGGCAGTGTTTACCCTGAGATCTTAAATACCTTAGGCCTAAGCTGCAAGAATGTCCACAAGTCAGATTTAGCACCTGGGCCTCTATAGCTCGTGCTGACGATGAAGAATTCTCTTTTAGCATCTTTGTCCGATAGGATTAACTTCTACCTGAAAATTATTTAAGGAAATGATTGCATTTACACAGCTATTCTAAGTCATTTATAATCATGAGAGGTTAGAAAAACTTGAGGACCATCAGCATTTAAAATCATTCCGGAGGATGGACGGCAAATGATTCTAAAAGAAACTTCTGTACATTAGATGCATATTGTCCTTTCATACACTGGAATAGTTAGGAATCACCAAATTCCATTTGAGTAGCTAAAGTCTCTTCCCGCAGAGCTGGGGATAAGGAACACTCACTTTAGGGGACAAGCATTAGCAGGGTTCATGTCACTTGCTTCAACGCTAAGGCCCTAGTGCTACCTGGGTGAAAGGGTAATTTGGATAGGATAGGTCTAGTTCGCACGTGTTTTCTTAGTTGCTTTGAGTCAGGGCTCCACCTGTGTTCTAGTTATAAAACAGAGCTTGTGGAAGTGAGGCTAAACTTAAAACATCTATGCTTTCTCCCCAAACCGTTATAGAAGGACAAAGGAAGGGGATAGTTTCAGGACAGCATGGCAGGAAGTCTGCTTCATGGCCATTCAGTCCTCGAAGCCAGGCTGAGCGCATTGGCCAGTTTTGTTTGCTTTTGTCCCGAAGAGTTAAAATCCCATGAAATTTAGCCCTGATCCAAAACACTGGGGGAAAGGGGAATAGCACCAAAGAAAACACATATTAATACCTTGAAGGGTGAATCTGAAGAAGCTGAAGTGAGCAGTTAGAGGGAAAGGAAAAACACCTGCACAGTCAACTGCCCCCTGCAGAGGACCACGAGCTCCTCACACAGAGGCATGGTGTCTTCTGGAATGTCAGTCACCCAAGACTCTCATCTGTGGAAGCACCTGGATCTGGGTCTGGATCCTCAGAGGAGGGGGCAGAAGATGCCTCCCTGTCCCTGCCCACGCTCCCCCCATCCCCAGACCATTAGCGAGACATCGATGTGCGAGGCAATGTACAAGCAGTAAGAAGCCACAAATTCTCATTGCATGCATGCCACTTGTGTAGGTGTCAGAGCCGTGTGTGAATATGTCCCCACCTGACACACACATGTACACCTTAACCTGACACACACACATGTATACCTTAAGCACGTGGCACAAAAATATCGTCTCCATGGACTACAGTGATGCTTGTTAGGACCCTGGGCTGTAATAGTGGCATCGGTGCCACTCTTTATGTTGCATATACATTGAATGGCTCATAGATTTTAAGAGTTTTTTTTATTGTAAGTATCCTACTAAATGCACTTATGCTTCTAAATGTTTATTATATATTTTGGTAAAAATTGATTTACTAGATCTTTGGTATCATATTTTAGTGAGGTAAATTTTCCTCGGATGTCTGATCAATGCTCTGATGTCCAGATTGCACATTTTTTAGTTAGAACTCAGAAGACATTATGCAGTTTCTTTGGGCATTTCCAGCTGCAGGATGCCCACCGTTTTCTTGACTAAATTGCACTGTGTTCTCATGCATCAGCCCTCACCTCTAAAATGAGGTAGATCCTCAGTAGCCATGACGCTTCTGTCGCCGCCGACTGCTTGCTCTCTGGTGGCCCGCTATCTACTTCCTAAACTATCCGCTTGTAATGGATGGCATTTTGGTTGCCACCAAAAATAACACAATGTGTTCTGAGTATATGTCGTTGGAATCTGTGTCATCATTTCCTTCATGCACACAAATTTCTTGTTAAAAAAAACTTTCAGCCATGAAATAACAATTGGCCAGAAATACCCTAAATACCCTAAATTGCCTTTACGAGAAAAAAAAAAAAGCAGGACGTGCTGCCCGAGCCGATAACCCTTCCCACAGCATCAGGTTCAATCCGTGAGTGCAAAGAGCTCTCAGCGTGCACACGTGCGCTCTCCTCAGTATTATTTAATGTCATAACTACTGCTTTTGTATTTCTTAATGATGTTTTGATGAAACCACTTGTATGTCTGCTATAGATCACTATAGACAAGACCGGACAGCTGAAAACAGGAGGGGAAATAAAGTTCTGTACTATTGTAAGACTTGATTTATGTTCATCTTTCCATATATACTGCTAAAAGGGAAAGAGGTTTGGAAAGCATTAAAGCCTGGTATGTATGCATAACATAGCACCTGAACTTTCTTCATTTGTACATTTTGCTGTCTGGTCATTTGCATGGGAGAAACAGTAGTGCCACGTCCGACTTGTTCTCTGGCGCTTGATTAGTGTGTGCTGTTTCCAATGGCATCCTTTACGTGTCGGTTTTCAGAGGCATTCGAAACTAACTACCATCGGTGGACCATTGTTTTCTGACCATTTAAAAATACCTGTGATTAAACGTAACTTGTTAGTGTAAATAAATCTCTTGCCAATGAGTATTATTGTTGTTAGATAATGAATGCAATAAAGGAAATACAGAGGTCTCTCGGAGTACATGTTTCTTTTCTCTCTCTCGTTTTTTCTTTTCTCTTCCATTTCTACCCTCAAATAAAACAAGCCCTGACTGGGTAAACCTGCACTGTCAAAACATCTCTCTCCATCAAGAGCAAAGTACACATTCTTCATGGAAATGAAACTAAAAATAAGTTCTAACTCTGGCAAAGTGTAAATTGGCAGCTAGAATTACACTTGAAAGCACAATTATGGAACTGGGCATGAAGCTAAAGAGCAGGGCCTTCGTCTGGAACCCCTGGTTCCCGCTTCCCCTGTCCCTCTGTCACAGCCTCACTGTCAGGTTCCCCAATAACCATCAGCCAGAGGAAGATGGATGGCACCCCCATTAAGCCCCCAGTCTCACACAACAAGAAGCAAGCCAAGAAGTAATCAGGTGCAGCCGAGAGCACGGGTTCTGCTAAGCCGTTTTCCTTCTCAGGTCTCCAAGACTGAGATAAGACAAGTGAAGACCACGCACTGCACTGACTCAGCTTGCGAACGAAGGAACGTGAGCCCGTTTACCTCCATTTTGGAAACTGTTTGAAAAAACCCCTTTACCAAAATTTGCCCTTCTTTGGACAATCTTAAACGCATGCCATGGGAAACCAGATAGTTTCATCTTTATTTTTTTATTTTTTTAAGAATTAGCTTGATTCATCAGTAGAATGAAAGGGGATATGCCCATTTTACTGAAGGTGTGATAAAGGCTTAAAGAAATATGTGGGGTATGATTTCCTAAGCACCATGCTCACGGATAGTCATAACCAGTGTTTCAGAGAGTCTAGCCTCCAGGATGTGAGGACTGAGGATCACCGAGTAAATGAGCACTCACGGGTACCTGGTGTCATGTGCTAAGTTGACTAAAGTCACTTAAATGGTGTTAATAATTTTATTAATTATTATTTTGGTTTTCTTGAGATGAGATCTTACTTCATAGATGAACTTGGCTTGGGATTCCTGGTCCCACTGCCTTAGCCTCCTAAGTCTAGAATTATAAGCATGCTTCATGATGAATGGCTCCAGAAACTGCTTTTGTTTTATATTTTCAATCTATGGTCTTAAATGATTGACAACTTTAAGTTTCTCATCAAAACATTCCCCGAGCCTTCCACTCCTTCCCCCTCCCCCCAACAAATACACACAAACCACCACCACCACCACTAGAAATACGTCATCTCTAAACTGGCTACCTTGATGACCCTAAAAAATAATCCAGCACTGGGTTTCTGTCTTCAAAACAGACAAATAATGGTACTTAAAAATCTCTTGTTTAATAACCAGTATAAGAAAAGACATTTTCTTCTTAATCACATCTCTCAGAAAATAGCCAAGGGTTGTTGATCTTTCTAATTTTTTTAAACTCAGTTTATCTTCTTCTCCCCACTTTCTTGGTCTTCACAGCAAGCTAGAGTAGTAAACCCAAACAGAACCCATCTGTGGCATCAGTGGAACAATGCAGGCTTGGTCAGGGGTGTGGGGTGGGCTCAGCTCTGTGTCAATCAGTGATAGAATACTCCAGAACCTCGCTGCTACAAAAGAGGCAAATTCCTCCTTTCTTTAGACCAATATAAACAGAACATACAATGGGTAACAGAAATCATGTACAGGTGTGATAAGATTCCCAAAGATCGTAAGATTCTCCTACAAGCTGTAACTATGGGAAAATTGAAAAGGCCAGTGGGAAAACAATTCACAAAAGCACTATGCCTCTAGGAGAGAGCAGAAGCTCAGCTCTGTTTCCTGAGGAAGTCTCAGAAAGAAAGGGGAACCAGATGTCTAGCCGCGCTGGTCCATCCACTGGCTTCGTGAGGTACTGAGAGTAGTCTTCATGATAATATTTTTTCAACACCAGAAGTCTCTATGTGACCTAATAGTTCCTGGAAGTTGCCCAACCACGGTCTCTCCTTAAGGAAAGACAGCTATGCAGAAAGACTCACCATTCACATGGGTTCAGGGATTGTATGTGTTACGGGAACAGTGTGTTTGGAGTTACATAGAAGGTATTTCTGATTTTTCCCAATGCTGTCACAGATTTCCCCGGGATAACTAAAAGGAGAAACCTCCTCTGGCTCATTTTGGAGGTTTCAGTCCACATTCTGGCTCCACTGTTTCTGGGCTGTCACCGAGACAGTCCCTCTGCCCTGGTGTTTGGTAGAAGCTCAGGGCCAACAGGAAGCAGACAGGAACAGAACTGAGAACCAGATGTAACCTGTGAATGCATTCCTCCCAGTGACAAACTTTGGTCAGTGAGGTCCTACCTCCTAGAGTCCCCAAAACCATCCCCAGCTGAGGACCGGACATTCCATATATGTAAGCCTGTAGTAACACTTCATATTCAGATCAGAGCACAAGTTATGTGGGACTTGAAAAATTAGCCATTTTGGTGAAAGAGAGTTATTTATTGATAAATGATGTCTTTAAGTTGTCTGAGACTAACACTCAAGAAATCCATGCTAATTAGGGTCTATTGCCAGGAAATGCTCTCAAACCTCCTTATATGTCTGAGATTAAGGTCAACATTCATTGGTCAGCAGAGATCATTGTGGTTGACACCTTACAGTACGACAAAGGATTGAAATAATGGCCTCACTTTCGATGATGTGGGTGCAGCCGGCTTGTCACAGATCACAGTAAAGAGCTCTGTGGAACACTGTGCCGATCAGCAGCTTTCCTTTGTACACAGAGGCGACTGTCGTGCCTTGTAATACCGTGCCATTCTCTGCATAAACTACAGTTACTTTGGGGTCTTGGGATAAAATGTTCTGGATTCGAAGCACCTGTCAAAGAAATAACATGAAGTGACTATTTTGTTTGGTCACTTAAGTCAGCTTTAAACTTGGAGTTATTCCTCCCTTAGACACATTATCTCACATAATGTCATCAATTGTGTTCTGTTCTAAAATTATTTTAAGATCGCTGTTTCCTCATTTGTGATTAGTCATGTTTTGATCACATGACCCCTAACACTAGCAGTGCACATATGAGCACACGTGGGTGAGGCAGGGCATATAAACAAGCACTACCATCTGCATGTGACATTAGGGCCTACTAAGGACCAAATAAACGAAATGCGTACACTGAGTTTCTGTTTGGGGAGTCATGATTTGATTGTTCAGTTGGCTGATTAGTGTTCAGACAGTCTTTCTACATATCTGAGGCTGGCTTTGAACTTGTACTTCTCTGTCCTCAGACCAAGTATTGGGTAATGTATGTATGTACTACTATGCCTTAAAATATCTTGTTTTACAATGTAGACAGAGGTGAAAGCTTTACCCAAGGCGCCATCTCTCTGCAGCATACATACCTTATTCTTTTAAGTTTAAGGTTCTACATCTTAAGTAGAAAAGATTAAGTTTAATTTCCTCTACTCACCTGAAAATTTCAATCATATCACTATTGATCATGGATTTCATGTTAAATTTGCCATATGGCATAACTAGTATCTGGTTCTTTCAGGTAACAAAACAGCTTTAGACAACAAAACCTAATGAGAAGAGCATATTGCTGAGGCAGGGCCCGTAGTGTGCCTGGGGTCCTCCTTTACCATTTGTGCCTTCACTGCAGACTTTGATGGCTGAGACTGAATTACTTCTAAATTCTCCTTTGACAAGGATAAAATACTATGACCTGAAGAATAGAAAGCCACCATGGCAGAGCACCCAGTGTGGCAGTGTGGGGAAGCCAGGGCCTGGGCATAAAGGGTCAATGGGCAGGGGAGAGGATTCAAATGACTTCCCACAGCTAGCTCGACAGACATGCCCTAGGAAATTGCTGTAATGCTAACTTGTTACATAGAAATAGGTAAGGGTGCAGCTCCGTTTAATAAGCCCCTTCTTCAGAAGAACTAAATCGTCTATGGGTAGTGTATTAAAAGTATTGTATTCTATTTCCCTTATCAAATTCATCATTAGAATGGGAGCAATTCTTTTTTCCCAGAACAATAAAGGAAATCCTTGCTAGAGCAAAGGCCCCAAGTCTACTAGACGAGCTAACAGGCAAGAACAATTGGAATTGAGCATTCCGCACAGGGTGTTTTATATGCTGAGCACTCCACAGCATACATTTCTTCAATTCTATTAAATATACAGTTGAGCAAGCCTAATAGCAAAAAACTAGCAAAAGACACAAAAGATTGGCATTAAACACAGTCATAATTTCCTGTAAATTTGGAGATAGCAGCATTGGGAGCCATTCATATTAGAGTTTTTTCAATACAAAGATATAGGAAGAAGTTGTGTGTGTCTTTGTCTGTTTGTCTGTCCTTTTAGGTGAGTAAGACTTTAAACCAAGCTTTAAAAATACATATTCATTCAATAAAGTAATGACAAAGTAACAACATGTTGTTTGATGGCATAACAGGTATGACTACTACATACTAAAATCTGAAAATATGTCTGAGAAATCCAGTGGGTAAAGGATCTCACTGCAAATCCTGACAACCTGAGTCTGCCTTCCAGGATCCACACAGTAGGAGAGGACCAATCCTCCCTCCCATTCCCAAGTTGTCCTGTGAGTTCCACATGTGTGTCAGGGCATGCACTTGCATGTGCACCTATTCACAGAGAGACACAAATTCATAAATGTAATAAAAAGTCAAAAGAGGAATCATTGGATAGTCACGGGTAATTGCAAGTGCTGATGGCAAATGGGTTTCTAATTTTTATTATTTGCACTATAAATAAGTTCAAAATAACCTGCCAAATAAAGACAATGGACAAAACAGAATCTTTGAGTCCTATAATGAACGTAGAAGTCTTGTGGGATGTATAGATAGGATGGCCACACACTGGTCCTCTACAAGGCCTTGTACAGTCAGCCTTCTCTATAGGTTCCATGTCTGCAGATCTAGGGGACCTCAGATGGATACAGGTGTGTGTGTGTGTGTGTGTGTGTGTGTGTGTGACAGAGTGACGTGTATAGCAAGAATACACTTTCATTTTCTATCACCATCCCTTAAATAAGGCTGTATAGCTATTCATATAGCATTTACAGTGTGGGTATTGTAAGTAATATGGAGGGGTTTAAATATACAGAAGTAGCTGAGATCTTTCTGTGGGTAAGAGCATTTGCTTTGTAAGTGCAACTCCATGACTCCTTGAGTTCACATCCCTAACTCCAAAAAGGAGCTGGGCAGAGACTCGAGCTTGTAATCCCAGCATTGGGGCAGGCAGGTCCTTGGCTCATTTCTAGCCTATTGTCAGGATCCAGGTTCAGTGAGAAGCCCTGTGTCATAAAATGAGCTGAAGAAGCAGCTGGGAAGACAAGCAACCTTGACTTCTGGCCTCCTCTCATGTGTGCACATGTACAAAGGTCCACAAGCTAACATATATACACAAACACAAAGTATATAAGAAGATGAATGTGCATGAATCCCGCTAAAGCACCACGGAGCTTAATGTAAGGAACTTGAGCATCTCTGGGCTTTCTATCCGTGGTAACTACAGAAGCAGTTCGACATACATCTGGAGAGAGGCTGTAATGATGCCCTAGATGAAGGACTGATGCGAGGAAAGGGAAGGTTATACAGGAAAATGGATAACAAATGGATACAGCCCATCAGTGTGACACCACTGTATTTTTTTTTTTAACTATTGTGAATTCCTAAGTTGGAGGAACTCACTGTTGAAATAAGGATGTGGGCACCATCCATTGCTGGAAGCCTTCAGGCCCACACTCCCTGGGCTTTTACTTGTACCAAAGCCTTCTTGAAGGGGCCTCTCCAGCCCACCCTCTTGCATGCTGGAAAGGCCTGAGATGAAGCAGACCCCCCAAGCCCACTCGTTTTTGCCCCATGTGGATGACTCCTGGCTAAATTCTCAGCTGGGAGCTGCTTCCTTCAAACATCCCTCCATTTTTTGTATGTGTATTCATTTTCTTTTTTTATTTTTCCGGTGCTGGGGGTGCTTTTCCCCAGTGTTTCACGTGTGCTAGATAAGTTTACTGTGTTACACTCCAAACACACTATTTAGTTCCTTCTTCAGGCTTTGGCTGCCATTTTGTGCATGGGTAGTAGGAGCGACACACACACACACACACACACACACAGACACAGACACACACACACACACACACAGTCCCTTGCTACTGTGTCAGCTCCTATTGGTGTCCTTATACAAAGGTACCTACACTTTTATATATCTTGTTCCCCCAAAAAAGTTACCCAGAAATAAAGGGCCTCCTGTGCCCTTCCTGGACTCTCCAGAACACCTCCACAGACCTTTTGACTTCTGAGAACCCAGATCATCTGTTACATGCCCTCTCTTATTTGCTCAAACAAGGAAGAATTGTGTTTTCAATTGAAAACCTGGTGGTTAGGGCCAGCTTGTGTCCACTTCTCTCTGAAAACTGACCTCTGAGCCAGGAGGATTCTCCGAGTCATAGAAAAAGATCCTTATCCCATTGGGATGGCATCCAACCCAGAGATCCCCTGTCACAGGATCCACGGAGATATTATCCACAAGGGTATCAAAGTCAAGGACCTGCCGAGGTACAAGAGAAGGAGCATGAGATGAAGGGCCGACCAGAGACAGTGGAGAAGACAGTCCTGCTCTAGGCTGCAGGAATTCAAGTCAGCCCAATCCAGCTTCAGTGCAGGCATGCAGCTGGCCTTCTGGCCATTCTGTTGGGTGCAAGAACTTGTGCTGGCTGTACGAGATGGTTTACGAAACAATGACTGACTCTTAAGAGTTATGTGAGATCATTTGTACGTGAATCTAAAACCAAAAAATGTTGCTTAGGTATAGCATCAATCCATTCTTTGCAAGGAGGCGTGTGCATGTGATATGTTCACAGGTACTCCAAAACCAAACAAGAAACATAGATTCATTTCTGAGGAGGAACGTGGAGAAAATGTAGGTTTCTTTATGGCTAATCATAGGCTGTGTAGCCAGGAAAGTAATGATCACCTAGGGTCTAATTTTTGCCTCGAAGTTGAGGGAAAGTTTGTTGTTTTGCTTCCCTGATGTTATTCAACTCCCTGCTCCTTTGCCATTTCCTCTCTAAATATAAGCTGCAAACGCATGATGGCTGTGCAGATTGCTGTCGTGGCTTTGCGCCGGCATCATAAATAATAGCAACAATTCCTAATTCTGCCATTCATCATCCTGGCTGCCTTCCACCAGGAAAAAAAATCCCATCTATTTGTTTACCTCTAATTCTCACTGGAGAAAACAATATCTTCTGTGCACTTCTGAGTCCAGCGATCTCAGTACCGAGGGACCCCAGAAATAACTGGTCGTGACTCTCTGAAAAGGGCTGAGCGTGGGTAGGCAACTGTAATGTGCTGCCTGTGCCCTCTGCTTCCTGCTCAAAATGAGAACTGTCCCTGCATGTCCACGGAGGGATTAGAGGCTTCAGGCAACCTGGCAGAGAGCTTCACTCCCACTGTCAGGGAAAGCTGTCAGCCTTCCGCCTAGAAAGAGGCTGTCTTAGCCATAGGAGGTGGCTGAGCGTGCAGCTCCAGGTCAAAATCTACTCCTGGCTCTTTCCAGCCCCCCAGGAGCCGTCCACCGGGTGTCAGCTCTCTACTTACAGGCTTACATTAGCTTCTTCGAGTGAAGAAAAGGTGTTATCTAGTGTTCCAATGTTAGCACGGAGCAAATTCCATGGTGGATGGAAGGCAGGCTGCTGAGATCCCCCGTGGGAGTGAGAGGGGCAGAGGCAAGCCTCAGAGTCCATCTACTCTGCACACAATTACCGTCTACTCTGCCAGGCGCTCAGCCTAGCCCAGCATCTGGAGTGTGTAGAGTACTGGACAGACATAGCTTCCTCCAAAGACCAGTAGCCATTCAGAAGACAGCCTGATCTGGGTCCAGAAATGAACTCTTGCCCTGTAAATACCCAATGCCTAGCAAGGTGAATCAAATAAAATAATAAAATGAAATGAAAAAAAAAACATAATGGGCATCTGCATACCATCTCACAATCCCCCAAAGATGTGTGGAAGAAACTCAAGACTAAATAAGACGCTAGATGGAATGTAGGTAAGGTAGTTTAGCAGCCAAGTGATTGTCACTCTCCCCACAGGGCCTGGAGTCGATCTCCGGAATGTCCTAAAAGAAATGTCCTAAATAAGGAGCTGGGTTTTGTTGTTGTTTGTTTTGGTTGGTTTATGTTAAGACCTGGATATTTTGAGGGCTTCAGCTGACTGAAATTGCCAAATTCTGAGTCTTAGAGTCTTGGGGAGGAGGAGAATTCCTTTCACCATGGTAATCTACAGGGGGCACACCATTTGTCATCATAACCATTTCTATCTGGACAACTGAGCAGCATCAGGTACAGGCACGTGTTATGTGTAGCTGCCCCCAGCAGCCGGCCATCTCTAGAACTTTCAACCAGTCCAAGAGAAACTCTGCAGCCATTATATGATCATTCCTCATTTCCCTTCTTTCTGTTATCCCAATAAATTTAACATTTTTAATTATTAAAATTATTGTAATTACTCTATGGGGTGTAATATCTTGTTATATAACTCAAGGTAGCCTCTGGCTTAGAACCCCATTTTAGCCTTCTGAACACTGGGATTCCAGGTGTGAACCACCGTGGTTGGCTCTAGGTCCTTCAAATAAGTGAAGTCATATCTGTCCTCTTTGTCTGGTTTATTTCACTTAGCATAATGTCCTAAGTTCATCCATGTTGTACCCTTCCTGTGTAAGACTGAATAATGTTCCATTGTATTACTACATTACACTTGGGGTAGGACATACATCAGTTACCTTCATCACAGATTTCATAATTAACTTCAACAAGTTGCTCAAGTCTCTTGGCATTCTGAAGTGTTCCAGGGCTAATGGGAAATCACATGATCTCTCCAAAGTATGAATGTCACTGCATTTGACAGGGTGGCTTCTGCTAGGTTGGTTGTAATGATGAGAGATGACCCTGTTCTCTTACCACATGTGGAAGCCCAGTCTGACCCCCCCTCCCGCCCCTACAGGAGCAAATTCTGTGTCGACTGTATATTGAATTGAGTTTTATTGCAACATTCCTTAACTTTCACTTTGCAGTAGTACCTCTGTTACAAGCAGAGTCCTTTGTTGTTCCCTAAGCCAGTTGGAGGGTGTGAAATTTCGTTTCTCTGCAGCTAATATTAAACTAGCTCTGCCAATGATTTTTAACGTCAAACACAATGTTAGATTTGATGTTGCTCTGAGGCAATTTCCTCTGAGTGAGGTCCCTCGTGATGGTTTCTGGGACATAGTGACAGAAACAGTCATGAAATTTCCTGTGACAGTGCTGTGGGCATGGGTGTTGGCAGCATGATATGTGGCTTTGTAGTGACAGGGGCCACTTTATAATGTTCTATTTGCTAGCCTTCTTTCTTCCCCTTTATGCAATTCTAATTTCTGACCACAACTTTTAGCCTAGACCAGAATTAGAAGGGGAAAAGATGAAGCCCTGATATGTAGTGAGCCCCACCATAGTAACTAAACAAATGTTTGCTAAATGCTTATTAGATGTTAGGAATTCTTCCAATAATGAACAGAAAAAAAATCTGAGCTGGTAGATCCTATAGATAATAAAGAAGACTTGTAAACTGTATCATGTGCTGGTAAGAAACACTGAAAGAAAGAATTAAGCCATTGAGGAGTCAGGTGAGGTGAGGTGGGGCTGGTGTGCAAGTAGTTTGGATTTCTAGAGAAGGTCTCACTGAAGTGCCCCATCAGTAAGAAGTGAAAGATGACAGAGAACAGAGACATGGAAGACAAGGGTTTGCTGCTGGGTCCCTGGGAATAGCTAGAAAAAGGAGATATGGCAGTGGGGCAGATCTAGGATTAGCCCTGTTACCTGTGAAGCCATTGTGAGCTTGTGGCTGTTGTAGATGGTAACAGTGAGATATGAGAGGAAACTGTTTCTAACATCATAAAGAGAGGAGATAGAGGGGAGGGGAGGGCAAGGGAGGAGAGGGGAGGGGAGGGAAGGGAAGGAGAGGGAGAGGGGAAAGAGAGAGGAAGGGGAGGGGAGTGGAAAGGGGGAGGGCGAGGGGAGAAGAGGGGGAGGGGGAGAGACAAAGTAGTGACAGAGACAGTAGAAAAAGGAGTAGCAGGGGTTGAGGAAGAGACCTGGGAAAACAACGCCATCTTAATGTTCTCTAGAGCAGGAAGATCTCAGCGTTGCCTAGGTGAGATGCCTGGTTTGCTGTTGTCCATTCTTCCACAGAGTAAAAGTGAACAACAAACACACAATGATACTGATGGCTCCTAACCAATAAGTGAAAAATTGTTTCACACCTACTCAAATTAAAGAATTCCTTTCTCCCCACTTTTAATTTCACAAATCAATTAGAATCTAATTATCACTCGGCAAACTTACAGTGTTAATACATCTTACCTTCAATGGCGTTAAAGTCCAATTAGCATGCTTTTCATACACGTTAATCTTGTGAGCCAGCAATTCAGCTATATAGACGTACCTTCAAAGAAACAAGAGCTCCGTCAAAGTGCTTGAAGTAATGCCAAAGCTGAGCTAGGAAAACTTGTCTTGGAGTGGAATTTTGCTTAGAAACTAGAAAATGGAATTTGTCTCAAAGCAAACTCAATTCTGAAAGAGCTTGATGAGTCCATAGGGCACAACCTGTTTAATCACAGGAAAGTCTTTACCTAAGGTTATAGGTATTCATCCTTGACCAGCAGAGAAGGAACTCAACGCTAGCATCTGCTCTTAATGTTCACATTGTACATTGTTCCCTTTGATTTGTGAACCCAGTGGCAAGCCCAAGGTCAGAAGGTAGTAAGATCGAACTTGGGGAGCATCGGGAAATCCTCTTAATGACAGTCCTCTGGTTCAGCCAGAGAAAACATGAGAGAAGACACATGTTTGTCCTCAACAGAGAGAAGTCTTCCTTTCTTTCTGTTCTGAGCCTGATCCTAACATGGGTTAGGAACATGAACAAAGGGTAACACCATATGCCAAAAAAATTCCTGTTGACACTAAGCACAGTACATTCTAAAACAATAAGAGTAGTGTGTTATCTTCTGTGGGGATCAGAGACAACATGAAAAAACAGAGAACTTCCGACATTACTTTTTCTGTGTTCCTGATGTTCTGAAATTCTTGGTGATGAGGCAGGGCATAGATGGATGATGGACAAATTTTATATGTACATTGATGGTACCCAAAGTGTGGCATCCAGACCAGTAGTGATCTGTGAACTGTTTGTTGCACAGTCAGCACGAGGTAGTAGACTATATCACTAACAGTTACATTGCCGCTTTCACACAATAAGTATGGTGGATTGAAGGAGAATGGTCCTCACAGGCACATCTATATGAATGTTTATTTCCACAGTGGGTAGAACTTTGGGAAGAACTAGGAGATGTGTTGAAGTGCATCACTGGGGGTGGGCTTTGAGGTTGAAAACAACCTATTGCATTTTGAGTTATCGCCTTCCCCCACCTCCACATGTAAGCTCTCAGCTATTTCTCCAGGAGCAGACCTGCCTGCCCTGTTTCTCATCATAGACCCACCTTCTGGGACAGTGCGTCCACAATTAAATGCTTTGTTGTATATGTTTCCTTGGTCAAACTCTTTACAGTCATAGAAAAGAAACTAAGAGTTGCTGTTGAGGGAGGGAACAAGGGCCTTGCTTTACATTCTGGTACAAGACCCTTTTCATGATACAGACCCAACTACATACTATATTCACTTATTAGAGAATCCTTAAAGGTCAGTAGTGTTGATGTTTTCTCCAGTTTCATCTTACTAACACAACACAATATTTAATCATATTACATGGGAAAGGACTATGTTCTAGAGCTATATAAGGAGACTCCAAGCAAATCCAAGCACACATACTTGCCATCAGGGGAAATGCCAATGCCATTGGCGAAATCAAGTCCTTCTGCTACCACCTGGACTTTATCTGGACTGTAGTAAACAGCATTGGACCACGACAGACCCAAGTACATTTCCCAGGACCGTAAGTATGGGTCAGTAAAATAGTGATCATTTGTGGCATAAAAGCTCTCAGGTCCAACAGCAGCTATATCGTTGACGCTGCAATTAAAAAATACATCTGATTATATACAGAAAGATAGCACCTGGAAGCAAAAACAAAAAAAAAAACAAAAAAAAAAAAACAAAAAAAAAAAAACAAAAAAAACAAAACAAAAACAAAAAACAAAAAAAAAAAAAAACAAAACAAAAACAACCAACCAAGCAAAAAAAGCCTAGTCTTAAAATCTAGAGATGAGATGGAGTCTTCACGCCATCAAGGACAGCCCAGAGTCACTATAACATCAGTTCCAGCCAATCTCCAAAGATAATATGATTATTAGCACTGAGACATGAAAGGCATATGAGCTGAGCTGTAGCATAAATATAGCATTGTGGTATGTGTGTGTGTGTGTGTGTGTGTGTTAAGCCAGAGATCATTATCAGGGCAAGGCGAATCAGCACGCATGGCACTGACTCCTGTTAGTCAACCTCATTATAATACACAGAGAGAGCATTGACCAGCTAGCTACCACTGTGGTTTAAGTATCATTAGCTGTGTGATCTAGAAGATCAACCCTTTTGCATGTTGCGGGCCTCAGTTTCCTTTCAGTGATGGAAGGATGGTGGTCTCTTCTAGCATTTGCCATAAAGTTCTGTGCCTCTTAACTGAAAGAGGCTGTGAACAAGAAGGTCCAGAAATGGGTGTCTGGCCCTGTTCTTTCTGATTAGCATTCTCTCTGTGATGCTGAAAATGTAAAATATACGAATCTATTTTTTAGCTTTAATAGGTACAATAGCAAACACATAAGTGACTCATTCCTTGCTGATCGAGGTGACCGAAGTTCCCCGGGGGGGGGGGGGGGGGGGGCATGATCTGAGAGAAAATTATCCTTGCTCAACTGCAGAGCTCATAGTGGGAAAGGCGTCAGCTGTGACGCAGCCGAGCCCAGGAGGGAGTGAGATAGGGGCTCAGAGCCTCCGTTTCTCATCTGCAAAGAGAGCTTAAACGGTTTCCCCCTCAAAGCTGCATGGCTCATTAGAAAAGCCTACAGTCCAGAATCTCAACTGTGGAATCACAGTGGGAATTACAATGAGCCAATGCTGTCAACTTTGCAGGGAGTCAGACTCACTAAGTCTTCCATCAACTGCCGCTACTATTACCGTGGTGGAAAAAAAAAAGTCCATGGAGTTATGATGAGTCTGTGCAGGTTTCAGACAGAAACTGACAAGTCGCTTCTACCTCTCTTTTCAAAGCAGATTTTAGAAATTAGTATGCTGTTCTCCATAGGAAAGGAGCAGATGGGAGTGGTTTGGAGTAATAGCTTTGAAATTTGATACACTGCTTGCATCTGAGTCTGACTGCTATTCTCACAGCGTGGGGCCCCAGCATGTCACCCGTCTTTGAGCCACTTCCTGAAACTCAGTGTTCTTTCTGTAGCTTGGCATGTTGGGTTAAGATGAAATGAAACTGTAAATGTAAAAGCCTTGCTGTAGTGTCTTGTATGCATAAAGGACCAATAATAATAGCCAGGATGTTGTCATTAACATGATGAGCCTATGACAGATTGAGTAATTCAGAGATGAATGCCTTAAACAACCCTAAAATATGAAGTGGCAAATGCACACACTAATCCTTGTGTACAGAGAACCAGATTCCAGTTAACTGTGGTGCTCTGATTACTTGCAGTCTAACTCTACGCTGCCAATACAGAATATTTTCACAACTGGCCCAGAAAATATATATATTCCTGTTCGGTAAAACCGGAAACACTTGAGGTGTCCAATATTAAATGGTAACTAAAAAATAATCATTTTTGGGTTTTGTTGTTACTCCGAGCACCAGCTCTGGCTTCCAGCTAATCCCAGTGACATTAATGACTGATGTTGTCATCTCAGGCATTGGCACAGATAGACCAAGTCTTAAAAACAATCAAGTCCACATGTGGCACAATGCTAATGCCAACTTAAGGCGCTGCTCCCAGTCAGTAAAGCACGTGTATAAGGCATAGCTCCTGACTGTAGCTGAGGCTCCGCGCACTCTTACTGTTACCAGCACTGCCTCAACATTTCCACTTTCCATGGTTTTCTCTAAAAATTTTTGGGGCGATGGCCTCATTCTGGCTGAGTTTAGAGACATGTGCCTTGTGTGGGGTTGTGCTGGGCATTGAACCCAGGGTTTTGTGTATGCCGAACAAGCACTTTTTCAACTCATCAACATCCTGTCTCTTGTTGTATAAATAGAAACTACCTTTAATCTACCTCTGACCTATTCTCTCTCTCCTTTTTAAAAGATTTATTTATTTATTATATGTAAGTACACTGTAGTTGTGTTTAGACACACCAGAAGAGGGTGTTAGGGTGTTAGATCTCGTTACAGATGGTTGTGAGCTACCATGTGGTTGCTGGGATTTGAACTTAGGACCTTCCTAAGAGCAGTCGGTGCTCTTAACCACTGAGCCATCTCTCCAGCCTGACCTATTCTTTCTACTTGATCTTATCCTAAGTAGGCAGAAAACCTGGGCTTTGACTCCTACTTGAACAATAGTGGATTAATTAAGCTTTACTTAGTAATGTAACTGCTTCCCACGCTGCTACCTTGTCTTTAAACCTGATGAGTGAGGAGGGAGAGGAGACACACAGGTAAAACAGTGTCTACTAGATGCCAAGACTTTGCTAATGGACTGCAACAAATTCAGATCTAAATCTGAATTTAGATCTAAAAACCAAGGTGGATGAATGCTGTTCTTAAACTATACAAGACAATGGTTCTAGAAAACCATTCTAAAAGTTATAAAACTTATTTGGGGAGATAATATTAGATTGTCTTAAGTCTTTCTCTGGCCCCATAGACCACTTCTTCACAGGCCAAGTGAAAAGGTTGATGTTGGAGGTTGGTTTGATTTTGTGTATACAAATGCTAGATTCTAACCCCCAAGATCCGGTTGCCTTCAGAGAAGAAAATAGTCATGTACAATGGCCTGTGTTGTATAAACCTTGTTCCCCACTTTAAAGCTATCGACTAAATAAAAGTGGCTATAGCCAATTATTGGGGTGAATAAAGGTAGGCAGAGCTTCAATTACCAGGCTGCGGGGTCATAGGTAGGCACCATGGTGAGAAAAAGGAGGAAGAAGGAGAAAGGAGGAGGGAGGAGGAGGAAGAAGAAGGGGGGGGAGAGAAAGACAGAGAAGACAGGAGGTCCCCATTAGTTGTGATGGAACTAGGGGCATGTGGCTGAGGGAAATGATCCCTGAGGACAGACTGATGGAGCAGAAACAACCCAGGCGAGATCCAAGCAGCATGTTCATGAGGAGCTCAGCTGGGAATTAGCCAATAAAGCATATAGAAACATAGTTTGGGGATAATTCGCCCAGTATTTGTGCTAAGCTGACTAAATAAATCCATAGGAATCTGCCTCAGTTATTGGAGGGGAGGCAGGTAATATTAAAAACTGTAGAGTTAATTAAATACTATTTACAACAATGGATTTACTTTGCCTCGGATTGAAGTGTTGAGATCCTCAGTTGTCTAATTTTCCCACGTGTGATGTTGCCCAGGAATCTAACACGAAGGCCAGTATTCCCACTAATAGTGCAAAACACAACCACTAGTACATATGGTTCAGAGATGTTTAAGATGCACTGTATTTGGAATGCTCTTTTGCATACATGCCTGAAAATCACAAGCCTATCCGAGATTGGTCTTGTAAAGTCATTTTTTTTTAATTGCTTGGGATGTCTTGAATAGAGATACCGTGGATAGATTTGCTACAGTATCCACCCAGAGCAAGGAAGATGTAGGAAGAAAGGGATGAGCCCACTTTTAGGGTCCCAAGCTCCAAAACACTCTGAAGAAGAACATACTGAAGAGTTGAATCTGCCCTGGCTCAGAAGAAAAGCTAACTGTGCGTGAGCCATCTTCCTCAGTTAAGGGAATTGCATACACAAAACTCCTCGGTACCTTCGCAGAAGTTCATGTCTGATGGTTTTCAGATGCAAAAGCGATCTTTCCTCTTCTTGGAATCTAAACACCTCCACAGTGGACGAGGAGTCTGGATGGTTTACCACCAGTAGGTACACAGCGTTATCTGAAAGGAGATGGAAAACAAGGCTGGAGCCATTAGGGAAGTGCTCGGCTGTCAGTTCTATCCCCACAGAGCAATTTCCACCCGCCTCCCAGTGAGTTCTTAGCATGTCAGGTGGATGGAATATTTTCATCTTCGTAAAGAAAATCACTCCTAAGAAGAGTGGCTAAAGTTGAAGCTGGTGACAAGCTCTAAAGACTCACAACTTCACAGGAGAAAAAAACCTAAAAACAACCTGAACTTTAGAATGAGCATCACCAGCACCGAAACTCCAGACAGCTGGTTAAGCTTTGATAGCTCAAATGATCATCACGGGATACAAAGCTGGGATAAAGGGATTGAGGGTGTGGGAGCTCGACTAGATGCTGTGCTTGTGTGTAATTTACACAGTGCATTGTGAGCTTGCCTGCAGTTTACACAGTGGAAGGTGACAAAGGCCTCAGGAAAGATGTCAGAGAGAGAGAGGGAGGGAGAGAGAGAGAGAGAGACAGAGACAGAGACAGAGACAGGGAGACAGAGACAGAGAGACAGACACAGAGACAGACACAGAGATAAAACAGAGAGGGGAAAAGTTAGACATCAAAAAGAAAGTATGAGGTAACTCTTGAAACCTCTGACATTATCAAATTGTATTTAAAGAAACCGGTACGCTGTTAAGCAGATGTGAACAGAAAAGCCAGCACAGATGCATGTATTTTTTAATTCGTGTTAGAGTTAAGTACTGCAAAGGGATACTGCAATATGATGAAGAGTCAGTGGGTAATTTACGGTCTTCATGATGATCTGAACCTTCTTTCCAATAAGACAGTATTAGAGCAGAGACCCACACGGAGCCAGAGAGACTGAACCATGAGTCTCTCTGCATAAATAAGATGACATGCTGAGGGAAGAGAATCTGCAAAAGCCCTGAGGCACAAGGTTCCTTAAGAGTGAGGTTGTGATTCGGGCTGAGAGAAGAAGCAGGGACGCTAAGGCGGCAGAGGGTGAGGACCGTGCACACTCTTTCTGGGCGCAGGACAGGATCTAGGCCTGATCATTGGGACCGGGAGCAAGAAGTTGATCCTCAAAAATGGGTATAGAGGGTCCATGTGAAAGATTGTCACCCTGGGACTGCTTGCAAACAGAAAAAAAAAGGTGAACCTCTTCCTTACATCCACGAAGAGTGGGGATGCTCCAGAGATCTCACACAACTGAACCCTGAGAACCCCCAAAGTGGGCCTAAACTCACAGACACAAAAAGGAGCCCAGGGCACAGTGTTGAAAGTGACAACGACCTTCAAAAACGTCTGCTAACACTACACCAATTTTATTCTTTTTAAAAAGTATATACACACCAAACACTTTATTTCTTTACACTTAAATTATTTTGAGAAGAAAATAAAGTATCAAAGATTGGTTGAGCATATAGAAGGACCATTGGCAAGAATATACATATGCACACACATGTATACAATCGGTGTTGGACATTTTAAGTTGAAAGTGATCAGCAGCGAGGTACACAAACAGAAATACCTAGGAAGAACCTTCAGAAGTGAGGCTAAAGATCTAAAAGGAAAATAATATTAATAGCATTCTCCTAGTATCTGTAGGCACAGATAGTAAGCAGCATTAGTTTTTTTTTGGTGGTGGTGGTGTTTTTTTTTTTTTTTTTTGCAGCATTAGTTTTAAATGCACGAAAGAGAGAAATAAGGAAAGAGACAAGAAATGTGGAGCTGAGGTTTGAGGTTTGAGGTTTGACTGCTCAAAGCCTTTCGGTGATGGAGGGGAAGGAAGCTGGGAGGGAGAGCAGAAGCTGCATCCAGAAAGACAGGTGTGGGAAGTGATGCTCTGGAAGGAGAAAATGGGTGATAAAAAAAGAGAAGAGGGAGAAGGAAAGAAGGAAGGAAGGAAGGAAAGAAGGAAGGAAGAAGGAAGGAAGGAAGAAGGAAAGAAGGAAGGAAGAAGGAAGAAGGAAAGAAGGAAGGAAGGAAAGAAGGAAGGAAGAAGGAAAGAAGGAAGGAAGGAAAGAAGGAAGGAAGAAGGAAAGAAGGAAGAAGGAAAGAAGGAAGTAAGAAGGAAGGAAGAAGGAAAGAAGGAAGGAAGAAGGAAGAAAGGAAGGAAAGAAGGAAGGAAGGAAGAAGGAAAGAAGGAAGGAAGAAGGAAGGAAGGAAGAAGGAAGAAGGAAAGAAGGAAGGAAGGAAAGAAGGAAGGAAGAAGGAAGGAACAAAGAAGGGAGGAAGGAGGAAAGAATGAAGGAAGGAAGGAAGGAGGAAAGAATGAATGAATGAAGGAAGGGACAAAGAGAGGAAGAGGAGGGGCAAAATGGAGAACATGAGCATCAGTGGTCCTGTCTGTCCCCTGGATGAGTCTTCACTGCTGCCCCAACCACACTCAAACCAGCAGAAGTCAGTTCTCTGGGTTGAAGCTCATCCACCAGGGATTTTATATTTCCAGCTGTGCTGTGTGCAACTGGATTGGAGAATTCCTACAGAGCAAAGGAAGTGGCAACGAACATAAAGGGGATGACAGTGGATAAATGCATCATGGGTGGGAACATTCAGCTAGAACATCCACGTGAAACTAGCATCTGAACAGTGTGTGTGCAGTCAGGGCAGGGCTGAGAGGACTGTGCAGGAAAGTACTGTGTCTACTCTAGAGCTAAGACTGCAAAGGCTTGCATCTTCTTTCAACTGTTTAACGTGGGAAACCTATCTAACTAAAGCTGAATATATAACTATTTTGTAGGCATAATATAAATATTATTTTATAAGACTGGTGGCTTTACAAGTCTCAAATAACTGGCACTTTCAAGCAAATCAAGAAATGATTTTTTTACATTGCTTACTTAACATAGACGCTGTGGTGGTTTGAATATACTTGGCCCATAGGGAGTGCTACTGTTAAGAGTTGTGGTCTTGTTAGAGGAATTTTGTCACCGTGGGGGTGGGCTTTGAGGTCTCATATATGCTCAAGTCTAGCCAGAGACAGTCTCTCCTGAGGCCTCTTGATCAAGATCTAGAATTCCTTCTCTAGTACCTTGTCTGTCTGTACACTGTCATGCTTCCTGCCATGATGATAATGGACTAAACCACTAAACCTGTAAGCCAGTCCCAATTACATGTTCTCCCTTATAAGAATTGCCATGGTCATGCTGTCTTTTGACAGCAATGGAAACCCAAAGTCAGGAGGTAAGGTCAAAATCCACAAAAATTCTTCATAATTAGCCTTTGGTAGGATAAGGAAAAATATATACACTGTCCCCCTTTAAGTTTTTTAATTTAATATTAATTGTTACCTTCATCTGTGAATGTACTAATCCCATGAGGGTTAAATGAAGATATATCCAATGTATTTCCTCTAATTTCTAACTCTGACACTTCTGGCTCCTTCTTGTTCAAGTCCATCAGAAGTATTTTTCCAGGCTTACTGGGATCGAAACTTTTTATTCCAGGATACTTTAACCCCTTAAAAGAATAGTAGAGAAAAAACAGGAACATCATAGATACTTTAAGAGCTGAGAGAGGTACGGATTAACCATGTGTCCACTCTGACTGCTCTGTGCCATAGATGTCTGCAGGGACTACCTCCTTACTTACTGACTCATGTGACAGGCCCCCAGAACACTCTGGAAGCAAACGGCTCCTCTATGGTCATCCCCCACACACCTCCCGTCACCTTCATCCAAGTCTGATATGAAGACAGCACAGCTGCCATTCCTATGACACAGTAAGATGGTTGCCCATCTCATTGGAACGTGGACACTGGTATACAGAAGTCCCAAGGAAAACTTATATTGTCAGTCCCAGAATATATTCGAGAATATAATAAATGTTGACAAACACTCACAGTGCTAAAGAAAGTTAGTCCATTAGGCAGAATCTCTAAGTCTTCAGAACCTGTCTCTGCAGAGAAGGTAAGAAAGAAGAGATTGTTTCAAATGTGCAGAAGCTGAAGATCCAGCTCTTGTTTGAAAATGGGTCTCTGCCTCAGCACCTGTTTGCTAGGTTAAGAATGAGTCCGTTCACTCAAATTCATGAAAGTGACCATAAGAAAATTAAGAATGAATTTTTATATTTCTTTATTTGTTTTACATGGATTATGTGTTGCCTGGGCTAGCCTCAATCTCACTTTGTAAACTGAGTATGGCCTTGATCTTGATGCTCCTAGGTGAAGGGAGCATCCCCACTCCCACCTCCCTGCCCTTGATGCCACTGGAGCATCTATGGAGCCTTCAAAGGACCAAGAACCTCTCCTCCCATTGATGCCTGCCTGACAAGGCAATCTTCTGCTACAGATGCAGCTAGAGTACAATGGCCATTTGTATTTACTTCAAATCAATGGCTTTTATCTCAGAATCAAGGTCTCTCAGATATTGTTCATGGAAAGACACAGAATGTAAACCTGGTGTGGTCATTTGGAAAGGGCTTGGTATTAACCTAAACTTGTAAACTCCAAATGCATAAGGTGCAACACAGTTCCAAATCAATTAAACATCTGAGAGGGATGATGGAAATACAAGCAGATTCCAAATATATGTTTCAAGTGGGGATACTTTGCTGAAACCTAAGAGCACGCACTCGCTAAGCAGAATAACCCATAAAATATCTCTTCAAGTGAACTGCCATTTAAATATATTTAATCTTTAAATTGTTCAATTAATACAGAGACAAATGAAGTATTTGGTTTTGTTGTCATACTCTCAATATGTGTGTCTATTTATTCAAACACTCAGGGATATTTGACAGCAACATTATATTTTCCTAGAAAAGGGTTGCGCTGTGAGATGTCTGCTCACACTTATGAATCTTACCTAAATGACTCTTCTTGGGTAGCCTTCTGGACTATAGGTATCTCAGACAAATAACTCTAATAGCAAAAATCAACAACCTTGGCCCACTCCAAACACAGCAGACCTCGATCTCAAACGAGTTGGCCTCCAATAGCAGGTCACAGGGTTGAGCTCTGGGGTGCTCTGAGAAGGTTAGCAGGAGTCACCAATTCGTCCACCTCTTTATCTTTGCTGACAGGTCTTGCCTCCCAGGATGGAGACCAGTAATTATCTTCACAGCTTTTTTGTAGCTAGATATCAGCCTATTCCCCCAGTTCGGCCTAATGAGATCTAAGGGGAAATCTGCTGAGAACTTCTGGGAAAGTCTCTTTTCTCCAACACTCAAACAAAGGGCATGAGAAAAAGCCTTGTGGTAAATAAGAGAGTTCATTTAAAACTTACTCTTTATTTTAGGTGTTACACCATTCTTCCCTCTCTCTTTTGCCAGGTCCTTAGGTGTGCTACCATGAAACCATTGTTCAAGATATAGTTTTTCTTCTCTTTGCCAAACAATACCCAATCAAACTGAAACACCTAGGTAATGCACCCACTAAGTCCAGTCAAACCATATGGTATTCACAATCAATTCCTGACCCCATATTACTCTCCTGGTTCAATGCTGTAATTTTGAACAAAACTGATTTGGCACATTAGGAAAATATATACAGTGATAATATTTTTTGCATTTAAATTTTGATGCTTCCTGGTCCATCCATATACATACCAATTCCTTTAATTAAATTACAGTTAGGAAGTTCTACTGGTGTTACTTCACGGAAAGCATTTAATCTTGCTCTGGAAGGGAGAAAAGAATAAAATACACATTAGAAACTGAGAGGGTAGAGATGAGGTGCAAAAGAAAGACCCCAGAGTTCTCCTCAAGTGTCTTTTGCCTTAGATGCACCCTGAGTTAGTTGGTATTCTTGGGCAACCAATTCTTCAAGACCAGTGGGGACCTAGGAGTATACTGCAAAGTTGAGGAAGGTTTTTAAGTGCAAAGATGGGCAGATGCACAAAGAAGTATGTGGTGTCCTCCAGGGTCTGGGCACTGTGGCAATGACAAAGGACTATTTCATCGACTGTATTGGGATTCCACTGAGGATTGTGAAGTTGCATGAGAGCAAAGCTTCCCTTAATGCCACTAATGTCCTAGAGCTGCTCGGAGGAAGAGCTTGCTATTTCTCGAAACATGTGAACTCCAAATACATATGCCACTTCATAGTTGCAAATCAGTTGAACATTTGGAAAACGTAATAGAAATAAGCAATTCCAAATGCTTGCATTAAAACGGGGATGCCTTCCCTATAATTCAAGAATATATGTGCCCTACCTGCCCATTCTGTCTAGCTTTACAGCCCAGATGGGGTGTGAAGATGGGTATGTTTTTCAGATGTGATACTCAAAAATGCAGAGGTTCTAAAAACATATTTACAACTTCAGAAACTCATATCCGAGGCCAGTCTGTGGAAAGGCATTGCACACTCGGGCGAGCATGTAGACACACACGTGTGCACACAGGCAGGGAAACAGCTTATTGAATCCGAGGACATGAGCATTGCTGGGTGAGAGTTGAATGAAGGACAAAGGAAAAATGAACAGATGTGAGAAGGAGACACCAGCAGGCTCCTGCATGGAGCAAAGCCATTGATGTGTCACTTGAAAGAGGCAGACTACCATGTTGGCACAGCTGGGAGATCAAAACAACAAATTATGCACTTTCTAGACCCAATGACACAGTATAGAGTCTTAATAAGTACTGACAATTATCCAAGAGTCCCAGGGAATATCATGTGGCTTGTAATGAGCTGAGATCTTCTTTTCTTACCTGGCAATTTAGTGTCTCAGAACATGAGCCAGGAGTGGGTAAAAAAATGTGTAAAACTCTTCCTCACCATGACTGAGAATGCCAAGTATAACAAAAGTTGAGAATGTGTCACATCAATAAAAAAAAAAAGAATTGAGGTATTTCTACCTTCATGCTATTTATTGGCTATCAATCCCACGGTCTAGGACAGTCTGGACTACTAGGGAACAAGTACCACCAAGTATCTCCTTCATGAGAGCACCAGAGTTTGTTCACAAGCATGACCAGAATGGAAAGCCACTGGCATGGATGATAGAAAAACAGACATGACCAAATAGACAAGCCATCTGAGCCACAGGCTGGGCTCCCACAGCTGGCATGTGGCTTTTCATGGTATACATCATACAAGTGTAGAGAACACCAAGGACAACATGGAACATTTCTTGAGGATATGTGATGTGGAGAAGCAAAGAGACTCATTCCAAGTTTTACCACCATGATAGGTAAGGTCTCTGTGCTTCCTTCTTTGGATGAGAATGACAAGGCTAGCATTAATTCCTCAGCGTATCTCTGCTCCCTCACTCATAGAGGCAGTAATAATGATGGGTTCCCCCCAACATGGACAAGACCTCATTTTTGCACCTTTCAATTCATTCTATCATGTTTTTTTATTGATATATTTTTTATTTACATTTCAAATGATTTCCCCTTTTCTGGGTCCCCACTCCCGAAAGTCTCATAAGCCCTCTTCCCTCCCCCTCATTCTATCATGTTAATGCCAAGAAAAATTCCAGTCTGTTTCTCTCCTAAAACTTATGAGAAGATAACAAAAGTAGGATATATAAATTTGGGAAGATAATAAGCTGTATGTGATCTCAAAATCCACCAAAAGAGTCTATATTGGTGTGTTTGTCTGACTGACTTCTTGTAACTTATTCGGCTGAAAGTTTTGGAGATTGAAGCCCATCGGGGCTGATCCACGGCTGTGGTCCTGCTGTAAGGAAGAACAGCATGAGGTGGGATATCAAGAGCAGGTGATAGAGCGCTATTTATCACGTGATGGCCATACAGCAGAGAGAACCAATCAGAGAAAAAGGCTTGAGGGAAGAACAGATTTTCAAAGCTATAAGTCTAGCGGTCCACTTCCTCCAACTCAACCCTACTTTCCGTAGTGTAGCGTCCATGATCTCCAAAGAGTCTATTCAATTATAAATCCATGAAAACGTCACTCTAGTGATTAGATCTACACCATCACTACCCAGTCACTTTCTAAAATCCTGCCTCTGATCACTGCACTGAGGCCACACCTCCCTCGGTGACCACACCTCCCACAAATGAGCCTGTGGGGCATAGTTTGTATAAATTTGAATATTATCATAATTCTTTGTGCAACCCAGACTAAGGCTTAATTGCTTTTCATGCCTGCTGGCCCCCATCAGTGTATCTATATCCTCCTCTCTCATGCACTAGGCTAATAGTGCAGACATCTGAGTCTCCTCTCTGTGCATCTAGAGGATCAATACAGTGTAGCATTACTTAACAGTTTTAGCATTTAGAGGAAGTAACAAGATCCAAACTCAATTATTGAAAAGTAGCATGACAAGCGACTTCGTAGACATGTGTATTATGGGCCAAGAAAACGAATGAAGGAGCTACGGATCCCATCACAGAAGAACACGGGAGGCTTTTTAAGGCAGAAATAAGCTGTAGATGATGAGATACAGCACATTAAAAGTAGAGAAAAATGGGGGCTAATGAAAGGTATAAAGAAGTGGAAAGCAGAGTGCTTTGTATCATGACACCTGATTTCATATCTCGGTTGTTCCTTTTAAGTTAAAGGACTACATCTGAATCTGAATGAGATGGTGTTTGAGATGGTGTTTGATTTTCTTTGCCTATGGAACAAGGAAAGTGTGTGTGTGTGTGTGTGTGTGTGTGTGTGTGTGTGTGTGAGAGAGAGAGAGAGAGAGAGAGAAGAGATGCGAAACTGAACTCTGAACCCAGGACCTTGAATATGCCAAGCAAGTCCTCGGTGTCTGAGCTAAACTCCCAGCCTGAAAAACCATGAATCTTTATTTTAAAAACTGTTTGAAGAGCCGGGCGGTGATGGTGCACACCTGTAATTCCAGCACTCTGGGAGGCAGAGGCAGGCGGATTTCTGAGTTTGCGGCCAGCCTGGTCTACAGAGTGAGTTCCAGGACAGCCAGGACTATACAGAGAAACCCTGTCTCGAAAAAATCAAATCCAAAAAACAAACAAAACAAAACAAAAACAAAAACAACAACAAAAAACTGTTTGAAGGATTCAATGAGGAAGTAGGTGACAGTGACCTTAGTGTGGGATTTGGCACACCATAGCCTTCACAAAAAGACCCAGAAAGAAGGAGGAAAGGCTGGGAGCATAAATGGAAGTCCCTGGGCCCTCAGGGTGCCAGCGTAGCTTCAGAGCCAGTGTGCTTTGGCAGGGAGCCAGTGTCTATTTGTACAGAGCAGCTCACAGCAAAGTTTATGTGATTTCTGGATGGACTTCAGAGATCTTGGAATCAGGGCCATATCTCAGACATTGAACTTTACTTTGGAGACCCACAACATTTGCCCTTGACATGATATTTCCTGATCACCAGAGAACAAACAGCCTTAAAGCTGAGAGCTAGAAATACGCTTGGGGCCAGAGAGGCGTCCAGTGCTTCTTCGTCTCTGCAAGTGGCATTATGTCTAAATTGTGCCAAGTGAGAAGGTTGAGTGTAGATTTGCTTTCATGTTTGTGTTCCAACCTTGGCTTAGCCTCTTAAGATTTGTAATCTTAGCCATCTGTAATTAGGGAAACAGACACACAAGGGAGGTGTTTGAGGGCTAAAAGGGGCACGTGTAGGACCTGAACTGAGGCATCCGTGACGTCCTGTTGAGTCCTGGCTTGTCTGGGTTGTAAACTTGGACCCAGAACTTCCAGGAGCAGAGTTGCTGTCCTCTTGCCCACTCTGGGCTCGGGCTCAGGCTGGGATTATTTTGTCGAGAACAGCTGAGCCAACTGGCCTTTGTCTGTCCTGTGTCAACCTGTCATATTTAATGGGCCTTGTGAACCAGGTCTTACTTTATTCTTTTTGTGTGCTTTGACTGTAAGAAAAAAAGTCATTGACTCCTTCCACAAGTTTCGACACATTCAATGATTTCACATGCTTGAAATCCCTCTTTGCCTGCCACTCTGCCTTCTGTTATGACCTTTGCCCTTTACATTTTGAACCTATCCCTTTCCTTCATCAAGGCACCCTATAAACAGTCACTGTACGCTCTTCCAAAAGCAGTGTCTTTCCTAGTGACAGGTCACAAAATAAGTTTGATAAATCATGACCAACATTTTTATATTGATTTGAACTGGAAAAAAAAAGAAAACAAAACAAGAATTAAGAAATTACCACGTGGGGTCAGGGATGTGACTCAAAGGTCAAGTGTGGTAGAACCTATCCTGTGCAGAGCCCTGACTTCAATTCCTCCCAGAGCAGAAGAAAAGCACGTATCCATCTGACTACAAAGGTGAACCAGAACCTTTTTGAGTTCTTCTTCTTCTTTGCCTCCCCCACATCGGGAAATTCTCCGAGGCACAAGATGGGACTTCACAGACTCTGTGACTTTCCTTCAACTCCTCGTGTATGTACCACACCTTTGCTTGCATACAGTCTATTCCTGAAGAAGACTGAAGAAGTCTGTATCTGTTCCGAGGGCAGGGCTGCCCTTAATGCCCAGATACATCACTCCTGTCTTTTTCTTTTCTGGGTGGATTCATGACCTTCTGGAGTCTCATGTGTCTTCTCTTCAAAATGTGGTTAGATCATTATTCATCTGGCTCTAGTTCCAACATGGGAGAGGGCAGGAGTTGAGTATCCTTTCCAGAAGAGCATCCAAATGTCCTGGGGTAGGGGCATTTGCTTAGTAATACTGATATGATTCAGTCATGTAAAGTGGGGCCTAAGACTTAGCACATCCAGCTCGGTATTGGGTACCCCTTAGGTCCATGGATCCTCTTGTGTATTGAGCCTTTAGGGCTTCTAAAAAGTTAGTGGTGTTTTCCTTCCTTCTCCTTTCTGGAATCCCTTGGTATACTGCACACATTCCCAATTTGTAATTTAACTTAAAAGCCCAGAGTTTGACAACGCAAAAAGAACACAAATCCAGAGATGATTTGTGGGTAAAATGCTTTCTCATCCCTGGCGCCCATGTAAAAAGCAGGACACATCCGTGTACAGCTGTAATTCCAGAACTGCAAAGCAGAGGCAGGCAGATTTCTAGGGCTCCTTCACTAGCCAATGAAGCCAGTCAGGGAGTTCCAGTCTCAAAAATGAGGGAAAGAGTGATGGAGAAAGATTCCCAAGACCAATATGTGATATCCCCAGGTGCTCACATGGGCAGGTACAAATGTACACACACACACACACACACACACACACACACATACACACACACACACAAACATAAACTACAAACACACATTTTTTTCAACTTCAAATATTTTTCTAATATTTTTGTGATTTAAGAAATAATAATTTACACAACCCAACTCTGTGTGGAAGATTCTAATTAGTCCATAAGATTATATAATTGTTTATTTCCAAATAATCCATGTTCATTAATTTTTTACTTTAGAATAAATAACATATTCATATTGACTAAGCCTTTACAGGAGGATGGTGTATAGACTTTGAACCCTCAAAAACGATTATCATGAACCTTCTTATACATCTTTAGCCTCTTGCCTTTAGTAATCTGGTGGGTTACTAAATCCTTTCAAGGGAAGCAAGAACTAATACCACTGAACAGTTACTGCATTCCAAGCTTCTTGTTAGTAGCTTTCTATGTGCGGTACCGTGGCTGGCTTATTGGAGCATTCAGTGGTTAGAGAGGCAGAGTGTCGTGCCCAAGATACCTTGACCAAAGCAAAGCCAGAGCAGTAGTGGAGTTCATGATGACCCTTACCTCAGCCCAGCACCCACTGGCGCATGAGGGCCACCCCAGGGAACAGCTGTTCCTGGTGGGGCAGTTACAAGTAGGCTTTCTGTCTATTTCCTGAATGGAGCCTCAGATTGAGATTCTTTAAGCCAGGAATGAGTGCGTGCACACACACACACACACACACACCAGTCTGGTATATGGAAGTTATTTGTCAAAGCCAGGTTAAAAAGTGGCTGTAGCTAGGGCACACTGACCCTACTGACATATCATTTGTGTATCCTGACCTTCTCCAGTTCTCAGATACAGAGCAAATTTTTAAGAAGCTCAGGGAAGACTGACAACATCTATGAAGCACTCTAAGATGTGGGTCCCACCCAGCGCCTATAGATTTTCCCCGGTAAGAGCCAGGAGGGTGTGGAGGTGTTCCTGGCAGGCATAGGAACCACATAGCTGCAGCCCTCACCCCAACCACCCCGACACAACTTACTGATAGGAAGACTGGTGGTTCTTGTAAAATGCCAACGCCAGTCCCACGACGGTGAGCCCTATCAGCTTCGCCATGGCCCGAGACGGATGGACAGACTGAGGATGGACAAGTGCAGTGACGCTGGTCAGGCCTGAGACCTGCAGCCCAGTGTCTCTGACAACTTGGGATTGGCTGGCCTGAGCCTCTCTGAGGCCCGCCTTCCCCCCCCCCCGCCCCCCCCCCCCCGGGTGCCGCAGCTCCAACTCAGCCAGAGTCCTCCAGCTGCACCCTGCTGGCTAGGTGCTTCATTTTAAGGAGCGAAGACCAGACCTAAACTGGTCTGGAAGGGATTAAGAAAGCAGGAGGAAACAGAGAGCCCTGGGAAAAAAAATTGCCAGGAGGGTGAGTTCTTCACTTGTGCCAGGAAATAAATAAATAAACAAAGCACTTCTAATCCCTGTGGCTCAGAGGGGTTCAGAACTTCACCAGGATAACAGCCAATTAAGAGCATAGAAAAGAGGGCTGTGGTCAGAAGCCCTCAGGTCCAGGCTGTCCCACAGAAGGGAGGCCCACAGAACCGCTGCCTCACAACAACATCCTTTCAGAGTATCACCCTCTCCCAGTGCTGCTTCTGAGTTTCCAGCTCCTCAAGACACAATATTCCATCACTCAGCATCTCCCTTATGTGGCTGATGTTTACTGAGTGCCAGCTATGTACCAGGCACTGTTCTAGATGCTAAGCGGTGTGACAAGTCTCCATGGACCTTACAACAGGGGAGGGGAGTCAAAGAAATCATCGCTGTGGAGGCCAGTGCGCCTGCGCAGAATGCAAGGGCACTTGCTGCCAAGCCTATTAACCTGAACTCCATGCCTGAGACTCCTGTGGGGGAAGGAGGTTGGACTTCCACAGCTTGTCCTCTGACTCTCATGTGCTCATCAAGACACACACACACACACACACACACACACACACACACACACACGAGAGAGAGAGAGAGAGAGAGAGAGAGAGAGAGACAGAGAGAGACAGACAGACAGACAGACAGACAGAGAGACAGAGAGACAGAGACAGAAAGAGACAACTTAGAGAAACATAAAGGTGGCACTTATAATGCTGTGAATAGTGATTTGTATCTAAACATACACATGTGTGTCACAGAGACAAATAAAGCAGGAAAAGATGGGAATGATTTCTGGTCTAGCTGAGAGTAGTAAGGAGAGGCCCAGTGGCAGGAGGGGTTCACTCAGGGGCTTCAGGGCTCTTCCGATTGCACCTTCTCTCCTCTGCAGCGTTCTCCTCTTTCTCCTTTCTAGAATATTGTCAGGGGCCAGTGTGCTTTAGTTCTCAGGGAAAGCGTTTGAGTTCGTAACCTAAGAAATGTCCTGTGTTTCTGCCTCCCTGGGGACACTGATACTGAAACTTGAGCTTCTGGGTAACAAATGGCAGCACCAGGGAAGATGGGCAGTGATCGTTTGCCTTTTGGCCATATCCACTTGCCATAGCACGTGAACGAAGGTGCAAATGAAATCTTTTGGACCTTCTAGGACAGACCAGCCACCAGCTGCATGAGTCTAGGGTCCTGTGGGTGCCAACACTTGGGCAGAATGAGCTACCTAAGGGAAGAGGGCAAGGGCCTCCCAGAGGGGACAGTATTTTAAAGGGGGGGGGCTGTGTCCAGTATGATTGTGAGGAGAAGGGTAAGTCTGATGCTGCGTGTGCTGTGTGTGCTGTGGGTGCTGTGTGTGCTATGGATGTTGTGGGTGATGTGTGTGTTGTGGATGGTTTAATTACAGCAAACTGTGCAGTTGAGACAAAGTAACCCAAGCATGTTACAATGGTTTCAAGTGAGAATAGAGGACTAGAGAAATTTCCTCTACCATTTTTTGCATGCATGTGCATGTGTGTGAGAGTGTGCACATGTGTGTTGGTGGATGCATTCAACTGCACGTGCAGAGACCAGAAGGAAGAAACCCATTGTTTTTTCCTCTGTTTTTTCAAGTTTTTAATTGATATTAATAACCATTATTATTTTGTGAGTGTAGTGTGTATGTTTATGGGAGAGAGAGCAGGAGGGGGAGAAAGAGGGAGAGAGGGAAAGAGGAGGAGAGGGAGAGGAGAGAGGGAGAGAGGGAAAGAGAAGGAGAGAGGGAGAGGGAGAGACATGTTTACTCTACAACTAACTTTTACTGATAAACAATGGTTAGGGATTTAGGCATGCTTCAAACAGGCTACCTGGCTGATATTTTCAGTAGATTTGGTACAAAATGAAACATTTTCAAAGTGATATTTTCATATATTTATGAGAGAGAGGAGGGGGAAGAATGTAGGCATGTGGAGGTCAGAGAACAAACTGTGAGAGTTAATTCTCTCCTTCCACCATATGTTTCCTGGTTCATCAAACTTGGTGAAAGTTACCCTTCCCAGATGAGCTATCTCATGGATTTCTCAAACACAGACCTTCTGGTCTACCTCCATGCTTATCCTGTCCCTCCAGTTCTTTGTACTTGAGTACATCTGTCTTCTATTCTATTTTCTTCATACTTCTTAAATGCATCAAGTGTTCCCAACTGTTCAGCTGATAACAAACAAGAAGGAAGAGTTTAATCCTCTGAAATCCATATTCAAAAATGGTGTGCTGGTATGTGCTTATAGATCCAGCCAATGGTAGGTGGAGGATAGGTGGATCTCAACTTGGTGAGTTTCAGGACTGTGAGATATGCTGCCTCAAATCAAGGGGCACCTGAGGAGCAATACTTGACATTGTCTTTGAACTCTACATGCATGCACACACATGTGCACATGCACCTGTACACATATGTACTTGCACACACCCCAAAAGCAGTCTGTCCCAATCTAGTCCCTATTAATCATTTGTTGCTGTATAAAAAATACATTCCACTTAACCTAATAGTTAAAAATAATGTTGACAAAGAAATTTTCAATGATCTCCCAGAAATATAGGGAATTGCACTGGCTCTTCATTGCCCACTAGAACATGATGATGAGACCTTATTGTACCACATAGTTCTGTAAAAACACATCTCCAATTTAAATTGATACTGACAAGGACCTTGCTAGCTAACCCTTAAAATACCAGGAGGTGCTATTCAGGCTTGGGCAAGGGGAAAGTCACGAGCAGTTTTACCCAGTTGTGAACACTGTGAGCTACAGTAACAGCTGACAAAACAAGGTATGACCATGGGTACAGTCAAACTGGTCTCTAAATTCTTATCTCTGTACCCATAAATTATTGCAGTTCCCAGACCTCATTGGAAAAATTCCTTTATGTGGCTGACAATCTCATTAATACAGAAATTCTCAGCTGATCAAAGTGCAGAGTAAGTGTCTAAGGAGTACACAGACATAAATGTCCCATGATCAATAGAGTGTTGTCACCAGGTTCTAGAGGACAATCCAAATCAGTACACATGTATCCCAACACTCTCCCCACAAGGGTCAGTCACCATCCCAGAAGAAAAAACACGGAGATTTTAAGTGTCTAATGTCATGGAGGGCAGAGGTGAAGCAGGGTCTTCTGGAAAACTCAGGACCACGGCACTTTGGACCTCACAGAAACTGTGGCTGCCAGTACAAGATGCGCAAAGGGCAAGTCAGTCAACATTCCTGCATGGAGGAGATGTTTATGAGGTCCTGCTCCCAGCTGAGGAGTTACTGACAGTTTAAGGTTGCTTGAGAAAGGAGAATCAGTTTTCCTTAAGAGTGTGGCCCCTGATAGGTGGACTTTGCTCCGACCAATGACCCATGAGTTATATGTAGCACAAACTGGACTTGGATTAGAAAGGAAAAGGAAGACTTGAAGTTGAGAGAGTGGGTGGGGCAAAGAATGGATCTGGGAGGAGGTGGGGGAGAGGTGACGGAGGTGAACATAATCAAACTACATGGTCGGCACATGAGAAGTTCCAGAGAGGCCCTGCCAGTGCCTGACAAATAGAGAGGGGGATGCTCTCAGCAAACCATTGGACTGAGAGGCACAAGGTCCCCACAGAGGAGCTAGGAAAGGACCAAAGGAGCTGAAGGGGTTTGCAACCCCATAGGAGGAACAATGCTATGAACCAACCAGTATCCCTAGAGCTCACAGGGACTCTTTTATTTGTACAATAAAAGAGTACACATGGAGGGACCTATGGATCCAGTCACATGTGTAGCAGAAGATGGCCTGGTCAGACATCGATGAGAGGAGAGGCCCTTGGATCCATGATTGCCCCAGGGTAGGGGAATGCCAGGTCAGGGAAGCAGGAGTGGAAGGGTTAGTGAGCAGGGGGAGGGGGATGGAGGGTTTTCAGAGGGGAAACAAGGAAAGGGTATAGCATTTGAAATGTAAATAAAGAAAATATTTAATACAAGGCTGGCCAGGCTTTTTCCTAAGGTTACATAAGCATTAAGTAATTGAATAGAATGAGTGTGCTCTTGAGTTGAGCTGTAGGCTCCCAGCTTTCAGGTGCGATCACCTATGCTGGGTTGGGTTAAATCTTCATTGATTTAAGTGCACTTGAGCCATCCATGCTCCTGCAAGGATCCCCGATGAACTCATTGTATCCCCAAGCCTAAAACCTTACATACCTTTGTTATCTCTTAATATCTACTGATAAGGAATCCAGGCATGGTATAGTAAGCTTCTACCGTATCATAGAATCTAGCCGTCAAACTGGCAGGCATGGTTTCAGCATCTTCAGCAAGTTCTGCTGAGGTGGAATCAGAGGTGCAGTCAGCCTTCGAGGCAACTCACATGGCTCCTTCCAGAGTAATCAACTCCTTCATAGGCTTGTCTCCAGATCGATGGCAGGAAAGGACGGCTAGTCTCTCTTAGAGTGAGCCATCTTTCAGAGACAGCAAGCCTACCAGATTCCCCATCAGAAGCTGCCATCTTTGAGGTGCTGAAGTCCCAAAGTCTCATCCCAAGCTCTTGTCCACATTCAAGGTGGAAGTAATTAAGCCCTACCCCTTGAGGGGAAGCACACAGAAGATGTTCATAGGTATCTGGAAACCCACCACAAACTCCTGAATGACCTTTCCGCATTTCCACAGCTGCCCCGCCTCCTGGGTTCCTGTTGCTGTCCCCAGACTAGAACAACCCATTCTCTGTTCTCGTCCTAATCCTCACTCATTGCTCAAGAAATCTTCTAAAAATGTAAATCAGATTATGCCAGTTCTCTGCTTTAAATCCTCCCTCTCACAGAGTCTGGATTTACTTTCCTCTCACACTCCTAAAAAGTCCCATAAGGCCAGTCTCTGCTCAACCACCTGATGGCATTTCTCATCAGTCCCTCTGGACTGTGTACCAGCTTCCCAAGCTTTGTGCTGCTCTCCATGTCTGTCGAGCTGCTGGGAGTCCTTATTTTTGCTCTCCCCTTGCCCTCAGCTGCCCCACGACTGACCATCTCTTGCAGTTTCTTCTTATCACTTTGGGATTAGCTTGCATTGCTGCTACTTCTCACTGACTTTTCCTAGTTTCCCTAGCCACAGAAGCTGCCTTCCGCCTCCCTCCCTACCACCAGGTTCTAACACCTCAGAGCTCCTTTATTAGATGGTTGTTAGTAGTGAGGATGGTAAACTTTGCGTGCTGGTTAGTAGATAACCACTTCATCAAGTGCCACAGTCTCGCACAACCTTGACCCTTGTACCACCTCTAAGGACTTCTCTCTTCGTTTCACAATAATTGGAAGCTGGGAGGCTAAGTCTGGCACAGCGATTTCTCTATGGTGTGCTTCCAAACAGCACTTTGTTCAGTTGTGAACGACTGAGGCTCCGCCCTGCTGGTGGCTCTGGACTCTGACCATACCTCTGTTCATTCGGCCTGCCTGCTTCTTTATTTGCTCATTTGCCTGCAGCCTGGTGTCTCTCCCTAGCCTGTGAGCTACAGGAGGGGCATCATTCTCAACTGACTTGCAGGCGAGCATCGACCCTCTATCTCCTACAGTAGTTTCTGCCTCACAACAGTTACTCAAACATTCATAAAGCATGAAGAAATGGCAAATGGTGAGGATTGAACTATTGAGGAGTTGGTGAACAGTGGCAGACTAGAGGTGACACTACCTGTCCCTTAACCCAGTTGTCCTGTAGCCAGCAAAGAAACCAAGTGGTTCTGCCAGCGCAAGGAACTCATTGAAGTACTTGACTAGTTATCTTATTTATGTCCTTTTACATTTTTTTCAGCCCATCTTGTCTTTCTTTCCTTGCCCAGCCTGCTTAACTCTTCCAAAGGCAAGAGCAAAGTTCATCTAAGCCAGTCATGTGATATCAAGGACTGAGATGCAATGACAGACGCTTCTTTTGTTGCCTTGTTTTGACCTACCACATTGATCTTCCCTTGAGTCCTCCTAACTCTCGGGCTGCCCATAACACCCACAGGCTGACTCACCCAGAAGAAAAAGAAACGTGGGTGACTGCCCAAGATGAGGGGACATTTTCCAAATTCCTGGTCTTCTATGTGGGGAGAAGTACACATAATCACTGACATCAGAATCAAGTTGGTATCTTGAAATTTGCCTCATTCATGTCCAGATCTACCCTTTACCATTTGTCAGTCCTCTTGGAGATTATAGATCCTAGAGTAGTGAAGAGGTCACCTGTTGTTGTTTGTTTCTTTGTTTTGTTTGCTTGCTTTGTTTATGGTCAGGGGAGGGATCCCATAGGACCTCTTTGGACAACAACTCAATTAGATGTAACCCAATGAAGATATTGAAAGCATCATTGGTGACAAGAGATGGTCAGTTAGGGCTTTGTGATTTCATTTAGATCATCTTCATATACATACACAAGCAGAAATATGTATATATATATATGTATATATGTATATATGTATATATGTATATATGTATATATGTATATATGTATATATGTATATATGTATATATGTATATATGTATATATGTATATATGTATATATGTATATATGTATATATGTATATGTGTATATGTGTATATGTGTATATGTGTATATGTGTATATGTGTATATATGTATATGTATATATGTGTATATGTGTATATATGTATATATATTTCCATCAGAAATGGAGAAATGTTTCCTTTGCATTCTCAGCATGTAAGCTTGTATCCTCAGCATGTGTGCATATGTGTGTGTGGGTGTATGTGTGTGTCTGTAAAACACATGGATGCTTCTACTATATTGTTTCCTTAATACCCTTAAAATTGCCCAGAATTTTAGCTGTTTCTCCATGTGTTCCCACCCTTGTCTTCCAACTCACCTCATCCTCCTTTTCTAGACCCCCTCCCACCCATAAATATCTCTTCTATTTCCCTTTCCTAACAAGATCTATCTGTAAACCCATTACCCTATACCTAACTATGGTTCTGTAAATTGTAGCTTAGTTATTTTTGATTTAACTGCTAATATCCACATGTAAGCAAATGCATACCATATTTTTTTTTCCTGGGTCCAGGATACATCACTCAGGAAGATTTTTTTCTAGTCCTTTTACCTATAATATTCATGATTATATGTTTTGTAATGGTTGAGTAACATGCCATTGTGTAAAACTCACCACATTTTCTTTATTCTTCCTTCATTTGAGGAATGTCTACATTGTTTCAAATTTCTAGGTATTATGAACAGAGAAACAAGAAACATGGCTGACAAATGTGTTTATGGTAGGACGAAGGATCTTTTGGCATATGCCCAAGAATGTTTTAGCTGGATCTTGAGCTAAACTGATTCACATCTTCCCAAAGAGCTACCATGTGATTTCAATAGTGGCTGTAGAAGTTTGAACTCCCAGCAGAAATACAGGAAATGTTCCCCTTGGTCCATATCCTGGCCAGCATGAGCTGTCACTTGTGTTATTAATCTTGGCTATTCTGTCTGGTATAAGATGAAATCTCAAAATATTTTTGATTTGCATTTCCTTGATAGCTAAGGATGTTGACCATCTCTTTCAATGTGTTTCAGCAATGTGATATTCCTCTGTTGAAAATTCTTGGCTTAGACATGCCCCTACCATCTTTAAAATTGGGTTATTTATATTCTATTTCTATTTTTATTCTAGACATTTAGTTTCATACATATGTTGGATATTAGTCCTCTATTAGAAGTGGAGTTGGTAAGAATCTTTCTCCATCCCATAGGCTGTCTCTTTGCCCCTTAGCCTTACAGATGCTTCTCGGTTTCCTCGGTCCCATTTATTAATTGCTGATAATAGTGCCTACACCATCTATGTTCTCTTTAGAAGGTCTTTTCCTCTGCCAATGCAAGGCATTTCCCACTCTCTTCTTTTTTTTTTAAATTTTGTTTATTGAATATAATCTTCATTTACATTTCCAATGGTAAAACCTTTCCTGATTCCCCCCTCCCCCAAAGACCCCAACCCCTCCTCCCACGCCTCCAAGTATATGACCCTCTACCTGACCCATTCCCACCTCTCTCCACTCAATTTCTCTTTGTTGGGGCATCTATTGAGCCTTCACCTGGCCAAGGACCACTCCTCCTACTGATGTCTGACAAGGAATTCCACTGCCACATTTTCGGCTTTAACCATGTGAACCCCTTCGTTGATGGTTTAGTTCCTGGGAGTCCTGGGACATCTGGGTGGCCGACATCCTTGTTTTTCCCATAGGGCTATAAACCCCTTCAGCTCATCTGGACCACCCTCCAGATCCTCCACTGGGGAACCCACGTCCAAATGGTTGGCTGCTAGCATTTGCCTCTGTATTTGTAAGGCTCTGGCAGGATCCCTCCGGAGACAGCCATGGCATGCTCCTTTTGGTATGCACTTCTTGTTGTCCATACTAGTGTCAGGGTTTGGTGACTGTTTATAGGATGAATCCCCAGGTAGGGCAGTTTCTGGGTGGCCTTTACTTCAGTTTCTGCTCCACACTTTGTCTCCTTTATTGCTCCGTGTGTATTTTCTTCACATTCTCAGAGGAACCAAAGCACCCTCACTTAAGTCCTCCTTCTTCTTGAGCTTCCTGTGCTGCGTGAATTGTAACTTGTTTGTTTTGAGCTTTTGGGTTAACATCCACTTATCAGTGAGTACATACCATGTGCATTCTTTTGTGATTGGGTTACCTCACTCAGGATGACACTTTCTAGTTTCATCCATTTGCCTAATTTCATTAATTCATTGTTTTTAATAGCTGAATAGTACTTCATTGTGTATATATACAACAGTTTCTGTATCTATTCCTCTGTTGAAGGACATCTGGATTGTTTCCAGTGTCTGGCTATTATAAATAAGGCAGCTATGAACATAGTTGAGCATGTGTCCTTATTACATGTAGGAACACCTTCCGGGTATATGCCCAGGAGTGGTATAGCTGGGTCCTCAGGTCTAATTTTCTGAGGAGTCACCAAACTGATTTCCAGAGAGGTTTTAGCAGCTTGCAATCCCACCAACAATGGAGAAGTGTTGCTATTTCCCCACATCCTCCCCAGAATCTCCTGTCCCTGAGTTTTCATCTTAGCCATTCTGACAGATGTGAGGTAGAATCTGAGTGTTGTCTTGATTTGCATTTTTCTGATAAGTAAGGATGCTGAACATTTCTTTAGGTGCTTTACAGACATTCAAGTTTCCTCAGCTGACAATTCCATGTTTAGCGCTGTACCCCACTATTTAATAGTGTTATTTGACTCTCTAGAGACTAACTTCTTTTTTTTTATTCAATATATTTTTATTTACATTTCAAATGATTTCCCCTTTTCTGGCCCCCCACTCCCCAAAAGTCCCATGAGCCCCCTTCCCTCCCCTGTTCTCCCACCCAACCCTTCCTGCTTCCCTGTTCTGGTTTGGCCCTATACTGCTACACTGAGTCTTTCCAGAACAAGGGGACACTCCTCCGTTCTTCTTGTACCTCATTTGATGAGTGGATTATGTTTTGGATATTCCAGTTTTCTAGGTTAATATCCACTTATTAGTGAGTGCATACCATGATTGATCTTTTGAGACTGGGTTGTCTCACTTAGTATGATGTTCTCCAGCTCCATCCATTTGCCTAAGAATTCCATGAATTCATTGTTTCTAATGGCTGAATAGCACTCCATTGTGTATATATACCACATTTTTTGCATCCATTCTTCTGTTGAGGGATACCTGGGTTCTTTCCAGCTTCTGATTATTATAAATAGGGCTGCTATAAACATAGTGGAGTATGTATCCTTATTACATGCTGGGGAATCCTCTGGGTATATGCCCAGGAGTGGTATAGCAGGATCTTCTGGAAGTGAGATGCCCAGTTTTCTGAGGAACCGCCAGACTGATTTCCAGAGTGGTTGTACAAATTCACAACCCCACCAGCGGTGGAGGAGTGTTTCTCTTTCTCCACATCCTCGCCAACACCTGCTGTCACCTGAATTTTTAATCTTAGCCATTCTGACTGGTGTAAGGTGAAATCTCAGGGTTGTTTTGATTTGCATTTCCCTAATGACTAATGAAGTTGAGCATTTTTTAAGATGCTTCCCCGCCATCCGAAGTTCTTCAGGTAAAAATTCTTTGTTTAACTCTGTACCCCCATTTTTTAATAGGGTTATTTGGTTCCTTGGGGTGTAACTTCTTGAGTTCTTTGTATATATTGGATATTAGCCCCCTATCTGATGTAGGGTTGGTGAAGATCTTTTCCCAATTTGTTGGACAAGAATTCAAGGCCCATACCTAAACATAGTAAAAGCAATATACAGCAAACCGGTAGACAGCATCAAACTAAATGGAGAGAAACTTGAAGCAATCCCACTAAAATCAGGGACTAGAGAGGGCTGCTCCCTTTCTCCTTATCTTTTCAATATTGTACTTGATGTACTAGCTTGGGCAATTAGACAGCATCAGGAGGTCAAAGGGATACAAATTGGAAAGGAAGAAGTCAAACTATCATTATTTGCAGATGATATGGTAGTCTACCTAAGTGACCCAAAAAACTCCACTAGAGAACTCCTACAGCTGATAAACAGCTTCAGCAAAGTGGCAGGTTATAAGATCAACTCAAGCAAATCAGTAGCCTTCCTATACTCAAAGGATAAGCAGGCTGAGAAAGAAATTAGGGAAATGACACCCTTCACAATAGCTACAAACAGTATAAAGTACCTTGGAGTGACTCTTACCAAACATGTGAAAGATCTGTATGACAAGAACTTCAAGACTCTGAAGAAGGAAATGGAAGAAGACCTCAAAAAATGGAAAAAAATCTCCCATGCCCATGGATCTTCAGGATTAATATAGTTAAAATAGCCATTTTGCCAAAAGCAATATACAGATTCCACGCAATACCCATCAAAATCCCAACTCAATTCTTCATAGAGTTAGAAAGAGCAATTCTCAAATTCATTTGGAATAACAAAAAACCCAGGATAGCTAAAACTATTCTCAACAACAAAAGAAATTCTGGGGGAATCAGTATCCCTGACCTCAAGCAATACTACAGAGCAATAGTGTTAAAAACTGCATGGTATTGGTACAGTGACAGGGAGGCAGATCAATGGAACAGGATTGAAGATCCAAAAATGAACCCACACACCTATGGCCACTTGATCCTTGACAAAGGGGCTGAAAACATCCAATGGAAAAAAGATAGCCTTTTCAACAAATGTTGCTGTTCAACTGGAGGTCAGCATGCAGAAGAATGTGAATTGATCCATCCTTGTCTCCTTGTACTAAGCTCAACTCCAAATGGATCAAGGACCTCCACATAAAGCCAGACACTCTGAAGCTAATAGAAAAGAAACTGGGGAAGACCCTTGAGGACATCGGTACAGGGGAAAGTTTCTGAACAGATCACCAAAGGCATATGCTCTAAGATCAAAAATTGACAAATGGGACCTCATAAAATTACAAAGTTTCTGTAAGGCAAAGGACACCATCAAAACAGACTAACTTCTTAAGTTCTTTGTATACATTGGATATTAGCCCTCTATCGGATGTAGGATTAGTAAAGATCTTTTCCCAATTTGTTGGTTGCCATTTTGTCCTTTTGACTGTGTCCTTTGCCTTACAGAAGCTTTGCAGCTTTATGAGGTCCCATTTGTCGATTCTTGTTCTTAGAACATAAGCCTCTGATGTTCTGCTCAGGAAAATTTCCCCTGTGCCCATGTGTTCAAGATTCTTCCCACTTTCTCCTCTGTAAGCTTCAATGTGTCTGGCTTTACGCGTAGATACTTGATCCGTGATCCACTTGGACTTGAGCTTTGTATAAGGAGATAAGAATGGGTCGATTTGCATATTTCTGCATGCTGACCTCCAGTTGATCCAGCATTACTGTTAAAAATCCTGTATTTTTCCCACTTCATATTTTTAGCTCCTTTGTCAAATATCAAGTGACTGTACATTTGTGGGTTCATTTCTGGGTCTTCAGTTCTAGTCCATTGATCTTCCTGCCTGTTTCCATACCAATACCAAACAATTTTTAATCACTATTGCTCTGAGGTTAGGGATGGTGATTCCCCCAGGAGATCTTTTGTTGTGGAGAATAGTTTTTGCTATTCTGGGTTTTTTGTTATTCCAGATGAATTTGAGAATTGTTCTTTCTAGATCTATGAAAAATTGATTTGGGATTTTGATGGGGATTGCATTGAATCTATACATTGCTATTGGCAAGATGGGCATTTTTACTTTATTGGATTTATGGTCCTGCCAATCCATGAACATGGGAGATCTTTCCATCTTCTGAGATCTTCTTCGATTTCTTTCTTCAGAGGCTTGAAGTTTGTGTCATATAGATCTTTCATGTGCTTCGTTAGGGTCACTCCTAGGTATGAAATATTATTTGGGACTATTGTGAAGGGTGTCATTTCCCTAATTTCTTTCTCATCTTGTTTATTATTTGAGTAGAGGAAGGCTACTGATTTGTTTGAGTTAATTTTATATCCAGCAACTTTGCTGAAGTTGTTTATCAGCTTAAGGAGTTCTCTGGTAAAATTTTGGGGTCGCTTATGTGTACTATCACATCATCTGCAAATAGTGATATTTTTGACTTTTTCCTTTCCAATTTGTATACCTTTGACCTCCTTTTTTTGTCTGATTGCTCTGGCTAGGACTTCAAGCACTATATTGAATAGAGAGGGAGAGAGTGGGCAGCCTTATCTGGTCCCCAATTTTAGTGGGATTGCTTCAAGTTTCTCTCCATTTAAATTGATGTTGGCTACTGGTTTGCAGTATATTGCTTTCACTATGTTTTGGTATGGGCCATGGATTCCTGATCTCTCCAAGGCTTTTACCATGAAGGGATGCTGAATTTTGTCAAAAGTGTTTTCAGTATCTAATGAAATGACCATGTGTTTTTTCCTTGAGTTTGTTTATGTAGTGGATTACATTGATGGATTTCCTTATATTGAACCATCCCTGTATCCCTGGGATGAAGCCTACTTGATCATGATGAATTATGGTTATGATGCATTCTTAGATTCGGTTGGCCAGAATTTTCTTCAGTATTTTTGCATCAATGTTCATGAGGGAGATTGGTCTGAAGTTCTCCTTCCTTGTTTGGTCTTTGTTTGGTTTAAGGATAAGAGTTATTGTGGCTTCATAGAATGAGTTGGGTGGTGTTCCTTGAGTTTCTATTTTGTGGAATAGTTTGAAAAGTATCGGTATTAGCTCTTCTTTGAAAAATTTATAGAAATCCCTGCTAAACCAATCTGGTCCTGGGCATTTTTTTTTTTATTTTCTAATTTTTTTGTTTACATTCCAAATACGTTCCCCTTTCCCAGTTCCCCCCTCCCCATATGTCCCATAGGCCCTCTTCTCTCCACCCATTCTCCAATCACCCCCGTCCCTTTTCTCTGTCCTGGTAGTCCCCTACAATGCTGGATCAAGCCTATCCAGGATCTGGGCCCTCTCCTTAACTTCTTCATGAGAGTGATTTGATATGCTAACTGTGTCTTGGGTATTGTCTTAGCCAGGGTTTCTATTCCTGCACAAACATCATGACCAAGAAGCAAGTTGGGGAGGAAAGGGTTTATTGAGCTTACACATTGCAGCTCATCACTAAAGGAAGTCAGGACTGGAACTCAAGCAGGTCAGGAAGCAGGAGCTGATGCAGAAGCCATAGAGGGATGTTTCTTACTGGCTTGCTTCCCCTGGCTTGTTCAGCCTGCTCTCTTATAGAACCCAAGAGTACCAGTCCAAAGGTGGAACCACCCACAAGGGGCCCTCACCACTTGATCACTAATTGAGAAAATGCCCCACAGCTGGATCTCATGGAGGCACTTCCCCAACTAAAGCTCCTTTCTCTGTGATAACTCCAGCCCGTGTCAAGTTGACACACCAAACTAGCCAGTACAGGTATTCAGGGCTTCTGGGCTAATTTATATCCACTTATCAGTGAATGCATTCCATGTGCATTCTTTTGTGATTGGGTTACCTCACTTAGTATGATATTTTCCAGTTCCAACCATTTGCTTAAAAATTTCATGACTTCATTGTTTTTAATTGCTGAATAGTATTCCATTGTGTAAATATACCACATTTTCTGTATCCATTCCTCCACTGAGGGACATCTGGGTTCTTTCCAGCTTCTGGCTATTATAAATAAGGCTGCAATGAACATAGTGAAGCATGTGTCCTTATTGCATGCTGGGGAATTCTCTGGGTATATGCCCAGGAGTAGTATAGCAGGATCCTCCAGAAGTAACATGCCCAGTGTTCTGAGGAATCGCCAGACTGATTTCCAGAGTGGTTGTACCATCTTATACTCCCACCAGCAGTGGAGCAGTGTTCCTCTTTCCCCACATCCCAGCCAACACCTGCTGCCTTCTGAGTTTTTAATCTTAGTCTTTCTGACTGGTGTGAGATGAAATCTCAGGGTTGTTTTGATTTGCATTTCCCTAATGACTAATGATGTTGAACATTTCTTAAGGTGCTTCTCGGCCATCTGAATTTCTTCAGGCAAAAATTCTTTGTTTAGTTCTGTACCCCATTTTTTTAAATAGGGTTATTTGGTTCCTTGGGGTCTAACTTCTTGACTTCTTTGTCTATATTGGATATTAGCCCTCTATCAGATGTAGGGTTGGTGAAGATCTTTTCCCAATTTGTTGGTTGCTGTTTTGTCCTTTTGATAGTGTCCGTTGCCTTACAGAAACTTTGTAATTTTATGAGGTCCCATTTGTCAATTCTTGATCTTAGAGCATAAGCTATTGGTGTTCTATTCTGTAACTTTTCCCCTGTGCCCTGGTCCTCAAGGGTCTTCCCCAGTTTCTTTTCTATTAGTTTCAGTTTGTCTGGTTTTATGTGGAGGACCTTGATCCACTTGGAGTTGAACTTAGTACAAGGAGATAAGAATGGATCAATTCACATTCTTCTGCATGCTGACTTCCAGTTGGACCAGCACCATTTGTTGAAAGGCTATCTTTTTTTCCACTGGATGTTTTCAGCTCCTTTGTCAAAGATCAAATGGCCATAGGTGTGTGGATGCATTTCTGGGTTTTCAATTCTATTCCATTGGTCCACTTGCCTGTTACTGTGCCAATACCATGCAGTTTTTAACACTGTTGCTCTGTAGTATTGCTTGAGGTCTGGGATATTGATTCCTCCAGAAGTTCTTTTATTGTTGAGAATAGTTTTAGCTATCCTGGGTTTTTTGTTATTCCAGATGAATTTGAGAATTGCTTTTTCTAACTCTATGAAGAATTGAGTTGGGATTTTGATGGGGATTGCATTGAATCTGTATATTGCTTTTGGCAAGATAGCCATTTTAACTATGTTAATCCTGCCAATCCACGAGCATGGAAGATTTTTTCATTTTCTGAGGTCTTCGATTTCCTTCTTCAGAGACCTGAAGTTCTTCTCATAGAGATCTTTTATTTGTTTGGTTAGAGTCAGACCAAGATACTTTATATTGTTTGTGGCTATTGTGAAGGGTGTCATTTCCCTAACTTTTTCTCAGCCTGCTTGTCCTTTTCTTTTCTTTTTTTCTTTTCTTTCTTTCTTTCTTTCTTTTTTTTTTTTGATGGGAGACTATATTAAAAACTGCTTCTATTTCCTCAGGACTTATGAGACTATTTAGATGGTTTATCTCATCCTGTTTAAACGTTGACACCTGGTATGTATCTAGAAAGTTGTCCATTTCATCCAGATTTTCACACTTTGTTGAGTATAAACTCTTGTATTAGGATCTGGTGATTTTTTGAATTTCCAGTTTCTGTTGTTATGTCTCCCTTTTCATTTCTGCTTTTATTAATTTGGGTAGTGCCTCTGTGCCCTCTGGTTAGTCTGGTTAATTTGATTAACCACACTTGTTGATTTTCTCAAAGAACCAGCTCCTTGTTTTGGTGATTCTTTGTATAGTTCTTTTTGTTTTTATTTGGTTGATTTCAACCTTGAGTTTGATTATTTCCTGCCATCTACCCCTCTTGGGTGTATTTGCTTCTTTTTGTTCTAGAGTTTTCAAGTGCACTGTCAAGTTATTAGTATAAGCTCTCTCTCTCTCTCTCCATTTTCTTTTGGGAGGCACTCAGAGCTATGAGATTTCCTCTTAGCACTGCTTTTATTCCCATAAGTTTTGGTATGATGTGTTTTCATTAAATTCTAAAAATAATCTTTAATTTCTTTCTTTCTTTCTTGACCAAGCTATTGCTCAAAGTCCACATGTATATTTGTTTTCCATTGTTTTTGTTTGAGCTTAAGACCAGCCTTAGGCCATGGTGATCTGATAAAGTACTTGGAATAATTTCAATATTTCTATATCTGTTGAGGCCCATTTTGTGACAAATTATATGGTTAGTTTTAGAGAAGATACCATGAGGTGCTGAGAAGAAGGTATATTCTTCTACTTTAGAGTGGAATGTTCTATAAATATCTGGCATATCCATTTGGTTGATAACTTCAGTTAGTTTCACTGTTTCTATATTTTGTTTCTGTTTCCATGATTTGTCCATTGTTCAGAGTTGAAGTCTCCCACTATTATTGTGTGGGGTGCAATGTGTGCCTTGAGCTTCAGTAAAGTTTCTTATGAATGTGGGTGTCCTTGCATTCGGAGCATAGATGTTCAGAATTGAGAGTTGATCTTGCTAGACTATTCCTTTGACCAGTAATGAAGTGTCCCTCCTTATTTTTTTTTTTGACAACTTTTGCTTGAAAGTCAATTTTATCCAATATAAGAATGGCCACTCCAGCTTGTTTCTTGGGACCATTTGCTTGGAAAATTGTTCCCTACCCTTTGACTCTGAAATAGTGACTGTCTTTGTCATTGAGGTGTATTTCGTGTATGCAGCAAAATGTTGGGTCCTGTTTACATATCCAGTCTATTAGTCTATGTCTTTTATAGGGGAATTGAGACCATTGATATTAAGAGATATTAAGGAAAAGTGATTGTTGCTTATCCTCTTAGTTAAAGGTGAAATTCTGTTTGTTTAGCTGTCTTCTATTGGGTTTGTTGAAAGATTACCTTATTGCTTTTTTCTAAGGTGTGGTTTCCCGCCTTGTGTTGGTATTTTCCACTCATTATCCTTTGTAGAGCTGGATTTCTGGAAAGATATTGTGTAAATTTGCTTTTGTCATGGAATGTCCTGTTTTCTCCTCTATGGTAATTGAAAGTTTGCTGGGTATAGTAGTCTGGGCTAACATTTATGTTCTCTTAGGGTCTGTATGACATCTGCCCAGGCTTTCATAGTCTCTGGTGAGAAGTTTGATGTAATCCTGATAGATCTCCCTTTATATGTTACTTGACCTTTTTCCCTTACTGCTTTTAATATTCTTTCTTTCTTTCTTTCTTTCTTTCTTTCTTTCTTTCTTTCTTTCTTTCTTTCTTTCTTTCTTTCTTTCTTTCTTTCTTTCTGTGCATTTGGTGTTTGATTTTTTATGTGACTGGAGGAATTTCTGCTCTGGTCCAGTCTGGAGTTCTGTAGGCTTCTTGTATGTTCATGGGCATCTGTTTCTTTAGGTTAGGGAAGTTTTCTTCTATCATTTTGTTGAAGATATTTACTGGGTCTTTAAGATGTAAATCCTCACTCTCTTTTAAGCCTATAATCCTTAGCTTTGGTTTTCTCATTGTGTCCTGGATTTCCTGGATGTTTTGGATTACAAGCTTTTTGCATTTTGCATTTTCATTGAGTCAATGTTTCCTATGGAATCTTCAGCATCTGAGATTCTTTCTTCTATTTCTTGAATTCTGTTGATGATGGTTGCATGTATGAGTCCTGAATTCTTTCCAAGGTTTTCTATCCCTAGAGATGTCTTACTTGGAGATTTCTTTATTGTTCCTACTTCCATTTTTAGATTCTGGATGGTTTTGTTCAGTTCCTTCACTTGTTCGTTTGTTTTTTCCTGAAATTCATTAAGGGATTTTGTGTTTCTTCTCTAAGGGCTTCTACCTGTTGACTCGTGTTCTCCTGTATTTTTTAAGGGAATTATTTATGTCCTTCTTGAAGTCCTCCATCAGTGATATGAGTTGTGATTTTAAATCTAGTTCTTGCTTTTCTGATGTGATGGAGTATCCAGGACTTGCTGTTGTGGGAGAACTGGGTTCTGATGGTGCCATGTTGCCTTGGTTTCTGTTGGTAATGATCTTCTTGCCTTTGCCTTTGGCCATCTAGTTATCTTTTGTGTTAGCTGGTCTTACTGTCTCTAACTTCTCTGTCCTGCAGGCCTGTGTTTCTGTACTCATGGTGTTCCCTTTCTCTCAAATGCCCTCATACAGCTAGTTCTCTAGGAAGTATCAGGAGATGGGGTCTTCCCTATGGCAGACTTGGCAAGGGTAGAATGTCCTGCCTGCTGCTAGTTCTCAAATGTTCTGCTGCTGCCATTTCTCTAGAAAGAATCAGGAAGTAGGATCTTCCCCTTGGCAGAAGTGGTATGGGTCAACCACATCCGAAGGAACAAGGCAGGGGTGGCAGCGGTGGGGGAGGAGGGAAGAGTAGAAGGGACAGAAGGGGAGTGGTAATCTGGATGGAAGGCAGGTTTTGGTGGTTTCTGGGTAGTGAGTCGCAGAGCGGCTCTGGACCTCTAGAGGTGTGTGTGGGGGGGGAGGGGATTCTTACCAAATGCTCTGCTGCTGCTGGTTCTCTAGAAAGTATCAGGAAGTAGGATCTTCCCCGTGGCTGAAATGGTTTACCATATCCAAAGGAATGGGGTGGTGGTGGAGGAGGTCCCCAGTCTCGCTTCTATTAGGCTTAGGAAATCTGGTTTTATCTTGAGGTCTTCGATCCTACTTGGACTTGAGTTTTATGCTTGTTGATAAATATGGAGCTATTTGTGAGTTTATTTGCATGTCTTTAACAGGAGGACATCTAGTTTGACCAGCACTATTCTCTGAAGATGCTGTCTTTCTTCCAATGTATATTTATTTTTGGCTTCTTTATCAAAAATCAGATGTCCATGGGTGTGTAGATTTATGTCTGGGTATTCATATCAATTCCATTCATTAATGTATCTGTTTTTGTGCCAATATCATAATTTTTATTGCTGTACCTCTAAAATACAACTTGACATTGGGAGTGGTGATACCTCCAGGATAGTTTTAAATTTCCTTGGGTTGTTTTTGTTTTTGTTTTTTTGTATGTGTTTCTATATGAAGCTAAAAATAGTCCTATCAAGATCTATGAAGAATTGTGTTGGCACTTTGATGGGGATTGGATTGAATGTGCAGATTGCTTTTGGTAGAATGTGAATTTTTACTGTAGTAATCCTAACATTCCGTGAACATGGGGGAGCTTCCCATCTTCTGCTGTCTTCCTCAGTTTCTCTCTTTAAGGACTGGAGCTTTTGTCATACAGGTCTTTCACTTGCTCTGTTAGAGTTTCTCAACTTAGTTTATATCACTTGAGGCCGTTCTGAAAGGTGTTGTTTCCCTGAATTCTCTATTAGTCCATTTATCATTTGTATACAATAGGGCTATTGACTTTTGTGAATTTACTTTGGTAAAAGTATTTTGTCAGCGGTAGGAGTCTTCTAGCAACATTTTTAGGGTCAATTATGTATTTTATCATATTAACTGCAGACAATACTTTGACTTCTTCCTTTCCAATTTGCAACTCCTTGAATTTAGAATATGTTGAATACATATGGAGAGACTGGACCGCCTTGATTTGTTCCTGATTTTAGTAAAATCGTCTTGAATTTCTCTCTATTTACTTATATTAGGTATGGATGGATTTGTTATAAATTTCTGAGGAAAAATTGCTATTATTATGCTGAGGTATCTCCATGTATCCCTTGTCTCTCCAGGACTTTTACCATGGGGGAATGTTGAACTTTGTCAAAGGCCTTTTCTACATCTAATGAGACAATGATCCAAGATTTTAAAAATTTATTTTAAAAACTCACTTTGATTTTAAAATCTCCCCTTTCTCATTTTTCCCTTCTAGTTCTTATTTCCTTTCTATAAAGTATACCACCTTTCAATTTTCCAATAAAAACAAAACCAGAGTTATTATTATGAAGTTATACAGGCTCATCTGATATAAATCTGTGAGAGCATCACGTTTGCACACTCTGGCTTGATTATTTTTAATCCAAAACTAGCACTTCAAAAGATATAAAATAAAACAAATTAAATGATGTCACTTTCCTTAAATTAACCAGGCATCTCAAGAAGATGAAAAGCCCAAAGGTATCAGAGGATAGAAATAATAACTAAATAATCCAGGAAATAGAAACATAAATTTAAAGAAAAAAATCTTACATTCATTCACCCACATGAAAGAATGGTCTACATTCATGCTGCAACAAGTATGAATCTTGCAATCACTGTGCTAAATAAAGCAAGTCAGACACTAAAGAGAAACATATGCCAAGACTGCATTTCTGTGAAATAGTTGTGTTAGGTGAGTGTTTAGATGGAATCAGGCGAGTAGTTGCTAGGGCTGGACTGAATGTAAGGTGGGTGTGGTACTTGATGAATTTCCTTCCAGGGGTGATGAGAGAAGTGATGATTGCTATTGAATGCCCTATATGTTCCAGAATTGTACACTGCAAAATACTGGAACAGTGAATTTTAGGTTACATGAATTTTACCACTGGCTCTAAAAGTAAAAAGTATTTACAAGTTGACCATTGGAGCAGGGACTAATGAAATGTGTGAATTCCCAATAAAACTTAGAGGTAGCAGCATGAATTTTATGTACTATGAGGAATAAAGAGGTTATCATCACAGGGTCCAGAGAGATTTTAAAACAGAAAAGTGATATTTTAAAAACTACTTTATTCCATTAAAATTTTAGAATCACATGAAAAGAATTCATTCATACAGTTACCAAGGCTTAGAAAATAAAACAAAAAAACATGGTGTTATATATTTGCTGACAAAATTTAATCTCTAGTTTGTATATATGTGGTGCATATTCATCATACACACACACACACACACACACACACACACACACACACATGTACTTTCCTGGAAGTTAGAGAAGAATACAGCTATCTTGTTCTGTTGCTGTGATGGCTAGTTTTGGTTGTCAACTTGACTACATCTGGAATGAACTACAATCCAGAAATGGAGGGCACACATGTAATCGAGATCTGGAGGCTGAAAGACATGGACTTCCGAGCCAAATCTTGACATGGGATGGCATACGCTTTTGATCTAGACATTGAGGCATAGTGGCCATAAAACACATAGCCCCAGGCAAAGTAGTACACACCTTTCATCCCAGGAGACTGGAGCAAGCAGATCTCCTAGTTCAAGGCCAGCCTGAGACAGAGCAAGTTCCAATTCCAGGCATGGTGGGCCACACCTTTAATCTGGGCCACACCTTCTACTGGAGGCCTACATTAGGACAGTGGAAGAGAGAGGCTCACTCTTGTTCACCTGCTGCACATTCTTCCCAGCACACCTAACCGAACCTGCTTCTTCAGGATTCCAGCTGCTACAGACGACCAGCTGAACCGACTAGCCTCGTGGGACTGAGACACAAGTAGATTCCCACTAAGAAGCAATAGGACTTCCCAATTTTAGCTGTCCATTGCTGGGTTCGCTGGACAGCAGGCTGTCAGTTATTCCAATAAATTTCCACAGCCATTTCATCAGTTCTGTGACTCTAAAGAGCCCTGATTCATGCAGCTGCTCTGCCCTATTCCCTCGATACTGGATCTCTTACCTCAACATGGAGCTATGGTAGCCCACAGCAAGCCCCAGCGAGCCCCTTGTCTCTCCCCACAACAGTGATGATGTCACATGCCCACGCTGAGCTTTTCACACGGGCTCCAGAGATTTGACTCAGCGCAACCTGCTTGGACAGCAAGTGTTTTTAAACCGTCCCACACCTGACAACATACTTTCTGCTTTAAATTATCCCTGAAAGATATCTCCAGAGGATCCTTCATGGATGTGTACTCTTCTAATACTTCATGGAGGAAATATATTAAATATTCTGTGATTTCTTCTAGAGAATAGGAAAAGAAAGAATCCCTCTTAGTTCTTTAGCAGGTCGATATGATGTTGACATCAAAACCCGGCAATCCTATTAAACAGGGAGTAATTGAAATTACAGATGAGTCTTTTTAATGAATGTGGACATTAGCATTTTGAAAAAGACATTAGCCAAGTTAGTCTATAGCACATAAAAGGGCACAAATATCGTATACAAGGAGGACATGGGCTGAGGATAAAAACTTGGTCTAGCATTTTAAACCAACACTATAAGTAACAGAATTAAAGAGAAAAGTAAATAAAAGAGGAATTGGAGCACCTCAGCAGATGCAGAGAAGGGATTCGAAATAGACTTTTTATAATAAAATCTTAGTAAATGGCGATTGTTTAGTTATATTATAAATAATCAGATGAAGAGATTCTACTAACAGAAAACTGCAGCAACCAGCAGACCTGATGGAAACAGGAGGCTTGGCCTACAGATGAACCGTTCAAATCCGCAGACAAGTTTAATCTTTAAAATTAAACACAAAGCCTTTAAAAACATCTAAAAAATTAAAGTCAAATCCTTTAATTACTGCAGAGCTAGACCCAGAATCAGTATGCATAATAATTTATGCTTGTGCGGCAACAATCAATGATTGATCATTTCTATTTGCTTTTGAATGTGTATGCTTTATTAAAAGAATAAAAAAATGAACATGAACAGCAGCATACTAAAATGAGCTCCATAATATACACTTCTCAACACAGACTCTACAGCACTGTGACGTTTAAAAAAGTCCAGAGGTCTGCAATGGAGGGGATACATTACTTCACCTGAGGGCAAAGTCTTATGTGAATGGTTTTACTCTTAAAATATTTTGATAATTACCTATGTCTTTAATTGTCAAGCTGAGCTCATAATTTTCCTATTATAGGCATTTTTTAATTTGTCATTTACCTACCCAAGACGAAAGCCTCCACTTTCCACTGCAGAGACGGTTGAATGTGTAAAATTATCCTTCTAAAGATGGCACAAGAGAGTATCCCATGACTTCATGTCAACGCAAGTGAACCAGACTCAGAGGGATAAGCATCCTTCCTAATGGACGGGGTCTCGATGTGTCTGAATCTGAGAAGGACTACCCAGAAGAAGGGACAAGAGAGGAAATTTGGTAAGAGGGGAACCTGATCAAAATGTATTTTATATCTTTATTGGAATACCCTAATAAAATTTATTATATTGTAAAATAATAGGTGTGTAATATGTATATCTATTAACAAAAAAAGAGGAAAAATCCTCATTTGTAGATGGACACGGTGGTGCATACTTTTAGTCTTACCTACTTTGCAGGCAAAGATGGAAGAACCAAATCACTTAAGACCAGAAATTTTTGGATTAGTTAAGGCAATACAGTGAGACTTTTCCTTGGACTGAATTTAAATTATTGTAATTTGGGAACAAATGGCTCATTTTCTAATAATCACAGCAACAGCTATAATGATAAAAAGAAACACATCTTGAAAAGACAGTCACCAGGATATAATGAAATGATACTGTTCTATCATTCTTTTAATTGCTACATATAAAAGACAACAACAAAATAATCTGGACCCCATCATTCACAAATAGTGTCTGTGCACAGAAAAAAATCTTCAAACCAGGCAGCTCTCTAACAGACAGTCTTAAGGTTGTATATTTTGGAGAAAGGGCCACTTAATAACTGGATTGCTTTTAGATCTGTTTACACAGGTATTTCAAAAGTAGCAAGATGAAAAGCAGACTTCTGAGAATTCTTGTAATACCCACAAAGAGCAGCAACTTATTTCAGAAAGATGCACGCTTCATTTTAGGGACGGTAATTGAAGTCCTACTCAAACATACGATTTCTCTGGAATTATAGAGTTTCTGAATGTCAGTGAGTAATTCACCTACATGCAAGAGTGGCTAGAGGAACTGGAATTTCTAAATCAATCAAGCAATCTGAACTGAGGTCATTTTGGCATTAGTTATATGGATTTGTTATAGTTAATTCTCAATTTAATCATTGTTTCACTGATTAAAACACAGGCACTATGTTTAAACTTCAGCATGAGACTACATGGCGCTGAGTAGACCCATCGTGTCATACATTGATTGGGTGTCATTTGTGATGCCTCAGAGTTCAGCCCTACTCATTTATCATCGATTCCTTTGGATCTAATATCTTATCACTGCTTAGAGATGGAGGTCAGTGGTCCACCACTTGTGTGGCATTGTGAAACCTTAGGTTGTATTTCAAGCATCACATGCAACATTTTCTCTCTTTATTATCCTTATAAAAATGACTTTTCCTGACTTACAGATTAATAAACGAATGCCCACATAAAGACACTGGTCAAGTAGTGAGGTTAGTGGTGATAAGAAATCTCAAGTGAGCATTCTTAAATATAATATGAAGATGTGTTTGCATTTCATATCTACAGAAATGGCTGGTCAGAATGTCAGGCCATCTACTGTATGGCTGACCATTAGGCAGCCATGAACTAAGGGGAAAAACAGAAGAAATGTCTAAGCCAACAGACGTTGAGTTATGAGACACGCATAAGGCTTGCTTTGCTCGCTGGCTGTGGTTTGTTTTCAGTTGTTTGCTCTGTTTCTTCTTTCCTATTGCAGTGTTGAGTCAGAACCCAGGGCCTCATTCATCTGGGAAAGGACTCTACCGCTGAGATATGGGAGAAGTGCTACTTTTTTTTTATTTCCAAAGAGCTAACAGTATGGATAATGATCTTTCACAACTAACTATTTCAGCCTCCAAAATCTTCCTTAAACCCACTGCTTCTACTTAAGAACTTGCCTCTTGGTATTCCTCACTTGCACACCTTGCCTGTTGCTCTACTAATTGTGGTCTTTTCAATATTGTAATAAACCACTTTTTAAAATGTGATTTAAAAAATATCTTGGTAAGAAGCATGAATAGCTTGCTTTTCTTCCAGAGGCTAGTTCTGGTGGCATTGTGACAAAGAACAAAACATGAGTGTGCCACAAACACTGCGTGGGCACCCCAATCTTGCCTGAAGGAAGTGTGGTGAGACCCTAAACCAATACCTTAAGCTGTACTTCAAATGTAATGTGTTCCTCGGAACCTGCTAACATATACAAAGAGTTGAATAAAATACTGAATCCTAACTGGTGAGTCAGGTTCCATACTTCTAGGGCCTTCCCTCCCTAGGTACAAAATAGAAGTTGTATTCCTCCATCTTTGAAACAGAGTGTAGGATGCAATGTTGCATCTTTAAGTCAGTAGGATGTAAGGAGAAGTCATACTTAGAACTAATTAAGTGTGGAAAGAGGTACTATAAACAAGTCCTTGCTGGGTTGGGCAATGGATACAAAAATACATCTGAGTACCACAGTGTGTGGAAGGCTCTTTGCTGTCTGCCCTTTACCTGCCAGTCCTGTACATATTAACTCCCCCACTGATGGTGTATGACGTTCCCTGTATCTGCACTTCCCCACCAATGTTTGCCACTAGCAGCCTGTTAATGGTCACTGGCCTGGCAGGTATAAAGTAACTTTAAGAACTTCCTTAATTGGCACTTTCCTGACTACTAAGGGTTCTGAGCACCTTTCCTGTGCTTCATCTTCCCCTTTTCTGCAAATTGCCTCTTCACACCACCCACCTTCTGTTCCTTGGGGTTAATACCCTCACTTTGTTATTGTCAAGAGTTCCCAATATGCTACTTGTTAATATCCTGCTGGCTTTCAGATCATTCTTATTCTGGTACTCATCTATTCTCATCCATCAGAGTGAGAGAGGATACTGATAACATCCCATAGGATAACATCCCCATATATTTTTTTATAGTCATGTTCTCCAAATTTCCTAGAAGCAACCAAAACCTAGATATTTAATATCAATACCACCTTCATGTTCTGTTTAGTTTTACCACCTTTGCACTGTTAAATAAATTGTTAAATTTTGCCTCTTTGGGAACCCCTAAAATAAATACTATGTGGATTCATTTTCACCCACTGTAGTTCCACATCATGTGTGAACTGATCAGCACTATTAAGTGTGGCTCTACCTGTATAGTCACACACAAATGCTGTGCAGATTATCATTGGATACCTTTATCCATTTCAGCATTTATGAAAACAATTGTTCCCAGCACTCTGGGAGGCAGAGGCAGGCAGATTTATCAGATTGAGGCCAGCCTGATCTACAGAGTGAGTTCCAGGACAGCCAGGGCTACACAGAGAAACCCTGCCTTGAAAAAAACAAATCCAAAAAAGCAAACCAAACCAAACCAAACCAAACCAAACCAACAAAAAACAATTGCATGTAGGATTTAGTTTTGTTTCACATCAACTTCTTAAACTCATTTTCCTTAGTGATGATAGAATTTTACAGAGATTGCCAAACTTGTTTATTAAAACTTTATTATAAAAAAAAACCTTATAACATGTATTAAAATTAACCAGGCTCCAAGTCTTAACAAACTTCTTTATAGTTGGGATATCCATTCTGAAGGTGTGAGCTTCAGGTTGGATTTTACACTTTTGCTGTTTAAAACCTTTTTCATGCTCTTATCTAGCACCAAATAACTGGAAAAATCCATGACACACATAGAACTAGGAAACCAACTATCTGTCTGTCCTTTCCTGACTCCTGTCGACGGCTTATCTTTAGTCCCCCTTCATCACCTAATATCCATCTTTCCTTTGTCTCTTGCCTACAGGTCACATTACACCCATAGGTCAAATGTTTTTTTTACATATTTATACACATATAATAGGCTAGCATATTTGCAGCTGCTTTGTTCACTATAGCAAGGAAGTCCACCCTTTTTGAGTCAATTTTAAGACTATGGTAGAGAAGCTATCTTTTCAAAACCCTTCTTTTCTGTGCACGAGGCTAAAGTTCCTTCTTTCAGCTGTTTTGCTGCATATTGCCCTGTGACTGACTATGCTCTCACAAGGGAACACAATGCAGGCAGCCATTCCAGATTTGTCCTAAGGACACTGAAGCACCTACTTATCTCTTAGATTTCCTTTTAGTAAGTAACTCAGTGAAAAAGATCAACTGCTCCTGTGTGTGTGTGTGTGTGTGTGTGTGTGTGCGTGCGCTGAGGGGAGGAGGTGTTTGTTTTTCTTTTACAAAGAAAAACACAGTTTCTCTGTGTAGCACTGGCTTTCCTAGAATTTCCTCAGTAGATAAGGCTGGCCTGGAACTCAAAAAGATGCGCCTGCTGACTGCTTCTGCCTTCCCTGCTAGGATTAAAGGTTTGCATCACTGTCACCCTGCTGGCAACCGGGTTTTTGATCTCAAAGATAATAGCAATGCCCCCACAGAATGACTATAACTGAATGGAAAGCACTTAGTTCTAGATGGATATGAAGACCAACCTTTCACAAGTTGAAACTGTCATCTGGAATCTTTAAAATCTTCCTCTTTCACAGTGCTGAGTTTTTTGAAGCATAAGTGTGTGTATGCCATGCAAATATTCTACCACTAAGCTACATTCTCGGCCCTTTAAAACTTTTTTTTTAAATTTTGAAACATCTTTGTCTTAATTATGGTTTATATTGATGTGAAGAGACACCGTGACCACGGTAAAGAACATTCTATTGGGGCTGGTTTACAGGTTCAGAGGTTCAACTCATTATTATCAAAGTCAGAGCATGACAGCTTCCAGGCAGGCATGATACAGGAGGCACTCCTAATAGTGCCACTCCCCAGACCAATCATAATCAAATCACTGCAGTCTTGACCAAAGCTGGCCCTGAAATCTCTGTTGCTTAAGATTCAATGGTGTCCTATGATAAGCACTGTTCTTTCATTTACATATATATTAGTACTTTTAATCTTCTTACCAACTATAGGCTGTCAGTGACTCAGTTTTAGGTTTGCTAGATGACAATCACTAATGGTAAATGATAACCACTGTATTAATAGAAACCAAAGTCTTGGGGCGGCGGCGGCGGCGGCGGTAGCAGTGGCTGCTCCAGCTGAAGGGCCATCAGCAGTGGAACCAAGGCGACACAGGGTCCAGTTAGGCCCTGCGCCCACGACCACTGACCTTCGCTGACCAGCCGGGCGGCAAGCAACTGCGGTTCTGCGGAGCCTTTCGCTGCACGGAAGCCACTTCAGAACTCGGCTGCCCGCCAGTCAGGAGAGACTCACCGCCATCTTGATCCCGGGCTCCAGAGATCAGTCAGACTGAGGTACACAAACATAATCCTAGGCCCAACACCGCAGGGGTCTGAGCCAGACGGGCGTTGGCCTGCACCCAGGCCCTGGGCTGTTCGAGTGGCCATCGGGGCGCCAACCCAGCCAGGAGTTTTTTTTTTGCCCCGGCCGGTGCACGCGCCGCCATTTTGCCTACAGGAGCCAGAGTGCTCGGGAGGGCAGAGACTGCTAACAAGCGTAGCCTGAGGCTAACAAAACGGGGGTCTAGGCCCCAAAAGGCACAGGACTGACCCCAAGAACTGGGCGGCTTGGTGGGCCATCTGTGTGTCAACCAGCCCAGGAGGTTATTAGCACAACAGACTCTCCCGGTGCTTTCGCGGAGCGCGGACGCGCACGCCCGCCATCCGGGTCACCTGGCGGACCCAAATAACAGACATAGCCCTAGGGGAACTTTGCTCGGACCTTGGCCTCCCAGGCGTTTGCCTGGACTCAGGGCCCAGGCGACAAGGCTAACCTAGTGTGCGCCAGCCCGGTTGGGGAAATCGGCTGCCCAGCGGAGTGAGCGGAGCACAGGGGAGGTCACAGCAACATTCACCTTCGGAGCTCCCTGGGGGTGCACACGGGTTCCACCTGGTCCACAGACACAATCTGGGGCAAGGCCTCAGGCAGAAGCCCCCAGCTCAAATCTCTCCGCTTCAGATCAGCCTGGGTGGCCGCCACATCTCCAGGTCCCTCAAGAGGCTAGTGGGGGCTTCCGGGCGGCCAGCTGGGAAAAGTCGGTGTGCTCCGATAAATCCTGCAGGCCCCAGCGGGAGCCTTAAAGCCTGCTTTGGGATCTGAACAGCCTGGAAAACAGCACCCTGTCTATAGGCAGTGCAGAGTGTAAGCTGTGCACCAGAGGCCAACGGGGAAGGGGCAGCTTGCACTGGTGAGTCCAGCACTGACAAGACCAAGTAACACCAGTGAGAGCTAGATGGCAAAAGGCAAACGCAGAAACGTCACTAACAGAAATCAAGGCAATATGGCAACATCTGAACCAAATTCTCCTCTACCAGCAAGTCCTGGATACCCCATCACACCAGTAAAACAAGATTTGGATTTAAAATCACTGGTCATGATGCTGGTACAGGAACACATGAAGGTCATTGAGGAGAAAATGGATCAAAAGTTAGAAGCCCTTGCAAGGGAAACACAAAAATCATTGAAAGAAATCCAGGAGAATACAAAAGCCAACAAGGAGGAAATGCAAAAAACACTTAAAGAAATACAGGAGAACTTTGCTCAACAGGCTGAGGTCATGAAAGACGAAACACAAAAATCTCTTAAAGAAATACAGGAGAACTTTGGTCAACAGGCTGAGCTCATGAAAGAGGAAACACAAAAATCTCTTAAAGAATTACAGGAAAACACAAACATGCAAGGGAAGGAGCTAAGCAAAACCATCCAGGATCTAAAATCAGAAGTAGAAACAACTAAGAAAACTCAAAGGGAGACAACTTTGGAGATAGAAAGCCTTGGGAAGAAATCAGGGGACAGAGATGCAAATATCAACAACAGAATACAAGAGATAGAAGAAAGAATCTCAGATGCTGAAGATTCCATAGAAACCATGGACTCAACAGTTAAAGAAAATGCAAAGTGCAAAAAGCTTGTAACCCAAAATATCCAGGAAATCCAGGACACAATGAGAAGACCAAACCTAAGGATTATAGGCATAGATGAGAGTGAAGATTTACAACTTAAAGGGCCAGCAAATATCTTCAATAAAATTATGGAAGAAAACTTCCCTAACCTAAAGAGAGAGATGCCCATGAATATACAAGAAGCCTACAGAACTCCAAACAGACTGGACCAGAACAGAAATACTTCCCGTCACATAATAATCAAAACACCAAATGTTCTAAACAAAGAAAGAATACTAAAGGCAGTAAGAGAAAAAGGCCAAGTAACATATAAAGGAAGACCTATCAGAATCACAGCAGACTTTTCACCTGAGACTATGAAGGCTAGAAGGTCCTGGGCAGATCTCATGCAGACTCTAAGAGAACACAAATGCCAACCAAAACTACTATATCCAGCAAAACTCTCAATCACCATAGATGGAGAAACTAAGATATTTCACGACAAAACCAAGTTCACCCAATATCTATCCACAAACCCAGCCCTAAAAAGGATAATAGGAGGACAACACCAATACAAGGAGGGAAACTCCACCCTGAAAAAAGCAAGATAGTAACCTTTCATCAAACCCAAATAAGTTAAGCAATCAAATTTAAAAAATAACGTCAAAAATGATAGGAAGTAACAATCACTATTCCTTAATATCTCTTAACATCAATGGACTCAATGCCCCAATAAAAAGACACAGACTAACTGACTGGATACGTAAACAGGACCCTACATTTTGCTGCTTACAGGAAACACACCTAAGGGTCAAAGACAAACACTACCTTAGAGTAAAAGGCTGGAAGACAATTTTACAAGCAAATGGTCTCAGGAAACAAGCTGGAGTAGCCATTTTAATATCAGATAAAATTGACTTTCAACCCAAAGTCATCAAAAGAGACTCTGAGGGACACTTCTTGCTGGTCAAAGGAAAAATACAACAAGAAGAACTCTCAATCCTGAACATCTATGCTCCAAATGCAAGGGCACCCTCTTTCATAAAAGAAACTTTATTAAAACTCAAAGCACACATTGCACCTAACACAATAATTGTTGGTGACTTCAACACTGCACTTTCCTCAATGGACCGATCAGGAAAACAGAAACTAAACAAGGACACAATGAAACTAATTGAAGCTTTGGACCAATTAGATTTAACTGATATATATAGAACATTCTATCCTAAAACAAAAGAATATACCTTTTTTTCAGCACCTCATGGTACCTTCTCCAAAATCGACCATATAATTGGTCACAAGACAGACCTCAACAAATATAAAAAGATAGAACTAATCCCATGCCTCCTATCTGATCACTATGGAATAAAAGTGGTCTTCAATAGCAACAGAAACAACAGAAAACCCACAAACACGTGGAGATTGAACAATACTCTACTCAATGACACCTTGGTCAAGGAAGAAATAAAGAAAGAAATTAAAGACTTTTTAGAACACAATGAAAATGAAAACACAACATACCCAAATCTATGGGACACAATGAAAGCAGTGCTAAGAGGAAAACTCATAGCCCTGAGTGCCTCCAAAAAGAAAATGGAGAGAGCATACATTACCAACTTAATGACACACCTGAAAGCCCTAGAACAAAAAGAAGCTATTTCACCCAGGAGGAGTAGAAGGCAGGAAATCATCAAACTCAGGGCCGAAATCAATCAAGTAGAAACAAAGAGAACCATACAAAAAATCAACAAAACCAGGAGCTGGTTCTTTGAGAAAATCAACAAGATAGATAAACCCTTAGCCAGACTGACCAAAGGGCACAGAGAAAGTATCCAAATTAACAAACTTAGAAATGAAAAGGGAGACATAACAACGGAAACTGAGGAAATCCAAAAAATCATCAGATCCTACTACAAGAGCCTGTACTCAACACAACTGGAGAATCTGGAGGAAATGGACAATTTCCTTGACAGATACCAAATACCAAAATTAAATCAGGACCAACTAGACCATCTAAACAGTCCCATAAAGCCTAAAGAAATAGAAGGAGTCATAGAAAGTCTTCCAACCAAAAAAAGCACAGGACCAGATGGTTTCAGTGCAGAATTCTACCAGACCTTCAAAGAAGAGTTAACACCAATACTCTTCAAACTATTCCACAAAATAGAAACAGAAGGAACACTACCCAATTCCTTCTACGAAGCCACAATTACGCTGATACCAAAGCCACACAAAGATCCAACAAAGAAAGAGAACTTCAGACCAATTTCCCTTATGAACATCGATGCAAAAATACTCAACAAAATTCTTGCCAACCGAATCCAAGAACACATCAAAACGATCATCCACCATGATCAAGTAGGCTTTATCCCGGGAATGCAGGGTTGGTTCAATATACGGAAATCCATCAATACAATCCACTACATAAACAAACTCAAAGAACAAAATCATATGGTCATTTCATTGGATGCTGAAAAAGCATTTGACAAAATTCAGCATCCTTTCATGCTTAAAGTCTTGGAGAGAACAGGAATTCAAGGCCCATACCTAAACATAGTAAAAGCAATATACAGCAAACCGGTAGCCAGCATCAAACTAAACGGAGAGAAACTTGAAGCAATCCCACTGAAATCAGGGACCAGACAAGGCTGCCCCCTTTCTCCTTATCTTTTCAATATTGTACTTGAGGTACTAGCTCGGGCAATTCGACAACATAAGGAGGTCAAAGGGATACAAATTGGAAAGGAGGAAGTCAAACTATCATTATTTGCAGACGACATGATCGTCTACCTAAGTGACCCAAAGAACTCCACTAGAGAGCTCCTACAGCTGATAAACAACTTCAGCAAAGTGGCAGGTTATAAAATCAACTCAAGCAAATCAGTGGCCTTCCTATACTCAAAGGATAAGCAGGCTGAGAAAGAAATTAGGGAAATGACCCCCTTCACAATAGCCACAAACAGTATAAAGTATCTTGGGGTGACTCTTACCAAACATGCGAAAGATCTGTATGGCAAGAACTTCAAGACTCTGAAGAAGGAAATGGAAGAAGACCTCAAAAAATGGGAAAACCTCCCATGCTCATGGATCGGTAGAATCAATATAGTTAAAATGGCCATTTTGCCTAAAGCACTATACAGATTCAATGCAATACCCATCAAAATCCCAACTCAATTCTTCACAGAGTTAGAAAGAGCAATTATCAAATTCATCTGGAACAACAAAAAACCCAGGATAGCTAAAACTATTCTCAGCAACAAAAGAAAATCTGGGGGAATCAGTATCCCTGACCTCAAGCAATACTACAGAGCAATAGTGTTAAAAACTGCATGGTATTGGTACAGTGACAGGCAGGAGGATCAATGGAACAGGATTGAAGATCCAGAAATGAACCCACACACCTATGGCCACTTGATCCTCGACAAAGAGGCTGAAAACATCCAATGGAAAAAAGATAGCCTTTTCAACAAATGGTGCTGGTTCAACTGGAGGTCAGCATGCAGAAGAATGCGAATTGATCCATCCTTGTCTCCTTGTACTAAGCTCAAATCCAAATGGATCAAGGACCTCCACATAAAGCCAGACACTCTGAAGCTAATAGAAAAGAAACTGGGGAAGACCCTTGAGGACATCGGTACAGGGAGAAAGTTTCTGAACAGAACACCAATAGCGTATGCTCTAAGAGCAAGAATTGACAAATGGGACCTCATAAGGTTACAGAGTTTCTGTAAGGCAAAGGACACCGTCAAGAGGACAGATCGGCAACCAACAAATTGGGAAAAGATCTTCACCAATCCTACATCAGATAGAGGGCTAATATCCAATATATATAAAGAACTCAAGAAGTTAGACTCCAGAAAACCGAACAACCCTATTAAAAAATGGGGTACAGAGTTAAACAAAGAATTCTCACCTGAAGAAGTTCGGATGGCGGAGAAGCATCTTAAAAAATGCTCCACTTCATTAGTCATTAGGGAAATGCAAATCAAAACAACCCTAAGATTTCATCTTACACCAGTCAGAATGGCTAAGATTAAAAATTCAGGAGACAGCAGGTGTTGGAGAGGGTGCGGAGAAAGAGGAACACTCCTCCACTGCTGGTGGGGTTGCAAATTGGTACAACCACTCTGGAAAGCAGTCTGGCGGTTCCTCCGAAAACTGGGCACCTCACTTCCAGAAGATCCTGCTATACCACTCCTGGGCATATACCCAGAGGATTCCCCACCATGTAATAAGGATACATGCTCTACTATGTTCATAGCAGCCCTATTTATAATTGCCAGATGCTGGAAAGAACCCAGGTATCCCTCAACAGAAGAGTGGATACAAAAAATGTGGTATATCTACACAATGGAGTACTATTCAGCCATTAGAAACAATGAATTCATGAAATTCTTAGGCAAATGGATGGAGCTAGAGAACATCATACTAAGTGAGGTAACCCAGACTCAAAAGGTGAATCATGGTATGCACTCACTAATAAGTGGTTATTAACCTAGAAAACTGGAATACCCAAAACATAATCCACACATCAAATGAGATACAAGAAGAAAGCAGGAGTGGTCCCTGGTTCTGGAAAGACTCAGTGAAACAGTATTTGGCAAAACCAGAACGGGGAACTGGGAAGGGGTGGGAGGGAGGACAGGGGAAGAGAAGGGGGCTTACGGGACTTTCGGGGAGTGGGGGGGGGGCTAGAAAAGGGGAAATCATTTGAAATGTAAATAAATTATATCAAAAAAAAAAAAAAAAAAAGAGAGTGTTACAAAAAAAAAAAAAAAAAAAAAAAAAAAAAAAAAAAAAAAAAAAAAAAGAAACCAAAGTCTTAGAGGTCAGAGTTGCATAATAATGGACTGAATTTGGAGTCAAGTCCAAAAAACTGGCTTCCCGGTCTCCCCTTTACTAAAACACTATGATCTCCCAGCAGTGCCTACATTCTTTAAGCCTCTATATTTAAGGAGGTCACAATTTCAACTACTTAATGTGAGCTTAAACATGTAGGGATTTGACCCCAAAAGGGGATTCTATAAGACTTTAAGTCCATGTGCAAAGGAGGGTTGGGACTTTGATGTGTCATATAGTTCAAAACTGGGAGTCCTTGCTTTGTTATCACAAAAGAGTCAGTAAAATTGTTTCCTGCCATGACTAGAAAGGCTGGCCACTCCCACAGAGACTGATGCTAATGGTTGTCATCTATGGCCTGGTGCTTTTGCCAAAGGACAGTGAGAAAGTCATGGACTCAGCTAAGACCTTATGAGGATAGAGGAGAAATCCGGACTGGAGCTTTAGCTCAGGGTTAAAGTATTTGGCTAGCATGTGTAAGGCCCTGGGGTTATGCCCCAGTGCCATAACATACAACCATAAAATAAAAATTTTAAAAACCTCTAAAACTAAATAACTAGAGAAAATATCCAAAGTAGAAATTTGATTAAATGTTTCAATAGCAGCAAGTACTATTGTGATAGCTCATGCCCTTCCCAGTGCCTCCCAGTTAGGAAAATCAGGGTCCATAGACTATGAGCCATGACAACAAAGCTCCTCCTTCTTCATGCTCCTTTATTCAAGCAGTCTCCAAGGAGACAGACCTTAAATGAGGAAGTGAGAAATGGATCATGGGAACCAGGAGGTTAAGTCATTGCTGAGCTCTGAAATGAAATCTGGGTGCCATTGTTGACACTAACAGGAAGTAAACAGGCTAGAGCCTATTGCATTTCCAAGGTACTTGCATTTCAAAAGCAACCAGAAGGAAGGTCAGCCTGAAAATGTTCTGAGTTTCACACTGACACTTGTGAAAAGCAGGTCATTAAAATCACAGCCTTTCCAAGACGAGATTCAGATTTGGCCTTGAGGCCTGATGGACTGGAAAGAATTCAGAATTTTGGAACTTTAGAGAACCTTGGAGAATTGATAATAGCTTGGATGGGAGCCTTTCAGTCTCTTCTATAGATCCTGTAGACTGTTGAATACATTCGTTTTTATATATTATTAAAATTCACCATTTCAGGTCTAGAGGTCACACTTAACTATTGCAGTTTGGACATGTTGGAACTGAGGTTTCTTTCTTCTAGGCTTGTGCCTGCAGCCACATCTGGACCTAATCTGGACATTAGAACATGAAAGAGTGATTTTTGACTTTGGGCTGCAGGTAGGAATTAGATGGAGCTTGGGGAAAAATGAAGAATTGAATGTATGAGAGGCAGATGAATTATTCACTAAAAATTATTCTGCACCTTTTAAGCATATTTTTCTCTAGTTGTATGACACCTACCTCTCTTGGCTGTCAGTTAGATATGGCCTTCTGATGAGCTTTTAGCAATGGAAAGAGAGCAGAAGTGATGGATAACATTCTTGGTTGTGATGGTTTGAATAGGCCCAGGGAGTGGCACTCTTAGGAGGTATGGCCTTGTTGGAGTTGGTGTGTCACTGTGGGCATGGGCTTCAATACCCTGGTCCTAGCTGCCTGGAAGCCAGTATTTTCTTAGCAGCCTTCAGAGGAAGATGTAGAACTCTCAGCTCCTCCTGCACCATGTCTGCCTGGATGCTGCCTTGATGATAATGGACAGAACCTCTGAACTTGTAAGCAGCCCCACTTAAATGTTGTCCTTATAAGAGTTGCTTTGGTCATGGTGTCTGTTCATAGCAGCAAAACCATAACTCAGACACTGGTTCTGGGCTTTATTGCTCCTTTACTTCTGTTCGCATTTTTTTCTCCTTCCATCTTGATGACGGACCACAGAGAGTAACACGAATTCCACCATGCAGATAACTTCAACCACCTATATGGATCGTAGCAGCAGCATGAAGAAAACCATGTACTATGGTTGTTACACTGCGGCAGACACCCCCACTGACCTGTGCCATCCTGGAGGTTTTAAGGACCCCATTGAAAGCTCCTGTTTTCTAATTTCTAGTGGGGAGGGGGGTGGTAAAAGAAGAGTGAGATCAAAACTGAGTGCGCTGGCACATGCCCGTAATTCCTGCACTGGTGGGAGTGAGGTGGGAGGATGGATGAGAGTGAAAGGTGAGCCTGGGCTATACACTGAGGCTATCTCAAAACAAGCAAACAGACAAAGAAAATAAAAAGAAAAGCAAAATTATTGTTCCATGATCTCTGTATTGAGTGGTCACATGTCAGCTAAACGTTATCACCAGTGACGGCTTTGATATTTAGTGAGTGAGTCTTTACCTCAATTGTCCCCTTTCAAGTAACTGTTTCTGCAGTTATGCTTGCAAAACCCAGGGAAGGAAAGAGTTCCTGGCCTCTCATCCCCTCACTTCGACCCGCCCACTGAAGTTCCGTATTATGTCTTATTTGTTTGCTTTAAGAGCCCTGTGCTTTAACCAATGGCCCTAGGAATTTCCCTCAAGGGCTAGAGGTGTTGTTGAGATGGCAGAGTGCACACACAGGGTGCCAGGTTCAATGCCCAGCACTCATGGCTGTGCACACCTATAGTGGAAGTACTTGGGAAGTAGTGATGGGAAGATCAGAATTTTAAGGTCTTTCATGACCATGTAGTGAGTCCAAAGCCAGACTGGGTGAGAGAGATCTTACCTCAAAATAAGACAAAATTAATTAAGACGTAAGACTTAGTAGACCTTTTCAGTGTGGCTTCCTTTTCCTGTGGAGTCTCTGGTATGAGAAATAGCTTGGAGCCTGACTGATAGCTCAGCAGGTAAAGCTGTAAACCACCTGATTTCGGCTCAACTTCTGGGACCTACTTGCCAGTAGAAGAGAACCAAATCTTGCAAGTTGTCCTCTGACAAATTAAACAAATATGTGGTCCCAGAGGCTCACAGACTGAACCACCAGCCAAAGAACAGGCATGGGCTGGTCCTGGGCTCTCTACATATGTGTAGCCCATGTGCAGCTTGGCATTCACGTGGGGTCCTCTAACAATTGGAGTGGGGGCTGTCTCTGACTCTGTTCCCTATTTTGGATCCCCATTCCCTCCCCTTTCCCTAGCTGGGCAGCCTTGTCTGGTCTCAGTGGGAAAGGATGCTTAGTCCTGCTGTGACTTGATATGCCAGGGCAGGTTGGTAGCCATGAGAGGCTTCCCCATCTCTGAGAAGTCCATGAGAAGAATGCTGGAAGAAGGTGTGTAAGGCTGGGGCTGGAAGGAGAGGAGGGAGGGCCTGTGATCCAGATGTAAAGTGATTAAATGAATAAATTAATGAAAAAAATATGGGCCCCTGAGGACTCATAAATAAAAAGAAATAAATATACATTTTTAGGCACTGAATTTTTATTCTATTTGTTATAATAACAGATTCAACAGTAATTAATAAAGTTATAGTTTTTTAGTTATTTTTATTTCTTAAAATTTCAAAATGTATTGGCATAATTTATCAACTTTTCTATCTCTCTAGTGCTAACTTATAACTTCTGCACAATTTATTTCTCTTTTCTGACACCACATATCTGAAATTTTTTTCTTGTACACCTCATTAAATGTGTATTATTTTTGTTTCAGCTATTTTTAATTTTCTTAAGGCATAAACATATAGCTACTGTTAAATGTGTCCATTATATATTGGCTTTTCTGTCTCACTGATTGTACAAGCCATTATCAAGAAAATAATCCAGAACATAGCTTCTGAAACTAATCCAAACTTTAGGATTTGCAGTTTTCATGAGGAAGCAGAAATGGCCAAGATTTTCTGTGATGTGGCCTCTCCAGTCACTGAATAATAACATTTCTGGAACATTCTATTAGTTACACAGGTCACCTGTCTTTGATAGAAGAGAGGACCACACAAGGGTGTGGCCACCGGGAAGTTAGGATTGAAGCAGCCTTCTTGGAGGATCCTAGGTCCATTCTTATTCTTTTCTTTCTTGAACTTTCTTTGGGTTTGGTTTATTGTTCTTTTCACTCAGCTAAACAATGCTTGACTCTGCACCACTGGTGTTCTCTTTTACTGTGAATGAGTATAAGATTCACTTAAGTTGAATTTTGGCTGCTTTCTGTAAGATTTAATTATAGGAAATTTTTATTGTTCCATTAAAATAATGTTTTACACAAGATCCCACTGTGTAGGACAGGCTGTTTTAGGCTTAAAAACTTATTTCTGTTCCCTCCATGTAAGAACTGTAGGACTATGTCACCAGGTCAAACTCAAATTCCATTCTAGAATCATTTCCATCCATTTTCTGTTACAAAACTTTTTTTAGCCTATGAGGTTATTTAGAAACACTACTTAGTTTTCAAATAATTTTTAATAATTTCCAAATAAGGAAAATTTATAGAATATTTAGAAAATTGAGCCAAAATTCAGTTGTTTTGTGACCAATCAGAATACATTATTGTCTTTATTGCCTCTCCAGTATGGAATCAATACCTGTATATGTTCTTTGTGATTTAGGAAAAAAACTATGCCCTCAATAGATTGATTTGTATTATATTAACTCTACTTGATATAGTTTGCTTATATTTGTATACTAAATATATATTTAAAATTTTTATTTGTACTAATACCTAATGAATATAACGAAAACCAGTGCTCTATTATGACTATTTATCTTCATCCTTATGTCTCTGTAAGTCATCCTTTATTCAATGATTTCATTACAGAGTAACCATTTTTTTCAAGTCTTTCCTGGAAGCTGTCGAAAAGACCCTATGGTTAAGAATGCTCCTTTTGTAGAGGAGCAGAGTTCCATTCCCAGTACCTGTGCTGAGCTGCACAAGACTACCTGTAACTCCAGTGGCATGGGATCTGATGCCTTCCTCTGGACTCTGAAGGTACCCGCCACACACACACAGCACACACAGACACAGAAATAAAAACAAAATCTGAATCTGTCAAAAATGAAAAGACTCTGAAGTCATTCCATCTTCTGGGGTTTCCCTTTTGACCGTGGTAATATTTTCTTCTTGGTGATGCCACGCCTTCTGCCTCTGACTCTTTCTGAAATCTTTGGATTTAAAATTTCAATTCTGCAATTTTTCCAAGTGTATTTCAAATTTGCAATGTGATCACTTACTTTTAAAAATTCTGTATCCCTTTCTTCTCAGATTCCAATTTGTCACAAGCTAAATCATGTTACTTTAGCCACCATGTCTGTTTCAGATGTGCATGCCTATGTTTCCTGTTAAGTAAATCATTTTGTTGCATATTCTCTCCCGTGAGCTAGCTCTCGTTTCACTATCTCCAGCTATGTATCATCTCTGGTTGAATTTATCCATTTCCTTCTCCCCATCTCTTTTTTCCCTCACCCCCTTCCTTTCCTGTTGTTTTTTGTTATTGTTGTTGCTTTTTGTTTTGTTTTATCAGTCTTACTACCTGACTCAACCACATGTGTCTTAGTTAGAATGTTACTGCTGTGAACAGATACCATGACCAATACACCTCTTATAATTACAACGTTTAATTGGGGCTGGCTTACAAGTCCAAAGGTTCAATCCATTACCATCAAGGTGGGAGTATGGCAGCATCCAGGCAGGCATGATGCAGTAGGAGCTGAGAGTTCTACATCTTCATCTGAGCGCTGCTAGCAGAATACTGGTTTCCAGCTAGGATGAGGGTCTTAAAGCACACATTCACAGTGACATACCTACTCAAACAAGGCCACACCTACTCCAACATGGCCACACCTTCTAAATAGTGTCATTCCCTGGGCCGAGCATATATAAACCATCACAACATGTTTCTTAAAAAAAAGTCTAGATTATGCTCCACGTGACTCACTCAGTCATCCATTGTCTTATGTCAGTAGGTTTTGACCTTGTATTTTTTGCAGCCTACATAACCTCAGCAAGCAGCAAATTATTTGCCTTCAGTAGATTCAAAGATGGATGTGGAATGACTATCCAAGGACAAATTTCTTGGGTCTTCAATGTCTTAGAAGTCACGCTTACCAGACTGTTCAGTAGAGAAAGACCTCTTGGGTGTTTTGAAAGAAAATAATAGTGGAAAAATGCATGAAAGACTCACACTGCAAGTCTTTGTGAATACACATTTGCACAATTTTCAAACTCCTATACTCTAAGTTGTTTTTCTTTAATTATTGATGTTAAAATCTAAATTCCTTCAGTTGTATTTTGTTCAGTCCAGGTGTGGATTTTCCAGGTCCATTTGGTATTAGGTTCACTAGGTTCTTAGAGTATACCATTCTCTGCACTTAAGCTTGTGTTTTATTTCTTTGACACTAAGTGTGCTTGTCAACCCTATGCTATTATCCTCATACATATGTACTTTTTGTAAACCTATTTATGCTCTAATTTGTTTCCACTGTTCTTGTTGTTCTTATTTATGTAACCTTTCCCTTCGTTTTTCATGAATGCCCATTCATTTTCCTTGGGAACACATAGTATAAAGTCACAAAAGAACCTGTATTTGTTTCTGCCAGGGAGGTGTTAGTTTACTAACATGGCATAAGTAAGTTCATAACTTGATATCTTCTTGGCATAAGTAAGCTCATAACTTGATATCTTCCATTGCTGTGATGTTTGAAGCATTATACTTTGTGTAATATTTAAGTCAGGGTAAAAATATCTATCTCCTCAAACATCTGTCATTCTAGGTGGTGAAAACATCCACGATTCTTTCTCCTAGAGTTTTGAAATATTGAGAGCATTTCTGTTATCTAGAGTAATCGCCTTGGACAACAATACTCTTTATCTCCTTCATTCCATCTAACTGTAACTTAGAGCTCAATGATTAACCCCTCAGAATCACTCCTCCATTCCCAGAAAACCCCTACTCTCTTGGTCTCTGGTAACCACCAATCTAGTCTCAATTTCTTTTTTTTTTAAGATTTGTTTATTTTTATTTATATGAGTACACTGTAGTTTTCTTCAGACACACTAGAAGAGTGAATCTGACATCATTACAGATGGTTGTGATCCACCATGTGGTTGTGGGAATTGAACTCAGGACCTCTGGAAGAGCAGTCAGTGCTCTTAACCACTGAGCCATCTCTCCAGCCCTAGTCTCAATTTCTAGGTGGTTTCAGATCAGTTTTGACCATTCGATGGCAATCTGAGCTCCGACTCTGAATGATGGTGGGCATACCAGCACCATCTCTCCTTCCATTTTGCTCAGCTGTCCTTTTAGGCTTGTGGGAATAGAATGTGGGGCTACTTTACACTGACTTTGACCTTAGCTGGATATTCAACTCTTTGAAATCTGTGATTTTCTAGGATGTGGTTCACCATCCAACTCCTCTTGGATTTGGCTTATGCTCCTTTTGTTCAGTTAAAGCCTTAATAGACAAATGTTAAGTAATCCAGAAGCTATGATGGCTAGAGATCAAAAAAGAGTTATCATAATGGACTGAGTTATAAGTGTGCATGGCTTTTAATCATTATTTTTATTCAGAGTCTTCTCGATAACTACATTTTGTGCATGCATGAAGTTGTGCATGCTTGCATACATACATATGTGAAGACCAGAAAACAGCTTCTGGGGCTACTCTGTGAGCATCATCTATAATTTATTTTTGTTGTTGTTGTTGTTTGTTGTTGGAGACAGCTTCTCACCAGCCTGAAGTATACTAAATATACTCAGCTTTCGGGCAGAAAGTCCCAGAACTTTACTTCCCCAGTGCTGGGATTACAAACACAAACCACACACCTAGTTTTTATGTGGATGTTGGAGATCAAATTTAGTTCCTCACACTTGTAAGGCAAACAGTCGAACAACTAAAATCTCTACAACATATACCTATGTTTTGAAACTTAAAGTATGATGACTACCTCTCACACTCAGCTGGGCTATTCCTTCCTTGAAGTAATGAAAGTTATACAATCTTAATGTCTGAACAAAAAAATGAGTACACAGGTTAAAAGAGTACCATTTTATCCTGGCATCAAACTATTTAACAAACTTTTAACTAAACAGTGTTCTTTAAAATATCAACAGGTCTCCTTAATTCCCCATTACCAGAAACACCTTGTGGGAGGGCTTGACAAGACTCTCGAAGCTCTAGTGTGGCAAACAAGGTTCTGGAAAGGCATGGCCCTTCTCTCCTATTTCCTCTGCCTTGCTAAAATCATTAGATCACGTTCCTAAAGCCAGCCTCCAAGATCTACTCGCTCATTTGGCCCACTTTTCCTCCCACGGCTGACTGCCAAGGTCCACCTATTGAAGTCTAACAATCAGAAACCCCTTTTGGCTCACCTAATTAGCGTACCCAATTAAAATGAATCACCTTGTGTGGTGGTGTACATCATCAATTCCAGCACTCAGGAAGCAGAGTTAGTTGGATCTCTGTGAGTTTGAGGATAGCCTGGTCTACAACACAAGTTCAAGGATAGTCAGGACTGTTACACAGAGAAATTCTGCATCACCCCCCATAATAAATAAAAAATAGTAAAATAAATAAACACCTCATCTTAACAAGTAGGTTCATCCTCTCTATTCAGAGACAGCTCCCTTGGGACCAATACTCCTTCCCCCTTCTCCCTTGTTTCTTCTCCTCTCCATTGTTCCTGGTTTCTTCTTCCTTTTCTTCCATCTCCAGCGTTTGTCCCTTATCCATCCCTCTGGGGCAAATAAATCTCTTTGTGCTGAGACCTTGGTCCCCAGGTTCCCTATTGAAACGTTGGTGGTAATCAACCACAAATCATTTATTATTATTTGTTTACTTATTTGTTTGTTTGTTGTTTTAACCAAGAAAGGAATGCCTTTATTTATTCTCATCAAATTAAATTTAGATTTGTCCATTAGTACATGCCATTTGTGCATAATTTTTTTTTTCATTTTGGATTCATTGGTGCCAGTCAGCTGGAAGCTGTTTACTAAATGTTTATTAACTAGTAGAGAAGTTGAACATGGCTGAAGGTAACAGTCCTAGGGTCCGATCAAACATTCAGAGCCACGATTGGAGACACTTGCAATGGAAGTATCAGTATAAAAAGCCTTATTTCAAGACATACAACAGCATATCATGCACCAAGCTAGCTGATGAGGTTTGTGTATGTCACATTTCCAGAATCTTGTTCCCTGTGTGACAAATCCATGTTCATGAAAGGCTTTGGAGTTTAAAGATAAGAGTGATAGGTTAGGATATGTGATTGGAAGATAGTGTCATATGCAAGACAGAACAGAGAATGAGGGTCATAGTTAGCCATTAGCTTCTTTAGTAGTATGGACTGCAGAAGCTTAAGACTATCACAGTTGCAGGAGGTGATTTGGATGAACAGTTAACAAGAGGCACAGATTTAAGAGAACGGGAAACATAAATTGTAACGGCCTATACATCACAGCATATAGAGAATGCTGGGCATATTCAACAGAGCAGAACACATGGGTTTCCAGTTCCCTTGCTACTCACTAACTTGATTCTTGATTTCATGGCTGTAAGTTTCTCTACTCCTCTACTTTTCTCCATAAGAAAAGCCATACACATTGTCACCGGTAACTGTAAATAATTACAGTTCCACGTAGCATACAAATGACAATTTTACTTTTGTCAAATATAAAGATGTTTTTAGAAAGATCTAGAGTTCACAGTACAGAGCTTTGTGAAATATAGTGCCTATGAGCATTTTCTTTTGATACACAGAAGCCACGGTGCTGCCCTGAAGCACGGAGCCGTTGTTCATATACAGCGTGCTCACCCTGGGGTTATCTGACAAAGAATCCTGGATGCGTAGTACCTGTCAAGAGAAGATCATTCATTACTACACTGGCCAGGAAAAGCTATTTCGAGATATTTCCCTTCCCACCAATTTTGGGATAAATGCATACTTTCGGAAACCAGTAAGCTAAAAATCTGAATTATATCTGAAAGGCACTAATGTCCTAACAGCATCTATACTCTAAACTGGACTAGCTGTTAACATTACTCAGATTCCTCCATAGAGACCTTCAGCAGTTAGATAATGCAGGTATCCCTAGAGAAGAAACTTGGGTCCCATAAGCACTTATCAACTCCTGAGCTGCCCGTAGTTCCCCATCTGTGAATGTGTCTTTGACTGACTATAGAATGGAGAGAGAATCCCAGGACAAGATGACTAAAAGGCAGTCAGTCAGTTAGCCTAACCAGATAGTCAAGAAGGTGGGTATCTTCACTGCTGAAGGACTTCATATCTGAGAGGCAGCTAAGAAATGGGAAGAAAGTGCAGGAGTTTGGAGGCACCACTGCTTGGGTCTGTTATTGATCCCTAGGATTAGCACACCCAGCTTTGCTGATCAGTAAACACATAAGCACTCAGGTTCCAAGTAATCTGGATGAAGTTCACAGGGTAGGGGTGGGAGTGGCAGATGACAAAGATAGGAACCAAAGGAAAACAGCCAATCACTGAAGCGCCGGTTATCTTTATTGATTTCTTGCATCAGAATGAAGCTTCAGATTGTTTTGTTTTGTTTTTCCTTTTAATTTTGGGTTCCCTTTTAAGCTCCAATGACTTTGTTTCCTGTTTGTTATGACAGCATTGAAGCTTGGGTCTCAAGCAGAAAGCACAAGACTCTACTGAGTGGAGAGGGGTCATTCACTGTGGTTAAGTAAGTCTTATATGGAATAAACGTGTTAAAACTTGAAAAATAGGGAACCAGATCTTTAACAAAGTTTTAACTACCTCACAGTGATATTTGCATTCCTTTTGTGCTGGCTGGTTTTATGTCAACTATTGACACAAGCTAGAGTTATCTGAAAGGAAGGAAACTCAATTCAAAACAACAACAACAAAAATGTCATTCTAAAATCTGGCTACAGGGCATTTTCTTAATTAATCATTGATACAGTAGGTCCCAGACCACTGGGGATTCGATCCCTGGGCTGCTGGTCCTGGGTTCTGTAAGAAAACAGAGTGAGCAAGCCAGAAACAGCATCCCTCCATGGCCTCTGCATCAAGTCCTTCCTGCCTCCAGGTTCCTGCTCTCTCTGAGCTCCTAGCCTCACCTCCTATGATGATGAAGAGCAATATTATGGAAGTGTAAGCTAAATAAACCTTGTCCTCCCCAACTTATTTTCATCCTGGTGTTTCATCACAGCAATACTAAACCTAACTTTAAAAGCAGGCACTGTGGCTGAAGCTCAGTCTTAACTAGGAAGTCAGCGGATTGTATATCTGAATAAGGATGGATAGCTTGCTGGCTGGGGTAATGATTTGTCTCATGTTAGGCATAGGTGTATTTCTGGAATTAATAAAATATATGTACACTGTTTACTATATTATTTATATAAATGCATATAAACAATATATTTATATAAATATATAACTATAAGTAATATAATATAAATTGTATATTATATCTTATATATTTTAAATTTTATTATAAAAAGAATGTAAGAACAAAGTGAGAATATGCTGACTAAATAATCCTCAAAGTCCAAGGGGTTGTTCTACATCCACTTGAGAGCTTCCATGTTGTAGAAAGACAGATGCTAGCTGCATGATTTTTATTTAATGAACTTTGGAGCTCTTATTTAAATTCCTGCAAGATAGATCTAGCATTTCTTTAGTATGTAGAATAAGAAGTGTATCCATCCAAAGACATTTAGTCAGGCTGTCTTATGTCTTAAAAGGGGGTTTAAAAAAGAAATCTATTACTTTCACATTTGATATGTTTTTAATTTTATATAAATATAGATGTAAAATAAACTAATAATGAAACTACATAAATATATGTCAGGCTGTAGCTATAACATATATAACAGCAAAATTTGGTCTCCTTTGCTGAAACTTATTGTTACATGTTATTTAATTTTTCAAGAATTTCATACATGAATACTGTATTTACATCATTTCTACCCTCACTCTGTGCAACTCAATTCTTCCCATATCCCCCAGTCCCTCTCAAATCCATGATCTCTTCTTCTTTAATCATTAGTTATATAGAGACACATACCCTGCTGCGTGTGTTTTATTCTGATGACCATGTGCTTAGGGCTGACCACTTGGGTAATCTATAAAAAGGCTTATAGCCAATTGGACTGAGCGTGGGGTCCTCAGTGGAGGAGTTGGAGGGTGGACTGGAGGAGCTGAAGGGGTTCACAGCCCCATGAGACTAAACCATCAAGCAAGGGATACACGTGGTTCCAGCCAAAAGTGTGGTAGAGGAATGCCTTATTGGGCATCAGTGGGAGGAGTGGTCCTTGGTCAGGTGAAGGCTCAATAGATGCCCCAACAAAGGGAAATCGAGTGGGGGGAGGTGGTAGTGGGAGTGGGTCAGGTGGAGAGGCATATTCTTGGAGGCAGGGGGTGGGAGGAGGGGTTGGGGGTTTTTGGGGAGGGGAGAAACCAGGAAAGGTTTTAGCATTTGAAATGCAAATGAAGGATTATATAACAACAGCAAAAAAAGGCTTATGCCTGGGAAACGATGGATTCTTCTTTTCCCAGCAGTCATGCAGTCATTGATTGGCTGTAGCCCTCCATTTAGGGGCAGGATTTTGTGACATTCTCCTCATCTTTGCTGGCATGTCAACAGCTGTTGTCATTATGGGGATCTTATTTGTAAATGTCTTCTAGAGACTACTGGGCAACTGCACCCATAAAATCTCAACAATTATGATTGCCTTAAATATTTCTTTTTTGGGGGGGGGGTTCAAGACAGGCTTTCTCTGTGTAGCTCTGGCTGTCCTGGAACTCACTTTGTAGACCAGGCTGGCCTCGAACTCAGACATTCACCTGCCTCTGCCTCCCAAGTGCTGGAATTAAAGGCATGTGCCACCACCGCCCGGCCTGTCTTAAATATTTCTTGATGCTCTTTTAAAGATAGATTTCATGAGTGATGTGTGAATTGCAAAGAAAAAGAATTAAAAACTAGACAGACCGTTCAGAAAGAACTAATGCCCTACTTCTGTGAGTGAGCAGGCTAGGATTTGAATCTTAGTTTCTCAACTAGCCAAACAGGTCACTCTGTTCTTCAGACCACACCTTCTCTTCTAACCCAATACCTGCCAAGCCTCAGCACAGCAGTCTTAACCTTCTCCATCTAACTGTGCTGTGCTGTCCTATGCAACTTACCATCCATGCTTTTCATTTAGAGTCTGTCCTTCTGTCCCCTAAGAATGGGAGCCTTGTATGGTTTTTTAATGTTTGTTTAAAGTTTTATTTCATCATTTGCTAGTTCTCCTAAGCATGTGTGTTTTTGTGAGCACATGGGTATGGCATACAGGCACACATGTGCCACATCACTTGTGGAGTTAGAGGAAAACTTTTTAGCAGTTGGCTCTCTCCTTCCATGGTGAGACCCAGGATCAAAATCACGTCATAAAGCTTGAATGATAAGTGTTTTACTATCTAACTAGCCTATTTGTGTTTATTTTCAGATATATCCCAAGCATTAAAACAATATCTAGCAAAATGTAATTGTCAGTAACAAGTCTTTCCAAGTATCTTTGGAAAGAATTTGTAGTTGTAGCTAAATTCAATGAAAATTTCCAAAATATTATGATTATTAAACTTAATAATATATTTAATTCAGTGTCTTATGCAGTTGGTTTAACTGTTACAGATAATTCATGGTTTCACTTTAGAAGTTATACTTTAAAATAAAACAGTCTTTAATGCTATCATATATTAGAGTTTGAGAACAAAAATCCATTTGCTTCAGAGACTACAATCATTTAAACCCTCTGTGCAGGCTTGTGCTTAACTAATGAAGCTGGTTCTATAAATTTCTCCCTCTCTTATACCCTGCAGGAGCTTCTAAGAGCTGGCTTTATAGTTGGAAATACAGTAGGACAAATCTACACAAGGTCATCTTTCCTCATTATTCTCAATAGCACAAAAAGACCCTGAGAAGTTAGAACTTACTGTCTGTCAATGATACTATATTGGCCCCTTGTGACTTAAAAAGTGTAGGAGCCCCATCTCTCTAAACTGCCAATATATCTACATTTTTACATAAAAATTTTGTTCGGTTTTGGAATATAAATATGACCCACATGAATCCCCTTAACATCACCTCAGTGAAATTTTCACTCAAGTAGCTTTCCATGTTAGTTCAAGGAGATATTAATACTTACTTCTGATCCCGGAGGATCCTCAGGGTCATAGCTCAAAAGCTTCATGGGGTTAGGATGGCATCCTGCCAAAATATCTCCCGTGGCTGGATCAACAGACAAGTTATCCACTAAGGTGCCCAGCTGAATTACCTTCAACAAATATGAAGTAGTAAGGACGTTATCTCAATGTTCTTCTCTGCCTTCCCTGTCTCCAGCAAGCCAGCTCCTCCCAGCACTGGATACTAGTATTTCTAGGGTCTTTGTGATTGCCCTCTAAAAGTGTAAATAACGTGCCTCCTTAAAAGCATCCCTGGGTCAAGTATGAGATTAATGCATGGGACCTTGTTGTGTGTGTTGGCTGGGGTACTCTTACCTTCACTGGAGTTAAATTCCAATTATCATGTTTTTTCATTACATGGATGTTCTTAGCTGTTACATCAGCTACATAGACATATCTGTAAAGTAACACTTACACATAAGCAACTATTAATGAAACAGGACACTATGTCTTACATAAAAATTTGTGCTAGCCTGAAGAACCACTGCGATGTCTTTCTATAACACAATAGAAATAAATAACAAAGAAGTATTTTTAATATTATTGAAAGGTTTTATAGGCTCCTGATGTGAAATGTAACCATAAACTGACAACTAGGATTGCACATGACATACAGGCTCAATGTCATTGCTGAGGAGACTGAGGTAAGAGCATCCTTCCAAGAATAGAGTTCACACTTCCAAACTTAGGCCTTGAGAGAAACGGTGGGGCAGCCACTAAGCTCAATCACACTCATGGTTTTAAAACACAAAGAATGCTTAGAGGTATTTTCATTTCTGTAGTTGTTTTTGTTTTGTTTCTTTCGTTTCATGAGAATGGCCCTACTATAGCTTTGGCTGTCCTAGAACTAACTATTTTGAACAGGCTGGCCTCAAAAATCACAAATATTCTCCTGCTTCTGCTTCCTAAGTTCTGGCATTAAAGACATGCACCATTACACCCAGCCAAAAGGTGTGTTCTGCAAGGCTCATCTCTGCTCATGATCTCAAATCTAAATGCTCTTATTCAAAGTATATCTCTGTTTTGAAAGCCTTTACTTCTTAATCATTTGCCAAGAACATTTGCTCTTAAATTTTCATGCTTTCGGGGGCTGGAGAGATGGCTCAGTGGGTAAGAGTGCTGACTGCTCTTCCAGAGGTCCTGAGTTCAAATCCCAGCAATCACATGGTGGCTCACAACCATCCGTAATGAGATCTGATGCCCTCTTCTGGTGTGTCTGAAGACAGCTATAGAGTACTTACATATAGTAAATAAATCTTTAAAAATAAATCAATCAGATCAAAATGTCATGCTTTCTTAAAAGCAGTCATGGAATCATCATAAGTCTGACAACTATACCATCACACGTCGAAGGCAGGCTTCTCTCTCTGATAAGAGCTTTTGGTTAGCCAGACCTTGTTCATGTGGTTAAATAGAATTTGGGCTCATAAAGCGCAGCGATATGGAATACTCATCCTGCTTTTGGAAAGAATATTGAGAAGGAGTATATTTAGTTATATAAGAATTTGAAACTAGGGCCATATTTTTGGGTTTTTCTCTTTCTACTGTAGGGGTCTTGAAACTCAAGAAAACAAAGACCTTTCAGGAACACAATATAGTATGAACTGTGGGCACACCTGAGCCCTCTGCTCACATACTGACTACTGGAACCTAAGGGATCCTCAGGCAAGGAGCTCTGCAAAGTATCAAGGGCAAAGGGCAGAAAAGAAAAAAACATACTTCTTGTCTAGTGAGACTGTGATTCCATTGGCAGAACTAAATCCTTGGGCCACGACGTTGACCTCTTTTGGGCTGTAGAAAAGAACTGAAGTCCAGTGAGGGTCCAAGATCATCTCCAAAAGTACCAAGAAATAACTGGTAAAGTAGTGGTCTCTTGTGGCATAGAACTGCTCTGGCCCAAGAACCACAATGTCATTCACACTAGAAAGAAAAAGAGTGAGAAAACCATTAGGTATTTGAATATCTTGATTATTGACAAAGCTACTATATCTGCCTAGATAAATGTGTTTATCCATTATAAATGGTAGAGTTGAATTAAGATGAATTAACTAAACCCATAAAGCATTCAGATTTTACTTCCATGTATTTTCTTTTGTCTATGATTTTTAAGTAAAAAATGAATATGTATATTAATAAACTCTAGACTTGTAGATGTCAATGAGAGTTTTCTGTGATGCATATAGTATCTTCACTTTTCCTCTAGAATTAGGATTAATTTTAAAAGCTAAGCACTGTCATTTGACTTGTTTTGACCGAAAAAGATGTGACTTCTTTTCTTTGTGTGTATTTGTGTGTGTATCCATATGTGTGTCACAGGAGGGCAGGTTAGAGGTCAACTTCAGGGGTAGTTCCTCAAGTCCAATCTACCTTTATTCTCGATGATACTGTTGGCCTGTAACTTCCCATGTAGTCTAGTCTAGGATTAAGTCCCAAGGATTTCCCTATCTTTGTCTCTCCATCACTGAGATTACAAACATGTGCTATCATGCCTAGCCATTTTTTTTTTGCACTTGAGTTCTGAGGATTAAACTGAGCCCTCATGCCTGTAAAATAAGAACTTTACTGACTGAGCCATCTCCCCAGGTCTTCTGTGTGGTTAGTTTCTTAATGAAAGAGCTGGAGAATCAATGAGCAATCATTTCATAGCAAATATTATTTTTTTGAGGGTATACTATTCTGGTCTTTTAGGATCCTAGTGAGGACAGTGGGACACAAGGTCCCTTGATCCGACACGTGCAGCTTTCTTTGAGCCATATGCATTCCTTCCTTTCACTATCTTTTAACCAAGTCTACCTTGGCTTTTACACTTTCTCTAAGCAAGTAGGATAATGGGTGATACTCTTTCTTCTGTTCTTTCTTGTAAGAAAACTTTAATTTTTATAACATAGCCAATATCATGAATGCATGCCCATTTTAGCAAAGAAAGTATGAAAATATGGCTTGGAAGTTAAAAAGAAAGACGAAAGATTTTTATTTAATTTTGTGTGTGTGTGTTTGTGTGTTTGCACATGCACAGGAGCACTCATATTCTCATGAGCTCTCCAGGACATCTGCAATAGTGCATGTGCAGAGGACAGAGGACAGCCCGCAGGAGTCTGTTCTCTTCCTTCTACCAGGTGTGTCCCAGAGATCAAACATCGTCTTAGGCTTGCTGGCAAGCATCTATACCCACTATGCCATCTCATGAGCCCAAAGGGTTTGCCGTTGTTTGTTTTGTTTTGTTTTAAACAAATAAAATTTGAGTAAAGGCAAGTTTGGATGAATCAGAAAATGTTTTGCAGTTTTGTGCAGTTTTTCCTATCCATCCTTCATGACTTGGCCTGAGTGCCCCCTCTGCCAAAGGACCTGAGTGGCACCATAAATTACATTCAAGTCTTGCCTGGCCTCCTGCATTAAGTTGCCTCACAGTTTCCTCCTGCGAGGCTCTGTTTCACCCTTTGCACTCGTTACTCAATGTGTGTGTTACAGCCCTTTTCAAACCCCTTCTTAGATTCTGCAGTCTCCCTGGGCTCTTTCCACAGTCAAGTAGGAGCAAATTCCTCCAGTTCTGGGGAGGGTTCTCACAGGTGTCACTTCACAAAAGGTCACAGTTATGACCTCTTGCCTCCCACTGCAGACTTGTTGCTGTCAAATCTCTGGGTAGCACTGGGTTTGCCTTGTACATGCACAAGTGGGCAGGGCAGGAGTGAGAAGTCCCTTGGGACACCTTTGGCTAAGGAGAAATGAGGTCGCAGGATAAACTTTTCGGTCTTTCTCATCTCTTTCAGATCATTGTGAAACAAGGTCACGTTGCCTCTGTGAGGTAACCTCCTGATTTCAGGCTGTGTCAACTGCACTTAGCAATGGGTGACTTGACAGGGCATCTCTACAGCTTCCTCATGTATGTTTCCTTGGTCTGTCATAACAAACTACCATCAACTGCAGGGATTAAACAATAAAAGTTATTCTAACATAGTTCATCAGAGTAAGCATATCGAATTGGGGACTTAGCAGAGCCATGATCCCACTGAGGTTTCTGTGGAAAGATCTGTCCATGGCTTTTCCACAATCAGGAAACGCTCCCTGACCTATAGGTCTCCCACTCCGGGCTTGGGAGAGTATCCACCATTGTGTGTGACCCTTCTGTATTTGGCTGCCTCCTTACTGATTAAGGATAGATCCTAGTCCAGTAAGGCTTCATCTTTAATTGGGTATTTCTAAACAAGGTCAGTTCTGAGGGATGTGTAGAAGAAATTCAAACATAGGTTTTAATATAAAATTTTGTAAAAGTGAAATTTAGATGACTTGGGAAATATTTTGCAGTTTTGTAGGACATCATTCAACTCACAACAATTCCCTTTCTTTACTTTCCATTTCCTAGAAATTCTGTAAGGTTCGGATCCACCTTGGTCTCAGAACCTAGTGATGTTCTTACTTCCTAAGAGAGAAAAAAAAATATGTCTTCCCACTTAAACCCTGAAACTGACTACCTACTAAAGAATATTAATCTTCTAAATTCAATGAATTTAGATCAATGATCAATGAATGATATTGATCATTGCAAATTAAGAGCTCAGCTTTGGTGGGCCCGGGCTTACATGATAATTGTGGCAATCACAGACTGACTCAGGCCACCTACCTGGCCCAGAACGTCTATGAGACTCAGTTTACTTATGTTTGTTACTATATGTTATGTGAAAATAAGTTAAATTAACTATTTTCAACACACTTAAGGTAATTTTTATGTTTCCACAGGTCATTTTTATTTAATTTTTTAATCAACTTCTTCTTTAAAGAACTGGATATAAGGAAAGAATCCATCTGGAGGTTGATTGTAATGCCCAGTGGGTAAGACTCAGAGAATACAACCTACTACAAGGACTGGCAGAGGGAGTAGGTGTTTAAAGAGAGCACAGTATCGAGTTCCTGTGGCAAAGTGGTTGGAATTGGAGCTGGGACTCTAATTGAACGCCTTTGTAGGATTAAAGAGCTTTCAAAAAGTTGGAAAATATAGAGCCATTCAATACCGAACGCAGCAATTCTACTGAGGTGCTGGGCAGTCCTACCCTGGGAGGCTTTTAGAAAGCTTTAGAGGAAAAAGAAACTGCTTGTGAAACAAAAGCTGAGGAAAGCCAGCTGATGCAGAGAAAGGGAGGTGCACAGTGGGAGGTGCGGAAAAATAGATGTGCGCCAGGTTTTAGCTCCATACCTCTTGAGAAGCTCATGGTTTATGGTTTTCAGGTGGATGAGAGAGCGTTGTTGTTCTTCAAACTTAAATATCTCCACCGTGGAGTCCATGTTGGGGTGATTCACAACATACAGGTACACAGTGTTGTCTAAAGGGGAGGGAGGAGAGAGAGAGAGAGAGAGAGAGAGAGAGAGAGAGAGAGAGAGAGAGAGAGAGAGAGAGAGAGAGATGATTTCAAAGGAAGATACGATTTCCAAGAAGTTTAAGTGAGCTGCCTGCAACTGTTGTTAAGCATCTTTAAAAAAAACCCCAATCATCTCCCAGGGCTTTGGTTTTTGTCTTGAGATGGGGTTTTGCTATGTTCTCAAGCTTATCTTGAACTTCAAGGCTCCAGGCATGAGTTGCTGGGCCTATACAGGCAGGTACGACTGTGCAGCGGCTGCTTTTCTAGTCCTTGTCTGTCTGTCACTTAGGTCACTAACACCAATGCTAGATGCTTCTGTTTTTGAAGACATTGAAACTCCAATCGGGGGTAAGCCAGCAATTTTATCAACACAGCAATTTTACCAAGCAATGGTGCAAAGTGTGGGTGTTTATGCAATGGTCTCTCCACAGCCTCACTAACACACCCTCTCTGAAGAGACAGGACTTCAGTGGTAGGCAAACATGTATATCATTTCCCTGGATGACTTGTCAGTGAACAAATGATCTCTGCTGAGAAATTTTGGGGTGCGTCACAAAGGTCTACATTTCAACAAAAGTTCAAGAAATCTCAGGGCACGTGAGTGCTTTAAAATAAGCTCTTTCCCAGCTCTGGACAACGAACTTCTAACGAAAGTCAAATACCTGAAATGAGTAACTACATTTACTGAACTCAGTGGACTTGTAAAGTAAACACACCAACGGAAATAAGGAAATAAGCCAGCTAATCCTGGCCATCGCCAACCTCAAGAATGTTCCCAGCTACCTGTTTTCACTCTGGAATGTGAAGTGCTGTGAAGAGGATTGAGGGTGGTGGCCTTGACTGGCTTATCAGAAAGTGTAGGTCTGAGGTTTTGAGGGACAGGTCTGGTCCTGTCCTCTCACCGTGAAATTTGTTCTGTAATCTGTTGTTCCTGTTTGCGTCCTCCGTGTAATTACCAAATATGTAATGGAGCAGGTCCGAGGCCTGGCACACACAGTTTGCACCCTTGACCACATTAAGCTGTTCCAGGCACATCAGCTGGAAGTGCTTCCCGACAGACCGGTGAATCTTTCCTTTTGTCTGATCTTGCTGTGTTATCGGGCCCAGCGTTTGGCAACAGAATGTGGGTTGGATTTCAGCTCCTGAACAGGCCCTTTTGTGGGAAGCAGTGTGGTAGGTGTTCACTCTGCCCTGGATTAACGCAATCTTAGGGTTACACTGGCTCTTTCTTCCATAGCAGAAAGAGAAGCTTTAAGAAGGCGATTTTTGTTCTCTATCCTGATAGTTCTCTGTTTGACACTTTGGCCTGGTGAATTAGTCTCTTAATTAAGGAATACATAAATAAGATAGGTTGTCAATCACAGTGCATTCAACGTCTGGAAGCCTAAGTGTATGGTTGGCCCGTGGATCCATACGCTGATCCTATCTTAGACTATTCAGCTCCCGATATAACTCTAACATCCCTAACTCTAACAGAGCGAAATAGGCTAGGTCACTCAGTGCAGTGTCAGGCAAAGAAAGTCTGGCTATAGGGATTAAGTACAATGTGCTTCCCTAGTTTTACCAAACAGGAGACATAGGATAACAGGGAAGCAGCCAGCATTATTCAGAGAAGTCAACCCTGTATCATGTTTCTGTCAACTCCAGCTTCTCCATCTCATTAAATGGAGTATTAATGTAAGCTGTCCGATGCTACAGCATCCACATTCACTCGCTCACCAAATACCTGTTTGCTAGGTTGCTATTCTGTCTCAGGCATTGTTCTCAATATCTCAGATTCCAGTAATGAATGTGTTACATACATTTTTATGGTGGATATATTTAGAGAAGAAAACAGGAGTAAAATCTAGTAAATAGTAACAAAGAACACCGGGGCAGGGAGATGCCCTCTTTATTTATACAATGGCATCCACATGTCCAATGGATTCACAAATATATTACATTTAAATTAGTTTGGAATTATTGGCTATAAACAAACAAAATGTACTAGAGATTGCCATTTTCAGAGCAGATAATATAAGATTTGTTTCTGGGGTAGTTTCTTGAGCTATGAGTCACATGCCATTAAATTCAGACTTGCAAAATGTAAAATTTAGTGTGTTTTAGTATGTTCACAGAGTTGTGCAATAATAACCACTACCTACTGCCAGAATACTTACATCAGCCCCCATATAAACCCCCATTGCTTAGCTGTCCCTTTCCATTTCCCATTCTGCCCAGCCTCTGCCCAATGACTGGTTTACTCCACGTAGCAGAGCACTTTCAATTACATGTGTGTCCCAGCACACTGTCCCAGCTCATTCTTTCTATTGCCAAATGACGCTCTATTGTATAAATCATGTTCCGTGCTCATCAGTTAATGGGCATGTGCATCCTAGGAGAAAGGCTGCTAGGAACATTCACGTGGGAGTATTTGTGATCTGCTGATCAGACATCAGAGAGCAATACTACTTGTGTCACATGGTAACATCATATTTTGAACTGACAGACTGGTTCCTAAAGTGGATGCACCTTTCACAGTATCACCAGAAAAGGAGCCCAGTTTCTCCACAACTTTGCTTATGTTTGTTATTACTTGTCTCATAAGCACACGCATACTTGCATGCGCGCGTGTGTGTGTGTGTGTGTGTGTGTGTGTGTGTGTATGCATGTGTGTGTGTGTGTATGTGTGTGTGTGTGTGTACATAACCACATTAGTGGGCATGAAGGTTAGAGCAAGACACTTTAGGTCTCTATTACCCTCTGCTTTGTTGTCTTGAGACAAGGTCTCTCACTGACTTGGAAACTCAATGATTGGTCGATTGATTGATTGATTGATGATTTTTTTTTGGCTTAACTGGCTTGTTGGTGAACTCTGAGGATCCACTTGTCTCCACTTTCAACACTGTAGTTTCAGGAATAAACAGCCACACTTGGCTTTTTGGGTGGGTGCTGAGTATTCAAACTAGGGTCTATGCTTGACGAACAGTGGGTAGGAACTGTCACTCATTATACCATGCCTATCTTTGCATATATGAAGAAGTGACTGATTTTGACTTCATTTGCATTTTCACAAATGGCTAAAATTGTCAAATGTCTCTAAACAGCTTAATTGGCATGTTTATACTTTGATAGGAGAAAATGTTTATTCAGATACCTTCAACATTTAAATAGGTCTATTTGTCGTTTGGATGTTGAGAGGCCTGCTGGATAGTTTAATGTCATCTTGCTGCAAGCTAGAGTCATTGGAAAGGAGAGAACCTCAATTGAGACAATGCTTCCATATGATCTAACTGTTGGATTTTCTTAATTAGTACTTGATGGAGGAGAGCCCATCCCATTGTGGATAGTGTCATACATGGGCTGGTAGTCCAAGGTTCTATAAGAAAGCAGGCTGAGCAAGCAGTAATGAGTAGGCCAGTAAGCAGCACTCCTCTATGGCCTTTGCATTAGCTCCTGCTTCCAGATTCCTGCCTTGTTTGAATTCCTGCTCTGATTTACTTTATAATTTGGTATAAGTCAAATAATCCCTTTCTTCCCCAACTTGCTTGGGTCATGGTATCTCTTCACAGTAATAGAGCAGTAATTGAGACAAGTTGTAACACTCGTGTATATAGTATGTACAAGCTCTGACTCAGACATACTATTTTGAGATATTATCTATCATTCTTTGAGCATTTTTTCACCTTCTTGGCAGTATTCCTAGGTACAAAATTGGGATTTCAGTTTCTATGACTCCAATTTATCTCTTTTCCCCTTATGGAATGATTTCCCCTGTTATATTACTATTTTCAAAGGGCCTTCATTTTATATGTTTGATTTCTTATTTAAACAGGCTATGGGAGTCAAGTAAGAAGAGAAGTGATAAAAGGAAACCCCATGGGGCCTCTCAGTTTAGCCTTCCTTCTTTACATCACTGTTTAAAAATGTTTCCTGTGAATATTAAAACTTTTGCAAATAGTCCCTACATTTCTTTGGTGGAATCGCACCTGCCCTATACCTTTAGCCTGAACGTTGAGCTGTGGCCACCTCTTCCTTCCAGTTTCCCTTACTCTGAGTTATTTTGGTTGTACCTTTGTCGATGAAAGTGCTGATCCCATGGGGATTTAGTGACTCCTGGTCAAACCCATTACTGATTTCCAGTGCTTGTGCCTTTGGCTTTTGCTCATTCAGATCCATCAGGAAGATTCTTCCTGGTTTGTCTGGTGCAAAGTTTGGCATACCTGGATATTTTAATCCCTGCAGAAACAGAGAATCAGTGCGCGCGCACACACACACTTGTATATTTAAATGTTATTTTCATATGGAAGCCAAAATCTCAAAGCCAAACAAAAATGTTCCAGATTCTGTATTTCATTTTGATTTGGTGGCTTGTTCACTGTCAGCTATAGCCATTGTCTGATCTGGGGGAGGGACATGGCCAGAAGCACCACTCTTTGGTTGTGAATACAGGAAAAGCCACTTTTGAGAAAAGGAAGCATTTTTAACTTAGAAAGAATTAAGTCACAGATTGCAATGCAAGGGGCCAAGCTGTGTTACTTTCTTAGAGTCCTTTGGTCTGCCTAGGCCTTGGAGTGGTCTTCTGTAAAAATGAAGCAACTGTAACGTATGATGACTAAGATTCTTTTCAATCTTGATAATGGCAGTTTCCATTTCCAAAGAGTAGAGAAAGAGTGTGTGGTTTAACTAACTCTACTGATCTTATCCCTCCCCTAGTTATATCATGTAGTCATAAATACAACCAGCTGCAAGTCAGTACAGGTGTCAGCAGCATCGGGAAGTCTCCAGGGACTGCTGGACTTCTTGCTCATTGTCACAGACACTTCATTCTATTTTCCATGCATGTGTCCCAAGTGTGCTTCCTTTCATAATGTCCGCACCCCATTCTGCTTCACTCTGCATCAGTGTTTGCCGCCTTCCTCTCTGGAAACACCATGGCGGTTGATGTAAACTGCCTCTGACTCCTTTCTGTGAATAACCCTTCCGTTCTGCTCTCCCTCTTTTCTCAAAAGAGGCTTTTCTAAGCCTGTCACCTCTTTTCCTAATCCCCTGTTCCCTAGGAGCCCAACCTCCATCTTGCTTTATTTTTCCATAATGACTTCTGTGGCCTACAATGCTGTTCATTTCTCATTCCTCAAAATCATCATCGTTTTCTTACTTACTTCAAATATGTGTTTATCTTTTTGTTTCACCCGAATTTTCTCAAAGATATCACTCAACCTTATTACCTGATTTACTCTGACTCTCCTTTCTCTGGGATCCATATTGTACCTCGAGTGTTTTGCGGAAACACAATCTCCACAGGACATGGCAACAGTCTCAGTGTCTTCCTTGATAGCACTTTATCTACACTTGTGGGGCTCTGGACACAGTCGCACACCTTCTTCATTCATGTCAGAATGAAGCCAGAAGTAGAGGTCTGAGATAGAATCTCTGTCTTTATTTCTGCCCCTTGGATTTTTCTTTTGTCTGTTCTTAGACCCCTTTCCTTCCTGTGCTCTTTCCTGTAGCTTTCATTCAGAAAGCTTCGGTTATTTCGTGGCCCCCAGTGATCCTCACAGAGCCGTGTTTACTCAGAATCTCTCTCTGGTACTGTAGCCTACATTCCTTATTTCCTCCTCAGGTTAGCTTCAAGGAAACTTGTCAAAAACCAGGCAAACACTTCCCTCCAGATCCTCCTTCTGCTGGTTATTTATTCTTCTCAGTTAAGGGTGTCACAGTTACATGGGGCCATAAAATTCAATACCCAGATCATCTCTCTAGAGATAATTTGTCAGAAAGGTGTCTGGATCAAAGAATAGCAATACCAAAGGAGGAAATTTTAGGGACATTAAGGTATTTGCCTGAATCATTCATTGTATGGCTTCTCTGCCATTCAATAAATAGGTAGAGATATGATGCATTGAGCCACACACACCATTAAAAAGGCTCTCTCTCTCTCTCTCTCTCTCTCTGTGTGTGTGTGTGAAGGCAGTATATCTCTACAAGTCCCATGGTGTCATGGAGACACACGAGAACACTGTCTTCAAACAAAGATGCCAGAAGTTCTAAACAGACAAGATTTGATAGAGGCAAGAGTAAGACCAATTGGATTAAGAGCACCAAGGAAATGCTTCTGGAGGAATATTTAGGTTTCTCTTCATGGCATTCTGTTAGGTTAGAATTGCTGGTAGCAATCTTATTGGCTGTCAATAACAGCATGCAAATTCATCCATAGCACTCATCACTGGAAATAGTGACTGTCACTTTGAGGTACAGGCTTCCGATGTCCTCCTATACATTGCAGGTATGTGTGGACATTCATTGAACCTCTCCACAGTCCTCACTCATCCTCAGATTTCATATGTTCAGAACTAGACTGGGTGCCTGGAGCATTAATGAACACATCCAAGTCCCCAGCTCAAGGAATTTAGAGTTGCATGACATTGCAGCAAGAACATATCAGGATAGGGTGGTACTTAGGATAGATAGTCTATCCATATCCAACAACCGAACCAGGGAAGGCTTGCTGAGGAATCTGAGTACCTCCATGGGGAGGCTTCACTAAGAACTAGAAGTTAGACTGGCCAAGTGGGAGGATGTGAGGAATCTTGTGGGCAAGAACCAAGTCCCATCTCAAAGCTGGGAGGAAAATGCCCTCTTTGTCAGTCTACGAATGCTAAGGGATATCTACCTGCATAGAATTCCTTTGTCATTCTGCAGCTTCTAAACAGAGTCAAGAAGGCAGGGAGGTCATAGGAGAGGCCAAGGAGAACAAAATAATGAATGCAGGAAGATTAGAAACAGCAAAGAGTGTGGTCCTAGGCCCCAGGCAGGGGATGCAGTTTACCGCTGGATGAAAAGAGCAGGCATGCAGGTGTCTCCCACAGTGCAATGGGATGACAATGTATTCTTTTCCTTTAGCAATGACTTGGAATCTCTGCTGCCCGGGGAAGCATAGAGTAGGAACAACAAATACCTCCTAACAGCAATGACATCTCCGAACTATACAGAATAATCACGTTTGCAGGTTTGTTCCGCACAGCCCAGAAAAATCAAACTTGACAATAGAAAATTGAGGTCAAGGGAAAAAAAGAGACTTTTCCAGACAGTTTTGTTTTATCTTTGAGTTTGAAGGAAAAGTAAAGAAAGACAATCCTGCCTCTCACTATTTAAAATTCAACTGAGACCTCTGGACTAGACTCTGCATACTTAAGAATCTGTACATTCAGATCATGGTACCTGTAGGATGTCTTTCTTTGAGTCAAAAATACTTAGACTTAAAATTCATATAAGTTAGTGGTATAGAAAAAATGGAATATTTTTACATGCAATTCTAGCATCAGCAGCAGCAGCAGCAACAACAACAACAAAATTCACATTGAAAGTGTGGTAAAGCCAATTTTCCAAAATATTGGTTCCCAAGCTCTGGAATTAGCAAGGTGGTAGGGTTCCTGATATGTGCAAACCTCTGGTTTTAACAAACACCACAAAAGCAAAACTAGTAAGTCCCAAACCCTATCCTGATGTGTTACTGGCTTGATTGATGCATGGAAACCTTCAACATGCAATAAATACATTGTTCTTCATTTCTCCCTTCCTTCCTTCCTTCCTTCCTTCCTTCCTTCCTTCCTTCCTTCCTTCCTTCCTTCCTTCCTGTCTTTCATTCTTTCTTTCCTATTTTTTTTGTTCCCAAGCATAAAGTCCTAGTCATTTAACGCTTGTCAAGGTGGTATAGAGAACAAAATAGAGTTTCTTCTCTACTCGTGGAAACACATTGAAGGAATAGCCGAGAGTCCAACTATTGGTTTTGCAACTGGTTAACATTTACAGAGCTGCCCACATCAGCCTGCATGGCAAGAATACTGCTAAAAGCTGGATTACTCACCCTCCCCAATAAGTCAGTGATAGAGCTGAGAAGCAGCAAGGCTGATTTGGAGAGCAGCCCGCGAGCTAAATGGACAGCAACACACATTTCTGGAGACCCTAACCGAGCATGCAGCTGCCCACAGGAAGCTGCCCACATGAGGCAGTCAGAGTCAGGCACGCCTGTGGTGCTCTAATTAGGCCTCCAGACTGCAGTTTGGCTTTTGTAGTTGACTGGTCTACCCAGAGGTGGGATGAACACATAGGGGTCCATCTGGCATCTCGAGCTGGGAACTTTAATGCACTGTATATACAGCTATTGATGTGAGCATCAGAGCGGTTGGCAAATACTCACGGTGGAGATAAAAGCCAGCCCGCTAGGAAGTATATCAATATCTTCAGAGCCAGTCTCTGCAAAACACAAAACAGAAAATAATCACAAAGATGCATATGTGGAGCCTTCAAAGAAGAAGTTCAATAGCCCAAACTTTTGAGTTCTTTCGGAAAATGCACCAACTGTTTCAACCATTTACTTGGGAAATTATCTTAAGTTTCAGAAGTCCCTCGGGCATACCTGCTCTTAGAACACTTAAGTCTGTCTTTACAAGCATTAAATTCTTCCTTTAAATTCCATTTTCAGGAGAAAAGTGCAAAGCAAATGGCCCTATAAAAATAAAATCATATCCTAGCTTTATTTCTTAAATGGCAACTTGCTGGGCATATATTGAGAAAGCCTGTGTTATTCCTCACGAAGACTGTCCCTCACTTACTGAATGGGACTATTTAGTCAACACCAAGACACTTCCCAGAAGCCTCTCTGCCAAGCGTTCTTCATTCTACAACCTGTCAGCCCTAAGCATGTACTATTACCCTGGGAAGTTATTGAATAGCTATTTGATAGGTGATAGTCATGCTTGGGACAGGCTGTGGAGAATAATTTAATTAAAAGGAGCTGGGTCAGTTCGCCTCCTCCTTAAGACCCTTGAGCATTTTTTTCCTGTGGAAAGAAGTATACAATGAGTGATCAGGGATGGACCAGAGGACAGTATCTAGTAGAGATAAATCCTGGTAAGACTTTATGGGAATAGGGCTGATTCTGGAGGTGATTATTATCTAATATGGCTAAGTAAACACCAGAACCCAGACCCATTCTTCACCCCTACCACACTATGTGACTTTCCACACTCTTCCACGGTGAGGCAAGGTCTGACTTCTCTTCCCTAAAGCCTGAGGGGCCTTTGACATTGTCTTGAGAAATGAAGTGGGGTAAACACAATACCATAAAAGTCATAGCCAGAGCTGCTCTGGTAAAGTCTTTGTATATTCTCTTCCTCCACCTCTTCCTCCTTGTGTTCCTTCTTCTCTCCTTTTCCTCTCTCTCCTCCACTATCTCAAGGATGTGCCCTGAAGTAAACTACAGAAGTTTGGTTATTGAATGCTACAGAGTGAGAGACTTAAAGAACACAAAAGATGGGGAGAAAAACCAGGGATCCCAGGTGGCTTATTACCAACCTGTGAGTCATCTTTGCTCACGCAAATGGAACTATTGGACTTCCTTCACTAAGCCCTGCCAACATTGTAAGAAAAACAATTAGAATTTTCTTGTTTGTTGTGAGACAGGGTCTCCATAGGTAACCCAGAAGGACCTTGAACTCATGATCCTCCTGCCTCAGCCTCCTCAATGCTAGAATTACAGCTGTGTGTCACTATGTCCTAACTGACTGTTCAGTGTCACTAAGTGTGTTATTATTACAGAGCCACAATAATTGGAACACATGGGAAATGGTTACCTGGGGAAATGGATTACTAGGTTGTCACTAGGCAACCGGGAGAGAATATGGGTGGATGTGGAAAAGAAAATCAGCACAAGGCCAAAGAAAATGCAAATTTGAACCAATGGCGAGCAAGAGGTGCTGAAGATCGGAGATGGGAGAGAAAGCAATCCCCAACTTGTAATGTGAAAACTCAAATCAATCAGAGCTCGACATTCCCTAAGCATTTTGGTTCATGAAGGTTTACCTATCTATGGTGCCCAGATGGCTTGAAACGCCTGATGCTATTTCCATATGGAGTGAAATACACACTGGGAAAACCCACACATGGAGCAGAGTCGTTCAGCACCACAGGTTGGCTACGTCTTTGATAGCTCTCCCACCTCTCTGATCACCCCTTCTTGGTTTGCTGTCACCTTTATCTCTCACTCTGCTCTAAATATAGAATAAAGTCTGCGTGTCCTTGTCTTGTTTCTCAAGGCAGAGCAAGCAACGGCCCAGTTCTGCCACCCACCTGCTTTCAAGATTCTCTGCTCTGCGTCAAGGCCTTCTTGCAAGTTCAGACTCCTACGATCAGCACACCACCTGGTTTCTCACGCTCAACAGGCCCCAAGCAGATCTGGGTATTTCCTCCCTCTATCTTTCCCATCTTTCAGTGGCAATTAATGGTACTTCTATCCTCAGGTTCCCAGGGCTGGGAACCTGGAGCTATCTTTTCCACCTTGCTTTTCTTCCATTCCCCCAAACCCCCACTTTTTTGTCTTATATGTTCTCTCAGGTTTCTACAATAGGTTCTTAATAGGTCAGCTCGGTTCCATAGCCCACTGTCTATGCAGACCTCTTTCTAAACTGCTAAGTTGACCCTATCATTCTCCCCCTTAAAGGTTCCTAAAGGCCTCCCAGAGATAGCTGCACAAATCTCGTGCTTCTTGGTGTAATTCCAAATCCATTCACATTTTGGCCCCCGGCTCAGTTCCCTTTGATCCTGCCCTTCTGGTTACATTCTAGCTGTGTATTGGTGCCTCCTTAAGTAGTTGAATCCCGCTAGAGTTATTCATTCACACACACACACACACACACACACACACACACACACACACACACACACCCTGGAAGGTCTTCTCCTTCCTGGTTTAGTCTTTTCTCACACCATCCTCACCCATAATAGGTGAGGCACCTGGCTACCACCTCAGCATTCTCAAAGCTTTCATGGGCTTAGCATCTATCTTTAGATGCAAATGTTATTGCCTGTGGGGAACTCCAATGTTACATTTTTCGCAATGCTCTGTGTCTTGCTTGTTAACTGGTTATTATCCTGAAAGCTTCCCAGGAACAAGGTCTGGTTTGATTCCATGTTGTATCAATGTATTGGACACAATACCTGGCTTTTCACTCTAGACAATCCTGATGCAAGCTTAACAAGTGAGCATGTTAGTAATTTGCACTGTGTTTCTTTTTAGAATTAAATGATACGAATGTAATATCTGAGTAGAGATGTCCAATTCATAGTGACTTGATTAGGAGATTTCAACCTTCCAATGATACGAAAGCGTTCAGGAGAAACATCAGCCTTGGTTCTGACTTCCGGATCTTCACAGTTCTCAGTGGAGCCTGAGGCATGTCAGCAGGGGCTGCTTCCGGTCAGGAGGGAAAGTGATGCACTCTCTACAGAGATGCTCTGAGCAGCCCACCTGGGAATGCGCTGTGAATTGGGAGTATGAAACCCAGTTTTGACTTACAGTATTTTCAACTTAGAGGATGTTACTCACGCCATACCACACATCATGGCTTAGCTTCTTGATTAACATCTCTACAAGATATTCTGAGCTGTGTGATTCCTGATTTGTCTCCTTTTGTTCCCAAATGCTGTTTTTTACATAGCTCCCACAACAGCATCACCCTGCCCTAACGTGCAGTGTTCAGAGGTCCTGTGGTTTTTATTGCCCTCCCTACCACCACGCCCCTGCACCAGAGCACAAAGAAGCTGGTGCTTGGCTCTCCAAGGTGAAAAAGCAGCATCACCTGGACTGATAGTGTTTCCTCCTCCCTCCCACACCCTTGACTACATGCAATCTACAGGAAAGTTCCAGGCATCACAACAGCAAGGAAATCAGTGGGAGTGAGAGCTTCAGGGTCCTCTTTCTGAGTTCTCCCTCCTCTCCATCCTGCCAGTCTATAACCAACTATGGTCAAAACTCTCAGCTACCTCTCTCTCTCTCTCTCTCTCTCTCTCTCTCTCTCTCTCTCTCTCAGTACCTTTAATGTTCCAACCAGACTGGCCTTCACTTCAATCATTTCACCCTTTCTCCAATCATTCCCTGTAAATACCCCCAAGACAATGTCACTCCAGAAATGTATTATATGCAATTTTATTAGTATCATTTCTTACCCTGGGAAAGTTTCTGACTGTCAGCTGAGTAAATAAATGGAATTCACTGTGGAGCAGCAGCACGTCTGAGAGACTGGGCAGGCCCAGGAAGAAGGAAAAGCTGGAAGCTACAGACTAGAACACCACAAACTTGATAACCCTGCTTGTAGAAACCCCTCCTTCAGCAGAGCTCTCACCTTTCAAGTGTAGACTCCAAGAGATGCCACTTAACTTCCTTGTTAAAGTATTTCTCAATCCCCATAGGCTTGCTTGGGGGAAAGGCAGAGCTAGTAGGAAGGGAGGGAAGCAAGGAGCATTTCTGAAGGAAGAATGATTTTACCTGTCAATCCTTCCTGTAAGAAATCTGTGGAACACACTTATAATCTCAACACTTGGGAACCCAAGGCAGGAGGATTGCCATGAGTTGAGGTCCAGCCATGGCTATATAGGAAGACTGTATATGAACAAAATCAAGAGGAGAAGATGAGGACAAGGAATGGAAGAGAAGGGAAAGGAAAATAAACATACAAAAAGGAAGAGGTTTTTTCCCCCACTCATGGATGAATTAATTTCAAAAGTTTGATTTCAGCTGGGGCTGGTAGCATAGGCCTGTAATCCCAGCAACTTTCAGGGCCTAGGCAAGAAGATAACAAATTCAGGACAGGCCTCAAGTTCAAGGCTTCCTTTCAAGGCTAGCTTGAGCAACTTCAGAAAACCATGAGTTGAAAAGAGAAAAAGTTAGAGTTATAGCTTAGGCGTAGGAGGCTTGCCTAAATATGCGTGAGGCTCTGGGTGTTAGCTCCAGTAAACTAAACACACACACACACACACACACACACACACACACACACAAGTAAATAGGCAACAATAAGTTAAATAACAAAATTAAACTTGTCTAGTTGTAAAGAAACAAAAAGAACCTCCTTTGGTTACGAATCTGCTGTACAATACACTTAAAGCCCTTCAGTGCCCCTCACTTGTTACAGGAAAACCCTTTACCATCAAATACTTAGGGCTCATGACTAATGTCTTCTTAGCTGTCTCTATTTAAATATCTAGTTCTCTTCTTTTGGTCAATTTTCATTTAGTAATATTCTAGCTATTTGTATCTTCTGTTGTAATAAGACTTTTTTGGAATGCCTATAATAAAAAAGGTGCTGTTGGGAGATATGACATTACACATTAGCATTATACAACAGAGACTGCAGACGCATGAAGAAAATCATCCCAATCCCTAATCCAGGTGAACATCTGGACCATCAGGCCACTAACTTAGTCAGCATCTTCCGCGTAAAGCACAGATGGGTGTACATGCTTCCTGTGAGGCTAGAACAGGTGCTTGCCAAGGAGTTAGCATCACACTTGTGGGCACACATTTTTGACCATGAGAGCTTCATGGTTTTGTTGTTGTTTTGTTTATTTTTAAATAATCACCAGCATTGTATTATTAACAAATGGACTACCGTCATTTTAACATATTCAATTCTTCAAACATAAAATATAAACATGTGACAGATGGGAAACATGACATTAAACTATTTGAGCAATCAGGACATTGACCTATGGCTTACAGTATTAACTATAGCTTTAGTTTCTCAAATTTAGTTAACTTATATAATTTGAGAATTACGGTAGACATCAAAAATCCTGTAATGTAATTATTTCCCTAAACAGCTTGGCAGGCTCATGTTTAGTGAGATACACTTGCTGCAGTTGTGTAGCTGTTCCTTTCCATCAGTGAGTCTCAACCTGTGGGTCACAGCCCCTTTGGCAAACCTCTAGTGTCAAAAATACTCATATTATGATTCAGAAGAGTAGCAAAATTGTAGTTATGAAGTAGCAAAGAAAATGATTTTATGATGGGGGTCACCATGACATGAGGAACTGTTTTAGAAGGCTGAGAACCACTGCTCTAGAGTGAGCAAGTAGGGTAATGTCCTGTTGCCTTCTTTTTCATATTAAATTAAGTCTGATTCATTTAAGAGATGTTTTCAGTTTTTGTTTATTGTTGCCGTGTGTGTGTGTGTGTGTGTGTGTGTGTGTGTGTCTTTGAGTCTTTATTGGGGCTTGAAACGAGGGCTTCATTTTTATAAGACTGATAAGAAAATGAACTGGAGTCACTGTTGTCTATTGTCTGTTAAGACTTAGACTGTGATCCTAGGGGAAAGGTCTGAACGTCAAGCAGAATGCAACCTTCCCTACAATTCCTTGTAACCCTTTTAAATATGGAGGATTCTGTCGCTTCTGACCTGAGGGTTCTGTTTGGGCTGAAACACACAGGCTACCCGGGCAGCTTCTCTGAAGATACCCTGTGAGCCTCCGGCGGATGCTGTGAGGTGGCAGAAAGCAGGCTAACCTTCACAATCCACACATGCTGTCTATGTTCATGCCTTCCTGGCAGAATCCCTTTAACACTTTGCCTTCTGGGAAACCAAGGTTACCTAGGGGATTGCTTCCTTCTTCGGGTCACTACCTGGCAGCACACACCATTTCTATGTGCCCGGAACAGGGCTGCCGATGTAGCTCAATTGATAGAACCTAAGCCTTTCCCAGCCGCCACACAAACCAGATGCTACAGAGCACCCCATGCCCCCAGCACTTAGGAAGTGGAGGCCAGAGCAAGAGAAGCTCCCATTCATTTGGACTTAGTTAATGGGTTAATAGTTAATGGGTTCAAAGCCAGCCTGAGATACTTGAGAAACTGTGTCAAAAATCAAACCATACAAACAAAGGAAAAGACAAGGTAGGAGGTAAAAGAAAAGAAAACTAAAATGAAGCGACTACTTTTCTGCTTTTTTTTTTAAAGTACATATTACAAGAAAAAGAAAACACAACTTCACATCACAAAGTCAGCTGTCTTATCCCATAGCAATAAATAAAGTCTTTGACCCTGGGGAGTTTACAATCTGATAATGAAATAGAACACCAGCTCAGAAATAAACTGTGGTAGGCGTGGAAGCGAATTGAGCTCCAGCGTGCTGGGAGAACAAGGAGAGAGGAATCTGTGGCCAACTGCGGAGTTCGACCATGGAGGGGAAAAGGTCATAGAGAAGAGAAAGATGGAGGAGCACATTTCTATTCCTTGGTCAGCGAGCAGACTCTGCCTGGAGTGCCATTTTATTTTCCAGTATTAAAACTGGAGGCTTGCAACCCAAGTAAACACGGTTGCAGGGCTGAGTAGGTGAGGTCTGTGGGCATAGAGGAGATTGCTGCCCACAGGTCTCCCGCAGGAGCAGGGGGACAAAGAGGAAACCAACAGTTGTCCAGAGGATGATGGGCCACCCTGTAGTGAAGTCACACTGTGCGCAGAGGAACCACAGGAGTGTCAGGGGTAGGAAGTGGATGCCAGTTAAGTCTGAATCTAAATAATCTAAATAATCAAAACTGGCCTCGGCGACCAGGAGACCAGTTTGTAAGGCTGGAGGTCTGGCTGCAGAGTTGAGATTAATAATTTTGAAAGACAACTAGGTAGGCTGAAAGTCTGAATATATCTGAGAAGTGCTTACCAGAAAATGATGAAGGAAAGGATACTTGAGTCCAAGATTGCCAGAGTGGATGGGGAGGGGGAAGGGGAATGGGAAGGGGAAGGGGAGAGGAAAGGGTTGGTAGGGTAGGGGGAGGGGAGAAAAGCAGGGAGGGGGATAGGGAAGGGATGAGGAAGGGGGAGAAGGAGGGGAAGGGAAGGGAGAGGAAGGTAGAGGGGGAGGGGAGGGAGGGGGAGGAGAGAGGAAGGGAGGGGAAGGGATGGGAAGGGGAGGGGAGGAGAGAAGAAGGGAGGGGGGAGGGGGAGGGGACAGGAAGGGGAGGAGGAGGAGAGAGGAAGGGAGGGGGAGGGGGAGGAGAGAGGAAGGGAGGGGGAGGAGAAGAGGAGAGAGGAAGGGAGGGGGAGGAGAAGAGGAGAGAGGAAGGGAGGGGGAGGAGGAGGAGAGAGGAAGGGAGGGGGAGGAGAAGAGGAGAGAGGAAGGGAGGGGAAGGGAGAGAGAGAGGGAAGGGGATGGGAAGGGGAGGGGGAGGAGATAGGAAAGGAGGGGGAGGGGAAAGGAAGGGGAGGGCAAGGGAGGGGGAGGAGGAGGGGAGGGGAGTGAGCCTGAGAAAAGCCAGATGGTGGTTTGCAGAAGCTCTGTGGAGACTATGCATGGTGTTCTCTGAAAAAAAGTCTTGTGTGTGTGGAAGCCACGCCAAGAAGTAACAGGGAATTAAATAACTGGGCAGAGTTAGTTAGGGAAATGACTTGACCTTCCGTGGACTTACCGAGTCCCTCAATCAGGTGGCAGTTCTGTGGCTCTGTGGACTTTATTTCTCGAGATGTACTAACTCGTTCTCTGTGGAAGATAAAAGTCAGCATGAAGAAACCAACACAGAGGTCAAAGCACACACCCCAAGTAAATGTCTGAACAGACATGGAGGTCTTTCGATCACTTTCCTGTTGTGGAAACTGTGGTGCCTCTTTTCCTGGATGCCGTAATAGATGCGTAGGCAGATGCGTAGGCACGCCTCTGGTTTATAGTTGCATAGTATGTCTTACATAAGCACTGTGCCTACGGAAGCTGCCTTCACAGCTATGGCTGAAAGAATAAAGCAGAATTCTATACGAGATATAAGACCCCACTTAAAGCTAAGCAGAACCGAACAGCTTTCTTCATTTAAAGGAACAAACAGCATTACATCGTATTCTTAGACATTACCTATAATGAATCTATCTGTACTTACCCCCTTTCATATTTTCTTGTTTTCTTTTGACCTCCTTCCTCCAGTAGGGAGGAAGAAAAATCCAACTTTCTTTGAGGTCTCCAAGGAACTGAATCGTTAACTTTTGCTCTAACTTAGTTCATTTCAACTCAGCTTATGCTGAGTTACCTTAAAAATATGTACTTTATGGACCCGACACTGTTAAAGGCATTAGCCAAAATTCTTTTCAGCACAGTACTCTTAATTTGCAGTGAAATAGTCTTCTAAGTACTATGTAGAATTTAAAAGAGTAATTGAACTGTAGTCAAGGAGACTGAAGTTAGATTTATCTTTTGATCATTTATAAAAATTATTCCTTTTGGGTATAGTTTTAACTCTCGGGGTAGGGGTGTGTGTTAGTCACCCTTGCTGTATCAGACACGGCCTGTGTATGTGCCACCCTTAAATTTACGACTTTCTGCCATTTGTTGTTTGGGGAGCTAGAGCGACAATGAGTAGCACTCTCAAGCTGGACCAGAAAGCATTGCCAACAGACATCAAGCGTCTGAACAGATTGCAGCAGCAGACCTCTGAGACTAGTCTCTCCTTAGAGAAAGGATAAAAACAACGCGATGACAAGCAGAGACCTTAGCCCCACGTAGCAATGAGGAAAGAAAAAAAAAAAGAAGAAGAAGAATCCAACTTCAAAAAAAAAAAAGTTCTTTCAGATCAAACTGAGTTTGCTTGAGACAGTAATTCCGGGATGGCTGTCCCTGCCCGGATCTTCTACTTCAAAATGTCAACCACCCTTCAAGCCAGTTCCTGTCCGCTGGGTTCAGCTCTCTTCCCTGTTTCCTGGCTCATCTTCCAATGTGGCGTGGGTTCTCTAAGAGCAGCTTCCAGTGTCTGAGCCAGCTATAAATACTCAGCTGCTAGTCGGATCCCCTCCCCCAAGTTCAACACTTCCAAAGGACTTTTTGCATTTCACAAAGGCGATGTAGCGGAAGACCTGAAAAAGGTACCCAACCTTCAGAAACCAAATGTAGGCTTTCCTACCCTGGCAGCCTAGAAAGGCAAGCAGCCGTCCCCTTGTCTGCAAGGAGTTCACTAACCAGGTTCCAAAACTGCTCCTTTCCACCCGCGAGGAAGTTGGAAGCGGGTCGTCCCTCACACGGAGATGTCCACTCACCTAAAATTCAGAAGCCTTTCCCCTATTAAGGCCAAACTGGCCCCCAGCACGGTCAGCGCCACTAGCTTTCCCATGGTGTCTGGGTGCCTTGCAGCAAAAAAGCCAGAGACTGGTGCAGCTCCAGGGCGAGGACGCCAGGTCCCGCCCACTGATCAGTCCCTTGTGCCCCGCCTGCCTGCACCTCCTGGCAGGTTTGCTGTCCCCTCTCCTGCTTCAAGGCTCAAGGCCACCTCCGCATGGGATTTTTGTTCCTCTGCTTCAAGTCTGCCTTTAAAGTGCAGATTCCAAGGCTGCCTCTCCAGGCAAACAGTTCAAGAACACATTTCTGCCTAGGATTCAGATCTCCTAAGACTCCAGTTCCAGACCACGAGCCCGTGACATTTGGCTAAGGTCAGCCAAGTTGTCCGGACCACTCTGGTTTGAACTCAACAAGTTGGAGTCAGCACCGTGTGGAAAGTTTGCTTCTTAAAGTCACAGAACCTAATTCACCTCAGTTCCTCCAGTGGACTGGGATCGCTGCCTGGGAAGCCAGAGTTTATAGACTAAGGCTTCAGGGTTCTGGCAGGTTGCGAGGAGGAGGAATTGCTCCACAAACACCCTAAAGGAGAGAAAATACTGAAAGCCAAGCCCTCTGACTCATCCGTCTCGAGGAACCTGAGCTCTGAACTTTGGCTCTGCAACTTCCTGGTACCTTCAGGGTGCTAGACAAGTCCATCTGTCTAACAATCTGGAGGATGAGCAGAATGTAACGACGACGACGACGACGATGATGATGATGATGATGATAGCAACAACAACAACAAAATAATAATAATACATAGTTTTTATGGGAGAATCTTACTCTTCTTTGGACTTGAGGTCCTTCCGATGAAGAGCACACATTCCTTTCAGATAAACAATACTCTTGGAGAGACTGAAGATGGTCGGACACTTGAGGAGTTTAGGGAACATCGCACCTTGAAGGATCATCTCTTTTTAGTTACTAATAGGAGGTAACAGCAGTCGAATTCAATATAAAAGAGCCCCTTTTTTGAAACGGGAAGGTTTTATAGGACTAAGGATGTTAAGAAGAAGGTAGCCCTTGACCTATAGAATATACCTAAGTAAAATATTGGATGATGGACAGATGACTCGGCACAGGTGAAACACACTTACTGCTCTTGCAATAGGACCTAGGTTTAAGAAAATATTATGTTAGTTGGTCTTAAGAAATACCTTGGTATCAAGCAAACCTCATTTTGCCTACTATACAATGTGCCAATCACTTAATTCTTTCAAGAGTTTATTCTCAAGCTAGCAAAACGGAGAACAGCTTGACCCAGGTCCTGAGCCCATTTCTCTGAGGCTAGGACATGAGGTTGTTTATAGGATAAAGAAGCAAGTGAAAGCGACTTGGAACTTAGAGCATCAACAGTCAACAATGTATCCATCCTTGTGAAACACGGAATCTCGGGGCCTTTAGCAGGACCTGAGGTCTCTAGGGTGTAGAGCTCCCCATGCCAAAAGTTCTGGTGACCTGTGATTCAACTCCCAGAAACGGCTGACGCTTCTTCATGACCCATTCATCAGAGGTGTCACCTACAGAAGTATCACTGGGAGATCAGTATACAGCTGCATATTTGTCCAAGTTAGTGATTTGCAGCATCACCGTGGAGAAATCAGCTGAGCAAGCAGTGGGTTAGTGCTATACCACTCCTGGGCATATACCCAGAAGACTCCCCACCATGTAATAAGGATACATGTTCTACTATGTTCATAGCAGCCCTATTTGTAATTGCCAGATGCTGGAAAGAACCCAGGTATCCCTCAACAGAAGAGTGGATGCAAAAAATGTGGTATATCTACACAATGGAGTACTATTCAGCCATTAGAAACAATGAATTCATGAAATTCTTAGGCAAATGGATGGAGCTAGAGAACATCATACTAAGTGAGGTAACCCAGACTCAAAAGGTGAATCATGGTATGCACTCACTAATAAGTGGTTATTAACCTAGAAAACTGGAATACCCAAAACATAATCCACACATCAAATGAGGTACAAGAAGAAAGGAGGAGTGGCCCCTGGTTCTGGAAAGACTCAGTGAAACAGTATTCAGCAAAACCAGAACGGGGAAGTGGGAAGGGGTGGGTGGGAGGACAGGGGAAGAGAAGGGGGCTTGCGGGACTTTCGGGGAGTGGGGGGGCTAGAAAAGGGGAAATCATTTGAAATGTAAATAAATTATATCGAATAAAAAAAAAGAGCAAAAAAAAAAAAAAAGCAGTGGGTTAGGACAGGAAGGCCAGATGTTCAAAGCCAGGCCGGGGGTTAGATACTCTAGTGAGACGCTGGGTTTTGTTTTTAAGTGAGGCTGGGGGATTTGAAGGGAGCAATGACGTTTCCCTGGAATCCATTCTCTCAATACGCTGAATGTCTAAAGCTTTGATTTTATTTTCTGTTCTTTTTTTGTAGTGAACTCTTCTCCCTCCTTCCCTCTCTCCCTCCCTCCCCCTTCCTCCCTCCCTCCCCCCCTCCCTCCTTCCTTCCTTCCTTCCTTCCCCCCTCCCCGTCCCTCCCTTCCTTATTTTTTGTATTAATCATTCCATTCATTTACATCTCAAATGATAACCCACTTCCCCGTTATCCCTCCACAAACCCCATCCCACACTCTCCGCTCCTCCCTCCCCTCTGCCTCTATGAGGGTGCTCCCCCACTCTCCCACTGAGCAGCACAGTTCCTTGAGCTACCAGACTCTACTAAGAATTACAGAGCTGGGAGCATGAGGCACAAGCAGTGCTCTCCTACATGCACGGGTCCCTGAGTTCTAGCTCTAATACCGCAAACTATAAAACTGAAAAACCTGAAAAATTTATTATTAAAAGTTAGCAATGGGAAAAATTCTATTTTTGACATGTACAAAATCCCAAGGCTGCAGTGATGGTTCAGGAGTCAAGGACATGGAGTGCCGATACTCAGGACCCAGCTTTGACTCCCAGCCCGGAATGGCAGCTCGCAACCCCCGGAACTCCAAGAAGGCCCAGGGGATCGGATGGGCTTTGTCTTTTGTTTTGTTTCTTTGTTTTGTTGTTGCTCTTGTTGTTTTTTTTTTTTGTGGGTTTGTTTTTTGTCTCCATGGATACTGTATACATGTGGCGCACTTATATACCTATACAAAAAAAAAATACTCTAACACATTTTAAAACAAAAATAATTCCTATGCATAAGAAAAGGAATCTTTAAGAAAAAGACAAGAGGGGCTGGAGAAATGGCTCAGCAGATAAGAGCACTGACTGTTCTTCCAGAGGTCCTGAGTTCAAATCCCAGTAACCACATGGTGGCTCACAACCATCTATAATGAGATCTAATGCCCTCTTCTGGTGTGTCTGAAGACAGCTACAGTGTATAACAATACAGTGTCTGATAATAAATAAATACATAATTTTTAAAAATACAAGAAAATCAGTGAAACGTAATACTTTATATATCTAAGAAGGTATTTTATAATTAATTCAGATACTGTCTCATTATATATTCCTAGATAGCCTACAACTCACAGAAAGCCCCCTGCCTCTACCTCCAGAGTGTAAAAAGTAAAGAGTGTACCCCACCCTCCCAGCTAAGGGTGTTTAAAATCACTTGTAATAAGAGAATGAAATGGGGGCAGGAGACATGGCTCAGTGGTTAAGAGCACTGACTGCTCTTCCGAAGGTCCTGAGTTCAAATCCTAGCAACCACATGGTGGCTCACAATAGTCCATATCAAGACCTGATGCCCTCCTTTCGTATCTGAAGACGGCGGTGGCAGTGTACTTACATATAATAAATAACTAAATCTTTAAGAGAGAGAGAGAGAGAGAGAGAGAGAGAGAGAGAGAGAGAGAGAGAGAGAGAGAGAGAGAGAGACTGAAGCGTAAACACATTGGAAGAAAACTTGAAAATTAAGAGCAAAAAGCAAGAGGGTATTAATGTGAACACACACACACCTGACTCCTTCTCACACGCACAGATTCTTACCTAAAAACTGTATCATGAATGCAAAGTGTAAGAAGCTATAGGAAAGCAGATGAGGTAGGGTAGGAGCCACAACTTCTCCACAGCTCTTTGCACAGCACTCAGCAGGTGTTTGATTCCAGACAGGACTGACTGAGGAAATGAAAATCTAGTGAAAGGATCGTCTTTAGAGTAGTCATCAGGAATGACTAGCCCATGCCAAAACAAACGAACAAAAAGTATGAAAATAATACTGCCTAGATTACCTGACTTTTCTTGTTCCCTCCCTTAAGTACTTATGAATCATGAAGCAGCTGAGGTTTTATTAAAGGAAAGGGGGAAGAAAAATACGGGCCAGAGAGATGGCTGGGTGGGTCAGTGTTTACAAGAGGATCTGAGTTGGAATCTCCAACCCCATTTAAAGGTTGAGCATGGCCACATGCACCCGTAACCCCAGTGCTGAGAAAGCCCCCCCTTTTTTTAATTGAATATAATCTTCATTACATTTCAAATGGTAAAACCTTTCCCTGTTTCTCCCCTCCGCAAAAACCCCCAACCAGTCCTCCCACTCCCTGCCTCCACATATATACCCTTCCACCCGACCCACTCCCACCTCCCCGTCCTCGATTTCCCTTTGTTGGGGCATCTATTGAGCCTTCACCTGAGCAAGGACCACTCCTCCCACTGATGCCTGACAAGGCCTTCCTCTGCCACATTCGTCGGATGGAACCATGCTTACCCCTTTGTTGATGGTTTAGTCCCTGGGAGTCCTGGGGCGTCTAGGTGGACAAAATCATTGTTCTTCCCATGGGGCTGTAAACCCCTTCAGTAACTCCAGACCACCTTCCAGCTCCTCCATTGGGGACCCCATGCCCAGACCAATGGTTGGTTGCTAGCATCTGCCTCTGTATTTGTATGGCTCTGGCAGGATCCCTCTGGAGACGACCATGGCATGCTCCTTTTGGTATACACTTCTTGTTGTCCACAGTAGTGTCAGGGTTTGGTGACTGTTTATAGGATGAATCCCCAGGTAGGGCAGTCTCTGGGTGGCCTTTACTTCAGACTCTGCTCCACACTTTGTCTCCCTTATTGCTCCTGTGAGTATTATGTTCCCTTTCTCAGAGGAACCAAAGCACCCTCACTTAAGACCTCCTTCTTGAGCTTCCTGAGCTGGGAGAATTGTAACTTGTTTATTTTGAGCTTTTGTGCTAACATTCACTTATCAATGAATGCATACCATGTGCGTTCTTTTGTGATTGGGTTACTTTGCTCAGGATGACACTTTCTAGTTCCATCCATTTGCCTAAGAATTTCATGAATTTATTGTTTTTAATAGCTGAATAGAACTCCATTGTGTATATATACCACAGTTTCTGTATCCATTCCTCTGTTGAAGGACAACTGGGTTCTTTCCATTTTCTGGCTATTATGAATATGGTAGCTATGAACATAGTTGAGCATATGTCCTTATATCATGTAGGAGCATCTTCTGGGTATATGCCCAGGAGTGGTATAGGTGAGTCCTCAGGTAGTACTTTTGTCTAATTTTCTGAGGAGTCGCCAAACTGTTTTCCAGAGTGATTTTCCCAGTTTGCAATCCCACCAACAATGGAGAAATGTTCCTCTTTCCCCACATCCTCTCCAGTATCTGCTGTCCCCTGAGTTTTTCATCTTAGCCATTCGGACAGGTGGAAATCTCAGTTTTGTTTTGATTTGTATTTCCCTGATAACTAAGGATGCTGAACATTTCTTTAGGTGCTTTAGAGCCATTTGCTGTTTTGTCCTATTGACCCTGTCCTTTGCCTTACAGAAGCTTTGCAGTTGTATGAGGTCCTGTACAGAGTCATATTGGGGTGTCATGTCACCTGGTAGGAACTCAACATTGATCAAGGTGAACTTCCTCTCCTAGCTTTTGTTGGGTGGGGACTCCTGCGCTATTCAGGATTCTGCTCAGAGTGAAGGTGAAGTTCATTGTTCCTCCAGGTCTACGAAGTCCTGAATTAAGCAGGTGACCTGCCAGCTGCCCAAGTGGTGGAGCCAATACCCAACGAACAGCCAGACCATTTCCCCAGAACACACCCCGAACATGGGGCCTTGATCAGCAATTGGGTTGTCCTGGCCTCCGATCTTTTTGCCGCCCCCCCCCACCCCATTTCTCCCCAGCTTCTCTTCCAGGGACCCAGTTTGCAGTAGCTGCAGTTACAAGGTCCCATTTATCAATTCTTGTTCTTAGAGCATAAGCAATTGGTGTTCTATTCAGGAACTTTCCCCCTGTGCCCAATTGAAGACTATCTCAGAAGATGGAAATGTCTCCCATGCTCATGGATTGGCAGGATTAATATAGTAAAAATGGCCATCTTGCTAAAAGCAATCTACAGCAATCCCCATCAAAATCCCAAATCAATTCTTCATAGATCTAGAAAGAGTAATTCTCAAATTCATCTGTAATAATAAAAAACCCATGATAGCAAAAACTATTCTCCACAACCAAGGATCTCCTGGGGAAATCACCATCCCTGACCTCAAGCTCTACTACAGAGCTATAGTGATAAAAACAGTTTGGTATTGGTATAGAGACAGGCAGGCAGATCAATGGAATAGAATTGAAGACCAAGAAAAGAACCCACACATGTATGGTAACTTGATATTTGACAAAGGAGCTAAAAAACATCCAGCGGGGTGGGGGGGAGGGGTACGGGGGGAACAGCATTTTTAACAAATGGTACTGGATCAACTGGAGGTCAGCATGCAGAAAAATGCAAACTAACCCATTCTTATCTCCTTGTACAAAGCTCAAGTCCAAGTGGATCAAGGCTCTACACATAAAACCAGACACAATGAAGCTTATAGAGGAGAAAGTGGGGAAGAATCTTGAACACATGGACTGAGGAAGTTCTTAAAGCACCACAATGGAAAACAATAGAGGAAGCTGAATGTCTTTCCCTAACCTCTGTGGCCACATGTATATAAACACACACACACACACACACACACACACACACACACACAGAGAGAGAGAGAGAGAGAGAGAGAGAGAGAGAGAGAGAGAGAGAGAGCATGCTACAGTACATCCCTTAAGTGCCAAATCCCAATTGCAGTATCTGTTGTTTTGGGCAATGATGACTTAATTACCCAAGCCTTTCCATCAGCATACAATCATAAAAATGTTATCATAAATAAACACACATCATACTTACATTTGATAAAAGCAATCTCTCATAATCATTAACACCCCAAATCAGAATTTACTAAAAACCTTCCCTGCTTGCCTAAGCAAGGCGGTGTTTATTAATGCATATCCACTTTTCCACAGTCGGAATTTTGAACAAATGTAAGAATGGAAAGCAACCTCACTTGATGCCTATTGTCCTACGCCATTTCTTATGAATGTGTCATTTTAGACAGATAGACATTGCTATCACCCCCTAAAATAAAAACCTCCCCTTCTGGGATTGTCTCCTTAGGTAAATATTATTTAATCCTGTCTTATTCATCTGTGACCTAACATTTTCTCTTTAGACAATGGAAGCAGCAAGAGGCATTACTTCCTTGGCCTGAAATACATTCCTGATTCATTCTTAACTGAATAAACTGAACAATCAAAACTAATAAGTAACAGAAATATATAAATACAAATACAGGCTAAAGGAATCAAAGCCCAAGTTTAAAAATACTTATGCAGTTTCCATTTGAAAGCCATTAAATTATACAGCAAAACAGAACTCAAATTAGTATCTTCAAAGCACACAAATACACACACAGACACATACAGACATACACAGACACACACACAGAGACACACACACAGACACACAGACACAGAGACACACACAGGCATACACAGACACACACACAGACACACATACAGACACAGAGACACACACAGACACACACAGATATACACACACACACAGACACACACAGACATACATGTACATACACACACATACATACACAGACATACACAGACACACAGACACACACAGACACACACACACAACAGACACACACACAGACACACATACACATACACATACACACAGACACATACACAGACATACACACACAGACACACAGACACGCACACACAGACACACAAACCTCAGAACTATTTACCATAGGGAATGCTCTGCCTCTATGACAGTAGCTTCATGTAATTGCTAATGTGCTAATGGCACGGGGTCTGTCATTAGAAACAGATTGATATTCACCCTTAGGAGGAGTGTGACCCTGACAGGCTGTGAAATGTTAACAGTGATACAATATCGACATGCACTCCCCTCAGGCTGCAATTAAGATTAAGTGAAATAATGAGGGTACCACTTCTCAACTGCTGGACATTTGATAACTAACAGCCGAGCATCTTAAAGGGAATGAGGAAGAAGTGGGAAAATGAAACAAAAGGCTTTGAGTAGGTGGTTGAGAGCGATTCATAGGAACGTCCTTTATAATAAAATTTTAATTAAAAAATACATAGTGACGATGAAAATAAATATATTAATCTCTTTCTTTAGGACACAAGAAGGCTTTTTGGAGATAGAGTGGAAAGAAATATTCCTCCAGTGATTTTGAAATCTTGATCTTGTCTTAATGTATTCACTGACAGGTCTAGGCATCTGACTGACAGGTCTAGGCATCTGAGCGCATCTCCCCTGCCTTCTGGTCGCTGAGCAGGTGAGAAGATTCCAGCTCTAAGCCTTTATCTCCCCTCTGTGTCTAAAATGGAATTGTATTTAGGGACAGAACCTGTGGGAGATGCCTTAAGAACTGAACATGTGAAAGTTGTCTGTGACATAGGTAGATAGGCCTCTGAGAGTTCGAGGCCACCTTGGTCTACACAGCAAGTTGCAGGCCAGTCAGAGGTACATAGTAAGATTCTATTTCAAATGAAAGAATGAATACATTGAGCTACAGTGTTCAGTTGTTTTCTTTTATTGTTTTCAATAAAGAGCCCCTTTCCATTGAGCGTTCATGTCAAATTAGTGTGACCATTCATTCATTCCTGTCCAACGCAGTCCCTGAGGAGTCACTTCCCCCCTGACCTCCTCCAGAGGATCTCCCTTGGGAGTTAAACACAAGCAACCCCCTCCCCACCCCTCTGCCCCAGATTTTGGTTAATCTTTAATACAATTCTAACTTGTAAAACAGTAAACAAAGCCGGAAGTACAAATCATCAAAATGTGATCTATCAGTAGTCTTGAACACGCTCAGTAGTCACAGCATAGGGACCGAGGCCACTGTCATTTTTGTCACTCTCCCTGTTTCAGTGAATGCCTACATGGCGAAGGCACGGAGAAGACCCTCTGTGCAAATGCATTCGCTTCACGGAAAAGCAGCTTCCTTCTTTCTCCCTGGATCAGCATAAAACAAACAAACAAACAAACAAACAAGACCAATAATAAAGTTCATTTTTTGATGCTAAAAGCGCATCAGAATTGTAGGGCCTTTCCTTATTGAAATAAAAGGAACTACGTATGTGGTATATTACTAGGTCAGTACTGATGGTTAAATGCCATCAGAATTAGCCATTAATCAAAAGAGTATTTTGTTAAAACTTATTGCATTTGCATGCCAAAAATGCAATTTAGAGTTCACAGTACAAGGCTCTCTGGTATAAAGTGCCTACGAGAAGTTTCCTATCATATATGGTCGCCACAGAACTTCCCTGGAGGACAGACCCGTTGTTGATATACACCGTTGTCACCGACGGCTTCTCGGATAGAATGTTCTGAATGCGGAGAACCTACCCAGGAGATACGAAATGTCAATAAAGGACCCACACACCCATACCACTCAAGCACCAATAATCCCTCGTGTTCCCCAATGACACCTGATTAAGAAGGCATGCTGCTGCAAACAGCAGTTACCAATCTCCTTAATGCTGAAATTAAAGTACTTTCTCCACCGTTCAAAGAAAGGACTTTTTAAAAGCACCTAGTCATGCCATGCCAACACAGGATTTTGTGTGATTACAGCCATTCCACATTAATAAAAATAGGCTCCCACCACTGTGCCCGCTTTGACGCTGTTTCACCATGCACAAAGCTCATGTCGTGTGCTGAGCTGACAATAAACAAGGTATTTTTAAGATTGCCAGCATACCACATGAAAGTGAACAGGGCCTGTGTCTTTATAAAAATTACTTTTGACTAGTTCCCACCATAATTTAATACATCAAAAGATTATTTTTCTCAAAGCATTTGAGCAATGTAACATTCTGCCAATTATTGGCTTAAAGCAATTACAAAGCGACCTCCCAGGTTTATTGTATTATTGGTTTAAAAGAACTAACAAATCATCCTTGTGACAGTTTATTCCATTATTAGTTCAAAGGACTTGAATAATTAAGGTGGAAAAACTCAAAATATAGGAACCTCTGAGGAGGGAGGATGGTTCGGGTCATACACGAAGAGCTTCTGGCCATTCGGGTGACAGCCGACCCAGATGTCGCCGGAGGAAGGATCAATAGATAAATTGTCCACTAGCGTGCCCAATTGCAGAACCTTACGAAAAAATAATGTCAATATCTAAATGACGCAAGCAACCTGATGAAATAATTTAGAGCTAACCTTTCCTGCTTTTGTGGGGGGGGGCATTACACACATCTCCCCGCACCTGCCCTTCTGACACCAATATCGTTTAAAATTAATTTAATGAACTGGCTTGAAGCCATTTTTCATCTTCCCTGAATGTAAGAAAACTTGTTGTAATCCACCTGTTCAGATGATAATAACGGACTCCTTTTGCTTTAAAAGATGCACAATGATCAGTTAGCTTAAGGAAGTGCATCAAAGCAAGATAGGAAATTCTTAATCACCCTAAAATATGTGTTTGTTGGTAGAAAATAATAACGGTGAGCAACTCAATTTCTACCTTCATTTATTATTGAAAAAACTGAATGTTCATAAATCTTCACTTCAAGATTCAACTATTTTTTTTCAACTGTGAAGAGTCTCATTAGATGTCATCAATATATCATGGAACAGTCCTAAATCTGTTGCCAATATCACTCAATCCACTGTAGGCTGCAGTCATTGACTATCTTAGTGACAGCTGCCAACTTTTTGGTTGGGAGGGTGACATCCAAGAATGTAGACTGGCTACCTTGTCTGGACCCATGTTGAGGCATTAGGGTGATATTTTTCTAGTTAGCTTCACTATAATACTGCAAAGAACATTCAATTAACATCTACACAGGAAACTACATATTTACCTTTAGTTGAGTTAAATTCATGTTAGGTTGCTTTTCCAAAACATGGATTTCATGAGCCAGTATGTCGGCCACGTAGACATACCTGTTCAGAAAAGACACTAGTTAGCACTTCCCGACAGCGGAGACATCTTAATACACCAGAAAAGAGAAGGTACTGAAACCGCTTAGGAGTTCAGTGAGATGCCCTGAAGGAATGCTTGATAAAGGTCAACTTTTATTTAAAAAAAATAAATAAGCTTTCAAAATCAGTTTAGAGTTATTTTAACAAACATGGTGTTATTAAATTCGTTTTTAAAGGATTTGTAAAAAAAAATCAATTGACTATAAAGTTCAAAATATTTGCCACTGAAATAACCAAGAGTTTATTTTTAAAAGAAAAACCTTTTACCTTACATTAAATAATTAAATATTTTTATCATGTACATATTAAATTATATGGCATGGAATACTTTAAATATTTCTTAATATGTATTAAGTAACATATAGAGTCTTAAGATAAATATTAATCCAGAGTTGCATGTCTATACCTAAGGGGCAGTGGTGAAGCTAAACTGGTGAAATTGGAACTCAATATTCTATGGCAACTGTCTCACTGAGCAGTCTCCCTGATTTAGGTCAGAATACCAGATTGTGTAAGCTAACATAGGACAGGGTCATAACTTTGCTCTTCAAACATTTCCAACACCTTGACTAGTTCAAACCGGTTTGTGCTCATGAACACCTAAGTCAACAGCACCATGAAAAACAGCTCAATTCTAGAGACTGAAGAAATGTCAGGGTGCTGACAGACCATCAAAGGAGGGGACACTTGCACAAGACAGGAGGACGGAGCTTTGTGAAAGCCAGTGAGGCAGGGCAAAGGGGTGTGAGCTTCAGAGGGGTGTCAGCAACATAAAGAGCTAGCTGTCTTATGGGAAGTGTGGAAACTGAAACAGGAGTGAGGAGCTACCGTGACAGGCCAGACCTCTCCTCCCTTGGTCTGACAGAAACCTGGACTCTGCAGAATGATCAGAAGAAAGAAATAGCTTGATATCAAAGGGCTGGCTGTGTCCAACCGTGACTGGGTATGTTCAGTCACAGATGGAGATGACCGTACAAAGACGGCAATGGCCAGAGTTTCAAAGATGGAGGTAGGCTGAAATCAAGCTGCAACAAACAGAGAATATTAGAAGTAGAGAAAATAGAGATTTGACTGGATCGGGCAGACTGGGCCAGTTGGAAATGCTTTGAATGATCTATATTTGTTTTCTGTGCTAAAAGGGTAAAGACAGATTGCATCACAAATTGAGAGCACTTGATTTGTCAAAGAATGTCAAATTCACAGCCCATTTTAATTGTGGTAGTTTAACTTGTTCAATGCAGTAATGCAGGAAAAAAAAAAAAAAACCCTTTCATTTAAGTTGTGATTGTACACATGAAAGTAAGGAGAGAACTTTTGGTAAACAATTGGGCAATATATATTAAGGCTAACATGAAAAAGATGCACATGAGGTCTAGTCATAGGGTGTCATGCTACAGAATTTTTATACAAGTATTCAAATAAGTAGGATTCACAGTGAAGTAACTGGTATTTTTCCTGTGGAAGTCCAAAATCCTCAAGTGTAACCAGGATGTTTTAATGATGTCTTTGAGAATTTTTACTTTCAAATAATAACTGGATGTATTGTGGTGGTGAGAATGAGAAGAATGAAAGGGTTTGGGGAGAGAAAATAAACGCAAGTTACATAGCCATCAACAGAGAAATGCTTAAGCCAGTTTAGAATCATTGCTATGATGGAATGATATGGTCAATAGAACGACATTAATAATTTTAAATTTTGTTCCGAAGGAGGCATTTTAAAACCTGGGATATTTCCTTTTTGTCCTATATTTAAAATGTCCAATCATTCTATTATAGTGTTACTTAATATGCAAACTATATTGTTATACATAAAAGTGGTATACTGAAACCAAAGGGATTCGGATTTTTGGGACAATTTATTTAAAAGTGGAGCTACCAAGTAAAGGGCTGTATACTTTTTATCAGGTGAAATATTGATCCCGTTGGCTGAGTCGAATCCTTCTGCCACCAGCTTGACTTCTTCTGGACTGTAGTAAACAACATTTGCCCACCGTAGGTTCAAGTATGTCTCCAAATACTTCAAGAAAGGATCGGAGAAGTAGTGGTCATTGGTGGCGTAGAAGTGGGTGGGCCCAACAGCTATGATGTCATTCACACTGCAAGAGAAAAATACCACGGGAGAGGAAATCCAAGCCCTGTGATCTCCACGTAGAAGATTAGATGAATGCTCACAAGCTTTTCCCAGCAGAGGTTTTACATTTTGGGAAGTTTCCAATCCCCTATCCCAAGAAAAGGGAAGCGATAACCACACCATAATCCAGAACCAGAAGCAATGCACTATGGTGGCACCTGTACGAGAACAGTTTCACATAGTACCTCAGGAACTAGAGGGCAGGGCCTTTGGCAATCATGGCAGTCCTTTAAGGAAGGAAAGAGATCTAGCGGGTACAGAGACTCACACGTAATCCCAGAACATGGGAAGTAGAGGAAGGAGGAACTTGAGTTGAAGCTGAAACAGTGCTACACAATGAGGCCTTATCTCAATAAATATATGAATAAATGAATAAATAAATGTGTTTTTTCCTATTATTATCTTTTTCTTTTCTTTTCTTTTCTTTTCTTTTCTTTTTTTGGCTCAGGGTCTCCTATAGGGTAGGCTGCCTCTCCTGGCCCTTCTAACCACCCACTGGTCCTGGTATTACGCGTGTGTACCATCATGCCCAGCTAAATGCATGTTTTCTGACACATGCACTACCTATAAAGAGGGAGCTGTTGGCCCGGGCCTGACTGTCATTACGCTGTCAGTCCCATCTCTCCCTACCTCGTTTATTCTGCAGCTGGACTTTTCTAAGGCCCGTTGCTTAGTCATTCGTCAAACGAAGGTTGACTGTTCAATTTCTACCTGCCTTACCAAGCTGCCAAGCCCAGAATGAACAAGCATTCAATAAACACTTGCAGAGAGACAGATGATGAAATGGTTGGAGACCGGCGCTTCAAGTGAGAGACTGATATGCTAAAAACAATTACGGTTTCTAACCGGTTAGGCAAAGGTGTTATTAAATTGAAATTCCAATTATCTTATGCAAAAATTTCTGAAAGAGCTGCTTTCTTCTCCGTCAAATGAAAAATTCAGAGCTACAAGGTAGGCTTTTTCTTTTCTTTCTTTCTTTCTTTTTTTTTTCTGAAAAAGCTGCACAGTTTAGACACTGCCTGATCAGTATTCGTGCTCCTATTTATTATGAAGTACATTTGGGGGAAGAGTGATTGGACATTACATGCTTATAACCTAGATAGGGGAACTAAAGATTAAAAAGTATCTATCAAGTTTCAGCTTAAAGCAGGAGCGTAGTGCAAGCTGGGCTGGGAGGGCTCCGTGAGTCTTCTGTAGTTATAGACTGCATATTCTTGCCATTTTTCTAGTACTGGTCCCTTCCAAGGCAGATGCTCAATTCCGCAGGGATTTGACCCCTGGCTATCATGACTGTGCTTTGTATAAAGCATGTAAGCCTCTCAGAAGACAAGCTGCACCTCCGGGGAAGGCCAGTGTTTGACCGCTAAGTTATCTGAGATGAGGCCATAAAAAATGGTAGAGTTTATCAAACCAGGCCTGAGGAGTGTCGCCCTGAGGTCTGACATTTCATCATCTCTCAAGAAAGGTTGTTCAGAACACTAATCATTATAAAGAGTGACATTGTTCTGATCTACACATAAGTACACACACACACACACACACACACACACACACAGAGCGCACACAGACACATGTACATACACACTGACACACACATATACACGCACATGCACACTTACACAGACACATACACACTGACACGCACATGCACACGCACACAGACACACACACACACTGACATGTACACGCACACGCACACAGACACGTGTACAGACACACGTGCACACACGCGCACACACTGACATGCACATGCACACACACACACACACATGCACACGCACACAGACACCTACACACGTACATAGAAATGCTAGCCATAGCAGGCAAGTGAGAACAATGGGGAGAGTAAGTACCTGGGAAGCAGCTCATGTTTAATGGTTTTCAGGTGCAACAGAGAATTTTCTTCTTCTTGAAATTTAAAAATTTCCACCATGCTCTTGAAATCCGGGTGGTTCACAACAAAGAGATAAACTGTATCATCTAAAGGTTGCAAAGAACAGAGCGTTTCTAACTTTCTACGTTATAAGACACATACACAGAACCCGTGGGCAGGCACTGCCATTGCAGCATGGGCAGGGAAGGTTGAAGCTACAAGCTGTTCAACGCCCAAACAGATCATTCCTCTGGCTGGTCCTTCCCATTCCCACTGACCCGGTGTTAGTGCTGGTCACTGGTTCCCTGACCTTTAAGATGGAGTGGCCCACACTCTATATACAGAATTCATGCCTAACACATTCATAGACTCATTTGGAGATAAAGCTCTTTTTAATGCAGTGATCGGAGCAATATGAAAAAGTCTGGAAATCTAAGACCTTTGGTTGTTACTGTTAGATACGTCAACATGCAGCTTAGGAGACATATGAACAAGCTATTGGTAGGAAGAACACAGGCTTGTTTCATGGGGTCATTGACTTCTTCCAGTGGGGGGGGGGCGCGGGGGAGAGGGTTACTTCCCACAGCCATCCATAAAGCCCTGCGATTTCTTCACCTTGGCAAATCATCAGCTCTTACCATCATCTATGAAAGTGCTAATGCCATGTGGGTTAAATGAGGCCAAATCAAAGCCCCAGCTGACTCTTAACTCCAGCGCCCTCGGTTTCTCGTCTCTGAGATCCATCATCAGTATCCCTCCTGGCTTATCTGGTGCAAAGCTGTGGAGCCCTGGAAACTTGAGGCCCTTTGGAAACAGTGGGAGGAAAAATTAGACACAAACTCTTAAGTATGTTCTTGAATTAGGTGTCTACTCTACATGAATTATAAGTAGCAACTTCAGTTAAAGTTAGAGGCATAGAGCCACAAACACAAAGGAAAGGTGGGACAGAAAGCCAGGAACACAAAAGGAAACAGAACAAAAGGAGACATCTGAACAATAGATAATTTTGTAGAGCTCTGACAGACAGCTCTTTGTTCTCTTGAAGGGTTATCAATAGGCGGTGGACTGAGAGATGCCAGGTAGAGCAGGGGGTCGGGACAGTGGAAACTCCCCCATCCCATGCCAGAACTCTGCACAAGGCTGGAAGGCCTGAGATCTGGTCTGCAAAACCTGTTGGTGTTATCTTGAAAGAATATGCCTCACACAGACATGGGTAGATGACTCCATCCCTCCACGGCTACCTTCGTTGACACTGAGGACTTGGGAAATGGCTCTGTTGCTTCTGCCCTTACTTCCTGATCATATATGTTCCCTCTGCATCCAGATTGTTGTGACAGATTATGACACACCTTTAACCAAAATCGCTAATGCTCCCCAACTCGGTCTGATTAGAAGGGGAGATTTAAGATGGCTTGAAGGGCCTGTGTGATGGTCCTTTCTCACCCTCCCTATCTCCCATGCCCATCTCTCTCTTCACCCCATGTCCTTCTCCCATACCTACAATGTCTTAGGCATCAAGGCTTCATGATTCTCTGCAATAAGCAAACATGTTCTCAAGCCAGGATTTACTCCCAGATATGCCTGCTCAGAAATGTTTCCCTCCCCCATCCAAGTAGGATCAACTGTCCTGACCTCGCCTATCCCCCTCTTCCTAGCTTGCCTTCCTCTACCTCCCCAGTGCCGTTGGCATGGATCTGTAGTGATACCTATGTAAGCAGCTTCGCTGTAGGTAGCATGGCAGAGGATGCTGCCACTGTCTTCTGTCCAGCTAGCTTACTCAAGCCCCAGGGCTTGTACACCATTCTTGCTGTCTGAAAGCCTCTTCTCAGCTTATGGACAAGATTTACACTTTCATGCACCTGAATTCTGGGTAATGTCCCTAACCAGAGAGATCTCAGCTCCTTTTCCAAGTGACAGCATGATGCCACACACACAAGAGTCAGTACTCCCCACTGCCCCGTGTCTCTATCACCATCAGACATGTTGACCACACTGGTAGGAATTCAAGCTAGGACCCTTTTCTATTTCTTACTAAATCCTAGGACCGGGAATGTGGCAAATAACCCATCCTTTCTCCCATCTCTCAGGGTGTCTCCATTACCTGTCCCTGGATCACTGCTTTCACACTGGTCTGTTTGGGGCACTCTATTTTATTCTTTTCATGTCCCATACCATTCTGGTAGTCCTTCTGGTACCAGTGTCTCCCCTCTAAGATAGCACTCCTTAATCACCACTAAAGTATCTCTGCCTGAGTGGAGCACAGTTAATTTCTTGGTCTTTTGTACAGCATGGGGAAAGCCCTAATATTTTAGATGTTCACTTTGAACCCAAATCTTCTCTTATTAGTAACATCCTCTCTAGGTTGTTTACAAAAACATTATCTGAAAATAAGACCTCTAGTCTTTTGGTTTCTTCCCCATGTTCCCTTTTCTTATTGTGTTAGTTTATTAGGAACTCCAGTGGGTGGGTAATATTTTGGGGGTACAGAGCCTTTCCCTCCTCTTGAACATTAATGGAAACACAGCTCATGTTTTGCCATTAAGAATGATGTTTGATGTTGGTTTCTGGGAATTCCTCTTATTTCTAGCTTGCTTGGAACTTTTAATCAAGTGTGAGTATTGAATTGTATAAATAGTTATTGCGGCATTTACAGAGATGATTTGGATTGCCTGGTTGACTATAAAATGCAGACTACTTCTTCTATTCTTAAGAAAAACGTTAAGGACGATAAGATAACAACTTTATGTGAATTCACTACCATATTCAGTTTACTATATTTTGTGTAAATTTAAGGGTGCAATAAAAACACAAAGACTTTTAGGCACAAAAATGGACAGAAGAGGAAACTCTTAATTTTTAAGGACTATCTACAACTGCCTACTTTCATGCTCTCTGGCCCAATAAGCAGAATAAATTACAGCTCTGCCAGTACTTCGTGATAGCCCTATTCAGCAGCTAATAATCTTCTTTCTTGACTCATGCCACTTAACAGTAGTGTGACTCCATCATCAGGCTGCGTTACGAGAGGGTGATCACTATGCATAACTATAGTAACACCTTCAGTTATTTCCATATTTCTCTGCTTTAAAGCTTTGTTTTATGTTTAATTGCATCAAAGTACACAAAACATAAAACCCACCATTGCCATCCTTTTAAGGAGACACTCCAGCAATGCAATATATAGTCACCTTTCTCTGTTCTAGTCTACTCTGTGTCACCTTGCTGATTATCAAACATGTCAGCTTTGTGATGCCTCTAAAACCCAGGATTTTTATGGGGGGAATAGGGTGGTTTAGGAGAGTTTTTGTGTTAGAAACCAAAACAAGTCATGCCCCCACACTCCCCAAGATGTAAGTACTCTTTGTTTAGAAGGGTTTATGTGCAGTGGAGTGTTAGAGACATCCTGGAGTAAATGAAAACTAACGAAAGCCAAATTATCAATGGCTGATAACAGAAAAAAATGTCATAAGCTTAAATGGCCGGGGATTTCAGCATTTACTTCCTCTTGTTCAAAGTCATTTCTTTTGGAAGTAAAAATCTTGAAATAGTTAAGTTCTGAATGTCCAAGAATATATCCTTGCAAAAACAGATTATAAGCATCACCACCAAAGCCCACAGTGCCATTCTCTCCTTCCTTATTCAGGCTCATGGCCTCTCCAGTAATGAGTATTTCTGACCAGCAACCCCGTGGTCTTTCCCATAGACAGTCTTCATAGTAAACCTAGAGCTCTACTGTGCAAGTGCCCTAATTCATTCTGCATAGACAACTGAAGGTTTCCTTTAACACTGTCTGTTTTGGGAGTTAACTATAAATGTTATTGCCCCTTCTGAAGACCACAGCATTTCTTTTAGCACCAGTGGCCCATCCAGCTGCTCAGAGTTCTTCACATAAGAACCATCAGGAGCCTGCATAGTGCTCCAGCCTTCCATCTCTTCTGTGTCGAGTGCGCTGGCCTTTCTTGTAAGTCCAGTAATTATTTTAATGGTATTGTGTGTCTCTTCTAATGCATCTCCATGTTTCTCCGTCTCTCTCTCCTGAGTCTCAGAGCCTCACGAGAATGGCTGCTGAGAAGGAAAGAATAAGTGCAGGCAGGCTATGGAGTCCGATACTTCTTCCTTCAAAGAAACTGGATGAGGAAGATATGAAAGGCTCTGACTTCTGCCCAAGTCAGGAAAATGGAATCAGAAGCACTCGATTGCCTTCCATCTATACACTCTGTGTGTCAGAAGCACATAGACAATGAGTCTGAAAGACTTTCTGTCAGATACCCAGAAGGTCAATTATTCATCAACATATAGTAATTCTTCAGCAAAAGAGAGTGTATGAATAACCATAGTTGCAAAGTTTTCCCTCAGGATGAGCTATTGTGGGGAGGAAGCAGGGGCCATAGTTTGTGGAAATTGGTGGATAGGAAATAAGTAGCACATATGAATACAAAATTGAATGTGCTTAAAATGGAGCATAGAGTGGCAAGGATAGATGCTGTATTGGAAATAGCATACTGGTAGTGTCTATAACCACAATGATGTGTGTGTGTGTGTGTGTGTGTGTGTGTGTGTGCATGTGCGCGCACACAGGTGGAGGTCAGAGGACAATTTGTGGAAGTCAGTTTTTCTCTTTCCATTATGTGCATTGTGCACATTACACGCACCTACCTTCAGGCTTGGAAACAAGCACCTTTACCAGCTGAGCCATCTTCCCAGATCTCCCCACTTTATTTTATTTTTGAGCAAGGATATCTCAGTGAACTTGGGGTTCTCTGGCCTCTGAATCCCTCCAGTGCTGTGATTACAAGTGTCCATTGCTGCGTTCTTTTTTGCCTTTTTATTTTAGACCTGGGTTCAGGGAATGGAAACTCAGGTCCTAGGCTTGCAGGGAAGCAGCATAAGATGAGTCATCTCCCCAAGCCTCAGATAACTTTTGAGATAACATGTTTAAAAAAGTCAGTTTGAACTGGAACATTCTAGTGCAATGCAACTGGGAGACAAAAGACAATTGATCAGTCACTAAGACTTTCACCTCTACCTACCCTCAGAAACGCTTAAGGACATTTCCCTACCCAGCCTGACCTGTCTTTTTCTCAGAATTTACATTGAGAGACGAGAAGTTTAAAATCTGTTTCTACTCTATGGGTTTAAATTAATGGCCCTGTCTGTCCCTGACTGCACAAGGGACAAAAAGATGGCACTCACCACGCTAAAGAAAGCCAGACCATTGGGTAGAACGTCAATGTCCTCAGCTCCAGTTTCTGTGAGTTGAAGGGAGAGATAAATAGCATTATCAAACTGTGCTATTGGTTTAAGAAAGCGTAACTTTAGCTTTGTTTACTTTATCTAAGTGTCTATTTCTTTAGGGATGGTTCCAATTTCTTTTCCAAGGCACCATTGTTTTTAATAAACGTCAGTCTAAACTCTTTCCTACAGTGAACTTCTGACTTTAAATGCTAGATATTTTATGTTTACTCAAATCAAAGTCAAGTTATCACCACATTTCCAAGTACGATACAGAACAAGTTGACATCTGCACACTTCTAGGGTAAACATCCAGATGTCTGGATAGAAGTAATTGACAACAGGGGAATATTACTTCCACAAGGAAGGGCCCACAGTCATTTAACCATGCAAATCTGCTGTCCCCCGCTCTGCTCATTCAATCTGAAGCAAAAAGACATTTTTCTCATTAACAGAGAGAAAACACCTGGGATTACATTGTCTCTCTCTCTCAAAAAAAAAGGGGGGGGGGAAAGAAAAGAAACAGTGGCTATTTTGTTCTCATAAGCAGACACAGCTTCTAAATTAATCTTAAAATTATAGAAAAACTAGCAAAAGAAAATTAATGAAAAGTACTATGGACCTATGCACCCTATAGCTTCTGACTCCAGTCTCTGAGCCAGGCTACAATTACTATTGATTGTTATTGACTGTCCAAGGTACCCTCCACACAGTATAGCAAATAATTAGACAGAAGACCTTCCCCACGGCCTCACTGTACACATTTCACAGACAGATAATAGAGATCCAAACACAAGAAAAGGATAAAAATGGCTCATATTAAGCTAAATCATGACACATTCTTTCAGTCCACAAGATTCAATCTTCATCCTTAAGACCACTCCAAAGGTTACGGCTGAGAATATTTCTATACTGTCAAAATAAAAACAGCATTTATGTCACCATCTGGTCTTGACTCATGACTCTGCCCACGGGTGGTCCCCACCCCCAGTATCCTTTGCTCTGATTTAGAACACAAAAGCAAAACATAATTAAGAACAGAATAAAGTTTAGTTTATAACAGTGACCTTTCTGCCTGGTCTTCAGAAGGAAGGCTTATACAAAGACACTTAAGCATGTTCTTGTGGTGAGGAGAGACCCTAGCTGGGTTCCTGAAGGGCCATAGATAGGTTTCAGGAACCGGTGGCTGTGCTGAAGTTCTGTGCATTGAAAAATGGCTTGTGCCTAGTCAGATGAGAACTTTCTGTGACAAGGGTCCTTGGTTTAAAGCAGATCATGTAAGGATCTGTGATAAATCCCAAATGTCTAAGAATCACCAGACATTTTGGTATGTTCAACCTCTGGCATTGGTGGCTATGTTATTAATATCATCTACGATGTCCATGCTTGAATGGAAAAAAAAGAAGAGAGAGACTCACAATATTTAAATACATTTAGGAGTTTAGAAGTTAGTTATCATTGGCCACAGGTGGTCCATACTCATGTTCATACACACACACACATACACACACACACACACACATGCATACAATTCTAGTCTGGGTATTTTTTTCTTTATCCATGTAGTAGAAAGTCAATTAATTAATATTTTCCCCCTGAAAATCATTTCAGAAAATGTAACTTCAATGTGTACAAATTCATACACATAAAAAAGGATGACAATAGCATCCCCACTGTTTCTTGAGTGGGAGAATGAAGAGTGACTTGTTTCCTGATTTACCCTTTCTGCTTTGCATGTTTTCTACAGGCAACTGGTATAGGTTTGTAAGAGAATCCGTGCTTGGTTGAGTGGGTCTGTGCTCAGTCACCATACCTAAAGCTAAATGCATGCATAACTAAATGAATAAATTCTTCATAAGATAATGAGGCAATTTCCCACAAGTAACAAGTAGTGTATTAATAACGGAGACAACTTCAAATGATACCTCATTTCAGCCACATTGAACCTCCTGTTTATCCTACGGCCCAGTTTTGGTGAGGAAATTGATGTTCATGTCTTTCACACTGTGGGATGTTTTCTGAATCTACTTGCCCATGTTTTTGTCTGGCATTACTATCACAACAGGTTTTTACTATCTCATATCATTGTCAATGATGACCCTAAATGCAGTAATGTCTGCAGGAGAAAGCTTCCTCTCTCAAGCAAGATCAGTAGTGATAGTTGCGAATGCAATTCAATGTTTACAAACTATGAGCTATTTGTAAGCAATTTTCATAATCTTACATAATTTTAGAACACTGAGAAGCAGAGTTATTTTCTCATACTTTATATATAGATGGGGGGTCTTTGAAAGGTTAAGCAAATTGGAACTCAATCAATCAATCAACCAATCAATCACTCTCCAACTGGAAATTGGAGTCTTTCAGTGTGACCTACAAGTTATCAGCCCATTATTTAGTGAACTTTCTGTTAGAAAAATGTGGTTTTTCTCTAAAAACATCACACTTGGGCAACTAGATAGCTCAGTGGGTAGAGCTTGTCAGACAGCTAAATTATATGAGCCTGGTATCTATAGGACTTGCTCTCCCGAACTGTCCTCTGACTTCCACACAATGATAACTCAACATGAATGAAGGATAGATACATTTCACTTTGTAAATTTAGTCATGGGTAACTCCAAATTTGAGGTTTTCTCCCACATTATTGTGTTTACTAAAATCATCATCAATTCCAATATTGAACCTTTCTTTAAAACCTCCTTTAAAAACCTCTCTCTGGGCATTCTTCTCATTTAGCACATCTGCTTTTAACGCTTCTTCTTGCTTCAGCAATTGTCTGTCTGTGTCAGAGAAGGCCAGATGTTCCTTGGCTTCACACTTCTCTGTTTCTTGTTATTTCAGCAACTGTCTACCATCTGTGTCAGAGAAGCCCAGTGGTTTTTCGGGCCACACACTTTTCTGGTTCCTTCTTAGCAACAGATACCAGGCAACATGGGCACCACGGCTTCTTGCTGACACTGATGGCCACGTGTCTAAGTCCAGGTCAATAGGACATTAGGATAAAAGATAAACACAAGTACTGGGCAAAATAAATTTTTCTTAAAAAAATCTATGTATATTCTTTTCCTACTCTCTGCTGTAGTGAAATGGCAGCAAATGAGGTTGCAATCGTGGACAAAACCAAAAACAATATGTTGGAGACAGTTTTATTACTTCATTTAGCCCTTGCCCCTGAATGACAGTGAGAAAAGCAGTCATCGGATCTACCATTTGACCTCTGCCAGACTATCACATAATAGAAAAACCTAAAGAAACCTCTTCCTTAGCTCAGGTTAGTCTGAAATTCTCAAATTAGACCAAGGCGGCCTTGAACTTGTGATATTCCTTCTGCATCTGTATCTGCCTCTGCCTCCCAAGTTTCAGGATTACAGGCCTATACCACCCACCCTGCCTCTCTCTGAATTTTTGATTCACTTCTCTGACCCATATGTCAATCGCTTAGGAAAAAAAAAGATACCACACTGAAAAATAATTTGCAAGTTATATGCAATCTTTGGGCCTTCGATTCTTATGTGTCATAAAAAGAAAAAAGAGGATATAAATCTGTTTCTCATGGTTTGGAACTTGCCAGTGTCTTTTTTTATATAGGTAGATTGTAGCATAAATGGTAAACGCTCTAAATCCAAAACTAATAGAGAGTAAGAGTGAGGGGGAGGGGAGGGAGGGAAGGAAGAAAGGAGGAAAGAGGGAGAGGGGGAGGGGGATGGGGCGGAGGGCAGCTTTGGAGAAGAGCAACTGAGAAATTGAAAACTTTGTCTTAGGCTATAACTCTGGAAAATAAAATTGTTTTGAATCTTAAATTATGCTTAACCTAACCAGTTCTTCGCATTACACACTGTATTACATAGATGCTGGTATTGTGCTAAATTGTCAGTATGTAAAAGCTTGCCTATAGTATAGACAAGAAAGAGCTTAAAAATGCAGTAAGTTGTAAACTAACTTTCTTAGCCACAGAAGGTGCATCCTGTATGCTATGGAGTAAATGTCTATTACTCATTAAGCCAGAAAGACATTATAATATGAGTTATGACATTTATACATATAAAATACTTTAAAAACTTACCAAGAGTTCATTTCCAGTAATGATAAAGGTAGCACTGCGGGGTGTGTGTGTGTGTGTGTGTGTGTGTGTGTGTGTGTGTGTGTTGTGCGAGAGGAAGACAGAGCACTAGCAGAAAGGAGTTTCTACTCTTGCATAGATTAGTGTCATGTGCACAACTACTAAAGTTTCCCCAAAAGTTCATCCTTACTATTGTGCCTATCATAAAAATGTGATTTTATGTACATAGGGATGTTGGTCCAGCACCCTTATTCCTTGTAATCAAAGACCATTTGATAGGCAACTACTGTCAATATTTATATCCACAAGTTTTATTAACCATTACAGATCATGAGCATGGCACTCAACAAACGCTCACATGCTGTGTTCTAACCACAGGGCAAAAGCAAATGAGAGAGGAAAAAAACACAATTGTAATTAGATCTAAAAATGTATCCCAAATGTGCCTCTAATCACTCATCTTCTCCGCTCTGTTAGCTGCTGAAGAGCCTCAGAGGCATTAAACACTTCAGGAGAGGGGGCATAGGTGACATATTTCCTCCTTCTCTCCAATTCCAGACAGCAGCTCACACACATCACCACATAAAGGTCAGAAATGCAGACAGACGGCTGTTCAGAATACAAACGCTACGGGGCTTGTTTTCCTCAGAGGCACGCTCCATCCCAGTGAGCTGGAACAGGAACACATTTGGCAGTTTGTCCGGTAATGTGTCTGCTTGTGCCCTATTGTCTTCTGTGAGACTGAAACTCACAGAAGGTGGTCTTCACAGAGCCAAGGGCTGTTTGATAATGTGACAATTATTAACTCGATAGCAAAAGGAACCAACGAGTTCAGTGACCCAGCCTCCCACACTTGTCTTACAGCCTTCAGAGATGTCTCCAGGCGCTGGCAAGACCAGTCCTGAGGGTCCTTTGCATGTTCCTGCCAGGAGGCAGCACAAAGTAAGATGCTGGATTATTTGCAACTCAGGCAAAACCCTCATTTCTAGAACTCTCTTCATTAAAAATAAAACAGAAATACAGTCAGCCTGGCTTTGGGGCCTGAGTCTGGGCACTCCTCTTAAATATCTGGAAGGCAGCGAGAAGGAGAAATAGCATGAGAACCATCCAGGATTTGGAGAATGAGCTAGGATTAGGAGACTATGAAAATAGCAATGAAGAAGAGGTGACAGAACCCATGAGAAATCATAAAGACATAAAGAATAAGACATAAAGACATAAAGAATAAAGACCAGCAGAAGATCTTCAGAGAAAACTCTTTGGTAAGCCAGATAACTTGCTTTTCTTGATGTGAACTTGTGCTGTTTGGACTTATAAACAGGTGATTATAAACAGGTGGCATTAACAGTCTTGTCAACCTGATGGTACTTCATTAATGATTACCAAAAATTGAAACATTTCCTAAAGACAACAGTTTCTCCGTTAAGGATCTATTCACAGACATACAAATGCAAAAGCAATGATAACCACTGATTTGTCTAAGAGCTTCATCAGCAGAGTGAAGAGAATATCCAAAGAGCAGAACCTGTGCATCCACTGTTCATCTGACAAGGGGTTAATAGAAAAAATGCATAAAGAACTCAGAAAATGCAACAGCAAAACCATACCAAACACCAAATTATGAAACCCAACTGAAGAGTGGGCAAATGTCTCAAGTAGACATTTATTGAAAGAAGACACACAAAGAGTCAACAAAAAAGTAGAATATCTAATTAGTAAGGATGTGCAAGTCAAAACTATGGTAAGATATATCTCACCCCTGTTAGATATGCCTCTAATTGAGTTAGAGAAAGAACTATAGGAGCTAAAGGGATTTGCAGCCTCATAGGAAGAACAATTATCAACCAACCAGAGCCCCCAGAGCTCCCAGGGACTAAGCTATTAACCAAGGGGTACACATGGCTCTAGCTGCAAATATAGTAGAGGATTATCTTATCAGGCATCAATGGGAGGAGAGGTCCTTGATCCTATGAAGGCTCGATGGATGCTCCAGTGTAGGGGCATCGAGAGTGGGGGTGGTAGTGGTAGTGGGGTGGGTCTTTGAATAATCTTATAGGAGTAGGAGGAGGGAGGATGGGATAGGGGCTATCTGGTGGGGGGAACTTGGAATGGGGATAACATTTGAAATGTAAATTAAGAAGATATCCAATAAAAAAAGAATGCCTCTAATTAAAGGAACCAAAAATGAGGATGCTGATTATGGGGGAGTCTTACCTGTTGCTGGTGCTTTTGCTGTTCCTGCTCTCTCTCTCTCTCTCTCTCTCTCTCTCTCTCTCTCTCTCCTCCCTGTATGTGTGTGTGTGTGTGTGTGTGCATGTGTATGTGTTGAGTATAAATACTACAGTCACTGTGGATAAGAGTGTAGAGGTTCATAAAAAACTGAAACAAAATATGTGAGATCTAACAATCCCTCTACTGGGTAGAATTCCAAGGAAATAAAGTCATTAAATAAAGGTGTGCTTATTGTAGGATCATTTGCAGCTACTAAGATGTAGAATCAATCAACCCATGCTTTACTAGACATAATAAAGTTACTAGTCCCCATTTGTAGTTATATTAGAATATTATTCTGCTACAAAAGTGTGAAATCTTGTCAACTGTGGGGTCACATACTTATAATCACAGCACTCAAGAGGTTGAGGTAGAAAAACGATGAGTTTGAGGCCAGGTTGAGGTAAATAAATAAACAAGCAAACAATAGCAATAGCAACTATAAAACCAGCTGGAGCTATCCAAAATAAAAAAAAAACAAACAAAACACTTTCTATACTATGAAAACAAACATGCAAAAGACAGTATCTTTTCATTTGTAGTAATATGGTTATAACTGGACAGTGTTACATGGTCAGACCATCCAGGCTCAGAAGGATATATGGTAACCTGTTCTTAGTAAGTTGGTGGTACTAACCTGTTCTTATTCAGTTGTGGAAGCTAAAAAGCAAAATGTTTGTCACACAGAAATAGAGACTTTAACAGAGGTCACTAGATGCTAGGTAGATCAGGGACAGGGAATGACAGGCTGAATAATTCATATCAAAAACTGCTTGGAAGTCGTACTGATCTTCTCTAGCACAATTGGGTAAGTTCAGTCTATACCGACTAGGCAGGTCCTTTAAAATCACAAAAAGGGCAAAATTTAAAGAAGTTCAATATTTAGTAGTGATAGTATATGAGAAGATGGAAATCTGATTCATTTGACTTAATTATTACAGAATACATATATGTATAAACTATAATATTGCAGGCCAAAGAAGAATAAACATTTACCATTCAAAAAATTAAAAAAAAAATCTGAAATCTATATGTCTGATATATTTGGCAAACAAAGATTTGTTTTATGGTCCTTATATACTGTGACCAAACAGGAGAAAGTCAGTTATATTACTTTAAGTTTGTGTTTCATAATTAAGCTTTACTACTCACATATGGCATATTAAAAATTAATGTGGGCTATAGAGATGGCTAAGTGGTTAAGAGCACTGACTACTCTTCCAGAGGTCCTGAGTTCAATTCCCAGCAACTACATGGTGGCTCACAACCATCTGTAATGGGATCCAATGCCCTCTTCTGTTGAAAGTGAAGACAGCTATAGTGTACTCATATAAATAAAATAAATAAGTCTTTAAAAAATTAGTCTGTTTTGTATGCTGAGGTAACTCTGTAATATTTTTGACAAAAGAGTGCAATGGAAATCTTATTCACAATTCCCCTTCTGGATAGGTTGGAAGGTTGACCAGTTATCTGTTTTCTCAATTTGTTCTTTAGTTTAATATTAGTTCTTTTTCCCTATTTCCATATCTTTACCTTTTCTTTAATCTTTTGTTTTCTCCTTTTTTCTTCTTTTTCTCCTTTATCCTCAATCAAACAAATAAACCAAAAAAAAAAAATCCCTTTTATATAAAGAACTCCCTTGTGGCCATATTTACATGGTGTTTCACTATGTTTTACCTCTACTATTATTGATTTTGAGATATTTGGGGAAATCTGATGAAAAGTATAAAAGTGAAGAAGCCCTTTCCTATATCCTGACAATACAGGATGCTATTCTACATAAGATATTTCTTCATTTTTAAATCAAAATAAACACCCTAAGGCCTTTTTGGCTTCTGAGGTAGTCTGTGAAACTCCTTTGCTAAATTGATATGATCAAGATGAGATTCCTTTGGGAAATACTCTGTAATCTGAACAGGAAATTATAAGGTAAGGGATTATAATTAGCAACCCAATGGGTAAACAAATGTGGCACGTTCTACAACAGACTACACAAAATGCCAACACATACTTGTAATAGTAGCATTTTTGAGGCGAAAACATTATGATTGCTATGAATCAAGGTCAGCCTGAGTTACAGTGAGTTCCAGGTTAGCCTGGCATAGAGAATAATTCATCACTAATAATGAAATAGGCTTGTTCCTTTTTGTTTATTTTTCTCTTATATATCACATCCCAACTGCAGTTTTGCATGCCCCCCCCACCACTCATTACTGAATTTTACACCTCAGATGGTTAAAATTATAAACTCTGCATTTTATACACACAATTCTTAAAAATTTTCCAACTGCAGCTTCCCTGTCTTCCTCTCCCCATTCATTACTGAATTTTACACTTCAGAGGTGAAAATGATAAACTCTGCATTTTATACACATAAATTTAAAAAATTCAAAGAAATAAAAGGCCTTACAATGTGTCAAATGTACATTTAAAAGAGACTTAGTAAATAAATCATTGGCAATAAAAACATTAAAATCAACAAGCAGTTTGAGGCCAGCCTGGTTTATACAGTGAGTTCTAGGGCTACATAGTGAGACTCTGGTTCAAATAACAAATAAACAAAACAGCATCAAGGAAAGCAACCCTGAGGTAGTAGGACTAAGGTGAGAGCTCATCTGGAAAAGTGCTTGCCTTGCAAACATAAAGACCTGAATTTGATCCTGGTTAGTCAAATGAGAGATACTGTCTCAAAACAAAATGAAGACCGATTATCTGGTCAAGTTTGGAGAAGGTCTTGTGAAGGCTCATTGTTGCCCCAGTGTACGGGAATGCCAGGACAGGGAAGAGGGAGTCGGTGGGTTAGTGAGCAGAGGGAGGGAGGATGGGATAGGGGGTTTTCCAATGGGAAATGAGGAAAGTAGATAGCATTTGAAATGTAAATAAAGAAAATATCTAATTAAAAAATATCAAAAATAAAATAAATTAAAGGAAGAAAATCAAAGTGGACAGCACCTAAAATCACTAGCTAGGGTTGTCCTACAGCACCCACATTGATGCACACGAATGCTCACCCAATATGCCTCTGCACACACATGCAGCTTTGAACACATGTACCTGTGAATGTGTAAACACACACACACAGGCATGTGTACACAACTAAGAGATAGATATACATGTGTCAATACATAGAACTACTCACACCATTCAGGAATAGAGAGAACAGAGCAGGAAGAACAACAGCTCGCTCAAATGCCATTTGTGACAACAGTCATGTATGTATTTGCCTGCGTATTCACTAAGGATAACAGGGGAAAGGAAACAGGGTTATCTCTAGAGTTATTTCTGTGAAAGAATGAGGGTTGGTGAGGATCGTGTTATTTACCACTTGTATTGAATACATAATGTTCATATGAACTTTTCACAGACAATAGTGTTAAAATTTGTTAAAAAAGGAAGGTAAATATCTGGATATAAGTGGCCAAAGCATAGGATTAAGTGAAACTGGAAGTATTCAAAATGTATTTAACATTGTTCCTGGCTATAAGGAGCAGGGCAGTTCTGTGTAATACAGATTTTGTTTAAAAACAATTCAACAGTCTCACCCATGGCCAAATGCTGTCTTATAAGGCTGGAAGGGAGATAGTGTTGCTTACTTCCATATTACATCTTTTAAAGTATTCTAAAGAAAGAGTTGAGAGTTTTCAAGTTTAAAAACCTTCACTTCAGTTACAAACTCAACAATATCAGTAACTAGCAGGAAGACCAAGCTTTGGCCATGTTTATGCTGCTGTGTGTAGTAGTGCCAGAAGAGGAAACGATGATCTGACATCTGTCTATCTCTAATTAAACCATGAGCTGCCTTTAAGAAACCCAGCATTTCTATCACCCATTGATAAGTTAATAGTAATTACTAAGAATCTACTAAGCCCTGGGGGACTTTGGTAAATGGCAAAATTAAATGCCAACAAGACAGGGACTCTGCCCTGAAGGAATGTGTAGAGAAAGGGTGGGTAGGCCCTCAGAGTCTGTGCAGACAAAAGCTTCTCTCTCTCTCTCTCTCTCTCTCTCTCTCTCTCTCTCTCTCTCTCTCTCTCACACACACACACACACACACACACACATCTGTATTTACCTTTTAAAGAGGAATGTGATTGGGCACTATAGTTCAATTCACAAGCCTTGCTGAGTTACAAGACCACATGGGGAATTGCTCTTGCCAAGTTGTGTTAACATGTGTTCTTACTTCTAAGACTAGTACATGCAGAATTAACTACAAGGAATGACAAAAAATAGAGATGGAAACTTAAGCCATCTTAATTTAGTCTACTAAAGAATTCAGCTGGACAGCTAAACACTTCAGACCGCAAAGTTAACAGTAGGTTGCATTACATCTTACAACAAACGTTCTACCCACCTCTTGAATCAAATCTACAGAATCACATGGAGAAATTTTATCTTCCCCTCAGTGCTCATGCCACACAGATGTTTTAAATGTTAACAAAAATAAGCAAAAATCCTGGGAAATATGCTGCTGCTGAGACTCAGGCACTTTGGTGTATTCTACATAGAGTCAAGAGGTCAGGGCCCACCCAGGATATTTGCTCTCTCGTCTGTGTTCACAGCTGAGAAAATTAAATAAGAAGAGTTTGCTGTTGCTGCTTCTGGTGTTTTGAATGACAATGGCTTCCATAAGCTTGTACGTTTGAATGCTTGCGCCCCAGCTAGAAAAACTGCCTGGAAAAGACTAGGAGATATGGCTTTGTTGAAGTGGGTATGGTTTTGTTGGAGGTGGGTCACTGGGGGGTGGGCTTTGAAGTTTCAAAAGCAGGCCTAGCCTTTCTGCCTGAAAACTGTGGGTCAGATGTGAGATCTCAGTTACTGCTGCAGAGGCGTGCCTGTCTGCCTGCTTCTGTGCTCCTAGCAGAGAAGCATGGACGAACTTCCTGAAACTGTAAGCAAGCCCCAATTTCATGATTTCTCATAGAGGTTGCCTTGGTCATGGTGACTCACAGCATCAGACAAGTGACTAACGCACTATAGCTGTTGCTGTTTCCAATAAATAGAAGTAAGGATCAATTATATATCAGGGATAAGACCAGATCTTGGTAGCAGGATGGTCAGCAATATTAATACCATTCTTGCTTATGCAGAATATACCTTCCTTCCAAATTCCCACCATTGGGAAGACAGACTGCTGGGGCCATGTAAAGTTTCAACTGTACAAACACAACTCAAAGAAGTCCCTATGGGAACCCAAAAATAATTAAAAAATAAACATATGCGCAATGAATGAGCCTAAGAAAGAAGAAATACAGGAAACTTAAGATCAAAAAGGGATGGGTGGGAGAAGTGCCTATTGATCAAATGAGCTGCACTAAAAATGGCTGAATGGCAGTAAAAACATACACAGCACCACCAGCGGGCACCAAAAGGCACCGGGACCAGCCACATCTTCTCATACATACCGATTCCTTTAATGAGGTGGCAGTTTGGGAGGTCTACAGATTCTACTTCTCTGGAGGCTTTGAGTCGACTTCTGTTGGAAAGCAAAAAACAAAAAAAACATTCTTTGTATATGTGTTTCCTGACAAGCAGATTGCAAGGAATGCTACACCTCTGACAGCGGTTCCCACAACCCATCCAGTTAAGAGTCAAGACAGAAGTGTGGTGTGTGCTCTTCTCTGTTCCAGTTTTTACCTTCCACACCTAGAGAAAGAGGAAACCTACAGGCTTAACCAAATAGAAGGATGCCTGGGCCTACATAACCCAGCACCTACGGGTCCATGCCAACTACACACACATTGTGGCTGTTCATAGTATATGTAAAATTTACAAATAAAATCTTGAAAGTTACTATAATTGTGTGTGTGTGTGTGTGTGTGTGTGTGTGTATAACATGTGCGTTGAGAGGGTGGCAGCAGCTCTCAGAAAATGTGTGTGGGGTCAGAGGACAATGTTGTGGAATTAGTTCTTTTCTTCTACCCTTTACATGGCTTCTGAGGTTAAAAGTCACCATGCCAAGCTTGTATAGTAAATGCTGTATCCTCTGAGCCATCTTTAGTGTCAAAACAAAAATAATAAAATATAATAGTACTGCATTACTTGAAATGTAGCCATAAAGCAAATGAACAGTATGTGAGTGTCTGAACGCAGTAAAAATACATTAAATAAATGAAAGTTTTAAGACTAATGTAATAGAATGTAATAAATCTTAGTCCCACACATCCCAGGAGCAATTTAAGAGGCAAATTACAACAAGAAGTATAAATAATTGAAGCAGCTGTAGCAAAAACAGTACGGATACAAACCATGTCAGTGGTTACAGTGATCAAAGGAAGAAATAGCAAAAATATCTATAATGGTAATATATAGTATTATTTATTACTATATATTATCTATATAATACTATAATAGTAACATATCTATAATGGCAATATATAGTATTATTTAAACATTATTCTATATATTATTTATGTACTACTATAATAGTAAAAATATCTAGCTTTACTATTTGGTATAGGGCTAAGTTGGATACTGATTAATCGGATATATCCTCAGGGAACTTAAGTCTTCAGCTAACCTCATGAACTGGGTACCATCAGAGCCATCTTATGCACAATAAAACCAACCCAGAGAGTTAGAAGCCTGTTTCCCTGCAATTGTTTGGCAGCCTTTACTCTTCTCATGGTCCTTTTCCCTAGGAGTGGAGAGTTCTGGGTTCTTGGGTTATCAGTAGCACAGCCATGACCCCTGGCAGGTCAGTGGTTCTCTGAAGGTCTCAGTCTTTCTCACGGATGCACTATGGATCAACCTAGAAAACTTCCAGATTGCACTGACGTTGTGTGGCTCCAGAATGTGCAGGTCCATCTGGTCCATAAGCATCCTGTGTTGGTCTGGATGTTGATTTTATACAACTTACTTATGATGCCTGCTGTACCATACAAAACTAGGGATAGTAACAGCTGGACGACCATTACATCGATAAACTATGTGATTAAACACAATCTGTTTCAGATAACAGGTTCAGATGCACCTGAGCAGCCTAGCGTGAGCCACTTGTTTCAGAGTGAACTTGGGTTACTAAAGAGGGCTGTCTTCAGCTAGGTTAGTTGTACTGGGCCATCTTTATAGATGCAACCTACATACTATTAAAACTGTAGAGCTATGTTACCAAAAGGTGAGTGTGACCTTTAGTTAATCAAATAATTTCCACCTGACTCTTCTTTATTATAAAATGAAAAGGAGATTTACTTAAATTCCCTGAGGCTCAATTACTGCCAGGAGTTAACTGCTAGCCATTTGCCCTGGAAGGGCTCCCTGCCCGTGATAGCTAGTCTGCTTCTGCAGACCCCAGATGCCGTGGCTCCCCAGAGCCAACTTCCTTTCCACTGTTCTTCCCAGTGCAGAGGTGGGAGGACCCCTGACGTTTTTGTATCTAGGTGAGCTCATAGGAATTAAGTTTTGAAAAACTTGTGTTCCTAATGGGAAAAGCCCCAAGAGAGTCAACTGCCACCCTCTTCCTCCTCCACAACTGGGACACATACACAATGCCTGGCACACCAGCAACCATTGTGCAGTCTTGCTTGCGGAAGATAAAGATGAAGACGTAAAGTCAAGAGTGAAGGGTTAAATCACACAAGTATACAAATAATCTAGTTGCTCCTTTCCCATGAGTTTCTCTTGATGCAGAAAAGCAAAGTGAAGGGTATGGGGTAAACAGTTTTCAAATGCTTTGAGTTATCTGGCTATAAACCATAGGCTCTTAACTGACAGTTATTAAACAGAAACCAATCTCTTTTTTTTATTCTGCAGACAGCGGTCTCCACCCAGATTGGATCCAGACAGAGCTGTGAGCTCTCATTTTGCCTGGTGTCAGGTAGCAGTTAAGACACACAACACAAGGGTGCAACCTGCTGAATAAAGGGAATCCTGTAACCACCAGCCAGCCTCTCCTCTTCCCCAGGTGTCCCTGCCTATGAGTTTAAAAACAAGTTAACAGCTCTTTATCTTCAGTGTACACATGTGTATAAAAGGGGGCCTTTATCTTCTATACACAGGCTTAGAAAGCCCTTTGGAATCCACCCCTAAGGCCCCTGTAATGCTTACACTAGGTAACTGAAATTTGTGCTTAGGCATGCAAACCTGGGGAATTTCACTCAACCACAGAGAAGCCAGGAAGCAGTGTGGGAACTGGGCCACAGTGTTCTAAATACTAAAGAGCTGGCCTAGAGAACAGATGCAGTGCTATGGACGGCCCTGTTGGGCTCCCAGCTAAATCGGCCCAGAAGTCAATTATTTACATGAGAATTAGAGGAAGGAAGCGATTTGTCTATGAAGTCAGTGAAAGGCAGAAAAATAAAAGGAATCTTCTGGCCAAGTGTCAATAAATATATCTTTGGGGTTGATGCTATAGATCAGCTGGTGGAGGGCTTGCCTACGTGTACAGGAAACCCTGACTTCAGTCTCTAACTCTACATAAACTAGGTTTGGCTGCAAAAGTTTGCAATCTTAGGAATACAAACGAAATTTGAGGCCAGCCTGGGTGACATGGAACTCTGTACTTTATTCTCTTAAGGTTTATTTCTTAATATAAAGATATTCTATACTTATTTAATGTATGCATATGCATACATGGTGTATGTGGGTATGAGGATATATGTGTATACATGTGTACATGCATATATGGAAGTCAGAGGTCAACCTCAGTTGTCTACATAAGTAGTTGGCCCTATAATTTTTTTGTAAGAGGATCTTCCACTAAACTTGGAACTCACCAATGGGCTAAACTGGTTGGCCAATGAGCGTCACAGATCTACCTGTGTCTATTCCTGACGCCCGCCCCATGCTGGGTTTACAGGTGAACACTCCCGTGCGTGGCATTTATGTGGATGCTCAGAATCTGAACTTAAGTCCTCATGCTTGCCCTGTGGTCACTTTACTGAATGAGCCATCTCCATAAGCCAAGAAGTTCTCTACTTTGAGCAAAGAGATCAGCACATCATAGTCCCACAATAAATGCTAAGGGGAGGGGGAAGTGGTCTGAAGAAAACTCTAACACTTCCCATTAGAGCCGTGAGAAAAGGCATCGGGCATCACCACTGAGATGGCTCAGCGAACAGGAGTACTTGCCAGTCTATCTCAATGTCTGAGTCTTATTTCTAAAACCATAGGTAGGTAGAGAGAACTGACTCCTAGAAGTTGGTTTTGTTCTCTGACCACATTCACACATACATGTACACACACACACACACACACTAATTACAACAATAAACTATTCTATTCTAAAGTTCTGAAGGAACAAGCTTCAAGGAAATGGCTGAGACCCGTGTCTTGGGGCTCCTGCTCACTCTTGTGTACTCTCTTGTGTACTCAATTCTCACGACTCGTCCAGTTGCTGTCTTTGCGACAGACAGCAGCTAGCTGGGGAGTGTTGTCTTACTTTTATTTACTCCTCTATATTGCTCAAGGAGGGAGGGACAGACAGGGTGTCCATGGAGCAGCATCTTCCCAGGGGGAAACTTAGCCAGCTACAGCTTAGTGGGATAACCGACAACTTCAATGACATTTATCCATTGGGGACAAACTTAACTAAAATGTATCCACTGTTTGTCTTAAACTCAAGTTGAAATTTAAGTGGGCATCCTGGGAGAGAGAAACAGCTTGACAGCCAACATCCCATCTTTAATAATTGAATAAACAGAGAGAAGTTACCAGTTAGAGCAAAAAGAACGCGCAAGCCAGCCGCCCTTCCTCCATGCTCTGAAAGCCTTGCCCGCAGGGATCTCTCGGAGCCTGCTGCTTTCTGAAGTAGACTCTGAGGGTCTGGGAGAGGGTTGCATTTGCTCATGTCACCACACTGCAGACAGGAAAGCCAGGCTATGCTCCTGTCACATGGTCTCCATTCACAATATAGGGGGCTCAGCTAAATCTATCATTAGTGAAATGATGTCTCAAACTGTATGCCTATTCTAAAATGTTTTATATGTAGAGTATGCTAAAGAATGGTAGGGGCTGCCGAGATAGCTCAGCGGGTAAAGTGCTTCCTGCACAAGCACGGGAGCCTGAGCTTCATCCTTAGCACCCGTGTGAAAGCTGGATGCAGTGGACCAGGTCTGAAACCCCTGTACTGGGAAGGCAGAGACAGGAGGATCCATGGAGTCTGCTGGTGAGCCAGTCTAACTCAACCAGTGAGCTCCTGTTTTAAAACATAAGGTAGAAAACAATTGAGGAAAGCACTCAATGTTCACCTTTGACCTCCATGGGAACATACACACACATGTACACATATAAATGCCTACATGTACAAGCATACATACAGTATATACACATACAAAATGATTCTCTGTTAATCTGAAATTCAGACTTACCTGGAAAATACTGACTATTTTAGGGGAGTTGGGGTTGGAGGGTAATCCAACTATATAACATTTCCCCCACATTCTTACATCATGCGATTTGGAGCTTGCTAATAAAGTCACCAAGTCACCAGCTCCAAAATCACCTCTTATTGAGGTTTACCTTAGCCAGAGCATTGTAAAGAAAACTTGCACTAAGTTGCAAATTACCTACCCTCTGCATTCAGTGCATGCACATGTGTGTGTGTGTGTGTGTGGTATCTATGTGCTGTGGATAAATATATATGTATATGCACATATACATGTGCATATACATCTGGAAATCAGATGAGGACATTGGCTACCTTCCTCTATTGCTCCTAGCCGCAGTCTGGCCTTATAGGCATGCATGGTCATGTATGATTTTTACATGTATCTTTTGGGTTCAAACTCAGGTCCTCATACTTGCACCATAGGCCCTCTTACTAACCATTTCCCAGCCTCATCTGTGATGGGTATATTTACTTTTTCTTAATTTGTGACTATACTTCTCAATCAAAGGGACTTTAATTTTGCATCTTAATGTGAATAAGAAAAGGGGGAAGACTTAACTATTGATTGAGAAGAATTCAGTTTATGAAAACAGTGACAGTTTGACCATCGGTGATAACTGAAGGAGTCCAGAAATTTTCATGTCCTGTTTTTATTACCAAAAGCTGAGCGGACTGCACAGAATCACCTGACTGCAAGACCCTAAAGAGTGCAGGAAAGAACACCATCGGACTAAATTATACCAAACCGGACAGCTTCTGCCAAATGAAACAAGCAATCAACAGATTTAGGAAACACCCCACAGAATGTGAGGATGCATTGGCGACACAATTGCTGACAGCCAGAACATGTCAGAAACTTGTATTAGCTTGCACATAACTCATTAGCAAACAGAGCAACGCAAACAAACAAAAACCCAACAACCCAGTTTCCAAATAAGCAAAAGCCCTGAGTGGAGTCTTCTTGGGAAAAGATAAATGATGGTCAGTGTGCTTATGAAGAAATAACCTACATCCCTGATAGTCAGGGAAATGCAAATAAAACTTTCCAAGAGATACTATCTCACTCTAGTTAGAACGACTGCTGCCTAAAAGAGATGAAGTAAGAGTGAGCTCATCTCTACACTGGAGCTACACATCCCACATACTCTGGCATGTACCACTGAGTCACACGCCCTGTTCAGAAAGCGACCCTTTACTTTCTGTGGGTGTAAAGGACTATGACACTGTGAAATGGATATGGAGATGCCTGAAAACTTGTCAAAGTGTAACTATCGTATCTGACCGGCAATCCCAGGACTGCCTATATATCCAAAGGGAGAGAAGTCAGTGCTGAAGAGATACTTGTATCCTGGTAGTTTCTCAGTGCTGTACATAGCAGCCCCCAAATGGGAATGGCCGAAGCACCCTCCCATCGGCAGATAAATGGGAAAAGACAATGGGGTGGGCTTATACAACAGATATAGGGAGAGAAAGCAAAGATTGTAGAGGCATGGTATTGTATGTATTTTAATATCCAGGAGACTGAGACAAGAAGATTTTCATGACAGAGTGCCAATCTGGGCAAGACAAAAAGAGACCCTACCTTAAAGAGTCAGGAAGGAAAGAATGAGGGAGGGAGGAAAGGAGGGAGGGAGGGAGGAAAGGAGGGAGGGAGGGAAGGGAATAGTGGGGAAGGGAACAGAATGGAACGGAATAGTAGGGAAGGGAAGGGAAGGGAAGGGTAGAAAGAAAGGAAGCAAGAAAGAAAAATGGGAGAATTCACCGATATGTGTGAAAATTACTAATAGAAGTTGAATATAGCAGTAGTTACCCAAGAATTAAGCTGAGTCATTGGTAGCAGCGAGATTGGCCAAGGGTACAATGTAATGATTAGAAGACAGAGTGCAGTGACTATAACTAATAGGAGTGTATGCTTCAAACTAGGAAGAAAGAATGTTTAATATTCTCATCTCAAAGAAAACGTGAGTGTTTACGGTGACTTGTGCTATTCACTACAGATTTCATTATATATAAACATTAATACTGTAGCACTTAATACGTATGTTTATTAAATATCTATTACAAACAAAGAATGGCCCAGACCCATCCAATGCATCTCAGTGCATGAATGTTCTACAGGAGCACAGGCATTTACATGTCATGATCGTGAAACCACCATGCCATTCCCTGACACAAGCACAGGCTTCCTCCTGGTTCCGGTCCCCCATTCAGCCCACTTCTCACAGGCCCTTATCCCCCAAAATGCTGCAGCTATGGGGTGCTGGGATTACCCTGCAAGCGGGGCTATCACGTTGGCTTTGTCTCTCCTTCTCGGGGATGCAGTCTGGGTCTCCTTTATCACTCTCAAGGTGCTCTTCCCATGCCTAGCCCAGTAGCTCTCAGTGCTTGACTCCTGCTGTATACCAGGATTACCCAGAGGGGGTGCGCTTCTTGTTTTGATTTTGTAGTGTGGTGCTGGGACTGGAATCCCAAGCTTCAAGCGTGCTGGGCACATGCTCTATCCCTGAGGTACACTGCACATCGTTAGCAAAGACCTAAATGCTAAAAAAGAAAGGATGGAAGGAAAGAAAAGGAACGGAACGGAACAGAACGGAAAGAAAAGAAAAGAAAAGAAAAGAAAAGAAAAGAAAAGAAAAGAAAAGAAAAGAAAAGAAAAGAAAAGAGGGAAATCAAGGGGTCGGGGGTCAGGTGGAGAGGCAGCGGGGAGGCAGGGGGGAGGAGGAGGAGTTGGGGGTTTTCAGGGAGGGGGGAAATCGGGAAAGGTTTTACCATTTGAAATGTAATGAAGATTATATTCAATAAAGTAAAATTTAAAAAGAAAAGAAAAGAAATTCCATGTGTTATGATGGTGTGTGACTGTAATAGCAGAAGTCAGGAGACCACGGATCGATACCAGCTTGAGCTTCAAAACGGAGGATACACAGCGAGATGTCATCTCAAAACAAAGAATTAATTTAAATTTAGAAAAGCACCCAAACCCCAAAGTCTAGAGGCTCCACCAGGACCAACTGAATTAGAATGTTTCACAAGGTGCCACTCGGAGGGACATCAGGACTCCAGGAGATCCTAATATCCTGCCTACGTTGCTCTGCCTTTCGGGTTTGTTTGTACAATGAAAGACTCACATCAGCCTGCTGCTAAACAACCAATGAGAGCCGATGCTTCCCTCCAGCCTACCAGAGAGAGGCCTAACTTTGCAGTGTCAATCATACCCTTCAGACTTGCCCCGCCTCCTCATCTGAGTCCAGGCTGCCTTCCAGAAACACCTACAGAAGACCTGTCTTTTCTCTTTAACCCTATAAGGGGTTTTATTTTCCTGTCTTGGATAGCTAGTTCCAATACTTCTCTCCTCTCCTCGTGTTAGAAAGGACTCTATTTAAGGTTCCCAGTTCTATACAGGAGCCTGGCGCAGAGGTGTATAGTCTCTACTACTGACTAGTTAGTAGACGCTCAACTCTTCTGGAACTCTTTTGCATGAAGCTTATAAAGTTTGAATTGGAAACTTGAAGGCATGATGTCAACCCACAAGGAACAGTCGCTTGATCTGCTCCTGGAGCTCTGGTCAATAAATAAGGAAATGATGTAAGAACAGTAGCTGGCTCTCACAAGTGGCTTTGATCTCCAGCGCCAAGACTGAAGCCCTGAAGTTTCCCCAACTATTTTTGCTGAGGAGGGATGGGTTCTGACTGAGCAGAACAGCACCAGTGACCTGAAATAAAGTTGTATAATTAGAGCGTCCACGTATGAGTAATGGTTTTGTTTTCAAATTAAAGCACTGGGTTTGCCCTTGGGGAAATTTGCAAAGCTCTCTTGCTTGTCAGCCTAGGCAGAGGGAACCTTGCCACCAGCAAAGGCTGGGAAACTTTTCACAAAGTCTCTAGGTCTTGGTGGAACTGGGCCGGCTAAATGGAGCACCGGTAGCGATCCGAAGTTCTTCCTTCCATCCGGTCCCCCGAACTAAACAAGCTCTCTCTCTCCAGTGCACCCCTACCCCCATCAGCTCGGCCATCCCAGCCTAGGGACCTGCGACCGCGACTAGGGCAGCACCTACCTGAGGGCGAGGAACCGCTCGCCCAGCAGCGCCAGCCCGAGGCTCAGCAAACTCAGAGCCACCATCCGGCCCATGGCGCGGGACCGGCCCGCCGTCTGGCTCGGGCCTGACCTGGCTGCACGGGACGCTGGGCCAGCTCTCCGCCCCGAGCGCGGAGCCGCGCCCGATCCCCGCCCCGAGCGCCTGCTGTGCAGCCCAGGCTCCGCCCGGCGCCGCGGCCTCAGAGCACATCCGCACATGCCCGCGTGGGAACCCAACTGAACTTGATTCCTTTCACAAACACCCCGCCAAGCCTCCAAGCCTCGCGCAGCTGCACCTGCTCAGCTCCCTGAAAACTTTAGGGTGGCCTCTGCGGAGTTCTCTTGATTTCCTTAAGTTTGGGGTTGCTTTTTGTTGTTTGAGTCTGGTGTTTATCTTTTCCCCCTTTGTTGTGTTTATTTTTGGTTTTGAGAAGCTAGGAAATAAACCCAGGACTTTGTTCATATTAGGCTAATACTGGGCCACGTCTACAGTCATAGAATAGTTTTGTTGTTGAACACATACGTGTGTGTATGTGTGTGTGTGTGTGTCTGTGTACCATTTCTATATTTGAATGTAAAGTATATTTAGATAATAATTATTAAACAATACAGAAAGTATATTAAATATGTGGAATCTATTAAAAGTTTACTTTTTAATTTTCTTATTGTTTTGAAGACAAGGTCTCATGTGGTCCAGGCTGGTAGTGAACTTCTGATCTGTCTGCCTGCATATGCAGAGGTGTTGGGCCATTCAGGGCCCTGCCTAGAGCAATATGTTTTGGTTTAGTTCTTTCATATGCATGGGTGTTTTGCTTGTGTGTATGAATATGCACCACATCCATACCTGGTATCCACAGAGGTCGGAAAAGGGTGCCCACTACTCCAGGAAGTACAGCCAATGTTCTTAGTGCTGAGCCATCTCTCTAGTTCAGACATTTTAAACAGGCCTTTCCTCTTTTTCTTCTTTTAGTTGGAAAAAAAATGGTTCTGGAAAGGTCTTAGATACAAAGTTAGAGTTGGAATTACATCCTTTTATATGAAGATTTGTATTAGACTAAAACACCACATGCTCTGAACTCACTGGAGTACTAATACACTATCTCTTCTTTCTTATTTTCTTATTTCTTCTTTCTGCTTATTTATATACGCATAAAAAATATAGAGGGAGGTCACTCACTGAGATTTCCACAGCTACTGAGTGTAATTTGGAATCAGTTTCTAATTGTTCCCAGTACTTAATTCCCACCTGCAGTATGTTCACAAAAGTTAGTCAGTTCTCAAGGAACATCATTCTCTGACAGTGTTTTGTTATTGCAGTTGAGACGACCTTGGATGTGAGGCTTTCTTGTCTTACCCTCGTGAGGATTACCAGCAGATGCCGGCACATCGGGCCAGACTTCTGTTTTGTTACCAACCATTAAGGAAAAGCAGATGCCAGTTTGTACCTGGCCCCTTACCAAAGGGAAAAGAAAAAGATCTTCCTGCTCCACACATCTGTGACCAGCCCTAGGGGACTCTGGGATGTATCCAGTGGCCGATGGAGAGCTAGACAAGTGTCCTTTCAAAGTCCCAGAAGATGTACACTTTATGCACTTTCCATTACAGACAACTTTGCAAAAATAATGTTTGCCAGTGCACACAGGTGGGCAGGATTGCCAAAGAATCTAAGTGCACTGAGATGTGATTGTTGAAGTGTTTGAAAAGTGAGTTTGTGCCACAGAAATACAGTGAGGCCACAGCCCTGCTCACCCTGGCATGGGAGCCACCCTGTGCCCTTAATGGCATCCCTGTGCCAGGTGTGATCTTAGCACAACAAATAAGAAAGATTTAGAAGCATTCTTTCAAAGGACGATAAAAGGCCAGGGTTGGTGACTGGCTGGAATCTCACCACGAAGCAGAGACTGGAGAATATTGGGTTTAAAGCGAGAGTTTGAATTAGATAAAAGACTGAAGAAAAAATTCAAATAAGATTAAACATGTTATTTAAAGATACGTGTAACAACTATAGTGACAGCTATTGCTTCTCTTGGTAGCAAAAATTTTGAGTGGTTTCTTACCTTCATAAATGAGAGAAATGCAAAATTTCCTTTGAAATCAGTGTTTTCCCCCCTTCATCCAAAATTACCAACAGCTCTGAACTAACTTACTTGCTTACTTGTATTTTTTTCCCTTTCCAAGTATCCTGCCTCTAAAATATACCCTTAGATCCTTTTAAATCATCCACGAGCCTCTTAAGTGAAGAAGTCTGGCTTGGGATGCAGTTTATGACTGACTGGATAGACAGGTATTGAGTTTTTCCATTTGTGGCATGAATCATCAGGGAGAGGAACCTCAAATACAATCAGAATTTAGGAAGGCGTGGTGTTATTTCCTAAGCCCTGGCTTAAATTTGAGAGTTTGCTCAAGGATTCAGGTTAGTCTGAGAGGTATACAAAAGTATGCCTCATGTATTGTGAGATGTGTCTCGGGTACTGTGGGCCAAGCCAGGCAAAGCACCTCCCCATGTGTCCTAAAGCGAAGTAACAGATCACGAAGTTTTTAAATTCTGTGCTATTCTTAATGTCTAGGGAGACACCAATAAGTGGATTGTTACAGTAATTGTCAGCAAGTCTAGACTTGCCCTCACAGTGTGTCCGTACAACAGCTGGGAGACAAAATTCCACTGACTGGCTTCAGTCAACATCGAGCCTGGTAAGGACTCCTACCTAGCTCTGGGAACACCATCCTGGAGTTTGGCACACCCCTCTGAAGATCTGAGGGAAGTCATGGTTTACATATTTAGTTTGAAAGACTGTTTATTTTTTTAAAGTAATAAGTCTTTGTACTTTCACGCGTGCAGGTGTCCATGGAGGCTGGAAGGCCACTTTGGACCCCTTTGAGTGGACTGGGTGTATGCGGGGACTACACCCAGGTCTCTGAAAGAGCAGCAATGGGTCACTCCAGTTCAGCCCTGCTTTGATTCTATTAGCACAGCCAGTCAGGTCCACGCCATTCTGTCCTCCTCACGTGAGCAGTGCAGTTCAACACACTTGCTGAATGTTGCAAGGTGAACCAGCTTCTCTCAAAGAACTTATAATTACACACAACCATTGGGCCAACTGCCGCCATCTTTTTATAGGAGATAAATATTTGTTTCTGTCCTTTCTTTGCCCATGTTTCCAAAAGGAGACAGATATTTCTGTATGTATGCATGTGAGAGAGTGCATGTGTGTGTGCACATGCCACAGGTCTATTGAAGAAATATTACAAATAGGTGGTTATTATAGCAAGAGGGACACACATACACACATACACACATATACATAAATACAAACATATACACACATACACACATGCACACACATATACACATGTACACATACACACACATGCATATATATATACACACACAGCAAGGCACATGAGAACAAGATCCTCTACAAAGCAGAAGGGGAACTCCAAAGCCCAAATCTTGTCTCTCCTTGAGGGCTGGGAGTCTTGAAGGTTTTTGAGGTCTTTTCCTCCCCTCCAATTAAGATAGGGAGGTTGATAGGCCAATAACTTTGGAATAAAGATGTTGTGATTTGACCCTAAACTTGTCAGACCAGTCTGTAGACAGGGATTCTATAGGCACGCCTTTCGGCCCACCATGCCTTTCGGCCTCTGTCTCTCATCAGGAGTGGGAGGAAGAAACCTGGAAGTTTGCCATCTTTATTCCCTCTTTGTGACCCCTCTCTTTATCTGTCTGCCTCCTAGTTCCTCAATATGAGGTTGAAAAATAAACTTGCTAATAGAAGTCCAAAACATCCATGAATCTAACATACAATGTAATATGCGAGCCATGAAATAATTATTAAAAATAGTTATTCTATGGATCTCAAGTTTTAAATTAATATTTTCAGTTGGTTCAATATAGCTTTATGATATATATGCAAAAATTAACTTAATTTATAAATTTGAAATCAACCTTTAAGGTTTTTGATAACTTGAACCTTAGGCCAGAAAGTAAACCTGTCTCCTGAGACTATTTCTTCATGTCTGTGTTTAGCTTTTTTCTCTTTCCAGCATTTTGAACTCCTCAATCCTCCACTCTATGAGGTAGACTTCATACTCTTGTGTTCAAGGAGGAAAATATAGATTTTTTTTATGTGTTTTAAGGCACACTGTTTCTATTGTTCATGGCCGTCCTCCCCCCCAAATGTGGATACTGCCTTTCAAAGTTGTTAATGAAGACTTAGTGATGAGTCAGCTGAAGTAACAGCTCCAGCAATTACTTACTGAGCTCCTCCTATTTAATTAATCACCTCATTTAGTTAGATATTATCACTATCTCTCATTTCTTTTGTTTGTTTGGGTTTTTTTTTTGCTTTTTTGTTTTTGTTTTTTGTTTGATCTGAGAGACAGGGTTTCTCTGCATAGCCCAGGCTGTCCTGGAACTCACTCTGTAGACTACCAGGCTGGCCTTGAACTCAGAAATCCGTCTGCCTCTGCCTCTCAAGTGTTGGGATTAAAGGTGTGTGCCACCACTGCCCGGCTATTATCTCTCATTTCTAATGATAGAAATGAGGCCCAAGATTAAGAATCATGACCAGGGTTAGGGTTCTACATCTGGAAAGTGTATGATCCAATCCAAGTGTCTCAGTCAGGATTAGTATGTTCGTAATGGAACACCATGGCCAAAAGCAACTGAGAAAAGAAAGGGTTTGCTAGGTCTCCAAATTGCTGTTGATCATGGAAAGAATGCTCTACCTGCTTTCTTATAGAACCCAGGAGCACCAGCCCAGGATGGCCTCCCACAATAGGCTGGGTCCACCCCCATCAATCACTACGAAAACGTCCTATGGCCTTGCCTACTGCCCAGTCTTGCAGCATTTTCTCAATTGAGGCTCTCTCCTCTCTGATGACCCTGGTTTGTGTCAAGTTGACATAAAACTAGCGAGCAGGATAAAGAAATTATCTTTCAGACTCTTGCCCACCTTTATTATTATTTTTCTTTTTGCTATCTCTGATAAAAGCAGATGAAAAATGAGCAAGAAATGAATGCAGTAGATCGTGGTCTTTCTCGGGTCAACATAGCTTGAGAGGGCATCCAGCTAGGCTTCCTGCATGCTCCTCTGCCTATGTTTCTTCATTTACTTGTTATTTATTATGTTCTGTGTCTCCAAGCAGACATTCCTTGCTATTGGGGGTAGGGGTGATGATGATGGATAGAGAGATAGGGAGCGAGAGAGACAGAGAGACAGAGAGAGAGAGAGAGAGAGAGAGAGAGAGAGAGAGACCCAGTCTTCATCCCAGCTTCCATTTCAAGGACAGATCTTTCAGTCTTTATCATGCATGTTATATCAAGTCACTAAAAACTTTTAAGGTATCAGAGCAACTATTTGTCAAAGGTGAACAAACACAAACAAATACAACCTCCAAACCTGTCATCTGTGATGACATGTGATGAAAATGAAAATCTTTGAGTTAACTGAAATAAGCCAGGCATAGAACAGCTAATACAGCATGATCTCAGTTAGATGTGAAATCTGCAACAGAGGCTAGGGTGAAGAGAAGGGTAGCTAGAGGAAAGGTTGGTCTGTCCTCTTAAGGTTCAGTGGGACAGGAGCAAGATGTTCTGCTGTTCTATTACCCAATAAGTTGAGGATAGGTAACAGTTGCATGCTGTAGGTCTCGCAACACTAAGGAAATGCATCTTTGTTGAGAGCTGATTATCTTGACTCCCCCCTCCCCCAAATGAATGCCATGTATGCTGTAGTCAACAAAACCATAAGTTGTGAAAGGTCCAGCCATTCCTGAAAGGTTAGAAAGGGCCGGAACTTCACATTGTTCTGGGTATCTGTCACCATGAGGTGCTTGAGGGGATTTTACCCAGAGATAAAGGCTGCTCTCCAAAGACAATCCTCTGTCTGGCCTTCCTAAGTTATCCCTTTCAGGATAGCATTCTCTCTCTCTCTCTCTCTCTCTCTCTCTCTCTCTCTCTCTCACACACACACACACACACACACACACCTGTCTGTCTGTCTGTCTGTCTGTCTCAGTGACACTCCAGGCTTTAACAGGAAGCATCTCCAGCCCCCTTATGTTTAGATGTCCTTGTATCATATTGTTCTGTCTAATGTCTTCCTCCCCCACGAGCTCCCATCATGGCACCTATGTCCTTCCGTTATAGTAAACCTCGTTGAAGGGGATTTTCCATCAGTGTCCTATGCATATACACGGTTGGGATATTTGCTTTATCTTCTTTTCTAACAAAGTTAATTTTATCGACAGGAAAAAGAAGAAAAGGCAGAAAAAAAGGAGTCATTTCAGAGTTCCTTTCTCCATAAGGAGAATAGCTGGTGTGTTAATATCTAGATACTTCTGCGTTCCTTTTGAGGCATGATATTTAAGTCAGAGGCTGGGTCACAATGGTACACAACTGTAATTTCAACATTCACAAGACTGAGGCTGAGGACTGTGAGTCTGAGGCCAGCTTTGTCTTTGCAACAGTGAGATGCTGTCTGCAAAGGGGAAAAACACTGAAGTCTGAGGGAACTTCATTGTCAGGCCAGTTGAAACTGGCCTGGCCAGTTGGGAAGTTGGCTATCTCTCTAATGCTGATTTATATGGGAGTGTTTGATAACAACCATTGTTTCATTGTGTGGACTTGGAGTTTTGGCCCATGACTCCTTTTGGACTTTTATCCCTGTCTATTGGAGCTCTGGTACAAGAGGCTAGTCTAAAATAGTGTCCCACATATTATATTATTTAATTTGTTTATTTTGTGTGTGTGTGTGTGTGTGTGTGTGTGTAGGAGGAGGGAAGGTTGATGGGAGTCAGAGGAGGGTATATTTTTCCCTTCTACCTTGTGGGTCCAGAGGGCTGAACTCTGGCTAACAGGTTTGGAGATAGGCATCTTAATCAGCCATCTTAACCACCTATGGTGTGGATTTGTTTGTTTAGTTTTCTTTTACTGGTGCTGGAAATTGAGCTGGGGACCTCATATGTACAAGACCGGCTTTGCCACCAAGTGATATTCCCCTACTGTAATTTATTTCTCCCATCTCCCAAGCCAATCCTCCCAAGCTTTCAAAGCTCCTGGCCACCATGGCTCTATTGAAATGCCCTATCTATTTAACATCTCTAAACACCATCTTCAGCTTGTTGTGTTATCACTATGGGGACACTTCTCCTCTGTCCTGGAAGGTTCTAGGTCCTAGCTGATAGGACTTTCCCTTTTATGCCTTTTGAACAGATGGCACCCAGCTAACATTCAGCGGTTCTCCTTGTCTTGCTCTCCAGGTCAGGGCTCCTTCCCTCCCTTGACCCAGCCTCTACTTTGCCTCTCACTTTGGGTCATTCTGTGAGACTTCACCACTACTGTGGTCACCTGGAGAAACTCAAGTTCTCTTTGGGACTTAGTGTCAAAAAAAAAAAAAATCTCAAAAATTGGGCTCAGGAAGAAGCTCAAGGACAATATGGACAATATTTATTAAAGTTTGGGAGAAAATGAAAACAAAACAAAACCCTAGGACAGGCAAGCTGAAAATCCCAGCAGCCGCCAGGAGGAGGGGAGATGATGAATAAACAAACAAAATAAACAAAAAACAATAACAACAAAAACAAAAACATGCCTTTGAGGTTAGTCGTGGAGATCAGAACAACAGCGAAAAGCCGGAGGCTGTCAACAGCAGCCTGCTTAGGTGTGCTGAGCTCTGGGTCCAGGCCACAGGGCGCCCAGTTCCAGGCTTTTGCGTCCCAGCACAAAGGACTGTCCTACTGTAAGATACTTTATATTTAAGTTGTCCCTTCATATATCTGGGAGGTTGGATCTAGGGCTCCTCCTCTGTACGCACACAACCCTACATCCGATGAAAGTCAATTTTCGCTTATATAAAATGGCGCATTATTTGCCAAAAACCTATGCTCAGTGTGCCTTTCAATTACCTGCACCTGTGATAATACACGATACAATGAAAATGCTATACAAATCGCTGTGCTGTATTGCTTAGGGAACGATGAAAAAATCTGTGTTCAATACAGACAGTTTTTTGTTGTTGTTGTTGTTGTTTTTGGTTTGTTTTTTTCTTTTTTGTTTTGTTTTGTTTTGTTTTTTTTGTTTTTTTTGTTTCCAGATATTCTTTTATTTATCTGTAGTTGATTGGATTCATACACCTAGAGCCCACAGACACCGAGGGCCAGTGGTGTATGAGGCGAACAGAGTACTGTAAGTATGTGCATTTCCCTTGCATTCTGAGGCGCACTGTGTACTCTCACCTAGGAAGAATTTGTGAACCACTCTTCTGGTCATGTGTTTAGGTAGCCGAGTGGTCTAAGTGACACATATATACCTTCTTTGGATACGAATCATAGCACCTGCTTATTTGATTAAACAGTTGACTCATACAGACTCCTTCACACTTCCTAGCTTGCCACAGCACACAGAGAGAAGGTACCAACCTCACCCACATCCCCTGCACCCCAAATCAGGCTTGGAGGACTGTGCCAAAACCCAATAAACACCTGAGAAACAAGTGATTGGAGTTTAACTGGAACCTGGAAACCAGTGGTGCCCACTATAATGAATAGAGGCTGGGGTCTTATCATGGACAGCTATGGTCAGTAGACTCAAAATACCAGAGAGTCTTTAGATAGAGGCTGTGATAGGAAGGCAGGAGCCTACTCTTTTAGTCCCTGCTCTGGCCTCTGGCCCACATATTCTTTGCCTCCGAACTCTTTGTAGACAGCCCAGAAGGGAGTTCAGATTCGTTTTGTGGTTTAAGTACTTTAGGAGCCCATACATGAGGGACTTGGAAGTGCTATTTTTCGAGAGTTAATTTCTGCCTTTCATTTGGCTAGGACAGAAGTGTTTTACTATTTACCATCTCATATTTAAGCCTGGCCTCTTTCATATTTTCTTTATTTGTATTTCACAGACTTTATTTGTATTTCCCAGCTTGGATTGCCCGCCAGCCTTCAGGAGAGGGTGAGCTCACTCTCCGCATGAGAGTTAGGTGGAGGCTTTTTGTCTCATCGCAAACACGCAGAATCCTTTTCAACTATGTTGACTTAATACTTCTGTCTTTGAAGTTAGTGCCCTTTACATGCAGTAGCACTCATCACTGATGTAGAGTGGTCCTCTGGGATCTGCGTTCTCTGTGGATGAAGGGAGAATTCACACGGCAGCTTCTGACATGTTGATTACCCAGATCTTCAAGCTCCGAGGTTCTCTTTCTCTTTAACGTGCGTATTTAAACTTGCTCACAGCCCATCTCTCTTGTTCCACAACATTACAACTCTGAAGTTTTTTCTAGGATTCCCTAGTGTAGGGTCTCAGGCTCCACCCATCTCCTGCTCTTCCCTCCCCTCCCCTTTCGAAACTACTTCTGGCTCCTGTCTCCCTACTTCCTTGCCCTCTGTTTGTTTGTTTGCTTGTTTTGAGACAGAATTTCACTGTGTAGCCCAGGCTAGCCTGTCTGACTCACTTTGTGAAAGTGAAATCAGAGAAGAGTGAAGGATGGTTACTGTAAATAATTCCATTGGCCTTCCCTTGGCTAAGTCCCTTGTATCTACCATCTTGACTATGTGGAAGAAAATATTATTTCTCTCACTCTGGGTTTTGTGGCTCAGTTGTAGAGCATTGGTTTATCCAAGGAAAAACCTAACACCTCAGATCCCAAGTTCCTGGTTTTCAGGGCAGAGGAGGGCTATCTCCTGTGCTGAGCACATTTTTACAGATTTGTAGAACAGAATTTGGTAATCCTATAGACATTGCTTATTAGGGAATAATACAGCAAGTTCTGCTGTTTTTTTCTTAAGAAAGTAGAGTGTCTAGCACACGTATTTTTATTTTGTTTTGATTTGTTTCTGCAATCACAGGGTCTTGATCCAATCGCACTTGTTTCAAGAACCATCCCAATTTGGCTGTCAGATGGTCATCCCCAGCCCTCTGCTCCGCCTTCCCTTCTGGACCACATCCAAAGCCTGCATTTCACAACCAATCTGCCCACAGAGTCCCCCTGGCAAACAAGCAGGAGCTTTTCTCCTCAAGAGGGATTCTGTCTTTAGTTCTCTGAGAATCACAAGAGTTTGCCTCTGACTGTTCTTGAAATTTTGGTCTAGTGTGACAATAACTCCCCCCCCCACAGTACCCCAGTACCCAGTACCCCAGTACCCAGTACCTAGTACCCCCTTTGAACATGCTTTCTTCCCTCATTGCTCTTCCTGAAACCTTGGTCCTGCTGCTACTGTCAAATCCAAATAGCTCTCACCATTGGTGCCAAACTTACATTCTGAATCTTGTGTGTGTGTTTTGGTTTTATGTGTGATACAAAGATCTCAAGCAAGAGAATGGCTAGAAATGGCAGTGGAGGGAGAAAAGCTTTCTGTTGATCAACGACCAAAGTTAACTACCTCTGTCACACATATAATTTGAGGACAGAGAGAGAGAGAGAGAGAGAGAGAGAGAGAGAGAGAGAGAGAGTTAGAAGGATGCTGACCCTGCAGATTGAATGTAAAATGGGTGCACATGAGTTGATAAATGATTTTCTTCATTGTTGCTTATACAAGTAAAACATATTTAAAGGCTAGTGACAAAATTAAGGTCTTTTAAACTTTTCTAGGGCAAATTGCTATCATAGGTTTTTGTTTGTCGCTTGGTCTCATGTGGCCTAGGATAGTCTGGTACTGCTGAGGATGCTCTTGAAGACTTCATCTTCCATCCCCACCGCCACATGCTAGGATTGTGGGTATATGTCCCCACTCAATTCCTTGTGTATTATTTTCTTATGTTACATTCTATTCTATTATTATCACTTAAATCTTAGATAATTATTTTCATATGTATGCTTACATACGTAAATATCTCTGATTTTTTAAAAAAATGTATTAATAGTATAGGCTGTAAAATTTAGATTTTATATTTAAGATACAACTATCCATCTTATAATCTGCTTATATGAATATCAAAACAATTGCATGTGAAACATTTTTAATTAATGCTAAACCTAATTCATAAGCACAGTTATCTAGACTTCTTTGTGTTAAACTGTGTTCATGAAACCAACATTTCCTTTTTAAATTCTACATTTAGCAAACAACATTTTCCTGAGTAATTAGGTAATTCATATATTAAATAAACAACATTCATTAAACAACTGCTTTTTAAATTATCTCAAAATTTCTGTGATGTTATAAAACTAACATATTAATTTAAAATCACTAACCTCAATAAAATATAGAAAAATACATTTAAAATTAAAACCAAGAGACTTTTATTCAAGCAAAGTACCATTTTATTGAACCAAATTATACTGATTATTGGAATACATCATACAAGTATCTAGTATTTTTAAATAATATTTTTATTATTTTTAAAGTATGTGTCTGTGTATATGTCTGTGTACATAAATGTAGGTACCTTTGGAGTTTAGCAAAAGGGTGTCAGATCCCCCGGAACTGTTGAGTTGCCTGATATGGGTGCTGAGAACCTAGAGCTTTAGAAGAGCAGTATGTTCTCTGAATCACTGAGCCATCTCTCCAGACGCAGATGTGTAAATTTTAAACATAAGATTATTGATAGTAGAGTTTACTTACCTTGATATTTGCATATTTATTTCAAGGTTTCTTGGAGTTTAATGTCGGCTAATAAAAAAAACACACTATCACATGATTTATTAGGTTATTTCACTGTACTTGGGAAATGCTTGAATCTTTTTTCTCCCACTTAAACATTTTTCTTTTTCTTTAAACTTTTTATTGATTCTTTGAGAATTTCACACCATACCCCCCAATTCCATTGTCTCTCCATTCTTCCATATCCCCTCCCTGCCTTGCAACCTTCCCCCCAAAACAAATACAAAGACACAAACACCAATACATTTCGCTGTGGAAGAAACACATTTTCTCACAAATGGTCACTGCAGTGAGTCACTGGTCTGGTTCAAGGCCTCTGGCTTCTGCTACACTATCAATACTGGATCCTCACCAGGACTCCACTTGGATGTCCTGTTGATGCCCTGTGCCATGGATATCCTGCACTTTGGATCTGGAGGACTGACCCCTTCACCTACTCCAGCAGTTCATAGATGGAGTAGATGTTGGGGTGGGCCAGCACAAATACTTGGATCTGGGCCTGGGCAGTAGCTGAGTTGCTCAGTCTAACAGCTCTCCTGCACCAACACCATCTGAGCCAGTTCTCCAGTACTTCCCAGAAGTGGAACAGGGCTGTCTCTTCCACTCCCACATTACCAAGGTCACCTCTACTGTGCTACCCAGGCAAGCTGTGGGCCACTCTCCCAGTGAGGGCAGGGCTAGGGCCCCAGGAGTCAGTCCAGGAATGTCTGCATGGCCTTTGGTGGTAACATGGACCACAGACATCAACACAGTAGCCTGCTGCTTCAGGGCCATGCCAGATGTGGCCTTCGGTGACAGCACAGGCCAGGACCTCGCCTGGGAAAACAATGGCACTAAGGGTGAACTCCTTCCTTGTGCAATGTTATCAGGGAGCCCCTTAAGGTCCCTAACACAATGCAGGCTCTTGCCACAGCTAGTGGCTGCTGATAGGACCTAGAGAGTTTGACCTGAATAGTAAAGACCTCACATGGGTTGGTTGTAGAACACAAGAAGATAAAATGTAGGAACTAAGCTGGGTAGCGTTCATGGTTCCAGAAGCTACAACCCAGGCTGTGGGTGGGAGGGAGGGAGGGAGAAGTCACTAATAGCAACAGGACACAGCTGCAGACCCTGTGCCCTACTGAGCTGCCAGACTAGATGTGCCCACTGCTGCCACAGTGGAACAACTGTTAGAGAGGTAACTGGCAGCTTGAATGGTAAATGTCCCTCCACGGCCTTATTTATGTGTCCCTCTGTGGGTGACACTGATGGAGGAGGTGTTTAGAAATGTCAGTAGGAGCACTCCTCCTGGAGGAGGCTCCGCACTGTGGGAGGACTTTGCTAGCACGCTCCCATTTCTTTGCTTCCTGCTTCCTTGTGTGGTTGAGATGTGATTTCCTAGTTTTCTCCACATACTAGCATGGTTTTAGCACCATTATGGACATCTGGCCCTCCAGGATTGTAAGCCAAAGTAAACTCTTCCTGAGGTGGTCTTTGATCACTGTATTGTAATCACAGTAAGAGAAAAACAATTAGTATAATAACCAACTGCCTTCTAATTGGATTCCTAGGCCCACTCTGTAGAGGAATTTTAATCCCTGATCATGGCAGCTCTGGCAAGAGACCACATCAAAAGAACTTCTAGGCCTGTGTGATCGGGCTGGAATGCAGACACACCACACAACATCACTCCCTCTGGCTGGAATAGAGATATTCTTTTTTTAAAAAATAATTTATTTTTTTATCATCCCCATCTCCTCCATTACCTAACCTTGACCCCCTTTACCACCTCTCTTACTTCTCTTACTTCCAAATCCTTTCTATCCTCTACCTCCCATGTGCATTTTCTTCTCCCTTCTAAGAAGGACTGAAGCATCCACACTTTGATCTTCCTTTTTCTTGAGCTTCCTGTAGTCTGTGAATTGTATCTTGGGTACTCCCAGCTTTTGAGCTAACATCCACTTATGAGTGAGTGCATACCCTGTGTGTTCTTTTGTGATTGGGTTACCTCCCGCAGGATAATATTTTCTATTTCCACCGATTTGCCAAAGAATTACATAAATTTGTCATTTTTAATAGCTGACTAGTATTCTATTGTGTAAATATACCACATTTTCTGTAGCTATTCCTCCTTTGAAGTACATCTGGGTTCTTTCTAGCTTCTGGATATTATAAATAATGCAGCTATAAACATAGTGGAGCATGTGTCCTTGTTATATGTTGGAGAATCTTTGGGGCATTTGCCCAGGAGTAGTATATCTGGGTCCTCAGGTAGAACTATGTCCAATTTTCTGAGGAACCACCAAACTGATGTCCAGAATGGTTGTACCAATTTGCAATCCCACTAACAATGGAGGAGTGTTCCTCTTTCTCAACATCCTCACCAGCATCTGCTGTCACCTGAGTTTTTGATCTTAGCCATTCTGACTGGTTTGAGGTTGAATCTCAGGGTTGTTTTGATTTGCCTTTCCTTGATGACTACACATGTTGAACATTTCTTTAGGTGCTTCTTTGACATTTGATTTTTTTTTAGCTCTGTACCCCATTTTTAATAGGGTTATTTGGTTCTCTGGAGTCTAACTTCTTGATATATATATATATATATATATATATATATATATATATATATATATATATGTGCATATTAGATATTAGCCCTATATTGAATGTAGGATTGGTAAAGAACTTTCCCCAATCTGTTTGTTGCTCTTTTGTCCTATTGACAGTGTCCTTTCCCTTACAGAAGCTTTGCAATTTTCTGAAGTCCCATTTATCGATTGTTGATATGTTCAGGAAAATTTCCCCTGTCCCCATGTGCTTGAGGATTTCCCCACTTTCTCTTCTATTAGTTTCAGTGTATCTGGTTTTACGTGGAGGTCCTTGATCCACTTGGACTTGAGCTTTGTACAAGGAGATGAGAATGGATCTATTTGCATTCTTCTACATGCTGACTGCCCGTTGAACCAGCACCATTTGTTGAAAATACTGTCTTTTTTCCATTGGATGGTTATAGCTTCTTTGACAAAGATCAAGTGTCTATAGGTATATGGGTTCATTTCTGAGTCTTCAAATCTATTCCCTTGATCTTCCTGCCTGTCTCTGTACCAATACAATGCAGGTTTCTTTTTATCACAATTGCTCTGTAGTAGAACTTGAAGTCCAAGAGATGCTGATTCCCCCAGAAGTTCCTTTATTGTTGAGAATAGTTTTTTTACTATCCTGGGTTTTTTATTATTCCAAATGAATTTGTCAATTGCCCTTTCTAGCTCTATAAAGAATTGAGTTGGAATTTTGATGATGATTGCATTGAATCTGTAGATTGTTTTTGGCAAGTTGGTCATTTTTACTATATCAACCCTGCCAATCATGAGCATGGGAGATATTTCTATCTTTTAAGACCTTCTTTTATTTCTTTCTTCAGGGACTTTAAGTTCTTGTCATGCAGATGTTTCACTTGCTTGGTAAGAGTCAGACCAAGTTATTTTATGTTATTTGTGACTATAGTGAAGGGTATCATTTCCCTAATTTCTTTCTCAGCTTGTTTATCCTTTGACTATAGGAAGGTTACTGGTTTGAGTTAATTTTATATTCAGCAACTTTGCTGAAGTTGTTTAACAGGTTTAAGAATTCTTCGGTGGAGTCAGGCATGGTGGCGCACACCTGTGATACCAGCAATTGGGAGGCAGAGGCAGGCGGATTTCTGAGTTCGAGGCCAACCTGGTCTACAGAGTAAGTTCCAGGACAGTCAGGGCAACACAGAGAAACCCTGTCTCAAAAAACCAAAAAGAAAAAGAAAAAAAAAAAAGAATTCTCTGGTGGAATATTAGGGGTCACTTAAGTACACTATCATATCATTTGCAAATAGTGATATTTTGACTTCTTCCTTTCCAATTTGTATCCCTTTGACCTCCTTTTGTTCTCTAATTGCTCTGGCTAGGACTTCCAGTACCGTATTGAATAGGTAGGGAGATAGTGGGCAGCCTTGTCTAGTCCCTGATTTTAGTAGGATTGCTTCAAGTGTCTCTCCATTTAGTTTGATGTTGGCTACTAGTTTGCTGCATATTGCTTTTACAATGTTTAGGTATGGGCCTTCACTTCCTGATCTTTACAAAACTTTTAAAATGAAGGGATATTGAATTTTGCCAAATGCTTCCTTAGCATCCAGTGAGATGATTATGTATTTTTCTTTGAATTTGTTTATATAGTAGAATACTTTGATGGATTTCTGTACATTGAACTATCCCAGCATCCCTAGGATGAAGCCTAATTAATCATGATGGATGATCGTTTTTGATGTGTTCTTGGATTCAGTTTGCAAGAATTTTATTGAGTATTAGTGCATAGATATTCATAAGGGAAATTGGTCTATAGTTCTTCTTTGTTGGGTCTTTGAGTGGTTCATTAATGAACCCGCATTAGGTATCAGAGCAATTGTGGCTTCACAGAATGAATTGGGTAGTCTTCCTCTGTTTCTATTTTATGGAATATGTTGAAGAGTATGGATTTTAGATCTTCTTTGAAGGTCTGGGTGAACAATGCATAAACTCCATCTGGTCCTGGGCTTTTTTTGGTTGGGAGACTTTTAATGTTTGCTTCTGTTTTATTTAGGAGTTATGGAACTGTTGAGATGGTTTATCTGATCCTTGACCCGTTCAGCAGGTCCAGTTATTCCAGGGTCTCGAAGAGGCACTACCTGAGGGTCAAAAATGGGGGGGAAGAAAGAAGGGGGGCCAAGCACGCTATCAAAGTCAGTGTCAATCTGGGTTGTGTCAAGGCCTCATTTAATGTGGGGGAGACGAATGGGTTTTAAGGCTTACAGAGAAGGAATTGACCTTCACACAAGAGCAAAGGAAGGAAGGGCAGAGACAACCCTAGCAATCAAAGCAGGAAGGGAGGAGGTCATCCTGGTGGGAACACCGGGAGTTAACACCAGCAGGAACATTCCGCGGTTAGGGCAGGTACATCTTGTGGAATTCTCGGGAATCTTCTCCCACCGATAGTCATGGGGAAGGCTCTAGTTAATTGTTCTCAAATTTTAGCAGTCACCACCTTAGGGCCATGAGTAAGCATTAAATCTGAATAGCTCAGGACGGCTTCCCACAGATCCTGAGAACTTTGGTATTTGCTATCTGTCTAGAATATTGTCCATTTCATTCAGATTTTTCAAGTTTTGTTGAGTATAGGCTTTTATCTTAAGATTTGATGATTTTTTTTTATTTTCTTCAATTCTGTTGTTATGTCTCCCTTTTCATTTCTAATTTTGGTAATTTGGATACTGTCTCTGTGCCCTCTGGTTAGTCTGGCTAAGGGTTTATCTATCTTGTTGATTTTCTCAAAGAAACATCTCCTGGTTTAGTTGATTCTTTGTATAGATTTTTTTGTTTCTACTTGGTTCATTTCAGCCCTGAGTTTGATTCTTTCCTGCTGTCTACCTCTCCTGGGTATATTTGCTTCTTTTTGTTCTAGAGCTTTCAGGTGTGCTGTTGAGCTGCTAGTGCATGCTCTCTCCAGTTTCATTTTAGAGGTACTCAGAGCTATGAATTTTCCTCTTAGCACTGCTTTCATTGTGTCCCATAAGCTTGGGTATGTTGTGCCTTCATTTTCATTAAATTCTAAAAGTCTTTACTTTATTTCTTTATTTTATCCCTGACTAAGTTATCATTGAGTAGAGAGTTGTTCAGCTTCCATTTGGATATGGGCTTTCTGTTGTTTTTGTTGTTATTGAGGACCAGTCCTTGGTGATCTGATATGATGCATGGGATTATTACAATTTTCTTGTATCTGTTGAGGCTTGTTCTGTGACCTATTATATGGTCACGTTTGGGGTAGGCACTACCATAATGTGCTGAGAAGAACGTATATTCTTTTGTTTTAGGATGAAATGTTCTATAGTTATTGTAAAATCCATTTCATTAATAACTTCTTTCACTGTGTCTCTGTTTAGCTTCTGTTTCCATGATCTGTCTACTGATGAAAGTGGTGTGTTCAAGGCTCCCAGTATTATTGTGTGAGGGGCAATATGTGCTTTAAGCTTTAGTAAAGTTTCTTTCATGTATGTTGGTGCCCTTGCATTTGGAACATAGATGTTGAGAATTGAGAGCTCATCTTCATATATTTTTCCTTTGAGAGTATGAAGTGTCATTCCAGAATTTTGGTAACTTTTGGATGAAAGTTGATTTTATTTGACTACTTCAGTTTGTTTCTTGGGATCATTTGTTTTGAATTTTTTCCAGCCTTTTACTCTGAGATAGCGTCTGTCTTTGTCACTGAGGTGCATTTCTTGTATGCAGCAAAATGCTGGCCCCTGTTTATGTACCCAGTCTGCTAGCCTATGTCTTTTTATTAGAAAATTCAATCCACTGATGTTAAGAAATATTAAGGAAGAGTGATTACTGCTTACTGTTCTTTTTTGTTGTAGGATATGGAATGATGTTTGTGTGACTATGTTTTTTGGGGGGGAGGGATTGTTGAAAGAGGATTACTGAACCAGCTTGGAGGAGGCAGCCAGCACAGGTGAGAACTGCCTGCAGCTCAAAGGATCCTGTCTGGAGTCCTCTGGCAGGAGCCTTCTGGTTTCTGCCTCCGGCTTGGAAACATCCCCTGCCACAGTACGCCATCTCCAAGTGGCACAGGAAGCCAGATATCCACCCAGCAGCGAGTAGGAGATAGCCAGCACAGCCTGCACACAGAGTTGATCGGGGCCACAAAATTACATACCCAAATACAACAGTATTTGCAGAAGTACTTACATACCAGTGTACACAAAGAAAACAGGTCTCTTAGGAGCACAGAGAAGACACAGTTATAGACAGCAACATCAGCTAACACAAGAGATAACCAGATGGCAAAAGGAAAACACAAGAACATCACCAACAGAAAACAAGGCAACATGGCTCTATCTGAACCAAGTTCTCTAACAACAGGAAGTCCTGGATACCTCAACACACCAGAAAAGCAACACCTGGATTTAAAATCACACTTCATGATGCTGTTAGAGGATTTCAAGAAGGACATTAATAACTCCCTTAAGGAAATGCAGGAGAACATGAGGCAACATGTAGAAGCCCTTCCAAAGGAAATATAAAAATCGCTTAAAGAAATATGGGAGAACATGGGTCAACAGAGAGAAGCCCATAAAGAGGAAACACAAATATCACATAAAGAAATACGGGAGAACATGGGTCAACAGACAAGTCCTGAAAGAGGCAACATAAAAATTCTGTAAAAAATTACAGGAAAACGCAAGCAAACAAGTAAAAGAGTGCCACAGTGGCCCAGTGAAGGTCTGTAAACATGATATTTTACAGACAGAGGCAAAAGAAAAAAAATGTCTCCTGGGAATAATGGACCTCCCCATATATTTAGAAGCAGATAAATCTCACTTGGCAATTTCTTAAACTCTCCTATTTGCTTATAGCTGAAACATGGCCTAACCAAGCAAATATAGATATGTTAGAATCTATCTTATAACAAAAAATTCTGCTTTGCTTCAACCATTTATGTTATTATGGTAAAGAAGTCATTCCAGAAATTCCAGTCACAGGTTCTAGCTACTACCTTTCATGGCAGATAGTTTCCAAACAATAGCTCAGACTAAAGATATTTACATCTGAAAAATCTTACTAGGTCCCTGCCAGAAAGATGGGTATTTGGGCAAGGTAGAATTTACATTTGAGTTGGTCCCTAGCTACCTCCTCCAACAAGTTAATCTAGTTCTGCCTGTTGACTCTTGATTTTGCTTGCAGACAAGCTATCTCAGGCCCACCTGAATAGCAAGGGAAGCTTTATGAGGAATTGGCCTTTCGTGTTACAGTCCTCACTCAGGGAGCCCTTAAGGAAAACAACTTTTCTTAGCTTAACCAGGTGTGATTCAGGGATTCAGGATACAGTTTATACTTACTAACTCAGAGAGACTAAATTGAGTCACAGAGACAGAGTCACAGGGAGAGAGAGAGAGAGAGAGAATGTCAGAGAGGCAGACAGAGAGACAGTAGATACTTTTGATTTACAGAGAGGCAATAGATTCTCTCTACCTAAGAGAGAGACACTCAGAGGAGAAATGAGTTAGTTAATTCATCAAGTTGCAGCCAGTTAGCTTTACCAGGCTAGAGGCTAGAGACTGCTAGCTGATCGCCCAGGGCCCACGATGGCCCTGGGCTCGGGGCCTACGATGGCCCCAAGCATGGCACAGAGAAGAATGCAACCGGCAGACTAGGCAAAAGGACTCTTAAAAACAGCGCAAGCAAGACAGGTTCTCAAGTTCTGCAATGTCGTCATTTTCACCAGGAGGTTAGGCATGAGAACGCCAGGAGGGTAAGCACAAGAACCATCCTTCTTCAGCTCCCAGGCTAGCGCGACATCGAGACCAAGATGAAGAAGCAGTTTAGCCACATGGACCCTGGACTTGGGGTAAACACCCTGTATTGCCCGAGAAAGCCTAGCTAGCCTTTTACAAATGTATATGCTTAATTTGAGATGTTGACTGGACTGGACTTTGAGAGTTACCCGAGAAATACACTCAGATTTTAAACCACCTCTGTGGTCATGTCGGTTTATCATGTTTCCGCTGGACCTGTGTCTTCCTGGACCAAGGAACCCTGGTTACCCCTGGGGCAGACCCCCACTCGGTCGGTAACAAAAGAGCTGAGCTAAACCATCCAGGATCTAAAAAACGGAAGTAGAAACAATTAAGAAATCACAAAGGGAGATAACTTTACAGATAGAAAACCTTGGAAAGAAATCAGAAGTCATAGATACAAACATCAACAACAGAATAAAAGAGATAGACAAAAGAATCCTGGGTGCTGAAGATACCATAGAAATCATTTACTCAACAGTGAAACAAAATGCAAAATGCAAAAAGCAAAAAAGCTTGTAACCCAAAATATCCAGGAAATCCAGGACAAAATGAGAAGGCCAAGCCTAAGGATTATAGGTATAAAAGAATGAAGATTTACAACTTAAAGAGCCAGTAAATATCTTCAACAAAATTATAGAAGAAAACTTCCCTAACCTAAAAAGAGAGATACCCATGAACATACAAGAAACCTACAGAACTCCAAACAGGCTGGATCAGGACAGAAATACCTCCTGTCACATAATAATCAAAACATCAAATGTACTAAACAAAGAAAGAATATTAAAAGCAGTAAGAAAAAAAAGCTAAGTAACATATAAAGGAAGACCTATCAGAATTACACCAGACTTCTCCCCAGAGATCATCAAAGCAAGAAGATCCTGAGCAGATCTCATACAGACTCTAAGAGAACACAAATGCCAGCCCAGACTAATATACCCATCAGAACTCTCAATCACCATAGATGGAGAAACCAAGATATTCCATGATAAAACCAAATTTACACAATATCTTTCCACAAATCCAGCCCTACAAAGGATAATAGATGGAAAAGGACAATACAGGGAGGACAACTACACCCTAGAAAAAGCAAGACAGCAATCTTCTTTCAACAAACCCAAAAGAAAATAACCACTCAAACATAAAAATAGCATCAAAAATGACAGGACGAAACAATCACTATTCCTTAATATCTCTTAACATTAATAGACTCAATTCCCCAATAAAAAGATATAGACTAACAGATTGGATACATAAACAGGACCCAGCATTTTACTCCATACAGGAAACAAACCTCAGTGTCAAAGACAAACACTACCTCAGAGTAAAAGGCTGAAAAATTTTTCCAAGCAAATGATCCCAGGAAACAAGCTGGAGTAGCGATCCTAATATCAGATAAAATGTACTTTCAACCTAAAATCAACAAAAAAAGACATGGAAGGACACTTCATACTCATCAAAGGAAAAATCCACCAAGAAGATCTCTCAATTCTGAATTATGCTCCAAATGCAAGGGCACCCTCATTTGTAAAAGAAACTTTACTAAAGCTCAAAGCACACATTACATCTCACATAATAATTGTGGGTGACTTTAACATTCCACTCTCCTCCATGGACCGATCAGGGAAGCACAAACTAAACAGAGACACAGTGAAACTAATTGACGTTTTGGACCAAATCAATTTAACAGATATATATCGAGCATTTCACCCTAAATCAAAAGAATATACCTTTTTCTCAGCGCCTCATGGTACCTTCTCCAAAATCTACCATATAATTGGTCACAAAACAGACCTCAACAGATATAAGAAGATCGAATTAATCCCATGCCTCCTATCTGATCACTATGGAGTAAGGGTGGTCTTCAGTAGCAACCAAATCCACAGAAATTCCACATACACATGGAAGCTGAACAATGCTCTACTCAATGAAACCTTCGTCAAGGAAGAAATAAGAAAAAAATCAAAGACTTTTTAGAATTTAATGAAAATGAAGGCACCACATACCCAAACTTATGGGACACAATGTAATCAGTTTTAAGAGGAAAACTCGTAGCCCTGAGTGCCACCAAAAAGAAACTGGAAAGAGCATACACTAGCAGCTTAACAACACACTTGAAAGCTCTAACAAAAAGAAGCTAATACACCCAAGAGGAGTAGAAGGCAGGAAATCATCAAATTCAGGGCTGAAATCAATCAAGTAGAAACAAAAAGAACAATACAAAGAATCAACAAAACCAGGAGTTTGTTCTTTTAGAAAACCAACACGATAAATAAACCATCAGCCAAACTAACCAGAGGGCACAGAGACAGTATTCACATTAACAAAATCAGAAGTGCAAAGGGAGATATAGCAACAGAAACTGTGGAAATTCAAAAAATCATCAGATCCTACTACAAAAGCCTATACCCAACACAACTGGAAAATCTGGAGGATATGGACAATTTCCCAGACAGATACCAAGTACCAAAATTAAATCAGGATCAAATAGATCATCTAAACAGTCCCCTAACCCCTAAAGAAATAGAAGTGATCATTGAAAGTCTTCCAACCAAAAAAAGCACAAGACCTGATGGTTTTAGTGCAGAATTCTATCAGACCTTCAAAGAAGACCTAACACCAATACTCTTCAAACTGTTCCACAAAATAGAAACAAAAGGAACACTACCCAAATCGTTCTATAAAGCCACAATTACGCTGATACCAAAACCACACAAAGATCCAATAAAGATAGAGAACTTCAGACCAATTTCCCTTATGAATGTCGATGCAAAAATACTCAATAAAGTTCTTGCCAACTGAATCCAAGAACACATCAAAACTATCATTCACTACGATCAAGTAGGCTTCATACCAGGGATGCAGGGTTGGTTTAATATATGGAAATTCATCAATGTAGTCCACTACATAAACAAACTCAAAGAAAAAACCACATGGTCATTTCATTGGATGCTGAAAAAGCATTTGACAAAATTCAGCATCCTTTCATGCTAAGTCTTGGAAAGATCGGGAATTCAAGGCCCCTATCTAAATATAGTAAAGGCAATAAACAGCAAACCAGTAGCCAACATCAAAGTAAATGGAGAGAAATTTGAAGCAATCCCACTAAAATCAGGGACCAGACAAGGCTGCCCTCTCTCTCAATATCTATTCAGTATAGTATTTGAAGTTCTAGCCAGAACAATTAAACAACAAAAGGAGATCAAAGGGATACAAATAGAAAAGGAGGAAGTCAAGTTATCACTATTTGCAGATCATACGATAGTATACTTAAGTGAACCAAAAAACTCCACTAGAGAACTCCTATAGCTGATAAACAGCTTCAACAAAGTGGCCGGATATAAAATTAACTCAAGCAAATCAGTAGCCTTCCCATACTCAAAGAATAAACAGGCCAGAAAGAAATTGGGGAAACGGCTCCCTTCAAAATAGTGACAAACAATATAAAATATCTGGGGGTGACTCTAACTAAACAAGTGAAAGATCTGTATGACAATAACTTCAAGTCTCTGAAGAAATACATTGAAGACCTCAGAAGATGGAAAGAACTCCTATGATTGGCAGGATTAATATAGTAAATATGGTCATCTTGCCAAAAGCAATATACAAATTCAATGCAATCCCCATCAAAATCCCAACTCAATTCTTCAAAGAGCTAGAAAGAGCAATTTGCAAATTTATATGGAATAACAAAAAACTCAGGATAACTAAAACTATTCTCAATAGTAAAAGAACTTCTGGGGGAATTAGTATCCCCAACCTCAAGCAATACTACAGAGCAATAGTGTTAAAAACTGCATGGTATTTGTACAGTGACAGGCAGGTAGATGAATGTAATAGATTTGAAGACCCAGAAATGAACCCACACACCTATGGTCACTTGATCTTTGACAAAGGAGCTAATTTCATCCAGTGGAAAAAAGATAGTCTCTTTAATAGATGGTGCTGGCTCAACTGGTGGCTAGCATGCAGAAGAATGCAAATTAATCCATTCTTATCTCCTTGTACTAAGCTCAAGTCCAAGTGGTTCAAGGACCTCCACATAAAACCATACATACTGCAACTAATAGAAAAAAAACTGGGGAAGAGCCTTGAACACATAGGCACAGGGGAAATTTTCCTGAACAGAACTCCAATAGGCTATGTCCTAAGATCAAGAATTGACAAATGAACCCTCATAAACTTACAAAGTTTCTGTAAAGCAAAGGATACTGTCAATAGGACAAAATGGCAACCAACAAATTGGGAAAAGATCTTTTCCAACCCTACATCCAACAGAGGGCTAATATCCAATATATACAAAGAACTCAAGAAGTTAGACTCCAGAGAACGAAATAACTATTACAAAATGGGTTACAAAGCTAAAGAAAGAATTTTCACCTGAGGACTATCGAATGGCTGAGAAGCACCTAAAGAAATGTTCAACAACCTTAGTCATCAGGGAAATGCAAACCAAAACCACCCTGAGATTTCACCTCACACCAGTCAGAATGTCTAAGATTAAAAACTCAGGAGACAGCAGGTGTTGGTGAAGATGGGAAGAAAGAGGAACACTCCTCCACTGCTGGTGGGATTGCAAGCTGGTCAACCACTCTGGAAATCAGTTTTGCAATTCCTCAGAAAACTGGGCCTGACACTTCTGGAGGACCCCGCTATACCACTCCTGGGCAAAAACCCAGAGGATTCCCTGGCATGCAATAAGGACACATGCTCCACTATGTTCATAGCAGCCTTATGTATAATAGCTAGAAGCTGGAAAGAACCCAGATGTCCCTCAATGGAGGAATGGATACAGAAAATGTGGTATATTTACACAATGGAATGCTACTCAGCAATTAAAAACAACGAATTCATGAAATTCTTAGGCAAATGGTTGGAACTGGAAAAATATTATCCTAAGTGAGGAAACCCAATCACAGAAAAATACACATGGAATGCAGTCACTGATAAGTGGATATTAACCCAGAAGCTCTGAATACCCAAGACACAATTAACATATCAAATCATTCCCAAGAAGGAAGGAAGGAGAGAGCCCTGGTCCTGGAAAGGCATGATGTAGCAATGTAGGGGATTACCAGTTCAGAGAAGTGGGAGGGCGTTGATTGGGGAATGAATGGAGGGAAGAGGGCTTATGGGACGGGGAGCAGGAAACCAGGAAAGAGGAAATTATTTGGAATGTAAACAAAGAATGTAGAAAATAATAATAATTAAAAAAAAGAACTCAGGATAATGCAGCTTCTGGAGAGGTTGTAGAGAAAGAGGAACACTCTTCCACTGATGGTGGGATTGCAAGCTGGTAGAACCACTCTGGAAATTAGTCTGGTGGTTCCTCAGAAAACTGGGCATAATACTACCAGAGGACAGTGTTATGCCACTTTGGGCATATACCCAGAGGCTTCTCCAGCATGTAATAAGGACACATGCTCCACTATGTTCATAGCAGCCCTATTTATAGTAATCAGAAGCTGGAAAGAACTCAGATGTCCCTCAATGGAGGAATGGGTACAGAAAATGTGGTATATATACACAATGGAGTACTATTCAGCCATTAAAAACAATGAAGTCATGAAATTCTTAGACAAATAGACAAATGGATGGAACTGGAGAATATCATCCTGTGTGAAGTAACCCAGTCTCAAAAGAACACTCATGGCATGCACTCACTGATATGTGGATATTAGCCCAGAAGCTTAGAATACCCAAGACACAATTCACATATCAAAGGACGCCCAAGGAGTAAGAACAAAGTATGGATAATCTGCTCCTTCTTAGAAGGGGGAACTAAATATCCACAGAAGGAAAGACAGAGACAAAGTGTGGTACAGAGACTGAGGGAAAGACAATCCAGAGACTACCCCTCCTAGGAATCCATGCCATATTATACACTTACAAAACCCAGAGACTATTGTGAATGCCCACAAGTACTTGCTGACAGGAGCTGGATATAGCTGTCACCTGGGAGGCTGTGCTAGTGCGTGACAAATACAGAGGGGGAAACTCTCAGCCAGCCATTGAACTGAGCACAGGGTCCCTAGTGGCTGAGATAGAGAAAGGACCAAAGGAGCTAAAGGGGTTTGCAGCACCATAGGAGGAACAAAAATATAAGTCACCAAGTACTCCCAGAGCTCCCAGGGACAAAACCATCAACCAAAGAGTACACTTGGAGTTACCCATGGCTCCAGACACATCAGTAGCAGAGGATGATCTTGTAGGACACCAAATGGGGGAGAGGCCTTTAGTCTTGGATACTGTAGTGTAGAGGAATAGCAGGACAGAGAATCGGGGATCAGTTGATTGGGAAAGGGGAGATGGCTTATCAGATTTTCGGGGGTGGGGGAACCAGGAAAGGAGCATTTGAAGTGTAAATAAAGAAAATACCTAAAGAAAGAGGATTACTTTCTTGTTTTTTTCCCCCTAGGGTGTAGTCTCCCTCCTTGTGTTGGAGTTTTCCATCTATTATCCTTTGTAGGGCTGGATTTGTGGGAAGATATTGTGTAAATTTGGTTTTGTCATGAAATATTTTGGTTTCTCCATCTATGGCAATTGAGAGTTTTGCTGGGTATAGTAGCCTGGGCTGGCATTTGTGTTCTCTTAGTGTCTGTATGAGATCTGCTCAGGATCTTCTGGCTTTTATAGTCTCTGGTGAGAAGTCTGGTATAATTTTGATAGACCTGCCTTTATATGCTACTTGACCTTTTCCCCTTACTGCTTTTAGTATTCTTTCTTTGTTTTGTGCATTTGGTGTTTTGACTATTATATTATGGGAGGAATTTCTTTTCTGATTCAGTCTTTTTAGAGTTCTATAGGCTTCTTGTATGTTCATTGTCATCTCTTTCTTTGGGTTAGGGAAGTTTCCTTCTATAATTTTGTTGAAGATATTTACTAGGAAGTGTGGCACACATTCCAGGCCAGTAATTTGGCAGGGAGCAGGAGCAGGGAGGCGCCTACAGTCTCAGGTATGCACCCACCAAGTTTCAGGGATCTCAACCTGCTCTACCCACTAAGCTTCCTGGCATGGTTTACCGTCCCGCAGTAGTGGATGGTTAATGTAGAGATTCAGAAATCAAAGTACTAGAGCTGTTGACTGACTGTTCAGTGCTATGTCACCCACTCCAAGGCTCAGGAACAACAGCAGAAAACATGTAAGAGCCTGAAGAAGGAGGAGAGTGTTACAAACACTAACTTTCCAGCTTGAAGGGACTGTTGCATTCACCAAATCTAGGAGCCATGGTGACCCACACAAGATCTGACTTCCAGGTGGATTCTTGTGTTTCAAACTCAGTTCTTCACATTTGCACTGCTTTACCCATGGAGCCATCTCTCCAGCCCAAGCTTGTGTGTGTGTGTGTGTTTGTGTTTGAAACTGAAGGGAAACAAGCAGCCTTATGATAGTAGTGGTTTTCCAGATGCCGAAAACGAGTCTTCATAAAAGCAAGGTGAGCTACCCAGCTAAGGGTCTTGCATAAGTTGTGAAGTCATAGTTCATACATCTACACTTAAACAAATAAAGTACTATTAAGGTATTGAAGTTCCTTATGAACCACCTGAGTCCATTTGTTCTCATTCTCAAACCAGCATTGAATTTTTGAGTCAATATATACAGTAAAATAAGATTTAATTCTATAAACTTACTATACGGACCTACTCTGATACTGACCAAGCAGATTCTATATTATGGCTGTTTACAACAACAACAACAACAACAACAAATTATTATTATTATTATTAAATCTTTTCGTCTTTTTTTTATACTCCAGATTTTATTCCCCCATCCCTATCCACTCTCTGACTGTTCCACATCCCAGACCTCCTCCCCACCCCCTGTCTCCAGGAGATGTCCCCACCTCTACCTGCCATCCTCCCACCCCCAACCCAACCAGACCTCTAAACTCCCTGGGGCCTCCAGTCTCTTGAGGGTTAGGTGCATCTTCTCTGACTGAACCCAGACTTGGCAGTCATCTACTGTATGTGTGTTGGTGGCCTCATATCAGCTGGTGTATGCTTCCGGGTTGGTGGTTGGTGGTTTGAGAGATCTCAGGGGTCCACATTAATAGAAACTGTTGGTCCTCCTACAGGGTCACCCTCCTCCTCAGTTTCTTCTAGTCTTTCCCTAATCCAACAGCAGGGGCCAGCAGCTTCTATCCATTGGTTGGGTGCAAATATCTGCATCTGACTCTTTCAGTAGCTCCTTGGGTCTTCCGGAGTGTGCTCTATAGCCTCAGTAATATTGTCAGGCCTTGGGACCCCTTGAGCTGAATCCCACTTTAGGCCTGTCTTTGGACCTTCTTTTCCTCAGGCTCCTCTCCATTTCCATCTTTACAGTTCTTTCAGACAGGAACAATATGGGTCAGAGTTTGACTGTGGGATGGCAACCCCCTCCCTCACTTGATGGCCTGTCTTCCTGCTGGAGGTGGGCTCTGTAAGTTCCCTCTCTCTCTACTGTTAGACATTTCATCTAACGTCCCTCCCTTTGAGTCCTGAGAGTCTCTCACCTCCAAGGTCTCTGGTACATTCTGGAGGCTCCCCAACCTCCTACCTCCCAGGGTTGCCAATTTCCATTCTTTCTGCTGGCCCTCAGGGATTAAAGCCTTTTCCCTCACCCAATACCAAATCAGGTTCCCCTCTTCCCCCAACCCTCATCCACTTTCCCTCCCATGTCCCCACTTGTCCACTTGTGATTGCTTTCTTTTCCCTCACAAGTTGAGACTGAGGAATCCTCACTTGGGCCCTTCAGCTTGTTGACCTTTTTGAGCTCTACGGGACTGTATTTTGGGTATTCTGCACTTTTCTTTTTCTTCCTTTCCTTTCCTTTCTTCCTTTCTTCCTTTCTTCCTTTCTTCCTTTCTTCCTTTCTTCCTTTCTTCCTTTCTTCCTTTCTTCCTTTCTTCCTTTCTTCCTTTCTTCCTTCCTTCCTTCCTTCCTTCCTTCCTTTCTTTCTTTCTTTCTTTCTTTCTTTCTTTCTTTCTTTCTTTCTTTCTTTCTTTCTTTCTTTCTTTCTTTCTTTCTTTCTTTCTTTCTTTCTTTCTTTCTTTCTTTCTTTCTTTCTTTCTTGGCTAAAATTACTGAGTACATATCACACATGTCCTTTTGGGTCTGAGTTACCTCACTCAGGATGATATTTTCTAGTTCCATCCATTTGCCTACAAAACTTAGGATGACCTCATTCTTAATAGCTGAGTAGTATTCCATTGTATAAATGGATCACATTTTCTGTATCTGTTCTTCTGTCCTAGTACATCTGGGTTGCTTTCAGCTTCTGGCTATCATAAATAAGGCTGCTATGAACATAGTGGAACACATGCCCCTGTGACATGGTGGGGCATCTTTTGAGTATATTCCCAGAACAGGTATTGTGGATCTTCAGGTAAATTTATTTCCAATTTTCTGAGGAGCCTCCAGATTGATTTCCAGTGTGATTGTACCAGTTTTCAATCCCACCACCAATGGGATTGGGTATTTCTCTTTCTCCACATCCTTGCTAACATGTGGTGTCACCTGAGGTTTTGATCTTCTGATTGGTGTAAGGTGGAATCTCAGAGTCATTGTACTGGCTGGTTTTGTGTGTCAATTTGACACAGGCTGGAGTTATCACAGAGAAAGGAGCTTTAGTTGGGGAAGTGCCTCCATGAGATACAGTTGTGGGGCATTTTCTCAATTAGTGATCAAGTGGGGAGGGCCCCTTGTGGGTGGTACCACCTTTGGGCTGGTGTTCTTGGGTTCTATAAGAGCAGACTGAGCAAGCCAGGGGAAGAAAGCCAGTAAGAAACATCCCTCCATAGCCTCTGCATCAGCTCCTGCTTCCTGACCTGCTTGAGTCCCAGTCCTGACTTCCTTTAGTGATGAACTGCAATGTGGAAGTGTAAGCTCAATAAACCCTTTCCTCCCCAACTTGCTTCTTGGTCATGATGTTTGTGCAGGAATAGAAACCCTGACTAAGACAGTCATTTTGATTTGCATTTCTCTGATTACTAAGGACTTTGAACATTTCTTTAGGTACTTCTCAGCCATTCAAAATTCCTCTGTTGTATATTCTTGGTTTAATTCTATACACCATTTTTTGATTGGGTTGTTTGGTTTTTGGTGCTTAGCTTCTTGGGTTCTTTATATATCTTGGATATTAATCCTTTATCAGATGTGAAGATATTTTTCACAATCTATAGGTAGCTGATTCATCTTTTTGACTATGTCCTTTGCCTTACAGAACCTTTCCAGTTTCATGAGGTACCATTCATCAATTATTGATCTTAGAACATGGACCATTCTAGTTCTCTTTAGGAATTTTCCCCTGTGCCAATGAATTCAAGGCTCTTTCCTACTTTCTCTTCTATTAGATTCAGTGTATCTCGTTTTATGTTGAGGTTCTTGATCCACTTGGGCTTGGGCATTGTGCAAGGTGACAAATGTGGGTCTATTTTCATTTTCAGGACATAACAGTTAGACCAGCAGCATTTATTGAAGATGCTTTCTTTTTTTCCATTGGACATTTTTTGGCATCTTTGTCAAAGATCAAGTGTCCAAGGGTGTCTGGTTTTATTTCTGGTTCTTCAGTTCTATTCCATTGATCAACGTGTCTGTCTCTGTACCAATACCATTCAGTTTTTATCATTATTGTTTTGTAGTAAAGCTTGAGGTCAGAGATAATGATTTCCCCAGCCATTTTTTTTTATTGTTTTTACTATTTTGCCTTTCAAGATGAACTTGAGAATTGCTCTGTCCATGTCTTTGAAGAATTGTGTTGGGATTTTGATGGGGATTGCACTGAATCTTTAGACTGCCTTTGGTAGGATGGCCATTATTAATATATTAATTCTGCCAATCCATGAGCATAGGATATATCTCCATTTTCTGAGACCTTCCTCCATTTCTTTCTCAAGAGGCTTGAAGTTTTTGTCATACAGGTATTTCACTTGTTTGGTTAGAGTTACCCCCAAGATATTTTATATTATTTGTGGCTATTGTGAATGGAATTGTTTCACTAATTTCTTTTTCAGTCTGTTTGTCATTTGTGTAAAGAAAGGCTACTAATTTGTTTGATTTAATTTTATATCTGGCCATTTTGCTGAAGTTGTTTATCAGCTGGAGAAGTTCTCTGGTAGAATTTTTGGGGTTGCTTATGTATACTATCGTATCATCTGCAAATAGTGATACCTTTATTTCTTCTTTGCCAATTTGTATCCCCTTGATCTCTTTCTGTTGTCTTGCTGTTCTAGCTATCACTTTGAGTACTATATTAAATAGATGTAGAGAGAGTGGACATCCTTGTCTTGTCCTGATTTTAGTGGAATTGCTTCAAGTATGTCTCCATTTAATTTGATATTGGCTTGCCAAAAATTGCTTTTACTATGTTTAGGTATGGGCCTTGACTTCCAGATCTCTCCAATACTTTTAACATACAGGGGTTTTGTATTTTGTCAAATGCTTTTTCTGCATCTAAGGAGATGATCAGGTGTTTTTTTTCTTTGAGTTTGCTTATATTAAATTGTGCAATTTAAATTTAATATAATTAATTAAATTATTGGATTAAATTAATGGATTTTTGTATATTGAATCAACCTTGCATCCCTAGGATGAAGCCTACTTGATCATGGTGAATGATGGTTTTGGTGTGTTCTTGGATTTGGTTTGGAAGAATTTTACTGAGTATTTTTGCATTGATATTCATAAGCAAGATTGGGCTGAAGTTCTCTATTTTGATTGAGTTTTTGTGTGATTCAAGTATCAGAGTAATTGTAGCTTCATAGAATGAGTTAGGTAATGTTCTTTCTGTTTATTTTTTATGGTATAGTTTGGGGAATATTGGTATCAGGTCTTCTTTGAAGGTCTGGTAGAATCTGCACTAAGTCCATCTGGCCATGGGCTCTTTCTGGTTGGGAGGTTTTTAATGACTTCTTCTATTTTCTTGTGCAAGCTGGGCCCATTTAGATAGTATAACTTGTTCTTGATTTAACTTTTGGATGTGGTATCTCTCTAGAAAACCATCCATTTCATCTAGATTTTCCAGTTTTGTTATAGGCCTTCATAGTAAGATCTGATGATTTTTTTTGAATTTCCTCCATTTCTGTTCTTATGTCTCCCTTTTCATTTCTGATTTTGCTAATTTAGATACTGCTTCTTAGCCCTTTAGTTAGTGTGGCTAGGGGTTTATCTATCTTGGTGATTCTTTCAAAGAACCAGCTTCGGTTTTTGTTGATTCTTTGTATAGTTCTCTTTTTTTCTATTTGCTTGATCATTGCCGAGTTCTACTATTTCCTGCCTCTTGGGTGAGTTTGTTTCTTTTGTTCTACAGCTCTCAGGTGTGCTGTTAAATTGCTGATGTAAGATCTCTCCAGTTTCTTTACCTGGGCACTTAGTGCTATGAATTTTCCTCTTAGCACTGCTTTCATTGTGTCCCAGAAGTTTGGGATGATGTGTCAGCATTTTCATTAGATTCCAGGAAGTCTTTAATTTCTTTCTTTATTTCCTCCCTGACTAAGTTATCATTGAGTAGAGAGTTGTTGAGTTTCCACATGTTTATGTTCTTTCTGCCATTTTTGCTGTTATTGAAGTCCAGCCTTAGGCTATGGTGATCTGATAGGATGTATGGAGTTATTTCACTCTTCTTGTATTAGTTGAGGGTTGTTTTGTGACCAATTATATGCTTAATTTTGGAGAAGGTACCATGAGGTGCTGAGAAGAAGGTGTATTCTTTTGTTTTAGGGTGAAATGTCTTATAGATATCTATTAAATCCATTTGGTTCATAAACTATTAGTTTCACTGTGTCTCTGTTTAGTTTTTGTTGCAACAGCATCTTAATGAATATTTTATTCTGTTTTACTCTTGCTTATTTGGCAGAAGTTTCTAGGCAGTGTAACATGTAGTTTCTACTACCCCACTTTAAACTCCAGGAAGATCACCCTGGTTCCTTTGGATCCTCGGTTGAAAGACACACACACACACACACACACACACACACACACACACACACACTCACACACACACACACACACACATATACAGAGAGAGAGAGAGAGAGAGAGAGAGAGAGAGAGAGAGAGAGAGAGATCATTTTTAACTTGCATGATGGTTCTTTGGGTGAGCTTTTCAAAGCCTCCCATAGCTAGCATGTCTTTTCCTTTACTCCTTGCTCCTGCCCTTAGTTTAGTTGCCAGATCACCTTCTCCAATGGCCACTCCACCTGAGATTCGCATATGGCTGGTGACTCTTAAGCCTTCCTAAGCATGACCTTCAGCGTTCACATGCAGATTCCCAAAGCATGAGGACTACCCCGTACAAGGTAGTTTACATAAGAATAAGCCTTATAACACCTAGTCCTAAATGGGATGTCTTCATCAAATCCTGCAGGGAGCTATGGGATAGAAGAGGCAGAAAGATCCTAGGAGCCAGAGGGGATCAAGGATATCATGGAAAAGGTGCCTTCAAGACACAACAGACTGATGCACATATGAACTCACAAAGACTGGGGAGCATGCACAGGGCCTGCACAGGTCCAAACTACAGGTCCCAAGCATTAGAGGGGAGGTGGACAGGAGCCTCCATCCCTAAGCCAGGACTTATCCCAGTTGACAGCTACTCACAAAGGCAAACTTAGTTTTCTCCAGAGTGTCTCGCTAGGTATAAAAATCACATTTAAGGGCAGGCCCAATGACCAGCAGTGGATGGCTAACATAATGAAGTCAGTGGGTTTTTGGAGATTTTTCTTTCCTCTCATACTGTTTTTGTTGTTGTTGTTGTTGTTGTATTTTTTGTTTTGTTTTGTTTTACCTTATAGGTCTATTGCTGGTATATTATGGTTTCTGATTTTGTGTTTTTTATGTATGTATATGTATGTGTGTGTATGACTGTGTGTTTCTTGTACTTTCGAAAAAAGTTCTGAATTTTCTTTTATTTTGCCTGTTTGTTTTCTAGATACAGAAAGAAATAAAGGATGGTACTGAGTGGGAGGGGTGGATCTGGGAGAAGATGAGGGAGGAGGAACCATGATCAAAATATATTATAGGAAAAATATTTTCAATAGAAATAAAATAAATGAAATAAATATTTTCAATAGAAGTGAAATAAAATAAAAATAGAATAAGCTATATGGTAAATACTTATCTCCAACTCTACTTCTGGAATCAATATGTCAGCAGACAGCATCCCCTGGACTCTCTAACACCATCATTACTGCTTCTTCTCTCACTGTCTGATAGGGGTAAGCACATCTAACTTGAATTCATGAACTATTTATATTATGTTAATCTATAAAGATATAGACTATTAAAAAACAACTGAAGTTTTAAAACATTGAAATATTTAGTGCAAGTGCTGGTGCCTGCAGAGGTCAGAGAAGTTACAGATGGTCGTGAATGCCAAGTGGGGGTTGGGAATCAAATCTGGTTCTCTGGAAGAACAGTGAGTACTTTTTCCTAGTGTGCCATCTCTCCAGCAACATTTAACTCTTTTTATTAGATATTTGCTTTATTTACATTTCAAATGGTATCCCCATTCCACATTACACTTCTGAAAAACCCCTATCCCATCCTCCCTCCACCTGTTCACCCTTCCCCCCCAATTTCCTGACTTGCATTCCCCTTATTCTGGGGAATTGAGCCTTCACAGCACCCTGGTCTCTCTTCTTATTGATGTTTGAAATGGTCATCTTCTGATACATACATAGCTGGAGCCATGGGTCCCTTCATATGTACTCTTTGGTTGGTAGATTAGTCCCTGGGAGCTCTGGGCATACTGGTTGGTACATATTATTGTTTCTCCTGCAGGGCTGCAAACCTCTTCAGCTCCTTGGGTCCTTTCTCTAGCTGCTCCATTGGGGACCCTATGTTCATTCTATTGGTTGGTTGTGAGCCTTGGGTATTTTGATCCACTTTACAATAAGGATCAAAGTATCCATACTTTGGTCTTCCTTATTGAGCTTCATGTGGTCTGTGAGTTGTATCTTGTGTGTTCTGAGCTTTTGGGCTAATATCCACTTATCAGTGAGTATATATCATGTGTGTTCTTTTGTGATTGGCTTAACTCACCCAGAATGATACTTTCTAGCTCCATCCATTTGCCTAAGAATTTCATGAATTCATTGTTTTTAATAGCTGAGTAGTACTCCATTGTGTAAATGTACCACATTTTCTGTATCCATTCCTCTGTTGAGGGACATCTGGGTTCTTTTCAGCTTCTGGCTATTATAAATAAAGCTTCTATGAACATAGTGGAGCATGTGTCCTTATTGCATGCCAAGGAATCCTCTGGGTATATGCCCAGGAGTGGTATCACTGGGTCCTCAGGTAGTACTATGTCCAGTTTTCTGAGGAACTGCCAAACTGATTTCCAGAGTGGTTGTACCAGCTTTCAATCCCACCAGCAATGGAGGAATGTTCCTCTTTCTCCACATCCTTTCTAGCATTTGCTATCCCCTGAGTTTTCGATCCTGGCCATTCTGACTGGTGTGAGGTGGAATCTCAGGGTTGTTTTGATTTGCATTTCCCTGATGATTAAGGATGTTGAACATTTCTTAAGGTGTTTCTCAGCCATCTGGTATTCCTCAGTTGAGAGTTCTTTGCTTAGTTCTGTACCCCATTTTAAATAAGGTTGTTTGGTTCTCTGGAGTCTAACTTCTTCAGTTCTTTGTATATATTGGATATTTGCCCTCTATTGGATGTAGAATTGGTAAAGAACTTTTCCCAAACTGTTGGTTGCTGTTTTGTCCTATTGAAAGTGTCCTTTGCCTTACAGAAGCTTTGCAATTTTGTGAGGTCCCATTTGACAATTCTTGATCTTAGAGCATAAGCTATTGGTGTTCTATTTAGTAAATTTTCTCCTGTGCAGATGTGCTCCAGGTTCTTCCCCCACTTTCTCTTCTATTACATTTAGTGTATCGGTTTTATGTGGAGGTCCTTGATTCACTTGTACTTGAGCTTTGTACAGGGAGATAAGAATGGATCAATTTGCATCCTTCTACATGTTGACTGCCAGTTGACACAGCACCATTTTTGAAAAATGCTGTCTTTTTTTCCTCTGGATGGTTTTAGCTCCTTTGTCAAAAATCAAGTTACCATAGTTGTGTGGGTTCATTTCTGGGTCTTCAATTTTATTCCATTGATCTTCCTGCCTTTCTCTGTACCAATATCATACAGTGTTTTTTTTTTTTTTAATCTCTTTTGTTCTATAGTAGAGCTTGAAGTCAGGAATGGTGATTCTGCCAGAAGTTCTTTTATTGTTGAAAATGGTTTTCACTATCCTGAGTTTTTTGTTATTCCAGATAAATTTGGAAATTGCTCTTTCTAACTCTATGAAGAATTGAATTGGAATTTTGATTGGGATTGCATTGAATCTGTAGATTGCTTTAGTCAAGATGGCCATTTTTACTACATTAACCCTGCCAATCCATGAGCATGGGAGATCTTCTGAGATCTTCTTTAATTTCTTTCTTCAGAGACTTGAAGTTCTTGTCATACAGATCTTTCACTTGCTTGGTTAGAGTCATACCAAGGTATTTTATATTATTTGTGACTATTGTGAAGGATGTTTCCCTAATTTCTTTCTCAGCCTCTTTATCCTTTGCATATAGAAAGGCTACTGATTTGTTTGAGTTAATTTTATATCCAGCCACTTTGCTGAAGTTGTTTATGAGCTGTAGGAGTTCTCTGGTGGAGTTTTTGGGGTCACTTCACTATACTATCATATCATATCCAAATAGTGATACTTTGACTTCTTCTGCTCCAATTTGAATCCCTTTGACCTCCTTTTGTTGTCTATTTCCTGGGTATGACTTTGAGTAGTGTATTGAACAGGTAGGGAGAGAGTGGACAACCTTCTGTAGTCCCTGATTTCAGCAGGATTGCTTCAAGTTTCTCTCCATTTAGTTTGATGTTGGCTACTGGTTTGCTATATATTGCTTTTACTATGGTTAGATATGGGCCTTGAATTCCAGATCTTTCCAATACTTTTATCATGAAGAGGTGTTGGATTTCATCAAATGTTTTCTCAGCATCTAATGAAATGATATGTTGGGTTTTTTCTTTCAGTTTGTTTATATAGTGGATTACATTGATGGATTTCCCTATATTAAACCACCCCTGCATCCCTGGGATGAATGATCATGGTGGATGATCATTTTTGATGTTCTTGGATTTTGTTGGCTAAAATTTTATTGAGTATTTTTGCACTGATATTCATAAGGAAAATTGGTCTAACCTTCTCTTTCCTTGTTGGGTCTTTGTGTAGTTTAGGTATCAGAGTAATTGTGGCTTCATAAAATGAGTTGGGTAGTGTTCCTTCTGTTTCTATTTTGTAGAATAATTTGAAGAGTATTTGTGTTAGGTCTTCTTTGAAGGTCTGCTAGAACTGTGCATTAAACCCATCTGGTCCTGGGCCTTTTTTGATTGGGAGACTATTAATGACTACTTCCCTTTCTATAGAGGTTATGAGATTGTTTAGACCATTTATCTGATCCTGATTTAACTTTGGTACCTGGCACCTGTCTAGAAAATTGTCCATTTTATCTAGATTTTCCATTTTTGTTGAGTATAGGCTTTTGTAGTAGGATCTGATGATATTTTGAATTTATACAGTTTCTGTTGTTATGCCTCCCTTTTCATTTCTGATGTTACTGATTTGGTTAGTGTCTCTGTGCCCTCTGGTTAGTTTGACTAAATGTTTATCTATCTTCTTTGGTTTTTTTCAAAGAACCAGCTCCTGATTTGATTTATTCTTTGTATAGTTCTTTTTGTTTCTACTTGGTTGATTTCAGCCATGAGTTTGATTCTTTTCTACTGTCTACTCCTCTTGAGTGTATTTGTTTCTTTTTGTTCTAGAGACTTCGGCTGTGTTGTTAAGCTGTTAGTGTATGTTCTTTCCAGTTTCTTTTTGGAGGCACTCAGAGCTATGACTTTTCTTCTCAGCACTACTTTCATCGTGTCCTATAAGTTTGGGTATGTTGTGCCTTTATTTTCATTAAATTTTAAAAAGTCTTTAATTTCGTTCTTTCTTTATTGCTTGACCAAGTTATCATTGAGTAGAGTGTTGTTCAGTTTCCATGTGTATGTGGGCTTTCTGTTGTTTTTGTTGTTATTGAAGACCAGCCTTAGACTGTGGTGATCTCATAGGGTGCATGGAATAATTTCAATCTTCTTATATCTGCTGAGGTATTTTTTGTGACCAAGTATATGGTCAATTTTGGATAAGGTACTGTGAGGTGCTGAGAAGTTATATTCTTTTCTTTTAGGCTAAAATGTTCTATAGATATCTGTTAAGTCCATTTGATTCATAATTTCTGTTAGTTTCACTGTTTCTCTGTTTAGTTTGTGTTTCTCTGATCTGTCCATTGATGAGAGTGTGGTTTTGAAGTCTTCCACTATTTTTGTGTGAGGTGCAATGTGTGCTTTGAGCTTTAGTAAAGTTTTATGAATATCGGTGCCCTTGTATTTGGAGAATCTATGTTCAGAATTGAGAGTTCATCTTGGTAGATTTTTCCATTGATGAGTATGAAGTGTCCTTCCTTATATTTTTTGATTACTTTAGGTTGAAAGTTGATTTTATTCAATATTAGGATGGCTACACCAGTTTATTTCTTGGGACCATTGCTTGGAAAATTGTTTTCTAGCCCTTTACTCTGAGGTAGTCTGTCTTTGTGCCTGAGGTGGGTTCCCTGTATGCAGCAAAATGTTGGGTCCTACTTATGTATACAGTCTGCTAGTCTATGTCTTTTTATTGGAGAATTGAATCCATTGGTAATTGTGATATTAAGAAGAAATTATTGTTGCTTCCTGTTATTTTTGTTATTAGAGGTGGAATTATGTTTGTACAGCTCTCTTCTTTTTGGTTTGTTAAAAGAAGATAAATTTCTTGCTTTTTCTAGTGTGTGTAGTTTCCCTCCTTTTGTTGGCGTTTTCCATTCATTATCCTTTGAAGGACTGTATTTGTGGAAAGATATTGTGTAAATTTGTTTTTATCATGGAATACTTTGGTTTCTCCATCCATGGTAATTGAGAGATTTTCTGGGTATAGTAGCCTGGGTTGGCATTTAGAGTCTGTGTTTTTTTAGTGTCTGTATGACATCTGCCCAGGATCTTCTGGCTTTCATAGTCTCTGGTGAGAAGTCTGGTGTAATTCTGATAGGTCTACCTTTATATGTTACTTGATCTTTTTCCCTTACTGCTTTTAATATTCTTTCTTTGTTTAGTGCAATTGGTATTTTAATTATTATGTGACCGGAGGAATTTCTTTTCTGGTCCAATCTATTTGGAGTTCCGTAGGTTTCTTGTATATTCATGGGCATCTTTTTCTTTAGGTTAGGGAAGTTTTCTTCTAAAATTTTGTTGAAGACATTTACTGGCCCTTTAAGTTGGAAATCTTCACTCTCTTCTATACCTATAATCCTTAGGTTTGGTCTTCTTATTTTGTCCTGGATTTCTTGGATGTTCTGGGTTAGGTGCTTTTTGCATTTTTCACTTTCTTTGAATGTTGTTTCAAGGCTTTCTATGGTATCTTCTGCATCTGAGATTCTTTCTTCTATCTCTTGTATTCTGGTATTGATACTTGTATCCATGACTCCTGACTTCTTTCTTTGACTGTTGTTTCAAGGCTTTCTATGGTATCTTCTGCATCTGAGATTCTTTCTTCTATCTCTTGTATTCTGTTATTGGTACTTGTATCCATGACTCCTGACTTCTTTCCTAGGTTTTATTTATTTTTTTATTTTTTATATTCTCTGTTTACATTCCAAATGCTTTCCCCTTTCCTGGTTCCCCCCTCCCCATCGGTCTCATAAGCCCTCTTCCTTCTGCCTATTTCCCAATCACCCCACTCCCATTTCTCTGTCCTGGTACTCCCCTACAATGTTAGATCAAGTCTTTTCAGAACCAGGGCCTTCTCCTTTCTTCTTCTTGGGTATCATTTGATATACTAATTGTGTCTTGAGAATTCAGAGCTTCTGGGCTAATTAATATCCACTTATCAGTGATTGCATTCCATGTGTATTCTTTTGTGGTTGGGTTACCTCACTTAGGATGATATCTTCCAGTTCCACCCATTGCCTAAGAATTTCATGAATTCATTGTTTTTAATTGCTGACTAGTATTCCATTGTGTAAATATACCACATTTTCTGTATCCATTCCTCCATTGAGGGACATCTGGGTTCTTTCCAGCTTCTGGCTCTTATAAATAAGGCTTCTATGAACATAGTGGAACATGTGTCCTTATTGCATGTCCCTCATTCATTTCCCCATTCAGAAAGGGAATGCCCGACAGTCTGTGCAAAGATGCAAAGAATACTCTTACGTGTATTGTCCCCTCCCTGTCCCTTATTTATTGCAATATTCCAGATGGTAGAAACCTTGAGACCATAGATCTTAAAGAGCACCTGGTATTTTAGCTGGTACATGTAAGGAAAGATTTGGGAAACATTTTAAGTGAAGTAATGTGAAGGCCAAAATGCAGGCATGACCTGGTGGCCAGCCAACTTAGCACACTGATCTCCTAAATAACAAGCAAGGTACACCTTGAACCTGAAGTTAGAACACCGAATTCTCAAGTAGTGTGCTTAGCTAAAGCTGGCCAGCGGTCAAGTCTGTGTTCACCACTCATCCTTTAATGTGCTTCTTCCTCAGAGACATGGTGGGTTGAGTGTTCACTGTCCAATCTGAGGTAATATGCTAAGCAGTCACAGTCAATAGGGTTCCACTATAAAAGTGGTTGCCCGCATGCAATAAAGCAGACGCTGTTCCCTGAAACTGTTTCCAGAGTGGTTTATCTCAGTGCCCTTTACGGACACACGGGGATTGCGGTCTTGGAAAGGAACAATCTGGTAATGACAGTGACACATTAATGCAGTAATGCGGGGATTTCCAAAGTCTATTTCTGTCTGTTCTATCCGCGCTTCATCTGCGTGTTTATTCATCCCTAAGGGCTGCTCTTTCATAAGACTCTAGGTACTTCATCTGAGGGTGGGTGTGTACATTTTGATCTGTGATGTTAAGTTAGGTCAGTCTATGAAACCCTAACCCTATGAGGGTGGAGGAGTACCAGGATCAGACTGTCTTTAGGGGAGAGGCAGAAGAGCCTCCTGGTTGGAGTCTCCCAAGTGCTAATCACTGAAATTGACATGTCTTATTTGTCTGGACTGTCGTGGTTTCTCACATACAGGGAGGGAAGCCCGGATTAGTTGACCTACTTGTTCAATGATTGACCAATTTAAGAACAGCATGATGGTTCTCCTTATTGCTTAGCTCCTGCTTAAGATATGTTTATATTATTTTAACCGCCTTGTATCTTTATTTAGACAGACCTAAATTTACTTTAGATGCCTCTAATCTATGCATGTGAAACAGTGTCATTTTTTTTTAAAAAAAGTTATTTTATGACTAGTTTTTTTTTCTTTTTGGTAGTAGGTTAAGAGTCCCAAAAAGTCACAAAATAGTACCACAGAGAATTCCTATGTACCGCCTATGAAAACCATGGTAGTCTAACATTATAAACCCATGTACAGAATCACACAGATACTTCCAATGTTTATATGTACTCTTTTGATTTTTAGAATGGCCTTTATGAGATGGGACTCATAAAGAATTCAGTGATGGTGAGTACAATTCAATGATTTTTAGTGCATTCACAGATGGTTTGTTGACAGAATATGAGGCCGTTTAGACACTTCATCAAAAAAAAAGTGCTACTTCCATTTTTAAACTAATTAATTAATTTACATATAAACTCTGTTCCCCCCTTCCAGTCCCCTCTTCACAGAGTCCCTCCTCCCATCTCCTCCTCTGAGAGGTTTCCCCCCATCCCATATCCCTTCACCCTGGTGCATCAAAATTGCAGGATTAGGCCCATCTCTCCCACCGTGGATAGACATGGCAGCCCTATGTGTCAGGTGCCTTGGTCCAGTCCATATATGGTCTTTGGTTGGTGGCTCAGTCTCTGAGAGCTGCCAAGGGACCTTGCTCTTCCTGTGGAGTTTCTATTCCCTCTGGCTCCCTCTATCCTTTCCCCAACTCTTCATAAGAGTCCCCAACCTCTATCCAATGATTGGCTGTGCGTCTCTCCACTTTGTTTCAGTAAGGTGCTAGGTGGAGCCTTTCAGCATACAGTTAAGCTAGGCTCTTGCCTGCCCACATAACAGAGTATCATTAATATCATCAAGGAATGGTGCTAGCCCAGAGGCTGGGTCTCAAGTAGGGCCAGTTATTGGTCTTTACTGCCCCTCCAACCCTGTACAAACACAGTTTCATCTTTGTCTCTGATTGTTTTCCTCTTTTTTTCTCCGAGGTAAAACATACACCACTATTCCATTCCTTTCCTTGCCAACTAACATTTTGTTGTAGCGTATGCAACCCATGGTTCACCCTCTCAGCACTGGGTGGGCATGTGGGTGGCTGTGTTGTTTCTACTTCTTAGCTAGTTTGAATGATCCTGGGTAACCTTCTAAGGAGGAACAGTTATAAAATGTCTGTTTCAACTTAGATTCAATTTACTGCCACTGTGACAGGATACAGGACTATGTCACCCCACAAATAAAGAGAATGCACCTTCCCTTTAGTACTTATTTACCTTCCCACAGGATAAGGCCACCAGCCACTGAGCTGTTCTCTGTGTACAGTGTCACTTTGAAATGCTTAACATATGGACTGAAACAGCACCTGACCCCTTTGAGATGAACTTTCATTTTAAGTGCTAGTCTTGTGATCTGTGTAAGATGTTGCCTGTCTGAAATTTGTCTCTATTTACTATTGAGAAGCATTCTACGGTATAGATATACCAATGTTTATTCATCCAAGGATGGCCACTGGGATAGGTGCTGAGTTTTAACTGTTGCAAAGAGAGCTGATAGGAACATTCCTTTACTGATCTCTGTATATCCATTTTCAGTTCTCCGAGATGACCCTGGGCAGATCTCTGTACTCATCAACTGTTTGTCAAATGTTTGCATCTTCTACAAACAACAGAACTTTTTTTGCCATAGCTTTTCCAATTTAAGAGCAGGTTTCTTCCTGTCTTCTCTGGTGCATGGTTCTGTGGGTGACATATTTTAAATGGGTATCACACTAGTTTATTATTTCATGCCTTTGTTGTTAATTTTTGACGTGGAATGGGGATGGTATCATGTAGCTCTAGCTGGTCTAGTGTTCGCTATGTAGCCCAGGCCGATTTCTACTCTCAGCACTCTTTCTGCCTCAGCCTCTCAGTGCTGGGGTTACAGGCAAACACTACAATGCCCACCTCTTGTTTACACTTCTGATAACTGTTTTAACTTACCATTATTGTCAAAAATTTTCTGTGTTCTAGTCTGCAAGTATGATGCCTAGTACAGGTCTACTGGTGTTAATGGGATATTAGCAAGCTGTCCTCTCTGGGAAGTTTACACAGGAGGGAACCTACTTACTTGCCTTTGCCGGATTTTCCTGTCACCTGCGCTTGCTGCCTTGTGCCCACTTTCAAAAGCTATAAGGTTTGTTTCTCTGACTGTCATTTGTCAAAGCTTCCTGACTGCCATCAGACACACTTGTCACCTTTTAATGATTTACTTATATTATTATACCATGAGCACTATTTCCTAGGGTAAAGACTCTATTTCTCTGTATCCAATACACCAAGCTGGGTAGGTGTTGCCTTTAGCGATAAGGGCTTACCATCCATTTGGGGAGAAGAGCCCATAACGTTGACAATAGCCTGGATTGTGCAGAAGTTCCTATGAGCCCACTTTGGCTAACAATTTGATTAGATGTAACTCAATCCTGGTGTTGGCATCTTCATTTGGTGACATGAACATGAGAGATGTCCAATTGGAGCTCTGTCTCACTTACTATTTTACAATTTCATTTAAATCACCTTCAGATATGTAGAAATCTTAGGAAGCTTCTGCTACTTTACCCCCACTTCCCTCCTTCTCCCCATTTGTTCCTCTTGTTCCCCTCTCCTACTTGCTGACCCATAACTATCTATTCTCTTTCCCCTTCCTAGGAAGATACATCGCTCCCCCTATTCCCTTAGTCTATACTTCTATGGCTATACTAATTTTAGATTCCCTAGCTAAGACTTAACAGCTAAGATCCGCATATAGGTGAATGTGTACCATATTATGTTTCTGGTCTGAGTTACCTCACTCAAGTTAATATTTTTAAGCTCCATTCATTTGCCTGCAAATTTCATGATTTTATTTTTAAACAGCTAAGTCATAGTCCATTGCCTAAATGTACCTCATATTTTTATCCATTCTTATTATGAGGGACATCTAGGTTGTTTCCAATTTCTTGCTATTATGACTAGAACAGCAATGGACATGTTGAGCTGACGTCTCTGTAGTAGGATGAACCACCCTTTCAATATATGTCCAAGAGTAATATAGCTAGATATTAGGACAGATCTATTCCTAGCTTCCTGAGGAACTACAGCTCTGATTTCTATGGTGGCTGTACAAGTTTGCATACCTCTCAGCACAGGATGAGTGTTTACTCCACATCCCTGCCCACATGTGGCAGGGGTGGGCATATAACTGGTCTCATGTTGGGGTCTGTTGAACTTGGTGCAGGGTGATGAGTGTGGATCTATTTGCTTTCTTTTATATGAAGCTGTCTAGTTTGATCAACATCCTTTGTTGAAGATGTTTTCTTTTTTTTTTTTTTCAGTGTGTATTTCTGACTTCTTTATAAAGAACCATGTGGCATGGGTGTGAGGGTTTATGTCTGGGGCTTCAGTTCAATCCATTTATTAATATAACTATTTTGTGTCAATACCATGCTTACTTTCATTGCCGTAGCATTATAATACAATTTGAAATTAGGGTCGTGATAATCAGTATTTTATTATTCAGGGCTGTTTTACTATGTTGGATTTGTGTGTGTGTGTATGTTTCCAATATGAAGCTGAAAATTGTGCTTTCAAGTTCTGTGAAAAACTGTGTTGGAATTTCTATGGAGATTGCATTGAATCTATAGGTTGATTTTGAAAGGATGGCCATTTTTACTATATCAATCCTACTGATCCATGAACATGGGAGATCTTTTAATTTATTTCTTTTTAAAGTGTCTTAAAGCTTTTATCATAAAAGTTTTTCTCTTGCTTTTTTAAGAGATAACCAAAAAATGATTTTTGTTCTTCTTGGGTTTGTTTGTCTGTGTGCTTTTAGAGGCTACTGTGAAAGGTGTTCCCTGATTTCATTCTGAATTTCTTTTTCATTTGTGTATAGGAGGGTTACTGATTTATGTGTTTTAAATTGTATTTTGCTACTTTCCTGAAAATGTTCTACAGCTTTAGGAGTTCCCTAGTAGAATTTTATGGTCACTTCTATATATAATCATATCATCTGCAAATAAAAATACTTTGATTTCTTCCTTTCCTATTTGTATCCCTGAAATTCTCCTATAGTGAATAGGTATGGAGATAGTGGAGAGCCTTGGCTTGCTCTGATTTTAGTGGAAATTCTATGAGTTTGTCTCCATTTTGGCTGAAGTTGGCAATGGACTTACCATAAACTGCCTTTATTGTATTGAAATATGCCTCTTTATCCCCAATCTTTTTAGGACTTTTATCAGGAAATAGTATCGGGTTTTGTCAAGTCTTTCCTTGGGGATTTGATTTGTGCTTATGTGGGAATCCACAAGTCCTCTGTGTGTCTCTGTCAAAAGTTGGATTTTTAACTGGTCAGTAAAGAGCCAGCAGCCAGTGGCTGGACAGAGGAACAGAGATGGGACTTTTAGGTTTCCTGGGTGTACTGGCTGGTTTTGTGTCAACTTGACACAAGCTGGAATTCTCACAGAGAAAGGAGCTTCAATTGAGGAAATGCCTCCATGAGATCCAACTGTAAGGCATTTTCTCAATTAGTGATCAAGGAGGGAGGGCCCCTGTGGGTGGTACCATCTCTGGGCTGGTAGTCTTGGGTTCTATAAGAAAGCAAGCTGAGCAAGCCAGGGGAAGCATGTGTGTTCTTTTGTGACTGGGTTACCTCAATCAGGAAGATATTTTCTAGTTCCATACATTTGCCTAGGAATTTCTTGAATTCATGATTTTTAATAACTGACTAGTATTCCATTATGTAAATGTACCATATTTTCTGTATCCATTCCTCTGTTGAGGGTTGTTTCCAGCTTCTGGCTGTTATAAGTAAGGCTACTATGAACATAGTGGAGCATGTGTCCTTATTACATGTCGGAGCATCTTCTGGGTATATGCCCAGGAATGGATATATAGCTGGGTCCTCTGGTAATACTATGTCCAATTTTCTGATGTACCACGAAACTGATTGCCAGAGTGGTTTTACCATATTGCAATTCCACCAGCAATGGAGGAAGTGTTCCTTTTTCCCCACATCCTCACCAGCATCTGCTGTTACCTGAGTTTTTGATCTTAGCCATTCTGACTGGTGTGAAATGGAATCTCAGGGTTATTTTGATTTGTATTTCCCCATGACTAAGGATGTTGGACATTTCTTTAGGTGCTTCTTGGCCATTCAGTATTCCTCAGTTAAGAATTCTTTGTTTAGCTCTGTACCCCAGTTTTATTATTTAGTGTTATTTGGTTCTCTGGCGTCTAATTTCTTGAGTTCTTTGTATATATTGGATATTAGTTCTCTATTGGATGTAGGATAGGTAAAGATCTTTTCCCAGTCTCTGTTGGTTGCTGTTTTGTCCTATTGACAGTGTCCTTTGCTTCAGAGCAGAGACTGAAGGAAAGACCATCCAGAGACTGCCCCACCTGGGGTTTCATCCCATAGATAGTCTCCAAACGCAGACACTATTATAGATGCTAACAAGCACTTGCTAACAGGAGCCTGATATAACTGTCTCCTGAGAGGCTCTGCCAGTACCTGACAAATAAAGAGGTGGTGCTCTCAGTCAACCATTTAACTGAACACAATGTCCCCAATGGAGGAGCTAGAGAAAGGACCCAAGGAGCTGAAGGAGCTTGCAGCCCCACAGGAGAAGCAACAATATGAACCAACCAGTACCCCCAGAGCTCCCAGGGACTAAACCACCAACTAAAGAGTACACATGGAGGGACCCATGGCTCTAGCTTCATATGTAGCAGAGGATGGCCTTGTTGTACATCAAAGGGAGGTAAGGCTCTTGGTCCTTTGAAGACTTGATGCCCCAGTATAGGGGAATGCCAGGACAGGGAGGGGGGTGGGTGGGTTGGTGAGCAGGGAGAGGAGGATGGAATAGGGTGTTTTCCAGAGGGGAAACCAGGAATGTAAATGTAAATATCCAATAAAAATTATAGATAGATATATTTAGAAGGTGTTAACTCAGGAATACTGGAGGAGGTGAATGTATGCTAGCCATGGGAGGTTTGGAAGTGCCCAACCATTGAGCTAGTTATGCCTAATAAATATAAAGGTTGTGTGTGTGTGTGTGTGTCTGTGTGTGTGTGTGTCTGTCTGTCTGTCTGTCTGTCATGAATCCTGAGCCCTTGGGCAGGTGCAGAGCCTCATGCTCACCTGCAGGGAGTATAGAGTAAATCTTTAACAATTTATCACTACAGATGTTCCTCAATGTGGTAGGCTTATAACTACTACTAAAAATTATTTAGAGATTCTTGGATGGAATACATACCTGACATAATATAAGATTTGAAGTTGGGGAGATTTGGCTTCTTAGAAGGCTACAGAATTTGCCCAAGTCTTGTAGGGTTTCTTCCTGTGGTTTGGAACCAATACTAAGAATTTGGGCTCAGAGGTGCTGGGAGCTCCTGCTGTGCAAAGAGACAGGATACTCAGAAGGCAGAGAGAGAGAGAGAGAGAGAGAGAGAGAGAGAGAGGCAAATGGTAGAGGCTGTCTGCTTCCTACAATCAGATAAATAAAGGAAAGAGATAAATGAGATTTATTTAATTGAGCTTAAGGGTAGAAGGAAGTATAATGATAATTGTTTAAATGTTTTAAATATACACGGAATAAAGAAATCCAGGCCTTTGATCTCAAATATTGGAAACAAAGGCACACAGATACGAGGGAGACTGAATGAAAAAAATTCTTTAAAGAAAAATTGAAAAGGTCTCAGATTCTTTGAAGGTGGTCTACATGAGAATTCTGGGATAATTGGCATGACATTCATTTATAAATCAGCCTAAAAAGAGGCTCATATAGAAAAATAGAAAGAAATTCAACAGAAGTTAAATACATAAAAAAGGATGTTAATCCAAGTTATATAAAGAGAAAGGGGATATAGTTATATATCTACAGATATTATTCTTCATGGATAGGAGAAATATGCTTTAAAGGAAAATTTAAAAAAATCTATGCCAGGGCAGGCAGCTAGGTTCTATGAATATGGGCTCCATGGGAATTCTGGAATTGCTTAGCCTGGCATATGACACATTTGAATTTAGAAATAGGCTCATAAGAAAATATAAAAGGGAATTTAATTAAAGTTAATACATAGGATAGGATGTTAATTCAAGTATCTAAAGAGAAATATATCTATATATGCATATACATATACATATACTTATACACATACACATACACACACACACACACATACACATACACATACACATACACATACACATACACATACACATACACATACACATACACATACATGTATCCCAGAGATATTAAGCTCCACAGAAAGGAGAATTTAAGCATACATAGATGAATAAATAGAAGCTTTGTTCTTAAATTGTACCTCAAAAGCAGGGAATAGGGAGCCCAACCTTATCTTAGAAAGATAGTAGAAACTTAGTCCTTGATCTCACTATTAAAAATTAACTGTGTAAGAACAAGAAAGGGGATAGTGAAGGAGCACTGTCTTAATGGATAATATTTGTTTAGATTGCTTTAAATTGTTTTAATTATCAAAATGCATATGGTTATAAGTCTGGTGGTTATGATATTAAAAATCCTTTGGGAGAGATGTCAAGCTATTAAATTAATTCAATTTATACCTTTAATGATTTTGGGTTACTGGAGCAAGGGCATGTTATTTTTGGAGCGAGGTTCTGTACTTGTGTTGACAGGAAAGGAGAAAAGGTTTTGGACCCCTTCCAGAGTGATATGGATCAGATATGACGGAAGAAGACTCTCTGAAGATCTTGGCTACAGAAAAGAAAAAATCAAAAAATCAAACAGGACAGGTAACTTGATTTGCTGTTCCTCAACATGGGAACAGCCTTACAACTGGCTTAGACATAAAAATGTCTCTATCTAAAACTTTAGCTAAAATTAGACAACAAATCTGGTTTGTTGTGGAATCCTTAAGATTCATTGTGCCATACTTCACATGGCATGAATGAAGATTTATCACAATTGCTTATTGATTAAATTAACTCACAAAAAAATCAGTTATCTTTCACCTGCTCAAACAAGGAGCAAAAATTCATCCTTAACTGATATGTGCATCTTGCAAAAATCCATACAAATATCTTTATAGTAGTACAATTTTGGTTGTGAGATTCATATATTATAGAATGTACATCTCTGACACATTTCATCCTCAGGGATACTGAAATGGCCTGCTATTACAGTCCTTTACTTCTTGAAGCAGTTTCCAGAGAATTGCTTCTAAAACAGCTTCAGGAAGAGCTGGTGATTCCAGAGGACCTCACTTAATTGAGCTTAAGGGTAGAAGGAAGTATAATGATAATTGTTTAAATTAAACCTTTCAGACAGATTCAAGCTCCAAGCCTTCTAAACATACAGAGACTGGATACCAGATGTTAAAGCTAGCTTCCTTATATCTAGCCAATTTTTCTAATTTTTCTTCCCCTCCCCACCTTTTAAAACATTTTCATCACCCATATTGAGCTGAAAGAAGTTATGGAGAGTTGTCATCCCGCTCCCTTAGTTTTGGGTGTCTGGTTGTGGTTATTTAATAAATTACAGATAGGTTGTCATTTAAAGGGATAATTTGGAAATGGTCATAATTTTGAACAGGGAGAAAATAGATGGGATGGATTACTTACTTTATTCTTAAACAAAGCATTGTGTAGCCATAATCTTATATTGATAGAAATCTTTATAACTGATGCAAAACTGAAGTAATTTCTTACATTGGTACAGAATTTATATATTAATATAGACTTAAGGTTTTCATTGGTAACCTTGTGCCTATGCAACTTGTTTAAGAATACAAGGCTTTGACCCAGTCATTCTATAGTCACTATTACAAACTGTTCAGGATGATGATGTAACACAAGCTAAGGGCCAGATAGTAAACTCATGCCTACATTAGATTCTGATTTAATTATAATAAAAAAATTCAATATTATTAAAATATAAATAGCTAAGAGTATTCAAAGTTTAGCAGTTCAGATTTGCTTTATATAGATAATCTTTATCAGAAATTCACAGAACATGACATTTAATATTAATTAATTAATAAATATCATTTAACTAGAGACATGTCTGCTCCTGACAGTACCCCCTTCATGACTCAAAGAAGAAACTGAGCATCAAAACCTTCATATGAAGTCGCTCCAGTTATGGCAAGGGAAACACTGGACAAAAATTTCCCTAATTCATCTACAGAAAAAAAAAAAACCTCAGGAAAGGACACACAATGAAAGACAGTGGACAGCTTAGCTCTGACAATACAGAGTAAGGTAGTCCTTTGCAGTTTCTGCGTCTCTTAAAGTTTGTTAGATGGCTATGGCTCAGAAGGCTGAAGACAGTTGCTCTAATGTTTTGAGGAATAGGGGACGGTCCATGTAGTCAGCTGTCTCTACGATTTAAGTTTTGGAAGCTATGTTTATTTATTTATTTATTTATTTATTTATTTATGCCTCCTATATATTCAGGTAATATTTAATTTGTTCTCGTATTTCTGGCAGCATTCAAAACTAGTTATAATCTCATAATCAAAGTTCAGTTGTTTAATATTGAGGAGGATGATACAGATTTGAAAGGATGGTTTTCAGATGGTAATACAAGTTAAAATCAAAATATAATTCAGGTATAGAATTGTAAGGTCTTTAAGCTAGGATAGATGTTAGAGTAAGGCATATAAATTGACAAAATTGGTGGACTGAACATCATTAGTATATAGCATACCTTATAATTTACCTAACTGTTGACTATGTTCACTGTACATATAAGAGAGAAAAGAGTCTTTTTTTATTAGACAAAAAGGGTGAGATATTGAGGATTTGACTTGTGCTCACATGGAAATCCTCACATTGGGTTTGAGTCTCTGCCAACAGTGGTTTGTTTGTTTGTTTGTTTGTTTGTTTGTTTGTTTTGACTAGTCAATAAAGAGCCAGCAGCCAATGGATGGGCAGAAGGACAGAGGTGGGACTTTTCCTGGGCAAGAAATGAAGAGGAGAAGAAGGCCCAAGGAGCTGAAGGGGTTTGCAGCTCCACAGGAAGAACAACAATATGAACCAACCAGTACCCCAGAGCTCCCAGGGACTAAACCACCAACCAAAGAGTACACATGGAGGGACCCCTGGCTCCAGCTGCATATGTAGCAGAGGATAGCCTGGACATCAATGGGAGGAGAGGCACTTGGTCCTGAGAAGACTCGATGCCCCAATATAGGGGAATTTCAGGACAGAGAAGCAGGAGTGGGTGGGTTGGTGAGCATGGGGATGGGGGATGGGATGGGGTATTTTCAGAAGGGAAACTAGGAAAGGGGAAATATTTGAAATATAAATAAAGAAAATATCTAGTAAAAAAAATAAGAAGGGATGCTCAATGAGAGAGGCATAGGACGGACCATGCTGTGAAGGAGCAGGGCAGCAAAGATAAAATAAAGATTTATAAAGTGTTAAATAAGGAATATTAGAGAGGAGTATGTGCTAGCCACAGGGAGGTTTGACAGTGCCCAATTATTAAGCTAGTTAAGGCTATTAAATATAAAGGTTGCATGTGCATATCTTTCTTTCATGAATCCAGAGCTCTCGGGTGGATGCAGAGCCTCGTGCACACCTGCCTGGAGCATAGGGCAAACTTTTAACAATCACAACTACAACCTTTTCTGCATCTGATGAGATGACCCTGTGTTTTGTTTTGTTTTTCCCTTTCAGTTTGTTTATATGGTAGATTACATTTATGGATTTACCTGGACCATCCCTGCATCCCTGGGATGAAGTTTACTTGATCATTGTGGATGATCTTTTTTTTTTTTTTATGTGTTCTTGGACTCAGTTATCAGGTATTTTATTGGTAATTTTTGCATCTATGTCCATAAGGAGAATTGGTCTGTAATTCTTTCTTTATTGGGTCTTTATATCGTTAGATAGCAGAATATCTGTGACTTTGTAAAATGATCCTGGCAATGTTTCTCTGTTTGCATTTTGTAGAAATAATTTGAGGGGTATTGACATCAATTTCTCATTGAAAGTTCGGTAGAATTCTGCTCTAAAAGCCTCTGGTCTCAGCTTTCTTAGTCAAGAGTATTTTATTTATGGCTTCTGCTTTTACCAGCGTTTATAGTCCTCTTTAAATTGCTTATCTGCTCTTTATTTAACTTTGGTAGGTACTGTACATCAAGGAAATTATTCATTTCCTTTATAGTTCCCTGTTTGATAGAGTACAAGTTTTTCAAAATATAACCTTATGATTCTCTGGATTTCCTCCGTGTTTGTTGTTAGATCTCTTGCTTCTAATTTTGTTGCCAGTTACCTTGTTTTTTTGTTTTTGTTCTTGTTTTTGTTTTTGCTTTTGTTTTCAGAGCTGAGGACTGACTCCAGGACCTTGTGCTTGCTAGGCAAGTGCTCTACCACTGAGCTAAATGCCCCAACCCTATATTTAATTTTGTTAATCTGGATTTTCTCTCTCTACCTTTTAGTTAATTTGGATAAGAATTTGTTGATCTTACTAGTTTTCTTAAAGAACCATTTTTTTTTTAATCTCATGGACTCCCTGTATTGTTTTTGGTTTTGTTATTTCTATTTTATTGATTTCAGCCCTGAATTGGATTATTCCTTGCCATCTTCTTTTTCTAGTTATTTTTCTTTTCTTTTTGTTGTAGAGCTTTCAGGTATGCTGTTAAATTGCTAGAATGAAGCATCTCCAGTCTTGTAAAAATGGGTACTTAGTGCTACAAACTTGCCTCTTAGAGCTGCCTTCATTGTGTTCCATAAGTTTGAAGATGCTGAATATTCATTTTCATGGAATTCTAGGAATTTTCTAATTTCTCTTTTTAATTTCTGTCTCGAACGGTGTTTTATTCAGTAGAGAGTTGTTTAGTTTCTGTCTATTGGTTCTTTTGTTGTTGAGATCGAGCTTTAGTCTATGGTGGTCAGGTAGGATGTAAGATGCTAGTGCAATTTTCCTGAATCCGTTGAGACTTGCTTGTGTTCTAACATGCAGTCAATTCTAGAGAAAGTTCTGTGAGTTGCTGAGAAGAATGTATTCTTTTTCTTTTGGGGGTGAAATGTTTTGTGAATGTTAGGTTCATTTGGTTTATGATTGTTCTTCCCACTCTGTTCCCCAACTCCTTCAGGCAGGATAGTCTGAGATCAGATCAGTGGCCTGAGAGGGAAACCTAGGCAGGAATGGTTGGGAGTAATAGACCTTAGGCAGCTGTGGGCACACTGAGAAACAGACTTCTTGGGAGACAGGCTTCATTGAACGACTTTTTAATTGGAGTCGAGGGAGGCCAAAGGCTATGTAAACTTTTGAGGAGTGGTTAGAAGCTTTCATGGTGAGTTTACATCATTGGCTGGGGTTGGGGTACTAGAAATGCCTTATTTGCATGAAGAGGGATTCCAGGCTTTTGCTGGACATGTCCTCATACATGTTAATCTGTATCCTGGCCACCAGACAACAAGACTACCTGAAGGGTGGCGGAGGTGGGAGTTGTACAGGCTATACGCCCCAAGGCATGCAGGACCAGAGCAAGAAGGAAACAGTTCTACTTCTGCCAATGCTCTCAGGATGAGATTTTTGGAGTTCAGACATGTTTCGACCTTACTGTTGCTCCTGATTGGCTCCTCCATATTCCATGTCACCTGGCTCCACGTACGACCTCAATTAGCTCCAGAATGATTTTGTTGTTGTTGATGACGATGGTGATGTTTAGTTTTTGTCTAGATGATCTACCTATTGGTGAGAGTGGGGTATTAGAGTCTCCCACTTTAATATGTGATAAAGCTGTAGTAGTGTTGCTTTTACAAAAGCGGGTGTCTTGGGTTTGCTTCATAAATGTTAAGAATTGCAATGTCCTCTTGGTGGGTATTTCCTTTGGTGAGTATATAATTTCCTTCTCTATCTTTTTTATTAGATTTGGTTTCTTCCTAGGTGCTTTTGTTTGGATTATCTCTTTCTATCCTTTTACCTTATTGTTGATGTTACATTATGGTTTTTTGTTGTTGTTGTTGTTGTTATATAGCAGAAGGAAGGATCCTGTTTTCAAATCTAATCTCTAAATCTAAATCTTTTTATTGGCAAAGTTGATTAGCAAATCATCAATGAGCATTTTTTTAAAAATCCTATTATTGTGTTGTTGCCCTATGGCTCCTTTCTTCTTTTGATTTGCTAGTTTGATAATATTTATCCCTTATGTTTCCTTGGGCACTACTAACCTCTTTAGGTTTGAGTTTTCCTTCTAGGGCCTTCTGTAGAGCTGGCTTTATAGATAAATTTTGCTTGAATTTTGGTTTATCATGAAATATCTTTCTTTCTTCATCTACTATGATTGAAAGTTATTCTGGGAATAATAGTCTGGACTGATATCTGTGTTCCATTAGAATTTGTAGAACACTCTTCGGGCTGTTAGATTATATATTGAAAAGCCAGGTATTGTTCTACTAGATCTGCCTTTATATGCCTTTACATGTTATTTGGTATTTTTCCTTGCAGGATTTAATATTCTTTTATTTTCTGTACATTTAAGTTTTGGTTATTAAATATCACAAAAGCTTCCTTTTATAGTCCAGTCTATTTGGCATTCTGTATGCTTATTGCAGTTTTTTGTTAAGGTTGCAGAAATTTTCTTCTATCATTGTGTTAAACATATATTTTTGTATTTTTTGACGTCGTTTCATCTCCTTTTTCTATTTCAAACATTCTTAGATATAGTTTCAGATTTCCCAAATGCATTATGCCCCTCTTTTTACCTCCCTTCCTCCTCTTGCATTCTCTTGTTGAGGTTTGCCTTTGAGGTTTCCATTCAACTTCCCAACTCTCTTTTTTTCCAGTTATTCCTCAATTTGGGTTTTTATTATCTATTCCATTTCCATCCTCATGTTTTGAACAATTTCCTCCTGTTGTTTCTGTTTTGTGTTTTCATACATCTCATTAATGTTTATTTATACCTTAAGTTCCTTGAGCATCTTCATAATTGCTATTTTGAAGTCCTTGTCTTGTGCGTTTCTTAGGGACTGCTGTGATGGGAAGTTATTGGCTTGGCTGTTGTTGATTGTTTTGATATTGGTAACTAGGCATTTGGGTTTGGGGATATTATAATTGTAGGTATTAATTAATATCTGGTCTTGTATTTATTGGTCAGGTGATTTGTTCCTTGGTTTCTGTTGTCTTCTCTCACTTTTAGGAGTATATGGTCTCTGTGCGTTGCCTGGCAGGGAATACTTCTTAAATTCTGTCAGATATAGAAATCGGGGGTCCCAGGTAGACTACATTTATAGGTAGTGGGAGGTGACATTAAGAAATGGCGTTGGACTAGAAAAGGTTGGTAGTGTTGAGAAGGTTTACAGGAGGGAAAAATATGAATGCAATACCAGGATCTGCATAGACGTCTGCACATAGGCAAAGAGGAAGGAGAGGCCACAGCTAGTGTTTGGCTACAATGTTGTGATGGTTTGTGTGTGTTTGACTCAGGGAGTGGCACTATTAGGATGCATAGCCTTGTTGGAGTAGGTGTGTCACTGTGGGCGTGGGCTTTAAGACCCTTAAAGCCAATGTTCTACTAGCAGCCTTCAGATGACGATGGAGAAGTCTCAGCCCCTCTTACACCATACTTGCCTGGATGCTGCCATGTTCCTGCCATGATAATGGACTAAACCTTTGAACCTGAAAACCAGTTTCAATTAAATGCTGTCTTTTCTGTTTATGGTATCTGCTCACAGCAGTAAAACCCTAACTAACACAGAAGTTGGTACCAGTAACTGGGGCATTGCAGCGATAGGCCTGATCATGCTTTTGTTTGGAAGAATGTGGATTTAGGTACTTTGGATTTGGAAAACAGTGGAATGCTTTAAATAGGCCTTAATGGGCCATCCTAGTAGGAATAAGGAAGACTTTGTTGCTGAGAGCAATTTGAACTGTACAGACCTGGCCCAAGAGGTTTCAGAAGAAAAGAATTTCAGTATGTGGCATAGAGACTGTTTTTTATGGTATTTTGGTGAAGAATGTGGCTGCTTTTTAGCCCTGTCTGAAGAGTCTGCCTGAGGCTAAGGCAAACATATTTATATTAATTGCATTGACAAAGTCTCAAAAAAAAAAAAAAAAAAAAGCCCAGCCTCTGCTTTGTTCTCTGGTTAAGTCTCATAAAGAACATTTTGAGGAAGCATAACAAGCTGAGAAAGGAAAAATATAAAATATATAGTTCAGGGTAGAGGGACATATACTGGGAGGCAGGGGATAGGACGAGGGTTTGAAGGTTTTGGGGAAGGGGGAAACCAGGAAAACTTTTACCATTTGAAATGTAAATGAAGGTTATATTTAATTAAAACATATGGTTCAAGTATTAAATGGGCACCAGGAAGTGCAATGGAGCTGGACCCTGTGTTCCAGGAGATAGCAGATTAAGGGAGTAGGACTTTAGGGCAAGATCCTACCCAGCGGAAGTTTAGATCCAGGCATAGTGGTACACACTTTTAATCCCAGGAGATAAAGCCAAGCAGATCTCTGAGTTCAACTCCTGTCTAGGACAGAGAAAATTCTATGTGAAGAAAAGTTTAAGTCCAGGAGTGGTGGTACACACTTTAAATCCCAGGAGACAGACATGCAGATCTCTGAGTTCAAGGTCAATCTACAGAGCATGATCCAGGACAGCAAGGCTTAGGCAGTGAAGGAGTTGGAAAATAGATAGCTGGTGATAATGTAATAGAACAAGGGGACTATGGTCCAGCTCCTGCAAGCTGCAGAATTTAGCAGCTTTGCCCATGTGGCTCTGGCTTCAGAGTCTAGAATAGAAGGGACTATTGGGACAATTGATGCTGCTTAGATCGAGCTAAGAAATTAGTGGCAATTAAGAAGAAGCCAGCATCACTGAGGTGAAATCTTCTGGGAAGTGTTTTCTGAGAGCACAAAGAAGCTGTGTTCTAGAGATAGTCAAGGTTGTACCTCATGCTGTACTTGTACTTGGTAATGTGTAAGGGTCACCCAAGTGGTTCTGATTTTGAAGGCATGAAGGGGTCATGAAGAACAGCTGACACTTGTTACTGTGAGAGGCCATGGAAGACCATTTGTGACGGTGCAGCCTCAGTTGCAGTTGATGGCCCAGGACTGAAGGAGTCATGCAAAGGAGCCGAGGCTTGGCACCATGAGGAGAGTTATGATAAGCTATTGGTAAAGCCTAGTTGCCGTGGAAAACTCCAATGTATCAGAGATGCCAACACCATAGATGATCACCAAGAATAGCAGCAGCAATGGAGTGGAGACAGCCAAAACCTATAGTGTTCCACAGTTTCTTTTGATGAGACAGAGGCTTGCTATGTAATTGTGGCTGGCCTTGATCTTGCTGCAATCCTCCTGCATCCACCTCTCCAGTGCTAGGATTACATTAGCATTCCTAACTCATGATTTTACTTCAGTTGATAGTACATTCAATTCTTTTAAAGTATTGCTGATGCTACGTTTAGCATTTCTACCAATTTCTAATGAAAGAGTCCTAAAGTTCTTGGCTACATCTGAGAATGTTTTTCCCTTTAATCCTTTCCCTCTGTCAGTGACTTTTTCCTCTGCCATCTATGCTATCTGTACACACACAGCATTATGGCTTCCTGGTGAATTTGTTTTATTGTTATTTAATATTTTGTTTTCCCCCATAAATTGTTCATTATGTGCTCTGCTTCATCTCAAATTAGTACAGCCTCTCTGATTTTCTTTTGACAGACATTTTTTCCTATTCATTGTTGTTCTTTTAGCTTTGATCTTCTCTCTGGTGAGAAGTCTTATGCAATTCTAGTAGGTCTTCCTTTATATGTTACTTGGCCTTTTTCTCTTACTGCCATTAATATTCTTTGTTTAGTACATTTGGGGTTTTGATTATTATGTGACGGGAGGTATTTCTGTTCTGGTCCAGTCTGTTTGGAGTTCTGTAGGCTTCTTGTATATTCATGAGCATCTCTCTCTTTAGGTTAGGGAAGTTTTCTGCCAGAATTTTGTTGAAGATATTTGCTGGCCCTTTAAGTTGTATATCTTCACTCGCATCTATACCTATAATCCTTAGGTTTTGTCTTCTCATTGTGTCCTGGACTTTCTGGATGTTCTGGGTTACAAGCTTTTTGCATTTTGCATTTTCTTTGACTGTTGAGTCAATGGTTTCTATGGTATCTTCAGTATCTGAGATTTTTTCTTCTATCTCTTGTATTCTGTTGTTGGTATTTGCATCCATGGTCCCTGATTTCTTCCCAAGGTTTTCTATCTCCAAAGTTGTCTCCTTTTGTGATTTCTTAGTTGTTTCTGCTTCTGTTTTTAGATCCTTGATGGTTTTTCTCGGTTCCTTCACTTGTTTGTGTTTTCCTGTAATTCTTTAAGAGATTTTTGTGCTTCCTCTTTCATGACTTCTGCCTGTTGACTCAATTTCTCCTGCACTTCTTTAAGTGATTTTTGTTTTTCCTCTTTATTGGCTTCTATCCGTTGACCCATATTCTCCTGAATTTCTTTACATGATTTTTGCGTTTCCATTGTAAGGGCTTCTAACTTATTCATGGTCCCCTGTATTTCTTTAAGAGATTTATTTATGTCCTTTTTGTGTTCCTCTAACAGCATCATGACCAGTGATTTTAAATCCAAATCTTGTTTTTCTGGTGTGTTGGGGTATTCAGGACTTGCTGTTGTTGGAGAATTGGGTTCAGATGCTGCCATATTGCCTTGATCTCTGTTAGTAACGTTCCTATGTTTGCTTTTTACCATCTTGTTATCTCTGGCATTAGTTGGTCTTGTTGTCACTGGCTGGTGCTTGAACCTCCTGTGAGCCTCTAAGGCTATTTCCACACCACTGGATGACTGGTTTCCCCTGGCACAGATTGCTGATGTTCTGCCCTCCTCTTAGTGCCCTTGGAGCCCTGGTCTGTCTTGTCCCAAGCAATGCTATACTGGGGTTGTCTCTGTGAACCTGGTGCTGCCCATCTGCTCTGTTAGGGAGTAAAGATGGTGGATGCTGCTGGGACCTTTTCCAAGTGCTGATCACTCTGCAGAGCAAATGACCCCCTGACAGGGTTGGCACACCGATGGCCCACAGAGCTGCCCAGGCCCTGGGTGCAGGCAAAACCCTGTCAGGCTGAGACCCAAGCAATGGGTAAACTCGGGTTATGTCTGCCTACCTGGTGCTGTCTGTTAGATCTCTCTGTTCTCTGGTAGCCAAGATGGTAGAGCATGCCTCTCTTCAGGAGTTTTTTAAACCTTGACATAAATTTTAATAGACTATGCCTAAAAAAGTTTGTTAATATTATGTAAATGGTGGATTTCTACCAGCTCTCCCAGTGTAGCCTAGATTGGTCACAATCTCACCCAGTTTCAGTTTTCAGAAATTCTTATTCATTTATTTAGATATCAACTTTAAGAGTTTATTCTATTTGCTTCTCTTCCTTCTCTCCTTCCTTCTTTCTTTCCTTCCTTCCTTCTTTCCTTCTTTCCTTTCTATGTGTATATGTGTATGCTTGTGAGTCTATGGTGTGTGTGTGTGTGTATCCAGGGAGACCAGATTCTATAATTCCAGAATCCCCTAGAGCTGGAATTACATGTAACTGTGAACATCTAATGTGGATCCTGGGAACTGAACTCTGGTCCTCTGGAAGAGTATCAAGTATTCATAACCGCTAAGCCATCTGGTTCTTTCTTCAATGTCTTTTTATTTTATATAATTTAGAAAAAAAGAATCATTATATTCACAATATCTTTCATGTCTACAGTCATTTTTCTCCTTGTCTGCAACAATGGTGACACAAAATACTACATCTCTTGTTATTGTCTCACTTTTACCTAGTGTGCTATTAATTTTAAAAGCATTTTATATTGTTTTATTAGATCCAGCCATTTCTCCTGACCTATTGTAAAACTCCCAGGTTCTTTCCTTGTCCTTCCCATTCTAGCCCCAGTCCATCCAGTGAGGTTTCTCTGGGGAGTAACACTTTTCAGTTTCAGAATTTCCCTGCTGTTCTCATTTACATATTCTATACATTTCCTGTTCTTGCTGTTGCTTTGCTTTTGGTTTTTGAAACATTATCTCACTATGTAACCCAGGATGATCATGATCTCCTCACCTAACAGGCAGGGGCTACAGTGTCCAACTTTCTTTTTTTATTTATTTATTTTCTGCTGTTTCTAAATGTTCATGATTATTTATTAAGGCATTTTGATAAAAACAGACTATTCCAGTACTTGTACCACCTTGTTAGTATCTGTCTGTCTGTCTGTTATCTTTTCTAACTTATGTTGAGACTGTTCTTGTTCTTGGAATACGATGGCTTTGCAGAGTGATCAAAGAATTCGAATCCTAAGAAATATGCTTCTCTAACAGACTATTGAGGTTCCAAATGCATGTATTGACACTCTTCTGCCTACTGTGGTTCAAATGCATCTCATTTAAGAAACTTCTAGCACATTCCAGTTGGCTTTTCCTTTATTGTACACAGGTCATGGCTCAGCCTCCAACAGCCCCAGCTAGGTGGATAGAAAAGTGCCACATTTTATTGTAAGCCAAACTTTGCAAAGAATAATGACCTTAACTGCCCTTAACACTTCCCCATTGCTGAAGTGCTGTTCTAAATCTGAGGTCTGTAGCCGGCCTGCATAGGCAGAGGCAACTTTCTGTTGTCGCAAGAAAGGGGTGAAAGTTGAAGGTTTTCAGGAAGCCTCTAAAGGAAGGGAACTGACTCTTGTATCAAGAGTTTTTGAAATCAGAATCTGTGGAAATTGTCATTACAGCTGAAGGGCAAAGCAAGGCCACTGTGTGCTGGCTCTCTCTTGGCAGTGCCCTTGAGATAGTGGACATAGTGTGGTCTTTTGCCTGGTGTTCATCCAAGAGAAGCCAGCTAAGATTAAAGTGTTTCTGTCTTTTTAAGGGCCATTTTGCTCAATCTGAGTTATTTTCTTTTTTCCCTTAACATTAAATTTCAATCCTGGGCTTGAGTGTGGTAACACTCATGCCTTTAATCCCAGCATTTGGGAGGCAGAGATCAGGTAGATCTCTCTGAGTTTGAGGCCAGCCTGATCTACAAAGTTCTAGGATAGCCAGGGCTATAACACAAGAAAGCTGTGTCTTTAAAAAGAAAAGAAAAGAAAAGAAAGGAAAAGAAAGGAAAGCAAAGGAAAGGAACGGAAAGGAAAGCAAAGCAAAGGAAAGGAAAGGAAAGGAAAGGAAAGGAAAGGAAAGGAAAGGAAAGGAAAGGAAAGGAAAGGAAAGGAAAAAAAAGAATCAAAACCAAAAAAAGAAACTCCCAAAGTATTCAAAACTGTACACTGTATCTTGGTCATGTCCACACCTGCAACTCCCTCTCTCCAACCTTCTTTCCCAAGCATCTCCTTCACAACTTCATATGATCTTTTTCCTCCATAACAAACTGAGTCCAGTTAGTGGTGCCACCACAAACTAAAATGTGTGCTCCTTCACTGTGGCATAAGTCACCTACCAGCTACCACCTTTACCACTTAAGAAAAGTGACTCTTGTTTCTTTTCTAACCATCAACTACCTGCCTTTAGCTCATCCTCTAGGCATCAGGCACTGGGACCTGCTTTTCCACTCTGTGTTGGCGCTAGAACTTAGTTAAAAGCTTATAACATTTACAGGTCTTGTGCAGGGAACCACGGCTGCGGTGAACACGTGCACATGCAGCAGTCCCGTCACACCGGACAATCAAGAGCATGTCTTAGCCCTTCTTCCCATTTCCAGCTCTTACTGTTGTTTCACTCCCTCTCTGGGGATGGTCCCTGAGCTTTGGTGGGAAGAGTCGAAATGGACGTCCCATCTTTGGCTGAGCACACAGTCTCTTATTCTCAGCTTTCTGAATGGTAATAGGTGACGTTGCCTGTCTACGGTTCTAGGTCCTGACCAGCTAGCTAGAGTGGGAAGCCAAAAGTGATGGTAATACTCTGTGTTGTTTTGGTGTCTCCAGAAGATCTCTGACCGTTAACTCACAGGGATGTACCCAGCCTTTACCACTGACATTTTTATTTAATAACCTGTGTCTTCTGGGAATAGCATTGTCTACAAGAGTTGACAAAGATTTTGCCCCATTCTGTGGCCTGCCTCTTTACCCCATTGGCTGTTTCCTTTGCCATATAGATGCTTTCAATTTCTTGTGCTCCTGTTTGTTAATGGCTGTTCGATTTCCTGTACTATTGAAGTCCTAGTCAGAAAGTCCTTTCCTGTGCCCAAAAGTTAAAGGACACTCCCAACTTTTAGTGTATCAAATCCTATGCTGAGGACATTGATCTACTTGGAATTGAATTTTGTGCAAGTTGAGTGATCCAGATCTAGACTTAATTTTCTGCATGCTGAAATCCAGTTTTTCTAGCATCTTGTTGAAGATGCTCTCAATTCTAGAATGCATTTGGGCTGGGGACTTCTTTTAAAAGGTTACATAAATTAGTCCTGTGGAGTTATAGCTGGGTCTTCTATTATCTTCTGTTGATCTGTATGTCTATATTTGTGTCAGTGTCACACAGTTATCAACTATTATAGTTCTGTAGTATGGCTTGAAATAGGATATGTTGTTATCTCACACTGTATTTTTTTTTTTAACCTTAGGATTTCTTTAGCTATCCTTGGTCTTCTATGCCTCTATCTACATTTTGAGAATGATTTTTTTTATCTGTAAAGAAAGGCCCCAATTTTTTAAATTGGCATTGCATTGAATCTGTAGATTATTTTTGTAACATGGTCATTTTCATAATATTAATTATTCTAATTCATGAATATGGGAGACCTTTCCATCTTCTGGTGTCTTCTTCCTTTTCCTTTCCCCTTCTCTTCCCTTCCCTTCCCCTTCCTCTCCCCTCCCCCCTCCTCCCTTTCCCTTCCTCTCCCCTCCCCCTCCCCTCCCTTTTCCTTCCCTTCCCTTCCTTTTCCCTTCCCTTCCCTTCCCTTCCCTTTCCCTTCCCTTCCCTTCCCCTTCCCTCCTTTTCCCTTCCCCTCTGCTCCCTTCCCTTCCCTTCCTCTCCCCTCCCCTCCCCTCCCTGTCCCTCCCCTCCTCTCCCCTCCCTTCCCTTACCGTCCCCTCCCTTCTCTCACCCTCCCCTCCCATCCCCCTTCCCTTACCCTCCCCTCCTCTCCCCTCCCCACCCTTCCCTCCCCTTCCCTTACCCTTCCTTCCCTTCCCTTCCCTTCCCTTTCCCTTTCCCTCCCTCCTGCTACCTCTCTCCCCCTCCCCCCATGTGTGCTGTGTGTGCTCATTGCAGAGATCTATAGCTTCACTGCTTAGGTTTATTTCCAGATATTTTATGGGCTTGCAGGGCTGCTGTGAAAAAAACAATGCTCTAATTTCCTTTTCAGTGTGTTAGTAGGGAGGCTATTGGTATTGCGTGTTTATTTTGTGTGTATGTGTGTGAGAGAATGTAAGTCTATTTGTGTATTATCTGCATCTGTGTATGTATATGTGAATATGCTTTTGTGTGTTCGTGTGTGTATATATATGCATGTGTGTCCTTGTGTGTTTGTGTCTATCTGTGTGTGTTCCTGTACATGTGTATGTATGTATGTGTGATATGTGTGAGTATGTGTGTGTATGCATGTGTGTGTTTGTGTATGTGAATGTATGTGTGTGTATGTGTGAGGGGTGTGTATAAGTGTATGTATGGGTGTTTGCATGTGTTTGTGTGTATGTATGTGTGTGTGTGAGTGTGTGTGTATGCATGTGTGTGTTTGTGTGTGTGTGTGTATGTGTGAGGGGTGTATGTGTGTATAAGTGTATGTATGGGTGTTTGCATGTGTTTGTGTGTATGTGTGTGTATTAGAGAGGAATAGAATGGACTGTGTTCATGTGGTCATCTTATTTGGGAGCAGAAGTCTCTAGACTCCCAGCCGTTGTAATTGCTTGTTCTCACTGCTACTGTTAGTTTATTGAGCCTGGGACTTGCTTTGAGTCCAGATAGTCTTGAACTTAAAGCTGCCCTGCCTCAGTTTCCCTTGGGGGTAAGCACCACGGGCTTTCTTGTCTCTACTGGTCTGTTCCTGAACTTCCCTGCTGTCCTCCCTTTGGAAAGGACTTTGGTCTTTCAGGATTCTCCTCAGAGTCTCTGTCTGCTTTCACCTGGGACAGGAGATTTTTTTTTCCAGTAACAAGCATCCTAACTGCTATTTTTAGTATTTCAAAAATGAGAAGACAAATTTTACAAAATATTAGAATCAAATTATTTAAGGCTTATTTAAAAATTATGCATATCATGTTTAACAATAGCCGGGCAGTGTTGGTGCACGCCTTTAATCCCAGCACTTGGGAGGCAGAGGCAGGTGGATTTCTGAGTTTGAGGCCAGCCTGGTCTACAGAGTGAGTTCAAGGACAGCCAGGGCTACACAGAGAAACCTTGTCTTGAAAATCAAAAACAAAACAACACAAATCATGTAACAATAATGTGCAAAGAGATATTGATAAAAATATGGGCATTGATTCATATAGCATTTAAATAAATAATAAGAATTACTTTTGCTTTATCTATGTAAAAGAATTTTTAAAAATCAAATTAAGGTACTGTTAGTGTTTAAAAACAAAAACAAAAACCTCTGAAATAAAAAACCTGAACTCTTCTGGTCATGAGAAAAAGCCTTTGGCATGAGCAGTTGAGCAAAGACAATCATTTGGCCAACATGCTAGTGGAGAAAAACAGTCGCCTTCAGCTACGCTAAGGCCCTAGGTGGCATGCTCAGTTCCTTAAAGAGATGGTTTTCTTTTCCTTCCTGGAGTATTTGCTGCTGGTACATCAGCTTTCCAGGCAACTAAGAAAATCATAAGTTCTCCTTATGCCATCCTTAACACTTTGGGTTTCCTACTATTCCACACCTCCTTACCTGTTTTCTGAAGCTTCCTTCCCTGCCCCGTGGTTTATGGTCCATGTGTCTGGCCCATGCTATCTGAGGCTAGTTCCCTTTTCTCCTCCAGTCTCTTCCTTTAGGAAGCTGTCTTGTTTTTTATTACTATCTTTGTTTAGTTTGTTTTATTCTTTTAGTAAAATTGTATTTGTATTATAGTTTGAGTCCATTTGTTTTTATTATTATTGGTAGTAGTAGTAGTAGTAATGAGAAAAAGAACTCCAAGAAGATGCATGATTTGTACTGTATCAGTATTGGATTGAATGACTGTGAGAAATCAACACTACGGTTTTTTAGGAATAGTTGTTATAATTGTCTTCATTGACTTCATAGACTTCACAGCTGCAGAGAAACAAAAGTCAAATTAAGGAGGAAAAGAGGTTGGGTGAGAATCTAAAACGAACACAGAAAAAAGACAAATAGCTTCTAAAATGACCTGTCGGAAGCCAAAGATCTGTGACAACCCCAGCAATATGTAGATAACTGAAAATAAGGTGATTTTTGAAAGGCAGCACGGGGTTGACTATTTATTGCAAAAGTTGCTTTTATTTATTATTGAGCACTGTAATTAACATGGGCATACTTTTTAAAATGTTAATTAACTAACTAACTAATTAATTAATTAATTTACACTCCATTATTTTATTCCCTCCCACCATCCATCCTCCTACTGTCCCATATCCCATACGTCCTCTGTACACCCCTGTCCCCACAAAGATGTCCCAAACCCCTCCAGTCTCTTGAGGGTTAAGTGCATCATCTCTGAATGAACACAGACCATGCAGTCCTCTGCTGTGTATGTGTTGGGAGCCTCATATCAGCTGCTATATGCTGCCTGTTTGGTGGCCAATATTTGAGAGATCTTAGGGGCCCAGATTAATAGAGACTGCTGGTCCTCCTACAGGGTCGCCCTTCTCCTTAGCTTCTTTTAGTCTTCCCTAGTTCAACAACAGGAGTTAGCAGCTTCTGTCCATTGGTTGGGTGCAAATATCTGCATCTGACTCTTTCAGCTGCTTGTTGGGTCTTCCAGAGGGCAGTCATGATAGGTCCCTTTTTTGACCTCAGTAATAGTGTCAGGCCCTGGGACCTCCCCTTAAGCTGGATCCTACTTTGGGTCTGTTGTCAGACCTTCTCAGGCTCCTCTTCATTTCCATCCCTGTATTATTTCAGGAAGGAACAATTATGGGTCAGAGTTATTACTGTGTGATGGCTCCCCTCTCCTTCATTTGATGTCCTGTCTTCCTGCTGGAGGTGGTCTCTACAAGTTCCCTTTCCCTACTGTCAGATATTTCATCTTAGGTTCCTCGCTGTGAGTCCTGAGATACTCTCACCCCCAGGTCTCTGGTACATTCTGGAGGGTCCCTGCAGCCTCCTATCTCCTGAGATTGCCTGTTTCCATTCTTTCTGCTGGCCCTCAGGGCTTCAGTCTTTTCCCCTCACCCAAAACCAGATCAGGTTTCCTCTTCCCCCTATGCCCCCACCCCACCCACTTTCCTTCCCAGGTCCCTCCCTTCCTCCCCACTTGTGATTGCTTTCTCCTCCCTCCCAAGTGGGACTGAGGCTTCCTTACTTGGGCCCTTCAGCTTGTTGAACTTTCTGAGTCCTATGGATTGTATCTTGGGTATTCTGTTCTTTTTTGAGGGGGGAGGGATAATATCCACTTATTAGTGAGCACATCCGATGCATGTCCTTTTGGGTCTGAGTTTCCTCACTCAGGATATTTTCTAGTTCCATCCATTTGCCTGCAAAACTCAGGATGTCCCTGTTCTTAATAACTGAGTAGTATTCCGTTGTGTAAATGAACCACATTTTCTGTATTCATTCTTCTGTTGTGGGGCATATAGGTCATTTCCAGCTTCTGGCTATCACAAATGATGCTGCTATGAACATAGTGGAACATGTGCTCCTGTGGCATGGTGGGTATATTCTCAAGAGTGGTATAGCAGAGTCTTCAGGTAGATCTATTTTCAAATTTCTGAGGAACCTCCAGATTGATTTCCAGAGTGGTTGTGGAATGGAGGAGTGTTCCTCTTTCTCCACATCCTCACCAACATGTGTTGTCACATGTGATTTTGATCTTAGCTATTTTGATTGGTGTAAGATGGAATCTCAGGGTTGTTTTGATTTGCATTTCTCTGATGACTAAGGACTCTGGGCATTTGTTTAGGTGCTTCTCAGCCATTTAAGATTCCTCAGCTGTCCTATTTATAATTGCCAGATGCTGGAAAGAACCCAGGTATCCCTCAACAGAAGAGTGGATGCAAAAAATGTGGTATATCTACACAATGGAGTACTATTCAGCCATTAGAAACAATGAATTCATGAAATTCTTAGGCAAATGGATGGAACTAGAGAACATCATACTAAGTGAGGTAACCCTGACTCAAAAGGTGAATCATGGTATGCACTCACTAATAAGTGGATATTAACCTAGAAAACTGCAATACCCAAAACATAATCCACACATCAAATGAGGTACAAGAAGAAAGGAAGAGTGGCCCCCTGTTCTGGAAAGACTCAGTGAAGCAGTATTCGGCAAAACCAGAACGGGGAAGTGGGAAGGGGTGGGTGGGAGGACAGGGGGAGAGAAGGGGGCTTACGGGACTTTCGGGGAGTGAGGGGCTAGAAAAGGGGAAATCATTTGAAATGTAAATAAAAAATATATCGAATAAAAAAATATTGATTTGAAAAAAAAAAATCCCCACCTGGGGATTCATCCCATATGCAAACACCAAACCCAGACACTATTGTGGATGCCAACAAGTGTTTGCTGACAGAAGCCTGATATAGCTGTCTCCTGAGAGGCTCTGCCAGAGCCAAACAAAAAAACAAAAACAAAACAAAAAAAACAAAAACAAAACAAAACAAAACAAAAGATTCCTCAGCTGTGAAATCTCGGTTTATTCTATACCTCATTTTGTGATTGGGTTGTTAGGATTTTTTTGGTGATCAGGTTCTTGAGTTCTTTATAAATTTTTGATATTAGCTTTTTATCACATATGGGATTAGTAAAGATTTTTTTCCCAATCTGTAGGTTGCTGATTCATCTTATTGATTATGTCCTTTGCCGTACAGAAGCTTTCCAGTTTCATGAGGTCCCACTGATCAATTCTAGATCTTAGAGCCTGAATCATTGGAGTTCTCTTTAGGAAATTTCCACCTGTGCCAATGAGTTCAAGGCTCTTTGCCACTTTCTCTTCTATTAGATTCAGTGTGTCTGGTTTTATGTTGAGTTCCTTGATCCACTTGAACTAGAGCTTTGTGCAAGGTGACAAATATGGATCTATTTTCATTTTTCTACATATAGACATGCAGGTAGACCAGCTCCATTTATTGAAGGTGCTTGCTTTTTTTTCCATTGTATATTTTTGGCTTCTTTGTCTGGCTCTTCAATTATATTCCATTTACCAACATGTCTGTAACAATAACATGCAAGTTTTTTTTTTTTTATCACTATTGCTCTCTAGTAAACTTGAGAGATCGGGGATTGTGATTCCCCCAGCTGTTCTTTTATTGTTAAGAATTGTTTTTGCTATTCTGGGTTGTTTGTTCGGTTTTGTTTGTGTGTGTGTGTGTGTGTGTGTGTGTGTGTGTGTGTGTTTGCCTTTCCAGATGAATTTGAGAATTGTGAATTTGAGAATTCTTCTTTGAAGAATTGTGTTAGAATTTTGATGGGTATTGCATTAAATCTATAGATTTCTTTTGGTAGGATGGCCATTTTTTGCTATGTTAATTCTGCCAATCCATGAGCTTGGGAAATCTCAATATTTTCTGAGATCTTCCATGATTTCTTTCTTGAGGGACTTGAAGTTATTGTCATGTAGGTCTTTCACTTATTTGGTTAGAGTTATCCCAAGATATTTTATATTATTTGTGGCTATTGTGAAGGGAGTCATTTCTCTAATTCCTTTCTCAGCCTCTTTGTCATTTGTATAAAGGAAGGCTACTGATTTATTTGAGTTAATTTTATATCTGGACACTTTGCTGAAGTTGTTTATCAGCTAGAGACCTTCTCTGGTAGAATTTTTGAGGTCATTTATGTATACTATCATATCATCTGCAAATAGAGATACCTTTATTTCTTCTTTGCCAATTTGTATCTCCTTGATCTCTTTTTGTTGTCTTATTGTTCTAGCTAGCACTTCAAGTACTATATTGAATAGATATGGGGAGAGTGGACATCCTTGTCTTGTCCCTGTTTCAGGGATTGCTTCAAGTATCTCTCCAGTTAATGTGATATTGGCTGTTGGTTTGCAGTAAATTGCTTTTATTATGTTTAGTTATAAGCCTTGATTGCCTGATCTCTCCAATACTTTTAACATGAAGGAGTATTGTATTTTGACAAATGCTTTTTCTGCATCTAAGGAGATGATCATGTGATTTTTTTCTTTGAGTTTGTTTATAGAGTGGATTACGTTAATGGATTTTTTTTTTTTTTTGCATCCCTGAGATGAAGCCTACTTGATCGTGGTGAATAATAGTTTTTATGTGCTCTTGGATTTGGTTTGCAAGAATTTTATCGAGTATTTTTGCATTGATAATCATAAGCAAGGTTGGTCTGAAGTTCTCTTTTGTTTGAGTGTTTTTGTGGTTTCAGTATCAGAGTAATTGTGGCTTCATAGAACCAGCTAAGTAGTGTTCCTTCTCTTTCTGTTTTATGGGATAGTTTGAGGGAAATTGGTATCAGGTCTTCTTTGAAGGTCTGGTAGAATTCTGTTATAAATCCATCTGGTTCTGGGTTTATTTTTGGTTGGGAGGTTTATAGTGACTCTTCTATTTCCTTGTGAGATCTGGGCCTGTTTAGATAGTTTACCTGCTCTTGACTTAACTTTGGAATGGTGTATCTGTCTAAAAAATCATCCATTTCATCTAGATTTTCCAGTTTTATTGAGTATAGGCTTTTATAGTAGGATCTGATGATTTTTTAATATACTCCATTGCTATTGTTATGTCTCCGTTTTCACTTCTGAATTTATTAATTTGGATACTGGCTCTGGGCCCTTTAGTTAGTTTGGTTCAGGGTTTGTCTATCTTGCTGATTCTCTCAAAGAACCAGCTTCTGGTTTTGTTGATTCTTTGTATTGTTTTCTTTGTTTCTATCTGGTAGATTTCTGCCATGAGTTTGACTATTTCCTGCCAACCACTCCTCTTGGGTGAGGTTGCTTCTTTTTATTCTAGAACTCTCAGGTGTGCTGTTAAGTTGCTAATGTAAGATCTCTTCAGTTTCTTTACCAGGGCATTTAGTACTATGAATTTTCCTCTTAACACTGCTTTCATTGTGTCCCATAAGTTTGGGTGTGATGTGTTGATATTGCCATTAAATTCAGGGAAGCCTTTAATTTCTTTCTTTATTTCTTCCCTGATCAAGTATCATTGAATAAAGAGTTCTTCAGTTTCAATTTGTATGTGGGCTTTCTGTAGTTTTTGCTGTTATTGAAGACCAGCCTTGTGAGATTAAAGAGTTAAACTAAAGTGAGAAATAACTTACTCTTTTATTCGATGGGTTAGAGAAATTCTCCAGCACCAGTGCCTGCAATCACTAGCAGCCAAGGCTACCCGTTTCCACAGTTGCCTTGATTCTTTTCCCTATACACATGTGCCAAACCCCTTCTCAAGCCCTCACCATCATAGCCTTCTATTGTGACTCAGAGTAGCCTTTTGCATACCCGCCTCCCCAGTACATCTCTTGCACGAGGTCTGGTGCAGGTTGTGACTTTGTGGACCTTGGGTCACCACAAAACACTTGCAAAGATGACTAAAATTCATTATATTTGCAGGAAAGTGTCAAAGACTAAAACTATACATTAAAATTTATTGTCCTAAAAAATTCCGCCTTTACTTTTAGCATTCGGTCCATCCTGCTTTTAGTTTTTATTTTCTGTGTGGCTTTTCTCCCTTTATGCTTGAGTCTAATCTGTTTTCTATGTAGACGATGGGACGTCTATGCTTTTTACCTCTGCAGAGAATCTCGGTGGAAGTGTTTGTGAGTGACTCTGAACACTTGGTAAGGGCTTCTATATTTTCCTATTGCTTTCATGGTTACTAAGCTGGGTGCTTTGTGTTTCCAAGTATTTTTAATATTTGTTATTAATTTGGAATATGACAAGAAAACATAGTACGGTATACTTGCATTATTTACTTTTCTACTGTTGTGATAAAACAAAAAAAGGTAATTGTGTGGCTCTGTTCTTCCTGTACTCAAGCCATTCTATGTTCTAGTTCTACTGTTAGTCCCTTAGTCTAACAAATTGAAGTTAGACTATAAACTCTTCTTCTACCATTGTTTGTTATACATTTTTATTTTATTTTAATGCAACACATTTGGAAGATAAATATAAATTGCGAGGCCTCCAAAAAGAGTAAAGTAATTGCGACTGGCTCTCACCCTATCCATGGGCTTTATCAACTTCCTTTCTTCATAGAAATGTGCCTTGGTTTTACAGTGGAGAGCACAAACCTGGTGGTTTTCTGAGCTCGCTGAATAAAAACATATGGCCTGGACTAGCAGGTAGAATCTAATCACCCAAGACATCATGATTTATATTATTTGAGCATACCTGTGAGTATGTTCACATTAGTAATGACTAATAAAACATAAAAAATGTATTCTGTTAGATTGTAATCATAAATAAAGGCAGCAGTCGAGAGCCAGTGAGCAAAGTATGTGCCTATTCTGTAGAAAACAATGCTTTAAACACCTCCCATAGTCTGCAATTATTAATCAGCAAAATACTCTTGCCCGGACAGGATCAAAGCAGCTTCAGTGCATTGGATGGAATTATTTTAAAATTCAAATCAGTCCTGAATGCATTGTATTCTTTCTTGAAACTAAAGGTTGCTCTCTCTTAAATGTCAACACTTTTCTTTTTAAAGCCCCCCTTTCAAGTCTATTTTGTTAATAGTTGACCTTTCTTCTTCACCAGATGCATCCACTATAGATTGAAAGGATCTGGATTCTCTCCTTGTTTTTTTTTTTCTTGAGAGCTAATTTCAATGATTGGTGTAAGAGGTTTCCACTCCAGCTCTGAAGATATTTTATGTTACTAATCTTGGCTTATAATGATTTCAATTTATATAAACGAGGCAAAGGAAAGACATTTTGTGCTTATTGTCAGGGATAAGTTATTTTTCTCAATATTGAATTCTAAATTAAATTCTATATGAATTATATAAACTGATTCTCGGCTCAATTTACAGCTAGGTATCTGTTACCTTTAGGAATACTGCTACATTTTAAATTATCTGTTATAGCAGAAAAATTAAAGGATATACTTTAGAAAAATTAGAAAAATATTAATGGTTGGAGGGGAAAAGTATTTTAAGATACAGGAGCACTTGATCTCGCTACCCCCACTCCTTTACAAAGGTAACATAATACCTCATTTCCAACCAATATAATCACTCTTATTATAGTCATATTTTATTCTGGGCATACCTGGAACTCAGCAAGCTCAGAAAGGTCTCTGTAACTGAGACCTTTCTCTGTAGGGCAGTATGCACAGTGCCCCCTGGAGTCCCTGGTTCTAGTTTTTCCTCCCAGGCCAGCTACTGAGGTGTCATACAGTCCTATAGGATGTGCTCAGTCTGGTTTGGGGAAAACAAGCAGACGATAGGATGTTTTCAATGAAATCATAAAATATTAATAATAATTAATAATAATAATAATAGCAAAATATTAAATTAGAACATGTTCAAAATCCTGTGCTAGTGCAAAGGTAAGAGCTCACAAGTCATAAGATGTATTCCTGGTGCTATGGCCTTTTTTTCTTCACGAAAGAACAATCTCTGCACAACAGAACAGTATGGTTTAACCATTATGATATGGTTACTTATCCAGCTCCTGCTGTGTATCCAGGCCAAGGCAGAGAAGTCAACAAAACTTAGTTCTGACTGATAGTTTACAGTGTTTTTGTTTGTTTGTTTGTTTGTTTGTTTGTTGTTTTTTGAGGCAACAATATAGGTCACCCTGATTTTACCAATGGCAGATATAAACTGTTAACATTTCAGCCTTACTCCATGGAAAATACAGAATTCCTTGCTAGAACACACTTAGTCACTCCATATTAGAGCAACTATTGACTTCAGGGAGTGAGGTTGAATGGTTGGGGTATACTGATCACAAGTAAACCAGAAACCTATAAAAATGTGTTTATAGAGCTATCTATATAACTATCACCAGGATATAGACTTTTACCCACAACTATTCAGGTCCCACATCATGCTATTAAGTACACTGTCTGTCTATCAAACTTGACCTCCAGACTTCATCCTGCCTTAGGTGACTGGAAATCTAATGCCAGTTATTACTGATATTTTCCCAGCCTAATGCTCAGGCAACACAAAGGTCCCTGAGCCTCTGAGGTTGATGGTGGGGGACTCCTATAATTAGATTGGCAGGTTGTATTCCTCATAACCTCGGGGGCACCATTTACATCTCAAGAGACTTGACCACATTCTTGAAACAGGAGGGAAGAAAAGAAATAATAAGAGCATGAAACAACTCACCAATTAACATTTCAATAAATTATCCGGCCACGTGCATTTTGTTTTTGTTTTTTGAGGGAGGAAGAGAGTCTATACCTTTTATTAGATCCTCAAAGCAGAGAGAAGCTGATTTGATCCAGCAGTGGATGAATGTCAAACCTCTGTGCTCCACAAAGCCAGAAAACATCCCATTTGCATGGCTTAGAGACCCTTTTCAGTGCACTGACACAGCTATGAGCTTTGAGTGGACTCATTATTTTTTTATTAAATTGGGTCAGGGTGGGGCTGGCATTCAACCCAAATGCAGATGGGGTCACTGGGGGAGAGAACTGCAATATACACAATAGGTAATAAATTCTGGGAAATGAAATCTGTCATCAGACCACATTTTCACTCAACAAAAACCAAGATGGGGTCTAACATTAGGACTTCAGGCAGAAAAAAAAAACAAAAAAAAAAACCCCTAACCCTCCAAGATAAAGAGGCACAATTGCAGTCATTGAGTTAGAAAGCAGGGGGACAGGGGGGTAGAGGCCATCTTTTATGTATTGGCCAGGAAAGAGCCAGAAGCTTTTCACTGAAAAGCATATAAAAGTACTGAGCAGAAGAACATTGCCGTAATGGAGAGAGCGTGTGTCCAGCATGGACTTTTCATAAATAAATGTGGATACCTGAATGGGAACATCATTATCAGCCCATCTTCAAGTACAGGGAGAGAAAGCTTTCAGAGTAGCTGGAAAACCACTCGGGTTAATGAAGAGAGCCTGCACTGAGTCATAGCTATCTTTTTAAGTGCTCACGAAAAAGATTATTTTTAACTGGCATTTAATTTTGTACAGAATCCAATTGATCAGACCTAGAGCCACAATTAATCAGTTGAATAAGGCTAGGCACAAATGGATTCTGATGGAAAGTAAGCAGATGCCCAGGTCCTATTTTCGCTGATGTCCTCGCAATGGGCGCTCTCCTCTCCTGCTTCCCATTGCCTTTAAAGGATGCTTAGAAGCCACTACTTAGCTCAGTTCAATTTAGTCTTTTGTTACTCTGATTTCAGAGTTCTCTAATAATCTGAAAGAATCAGAGCTCTCAGCATTTCAACTTGTTATGTAATCATACTTCATATTGTGTGTGTGCGTGCGTGCAAGGTAACAGGGTTCACACATGTGTTTTTGTGTACTTCTGCATGTATGTGCATGTGAGTGTGGAGGCCAGAGGCCAGTCTCTGGTGTCATTCTTGGTTTTAGATACCGTCCTCACATTTTTGGAGACGTGATCTCTGACATACCCCGAGCTTCCCAGTTGAGCTGTGCAGCTTTCGAGCAGAGCCCAGAACTTGCTCATCTCTGCCTCCTCAGTGATGAGAGAAGTGGCATTGCCAAACCACCAAGCCTAGATTGATCTAAGCTCTAGGACTGAAACCAGGTACTCATGCTTGTGTAGAAAACACCTCGCTAGCTTGTTACCATTTTTTTCTATCATCACAGAAATTAAATCACCCATAGAAGGATTGCTTACAGATCTTAGGCACCTCTGGGCAGCGGGAAGCAACCTGCTGTGGAGCAGAACCTCTCCATTCCATTGTCTGTCCCTTCACTTGTGAAATGGGAAAGCCGTGCTTTCCAAACAAGACCACTGGTACTCTAAGTTGAATCCCCAGAGTGGTGCTTGGATCTGCCCAATACTAAGGAGTCATTTTCTTGAGCCAATGTCAGAGTAGGAGTGACCAATGCTTATGTATGTTTATCTTGTGAATTCTAGAATGGTAAACTTTTTGAGCAAGGAACATCCTCAGATTAGGGAAATGGAGGCTTGGAGGGAAAATGAGCATGGCCCGTGTCTGCATCATTTCTTTATTTGAATGTCCATTTGTTGAATGGACCATTCATCATTACCAGAAACAAACTTCCTGTGTGCCAAGGATTGATCTATTCCTATATATGTGGTATTGCGATCTACATGCGACCACAGAAAACGTTAAAAGTGGAAAGTAATGAGTGGAAAGTTTGCTTTGAGGCATGACCTCCTGTAGCCCAGACAGGCCTCCAACCTTGAACTCCGGATCCTCCTGACTGAGATTATTGGGCCTGGTTTTTTAGCTTGCTTATTTTTTTACATGAAAAAAATTCCTCACCTGAAATAGAGTTTTCTGTTGGAAGATATGATTAAATTTTACTCTTGAGTGTAGCTGGTGTTTTGTTTTGTTTTGTTTCATTTCATTTATTTGTTTGTTTGCTTTGAGGCATGGCCTCCTGTAGCCCAGACAGGCCTCCAACCTTGAACTCCGGATCCTCCTGACTGAGATTATTGGGCCTGGTTTTTTAGCTTGCTTATTTAGTTAAAAAAGTGACATTGGTTTATTATGCCAAATCAGTTGTTTACTTAGACTTTTATGCTTAGTGTATTTTTCTCACACATTAAAGAAAAGGCCCTGGTCGCATGTGGCTAATTATAAGAAATAGTAAGGGTTTCAGTTGGTTTATTGTTCATTCAACCCCCTACAACCCACAGAAATAAACTCACCAGTATGTAACTTGGATCGTTTGACACACTTCTGATGCTTAGAACTTAGTAAGTTTGACTTCCCAGTATGTCAGTCTTATCAGATTTATATATAAAAAAAATACCTAAATGGCGGATTTCCATATAAAAGAAGAGGGCATTATAACGTATGAATTTTAAAATAGTGTTTTTTGAGAAATTGCACTGTGGTAGTCCTGCCTTCCTGGGGTTATTCAACAGCACTTCAGCTTATATAATTACCACACATGCCTCCTGTACAGAGCCCACAAGGCTCCTAGGTCAGTTACCATGGAAACAGATTCAGAATAAAGTAGCCCATCCTGATACTCTGCATAGGGCTTTTTTTCTGGAAAAAAGTTTTATATTTATTTATTTATTTATTTATTTATTTATTTATTTATTTATTTATTTTAGTTTTAACACATTCTTCCAAATTATGGCTATATCATTTGTGACTTCTCGTTCTAGTTTTCTTGAATATATATGTACCATAACTACTTACTGCCTGGGCACACACAATTTCTTGAGCAATAAAGGAAACACAGTATGAAAATTTAAATAGAGATTGCTTTTTTTATGATGGCACCATTTTGAAAAGAAGAGAATAGTCTTTCAGAAGAGAAAACACGTGACAGACTGGCCATTGGAGGAAATCAGCTCTTTCTATCCTCATGTTGCTATGAGAAGCTTTAGGCTTATTTTTAAAAGACTTATAAAATCATAGATATAAGCCAAAAAAATTTGCAGGGTTTTGTGTGTGTATGTGTGTGTGTGTGTGTGGTGTGTGTTTTAAAAGAATAAACATACACTTGTTGCAAGCCTTGCATTCATAAACATCCTATAGTAATGTTTTCTTCAATCAGTAAACAAGAGCGCACACAGACCTGTGTGTCTCCTGACCAAGTTCAACCTTCCAGGAGGCCCTTAACCACTGGCTAAGCGTGTGGCTGCTGTGACAGCCCGTCCTGTTTGCCATTTGGACACATCTTGAAGCTGTGTGACTGAATGGAAGAAGAAAGACTAGCAGTGCTGGGCCGTCACCTAGGAAATAGGACTTTCAAGGCCCTGGTCCATTGAGTAATTCACTTGAGACTCAAGGAAGCCTTTTTTCTTTCCCATATTAGAAAAGATACTTGCATGTTTTATCAAAAAAAAAAAAAACTTTTTAAATTGCCAGAGTTGCAGCTTCTTTACAAAATAAGCTTAGCTCTTAGGGTGACATTTTAGAGACCTCAATTTAACTGATTTTGTCCAGTACTTCCATTTTAGCATCTTTAGTTTGATTTCCATTAAGCCTGGATCATACCATAGAACCCTTCCCATTTGGCTCATATTCTAGTGTTTTCCATATACACATCCATTGGACCTCTGATAACTTGTGACTGAGTTCTACAGGGGCAAAAAAAAAAAATGCATGTGGCCCCTTCAACTGTTCTGCTTGCTCCATGGAAGTCAGACATGGTATTGAGTGAGCTCTACCTAGACAGAGCCCCAGAGTCAAAGTAATTGTCCCATAGTTTTAATACAGACTCTTCTTTGCAACATAATGTTGATTCCTGCTTACTCTTCTAACTAATGGGAAACAGAAACAAAATGAGCAGGCCTTTTTCATGTGCCCAGTCTCTAGATGTATTTAAAAATGTAATGCACAAATAGGGTCATATGGACTTAAAATGGATTTACCATGGAACAGTGACTTCTGGGAGGAATGTGGGCTTTTTTTTTCCTGGCATCTTGAATGTACCTAGCTGACTCTAAATATCTTGCCCCCCTTTCTTCTTCTTGTTTTTCTTCTTGTTCTTCTTGTTCTTCTTGTTCTTCTTGTTCTTGTTCTTCTTCTTCTTCTTCTTCTTCTTCTTCTTCTTCTTCTTCTTCTTCTTCTTCTTCTTCTTTTTCTTCTTCTTCCCCTCTTCCTCTTCTTCTTCCTCCTCCTCTTCTTCCTCTTCCTCCTCCTTCTCCTCCTCCTTCTCCTTCTTCTTGTTCTTCTTGTTCTTCTTCTTGTTCTTCTTTTTCTTCTTTTTCCCCTCTTCCTCTTCTTCCTCCTCCTCTTCTTCCTCTTCCTCCTCCTTCTCTTCCTCCTCCTCCTTCTTCTTCTTTTTCTTCTCTTTTCCTTTCCTCTCCTCCCCTCTTTTTCTTTTCAGACAGGGTCTCTCTGTGCAGGTCTAGCTTTTTTAGAATTTGCTATGTAGACCAGGGTGGCCTGGAACCTACAGAGATCCACCTACCCCTCTCTCTCCCAAGTGCTGGAATGACAGGGTTCATCCCCATGACTAGCTTGTTTGTGAATAAAGGCAAATGTTCAAATGTTTGGCTCTTAATAAGTCTGAGATCCTCTTGCTTCAGGACAGAAATATCCAAACCAGAACATTAAGTTCAGGAAACCTGTGTTTTAAAAAAATTAGATTTGATTGCAGTGGAGGCATGCATGGCAAGTTGGTAAAGACTGCTGATTCTGTAGTAGTCACATGTACTAGAGACAATTCCCGGTGTTTTACTTATGCCAACATGGTCTGCTTTATGAGACTATAGAAGAGAAACAAAAACCACGAAGGCTACAGAGTATCCTTGTGTCTGTGCTCCTGAATACTGTAACATTCTGCTTCCTATCCAACTCACAGCAGAAGCATAAGGATTGGAGGATGGGTGTGAACTTCCCAGAAGGCAGGTATGGTGGGCGCCAGTAATAAATTAGGTGATGGTTAGCAATCTGTGGGTTGTCCCCAGGGCTGAAGGAGTTAGGTACACGAGGTTTATATCTGGGCTCATATTTCCTCCCCACAGAATGTGTCACAGAGGAAATGGAAAGTATCATTGTTCTGTGACACATGGAGTCAGGGTAGTTGCACACAGCCCTGTGCTGAGAGTAACCCACCACGTAGATTAATGATGTGTTGTTGCCATCTTGAAAGTCTTAACCAGGGACTCTCGGTTTTCATTCTTCAGATGCAGCCAGTGCGGGGAGGGATACTGGGCAACCCAACTAAGCCTCCACGGGTAGCAAGGGTCCATTTCTCGGTGAGTCCTTTTGGAACTGTACCGCTATGAAGCTGCGCTTGGCGACAGCGACGGGGCAGATTTGCATTCTGCTGCAATGCAATACTTTTCCTCACAGGAGAAAGCAGTCAGCTCTCACTAATAGGAGTTTTAATGATGCTCTGCCAGCGTCCATGTGCACAGCCTCGAGCCAAAAGGCCCAGAAAGAGCTTTGAATTCAGCAGCAGTGTTAACCACAGAGAGAGCCTTTTGCAGAATGATAAAACACAGTTAACCTCCGTTGGATTTACAGCTGGCCCCCACGCAGCACTCGGCGGAATAACTCAGGTCTATGTACAAAACTTCAGTTTTGTCCTCCTGGAAGCTCGATCTTCCAATTCAGCAGTGTTTGCATAATTTAGGCAAATTGATCCAAACTTGTAGAGAAAACAAACCTGCTGCAGCACAAGAAACCAACCAAGTCGCTAAGCGGTTGGTTTCCTCCAATGATGCTTGGAGAAAGTTGGCACCGGGATAAATAACGGCTCAGGCTCACGGGTGGTGAGTGTCTAGGCAGCAGCCTGTGCCTGCAGCTCCGTGGCTGCTATAGTAAACGCTATAGTAGGCAGAATGTCCCCACCAGCACAGCAAAGGATACCAGTGAGGAGAAACTCTGTAGTGAGGAAGGGCATATCGAATTCTCAGGGAGGAAAGGGAGTTTTGCACCTCTCTCTCGGTCAAGGAGAGTCAGAGTCTTCATATTCAAAGCGAGCTGCCTGGCTACACTGAATTAATAATGATGGTTAACATCTTCCAGCATTTACTGTGTCCCAGACACTCTTGTAAAAGGGCTTTACACATGTCAACTTAGTTAATCCTCACAACAGCTCAATGAGGTACATATTATTATGATCTCCTGTTTTAAAGGTGAAGGGGTGGGCGGCACGGAGAGAGGGCAAGCGGTTAAGTCAGGAGAGCAGCTGCTTGGCTGCGGGAGCTACAGGTTTATCCCGGACAATAACAGGCACTGATGAGTTCCTGGTGCGGCCTGGCTGTGTGTGCAGCTGCAGGGTTGGGCGTCCCGTTTGTCTTCACAATAAGCCCCCATTAATGAGGGAAGCGCGATTGGGCTTCCTTGCTCTGGCAACCTGAAAGAGCCTATAGAATACAGATGCTATTGTGAACGCCTTTGTAATCTGGAGCCTCCCCCCGCCCTCCTTAAAAAAAATAAATAGAATAATCAACTTCTTAATGTATCCATAGGGAATTCAGGAAAGGGATGAAGGAGCCGCTTCTGTTTTTGAGGCATTTGCAATCATTGTTGGCGAGACAGAACCAACAGATGGGGAACAATGGGGAGAGACTTGAGGCCTGGTGTAAGCAAACAGCCCTGCAGTCTGCCTGTGAATGGTGTGGGAAGCAGAGGGAGGCAGGCCCTTGGTGCCCTGGGAGGGGGTTGCAAAGGAGAAAGTGTATGGTGCTCAATGCAGTTCCTAATCTTCAGACTTTACTTTCCTGAAAATGAAGCCATAAATTATCTGCAAGACAGTTTTCCAGCTCCAGCAAACCCTTTTATGCAAGGGAGATTTTTTTATGGGTGATATATTTATTAAAAGTCAGACACACCCACAATTGATATGCCCAGACCACAGCTCACATACTCAAACTGATACAGTTTCTTGATCCCTGTGAACTCCCAAGTGCATACAGATGGCAGCTTTCCTCACGTCTTTCTCTTGGCAATTAATCTAAGAATGATGCTGGCAACATGATGCCTTTACTAGTATCTCTTAGTTATTTGTGTGTCTAAATATGAAATTATAGTATACAAGAGCTACAGATCTTAATAACTCAGTTGATTTGATTTTTCAAAGAAACCAAATAGGATAATCAGGCATCTTGTTTGTTATTGCTTATTTGTTACTGTCTTTGCCCTGTTACATGTTTTAAATATCTATCTCTCTAGCTATCTATCATTTATCTATTTATTTATTTATTATGTGATTATCTAGTAGTTTGAGGCAAGGTCTCACTATGTATCCCAGACCAGCTTTGAACTCTCTATTGATGAGTTTTCTGTCTGCGATGCCCCAGTGCTGAGAATTCATACAGCACTATGCTATAACACATGGTTATTCATTTAAACACTTCAACTTATTCTAAATGCCAATAACTGATTATGTTTGCTGAGCTGAGACTCTAGTTTAGAACTAATAAAGTCTGTAATGGGAATGAGACAGATTTATAAAAAATGGATTTATTTGTCATTAAGCTCACTCTGATTTCAACAGTAAAATGGTTTCAGGCCAGAGACACGTGGCTAAGATAAAAACCAAAACCAACCAACCAAACAAACAGAAACTTGCTGGAATAGAGGAGGTGAGATTCAGAAGGCACTTCTGTGAGTGATTCTAAGATTGGCTTTCTGCAACGTGGACTTTCCTCCATTACAGCACTATACTAGTCTATGGAGCCTGTGAATATGAAGTGTGGGCTTCCAGACCAGCAACACACACTACTCAACAAGTTCTAGATATCAGCCTTCCTCGGAGATGGCCCGGCAGGCTGCTGTAACAGTATCTTCAGGTACTGGTTCTGAAGTCCAGCAACCTTTGAGAACTACTGTTATATCACAGGCTGTCAATAGCACTGTGTGTGGTCATGCATCATCCCTTACACAGTCCCTCGCTGTGCCCTCCTGATACAGAATTTATGCAAAAAGCTACAAGACAGAATATGCACGATGCACAGCGATTGCCCATTGCAGGTTGTTTATAGTATGAAGCACTTTAGCTGCATGCAGCTAAAATATTTCTACACTCAAAATGTGTCTCCAATGTTATCTTCCATTTTCCTTGTGGATATTTATTTATTTATTTATTTATTGAAGGCAGATCGCATGCTTTCTTCCCCTTCATCTTCTCTCCTTGCCTTGAGCTATCATTGCATCCCTGCAAAGGCTATAAGAGTCTTGAAGAGGCTGTCCACCTCTAGAAACAAATTGATTCTTCCTCTAGCCTGTTGGCCTCTATTCATCAAATCCCTATCTCCAATACCATTTCTTGAGTGAACTGTTCCTTGAGCCCCCAAACCAGTTGATATAATTTCTGCCTTTTATATCGCCTCATCCCTCCAACTTTTGTGGTTTGGATTTCTATAGAACAGATTTGCATTTTTGTAAGGTAGTGCTGGGTGGTTTCTTTCATTTACCTATAGGAACTGAGATCTGGATTACAACTCACTGTCTTTTGGTGTCTGCCTGGTGAATCCCAGTAGTACACAGTAACAACTCAAGTCCATAGCTGTTGAATCAAGGTATGTGGGGACAGGGATTCCAGCCAAGCCAGAAATGTGTCGGATAGCTTTCAGCCAAGGCAGTTTGCTGCAGCATGTGCTTAGGGTTTTTTCCTAAGTACGTCTTTGCAGGTGACTGCTGTGTCATCCTTCGAACATTCCCGGAAAACTCATAGTCATGTTCAAGAAAGAAACTCACCCAGGAGAAATGCAAGAAGGATCAGGAGAACACGCTCACGCTTTTTTATACCCTGGAGCTATCAAGGGCTGACTTATCAACATTAGACAGAGCCTGGGCAGGGAAAGGAGGACAAATCTTTGATTTCTCAGTCTTGCCTGGGGCCTTAACTGACAGTAGCTGCTGCTGTAACCTCCATCTGTGTCTTCACGCCTTTTTATAAGGGACTCGGGGAAACGTCACTCTGGCTTTATAGGAAAATATTATCAACTTAGGAGGGAAATTCTGAGCATGAGATGCAAGCTTGTCTTGCTTCCCCACCGTCCAAAACAGACTTATACAACAATAAGCCTGGGAAATAAACACATAGAAGAAACCACGTCTAGTTTGTTTACAGCACACTTGTTAATATCAGTGAAGTGGGAGCTAAGGAGTGTGGTCCAGCAGCTACTCCTCCGCCATAAGGCTAGATTACTTTATTTATTTATTAGATACACATCTTGAAATGATTCTATAGCACGCCTATGGTAAAAATTTCAGCAGAGAAATTCATCCTCGAAGGAAAATTTAACCAGCAAAGATATGGTTTATATGGATTAAAACATATTTTTTTTTAAAAAAAATCTGCATTTGATTTCATCGAGACCTCGTTTTTTTATCTGCATTGGCTCATTTCTTCCATTTTTGAGAGATTTTGCAGCTGGTCTTCCAGGTTCATTTTTCAAGGAATACTGCCATCATGCGGTCGGGTGTGCCATGACCGCTCACTCTCTCATTCCCTCCAGGGGACTGTCTGTGGCTTTGAAAGGGCTTTTGTTGCTTGAGGCTGTATCTGTGGGTTCCTTTCCAAAATATGAATTCTTAACATACTTGCCAGGTGAAGCACTCGGGTTCAGCTTTTGACTCAATTATCTGGTTACCGGATCAATACCAACACATGCAGAAATAATCAGTCCCTGATCATTTTACACACTCGGAAAGTCCTCACAAACCCGACGACTGCTTTAAAGTCAGTAGAATGTGTTTGCCCCGCTTATTCCTGTAACTGCCTCCTTGTTATGATCCGTGTAAATCAGCCGAGGCACAGTGAACGAGAAACAAAAATCCTAAGACAGGGTGTTACAGTGCGGGGGAAACTTGTAAATGACTGAAATCGGACTCCTCTCAGTAATTAACGTGGTCGAACAAACAAACGAGGTGGGCTCTGTACTTTCTTAAAAAGACAAGGTTTGACAAGATGCTTTTTCTCAGCTCTAATTCAGCCGTTCTACAGCAAGAAAATCTGCAAGTAGACGGGGAAATAAGCAGCCCTTCTCTCCAGGCTCACCCCCTCCTGCGGCTTCATTTGCATGACCCACTCAAAACAAGTTCTCTGCAAGGATGTAGATTTTACATTGTATCCAGGGAAATGCTCTAAAGTACTGTTCCAAAATGTAAAGTCAAATCGATGGATCTTTGCAACTGGTAAACAGCTTCTTGGTTTCTGTGAACTCTGAGTGCTAAAGGGCATCCTGCGATCTTAGGAAGGAAGGTTTAGAAGCCTGCCCGATTTCTTTCCCACATGAAAAGGAAGGGCAATTTTCTTCCCTAGCTCTACTTGGGCTTAAAAAAAATTGTCAGAAGTAAAGAGAGAATGCAAACGCTGCCTGGAGTACAATCGTGGGGTCAATGTTCTGATTGAGACAGAATTATGGCGAATTATTCCCATGAGTTGATTTTGTGAAGTGTGTGCTGGTCTGAGGGTGGAAATACAAGCCGCTGCTGGTGTTTAAACAAGGCTGCAAGGGCAGTTGCTAGGAGACCCCGCATACAGCTGATGCCCCCACTGCGGGCTCAGACGTGCTTTGTCTGAGGAGCCCGGCCTTTCGCCGTCAAAGATGACATTAAATGTATAGTCTGTCAAAATTTAGGTGGAGGAAAAAATTCAGGTGGGCCAGTGCTCGGTTATTGCTTGTGTCAATCTAGCTATTCTGATGTCCATTAAAGATGGATTTTGAAAGGGAAAATATAGCATTGTGCCAGGAACCAAGAGCCTCCGGAAACGCTCAAGGGAATTAGTTACAAATGCAGTTTGAATACCCTGATATGAAAGGCAGATGGTCTGGGTACCAGTTGCGGGAAGCAGGCGGCCTCAGCTAAGTGATCACCTCAATGTTCCGAATAGAGGACCCCGAGTCCACAAACAGAGACTTCTAAGAGGAAAGGCGCGCGAGTGGGACGTTAGATCCTGCCGTTTACAAACAACCATTTCAGTCATTTGTGGGAACCGTTTAATAGACTTTTATGAGAAACACACAGGCTTCCAGTTTGTAATTTGGACCTTAGAGATGCGCCGAACTCGAGAGCTTCAAGTGGCTTAGAAGTTCTTCAAGCGCCCCCAACTGGTGGAAGGAGGAACCTCCTCCAACCTCCACCACTTGGAGGACAAGAACAGTCTAAAACAACGTTACTTCCTTGGGTTTCAGAAACTCAGGCAAGGCTACTTGCCTTTGTAAAATAATATCACCCTCTGTCAGTGCTCGAGATAACGATAACCGGTGAGGAGCAAAGTAGAGGAAAGAGGAAAATTTTGAGTTTTGTGTTTTGAATATTTGATGCACTGGAGCCAGGGTCTGGGGCCCCTACTCTAACCTTCCTTGACAGCAAGACTACCTGTCTTCTTCAGGAGAGCCGTGCTGTTCCGTGAGCACAGAGACCAGAACAATCCACAACTCTTCATAGAGCTTTTCCCTCTACAAAGCATCTTCAGTATGTTGAGTCATTTCTTTCATACGCGAGCGTGGAAATTGTTCTTACGAGGTGATGGTGAAACTGATAGAAATTTGTTACAAAGTTTAGTTGTCACTCAGCTTACCCTGCCTCCCCTTGGCCAGGGATCTCCCGGAATAGCTAATTGAAATCCCAAAGTGGTTTGAATTTTTAATTTTGTTTGTTTTGTTTTTATATTACATAGCCAGAAAACAAAACAAAGCAAAACAAAAACAAAACAAAACAAAAAAAACCCCTCTGTACTTTTTTGCTTTTCTACGAAAGAAACCTCATAACTACTTCCCATATTGCAGAGCTTAGTATGTAACTAACCCTGGTACATAGTAACTTTCAGGGTGTTGGTCCAGGTAGCCTTGAGAGAATTGAGTTTGTTGGGTTCAAGAAACAGAAGAAAAGGAAATAAAATTTACCCATCAGCCCCACTCTTAAACTTTAATGCAAAGAGATGTCTTTAGAGAGATGGAATCCTCTGGCTGAGGATGGCTGCTTTGCAACCTTTGATCCAGAGCTTAAGGGCCCAGAACCTGGGGCTTTAACCCAGAAACTACCATGCTGGGAAGATATTCAAAGAGACTCCTAGAGAGATTCTGTGTGGACAGAAAGCAAGGCTTTGGAATCAACTTGTTAGTTAACTAATGAAGTCGGTTCAAAGGGGTATCAGTTCAACCCTGGTCTTCAGGTCCTTCATCTGAAGTCTCAAGAATCAAAGAGCAAAGATAAGCCTTTCCATTGTGCTCTGCCCTAGGGGAGATTACCTGAAAAATGATTACAAGGTTACATGGTTGCCAATGGGGACTATTAGGTAGGAAAAAAAGAAAAGAGAAGAGGGAAAAGAACCAGAAACACAAAAACAAAGAAAGTAAACAAACAAAAAAAAGGACAACAAAATTTATTTGCCACTTGTTGTTTCAGAGGTCCATACAACCTTTGCTTCTTAGTTTTCCTGACTTCTGCACTATAAATAACGACAATGATTCAATCACAGTACTAACCCATTTGTCTGTTGGTATAGAAAACTTGGATTAGATCTCTGCAGAAACCCATAGAACTGGAATTTCTCAGTGCATTTGTCGGTGTTGTCTATGAACTCAAGTAAATCTACAGCTAAAGCAATCTCTGTACAAAGCTTTTAACATGCAAATATATGAAACAACATGAGATTTTCACACAACTCCTTAAGTACGACAGAGAAGAAAGGGGCTCTCAAGCAGTTCCATAGCAAAGATACCCCAATTTGTCTGCCTGGAAGTCAGAGGGGCCCAAGGGACTCTGCTCTCACAAAAATTGTAATTTCTGAAGATAAGTTTTAGGAGTCTGCTTCTCATTTCTTCCCTGTGTTTGCATGTAACAACTGTAGCTTAATAGTGTTAAATTAATGTTTAAAATGCCATAATAAACCAAGGAACCATTTGTGTTCCAGAGATAACACACAGGTAGGTAGCTTATATGATATACAAAGAGATAACACATAGTGGGCAGCTTGTGTGGTAGACAGCCATTGAGATAAGTGCCTGGGCCTTTGTGCCTGCTGCCCTAGGTCCCCAGGGAGCACAAGAGGACCTCTGGGCCAGTTGCCTCACCATCATTGTCCTGTCAGGAAGATCTTCATACCATCAAGATCAGAGGACACGTCTGAGACATGTTGTTAAACACTAATGAAAAACACATTGTCCAGGATGGAGTTTTCATTTTAAGAGACAAAATGGGGGAGGGTTCCTGACAGGCCCGACTAGATGGTGTAAAACATGGCCACTTCACAATGTGGTCTCCTTTGGCCTAAGGGATGGATGACTATTTGAAGCAAAGTCTAGGTAATGACATCAGGTCTCAGATTGGTTTTTCTTTTTTCATTAGTCACAATAGTCCAGGCAAGTTGCAAGGACTTTGATGGGTAATTTAATAAAACTTCTATTTTCTTTTAAATTCAAATAATCTCTGAATTTTATTCTTTGGTTCTTTGCTTCTAGCAGAATGCTAGAAAGAATTGTTTTTAATTTTGAAGATTTCGTCACAGAACTTTGCTTTCTTAAAAATATTGACAAAGATACATTTATTTATTTATTTATTCTTTTTTTTTTTTTTACGACTATGAACCTGGACCTTTAGAAAAGCAAAAGTCGTACAAATCAGGTATTAATAACATGAGCTTTTGGAGGTTGGAGCAGCAATTGAGGGGAGCACACTGGCCTGGTATTCAAAAGGCTGTGCATTCAACCTCAGCATCCAACCCAAAGGCACAGCAGCTGCCTCCAACGCAGCTGAAGCAACAAGAAAACAACAAGAAAACAACAGAAGCCAAGACCCAGGGGCTTACATGATAGCATATCTTCCACAATGCAATGATAAGCTCTCTATCTTGGGAGGGAGATCAATGGGCTAGTTAAAGAAAAAAAAGTAAAAGAAAAAAAAAGGAAGAAAAAAAAAGTAAAAGTTAAAAGAGGAATTAGCATTTCCCAGATCTGGCTTTTTCTAGCCAGGCTGGAGTCTTGCTGGATTAGGAACAGAGATACAAGTTGATCCTGGGGTTAAGGATACAGTTCTCATCCCCGTTCACATTCTTTCAATGTGCTGGCTTTGCTCTTTATGGTCCCTGCATATGGGGTGGGGGTGGGGTAGGGGTGGCGTGGGGGTGGGGTGGGAGTAGGGCGGAGTGGTGTCTCTGGAGAGAAGTCACACACTTTCTGAAATGGCCAATAACTGATTGTGCTAAAGTATCCGTGTGGCTACGATAGAACCTGTAACTAGTGACAAATGACTGGAGCACATGCTATATGACCAGCAGAAGCTAGAAGGTGAATAGAGCCCAGTAAGACCTGGTGCATGGGAGACACTCTGCCACCCTGCCCAGAATCCTGACCACTTACATAAAGACTGTTTGGAATAAAATTAAATTGCCCTTTCCTTTATTGCCGAGCAAAGTGGGGGTATCTGTGAAAGGGAATCAGATCAATTTAATTGTCACAAAACACATTCTTTGTGAAATTCAAAGGAGTTTGTAACTTTGTGAACAAAATTCATTTGGACAGGCAATGGAGAATACCCTAAGCCGTATTAGCACACGAACAAATGAACGAGCGTCTACTTCAGTATGTTTCTCTACATTTCCAGTACTCTGGATAGGTGACGGTCATACACTAAGTACTCAGTATTTGCCAAAGAATGTATTTGCTAATAAGTTCAGGCAAGCCTCTCAGAAGAGTCTGCAATATACATTCAATAAGAGCAAAAGGTCTTGTACCAATGTCCTGTGGTCTAGACCCAGGGTTGTCTCTCTGCTTCCGTGTCTCTTGCTCCTGATCTGGCGCTCGCTGGAGCCGTCACTTTAAGATATGTAACAAAAAAATTTAAATTAATAAACTTTTAAACTTTCAAATAAAAGTTTTTTTTTTTTTAAGTATGTAGAACTGAACCACAGTGCTGGGAGTCGCGGTCTTGGGTGTTGGCAGAGGGACCATTCTAAGTGTGGGACTTCTGGGCTCGGACTAGTCTGATGGCTTAGGGTGTTTGAATATGAAAATTGTTATGATTTGCTAAGTTCTGTGCTCAGGACTGGGCAGTTTTGTATATTTATGTTCTACATCAGTACATCAAGTGAAAGGCTATGCTGATTTACAATTGTGTTTATAGACATATATGTATGTCTAAAATGTTAAAAAAAATCACATTGCAAATACCACAGGGTTGTTTTTATATCATTTTCTGAGGTTATTCATGATATGTAAATTGTGGCTAATTTGTATTCTAGTTAGCACTTGTTATTAATTTTCTAGCTTTAATGACGCTAATAAAAAATTAAGTCTTTATTTTTGTCTCTAACTTTTTCTGTCGGAAAACTAACACAGAGAAATTTTAATAATAAAAACTAGTAGGTAACTGTGTTGCTCATCACACTTTCCAGCTGCTTAACACTGGGCCACATTTGTTTCCTGCGTTCTCTCTGTCTCTGTGCCCCTTGTCCCTTGCTCTCTGTCCTATTTACATGTCTGAACTATTTTAAAACAAAAGTTTTAGACCTTGGGTGGAGTTAAGCTCAGTAGTAAAACACAAGCTCTGTGAGTCCCTGGGTTTGATCCCTAGCAAACACACACACACACACACACACACACACACACACACACACACACACACACACACTGTGTAAACAGACAGAGGATGTGTGAGACAGTGTGCTAATTGATTAGGTATTGCATTAATTGAGGGCAAACAGGATTCTTTTACACCACCCTAATACCTGACTCAAACATTTTCAAATCAATAATCTCATAGTAGAATGTAACTATAACAAGCCTGTATTTGTTTTTGTAATTTCTTCAAACATGGCTTTTTTTTTAATTGACAGAAATAAAATACAAGATTCAATAAAGTTCATTCACTTGTTGCATTGATTTTCTTGTTTCTTCAGAGTTTTCCCCCCTAAAATGTTGCCCCCCCCACTAACCCCACCCTGCTTTTTTCCCTAATATTGAGAAATTTTAAGTCTAGGTTACTGGCAAACCTTCTGTTTGTTTTTAGATGTGCATAATTAGGTTCGATTTTACAGGCTCATTTCACAAAATCATTAAAGGTTTTCAGTAGCACGTGTATCAACAACTGAAACAAATTCTCATTTGGGGCTATTAGTTAGTCAGACTAGATACTGGAGCTCCAGCCAGGCGCCAGATGTTTTTGTTGAGGAGAAAACATAAAGAGAATTAAGAGCTTTTTAAATCTTACACTTTCACTTTGGTCTTGTAAGAAATAATTGTGACATTTCATGCTCGGAAATGTGTCACAGGAGCCTTCCTTCTTATCGACACCACGTACAGCGGAAGGGACCTGCTTACGTATCTCCAGTGTAAAGGACCTGAGAACTCAGGGAGAGCCTGGGAGGATATTTTGAAGTTTGAAATGATCCCTATATAAATAGAACGGGTCAGCATAACTTTGGGATAAAATTAGCCGGCAGTTTGTGGGCTCCTCAGCCCTGCCTGTGTGCTGGGTGCTGCTCTCCTGATAAATCACTGCCCAGCTCTCACAGGGCTCCGAGGAGGATGGACGGCATCACTGCCCCTGTCTGCAAAGCTGGAGCTGCCAAGTTTGTTAAGAGAGATTTCCTGGAGGCTCTAAAAACAAATGACTTTGAAAAACTGAAGGATATTTTAATGGAGAGGCGAATAGATGTGGATACAGTGTTCGAAGTTGAAGATGAAAACATGATTTTGGCATCTTACAAACAAGGTAAAAGAATTGTAGAGGTGTAACTGTGAAATTGATATAAAATGGATTTTTGTAGGTCAGTGGGTCAGCTTTTGTCTTTAAAGCAGTCGTTCTTATTGTTTACGTGTTTGTTTAGACAGTAATTCTTATTTTTAAAAACCTTTCCTTCCTTTTAAAATCAGAGTGCATTTGGGCTGCTTTTCATAGATGCATACCGATTTTGGTCTGTGTGTTTCTCTTTATTGCTCTTTTCCATTCTTATGCCTGGAATTTGGGGTCCTGGGTAGTTGTATTTGTCATGCACGGTGTGTGTGGGACTTCCCTTGTGACTGTGGTGGTATAGAATAAAGAAAGCCTCTCTCGGCTTTGCTTAAAGACTGCTGCGATCTACGTGTGACTGTGTGGCTGTCGGGGTCAGGCTGCTGATTCTCTCCTAACAGCCACTTACAGATATATCATCTCTATGTCTGTGTGGATGAAAAAGGGGACTTTTTTTTCCATTTAGAGAGCTAATGAGTGGAGGAAGATGTGCCAGAGGCACTTTCATGGTCTGCGTCAGTTTAATGGGTTTCAGTGCAGGAACAAAAGCTAAACTCTAAATACCACGAAGTTAACTTCTATTTTTCTTTTCAGTTCGGCTATAATAATAGAGCAAATAAAAAAATTGAAAAATTAAAATTCAGAATCTCTGCTTTGCCTCCCAAAATATAGGAAAACAAAAATTACAACAAAATTATTTTAGTTCTTTTCCCCCCTGGAATTCCTATTCAATAAATCAGAACTAGATTAACACACTCATTCTGATTTCTCAAATCAACTAGCTAATGGGGAAACTTAAATTCTTAGACCCTTTGGCATGTATATTGCAAAGAAAGATTGTTTACCTTCAGTGCTGCCTAGAGAAAATATGTGGGAAAGTCTTGGGAATGGGGTGGAGGGAAAACTGTGTTTATGTTCAAATATAAATCTGTTTTTTATTTATACAAAATCATTAGTGTCACCAGTTTCCAGATGCAAATGCAAATAGGATTTATTTCTACCTAATTTTCTGTCATTTCTGAAATAAGTCTAGATTGGTTGAGGCCGGTTGCTGTGCTTTTTGATTTGTGTTTTTGTGATAAATTGCTTTTTTTGTATGAAAAAAAAATGCAGTTTTATTTCTTTCTTTCTACGAAGTTGAAGAGATTCTGTCAAAGGACAAATTATATGCTATATAATTAGGTGGCTTGCACCTTTTAACTTTGTTTCGTGGTTTGACCTGCATGCTGAGTGTATTTTAAAGAAACTTCTATTTGTGCCATATACAACAGGGCTCAGATTTAAGCCAGTAGCTAATCTATTGGATATTGAGTAGCAAATACCACGTTTTCTTATCTCCCAGGCAGGTAAACCCTGCAGACCAGGCTCAGAATTTCAGAGACAGGGAATTTAGAGGTATGGGCTCCTCTAGGTATCATAATCCCCAAATGTGAAGAAACTGTGTTTTAAATACTTCTTGTCAAAATAATCCCTGTGGAACCAATTTTTTATTTATGCTGATGATTGTTTTACTAGGATTCAGGCCCTGAGGTGTGGCTTTGGATTAGAGGCAGACATTTAAACTGTCTCCAAAAGAAAGAAAAGAGGCCTAGTCTTATGTAGATGTCCATCTAGAAATAACAGGGCTTGGGTTTATGTCTTCAGGGCTGTCCAGGAAGTCAGTGTGTATGTGTGTACAGAGTATGCATAGAAATAACTTTTCTCTCCATTTACCATGAAAATGTAGTTGTGAGCCTGGGGGAAAAGTCCCACTTTCTCTAAAGTTACTTGAAACTTCTTTCCTAAGTGCTTCCAGGGTTCATACCAGGTCTTTCACTGCTAAGGAAATGGAGCGGTGACTAGAACCCTCGCCTCTGGCCCAGTAAAGTAGATCTAAGTGGTGATATCAATGCCTCCCCTCACAAAGAAATTCTCAGAACAGTGTGGGACTCAGCACTCTATGACTGGGTAGCTAACTAATTAGTCAGCCCCTTCTGGAGTTTTCTAAGGGACTGAGCAGCCTCTGTGTGGCCTTGAAGGACATGTGGCTGGATTACTGCTTCTGAGACTTTGTTGTTGTTGTTGTTATTATTATTATTATTATTATTATTATGATGATGATGATGATGATGTAAAAGCAGACTTTTGGGATTGTTGAAAGACTACATGTTACTCTTTAATTTTTTTTTTAAAAGTACACGGAAAGGTTGTACTCCTAAAACTGAACAAGGAAAGTTCACAAAACACTCCGGGGCAGTTTGATTCACTTTTATAAAAGAAGCGAAGAAACTTCATCATTCACATCTACTCCCAGAAAGGGGACATATCTGTCTAATCTCAAAGAGTGGGTGTCTTCTGCTCAGTTTGCGTTGATAAATGAAACAAAGTATCCTGTCAGCAACAGTTAATGGCCACCTTGAAACTTTCCTGCATAACTGATAATGTCTGTATTCAACAGTTGATTATCCTGGTAGGGCTAGCTGGTTTGAAATCCACCCTTAACCAATCTTAGTTTCCTTTAAAACACCCTACCTTGTTTTCCACAGGATTTCAAATTGTTACTAAATACACCCTGTCCCAGTTAATGTCGAGATTGGTGTGTAACCCTTGCAAAGGTAACATCAACTCAGAGAATAAATATCCAGGGAGCTCTAATCTAAAAACTCAAGTGTACCAGTAATTTAGAGATGACACCCTCTGTCCCCACTAAGCTAGTGTGCATTCTGTGAGAAGTATAGAGCAGAGATAGCGGGTTAGATGTCTCTTTCCTTTTCTCCTTGTGGATCCTTCTTATTAAGAAACTTCCACCAGCAAAGGCAACTGCTTAAAGCAGGCTCTACAGTAGTCCTCAGTATGCGCCAGGGGTTTACCAGCACTTAACATTAATTCTTAAAGCTAACGCGCGCGCGTGCGCTCTCTCCCCCACACCCTGTTATTTTTAGCTCTATCATGAAATCTTCAGATAAAATCCCAATCGAATTTGTTACTAAATACACCCTGTGCCAGCAAATGTCTAGATCCACATGTGAGTATTGCAAAGGTAGCCCAGAACTCCACTGGCAAAGAAATCAACTTAGAAAATAAATATCCCCGGAATCTCTAATCTAATCAAGTGCACCAGTTCACTAATTTTAATTTAAAATCCACTATTTTAAAAGTCTACTCTTCTCACTTTGTAAAGCTAGCTAATAATCAAAGCATGCTGGTCTATATTTGCGATAACTCCCAGGGAATAACGGGCAGAGATGGGGGTGGGGTGGGAGGGGAAGGACATGTTAAAACATAGAAATACAAGCAAAGCACAATCTACTGGACAATCACTTTATTTTTATCTTAAGCTAGTGAAGCCACAACCTGCCGTTGCTCAGAAGACAACTTGTCTGAGCTGGTTGTCCTCTTTTACTGTGTGTCGCGGGACTCAAGCTTGATAGCAAACACCAACTCGCCATCTCGACAACCCGGATAATTGCTTTAAAAAAAAAATCACAGCGACACAAAGAAATCGTGAATACCCAAGTGAATTTTTAAACTACCAGATGCAACTAATAGTTGAATGGTTAAAGGGAAGTTGTGACAGTTTATTCTGGGACAAGTGGGAAATATTTAGGGTAAAGTCAAAGGTAGGGGAAGTCTCTGAGGTGCCCCACTCTACTGGTTCTCCCTGGAAGCCTCTGTTCTGGAACCATGGGTGGCTGGCTGTCTTCAAGGCTGTTTTCTGGGGTCTTTTCCCAGCTAGATGCTTTAGTTCTCCCGCAGATTGTGAGCTTTGGCTCCCTAATGAGACAAGTGGAACATCAGACCTATCTGTGGTATGAAAATCTCTAGTCAGCGAGGTTAATGAACACCCTTTATTAATCAGTGCAATGCACTTTAAGTACTTCATTTATGGCCCACAGCTTCTTCTGGTCCCTTGCATGGTAGTCATAGTTTTAATTAAAATAATCAATGAATAATTTCACTTGAAGACTTTCTGGCCAATACTCTATCTACCTTCCTAAGGAGCAGCTGATGCCCAAACATCACGGACGCTTTTTATGCCTAACAAATGGTCTCGTTCTCACTTATTTTTCTTCTTTTTTAAAAATTTTTTTCTTCCTTTTTTCCTTTTAATTACTGGTTGGGGACAGGGGTGGGGTGGGGTGGGGTGGGGTGGGGTGGGGACTTCCCCTTTTCTGGTTGCTGGAAAAGTTTCTCACCTTTTAAAACTTTGCCTTTCACGCTCCTGTCCTCTAGGAAGCCTCTGAGAATTATCCTCCGAATTTTAGCTATTAAAATAGTAGCCTAGAATTGTGCTTGAGTCTATAATCTTTCAGGGCTGTGTAAACACAGGGACATGGTCCCAGCAACTGTCTGCTAATCCAGCCAGAGCAGCGTGTGCAAACTTTGGCGGCAGCCAGAGGCTTCTCCCGGTGTGGGGCTGGTTTTTCCTTTGATAACATTAGCTCTAATAACTGCTGGCGACCCTGGGTTTAGTTCCGTTTAGCTTTAGTTTAACCAGAGATGTGTATCTTTTCCAAGGCCTGGAGTAGAACCAATGCCCCCTTTCAGGAATGGGCTGCAACCCTTCCCTCCTCCTCACACTCCTTGAGTGAGGGGGCTTTCTGCGGAGCCTCGCAGGTTTGTGACGTCAGCCTCAGATTTATATGAAACACAAGCAAGTGTACACGTCGGGGGGATACACATAGCTCTGCATAGTTTTCGTAAGGCTAAAACTTATAAAGTTTCTTTAGAACTTTTAGTTGTGTGTGGTGAACTGCAGATCAGAAGTAGCTTCTAACAGATTTGGGGGAGATTGGAATTTGAGAATTAAAAAATGTTTTGCTTTTACTTTTAAAGTTTTTCATTCTTATAGGTACATATGATACACTGAAGCATAGCCCCCTCTGTCCGTACCTCATTCTCCCTATCTTCTCTCATCCCTCTTCTCTTCCCATTAATCTCTTGTTCCCTTGAGAATTTCATTTCTACTTCATTTAGTACACACACACACACACACACACACACACACACACACACACACACACACACTACATGGCTTCTAGGTATTGTAAAAGACAGAGAGACATATCACCTTTCTGTGGCTAACTTACTGTGATCATTTCCAGTCACATCTATTTCCTAAAAAACGATAACAACTTTATTCCCTTTTAAGGCTGAAAGAAAGTTCCATGGTAACTAAAAAAAAATTACCATATTTTTTCTCACCTATACTGCTTGGGGCACAAGTCAACATATCACAGAGACACGTGCACAGCCATGCTCGTGCATAACTCAGCCTTAGCCCGGCATGCTATCGATGAGTTACGGAGCCAATGCAGGTGTCAAACCACAAACTTAGAGAGTGTGCCCTCTGCCACTGCTAGTGTTCATATGAACATGGTTGTGCCCGATGATTTTAGTTTGACCCACACTAATTATCCCTCACGGAGGCTCTACAAATACAATGTGATACCCTCTAGGTGAACAGCGTGAACAGATTATATATCACAGTGGGAAGGAGGGCAGCAAGGACCGGGAATGCTACAGATCCCTGCGGACATGGCTTGAACTGGGGGATTGAGATCGGGGTTTGTGCATAGGGAAGAGCCTTGTTCCTGTCTCAGCCTCTTTTCTATTGAGCCCATTGCTGAAGCCCTATGCAGTTGCAGGCACATATTTTCAATAAGTTGCAACATGACAGTATCTGGGGAGTGATCGTGACAAAGATCACACAGAATCTTTGCCACTGATAAGCAGGCGAAGGACACTTTGATTTTCATGTTCAGAACCAGCTCCCTTCTACACAGATAGGGAAACCTGGGGTGATCTGGGTGTACCGGAACATGAGTATTGCCCCACTACCAGAGAAACTGAGGCAGGAGGATTGCTGTGAGTTCAAGGCTCATCTGGGCTACACAGAGAGACTTTGCTTCAAAGAGCTAGATTAGAAAAAGAGAAATTGAACATTTCAAGCAGTGACGATGATTTGTCTAAGATCTCAATTCTACAAATCGCTCTCTTTACTAATTTGTGCCTAGTCAATGGGTAAAACTATAAAGGAACAGGAATCTAGGAGCAGTAGAGACTGTTTGAGTTGTGAAAAAGCCTGACCCGTGTCAGTCCTGAGAAAAAGGCTCTGGGAGAGTCATTGGCTGCCAGAAACAAACTCCTGATCCATTGTTAATTCAATCTTGTAATTGTGACCAAAGTAAAACACCTTGTCAAAATCCTCACAAAGCAGGGAGGAGCTCTCGACCGAAAGTAAAGCCCTCTTCCTTTCTGTCTTCAGGCTACTGGTTGCCCAGTTATAAGCTGAAGTCTTCCTGGGCAACCGGCCTCCACCTCTCGGTTTTGCTTGGTCATGTGGAGTGCCTGATGGTGCTGCTGGACCACAACGCGACCATCAACTGTCGGCCCAACGGGAAGACCCCTCTGCATGTGGCCTGTGAAATAGCCAACCTGGAGTGCGTGAAGATTCTCTGTGACCGTGGCGCGAAGCTCAACTGCTACTCCCTGAGTGGACACACTGCTTTGCACTTCTGTACCACAAAGAGCTCCATCCTCTGTGCCAAGCAGTTGGTGTCAAGAGGTAAGACTTGATGGGTGGCTGATGTTGGGTTTATGCACACATGGTATATGTGGGCGTATACACACATGGTATATGTGGGCGTATACACACATGGTATATGTGGGCGTATATACATATGGTATATGTGGACGTATACACACATGGTATATGTGGGTGTATACACACATGGTATATGTGGGTGTATACACACATGGTTTGTTGGTGTGTTTATACACACATAATTTGGGGACTTCGTCCTCCTGCCTTGCCTCAGGTGATGTGATTTGCATGTCAGCATCTTCAACCTGATACTATGGAAATCAGCATATACATGAGTATTTACATTTATTTGTTGGTTTTATAGTGTGTGTGTTTCCAATGGAGGTCATTCACACTGAAATCTTAATATTCAAGTGTAAGAAATGTATTAATTCTTACAGTTACTTAACCTATTTATTTAACCCTTATTATGCATCAAGTAATGTAACAAGCAGTTCCCACTTTCAACTCATATGTATTTATAGATGTACACATGAATATACGTATATACATACATATTCCAGTAGAGGAGGATATTAACAAAAGAGTCACAAAATAAATTTTAATTATAAAAGTGAGGAAGTGTTATCAAGGAGAAAATATCATCTACATTAAGAGCAAACTATTACAAAATGTTAAAGACTTTTCAGGGTCCATTAGATGTTTTACTTGCCAAATAGTATTTTGTGTAGATGTACCATGTGATTCACACAGGCCTCGGTCAAGAACTTGTCAAGTTTGGAGAACCGTGAATGTAAGTACTTGCGTGTAGGCTCCTGTAGCAGGACGTGGTTTTATTTTCTTGTAATACATATCTAGAGGCGAGAAGATGGATGGTTCGCTTATAAGACTGACATCCTACTTCCCAGATTGGCAGGATGGCTTCGTAAATTCCACCAGCAATGTGCGAAAACTCCAGTTCCTTGCTATTCGTGCCAAAGTTGATAAAGCAAAATATTTTACCCCATCTTAAAGTACGTGTATTTTACTTGAAGGGTAAAGAGTGCAACTCCCCCCATGAGTGTGTAGCAGTGTCTCACTGTCGCTTCAGGGTGGCGTCCCTTCTGGGTGCTGTGAATGTCATCATATAAAATTTGACAGATGAATTTCCACTTGGAGAAATATCTGTTTATGATTTTTTTTTGCTCATTTTGCATGAATGAGCTGCTGGCTGCTTGGCTTTCTGGATACAAGATGAGCACCTTGCCTTTACAGGATCCATAGTTTGTATGTAATCATCTCTCTCTCTCTCTCTCTCTCTCTCTCTCTCTCTCTCTCTCTCTCATTTCCTCTATTTCCCTACTTATTTCCTTCTCTTTCCTACTTTTTTTCCCTTAATTTCTTAATTTCTCTATTTGTTTCTATTTGTTTCTAGCCAATGCAGTCCTGGAATTTAAGAGTTCTAGCACTTGGGAGACTGAGACAGGAAGATGACAGGTTTCAGACCTGTTCAGGCTATAAAATCAGTGAGATATCTACAAAACAAAAAAAGTAATAACAAGTAAAAAAGAATGAATCTAGACAAAGTCAGGATGAATGCTAACACTTAGGCATCCGACGTGTATGGAGAACAGAAGAGACTGAGGGAGAAGCTGGTCCTGAGCCTGCTTTTGGTAACTCAGGGCTAAGAAAGAGGGGTGCTCAAGCTACAGGGAAAGCTGTCAAGATTAAACGAGATAGTCCTTAAATCCGGTGAAAGGTTAATACCAATGAAACAAAACAACAGAACTAAACAAAACAAAAACCGGTTTGATGACCTACTGTGGAAGCCAGATTAGGCTGGGGAGGGTGTAAATGGATGTTTTGAAGAGAATGTGCTAAGAACTGCTGAAAGCTGTCTGCCCTGAGAAACAATGCAAGAATAGCATGATTGGGATGGGTGGGGCAGCCTGCAGGGATAAAGGTGACTGCAAGGAGGCCAAGGGGAAATTGCAGACAATGGGCACCAGAGTTATTTTAGTAATCTTTCAAGGATCCAGGTTTCCAAGGTTGAGATGGGATGAAGTCTGTAGATGACAAGACACTATCTCCATTTATAATAAGTGTGCCCTATAAGATGATTTCCAACGCCAGAGTAGATTTGGTGATGGTAATGTGAGGCCATTCGAACCTGAGGAATTCCCTCTCAAAGCCTTTGGCAGCTAAAATGAGAGAGATCATGAAAGGTTGATATTTCCATGAGAGTAGGGAAGAGAGCAAAAATAACTGAGTCAAGACGTGTAGCAGGACTACGGAGTCCTAAAGACGCCCCTGACACCGTGAAATGTGGGGATGAAGGTGGCTGTCACAGTGGCTGATCCCTGAGGAGGGGGGAGGGGAAGGATGGGGGAGGGGAGAAGAAAAAGAGACAGACAGGGAGGGAAGAGGGGGGTTAGACTGAAAGTGAGACACACACACACAAACACACTCACAGAGAGACAGAGACAGACAGAGACAGAGACAGACAGAGACAGACAGACAGACAGACAGAAAAAGACAGAGAGACATAGAGAGTCAGAGAAAGACAGAGGGAAAGACAGAGAGACATATGGAGGGAGACAGAGAGACAGAGAAAGACAGAGACATAGAGACAGACAGAGACAGAGAGACATATGGAAAGAGACAGAAAGAGACAGACAGAAAAAGACATAGACAGAGACAAAGACAGAGACATAGAGACAGAGAGAGACAGAGAAACAGAGAAAGACAGAGACATAGAGACAGACAGAGACAGAGAGACATATGGAAAGAGACAGAAAGAGAGACAGACAGACAGAAAAAGACATAGACAGAGACAAAGACAGAGACATAGAGACAGAGAGAGACAGAGACAGAAGGAGACAGACAGACAGAGAAACAGAGAAAGACAGAGACAGAGAGACAGAGACAGATGGAGACAGAGAGATGGAGGAAGAAAGGGAAAGACAGAGAGGCAGAAAGAAACAGAGAGAGACAGGGAAATACAGAGAGAGAGAGAGAGAGAGAGAGAGAGAGAGAGAGAGAGAGAGAGAGAGAGAGACAGGGAGACACAGGGAGACAGAGAGAGACAGAGACAGAAAGAGAGACAGAGAGACAGAGAGGCACAGGGGGAGAGAGACAAGGGGGCAAATGGGTAGTGTTACCAGCTCGCTTAGCTCCTATGCTCTGGACACCCCCACATTTTATATTTACTTCCTTCTTCATCTTAGATTAAGTTTAGATTTTGTTCATATTTAAGTAGTTTAAACTTCAGATTTTGTATCATAAGAAATGACAGATCTGTCAGCAGGGACAGTAGGTTGAGGAGGACACCCTGGAACCCACACGCTGTGTCTAACTGTCCTCACACACTCCTTTGCTATTTTTAAACCTTTAGAATTCCATACATGTATACAATGAAATATGACAATTCTACCATCGTATTTTCCTCTTCTACCCCACCCCCATTACTCCAGCTCCATCCCCTCCTTTATGTCCTTCCCCCACCGCTTCTTTTTAAAATAATTCTCTAAGTTCACATAGAGCTTCCCATATCCGTGTGGGTGTGGCGCCATCTACTGGAGCATGGGCTTCCTAGCAGGCCCTGCACTGCCAAGAAGACTGATCCTTCAACCGCAGGTGGCTGCCTCAGCACCAGAGGCTTCCGGAATCTCACACTCTTAAGTTGGTACACACTCGGGACAATCTCGACTACACACACAAACTTTAACTCGGCAATCCCGTTTCTGGGATTGGAGATTCATTTTGGACAGGAAGACGTTTGATCCAGAGGTTTAATTTATTCCCAGGCCCAAATTCAAGCTGTAACTGCTCCTTCCAAACAAGGCTATTTGGAGAGTTGGAGACAACAGAAAAAGCAAGATGAACACGTACAGATGAGATCAGGACTGGGCAAGACAGCTTCCTGTGGGTCTCCAGAACAATCTGTCAATCACACAGTTTGTAAACTGTATGCCTAAACTTCCACACTTTACATATACATATCCACATATGCATATATACGGTATATGTATATATGTATATTGTGTGCACATATATAAATATATATATTTATTAAATGTTAGCACATATCTGATTTACTTTCACTGCCATAGAATTATGTATATTACTGAAAAATTTAGAAATACTTGTCTTCTTAATAGAATATTTTGTTATGCTGTATACATATCCCCCCCCCCCCCCCCCCGGCACAAATTAAATGATGTAAAAGAGTGTTCATTTATATGGACAGCTTTAATTAATTAATTTATTTATATAGGGACGCACATTGTAGCTCTGGTTGGTCTGGTACTCAGCCTAAGGGAGCCTTAATTTGTAGGAATCTTCTTGTCTTAGCTTCTTGAGTGCTGGGGCTACAGGAAAAAATATTGGATTTGGCTAATGCTTAAAACTTTTTTTTTAAAATAGCCTTTTATACAAAGGCACGAACAGTATAGATCTAGATTTTAATTATGTAATATGTAATTATGTAATACTATGTGTATCAGAAAATAATATGTAAGTTATTTATCAAGCATTGCTGTTAGCAATATCTAACAGTATCTAAATAACTTCTTGTAATCTTTGCTTACAGTGTGTGTGTGTGTGTGTGTGTGTGTGTGTGTGTGCGAGTGCACAAGTGCATGCACACATTATATGGTTGATGTGCGGAGTTCAGAGAGCAGCTTTGGGCCTCAGTTGTCTCTGTTTATCATGCACCAGTCGAATCATCTCTCTGGCTCATAAGTAATTTTTTTTTCCTTTTTTAAAAAGGCACATCACTTATAGGTTAAGAGCCTTAGTTTTAGAATTTTTTTTTTTAAAGATAGGGTCTTTGTAACCCAGGCTATCCTTTGACTTGGTATGGAACCGAGGATGGCCTTGAACTTCCGTTTCCACTGCCCCTGCCACCCAAGTTCTGAAATCACAGGTGTGCGGGCATATGCAGTGCTGAGCCTCATTTATGCTGCACAGCCATTCCATCAACTGGTCGAGGGTCTTTTATTTTTTATTTTTATGTTTATTTTTATTTATTTTTATTTTTATTTATTTATTTTTTATCTTTGCTGCCACTTCTTCAGAGGAAGGAAAAGCAGTCAGTCTTCCTGTCTGCAGATTCCACAGTCCAAGGTTAATTTCCATGCCTTTCTGGGATGCCTTTCTTTGCCTTCTCACCTCAGGGGGCAGCACTTGCTAAACAGTCCTTGGCTAGAGGTCCGCGCCAGGAACCCCCCCCCTCCAAATACACGGCTGTACCCTCTACCATCGAATTAGTGCAATCTGCTGTGGGCACAGCTAATAATGAGGAGCTCCTGGTTGGTTTCACACACACACACACACACACACACACACACACACACACACACACCACCACCCCCATCTCTAGGGGATCCAGCTGAGGGCTGAATGCAGTCTTGCTGGGTTGGTGCTGCAGATAGGCACTTTGGGGAAGAAGTCACATCCATGTCTTCCTGACCAGACAGGGGAATAGAGGCAGCACCCGGACAAGGAAAATAAGCCAGTCTAACGTGAACCTCGGGACCAGAGAAGTCCATTAGAGAGCAGCCAGTGCCATGGCAACCGAAAACCGATGTAATTTCATTTGCTATTTAATGGGCTCTTTGTGAGAAAGTGCTCTTTGTGGAAAAGGCTAATTGAGTCCAAAAAAATTGCATGCAATTTTCTCTTAAAGGATTTGGTCCTGTTTTCCACCGTGGCAGAGCTGGCTTTGTCCCACGCTGGATTTTGCCTGCTATTTTTCTGTTTGCCTTTCTACTTAATGCCGCCATCTTCTGGCCTTTGTTTCCTTTGGTATTAGTATAATGGTGTTCCTCCGTCGAGAGGGCTTATTTACCTCAGCGAAAATTTCTATTCTTTGCTTTCTGCATTTCCCTATGAATAGAGAGAGTCAGGTCAGGTTTGGCTGCCTCCTAAGCTGTACATTATTTCTATCCGGCCCCTTTCCTAAGAGGAAAATGAACGCTGCTTGCTTAAGGCCACGAGAAGCAAATCCCAACAGTAGGAGGAAAATTTGTTACCTGAGGAAAGCTATAAAAATTCAAACGGCTTCTAACAGAATGTAGCAATGTAAAAAAGAACCCTGCCTTTGAAAAGACCACCCTCTGCCCCTGAGGGCTGCAGTAACACAAGCCACCTATTCAGGAGAGTCCCTGACCTGCGAGGCCTTCATTTGAATAAGGAAGCATCCACATACCAGCAGGACAGCCCGCCCTCTCCCCACCTCCGCTGCTGCCCATCTTCTAGCCCTCGTCCTGTGCACTGTGATAGCGCCAGTTTGACTGCATCATCCTTTCCTAACCCACCTCCAACAGAATGCTTGCCCATTCTGTTGTATTGTAAGTGTATCTAGGCCAACAGAATTTAATTTTTTTTTCTTTAAGTGGATGCTATTTGCTGAAATTATTTTTAAAGGAAATGATATACCACTATAAAAAAAAAACAGCAAAGAGAAAAATCTTTCATTGCGCAAAGAGAGAAACGGAAACAGTAAATTACAGGCAGTGGCTTTCGTGACCGACACCTGCCCAGAGAGCGTCCTCTATCAGATGGCGAAGAGTATCTCTAAATTGCCTTGTCTTCAGAATGCTGCCTTTTTTCACCTTGTCTCCTGTTCTGAATGAGAGAATTGAAATAAGTTGCGGCGGGGGTGGGGGTGGGGTGGGGGTAGGATGGGGTGGGGGAGATCCCTTCTCATCTCCATCAGATAACTGTTTCTCCAGCCCCACTGGATCCTTTATGGAGAATCACTGCACATTTTGTAAGACACAGCCCTCAGCAGGGCCGTGTGAAGTCGATGGTCCCCTGGTGGTGAACTGTTAAAGCCTCCTCCTCCTCAGAATTGAGGCTACTTTTCTCCACATCTCTTCAGCCCTGTCCTGGAGGTCTCAACATAAATAGAAAAGAGGAATTAATAATGTATGAGGAGCAAAGAGAAGAAAGAAAATTGCCACCATTTCCTACAATTACGTCTATCTACATAAAAATAAAACCTTAGGAGAAAATCTACCTTCAAATGGTGAGGGCTAATAACTGAGTTTAGTACTTATTCTGCATCTTGGCTCCTTCTACCAGCAAGTCAGCTGTATTTCTATATACAAGAAATAAGCAGTTAGAAGTTGTAGTCTAAGAAGAAGTTTTATAGGGCTGGAGAGATGGCTCAGTGCTTAAGAACACTGACTGCTTTTCCTGAGTTCAATTCCCAGCAACCACATGGCGGCTCCCATTACAGCTGTCTGTAATGGGATCCGAGGACGCCCTCTTCTGGTGTGTCTGAGGACAACGATGCTGTACTCAGATACATAAAAATAAAAATAAAATAATAAGATGATTTATAGTATCACAAGAAATTGAAGAAATCTAGGAGATGGGATAATGTGCTATTTGAAAAATATTAAGATGTTATATTCAAGGTTCATTATGAAAAATGCAGTACCCATTTTTTTTTCTTTAGAGACGACTGCTTTTGCTTCTCTAGTTTGATTAGCCTAGTGTTTGCGTATTGTCAAACAACTGACACTTATTTATGTTTGAAAACAGAGAAGATGTAGCAGTGTAAGATAATCAAAATTATAGAGATGTAATTAGGACATATGTCCTTTTCCTTTTTTGGGGAACCATATGACATCTACCTACCAGGTTCCCAATGAGTTATCCCGAAGCTGGGGGCTTGCCACAAACTAGAATAACAATGCCTTCATTTTATTACAGTTTTGCCTTTTGTCCTTTTGCTTAGATTTCCATGACTTGTTGATATTTTAAACCTTTTTTTTTTTTGCTATAGCTTGCATTGTTTTTGTTTGTTTTTTTCGTTTTGCTTTTTACAAAAATACTTAATCTCAGCGAATATTTTAATCAACTTCATGTTTCAGGAGGGGGAGTCCCTTCTAAAGCCTTCATGTCTTGTCCTGGGAACCTCTGCTACCCTAGGGATCTTTTTTGACATCCTAGCTCCCTCCCCTCCTTGGGTCAGATTCCCCCTCCCCGAATCATGCTTTCTTTTCTTTTTTCTTTTCTTTTTAGTTTGTTGCTTTTTGAGCTGACCAAATCCTTACCAAGAGCTCTGAGAAATTACACTGGAGATGATAAACACCACTTAGCATGTTTGCTCTTCCTTGATTGACAGAGAAGCCCAGATTCATAATTGTTCCCCTCTAGCATGATAAAAGCATTCCTCCACAACCTCTGTTTTTCAAGATGTTGCTGGCAAATCCGAAGCCTTTCAGCCTTTGCTGGTGACCTTTCCTGAAGCGTTTAGGGTTTTCTTCCCACCCTTGTTCTGAAAATTCACAAAGATCTGCCTGCGTGCATCTCCTTTAGTTTGCTTCCCTGGGTCCTTCCAACCCACGCAATACTTCTTTGTCCATTTCGAGTGTTTTTGTGCCTGGATTCTTTCCTGCTTTTTAACATCCTTTTTGTCAATTTCTATCATTTGAATATTTGTTCCTTAGCTTTACTCTTGTGCCTGCCTTTTGCTGATTTCCTGCCCTGTAGAGTTTTTACTTTTGTGCTTGCTTTCTGTGTTGTCTTAGAATCCTTGGCTGCCTCCCTGTAAGATGGAGTGACTGAATTCCAAGTGAAGTTTGTAAATTATTAGCTTCGCTCACTCTATAGTACTTGGCTAGAATAGTCATTCCAATCCCACCCCACCCCCACCCCACCCCCTCTCCACCCCCACCCCCATTATATTCTCCAAAGGAAAAGCCTAACTGGCTTCTTCCTAGAGGCCTGAGATGGAATTGCCAGTATTCTAGGTGATGGGTTGAAGGTAGTGCAACCCTAGTAAATCTACCTCCACTCTGGGATATTACCCTCTCCTTTTTACAGTGCTAAAATCTGCTCCTGCATGAGCCTTGAAAATAGCCTTCCATTCTGAAGTCCATTTTCCACCATTACAGCTGGTATGCTCCATAGTCCCTTCAGACATTGTTGGACTCTCGAGGGTCATTATCATTTTCTTTTATCATACTTATCTTTGCTTATGTCCTTGATTAATGTCTACTTGTGAGTTTCATGGGGACAGATCTCTGCTCCACTGCTAAATGCACAGTAGTACGTTTTGTATGTTGTCTGTAGAGTCTATATTAAATCTTCAACCCAGAGCAAGGCCTGGTGCTTGAGGGAGCAGTGTACTTAAAATCCTGCCGGGACCAGTACCCCAAAAGCTGTATTCAGTCTTTGGCTTATTGTACTCATTTCTTTCTCGTGCGAATAACTTTCCAGAGAGAGAAATCAGACACATTTAGTGTTACTGGGAGATACAGTGAGTTGGAGATTAGAAGATCTCTGTTAATCTGGTGTCATGGATGGTGTTAAATATTGCAACAGCTGAGAGACGGAAACAGAATTGAAGATACTGATGGCTAAAAGCGTGGTGAACAAAACTTTTAAAAAAGCATTGTGAAGAGGAGGCACGAGGGAGAGTCTTGTTTTTTTTAATATAACACCTGAACATAAATAAACAAAAAAATTAATGGAAATTCTATTTGGTGTTCAGAGTTTGAAGCCGGGAAGGAGCTGGGTGGGGATAATTTATGGTGTGAGGTGTTTGACAAGTGTAGGCATTGAGGTCCAGAGAAGGTAATAAGATTGCCTCTGGAGAGGAAAACCCTACTTCTCTCATGACCTAGAGTGAAAGGGCGGGGGGTGGGGGGTAGCATGGAGACTTTGTTATATGAGAAAGAAGATATATTCTGAAGAAGTCTCCATTTGCACAGCATTTTCTAAGTAAATCAAGTCATAAAGAGATCTGGGCAGAACAAGGATTAAAGAAAAGCATTTGGGATAATGACCATAGCGCATGGAAAATACGTTAGAAAGACAAACGCTGGCCGCCTGGAAGGGCCAGCCAAACTTCCCTGCTGACCTCTGTAGTGGTACCAGTCTTGTTCAGAAGATGTCACGGCAACGGTGCAGTTCTTGCCATACGGCATTTGGGAGCCGTTTGGGAGCAGGCACTGCCACCGTGCCTCGGTTCCCTCAGGATTGCTGTCATGTCTAGCACACGCGGGTGCTGTGATAAAAAAATTATCTGGAGGGGATGGGATGGAAGTCAGGAACGCCTTAAGGGCAGAGAGATCATAGGAAGAGCATCCTGCAAGTTCCCAGGATGGCTATAGCTAATAGTTAGCAAGCCAGATGTAAAGAGACGGATATGTCAGATAATTGGCTGTGTAAGTTAGTGATTGTCAGAGACCAACTAGCTTCAGACATGGCTCAATCCACGCTTAACAGTGAGCAGGAGTCAGAAGGGAGGGAGGGTCACTGAAAGTCTGAGAGCCCAGGGTCCTGGGTCATCTGTCTGTGTATTTATTAGACACCCAAAAGAATGACAGGCATTATGTACTGAAGAAAAATGTGACTCAGGTGTCTGAATCTATAGACGCTGATGGGGAAATAAATGTCTTTGGGAAGGAGGTTAGGTAGCTAAAGAAGCAAAGCCCCGAAGAACCAGGGATGTTCTTTTTATTTATTTTCCTTCCCAAAGGGAATTAGGAAGTAATTGGAAACAGCAATGGGGAGTCAGCTATATGAAAAAGAACACCCAGTTCTATACTGCAGGCCAGAGCTAAGCATCCTACATTCCTTGTCTGAGCTTGGAGCAGAGCAATGCTAGCCCGGTCGCCATGGTGACCAACGCCATGTCTCCGGGCTCATTAATCCTGTGTTCCAAACTAAGCACTTAGCAGTAGCTTCTGAATAAATGCATCAAGGCTCTGCATACTGAAAAGGGTACATTCATGTTAAGCAGGGGGAAAAAGGTTTTCAATTTCATTCATTAAACTTGAGTAAATAATTTAATATCTTTGTGCGCCAGTCCTCCAAGCTAATGAATAAGGATAAATGCTTAATGGAAAAAGCTCGCTTAATAAAGTTAACAGTGTCGGCTCTACACATAAAAGAAATTGATGTTGCCAGCGTCTATGCCCCACGAAGGAGAAAATGGGAAGGAAAATAACATATATTAAGCATGTACGGTGTGGATAGGTCAGGTACTTTAGAATAAATGTCTCATTCAATCCTTTGACAACTGTGTGAAGTGCACATTATTTTTCCTCGTCTCACAGTTGAGAAATCAGAAACTCAGGGAAGTTAGAAGAGGCTCACCTGGCCTGTCTCATCTGAGCAGGATCAGGGCTGTTCGTATCAAGTCTGTGTTGGTCCTACTGTGTCTCGATGCAAACTGTATGGCGTTCTCCCTTAGACAGTGGACTGACTAAAGAATCTGACAGAAACTTTGTGCTTCTTTGACATGATCCGAGAAGCGTAACTATTGAATCTGAGTTCCATTAGCTTGAAAATAAAAAGTCAACCACCATGATGTGTTTCGGATGTCGGCTGGGTAGAGGACGTGTACTTAATCAAAAAACACAAAAAACAGTTGATGTGTCATTGGCTCCCTCAAAGCAAACATTTATCCTCACTCCATCTTTTCCTAGCACACAGGTCTAGTTTCGTAAGCAGACAACCCTAAGGGAGAGCGATTCTGTCCTTCTGAATAGGATAATGCCTTTATTTGAGCATTTTCTGATTTGCTGTAACAATACAAGGAGGCACGGGAAAGTGATTGAAGAAGCTATATTAAAAATCCATTTATTCATTTTCCTTAAAATTAAACTCTGTAATTAAAAACACCTCTTTGATCAATTTCCAAATTACTGCCTCCAGGGAGGAGGAATTGCAAGATAATAAGTAACAAAATCAGCTGGGGGCAAGGCAAAGCTCTGACTTCCAGCAAGGAAACACTGTAAGAAACACTGTAAGCAACAGAAGCAGCCTGTTGGCCCTGCAAAGCCCCTGCCTCTTAACTCGCCTGTTACTAAGCTGCTTTTTTTTTTTTTTTTAGTTGTACCCTTTAACAACCCTATCACCAATTATATTTACCGACAAGACTATTCCAGGATATTTTCTCAAAGACAAATTGTGAGATGCTGTCCACAAGGTTCTCTAGCATTTTCAAAATCAGTTTCTTTCTCCAGCAGACTTTCTTCAGTTTAAGTCCCCATCCCCAAGCCACTGAAGCTTCCGTTCTAAGTTTTCAGACTGGGTGTGTTATCTTTGCCTTACAGCTAGAAGCATCTAGAACCGGAAATTAAAGGATGACATTTCCTTGGGCATGAACGACTTTATTATTTTTTTTCCCATCAACACTTCTATAATTTTTCCTTGCTTAGAGGAGCCTGGATCTCATTATCCTGTGAACATTTTAAACACCATTTAGCAAAAAGATATCAGATTTGGAAACAGAAAGGCAATGTTTTCTTTGTAACCGCTGCAAGTAATGACTTACAGAAGATAATCTAAACAGTCTCATCAGGTGCTCAGGGGCTCAGAGTTGGAGGTAACGATTAACTCGACAAGACCAGGGGACTCTCATCTCAGCTCTTTACTAATCTGAGTGAGAAAATTCACAAGGAGGGAAAATGGCAGAAGACCCAGGCAGATGCCAGCTCCTAATACATTTCTACTCCTTAGAAGGCTCACGGCAACTGAAGAAAAGCAGACACTTGCCTTTTCTGGGACAAAGCATCTCTCAAAGCAGTGAGAAGAGTACTTCCCCAATACTACTAGAGACACCCTCAACACAGTATCCTTGGGCTTTGTTGACTGTGGCTTTAGAATTTTGGTACCCCCCCCCCCCAAAAAAAAATCCTTATCCTGATGAACAAGGTCAGACTTAGTCAAGAAGGGGGTGCGATAGAAGTAAAAATGGAATGTGCTCTCTGTAAGTAAGGTTATATCACTGTAGATGAGGTCAGAGGAACCCTGGGAAATGGCAGGCTGGACTTCATAATCATCTTAAGAAATCCAGGTATGGTGGCATTTCCAGTGCTTGAGGGACTGGGTCATGAGGATGCTGAGTTTTAGGCCAGGGTGGGCGATAGAGCACAGCTTTGGCAAAAAGAGAAATAAAAACCTTACCATACACGGTGCTTTATTGCACACGTGGAATTTTGTCTATGCTCCCCTTAACTTTCAAAGTCATCTCATGAGGTTAGCTGTACTTTCTCCATTTACCCACTTAAAACAGACCTGTGAACAAACAGCTTAACTAGTGAAACCAGAAGGTAGTGGTAGTGACCCCAGTGCGGAGTACCTATGCTGGCCACTAGGTGGTGGTGTCTCACCTATGCTAGTGAGAGTGGCTAGTAAGGTGAGTTAGTCTTGGGACTGGCCTGAACTTTGCTCTTGCTCTGTTCAAAGAAAGTTTGTCTCCACTATAACCTGAATGTCAATCAAGGAACTTGAATTCTCTGGTGCTTCTGATAAGGGAAAAGCAGTTCCTTAGCACATCCTCCCTTGCTAACATTTCTGGTTGGAGGAAGAGGGAAATTGCATAATAGTTTGGGAATAAATAAGATAATGACGGATATGTAAGTAAGTATCTGTATATATACATACCTATCTATCTCTATCTATCTATCTATCTATCTATCTATCTATCTATCTATCTATCTATCTATATCTATTTATCTATCTATGCCTTAATAAAACACAATATTTTTTATATTGAATTTACAAGTTAACAATTAAAACAAACACTACCATAGAAAGATCTATTGGATCCAATAAAATTTGGATCCAATAATATTTGTCTACATGGCCTAGCCAAGTTGACACATAAGTTAATTACCACTTTCTGCTGAGACATGGGTCCAATCTCTGGCCTATGGCATTATTAGACAATGCATTTGTGCCCTCACGAGCCACTTTATTTGTGACAGCCAATGACTGCTGAGAGGGGTAGCTAGCAGCTGTCTGTTTGCCCAGGCCTTGCCACCAGTCACTACCAAGGGCTTTGTTATCAGTCTTAGTTTTTCCTACCACACATAAGGAACCCTGGACATAATAACTGCAAACACCCCACGCTCTATGATCAGAAGGTCTTTCTCCAAGGTCCCCTTCCTAGCTGAGTCTGGTGGCACATGTCTGTAATCCCAGGTACTCAGCAGGCTAGAGCTGGAAGTCTGCAAATTCAAGATCGCTTTGGTCTACAACGTGAGTTTGTGGTCAGTTTAGGCAACACAGTGGAAATTTATCTTAAAATAAAAACTTTGAAATAAGGTTGGTTGCAGCTCAGCTACAGAGTGCTTGCAAACATGATGCCCTGTGTTCAGTTCCAATAAACACACACACACACACACACACACACACACACACACACAGGAGGGGGGAGAGAGTGACAGACAGAGACAGAGAGACAGAGAGACAGACAGAGACAGAGAGACAGAGAGACAGAGAGACAGAGAGACAGAGAGACAGAGACAGAGTCAGAGAGAGACAGAGGAGAGCTTAAGCAGATTTTTTGGTAATGGCAGTGGTTACAGAAACACACCAGGCACTGCTTCTGAACTAAAAGCTAAAAGACCCTATGTTCATTGTTAAGGGCACTGGCTCCACTAGACAGAAAATTTCAACTAAGAGTTTACTCCTGTTGCTGCTTCTGAGAAGGACACTCGCTGTTACTCAGCTGATTCCTTCTCACCGGATGCTTTCTGCCACCTTGGTGCCGCCTCCTGCATCTTCATGTCACATCAGCATCCTGTCCTATATTAGTGCAGACATAGCCTCTCAACTCCAAGTCCATCTCTGCAATGGGGCCATGCCTCCTCTTACACTGAAAGCAAACAGAGCAGAATTGGGTCCCTGGATAACGTAAGAAGCCCATATTCTGTTTTGTTTTGTTTTTTTTTTCCAAACTTATATATATATATTTTAAGTGCCTCTAGATTAGCCTCTTTCTCAGTCGAATGGCAATGATAGCATTCATTTCTACAGAAAAGCATTTCAACAGTTTCGAGTGAAGATACGGTCTCACTTCACGTGCCCCACAAGATGAATGCAAGACTGCATAATAACAATCCATTTTCCACAAGTCTGAGCTATTCGCCCTTATCTGTGGTTACTTGGCTAAATTTTAATCAGTGGGTTTCAGAATTAAAAAGATAAAAGAAAATGAAGTGAACGCAAGATGCCTGGGTGCAGTCAGTGCCTGCATCTTGTTTTCCAGCTGCACATCTAGAAAGATATCTTTTCTTTCAGGTTCAGTAACTTTAAAATAAACAAAATGATAAATAAACATAGGCTGTTTGAAAAACATCGGCCTCCCAGGGGACGAGAAGCAATATTGAGAAGAAGCCGGCAGATAAGCCTTGATATGAAAAAGATTTGCTTCAGGAGTCGCGGGGAACTGGTTGGTTCCTCGGCTTCCTGTTTTCCTGGGGCTAAGGAAGGCCACCGCTGGGCTTTGGTAGGATGTCCTCTCTGAGAATAGGCAGCTGTGAGGGAACACGGCCACCAAGCTGAGCTGAGGGGCAAGTCCTTTGCTTCCCTGTCGTCAGGCACATGGGCTGCCTCTCTTTCTCTTTTCTGCAGTGAAGTGTTGGTGTGTCGCCACAGCTTTTCCCGTCTAAACTCAAATATGGCTATGCCCATCCAGTACCATGGTTTTAATACCGTCCAAGGGGTTCACTTCAGATTTTCCAGCCTGCCTCTCTTCCTGAACATCCAGAACCCTCTATTTCACAATTTAAACCTCACCAACCCTGGATATTTAATAAGGATAATAAATAATGTCAAATTTAACACACCAAGAAGGAAACTGTTCCTGTCCCTGTAGCTACTTTGTCTTGGGGATAAGAGCGAGGAACTTCCATTGCTTTAAGCCTTGGGCATTTGAATGTTGTAACAGAAACACACTTAACGTATCCTGATTAAATCATATCCTAAGGAGAACTTAGCATATGTTGGTAATCAAAGAAAAGCTGAGAGACTTACCCAAAGTCACCTGGGAGACCACTGATAAGAAAGGATAAAAAAATTAATCTTCCTGTGTGATATACACTTTAAAGGCCAGTCTACAGTGGTTGAAGAGGTGTTCGTTTCCGCAGACATAGGAGAGATCAGTTCCGAACTTCATGCCATAGAAAATGTAAGTTCTCGGGTAACAGCATCAGAAAGACACTTGTCTTCCGCTTGAGGTTTCATTTAAGAAGAAACTATGGAAGACACAAGGGGCTATATTCACTTTAGATTGTGGACTAAAGGGGCAAAATTGAAACCAGAACAAAGCAGGCAACTAAAAAAATGCTTTGGCGACAGCTAACAATAAACTTGACACAACCGGGTGTGGTGGCGCACACCTGTAATCCCAGCACTCTGGGAGGCAGAGGCAGGAAGATTCCTGAGTTCGAGGCCAGCCTGGTCTACAGAATGAGTTCCAGGACAGCCAGGGCTATACAGAGAAACCCTGTCTTGAAAAAACCAAATCCAAAAACAAAACAAAACAACAACAACAATTTGACACTGTACAAAATTGCATCCTTGACAAAGAAGTGGACCTGAGGAACAATTCCAAAACTCAAGGAAAATGAAGAGCTCTGAACAGGAAAAAAATGAGCTCCAACCTTTGAATAAAAGGTCTCCCCCAAATCATACTAGTGTTAGTAAGTGAGACACAGTATGCAAAGCACCTGGGGTGTGCTCCAAAATAGATTTCATTAATAAATTTGTAAAGGGACAACTAAACAGACTATGTTTTAACTAAACATGCTATGTTTTACCTACATAGACAGCACCCTTCAAACCAAGGAGGTAGATGTAGCTCACGCCAGTGAGAATGCATGGAAAAGCACTAAGATGGAGTAACACCAGTAAAGCAGCCATCTGGGAATTAAACCCCTTGTGAAGTCAGTAAATGCAATCAGTTTCTTCCTGAGACTTGTGCTATCCCTCTGTCTTAATATTTCCTTTGTATGCTCACACGTGTCACAGGTCCCTGTCACCTATGGCACCATAAATGTGTCTCGTCCTCTTACCGTTTGTAAGAAAAGCATAGTTATTCGTGATGATGTGAAAGGGGAGGTCACAAAATTGCTGGGATTTCCTTTGAATCCTTGAGGACAGTCACTGAAAACTGGTGAGACTGGATTTCTCATCAATGGCGGTAGCTTGGCAATGAATGGGTGGCACCTGGGTTCTAGTTGCTGTGGTAAAATACCACGGCCAAATGGAACTTGAGGAAGAAAAGGGTTGATTTCAGCTTAGAAATCCCAGGTCATAGTCCCACTGCCAAGGGAAGCCAGGACAGGAGTGCAAGGCAGGAACCTGGAGGCAGGAATTAATGCAGAGGCCCTGGGGAAGTGTGGCTTACTGGCTGGCTCCCATGGCTTACTCAATCTGTTTTTGTTTTTTTTTTTTTAATCCAGGGCATGATGCTGCCAACAGTGAGCTGGACTCACCCACATTAATTCAGACAATATTCCACAGGCTCTCCCACAGGTCAATCTGGCAGGGGCATCTCAACTGAGCTTCCCTCTTCTAATATGACCCTATTTTGTGTCAAGTGACCCAACACAAATACTTTTTTTTTTTAAAAAAAGGATAGCTTTATAGTTTTCAATTTATCAGAAATGTTTCATCTAAAACTATAACCATTATTTCAAAAGGATAGATTAAAATATGAACTCCTTTGGAGAAGTGCACAGTTCTTGTTCTTAGAAAAAAATAATAAAAAATCTAAATGTAGGCACATCTTTAGGATATATGAAGTTTTGACAATAAAAATAGTAAATCTTATAAAACAATTCAACGAGTAAAAAGTAGGTTATTTGTTAAGGAGCAAAACTTGGTCGACTTCCATTTCTTTATAATATTCAAAATTTTAAAAATTAGTAAATGGCCTCCTTATGGCATTGAAACTATAATCTCTCACACACTAGGCAATCTTTTTACTTTATTTATTAAGTATATTAATAACTATTAAGGTCTAAGTTGCCCAGTCTGGACTTGAACTCATACCGTCTCTCCAGTTGACCTTGATCTGTGCTCCTCGTCCTCTGAGGAGCTGGTATCACAGGCTGTGCCACAAGGCTCAGCTTTAATTCCTACTTTTAATATATGATGCCAACAGATGCATGTCCACAGAGTCCTGACGTCTTTAAAATTATGCCAAGAGTTATCCTGCTTAAAAAATTTATCTGTCATGGGCGACTATAACTAGATCATGTATGACACATGCAAGGTAGTCCTGAAATACTTCTGCTTTTTATTCTGGTGTCTCTTTAAATTAATCATTATTTTGGAGATCTAATTTCTTCCCTGTTATGGAATGAGGCAAACCCACGCCCCTTCGGCCTAATTTTGGGTAACAAAAGGCTCCCCATCTCAGAAAAACCACCAGCCTCCATTAAAAAGTTAGATAACCAGGGCTGACTGAAAACTCAAATTTGATTTAAACTCACACTCCTGTCCTGGCTTGCCCTTCCTTTCTGACTGTGGCGCGCCTGCTTTAGACCAGAAGCATATACCATAGAGAGGCTGCACAATGTCCTCCCTTTGGCAGTCGTCCTTGCTATCATTCATTTACAAGGCCGCAGGGCAGAGCCAGAGCAAGGGAACAGGTAGGATGCCTCATGGGATACCTTGGCTACCTTGATGTGTCTGACCTCCTGGAGTTTATCCTGGTCACTTTGAGTCTGGTAGTTGTTTAAAGCAGTGAAAATACGTAAGCTCACCGAAAGAAATTGACTGTAGTCTGTTTATCATTCAATCAAAGGTAATATTCAAAATGATTCCAAATACCAACTTTATAATAGAAGTTATCTCTGGAAATGGACAGGCAAGGAGAACTGAGTTGGGTGTTTCTGTAAAACTCTGTCTTAGGAAAAAAAAGTATATAAGGCAAAGATTAAAACCTTCAAGATATAGGCAGGTCACCTGCATATTTCACACTTATTTAATTTTTATATGCTTGACTATTGCATATTTAGAAAACCTAAGATTTAGTGCTTCTGTAAGACTAGATATTTAGATGCAGTAACACAATGGCGCTACAAGCTAACTCCATTTTATATATAAGCACAAAACGCTTTGGCATTTTAGGGAAATATGGGCATTTCTGGGAATGAATCTGTAATAAAACTCAGGGTGATTTTTGGTTTTCTGTGCTCAGGACTTTCCTGGGGTGTTTCTTCCTTGAGATTGCCATTCCTCAGAGAATAAAATTCAGCCTAAAGCAGAACAGAACGTGCACCATTTGACAACACTGTAAATTCCCTCTGGAGCCCCAGTGTCCTTTGAGCCTGGATCCCCATCCTGTGGACAGTCCTGCCCTTTCCTTTCCAGCTTCTGCTCTACCTCACCCGTCTGCCCAGTTCTCGGTGCACATGAATTCCATCTCCTTTGCCCACGGGTGAATTTTAAAAGTACCTCATTCTTTGCTATTTGGGGTAAATTTCAGTTCTTATCTGTCTCCTTCGCTGCCATTGAAGCTTGCTTCTGAAGACAGTCTTACATCTTGTAGGAGCTCCCACTGTGGGAAGTTATTTCATCCCTGAGTGATTGCCTCTGCACACTAGGGTGAAAATGCTTGCAAATGTTTGGGGGATGTACCTTATGAGAATGTAGAACAATTCTTTTAAAGAAGCCACCTTCCTCCCTTCCTCCCTTCCTCCCTTCCTCCCTTCCTCCCTTTCCTCCCCTCCCTCCCTTCCCCTTCCTTCCTTCCTTCCTTCCTTCCTTCCTTCCTTCCTTCCTTCCTTCCTTCCTTCCTTTCATTTTCGGAGACAGGATTTCTCGGCATATTTGTGACTCTTCTCGAATTCACAGAGATCTGTCTGCCTCTTCCTCTGAGAGCTGGGATTAAGGACATGCACCATCACTGCCTAGCAAGAGGCCATGTTTCTGTGCAGAAGAACTCCATGGAGATGTAAAGATTTCCTAAATCCATATATAGATCAAAATAAACTCCAGAGGACGCAAATGTTAAATACCCCCTGGGGAAAAAAGGAAAAAAAGGCTAGATTATAATTAATCTGAATAGTTGTGGGACCTTGAAGTAGAAGTAGACTATTGCAATGCAAAGGCAAAGAAAAAAACAATAGACCAACCCATAATTAAAAAATGAGTAAAGTCATTATCACCATATTTAGGAGAAATCAAACTAAATGGCTAAAAAGTTATCCCATTAGGATAATATTCACTTATATTTTTATTGGAGAGCTCATAACAATGCAAATCACTCAGAAAGTTCTATATGCAGACAAGACTATTTGGATGATTAATCAAAGAAAAGATTTAATAGTTAATAATTATATAGAGTGACTAACCAAAGAAATTCAAGATGATAAGAAATGGTATTTTTAACTTTCACAATTAGCATAAAATTTTAAAAATGTATAACACACTGATAGGAGAAACATCTACTTCACTGTACCAATGGGATAAATGTAAATATGATTCATAAATATGCAAACACACCAGACCTCTCTGCTTTACAATTCTGTTTTCATGAATTTATTGCAAGTAAGCAATACTAAAATTTATACCTGCTGATTAGTAGTAATGTTAATTATAAGATCAAAATTTTGAAAATAAAAAAGGCATCTTGTACACCCAACAGTAGGGCACATTTACTTCATGGAATATTATTTAATTACTTCAAATAGTGTTTAAAGTCACAGTTTAGCTGCATAGAAATGAATATGAGGGCAAATTTAAAAAGGAATACAAGTATTATAGCACATCTAACTTACTCAAAATGTAGGGGAAGACATTAAAATACAATGAGCTATCAATGTGCAGGTACCAGATTGATTGCAAAGCTTCATTCCTGATGACAGTGTGGCTTAGTGAGGAGCCTCATGCATGAGCTGTGGATTTATCAGCAGCCCAGGAGCCTGTATTCACTCTGAAACCGAAGAGATGGAGTGCAGCTGCTCCGTTCGTAGGAAGAGAAGTCACAGGAACTTCCGTGGCATGTCTATTCCTGATGGAGAGGACACGCTGTGGACAGCGTAGGCTGAGAGCCAGAGCCAGCTAAAAGAACAGAGAAGCAGGCATCACAACTCGAAGCTGAGTGAAGGACGCAGACCAGCAGCCTTTCCTTATAGTTCTCGTCTTCAGACTTAGAAAAGGAGGCCAAACCACGGTTTAGAGGTCTGCATACAAGTGGTAAGAATAAAGGGAAATGAAGATGCTACTTGCCTGTCTGAACAGACTGGTGAAGCAGCTAGAGTCGCCTTTGACTGGATGAAATCCTAACTGGGAAGAGAGTAGGACAGCAGGGAGTTCTTCTATATCAAGAAATGTTCGTTTGCCCACCAGGTCATGGTGGTCCATGCCTTTAATCCCAGCACCCAGGAGGCACAGGTAGCCCGAGCTATGTTAGTGAGGCCTGATCTCAGGAGAGAGAGAGAGAGAGAGAGAGAGAGAGAGAGAGAGAGAGAGAGATGTTTGCATCCTTAACTGGGATATGATTATAATAATATTGAAGGTGTGCAATTATATTTTTGTAAATCATGTTGCATGTGTTCTATGATGAGCTTGAGTTGAATTCCTCAAAAAACAAAAAAGTGCATAGAAGCCCTGATCTCTAATCAGTGTGCTTGGAAAGAGCGTGACTGCAGGGGTCATCACTAATAACAACAGTGTCATCACTAATAACAACAGTGTCATCACTAGTAACAACAGTGCCATTCTACAGCGGGAATGTGCAGTGTTCTTTATGAAGACACAAAGAAATGTGGAGAAAGAGGCGAAGACTGACAGGACACTTCTACAAGCCACCGAGGCTCAGCAGCCAACACCAAAGCCAAGACAGAGTCTCTCTCAGAGACTCCAGAGAAAACTGGTCACGCCTGCAAGCACCGGGATTTCAGACTGTCCTCTTCCTCTTGGTGGGAAGATTAGCTTAGGAAGTTACTGAGAAGCAATACATTGTATCTTCCTGCTAAAAAGTACTCTAGAAAGTTCCCTCAATGAACTTCTGAGCTCTAATTTCTTGAAGAAATCACAAGAATCTAAAATTTAAAAAGCATAATATATGGAAATTTCTTGCTGGAGGAAAAAAAATCAAGTCTAAAAGTGAGACATTCCAGCTCAGAGAAGGCGACTCAACTATGCATTCAGTTATCCCAAGAGGTCAAGGGTCAGGAGTAAAAGTACAAGTCGATTTAAAAAAAAAAGAAAGAAAGAAAAAAAAAAGCCCAAAGGCTGTGGTTCCCTCTATAAGTTCGACTGTAAAATTTTCCTCCTGATTCTTTGATTCTCATTCTTCCTGGAAACTCTCCCACAGCTGAAGCGACCCTGCACGTGGCTTCTGGAAAGACATTTGTATTCATCCTATCTCACTTAGGAGCAGAAACTTGACCAGAAAGGAGATCTCACCCAGAACCCTTCCAGGTCAGAATACTGATGAACACAGGGAAAGGGTGGCTTTGATTACCATTCTGCCTCCTGCAAGTGAGAGGCCCCAGTAGCTGCTTAGCTGTAACTGGAGAAACCTCACTGGAGACTTCGTTTCCTAACCAGACACTGCTTGTGGGAGAATTTTCTCCTTTAAATATATTCTGAATAATCAGGGGATGCTGTAAATAAGTCCAAGAAGGAGCTATCCATGTGAGAAAGCTGATTTTAAATTTATAAAATGCAATGGCATCTCTACTACATCTAGTTTTCATATAACAAGCAATATAAAATTTCCTGCAGAAAAATAATAATGAGATAGAATAGCATACTAATAAGGGAGTTTTTTTCAAACCAGCCTTCCTACTTGCAAATTTCTGCTTGCAAGCTCAGTACCTTAGTGTACTTTGTGCAAATTGTTAACCCAAGGATAACTTTATCCAACTATAAAATTAGGGTAAAAACTGCATCTGTTGCAGAGTTGCTGGGAGATTCCATGAGATTCTACATAAAATATATTTTGGTTATGATGCGACACATCATTCAACTCCAAATTAATAATGGTGACAGCAATATTTATAACACTACCACTGATGATGATGATGATGATGATGATGATGATGATGATGATGATGATGATAATCAGTCTTTTTGGACTTATATTTGGAGGCCCAATGAAAATTTCCAATAGAATTATTTATGACACCAGCCCTTAGGAGTTATTTGGTCCACCCTTTTAAATTAGGCAGAGGAGGAAGTTTCTAGTTTCTCAGGTTGCTAATTCTAACACTTAACATTGTTATCAGAAGAATAAAAAGCACAGTGGTTTCCTGATCTGTTCAGTAAGTGGGTTTCATGAAATCATTCTTAAGGCACTGTCCAAGGAAATCATTGCTAGGGTTGTGTGTTTGACATAGTTGTCTATCAAATAATTTTTCTCAGTCACAGTCTGTTTCCTTTCTTTCCATGACTGTTTCTATAATGCTAATTTTTACACTTCTTAATTCGAACTATGACATTTAAGCTGTTTTGGTGCTAAAAAGTGTGTGTGTATGTGTGTGGTGTGTGTACGTGTGGGGTGTGTGTGTGTGTGTGTATGTGTGTGGTGTGTGTATGTGTGGTGTGTGTGTATGTGTGGTGTGTGTGTGTGTATGGTGTGTGTTTATTATATCTCAAAGACTTAGCTCCCATGATGCTGTGACTTGAGCCAATGTACTCAGAAAATTCATATCACCGTAAGCTAGTTTGCACCAAACTTTAGATCTACCTGCTTTGAAAGAGAGGAAAGACCATTTTATAAAATGGCTACAACACTCTCTAAGGACTGGAAGGATGGTTCAGTGGCTAAGAACACTTGCTGCTCTTGAACCCAGCACCCAGCACCCAGACTGGAATGCTCTCAGTCACGTGGAACTCGGGCTCAAGATGGCATCTGCATACATGTGGTGCACATAGAGAAGAGTGAGCACACTCATGCAAATCAGTAAAAACTTAAATTTAAAATCCTCACTAATGTTAAAGTCTTCTGCATGAGCTGCAGTTCTTAAAGATATTCTCTAATTTTAATTTAAAATCCCATTTATCCTTCTGTTCTTATTTGTGTGTATAAGACTCCCTGGACCATAGGTGAAAGTTGGTTCTCACCTTCCATATGGGTCCCAGATATCAAACTCAAGCAGCCGGGCTTCGGTGGCTAGGCCCTTTACCTATTTCCAACCTTTAAATTAAAAAAGAAAGCCCACCAAAATCTTATATCTTACTATGTTTGGCATTTTAATGATATAAACCATTTTGTCATAGACATCACTTACTTCCAAATCTATCTGGGAATGAAGAGCAGTGCTCAAGGCTGTGAGAGAGAGCAGATCGTCAGCAACTCTTCCCGGGTGCATTTGTTAGCAGTCAGGAAGACAGAGGTGTTGGCTTAAGGGGTGTCTTACACCAGGGTCAGGAATGACCGTTTATGGCTAGGTGGGAGTCACGCATGATAGGCAGAGGTTGAAGAGAACCTGTGAGAAAGAGTCTTACTCAATGACGCTCAGGAGGAACCATACGTATGAAGGAACCATAGACATAGATGTGTGCTTAAATATCTGCCTGCTTCTATTTTCCTCCATAGGTGCAAATGTAAACATGAAAACCAACAACCAGGATGAGGAGACACCCCTGCACACGGCGGCCCACTTCGGCCTCTCCGAGCTGGTGGCCTTCTATGTGGAGCATGGGGCCATCGTGGATAGCATGAATGCCCACATGGAGACCCCACTGGCCATTGCCACCTACTGGGCCCTGCGCTTCAAGGAACAGGAGTACAGCAGGGAGCACCACCTCATCTGCCGCATGCTCCTGGACAACAACGCCGAGGTCAACGCTCGCGACGATGACTTCAAGTCCCCCCTGCACAAGGCTGCCTGGAATTGCGACCACGTGCTCATGCACATGATGCTGGAAGCGGGAGCGGAGGCCAACCTCATGGATATCAACGGCTGTGCAGCTATCCAGTACGTGCTGAAGGTCACCTCCGTGCGCCCTGCCGCACAGCCTGAGATCTGCTACCAGCTGCTGCTGAACCACGGGGCTGCGCGCATCTACCCCCCACAGTTCCACAAGGTGAGGCGGCATCCCAGCTTTTTTAGCTCAAATGAAGCTGTGTGTGCCCTACGGTCTCCCGGTGATTCAGGCTTGTTGGAGACTTGAGTCTTTGAACTAACCATTTCTGACTTCCATTTGACCGGCCCACCTTCTCTTTGTGTGTTTGAAATTTGAGCAAGAGTTGGAAAGTCAGTATGCGAAGAAAAGGCAATTGTTCTTACCTAATGTCTGGTCTAAAGAATGAGTGAGCTTATAGCCAGGAAAGAACTGCGCATTCTTCCAATCTGGCAAAAGTTACCAATAATATCAGCTAGTGCATAGGGACCAATAATGACTTGTAATGAATTCAGCACATTGTTATAAACATTGGATATATGCTCATTTGATTTCCTTCCATAATTCTATAAAGGATTCATCATTCCTGTTTTCCAGCAGAGGAAACTGAGGTACCCAATCATGTCTGAGCTCCTGCAGTGGTGGGATTAGGACCTGACCTTAGATAATTTATTCAAGGATTTATTCACAAAATATCATACGGCATGACCTCTTTTCTGAACAACACTAATTAATAATCTCTAATGGGCTGGCAGGGAGCAGATGCTAATGATGTTGATATGACCAAGACAAGGTACCTACTCACGTAGCTTCATCTACTGGGAAAGAAAAACACACACAGAGGTCATTTTAATATGCACAGTACATGACAGAGTAGAGGGACGCAGGAGGTGCTAGCATCAGGTTAATGATAATCATTAATTTGTAGTCAAAATGCATTTAACACTTAAAGCAAACCAGATGATGCTGTGGTTCTGAAACTTTAATTTAAAGAAGCTGAGGAACTTGAGGACTATTCCTTCTAACTCAACTGGGATCACCCCTCCCATATACATACATAAATACATATAGAATACATACACACATGTACATATAGAATATGTACACATATAAATGTATAAGATAAACATGTAGATGTAGGTATGTGTGTGTGTGTGTGTGTGTGTGTGTGTGTGTGTGTATGTGTATGTGTATGTGTATATATCCCAGGGACTCATCTGCAGTCCTGCAGTGTGAGCACAACCTGGGAAGACAGTCAGAAGTGGTGGTGGACATGCTTCTTTTGGTTTTGCATCAAAGAAATAGAGGTAGGAGGACTGTAAGTTTGAGGCCAGCCTGGGCTACTAGGTAAGACCTTGTCTCACACTATTAGAATTACAAAACCCCCAGCCAAACTACCAAACAGACAAAGAAACAAAACTGAAAGGAAAGAAAAAACGTAAAAAATGATATAAATCACTTAGGAGTAGTGAATTCCACAAGGAAGACATGCAGATAATCCAAAGCGTGTTCAGTTCTTCTGTTAAGACCCCATGAATCGGAAATTCTGACTCAGGAGGGAATTCTCACTTGTGTCTTAGTATTTTCTACTGAAGACTAATTTTCATTTGCTGTTAGGGACAGAGGCCTTGTGATTGTGAATGCTAAGTGTCTGCTTGGCCATGCATTGCTGTACAGTTTATGAACACATTGCTTGACTTCTCAGATCTCTCCTCACTCTCAGACTTCTAAAGCATTTAAACTGAGAGTTGGGGTGGCATACCCACCTGTCTGGTGAGGCAGCATCCTTGTCTTCTTCTTCCTTGTGCTCTGTGTTTTGAGGGCAGGGTAAGAACTTATAGCACCAGCCTTGTTTGGTGGCTCCTCTAGTCTTGACAGTAAGCACACAATTTTGTGTCCCAAAGAACACCGACAGCACCGTCAGTTACTGTCTTCCTTTGGCTTTTGTTTGCTCCTCTAACTTCCTGCGCTTTAGCTGACCACTAAGGAGATTTAATGTAGGCTTGGATAGTTTCATTGATGCTCACTAAAAGTGTGTGAGGTGGGAGAAAAACTTCGATGCACTGTGCAGATGCTTCAACATGATTTAGAACAACCCCTCCATGGCCCGACTTTCCTAAGAGAAAGTCGTCTTTACGACAGGCGAATGACTGACTCATTTATCCCGAAGACAAAGTGATTTGTTCTCCCCTGGATGGGGAATTCAGTTTCCTTATTTACAAGGAACAAGGTCAGAGCGGCAGATGCTGTCTTCCCAATGCAAAGAGGATGGGCAGACGGTGCGTTTCACTGAGAGCCAATGTATAAATTACATAAGAGACGTGGTGGGGGAGAATGATATGGGGGAGAATGATAGGGTCTACGATTGCTTTCCAGGGTACAAAAGGACATTTGATTTTTTTTCTTTTCTGCTGCTAGCATAATTCTGAAGGAAGCGACACCCCGGGGAGCCCAAATCGAGATTTCTTGTAGGTCAAGAAAGACATTTTTTTTTCTGGGGAAGCGAAAGATAATGGGAGAATTTGGGGGAGGTAAATGTGATTTCTGCCATTGAATAATGTTGTGTGTGAAGCACATTGCTCAAACAATTCCCTTGATAATAAGTGGGGTGTGTGTGTGTGTGTGTGTGTGTGTGTGTGTGTGTGAGGGTGTACAAAAATATAACATTCTATAAGGATCAAGGTAGCTTTAGGAGAGTTCCTTATTGAAAAGTGCCTTACGGATGGCACGTGAAAAACTTAGAGAGACATCTTTAACTACCCTCTGTGTGTTTGTGTGTGTGTCGGGGTATGTAGGCACCTGTGTATGTGTGTTTGGAGGTGACACCAACTTAAGGTTGGCTTCATCAATCACTTTCCACTGTACTGTTGGAACAGGCTCTCTCTTTGAGCTCAGAGTTTGCTGCTTAATTAAGGTAACTGGCCAGCAAGCTCCCAGCATGGCCTCCTCTTACCTTTCTCTCCCCAGCACTGGGAACAGGATGCCTTTGCCTTGCCCAGCAAGTACTCAATCCATTGAGCCATCTGCCCAGCCCCTTGAATCTATGCCATGTTTCTTTGTCTTTACGAGTCAGATGATGAAGAGGTGGCATCTGATCCACTCCCCAGTGATCATTGTTTTAGAAAACAATTTCATCACTTTCTAGTCATTGTCCTGTGATGGAAAAAAAAGTTATTATAGAGACCAAATGTAAGTCTTCTGGTGTCCTTTGCTTCTTAGCTCATCAGAGGCTAAGGTGTCTGTCTGTCTGTCTATCCATTTAGCTATCTATATATCTATCTATCTACCTACTTATTGCCTGAGTGAAATTCTTACTGAGGCCTGAGAAGATGAGTTAGCCCAAGAAGTCTTAAGTGCTGATAATGACAGTTAGGAGACTGTCAGGCTAAAAAGTATCCCTTCCTGGTTTGAGAATCAAGACTTCTGTAAGAAGAAAACTTAGTAGTTAGTGTGGTGGTTTGCATAGGAATGGCCCCATAGACTCTTGTGTTTGTATGCCTGGCCCATAGGGAGTGGCACTATGAGGAAGTGTGGCCTTCTTAGAGTAGGTATGCCCTTGTTGGAGGAAGTGTGTCACTGTGGGGGAGTGCTTTGAGGTCTCATGTGCTCATGTTACGCCTAGTGTGGCAGTCTCCTGCTGCCTGCAGATCAAGATGTAGAACTCTCAGCTCCTTCTCCAGCACCACATCTGCCTGCACGCTGCCATGGTTCCTACTATGATGATAATTGACTAACTCTCTGAAACTGTAAACCATACCCAACTAAATATTTTTCTTTATAAGAGTTGTTGAGGTTATGGTGCCACAGCTAAAACTGATGCCAGTAATGGAGCCATTAGGCATGTCCTGTCTGAAGATTGTAGAAGGTCAGGATTTGGTCAAAATACTTGGCCAAATATTTTGCCCTAATGAAAGTTGAAAGTCATTGCTTCGTTATACACAGGAGGATGTTGGGTGAAATTGGAAGCATCAGATGTGTGGTGTTTGGTTTCTAAATCATAAACATCTACACTCCTATATGTATAATTTTATTTGAACCCTTTCTGCCTCTCCTTCTTGTAAGTTCTATTACACATGGCCCAACTCCATCTCTTGTCATCTCCTTGCTCCTTAACTCATTACAAGCAATTTAGCAGAGGACAGTCAGGCCCATTGTCTTGTTAGTTCACGAGGCACTTTCCTCAGTCTCTAGCTTGTGTTTCCAACTTTGCTATTCCACATACTGACTGAGAGTTGGAGGATTGGGTTGGCTTGCTGATCCTCGGATCTGGAGAATATGCGAGCTCTTTGCTCTTCAGGATAGCAAGCCTCCAGAAACAAGCTCAGCTCCTTGAGAAAGACCTGCAGACAGAGGGCAGAAAACTCATTTTCTGTGGAGCAACCGAAGTCTCATGTGGCTGGTTGTTCAACAGAGGATGTAATGAGCTTGCCACTGTAAAGGTGGCTTTCTGATTTACAATTGTGCGTCATTCTCAGCTCATTCTTAGTATACACGTTACTAATAAAGGAACATCACTCATGGGGCCTCTACAACACTGAATGCTATCACATGGAAGGTCTCAAAGCTGAGGAGCTGTCAGCTCTCCTGTCCACCATCCTCAGTGGAAGAGTTTTCGTGGAGGGTGGTGTGTGTGTGTGTGTGTAGTCAACAGGGAAAGAAGAAGCTTTGGCAATTTGGGTGTTCCAAATTAATTATGGCACTTGTAGAACTCACACAAAGAAGAATCCAGTGTGGGAAGCATCCATGTGAGGTTGTATCGATAGCCAAGACCTTCCCTTCCTCTTACTCTACCTCATCCAGTCAGCAGAGAGGTGATACATCACGGCGCACACACTTAGATGTGCACACATGCCAGAGACCTTTCTACTGTCCAAGACTGAGAGCTGACCTCTGCTCTTCCAAAAGAAAATCTGTGATGACCAACCCCACTCTCTACAGCTCCCTGGCTTGGATTAATGTAGTTTTTAATGCTTAACTTTCATTTTGAAATTTTACTTTTAAGCTTTCATCTTTGGTGTGTTTGGGGGACAGGGTACATTGTGTGTCAGACTGGCCCTGGACTCTCAATCCTGCTTCAGCCTCCCAAGTACTATAATTATAGGCTTGTGTTGTGGTCAAGAGTATTTTTAAGCCACATAATCTAACCCTTAATTATATGGGTTAACCATTTTTTACCATTTGTCTTGTCTAATATATGAGGTATTGTTTTTTCTCTCATTATTATAATTAGAACCCAGTGGGAGTATTATTTGTTTTGTTTGTTTGTTTTTGTTTTGGATGTTTCTGCTTTATCTTTACACTTTGTAACCTAATAAATGGGCTACTTGATTGCTCTAGCAGATACTTGCAATATTGATAGCTAATAAAAGTTTTGTTCAGGTGGATTAATAATCCAGCTTAGTCTAAATCTAAAATTAAATCCCTCTGTGTTCAGTGGGAAAGGTTGATGACTTTGACTCAATTTCCCCATGATTTTGGCTGCTGAGTAGAGTCTGGAACAAATTATACTAATAATATAGCTATATCTCTCTCATGTTACCTTTTGTTCTTGAAGAGACTGACTGAGTGTGGCTTGATATCTGACACCAGTCTGCTACAGGTGCTGTTCCTGGGACATGTCTTTGGTGACTTACTGGTGACTCTGAAGTTTTCTTTGCCACATGGTCACCAGTAGACCTCCCACGGTACTATTGTCCAGTCATTTTATAAGAGCAGATTTAGCAGCCTTGCAGAGTCCCCAGCAGTAGGAACTATGGGTTGAGACTGCCTCTCTCAGGATCATTTCATTTATGGGTAGAGCAGAGATTTCTTCAACATCCTGTCTTTCTATTCTTGTTAGTGCCCCTGTCTTTATTGTTCATGATTGATGATGTTAACTTTATTTCATGAATATGCCCATGTACGTTAGATCAGACAGCATAACCACATCCAAAAGATGTGACACTCCTTAAAAGCACAGTGCTCCAGACAACGTGATAGGTTTGGGAATTATTTCTAGATGTGTGGCCCCTTTCTGGTCCAGGGTCTTGGTGATTCCAAAGCATACTGGCTAGGGGAAACTGCAGGTGCGTGAAGCCGTCCCAACCTTGCTCGGGGATTCTCGATGTCTGTGAGAATTGTGAATGGTGTGCCCACGTCAAGTGACAATGTTTTCTGTTTCCTCTGCAGGTGATCCAGGCTTGCCACTCTTGCCCCAAAGCGATTGAAGTTGTGGTCAATGCCTATGAGCACATCCGCTGGAACATCAAGTGGAGAAGAGCCATTCCTGATGATGACCTGGAGGTAAACAATTCACTCACTGTGCTTTTCCCTGGCAAGTGCTGCCAGATCTCTGGATATTTACTCAACATTCTTGTTTAAAACATTGGTTTTGAGAATGCTTTCAAAGCTTTTTTTTTTTCAAATGTAATGAAACAGGATTATAAAATACAAGTATGAGTGGGTAAAACTCTATACATGTATGCCTGTCAAATATGTGATATTAGGAAGTCTCGGGGAATTTCTCTGAGAGAAGTTTGAGTAAATATACAAAGGTGGCAGTTCTTTAAATTTAAATGAGATTAGGGATAATATCTCTACCACTTCATGATAATACCACTTCCTGAACTCCCCATTTTCATTTTGTACTCAGTTTTATTCACTATCACAGACTCTAGAAATCTATTCTTATGTGTAAAGTAGGGATAAATGTATCAGTGTGAATTTTATCTGGGGGAAACTGTGGAGCCTCCCACAAATTAACCTGTCCTGTCTTGCCTTCCAGAAACACTGGGATTTTTACCACTCTCTCTTCAAGGTGTGCTGCAACACTCCCAGAAATTTAAATGAGTTAAGGGATAATATCCAGGACTGTTCGCTCAGCATTTTTTTTCCCCAGAACACCATAGTGTTTTATATAGCTAGCTTGTTTACTTTCAACTATATCTAGGTACTTATGACTAAGCAGAAAACACTATTTCAGAGTCTGCAGTGAGCTACACGTAAGAACCCTTCATAGAACCATGCCCTTCCTTGTGGACTTAGAGACTTTGGGCCATCCGTAAACTAGCCCTTCCCACAGAGCATCCTGTTCTTGATGAGAGGTGCTAGGTACAAAGTTCCCTGGGCTTAGAGGCCAATGGCTTATTTGTATCATCTTATTCTGCTAATTGTTAGCTCTTTCCCCTTTAAAGTTACTTGCCTGCTAGCCACTGCCAGTAGATACATTACCAGGTACACAAAGAACATGCTATAATATTGAGTTGAATTAAAGTCACCATTTTGTTTTGAGCTGGTCCACACAGTTCAGTCACGGTAGCTGATATCATGTCCTGGGTTGTGAACGTGTTTCTCTGCTTTTCTTTCCAGTCTTATCACACACCACTTCCTGACCTCCCCGTTTTCATTTTGTGCTCAGTTTTATTCCCTATCACAGACTCTAGAAATCTATTCTTATGTGTAAAGTTGGGATAAATGCATCAGTGTGAATTTTTTTATCTGGGGGAAGCTGTGGAGCCTCCCACAAATTAACCTGTCCTGTCTTGCCTTCCAGAAACACTGGGATTTTTACCACTCTCTCTTCAAGGTGTGCTGCAACACTCCCAGGACCCTCATGCACCTGTCGAGATGTGCCATTCGAAAGGCGTTAGACAACAGATGCCACAAAGCAATTCCTATGCTGTCCCTCCCACCGTCCCTGAAGAAGTACTTGCTTCTGGAGCCAGAGGGAATCATTTATTAAGTCTTAGGAGACAGCAGTTCCCTATCCTAGATTGCTAAGTGGATTCACTGGGTAGACGCAGTTTGCATGGATAAAATGGTTCTTGGGTGGGTTATCACACTTTAGGGATTTCAAAACACTTTACAAACACCAAGCTATTAATCCTAGAGGAGCATGCAGAGGGAAAATAAGCAAGGAAAGTTAAAGAATTTTCAGAGACAATGGCTGCATTTAGAAGGCAGATACTATTACACAACGGTAATAGCTCATACAGTGACAACTTTTGTTAGGTACCTGATGTAGTTTGTAAAACTTTCACAAATTATTTCATCTCAAAAGGGACCCACATTTTCTTACAACCAATCTCATTCACTACATTATCAGTAATAAGTTTACATGACTGTTTTCGTTTGCAAAGTAGCAGGTTTTGTGAGTGACCTCTTAAGCTTGGTGTCTCCCTCCAGTGACTACTGAAGAGACATTACTGTTACTAGTTTTAGAAACGCCTTCTCCCCAAATCAAGGTCATCCACTCCTTTTGGTGACAAATGCACACAGGACTGCAGTGGGAACAAGATCTTTGAGTCTAGATAGAAATAAGGAAAGAGCAGTTTGCTTAGTAGCCTAGGAATAGACATTTCACTGCACTTACTGAGCCGGACTCTGGAGGCCACAGATGGACCTGCAGGGTTGTATGTTTAACAGGGGACCCAAGCATACGAGCACATGACTGCCGTATGAAGTGATGGGGCAGGAGTACAGGTGCAAACTCATATTCACTGCTTGATTTTCTGAAGTGTGCTCTGACTTGAAGTGTGTGATTTTTTTTTTCAACCATGAAGACAAAACATAGAGAGACATGTAGAGGGACCTGCTACTATTAGAGTCAACATCTTTGAGTTTTTCCAGACTATCAAGATAGTATTTTATTTTGTGTGGTTTCCTATTTTAGTACCTTCACAGAGTCTGAGAAAAAATATTCTACACTCCAGTTCTTATGTAGATGAGAAAGAAGTTTAGGGAAGCGGGCAGAAGCAGTTGTGAAGAGAATGACCTTAGTTGGTTTTCTTGGTGTTTTCATGGGACAGGTTGACAGTTTAGAGCATTTTAGCTGATAGATAAGGAACTTGCATTTTAACAGTGGCTCCCTTCAGTCAAAAGAAAAAAAAAGAAAAAAAAAACCCTTTGCGAAGCATAGAAAGAAGTATAGTATAAGATTTATTTAGTATTTGCTAGTAGAATTACACTGGTATCCCTCCTGGAGAACTTTGTTTTGTTCATTTGGTTCTCACAGATCACTGTTGGATTAGCTTATCGCCTCTGGGCACAGACTTGATACCAGTTAAAGTAGTAAGTAGTGAAGTGTAGACACTGTACCAGCTGCCATGGGCAGACTCCTTTCATTTCCCTGTGATGTTCCCTTTCTTGCTTCCTGTAGGATGCTTTCTTGTTGTGACTAGAGACGTTGTCAGATGTCCCAGTAGTTCCCCATGTAGCTGTGTTTGTGAATCAATACCCTCTTAATCCCAGTTTTGAGTAGGTGGAAATGTTCATGTTTTTGAGGTATCAATTTAACTCAATTGATTTCAGAAAAAAATTTCTGTATTAGAATAAGATCTCTATCATGGGGACAGAATGCTGAATTTGTAGAGATTACACATGGGAAGTAGTTCGTTTGACAGAGTATTACTTAGAACATATCTCAGACTATTTAAAGGGTTGGGGCTTTACTCCATCATCAGGAATGTTCTGGCAGGAAAGTCTGTGCTAGACTGATTTATCACAGGTGTAGTGTAACTGAGAAGAAGTGGTCAAGGTGTTCCTCATATAGGGAATTAGGGATGTTTGTCATAGTGTTGCAGTGTTTCCCTTAGTCTATCGTAGAATATGTAGCCAGTTGTTTTGAATTGCTTGCATGTGGATTTAATGTGATTACTTCTGTATTTTGTCCTTTAATAAAACTTCAATAAAGATCATAAATAAAGCTCTGGTGTTTCCTTTCATCGTCGTGAGTTATATATCAACAAGACTCATCTTCCTCACACAATATTGACTCTCAACAGTGACACAGACCCAGCCTCCCCCAGCCCCCCTCAAAAAGACTTGTTTTACTGATTTCCTCAACATTTAGGAAGAGGGACAGAATGAAGAATTTTACCTAGTCAACTGATAATGTTTTCCAAAGAAAGTGAAGGGGGTGTGGCTGGAACAAAACAAAATGGAGGCTGTCACCATTTTAGTAAGTGTATGTTAGTTATATGTAGAAAATGGAACTGAATGCCCCTGGCCTACTTCTTAGCATCTCTGGAATCCTGGGTTTTTCATTTTCCTTTAGTTCACAGTCCTCTTCAGAACGTTCCATGAGAGGTGGTGGCCTTAGCAAGAGGAAGAGCCCTCCTCTTCACTCTTCTGGACTTCTCTGCATCTACACATGCCTGTGTTTGAGTTTTTAATCACCCAATGTTACATCTCCACTTGTCCTTCCACTTGGAGCCCGGTAGGTTCTGATAAGAACACAGTAGTCAGAAGATGATTTGAGAGATTAGAAAAGTAACAAACCATTTGCAGTGAGTTATTGAAGGAGTCAGCAGGATGATGAGGCTTAAAGGGGGGAGTATAGGTTAGGTGAGTGTGGCTAGGCGGCGTGGGGGAAGGTGTCCAGGTGGGCCCTTGCCTGGGCACCTCTGCCCCTGAGGGACCACACACACACAGACATGGTATAGAATAGAGTTTATTCAGAATAGGGGATGGGAGTTAGTGGTAGAGAGAGAGGTAGAGAGAGAGAGAGAGAGTGGAGGAGAGAGAGAGAGAGTGGAGGCCGGCCATGACCACATGGAAGGGGGGAAGAGCCCCAGGGGCAGAGAGGTGAGAGAGTATGGGAGAGGAGAGAACAAAGAGAGAGAGGAGGAGCAAGTAGCCCCTCTTATAGTGGGCCAGATCTCTGGGGCGGGGCATACCTGGCCATTGCCAGGTAGGTGTGGGGTGGAGCTTAGACAAAACCCCAACAGTTATCAGCCTGGCAAAAGATGGTAACACCTTCAATCTTGGTTGCTTATATGATTGACTGTGACAAACCCACAAAGTTCTAAGGTCATTCATATCAAAACATTTAAAGAATGTCACTAATGTCAGTCTCTATTCATCAGAGAGTAAGACCAGGGAGGGCTAGAGAAATCAAGCCATGGATTCTTTTTCTCGGAAGAATGCATTTAGTATCTCTACACATGTAGTGATTAAAGGTGGATGGAAGAGAAAGTGTGCTTCACCAGTCACTGTAAGATCCACTTTCAGTGGGCCAGGGCTTTAGTCTATTTGCCTTTACTCAGAAGTCAAGAAGGAAAGGACACAGTGTGTGTGCCTGTTTTAATTAGAAACTACCTAATATCTAATTGAGCTTCTTTTAGTCATACAATGGTTGATTGGGTTGAGTTTTGGTAGGTGTGTCTCTGTGCTACATTGCCTTATTCAAGCATGAAGTCACACCTGCCATGGATGAGGTGCAACCCACAACAAAATCTGATCTCCTCCCCAACACACATACACACTGCCTTTTTTTTTTTGTTTGTTTGTTTTTGTGTTTTTGAGACAGGGTTTCTCTGTGTAGCCCTGGCTGTCCTGGAACTCACTCTGTACACCAGGCTGGCCTCAAACACAGAAATCCGCCTGCCTCTGCCTCCCAAGTGCTGGGATTACAGGCGTGCGCCACCACGCCCGGCTCACACTGCCGTTTTAAACAACATGAAGTGGATGAGGTTTAAATTTGTTCTTTACTAATTGGTTTTTCTCAGATAGAGGTATGCCTCAATGATGTTGGGTAAAGACTATGCAAATATATGCTAAATGAGCCTAGGAAATAAAATACAGATGCACTTTGTCTGTTCAAAATTAAAGGTGGCCCTGGGTTAGTTAGATTTTTGTGTTTGTCAAGTACAGAAGAACTAACAAATCAGAGTTCTTACTGTAGGGTATGTAAGGCATTCTCTGAGATAGAAGATGTGGAGCCAATCCAGGGGCCCAGATACTATGTTCTCAGAGACATAAAGGGAGACCCTCTTCCCCTTTCCAGGTTTGGAAAAAGCCAAAAATCAGCTAATGGCTAATGTGCAGTAAATTCTAATGGAAAATTCAAGCCATCTAATGGAGGAAGGAAAATATACAACCTGAGCTGCCCTTCTGAACCTGTTCCCTCTTTTTCCTGCTCAGAGTCTTGGCTCGGTGATTTCCATTCAAGTCTCAAAATTCCTGCTGCTTGAGTCCAGTCAATGGGAAGAACAGCAGGAGAGGAGACCATCTTGTCTTGGCTCCCTCTTGCTAAGCTCCTTGCTAGGGGCTGGGTTCTTTGACGTGACCACATTCTTATGAGAGATCTCTCTTCTATATGTCAGTTCTTCCTATGTTATCCTGCTTGCTCCCCCTTCTTCCTTCAGACCTAGGAGAAGTCAGTTTCCACTGGACCGCCTTTGCCCCTGGTCAGGGCATTTCAGCATGCTTTGCTTTTCTCCCCAGTAAACAGGCTTTGATTAAACTCTCTCCAGTTCTCTGCTCAGGTCCTCTAGGGATCCTGACAAGTCTACAGACACACAGCATTGCCCAGACAGTCTTGGTTAAGTGGTCCTAGGGATGCCACTGGAGCCCAGGAAGGCAGTCAGCAGACAGACAGGTAGGCTGGAATCATGGTGTGAGAGAGGATGGGATTGGAGTAAGAGGAGCACTGCTGGGGGGCTGCTAGGTCAGAGAAATGGTTGGCACTGGAATAGATAGTGAGAGTCACCAATACTGATCCTACAGACACAACGGAGAGAGAGATTACCATGGCCTATACAAGGGTGGAGGGAAAGGAGAACCTGGCATGATCACATGGTAAAAATGCTTTGGAACCTCAGGAAAGATTCTGGAAAGTCATATTGTTACTATTTTCCCCACTTCCCTAAATTCTTTAAACTAACAAACAAATGATAAATAAATATACAGTGCTTGAAAAAGTTTGTATCCATGACACCAATCAATGCTTTCCTTTGTCTATAAAACACTCCGGTCTTACAGACAAATGTATTCTTGAATGGGAAATGGATTACATTTTTAAATATTCCTGCATTTTAAGATATTGAAACCTAAGTACTTTTTAAAAGCCTATTAAAGAAAGAGAACTGACAGATTGGAAATCATCTTTGGACCTTCAGGATCTCTGCCATTCCCAGCATGGCAGGACTCATCGATAAATTGTTTATAGAGGCAAAGGGTGATTACAGTCCTTCAGGGTCAGGGACATTCTAGGACTGATGTCAGAATGGACCATGAGAGGCTCTGAGGAGAGTTCCAAATGTGAAGTGTGAGCAAATCGGGTCTTAAGAAACCACTTTTGGAGTTCATAGAAAAATGAAATGCTCACCCACAAGCTTGTACTGTAGAGAGACATAGGGATAAGCACGCCAATGGTGCCATTTATTACCATTCATAAAAGCCCTTCCCAGAGGGAGCCATGATCAATAGCTACTCCTTGTCCTAAAGCCCCAGTGACAAACTAAGGCAGGATTCCATCACAGTTCACCGTGGAGAGCTCATGCGTTTACTGAGCTTCCTTACAGAGCATAGATGAGGCTTACTCACCGGGCTATGGCTGTTCCTTCCCTGTAGTAAGCTGCATCTGAAAAGCCTTTCCCTAGCAGGGATGCGGCCATCCCAGTCACAGATAGCACTCCCTTCCCCAGTCTTCCCTCATTCTATGCACTCTAGCCCCTTCCCAGGCCACGGGCACAGAACAGGTGGAGAGGAACAGCTAAATACTCAGGGGACGGTGACTGACCTCACCCCTGCAAGATCATCCTTTTGCAATGGAGCAGTGTTAAATCCTCAAGATGGAATAGGACATTCACATCAATTATCTTCATGGGGACAGTCTACTTCCTACCCGGAATGCCAATTCTTCTCTTTATTCTTTTTTTCTTTTTTTTGCAGTGGTAGAAATTGAATACAAGTCTTTCCAAGGCTAGGACAGCACTGCCCTATGCAGCCACAAACCCAGCCTTCATTTTAAAGAAAATTTTGATAGTCATGATTAAATACCTTTTACGTAGGACCGTTTGGGGAATGAAAAGAAATGAAACTCAGCATGTGTTTAAAACTCATGGTTGTCCTTAATCTCCAGTCAGTGGTTGGAAGGTGTCCCACTGTCTGGAGACACCTAGACTTCAGTGCTGGGGGGCAAGCTAGGGCTTGTAAGGTCAAGACATAACTTCTGTCCAGTTTATTGCCCTTTCATTGATACAATTTCCACACCCCAAAGCTCAGCAGTCAGAGCGACTTGTTAAGGTCTCTTGGCTTTTGGTGGTGTGGTCTGAAGGGGGCACTGTGGGAGAACTTTCTCCTGCCATACTGCTGAGCTACGTGGAAGTAGGCAGTGGTCACTTCTGAGATGAAGCCTCAGTTGTGGTTAGTTTTTCTTTATACAGCCCGGAAATTCTACTGATAGTTCTGTTCATTTATTTTTCTGTCTTTTCTCTCCCTTTCTCCTTCCTTTTCTCTCCCTTCCCTTCCCTTCCCTTCCCTTCCCTTCCCTTCCCTTCCCTTCCCCTCCCCTCCCCTCCCCTCCCCTCCCCTCCCCTCCCCTCCCTTCCCTTCTCCTTCCTTCCTTCCTTCCTTCCTTCCTTCCTTCCTGCCTGCCTGCCTTCCTTCCTTCCTTCCTTCCTTCCTTCCTTCCTTCCTTCCTTCCTTCCTTCCTTTCTTTTTCATTTTCCTATCTGCTTTTCATTTGCTTTCCACGCTGACCTTTTTGCCTCTCCTGGGGTAGAATTTTAATGTGGGTTGAAGAAGGCATGTTGAGATCTTCTTAACAATTGACTAGTATATTTTGTAAATTATGGTATGCATTTATTTTACTCTTAAGCCTTGGACAAAGTGGGAAAATTCCCCCCTCCCTGTTTAATTCTTTGTTTATTTGATTCCAATTTGAAAGCCCAAAATATGAGAACAGTTCTTCTTTTTCTAGCAACAGATTGTGAGTGAGGTGTTGGAAGGCCAAGCTAGAAACAAAAACTACCAGGAGTTAACAAGAGAAGCGACCTAAATGACACCTTCAGGTTTCTGCCTGATCTCTATGATGTCAGATAAGAGAACCACATATTTTTTGTGGGGATACACTAGCTCACCCATTGGTGTTCAGAGTCACTGTGCTTGTAACTGTGCTTTCTTTGGGGAAGCACAAACTACTTCCCAGGCAACATCAAAATGGCTGGTCACAACCTAGCTCAGATGCAGTTTACAGCTTTGGCCACTAGGGACACTAAGAGTATTTGTGTTTAGCCCCCAAACCAGAATACCCAAGATACAACTCACAGACCACATGAAGCTCAAGATGAAGGAAGACCAAAGTGTGGATACTTTGATCCTTATTGGAAAGTGGATCAAAACACCCATGGCTCACAGCCAACCAATAGAATGAGAATAGGGTCCCCAATGGAGCAGCTAGAGAGAGGACCCAAGGAGCTGAAGAGGTTTGCACCTCCACAGGAGGAACAATATTATGTACCAACCAGTACCCCCAGAGCTCCCAAGGACTAAACCAGCAACCAAAGAATATGCATGGAGGGACCCACGGCTCCAGCTACATAGGTAGCAGAAATTGACCATTTCAGACATCAATGAGAGGAGAGGCCATTGGTCTTGTGAAGGCTAATTCCCCAGGATAGTTGGGAATGCAGGTCAGGAAATTGGGTTGCAGGTAAGCAGGGGGTCGGGGGGATGGGATAGGAGGTTTTCAGTGGGGTGACGTGGAAAGGGGTTAACATTTGAAATGTAAGTAAAGCAAATATCTAATAAAAAAGATAAAAAAAGAGATTTTGTGTTTTACTATAGTTTATGGGATAGTCGGGAGAAAAAACAGTTCTGTTCTCTTCCTCCTCTCTCCTCCTCCTCCTTCTATTCTTTCTTCACCTCCTCTTCCTCTTCCTTCTCTTTCTCCTCATACTCAAGCTTCTCTTTCTCCTCCTCCTTGTCTTCCTCCTCCTGTCTGCTCTGGGCCCCAAAGCATGCCAAGAAAACTGTCTACCACAAACACCAAGTTACACCACCAGCCCAATTTTTGACAAAACAGTTATTATTTTATACTTGATTTTCCTGCTAATTTTGTATGAGCAAATGATTTGTAGCCCACAAACAAGTCATAAAAGGCTAGGCACACATATGGAACAGTCATACAGGAGTGGAATGTGTGCATGTATGTCTGAATTTACTCCATATGCTGCAGTTGGCAGGAGGAAACCTGCCCAGTAACAGAGGGGAGACAAAGGTGACATAGTTCTATCAGCTCAGAAGAGGCCCTCTTTCAACATGCTGATGTTTAAAACAGTGTTCAGCCTATCTTCATCATGTTTTCTGCATTGAGACAGAGATCTAATTCATTCAACACTTTCCTCCTCATTGTTTGAGTATTATGTGGTGCTTAAACCCAGTTCTGGGATGGCCAGAGCATAGTGCGCATTGCGCAGACCACTGGTTGGCAGTATTGACCATCCTTGCCTACTGAGTGTAGACCTGCCTGCAGAAGTCTCTTCAATGCAGGGTCTAGACCTCTTCTACTATTTGCTTGGACCCGCTAGGGAACATGAAATAGAGTCATCATTTCTGGGTTCTAGGTTTGGTGTTCTTCAAGGCTCATGGTCAGTGTTACAGACCTGGAAGAACTCAGAAGGGGAGTGAGGGCTATCAGTACAGGGTTTTGGCTTTCTCTGGATCAGAAGAGGCATGTAAGAATGTGTTAGAAATTTTGTTCTAAAGCTAAATAAAAATAATCATTTAATGTTTTTAAAATGAAACTCGGCAACTCAAGTTACAATGTTTTTAAGATCAAACATTCTCAGAAACACAACTCTAATTATATACGTGCTCAGGAAAGTTCTTTTTGTTTGTTTGTTTTTGTTTTGTACTTAAATTTATATGTGGCTATAAGGGAAGAAAGCTTCAGATGGTAAAAACACAGGCATTCTTAACACATGGTTGTTGTCTTTTTGGGTGATATACGGAGGGATGATACATAGAGTCCAAGGTGTTCATGTCCTGTGTCCAGAACCAAGGGTGTAGTGACGTCATGTAATATGACAGGGGTGAGAGCCCCTTAAAAACTCCACATTCACTGCATGCTCTATTTTGAATTAATTGTTGTTGTTTCTTGTTCAGAAAGCATTTACTGTTGTAAAGTTGTCATAACCTCTACATTTAGCAACATGTTCCCACGTCGGGTTGTGACCCACCAATACAGAAGCTTGAGTTTGCCGTAGTTTGAAGGAGAGAAGTTCCCCCAATAGGCTCAAGTGTTTGCATACTTGGTCCTTTCCCTGGTGATTGTTTTGGGAGGTTTCAAGACCTTTCAGAGTAGAAGTCTTGCTGAGGAAATATATTACTGGAGGTAGGTTTTACGTGTTTATAGCCTTACCTCACTTCATGTTCTCTCTCAGTCACTCGCTCCCCATGTCCCTACCCCTCCCTTCCTTCCTTCCTTCCTTCCTTCCTTCCTTCCTTCCTTCCTTCCTCCTTCCCTCTTCCTTCTTTCCTTCCTTCCTTCCTCCCTCCCTTTCGCCCTCCCTCCCTCCCTCCCTCCCTCCCTCCCTCCCTCCCTCCTTCCCTCCCTTTCTCCATTCCTTCCTTTCTTCTTCCTTTCTTCTTTTCCTCCCTCCTTCCCTTTCTGCATCCTATGGGTAAACAAAGATGGGATCAGCCATCTTCCTATACCTATTGACATGCCAAGCCTTTCTACCGTGATGGACAGTATCCTCCCTAAAATTAACCCTTTCTTCCTTAAATTGTTTTTGTCATGGTATTTTATCATAGCCGCAGAAAAATGTCTAACACAAGGCTGTACCATGTAGGCTTATGTAAGTAAATGCTATGATGTTCACACAACTACTATAGTCATTGGGACTTATCTCCTTCATTAAGCAACACAGTTGAATATACAGCCTATTGGATATTTCTCTAGAAAACCTTGACTTAAAAAAATGAGAAAACTCTGCTTTAAATATTCTTACTTAAGTATTTTGTGGACATGTTTTAATTTTTTTCAGATAAAGAGAGTTTAGTGTGTTGCAAGATATTTCCTATCCAGTCACATGGCAGTGAGAGGCCAGTGATTGGTGGGGAGAGAGGAGGAGGAGCTAAGGACAGAGAGGGAGGCTCAGTAGACAACATGAGCAGAGCAGGGAAGGAGATGTGGATATCCAGATGGCCTCAAATGTATTTCTGGTGGTTTGGAGAGGTTAGAAATATTTGGATAGACTTTATCATTATAAATTGGCATTATGTAATTGGGAGATTGATATACATAAATATATTTTGTTAATTATTCAAGTTTAAGAGTCATGCTTTACCGGATACTTGGAAGGAGTGGTACAGAGGCCTGGCGGGGCGGTACTCTTTATTAAATAATACCCCTACATTAGTGAGCTGACTTACTGTTGTTTGTATGTGTGTGATTTCAGGGACTACAACTTGGTATTAGAGAACTAATGACGGAGCTCATTGTAGAGGAAGGGTAATCCTCATTCTCTCAGGTGTCATCAATTGCTTTAGCTTTTCATCTACACTCGGGGATCCATGACATTTTTCTTATCCCACGTGGCCTGTCAACTGTGCTATCATTGCTGGCATCCTGCATAGGCAGCTGTATTGATGAAATCTCATTGGCTTCTCCTTTTCCCTGTCATTTCTAGAAAACATCTCCCAAAAGATTCCCCAGCCCTCTGTCTGTTCCCATCCTTTCAAGTTTCCTAAATCTTGGGTGTAGGGCTTGTGTTGTGGAAGTAGAACGTGGATTAGTCTTCCTCAAGGAGGAACTCTGGGATAGCTTCTCCAATACCAACTGGTTCTAGCATCTTTGGCTAGTGGTAGCTTTCTGTAATGGCCTTTGTCTGCTGCAAAGGCAGAGCTTCTTTGGTGAGGAGTGAGACCTTCACTTCCATGTAGATATAAGGCTGGGCCGAGTACTTAGAATGCAGTCAGAATTACGTTGGCTTAGGAAAACAGGAGTAAAAAATCCAAGATCCATGATCTCACTAGCCATGGATAGTTGAATGCTTTTATAGTATCAGGAGTTATTTTCCTTCTGTTGAGAGGGCCTTACATCTCATTAGACAGCAGTTGGTTGGTTTCTTCAAAGATATAAGTAAGTACCACTATTGTACCTTTAGGGCTATCTTGCTCTGTGTTTGTGTGTGTGTGTGTGTTTCATAAGTGCTTACTCTGGGTAAGACCATTGATTGGTTTCCTCTCTTGACAGCTTGCATGGTGCCTTCTGCCACTCTGGAACTTAGTCCTCAGGTAGGATGCATTTGGGTCATGTCCAGGCTAATTCCTGAGACTTCTATGTTCAAAGTACACAGTGTCTTTTTCAGCATCAGGGACACTTACTTTCAACTTCCTTAAGAAACTGTCAAAAAGAATTTCCAAATGCCCTCCATTTTCCCTTCCACCGAATGTGGAAGTATGTGAGCTCTTGTCGCTGAGCATTCTTTTTTTTTTTTTTTTTTTTTTTTTATTCGATATAATTTATTTACATTTCAAATGATTTCCCCTTTTCTAGCCCCCCCCCCACTCCCTGAAAGTCCCGTAAGCCCCCTTCTCTTCCCCTGTCCTCCCTCCCACCCCTTCCCAGTTCCCCGTTCTGGTTTTGCCAAATACTGTTTCACTGAGTCTTTCCAGAACCAGGGGCCACTCCTCCTTTCTTCTTGTATCTCATTTGATGTGTGGATTATGTTTTGGGTATTCCAGGTTTCTAGGTTAATATCCACTTATTAGTGAGTGCATACCATGATTCACCTTTTGAGTCTGGGTTACCTCACTTAGTATGATGTTCTCTAGCTCCATCCATTTGCCTAAGAATTTCATGAATTCATTGTTTCTAATGGCTGAATAGTACTCCATTGTGTAGATATACCACATTTTTTGTATCCACTCTTCTGTTGAGGGATACCTGGGTTCTTTCCAGCATCTGGCAATTATAAATAGGGCTGCTATGAACATAGTAGAGCATGTATCCTTATTACATGGTGGGGAATCCTCTGGGTATATGCCCAGGAGTGGTATAGCAGGATCTTCTGGAAGTGAGGTGCCCAGTTTTCGGAGGAACCGCCAGACTGCTTTCCAGAGTGGTTGTACCAATTTGCAACCCCACCAGCAGTGGAGGAGTGTTCCTCTTTCTCCGCACCCTCTCCAACACCTGCTGTCTCCTGAATTTTTAATCTTAGCCATTCTGACTGGTGTAAGATGAAATCTTAGGGTTGTTTTGATTTACATTTCCCTAATGACTAATGAAGTTGAGCATTTTTTAAGATGCTTCTCCGCCATCCGAAGTTCTTCAGGTGAGAATTCTTTGTTTAACTCTGTACCCCATTTTTTAATAGGGTTGTTTGGTTTTCTGGAGTCTAACTTCTTGAGTTCTTTATATATATTGGATATTAGCCCTCTATCTGATGTAGGATTGGTGAAGATCTTTTCCCAATTTGTTGGTTGCCGATTTGTCCTCTTGATGGTGTCCTTTGCCTTACAGAAACTTTGTAATTTTATGAGGTCCCATTTGTCAATTCTTGCTCTTAGAGCATACGCTATTGGTGTTCTGTTCAGAAACTTTCTCCCTGTACCGATGTCCTCAAGGGTCTTCCCCAGTTTCTTTTCTATTAGCTTCAGAGTGTCTGGCTTTATGTGGAGGTCCTTGATCCATTTGGATTTGAGCTTAGTACAAGGAGACAAGGATGGATCAATTCGCATTCTTCTGCATGCTGACCTCCAGTTGAACCAGCACCATTTGTTGAAAAGGCTATCTTTTTTCCATTGGATGTTTTCAGCCTCTTTGTCGAGGATCAAGTGGCCATAGGTGTGTGGGTTCATTTCTGGATCTTCAATCCTGTTCCATTGATCCTCTTGCCTGTCACTGTACCAATACCATGCAGTTTTTAACACTATTGCTCTGTAGTATTGCTTGAGGTCAGGGATACTGATTCCCCCAGATTTTCTTTTGTTGCTGAGAATAGTTTTAGCTATCCTGGGTTTTTTGTTGTTCCAGATGAATTTGAAAATTGCTCTTTCTAACTCTGTGAAGAATTGAGTTGGGATTTTGATGGGTATTGCATTGAATCTGTATAGTGCTTTAGGCAAAATGGCCATTTTAACTATATTGATTCTACCGATCCATGAGCATGGGAGGTTTTCCCATTTTTTGAGGTCTTCTTCCATTTCCTTCTTCAGAGTCTTGAAGTTCTTGCCATACAGATCTTTCGCATGTTTGGTAAGAGTCACCCCAAGATACTTTATACTGTTTGTGGCTATTGTGAAGGGGGTCATTTCCCTAATTTCTTTCTCAGCCTGCTTATCCTTTGAGTATAGGAAGGCCACTGATTTGCTTGAGTTGATTTTGTAACCTGCCACTTTGCTGAAGTTGTTTATCAGCTGTAGGAGCTCTCTAGTGGAGTTCTTTGGGTCACTTAGGTAGACGATCATGTCGTCTGCAAATAATGATAGTTTGACTTCCTCCTTTCCAATTTGTATCCCTTTGACCTCCTTATGTTGTCGAATTGCCCGAGCTAGTACCTCAAGTACAATATTGAAAAGATAAGGAGAAAGGGGGCAGCCTTGTCTGGTCCCTGATTTCAGTGGGATTGCTTCAAGTTTCTCTCCGTTTAGTTTGATGCTGGCTACCGGTTTGCTGTATATTGCTTTTACTATGTTTAGGTATGGGCCTTGAATTCCTGTTCTCTCCAAGACTTTAAGCATGAAAGGATGCTGAATTTTGTCAAATGCTTTTTCAGCATCCAATGAAATGACCATGTGGTTTTGTTCTTTGAGTTTGTTTATGTAGTGGATTGTATTGATGGATTTCCGTATATTGAACCAACCCTGCATTCCCGGGATAAAGCCTACTTGATCATGGTGGATGATCGTTTTGATGTATTCTTGGATTCGGTTGGCAAGAATTTTATTGAGTATTTTTGCATCGATGTTCATAAGGGAAATTGGTCTGAAGTTCTTTTTCTTTGTTGGATCTTTGTGTGGCTTTGGTATCAGTCGCTGAGCATTCTTGCCCATAGCTAGGGGGCTTCGTCTTCCCATCGTTAATCATGCTGAGCGCACAGTAGTTGTCTCTGGAGTTTTAACTTAGGTTCCGCTCAGAGCTACTGATGTTAAATAGATTTGATTTGCTATGATGGTGTCTTAGTCAGGGTTTCTATTCCTGCACAAACATCATGACCAAGAAGCAAGTTGGGGAGGATAGGGTTTATTCAGCTTACACTTTTGCATTGCTGTTCACCACAAAAGGAAGTTAGGACTGGAACTCAAGCAGGTCAGGAAGCAGGAGCTGATGCAGAGGCCATGGAGGGATGTTCCTTACTGGCTTGCTTCCCCTGGCTTGCTCAGCCTGCTCTCTTATAGAACCCAAGAGCACCAGCCCAAAGGTGGTACCACCCACAAGGGGCCCTCCCTCCTTATCACTAATTGAGAAAATGCCCCACAGCTGGATCTCATGGAGGCACTTCCACAACTGAAGCTCCTTTCTCTGTGATAACTCCAACATGTGTCAAGTTGACACACAAAACCAGCCAGTACAGATGGTTTATTGTGCTGCCAGCCTTCCTGGATTGAGAGACACCTAGAAAATTGGCAAGACAAACTTCTCCATATGTCTGTAAAATCCTGTCCAGAGATGACTGCTGTGTAAGGCACCAGAGAGGGAAGAGGTCCTCCTTACATGGGAGTGGCTGGTGCCTCATTGGACTAAAAAGTAGGAGAGAGAAGTTCATTGTCACACAGCTGCTAGGCCTTTCTTAGGGAGTATGTTATGTGTTGCTGCCATTGCTAGGGGCAGCAGACACCTGATGCCAACCAGGAACTGTGACTGAAGAAACATCATTTGTCATCATCACTGATTATTCGACACTGATGCGTATGCTCTCACAAAGGCTCTGCCTGAGCACTGCTGGCAGAGTCACCATGAAAACAGTGCCGTGAGCCCTTACTTCACGCCCGAGGAAACAAGAACTGGAGAGTTCTATGACTTTGTCACTATCAACAAGTCGTACTGTTGTATGTGCTGATCCTGTCTGGAACCCTCCCATCCCTTGTCTTTTGTTTTGTGCTTCTAGTTATTCAAACACAGGGATCATCATTAATTCTGTTACTTCATTCTTTTGGCTATAAGCACAACAGACCTGGTGATGCTGACCGAACATACAGTTTGATTTATTCTCACTCCTATCGTACAAAAATACTACAGTTTTCATTGTCTAGGTGATGACACCGTAGCACAGAAAAGTCATGCCATTGCCCAGTGCCACACAGTTAATCAGAGGTGTGGACGACAGGATACAAGCTTAGCCACAAACAAAAAATGTCTGTTCATGTTCTGCGTTGTTAAACATATATCCTCTCATATACATATAGACATATGCACACATATATACATACATCTCTCATGCTTTAATTGACTGTGGTGCTCTTAAATTTGAGATGTTTGTGGAACAGGATAGAGAATTCCAGTAGAGCTATGACACTTAGGACAAAATTGCATGGCAGGAGAGGGATCACAGAAGACTGCAGTCAGTCAGCACAAGGCAAGACCTTGAAAGAAAAATCAGCAAGGAGTCACTGGACAATGTGCATGGGGCATATACTGGGAGGTGGAGAACTGTAATCAACTTTGGAAAAGAAAGTTCTGGCCCATCTTGTTTATAAGAACTGGTGTGTGTTGAGGAAATCTGGTCTATGACTAAGATACTCTACAATACTTTGGCTGCTGTTTATGATCAGAATCCAGAAAGTAAAGCTAGCTTATTCACCACTTTCCTATTCTCTGGGAGTGAGCCCTCTGAGGCCCAGCAGGGACCCCTCAGGCTGGCTGATTAATGTCTCCTCTACTGGGATTTCACCTTCCAGACAAGGGAGTGTGAGACTGAGTCTTTGCCTACATGCGGCATTGGTAGGCTGGTGTTAATCTGTGTTATTTTAGCTCCCACAGGGTGAGTAATGTGGCCAGTCAGAGGAGCTCACCAGGGCTGGAGTGGGGGGGGGCAGTGGGGCAGCAGAAACAGGTGCAAGACCTAAAAGCTACCCAGTGACGGCAAAAGAGGTAAGCTGAGACCATATCTATACTTACTCTTCTTCGCAAGTGAGTATTTTTGAATCACGATTTACTGGAACACTTAGGCTCCCTTAAAATTTATTTCGGCCCTAATTGCATGAGTGTCACGACCATACCAACAATGCCTTGGACATGGTGACAGGCGGAACTTGCCCATCAAGTCTGATGCTAGAGACCTCCTGACGCTCCAGACAAGAACTAATTTGTTCCAAGGAACAACTTCATTTGGTGGCTGCACAGGCAAACATGTTTTTAAGTCCTTTAGGCACCCAGCAGGGAACATGTCGTTCTGTCTGGGAAGTAGCCAGAAACTTATGAGAGAGTTAGATCAATGCCAAGAACAAACAACCAGGCTGCTTTCTGCTCAGAGAGGGACACTGTGTGGTGCTGGGCTGCCTACCCCTCTTTTCTCCTCTGACTCCCACACCGTGTGCATTGCTCTTCTGCCCTTCTCAGTCCTTGGCTTATTTTAAAATTATTACTGCAGGCCAGTATCCCCCCAGACAAGTGCGATCTTGCTAGCCAACTGTATGTTAACAGGTTCTTGCTTCTTTTATTTAGTTTGTGTTTCGGGATCTCAGAGCATGAAGTCTTAGTGTGGAGCCAGGAATGACCCGCTGTCAATCACTTCTCCCTCCCCACCCCTGTCCTTGCCACAGATTGAAAATAGAAGCATCTCAGCAGTCAAGCCCCCATTCTCGCTATGACAAAGAAGTTCATTGACACTTGTCATTCAGCTAGTACCACCAAAGTTGGAAAAAGACTCCGGAGTCTGCACATGTCTCCATCTTTTCCCAAGTCTTCCTCTTCCCCAGTGTATCCCTTTGTCAGAGTTACAAACCCTTATTTATCCATGGTGATCCCTTTATAACAGTGCCAGTAAAAAAAAAACAGCACTATTTCCATTTACCTTAAAAAGAAATATTTGCAAAGCAAGCTTTTTCAGACATCCTGTATGCTTATATGAGGTGTAGCTTCTTGTTTCAAAGTTAAACTGACTTTCTAAGTTTCAGTCCCTTTTTATCAGTTTTTAAACTTCCATTAACCAAGAAGCATCTGCATGGTGTCAACGACCGAATGTTAAAAATCCTACTCATTCACATCCATCCTCATATTCATCCATCCAACGACCCATTCTTCCATCTGTCTATCCATCTGCCCATTCATCTATTCATCCATCCATTCACACTCCGATAGTAACAGGAATATTCTACATGTTTATTGCCTAAGTGTAAAAACTACCTTTTAAATGGTAGAGGAATCCTGTAAAAATCTATGACAATTATGAGATGAAAATTTATATATACGTATATATATATATATATATATATATATATATATATACACACACACACACATACATATATATATATGTGTGTGAGTGTGTGTGTATAACTTATCAATTGAAAATGGAAAAGTTTAGGAGAGCAGGATCTTGGTGGATGTAAAAGATTCTGCAGCAGGAAAAAAATGCATTGTGCAAAATATAAAAAGTCAAGTCCAGGCAGGATAAACTGACTCTAGGTCAGTTTGGGACCTGTTACTTGCTTTCCCATGTGTGAGAATGGAGCCCCTACATGACTATATTCCAGTGTGGGGAGCCAGGGAGATAACAACGTGCTTCACTGGCAGGTATACCTGGGTGGAGGGCATAACTATCAGCACTACTGTGAAGAGTTGACTGACCATTCAAAGGCAAGAATTCAAATACCAGCTCAGCATTTCTTTTTTTTTTCATTCGTTATGTTCTTTACTTACATTTCAAATGATTTCCCCTTTCCTGGCTCCCCACTCCCCGAAAGTCCCATAAGCCTTCTTCCCTCCCACCGGTTCCCACCCCTTCCCACTTCCCTGTTCTGGTATTGTCCTACACTGCTGCACTGAGCCTTTCCAGAGCCAGGGGCCACTCCTTCCTTCTTCATGGACATCATTTGATATGTGGATTATGTCTTGGGTATTCCAAGCTTCTAGGCTAATATCCGCTTATCAGTGAGTGCATACCATGAGTGTTCTTTTGAGACTGGGTTACCTCACTTAGGATGATGTTCTCCAGCTCCATCCATTTGTCTATGAATTTCATGAATTCATTGTTTCTAATGGCTGAATAGTATTACATTGTGAATATATAACACATGTTTTTGTATCCATTCCTCCGGTAAGGGACATCTGGGTTCTTTCCAGCTTCTGACTATTATAAATAGGGCTATGAACATAGTGGGGTATATGTCCTTATTACATGCTTGGGAATCATCTGGGTATATGCCCAGGGGTGGTATAGTGGGGTCCTCTGGAAGTGTCATGTCCAGTTTTCTGAGGAAGCAGCAGACTGATTTCCAGAGAGCTTGTACCACCTTGCAGCTCCACCAGCAGTGGAGGAGTGTTTTTCTTTCTCCACATCCTCATCAACACCTGCTGTCTCCTGAGTTTTTAATCTTAGCCATTCTGACTGGTGTGAGGTGAAATCTCAGGGTTGTTTTGATTTGCATTTCCCTAATGACTAATGATGTTGATCATTTTTTAAGGTGCTTCTCAGCCATTCGAAGTTCTTCAGGAGAAAATTCTTTGTTTAGCTCTGTATCCCATTTTTTAATAGGGTTATTTGGTTTTCTGGGGTCTAACTTCTTGAGTTCTTTGTATATATTGGATGTTAGCCCTCTGCCAGATGTAGCGTTGGTAAAGATCTTTTCTCAATTTGTTGTTTGCCGATTTGTCCTTTCGATGGTGTCCTTTGCCTTACAGAAACTTTGTAATTTTATGAGGTCCCATTTGTCAATTCTTGATCTTAGAGCATAAGCTATTGGTGTTCTGTTCAGGAACTTTTCCCCTGTGCCCATGTCCTCAAGGGTCTTCCCCAGTTTCTTTTCTATTAGTTTCAATGTGTCAGGTTTTATGCGGAGGTCCTTGATCCACTTGGAGTTGAGCTTAGTACAAGGAGATAAGAATGCATCAATTTGCATTCTTCTGCATGCTGAACTCCAATTGAACCAGCACCATTTGTTGAAAAGGCTATCTTTTTTTCCACTGGATGTTTTCAGCTCCTTTGCTGAAGATCAAGTGGCCATAGGTGTGTGGGTTCATTTCTGGATGCAAAAATACTCAATAAAATTCTTGCCAACCGAATCCAAGAACACATCAAAACCATCATTCATCACGATCAAGTAGGCTTCATCCTAGAGATGCAGAGATGGTTCAATATACTGAAATCTATAAATGCAATCCACTACATAAACAAACTCAAAGAAAAAAAACTACATGGTCATTTCATTGGATGCTGAAAAAGCATTTGACAAAATTCAGCATCCTTTCATGCTAAAAGTCTTGGAAAGAACAGGAATTCAAGGCCCATACCTAAACATAGTAACAGCAATATACAGCAAATCAGTAGCCAACATCCAACTAAATGGAGAGAAACTTGAAGCAATCCCACTAAAATCAGGGACTAGACAAGGCTGCCCCCTCTCTCCATATCTTTTCAATATAGTACTTGAGGTACTAGCTAGAGCAATTAGACAACGGGATACAAATTGGAAAGGAAGAAGTCAAACTGTCACTATTTGCAGATGATAGTATTCTTACTATTTAGTGACCCCAAAAACTCTACCAGAGAACTCCTATAGCTGATAAACAACTTCAACAAAGTTATAAAATCAACTCAAGCAAATCAGTAGCCTTCCTATACTCAAGGGATAAGCAGGCTGAGAAAGAAGTTAGGGAAATGACACCCTTCACAATAGCCACAAACAATATAAAGTGTCTTGGTGTGACTCTAACCAAACAAGTGAAAGATCTATATGACAAGAACTTCAAATCTCTGAAGAAGGAAATGGAAGAAGACCACAGAAAATGGAAAAAATCCTCCATGCTTGTGGATCGGCAGGATTAATATAGTTAAAATGGCCATATTGCCAAAAGTAATCTACAGATTCAACACAATCCCCATCAAAATCCAAACTCAGTTTTTCATAGAGTTAGAAAGAACAATTCTCAAATTCATCTGGAATAACAAAAAACCCAAGATAGCTAAAACTATTCTCAACAACAAAAGAAATTCTGGGGGAATCAATATCCCTGACCTCAAGCAATACTACAGAGCAATAGTGTTAAAAACTGCGTGGTACTGGTACAGTGATAGACATGTGGATCAATGGAATAGGATTGAAGATCCAGAAATGAACCCAGCTCAGCATTCCTAAGAATGACCTTGAGCTATTCATTTCCATGGTTGTGTTATCTAATAAATATTTATGATCTCTGTCGCATACTGAACATGGTGTGAGGGTATGGAATCCTCCTGCCCTCCTCTTCTATATGCATTCCTGTTGCTCGGTGTCACTGTGGCTTTGCTGACTCTATGCCTTACTTCATGTCATCTGTAGAGTGATATGATGATATGTCGATATGCTGGATGAGTAAACGAGCAAATGTCCACAACACATTTGAGACTTCTCTGTGAGCATCGTTGTTTTGGAGGCCACGGATAAGTGGATAGTGGAAGATGCCTTTCTGTGCATCCTAAATGTCCTACCCATGTTATCACAGATGCCACAAGTTCTTTTAAGTTTATTATTACATTAAATTGTGTATATGTACATATGTGTGTATGTATGTGTGTATGTGTGGGGAATGGGCGCCTGTGTGACACAATATGTGTATGTAGATCAGGGGATCACTTATAGGAGTTGGTTCCCTCCATCTACCCTGTGAGTCCCAGGGACTGAACTCGGGTTGTCAAGTTGTGTGAACCTTCACCTGCTGAGCAATCTTGCCGGGCCCCCAGCTTCCTTTTTTTTCTTTAAGCCTGAATAGTTCATTGTGTATGGAGATTTTTCCTATTGCTTAAGACTGGGCAACATTGTTCTGAATTTAGTGAAAGGTAAACACTATAGAGGTCAGAACAACAGCCGGGCAAGAGGCAAGAACATCCTGCTACTCCATTATCACCCGATGACCATTATCTTCCAGGAGCTGCTGAAGTGCAAGTCACAGCAACAGAGCGAGTGGTATGTCTTTTTCTTCAACTCAAACAAGTCAGTGACAAGTTCCAAAAGGAAGACCTGTAGCGATGAGATTTGTGTGTAAGACGTTGAGCCTGGAATCTAATTTTTCGGTTGCATGGCTACTTATGCAATGCATTTGCCAAACTGTTCTTTTCTGCCTACTTGAGCGGTGGGAAAGAAATTTAAGAAGAAAACTCGAAGTGGAGAAAATGGACAACTGGAGAAGGCAGCTCCTTTCCCTCTGGCTGGCAGACAAAGGGTTTGGGAGTCATCTGTAGGGCAATCGAAGACCATGGAGGACACTAAACTTGAACTATAATGACGGAAAGTGTTACCTGACTGAGAGTTCCAAAGAGAAGAGTCCCAGGAACAGCAATCTACAGGCGGGAATAGATTGAATGGGATCTAAGGGAGATTGTGAGAGGCCCTCGGGGATTGATTTCTTAGGCTGAGTGGCCACACAGTGAAGACGCAGAGAACCTTCAGATGTCACCCAGAAGGTGCAACACGCGGAAGCCCACCTGGCTAAGGGTAGAGATCCTATCAGCCACTGGTAAGCAAAACATCTCCTTCCCTTTTGTGTGTCTTCTGCCTGTAACTTCCACGTAGAAAGAGAAGCAGAAGACGAAGAGATTTGGGAGTGAGGTGGGCCAGACGACCTTCCCATCCTGCCACTGGATCCAGGGTGGGTGGTAGACATTTACACCGGTCTACAAACTAAAGCTGATGGCTCTTGATTTATAATCGCAAAGGCCAGGTATCCGGGACCCACTGGAGTTGCTGTAGAGTCTTGGGAAGGAGAAATTCTATGGAGTTTGTTAAAGCCAGGATTGGAGGCAAATAAAAACTCCCAAGGACCCCACACACACACTTTTTTTTTTTTTTACCGACAGGGAAAAACATTCTACTTGTAGTTTGGTTTAGGGAAAAGCATGACACATTCTGTCTCCAAGTTTCATTTCACCTCAGGTGTTCATAGTGTTCTCTTGTGTTCTCTTGTTGCGCTGCATACTAGCTTTCTTTGGCATTTTGTGGGCCTCCCTGTTCTCCAGGAATAAAGGGGACCACAGAGGTCATGTAATGTTGCTCTTACCTGGTTAAGAAAAAGAACTGAAGTGCTTGAGAAAGGGGGAGAAATGTCTGTGGTGGGGGTGGGGGTGTGGGGGGTGGATAGGTGGGAGGGTGGAGGGGTAGGGATGGGGGGATGAGGGGACGGGGCAGGACTGAGCAGAGAGGAAGGAGGGGAACTTCGGTCAGGATGCAAAGTAAATTACTTAAGTAATTTCAAAAGAAAACTATTTATTTATTTATTTATTTATTTATTTAGCTAGTTAGCTAGTTAGCTAGTTTTTTTTTTTTTTTTTTTTTTTTTTTTTTTTTTTTTTTTTAGGACAGGGTTTCTCTGTGTAGCCCTGGCTGTCCTGGAACTCACTCTGTAGCCCAGACTGGCCTCAAACTCAGGAACAAGCCTGCCTCTCAAGTGCTAGGATTAAAGGCGTGTGCCACCACTGCCTGGCTATGAAAACAATTTAAAATAAGAAAAGAAATAGAACTATTTAATTAAGAAAGAAAAGAACAAGTTTTCAAAAACAGAATGTTTTGTGCAAGAGTGGTAGACCATTTCTGCAGACTTATGACACCCCAAGGAGACCGAGTGCTTGGGCAGTGAAATAGAAGCAAGACGACAGAGGGCTTGGGGCTCAGTGTGGATTTTTGAAACATTTTATTTGTGTGTGGTGGGTGTGGCCCGTGCCACAGGCTTTCATGAATGTTGAGTGTGTGACTCTGTGCCTGCCCTTGCCAAGGTGTGCACTCGGATGTCAGAGGACTGCTCCAGGTGTGTCTTATCTTTTGACTGAGGTCAGGATCTCTCTTTTGCTGTCTGCCATTGTGAACATACACACAGGATAGCTGGCGTGTTTCTTTTCCAGGAGCCTAAGAATGAAGAAAACACATGAATGATATACACTTTTAATGGTTAGCTGAGTTTGGGGGCAAACTCAAGCATTCAAAAAGTCTTCATATTTTACACATTCATGGAAACCCTAAATCCTAATTCTGAATCTTTATTTACAAGAAAATGCTGTCTGTGTTAGAATAGAATGGCCTTGGAAAATCTTGGATTTTTGTTGCAGGCCTCAATGTTTTCATTGGCAGCTGGAGCTTTTGTTACTTTAAGGCTCAGCAGTCAGCTGGCTAGATGCTGGGCGCTCAGCCTGGCTATGAAACAGTCCTTTGTTCAAGTAAACAAAACAAATCAATCAGGCAGATAAGGAGTTTTTATCTCTAAATGAGGCTTGACTTCACTGTCAACCTGACCGAATTGGAAAGGAGCCTTGTCCCGAGGCTGAGTCCTGGTTCTCCATAACTCTCTTTCAGGGAAGATCTACTTACATATTCTGGGAACACAGAACCCTGGTGTGGGTGAGTCTGTGCTCCCTGATCTGGGCTAGTGGTTCAGTTATCTCCACTTACTGGAGCCTGTGAGGGATCTCAAAACCTAGTTTTTATATGGACTTTAACTCTCCGGTCCCTCTCAAAGTCTGGCCACCTAGTAATTATTCTGTAAATAATTCAGATCATAAATTCTTTAGACACTGAAATAGTGGTTTAAAGACTGGGAGGTGGGGTGGCGGGGCAGTGACTTTTGGGTAGTTAACAATAGCATGGGTTCCTGGAGTTCCAGTCTGCTGGAAATCAGGCTGTGATCACTAAATTCATTTTGCTCAGGAAGTTTTCCTCTATTAACTATTATGGTTGTTTAATTGATTTTAAGGGTAAAGTCAACTTTGGCTTTAGGCAGCTACTTACAGGCTATCTTTGAAGAGTATTGGCACCCTTACTGCTCTCTGTCAGTTGTTAATAAAATGGTGTAAGCCATCTGTCAGTAAAATAGATAGGAATAGTCTTTAGAAAACAAAAACAGAAACCAAACAAAGCAACAAAAAACCAACTTTCTACCCCCAAGCATTTTCCTGTAAGGAGATGTTGCAATTGTGAGCCAGAATCCAAGAAGGTGAATCCATTGACCAGGAAGCTCAAAGAGGCAGGATGGGCTTGGGAGAAATGCTAGTTGAGCCAAGGCTGAGGCCAGAGGATGATGGACTTGGGTTTGACCTCTGAAACTGCACCCACAATGGGCACTGTCTTATTTTAGAGCCCTGTATGAAGGGCAACTTCGAAAATGTTTCTTATGTCAATAAAATCATAGCAAAGCAAAACAAAAACACCAACATAATGGGCAGGGGGTGCCTCCGAGATGTCTCAGAGGGCAAGCAAGCTTAAAGACTGAATTTTGACTCCTGGAAATCACACACACACAAAACCAGTTGTGGTGGAGTGCATCTCCAGGCTCAAATTTTGTAGGAAAAGATTGGAGGCAGAGACCAAAGAATCACTTAATAGTTTGGAGGCCCGGTAGCCTGGAGTACACAGTAAAATAACAAAAAATAAGAGAAGCCTTGCCTCTTCTCTGGAGTGGGAACTGAAAGCTGACTCCTGAAAGTTGTTCCTTGACCTCCAAATAGCTCATGAGGTATTTATAATCACTGAGGGCAGGGATTAAATTAGACATATTAACAAACCTCATCTTACTACCTTAAGAATGGGGAGAAATTAACTTCGTGCAAAACAATAAAAGAAAACTGTCAGTGAATAGAGCCACAAAATCACCCAGGAAACCAAAGTGTGAGTGTGTTGAGTTGGTGAATGCTAGTGGAGTTGGACTGTCCTAGTGAGGGCCACTCTGAGAGAAGCAGTCTATGGGTTGGTCAGGAGGGAACACCTCATGTGGAAGGAAAGGCATACACAAAGTGTCCTCTTACTCTGTGTCCCTGGGAAATAAGCCTTAGGTCTTCCTGAGGCACATGTGTAGTTATGTGGCTCCTCTGTCCAGAGATGCCACAGTGAGGGGAAGGAGGGCGAGGAACAAACGGAAAGTCATGACTAGACAAAGCTCTAGTCACTGGGTGAGGAAGGGGTCACAGCTATGACCATGGCCCGGACATCAGTCTCCCCTCTGACATCTCATCTTCTCCAGATTCCCACATTCGCTCTGTTAACCAACTGTGCTTTCCCCTATTTCTGTATGTGTGGCTGCTGAGATTTGACCTGGTCAACAGAGATGAATGTTACTGCCTGATGACAGTGATGTGGTCTGGCCTTCCCTTCTTAAGAGTTGAAGGGAGAATCACTAGAGTATTAGGATCTCTGTCCTTAGGGAACATTTATGTTTACAATACAGATGGTTTTCCCCCTACTGATAACTTTGATAAGCAGGAGAGTCCACTTAGGACTCTTACTTGGCTGTGACTAAAGTTGCATCAAAAAGCAAAAGTCCTGATTGTGGTGACCAGTTGCTCAAGATGACCTACATTCGTAGTGTTTGAACTTGATTTTCCCCATGAAACTCCAGAATGATTAATTGCAAAGGTAAATGAGTAATCAATTCATGCAAAGGCAAAAGCGGTCAACCCAGGGTAAACTTCATGTTGAAATAATTTAAACAATATGGCCTGGTTCCTAGTTGTTTGCTATCTCGAGGGTAGCACTTTGGAATCCCCTGGTTCATGCTCTCTCCTCATTTCCTTTTACCATATATTCACTATTCCTTGGTTATAATGGTGTGTGTGTGTGTGTGGGTGTGTGTGTCTGAGATTTGACCAAAAGGTGATAAACTAGGCTCATGGGAAAGTTTTGCTTTCCAACAAAAGACACAGATAAAAAATAGGGCTTACTGACTCCTGAATTCTTCTTCACCTTAAACCCTATCAGGATGCCTGGTGCTATGAGAGCCATCCTTGGAGGGAGGAAAGTGTCAAAACCTAGGAAAAAAATTCAGCATGGTCAGAGAATCAGAAGGAAAGCAGGATCATTTCCCAGTGACATTACTGAGGGCCCGATGCTTGTTCCAGAGTCTAGGTATCATAGATGAAAGCAAACCAGAAAAGAAAACCACACCAGGGGTGTTACTCTGCTCTGCTATTATTTTGGAGATCATAGAAAGCAGGAAGACGAAGGACACTCGGAAGCTGGGCCATTGCTCTGTGACTGATTTTAGAGTGCTCGCAAACTAGCATGGACTGGCAGCCAATCTGGATTCTGGGCTTAGTTGTGTAAAATTCTCAGCCTTGCTTTTCAACAGGCTCCTCTGTTTACAAGGTGCTTCTCCTAGCCTGGGATCCCTGTGACGAAATTGTCTGAGAAGTTTAACTTAAAGAATAAAAAAAGGCTTTTGTTTGTTTGGTTGGTTGGCTGTTTGTTTGGGTTTTGTTTTTTTCCCAGTTTGTAAGGTTTTAATCCACGGCTATTTGATTCTGTTATTACTGGGTATGGAACAAGGCAGACCATAACTGTGGGTTGGGGTGGAGGAGTAGAACTATTCGCATTGTGGAGAGAAAGAGAGAGCATGAAGGCTTGAGTTCCCAGGTTACCCTTCAATGGCGAGCTGCCAATAGCCTGCTTCCTGTAGGTAGCTGTGCCTCCTGCAGTCTCTATGGCCTGCAGCCAGGTCCAACAGCTGGGGACCAATTTTTCCACATATGAGCTTTGTGGGGGAACATTTAATATTAGATCTATGTCAAAAGGTCAGAGCCGATGCCAGAGAGCTGTGCCCTAAGCTTTCAGAACTTTCTCTCATGTAGTTACGTGAGATTTTATAAAACTTTTTATGGAGACAATTTTTCTTGCTAGTGATTCCTTCCTATTAATTAGATTTAATCACATTCTCTTCCTAATCATGTCCCCTTTGGCAATAAAAAAGAAACTAAAAGCCTTCACCAGTTTCAAAATACTTGCTTCCATCTTCAAGGAAACCAAAATCTCAATCTGCATTAAAATCAATTTTTCTGAAATAGAATTCTAAATATAAATTTTATTAATTTATTTTAATTCATAGTGTGTGTGTGTATATGTGTGTGTGTGTGTGTGTGTGTGTGTGTGGTATATGTACTGCTTGTGTGAGTACATGCTCACGTGAATGCTTCTGCAAGAATGTGTTTATGCATATGGAGGTCAGAGGTCAACACCCTGTATTTTTCTCTACCTTGCTCTGTCTTATTTTCTTAGGCTTTGCTTTCATTGGTTTTAGTCATGTGACTGACATGTATCTGAGTATGAATATGTGCATTTGGGTGCAGGAGCACATGGAACCCGGAGACTTTGGGTTGTCCCTCTTTGCCCCAGAGCTGACATTACACCCTAATCCCTGTTTCCACTAACCATTCTCCATGCAAGGCTGCCTCCACTGTCCTAGACACCATAATCCTCAAAATCCTCACCTTCCCTGACAGTAGTATTATTTCCCCATCCGTTTCAAGTCCTTCTCTATTTGGGGAAACTCAATGCACAAATAGAAGATTTCTTTCCTGGAAAACATTAACAGAAATTTGGCTACCTTCAAATATCTCCTGAAGGTGTCTCATATGATTCATAAAAACAAAATAAAACAAACAAACAAACAAACAAACAAACAAACCAAACATTAACTGTGCAGTTTTTATTCCAATCTTTCCAAGTTTTGCTCTCAACCCTAAATCTTTCTGAAATTCTATATCTGTCACTGTTTTGGTAAAGCATGCTTACTGTTTGGCTCTTCGCATAAAAAAATCTTCTCAAATAGTGCTAAATGAAACCCCTGATTTTTAAAGAAAATTCTCCCAAATTCACTACTGAGTAGGAGTCATAGCTTTGGTTTTTCTTAGATGGACCACAGCCAGTCACCCTCTAAGTTCTTTCAAAAGGTTTTTGGAACATACAGTTAAAGATAGGCAAGTAAACTCTCTCTCTATTGGAAGTGCAGCTCTGAGCTATTCACATAAACATTACTGCTACAAGGAAACTATATACTTCCATTGCCTTTAAAAACCCTTTATAGTACTTTGCAGTCAGGTCTCTACCATGCTTCCAAACATCTCAACAGACACTGACTAACATTGCCCATTGAAGGTAAGGGTTTTGTCCAATGGCTCCCCAGTGTGTGCCTTTGTCTGTTGTAATGTTTTCGCTCATTATAGGTAAGATTCTGTATTGTCCTATCAACTCTTCATTTGCCCATATGCCTGAGTACTATTCCACATACAATATTTGGGTAGATTTATCTTTTTTTCTTTTGGATGACAGGGGAAAGTTGGGACATACACTAGAAATGTATTTAATCTTTTAAAAAAGGTGAAATTTTTTTTGTCTAAATGTTTGTGCTTTCTCGCCAATAGTAGATAATTTTCTGTTGTCTTACTTCAAAGCTAGTAAGTGGTAGAGACACATTTTAAGTGTTTTGTTATCCTAAAAGTAGTGAAACTTTGTATATTTAGTTGACAGTTCCCCTGTGAGTGAGTGACATGTTTAAGAAATTTTCATGGGAGTACTTGCTATCAGTATGTCTCCAGTGAATACAGGAGGAACAAAAGATAATTTGCCAAACCTCTTCTTTATTGGATGGTATGATTTCTCCTTTAAGACCTGGAAAGTATTTCATTTGTGTGGTGTGTGTGTGTGTGTGTGTGTGTGTGTTTGTGTGTGTGTGTTTGTGTATGTGTAAATCCTTTATTAGATATATAATATACAATGATTTCTGGCAGCTTATAATTGATACTCTTATTTTTTAAATGTTATTTTGAAGATAAGAAGCTTATAATCTTCATTTGGCCCTATATATATGAACAACAGGCCACTCTTTTGTGGTATATTTAAGAAATCTTCCCTAACTTAAAGACAAAGTTTTCAACCATGTTGTCTTCTAGAAGTTTTATCAGCTAGACTTAGGCTAGGTCCTTAATCTAAATTTTGTATTCCTGTGATTGAGGTTAACTCCTTTGTATGTGGAAGTCCAATTATACTGACTCATTTTCCAAAACTACTCTACTTTCTCTGCTGGATTTCTTTGTCACCTCTGTCAAAAATCAATTGTCCATATGCGTGTGGGTTTATTTCTAAACTCTCTATTCTCACCAATTGATTATTTTCTTTTTGTCTGTTCTAACTCCACATGTTCCTGATTAATAGAGCTTCATTATAAGTGTTGAAAACACACACATCTTCTCCATTTGCGTCTTCCCTTCTCAAGTTTATTTTGGTTCTTCAAGCTCAATCCCATTTCTGTAAGAGCTGTAGAATGAGTTGGCCAATTACCGGTGTAAAACCTACTGAGATTCTGATTAGGATTGAAATGAATCTAAACAACAACTTGAAGTTCCCAGAAGTGACTTCTTAAAAATAATGAGTTTTCTGATCTGTAAGCATCCATTTTGAAGATAGATTTATCTGTCCATGTAGTTACATCATCTTTATTTTCTCTCAGAGTTGTTCTAAGTTTTCACTATGTGCATCATGTTGCCTTTCCATCCATTTTATAAAGTTATGTGACTGTCTTTTTATCTTCTTGCTTCTATGTGTGTGTGTGTGTACATGAGTGTATGTGTATATGTGTAGAAGCTAGAGACAGAACTCGTGTCTTCCTCTGTCTCTTTCCATCTTAATATTTTTTCCATTTTTATTGAAAATAGATTTTTCATACAACATATTATGATTATGTACCCCTCTCCCAACAAAGGCAGCTTATGTTGGAAGTCAAAGCATCTTTACTTGCAGATGATATGATAGTGTGACCATAAAAATTTCACTGGGGAACATCTCCAGTAAATATAATAAGCACTTTCAGCAAAGTAGGTGGATGTGAAATTAACTCACAAAAATCAGCAGCCCTCCTAATATACAAATGATAAATCAACTAAGAAAGAAATCAGGGTACTAACACCTTTTATAACATTATCAAATAATATTAAATACCTTAGAGTAATTCTAACCAAGCAAGAAAAAACTTCTGTGATAAAACCATTATGACAATGAAGAAATTGAAGAGAATATCAGAAGATGGAAAAATCTTCCATGTTCATAATTTGGTGTCAGTGTAGTAAAAATGGCTCTCTTACTAAAAGCAATTGAGTCTACAGACTCAAAGCAATTCCTATCAAAATTCCAATACACTTTTTTCACACATCTTTGAAAGAAAATTCCCAACTTCATCTAAAACAATCCTGAATATAGAAAAAATTATGCTGGAGGTGCCAATATCCCTGATTTCTGCTTGTAGTACAGAGCTAGTAATAAAAACAGCATGGTATTGGCACAAAACCAGGCACATTGATCAACAGAATAGAATCAAAGACTCAGACATAAATCTACATTTCTATGGACACCCAATTTTTAATAAAGACTACAGAAACAAACACTGAATAAAAGATAGCATCTTCAACAAATGGTGTTGGTCAAACTAGATGTCTCTATGTAGAAGAATTCAAATAGATACATATTTATCACCCTGCACAAAACCCAGCTCCAAATTGATCAAAAGCATAAATATAAAACTAAATGCTAAATACACTGAATCTGATCTCAAAGAAAGTAGAAAATATCTTTGAACTCATGAGCACAGGAAAAGACCTTCTGAAAAGAGTACTGTTACTATAGGTATTAGAAACAACAATTAGAAATTGAGACTTCATGGAGCAGGGCAGAAACAACTTATTGTCAAAGGACACCATCATTTGAATAAAGCAGAAGCCTAAGAAATGGGAAAAGATCTTTATATACTACACATTTGACAGAGGGCTAATATACAAAATATATAAAGATGAAAAGTAATATAAAGCAAACCAGAATAGGAAAAGCTAGCTAAAAAAAATACCAAACAAACAGAACTATCAAAGAAAAAAAGCGTAAGAAATACATAAAGATGCAGAGACATCCATGTGTGTACACACAGAAATCTTACAGAGTAACAAAATTGAAAACCCATATTTTACATATATATGCATTTATATAAAGGTTCTCAAAGGAAGAAAAATGAAAGCCATGACAAAGCTTTATGAGACAAAGAACCTCAAGACATGTCATTGTGTCTGTCTTCTGTTTTGTGTTTGCCATCTGTGCCTGTCCTTTACACCTGCCTTAGCTTTTGAAATAGAATTTCTAAGTGTACCTGGAGCCATTGTGTTTATCTAGACTGGCTAACCAACAAGCCCCAAGGATCTCCTCCTGCCTCCCGTTCTCCAGTGCTGGGTATTTTAGGCATGTGTCACCACATCTGGCTTCATGTGGCTGCTGGGGATGTGAGCTCATCGTCTTCACTTTTCCGGAAGCACATTACTGACTCAGCCATACTCCAAGACCCTTGCCTTTTCATGACTTAGTACATGTCATGATTCTAATAAAGCCCTACCTATAAACTCTGCTCTTTCTTGGGCCATATTTCTGGAATTAAAGGCAATTTTTATATAATATCTGATTATGGCATTGATTTTTATTGGTTTAGTCTTAATTTATGTCATTGCTTCTAAACTGCTGAGGGCCCAGGGGCATAGATTGTGCATGTTTTCATCACTGTTGCATCCCAGAGTCTAATTTTGTATTGAGCACTTAGTAGATGCTTAACCAGTGTCAACTGATCAATTGCTAAGTAAAGAGTGAATTGCGGCTTCACTATTCAGTGGATTTTGGGTCTCAGTCACAGTCTTCACAACAGTCTGAACGTTATTGCCTCTTTATTTTCATCTCACTTAGCAGGAAACTCTATAATCACAAATGTCTGAAACCATGTCAGATTTCCTTGCACAAGATCACCGGTCAGGGAACGGAGATCCTCATCAGGGGTGGCTAAGAATAGTTTTTATATTTTTTCAAAAGTTGTTAAAATAGCAAAGAAAAATAAAACATACACTGGTCCACAGGGTCAGCAATTAATCTGATTTTGCACCAGGCTACCTATTTTCAGCCTCACATCTATAGTCTTGTGACTTCCCTTCAGGGTATCAGATTATCCCACCCTTGGGGATATATGAGAGATCCAAGAAATGTCATCCCCGCATATGCCACGTTAGCATAAAGATGACCTCAAAGATAGTTTATATGACAAAGAAATCATCCTAGATCTTTCCTTGACTAAGAGTAGAAATCAGAAAACATAGATTCTCATACGCTATCCATCCAGAAGTTTTATGGTCACAGAGAAGCTGCAAACTCTGTGATGAAATAGATCAGCATATCCAAGTTTCAGTCCGTTAGTTCCAGACTGTTGCCCTTGCTAAAGTTTGGTATCCTAGAAAGACCAAAATCTTTTTTCCTTCCTTCCTTCCTTCCTTCCTTCCTTCCTTCCTTCCTTCCTTCCTTCCTTCCTTCCTTCCTTCCTTCCTTCCTTCCTTCCTTCCTTCCTTCCTCCCTTGCTCCCTCCCCCTTTCTTTCTCTCCCCCTCTCTTCTTCCCTCCCTCCCTTTTTTCCTTCCTCCCTCCTTCTCTCCTTCCCTCCCTCCCTTCCTTCGTTCTTTCCTTTTCTCCCTCATTTTCTTTACTACCTTGTTATCATTTCTCAATATTTTTTCTTTTTTTTATTTGATATATTTTTTATTTACATTTCAAATGATTTCCCCTTTTCTGACCCTCCACTCCCTGAAAGTCCCATAAGCCCACTTCCCTCCCCCTGTTCTCCCACCCACCCTTTCCCACTTCCCTGTTCTGGTTTTGCCCTCTACTGCTACACTGAGTCTTTCCAGAACAAGGGGCCACTCCTCCATTCTTCTTGTACCTCATTTGATGTGTGGATTAAGTTTTGGGTATTCCAATTTTCTAGGCTAATATCCACTTATTAGTGAGTGCATATCATGATTGATATTTTGAGACTGGGTTACCTCACTTAGTATGATGTTCTCCAGCTCTATCCATTTGCCTAAGAATTTCATGAATTCATTGCTTCTAATGGCAGAATAGTACTCCATTTTGTACATATACCACATTTTTTGCATCCATTCTTCTGTTGACGGATACCTGGGTTCTTTCCAGCTTCTGGCTATCACAAACATGGCTGCTATGAACATAGTGGAGCATATATCCTTATTACATGCTGGGGAATCCTCTGCATATAAGACCAGGAGTGGTATAGCAGGATCTTTGGGAAGTGAGGTGCCCAGGTTTCTGAGGAATCGCCAGACAGATTTCCAGAGTGGTTGTACCAATTTGCAACCCCACCAGGAGTGTTCCTCTTTCTCCAAATCCTTGCCAACACCTGCTGTCTCCTGAGTTTTTAATCTTAGCCATTCTGACTGGTGTAAGGTGAAATCTCAGGGTTGTTTTGATTTGCATTTCCCTAATGACTAATGAAGTTGAGCATTTTTTTAGGTGCTTCTCGGCCATCTGAAGTTCTTCAGGTGAAAATTCTTTGTTTAACTCTGTACCCCATTTTTAATAGGGTTGTTTGGCTTTCTGGGGTCTAACTTCTTGAGTTCTTTGATATATTGGATATTAGCCCTCTATCTGATGTAGGGTTGGTGAAGATCTTTTCCCAATTTGTTGGTTGCCGATTTGTCCTCTTGATGGTGTCCTTTGCCTTACAGAAACTTTGTAATTTTATGAGGTCCCATTTGTCAATTCTTGATCTTAGAGCATACGCTATTGGTGATCTGTTCAGAAACTTTCCCCCTGTACCGAAGTCCTCAAGGGTCTTCCCCAGTTTCTTTTCTATTAGCTTCAGAGTGTCTGGCTTTATGTGGAAGTCCTTGATCCATTTGGAGTTGAGCTTAGTACAAGGAGAGAAGGATGGATCAATTCACATTCTTCTGCATGCTGACCTCCAGTTGAACCAGCACCATTTGTTGAAAAGGCTATCTTTTTTTCCATTGGATGTTTTCAGCCCCTTTGTTGAGGATCAAGTGGCCATAGGTGTGTGGGTTCATTTCTGGATCTTCAATCCTGTTCCATTGATCTGCCTGCCTGTCACTGTACCAATACCATGCAGTTTTAAACACTATTGCTCTGTAGTATTGCTTGAGGTCAGGGATACTGATTCTTCCAGAATTTCTTTTGTTGTTGAAAATAGTTTTAGCTATCCTGAGTTTTTTGTTATTCCAGATGAATTTGAGAATTGCTCTTTCTATCTCTATGAAGAATTGAGTTGGGATTTTGATGGGTATTGCGTTGAATCTGTATATTGCTTTTGGCAAAATGGCCATTTTAATTATATTAATCCTGCTGATCCATGAGCATGGGAGGTTTTTCCATTTTTTTGAGGTCTTCTTCCATTTCCTTCTTCAGAGTCTTGAAGATCTTGTCATACAGATCTTACACATGTTTGGTAAGAGTCACCCCAAGGTACTTTATACTGGTTGTGGCTATTGTGAAGGGTGTCATTTCCCTAATTTCTTTCTCAGCCTGCTTATTCTTTGAGTATAGGAAGGCTACTGATTTGCTTGAATTGATTTAATAACCTGCCATTTTGCTGAAGTTGTTGATCAGCTCTAGGAGTTCTCTAGTGGAGTTTTTTGGGTCACTTAGGTAGACTATCATATCATCTGCAAGTAATGATAGTTTGACTTTTTCCTTTCCAATTTGTATCCCTTTGATCTGCTTATGCTGTCTAATTGCTCGAGCTAGTACCTCAAGTACAATATTGAAAAGATAAGGAGAAAGGAAGCAACCCTATCTAGTCCCTAATTGCAGTGGGATTGCTTCAAGTTTCTCTCCATTTAGTTTGATGCTGGCTACCAGTTTGCTGTATATTGCTTTTACTATGTTTAGGTATGGGCCTTGAATTCTTGTTCTTTCCAAGACTTTAAGCATGAAAGGATGTTGAATTTTGTCAAATGCTTTCTCAGCATCCAATAAAATGACCATGTGGTTTTTCTTTGAGTTTGTTTATGTAGTGGATTGCATTGATGGATTTCTGTATATTGAACCAACCCTGCATCCCTGGGATAAAGCCTACTTGATCATGGTAGATGGTCGTTTTTATGTGCTCTTGGATTTGGTTGGCAGGAATTTTATTGAGTATTTTTGCATCGATGTTCATAAAGGAAATTGGTCTGACGTTGTCTTTTTTTTGTTGAATCTTTGTGTGATTTTGGTATCAGTGTAATTGTGGCTTCGTAGAAGGAGTTGGGTAGTGTTCCTTCTGCTTCTATTTTGTGGAATAGTTTGAAGAGTATTGATGTTAGGTCTTCTTTGAAAGTCTGATAGAATTCTGCACTGAAACCATCTGGTCCTATGCTTTTTTTAGTTGGAAGACTTTCTATGACCCGTTCTATTTTTTTAGGTGTTATGGGACTGTTTATATGATCTATTTGGTCCTGCTTTAATTTTGGTATTTGTTATCTGTCTAGGAAATTGTCCATTTCCTCCAGATTCTCCAGTTGTGTTGAGTATAGGCTTTTGTAGTAGGATCTGATAATTTTTTTGGATTTCCTCAGTTTCTGTTGTTATATCCCCCTTTTCATTTCTAATTTTGTTAATTTGGATACTTTCTCTGGGCCCTTTGGTCAGTCTGGCTAAGGGTTTATCTATCTTGTTGATTTTCTCAAAGAACCAGCTCCTGGATTAGTTGATTCTTTGTATGGTTCTCTTTGTTTCCACTTGATTGATTTCAGCCCTGAGTTTGATGATTTCCTATCTTTTATTCCTCCTAGGTGCATTGGCTTCTTTTTGTTCCAGGGCTTTCAGATGCGTCGTTAAGCTGCTAGTGTATGCTCTCTCCATTTTCTTTTTGGAGGCACTCAGGGCTATGAGTTTTCCTCTTAGCACTGCTTTCATTGTGTCCCAAAGATTTGGGTATGTTGTGCCTTCATTTTCATTAAATTCTAAAAAGTCTCTGATTTCTTTCTTTGTTTCTTCTTTGGCCAAGGTGTCATTGAGTAGAGTATTGTTCAGCCTCCATGTGTATGTGGGCTTTCTGTTGTTTTTGTTGCTATTGAAAACCATTCTTACTCCATAGTGATCTGATAGGAGGCATGGGATTAGTTTGATCTTCTTATATTTGTTGAGGTCTTTCTTGTGATTTTGGAGAAAGTACCATGAGGTGCTGAGAAAAAGTATATTCTTTTGCTTTAGGGTGAAATGTTCTATAAATATCAGTCAAATCCAATTGGTCCAAAGCTTCAATTAGTTTTACTGTGTCCCTGTTTAGTTTCTGTTTTCCTGATTGGTCCATTGAGGAGAGTGGAGTGTTAAAGTCACCCACAATTATTGTGTTAGATGCAATGTGTGCTTTGAGCTTTAGTAAAGCTTCTTTTACAAATGAGGGTGCCCTTACATTTGGTGCATAGATGTTCAGAATTGAAAGTTCTTCTTGGTGGATTTTTCCTTTGACCAGCAAGAAGTGCCCTTCTGTGTCTCTTTTGATGACCTTAGGTTGAAAGTCAATTTTATCTGATATTAGAATGTCTACTCTGGCTCGTTTCCCCGAGACCAATGGCTTGTAAAATTGTCTTCCAGCCTTTCACTCTAAAGTAGTTTTTGTCTTTGACACTGAGGTGTGTCTCCTGTATGCAGCAAAATGTAGGGTCCTGTTTCCTTATCCAGTCTGTTAGTCTATGTCTTTTTATTGGGGAATTGAGTCCATTAACGTTAAGAGATATTAAGGAATAGTGATTATTACTTCCTGTCATTTTTGATGTTATTTTTATATTTGAGCGGTTACCTTCTTTTGGGTTTGATGAAGGAAGGTAACTCTCTTACTTTTTTCAGGGTCTAGTTTCCCTCCTTGTATTGGAGTTTTCCTATTATTCTTTGCAGAGCTGGGTCTGTGGAAAGATATTGTGTAAATTTGGTTTTGTCACAGTATTTCTTGGTTTCTCCATCTATGGTGATTGAGAGTTTTTCTGGGTATAGTAGTCTTGGCTGACATTTGTGTTCTCTTTTAGTCTGCATGAGATCCACCTAGGATCTTCTAGCTTTCATGGTCTCTGGTGAGAAGTCTGGTGTGATTCTGATAGGTCTTCCTTTATATGTTACTTGGCCTGTTTCTCTTACTGCCTTTAATATTCTTTCTTTGTTTAGTGCATTTGGGGTTCTGATTATTATGTGATGGGAGGTATTTCTGCTCAGGTCTAGTCTATTTGGAGTTCTGTAGGCTTCTTGTATATTCATGGCATCTCTCTCTCTTTAAGTTGAGAAATTTTTCTTCCATAATTTTGTTGAAGATATTTGCTGGCCCTTTCAGTTGTAAATCTTCACTCTCATCTATACCTATAATCCTTAGGTTTGGTCTTCTTATTGTGTCCTGGATTTTTCTGGATGTTCTGGGATACAAGCTTTTTGCATTTTGCATTTTCTTTGACTGTTGAGTCCATGGTTTCTATGGTATCTTCAGCATCTGAAATTCTTTCTTCTATCTCTTGTATTGTTGATATTTGCATCTATGGCTCCTGGTTTCTTCTCAAGGTTTTCTTTTTTTTTTTATTCGATATAATTTATTTACATTTCAAATGATTTCCCTTTTCTAGCCCCCCCACTCCCCGAAAGTCCCGTAAGCCCCCTTCTCTTCCCCTGTCCTCCCACCCACCCCTTCCCACTTCCCCGTTCTGGTTTTGCTGAATACTGTTTCACTGAGTCTTTCCAGAACCAGGGGCCACTCCTCCTTTCTTCTTGTACCTCATCTGATGTGTGGATTATGTTTTGGGTATTCCAGTTTTCTAGGTTAATATCCACTTATTAGTGAGTGCATACCATGATTCACCTTTTGAGTCTGGGTTACCTCACTTAGTATGATATTCTCTAGCTCCATCCATTTGCCTAAGAATTTCATGAATTCATTGTTTCTAATGGCTGAATAGTACTCCATTGTGTAGATATACCACATTTTTTGCGTCCACTCTTCTGTTGAGGGATACCTGGGTTCTTTCCAGCATCTGGCAATTATAAATAGGGCTGCTATGAACATAGTAGAACATGTATCCTTATTACATGGTGGGGAGTCTTCTGGGTATATGCCCAGAAGTGGTATAGCAGGATCTTCTGGAAGTGAGGTGCCCAGTTTTCAGAGGAACCGCCAGACTGCTTTCCAGAGTGGTTGTACCAATTTGCAACCCCACCAGCAGTGGAGGAGTGTTCCTCTTTCTCCACACCCTCTCCAACACCTGCTGTCTCTTGAATTTTTAATCTTAGCCATTCTGAGTGGTGTAAGATGAAATCTTAGGGTTGTTTTGATTTGCATTTCCCTAATGACTAATGAAGTTGAGCATTTTTTAAGATGCTTCTCCGCCATCCGAAGTTCTTCAGGTGAGAATTCTTTGTTTAACTCTGTACCCCCATTTTTTAATAGGGTTGTTTGGTTTTCTGGAGTCTAACTTCTTGAGTTCTTTATATATATTGGATATTAGACCTCTATCTGATGTAGGATTGGTGAAGATCTTTTCCCAATTTGTTGGTTGCCGATTTGTCCTCTTGATGGTGTCCTTTGCCTTACAGAAACTTTGTAATTTTATGAGGTCCCATTTGTCTTCTCAAGGTTTTCTATCTCCAAAGATGTCTCCCTTTGTGATTTTGTAGTTGTTTCTACTTCTGTTTTGAGGTCCAGGATGGTTTTGCTGAGTTCCATCATTTTTTTGTTTGTGTTTTCCTTTAATTCTTTAAGAGATTTTTGTGTTTCCTCTTTCTTGACCTGTTGACTCAAGTTTTCCTGCATTTCTTTCAGGTTTTTTTTTTTTTTTTTTTTTTTTTTTTTTTTTTTTTTTTTTTTTTTTTTGCGTTTCTTCTTTATTGGCTCTATCTCTTGAGCCTTATTCTCCTAAATTTCTTTAAGTGATTTTTCTGTTTCCATTATATGGGTTTCTAACATTCATATTCCTCTGTATTTCTTTAAGAGATTCATTTATGTCCTTTTTGTGTTCTAGCAGCATCATGACCAGTGATTTTAAATCTAAACCTTGTTTTTCTGGTGTGTTGGCAAAACCAGGACTTGCTGATATTGGAGAGTTTGGTTCAGATGCTGCCATATTGCCTAGATTTCTGTTAGCAGTGTTCCTGCGTTTGCCCTTTGCCATCTTGTTCTCTGGCGTTAGTTGGTCTTGTCTCTGGCTGGTGTTTGAGCCTTCTGAGAGGCTCTGAGGCTATTTCTGCAACACTGGATGGCTGGGTTTCCCCTGTAGCAGATTGCTGATGTGCTGTTCTCCTCTTGGGTGCCCTTGCAGCCCTAGTGTGCTTTTCCCCAGATTGTGTCTGTGAACCAGATGGTGCCCGTTTGCTCCTTCAGGGAGTGCTGATGGTGTATGCTGTGGGACCTTTTCTGAGTGATGATCACTCAACCAGGTTGGTGCACACAAGTCTAGCCTAGCTGCTCAGGCCCCGAGGCTAGGCAAAAGCCTGGCAGGCCAAGGTCTGAGGGAAGTTCCCCTTGGGCTATGAGTGTTAACTGGTTCTTTCACTTGGCCAGGATGGCAGCCGTGTGCATGCTCCCTGAAAGTCCCGGGAGATTCTGCTGGGCTAACAACCTCCTGGCCAGGTTGGCATACAGATGGCCCACTGAGCTGCCCAGGTCTTGGGGGCAGTCCAGGGCCTGTTGGGGCCTAGACCCCCCTCCCCCCCTCCCCGCTATGTTAGCCTCGCTGTCCTGTAGGCAAAATGGCGGCGTGCGCCAGGCCCGAGCACAAAACCTCCTGGCCGGGTTGTTACACCGATGGCCCCTGAAACAGCCCTGGGCCTGGGTGCAGGCCAATGCCCGTCGGGCTTAGACCCCCACGATGTTGGCCTTGGGCTATATTTGCGTACCTCAGGCTGTCTGATCTCTTCGGGGTCAGAGAACCAAAATGGAGGCGAGTCTCTCATAACTTACTGGCGGAAGGCAGATTTCTGATGTGGCTTCTGTGGGGTGAAAGGCGCTATAAATCCGCTGTTGCTTGCAGCCCGGCTGGCCAGCGATGGTCAGTGGTCGTGGGTGCAGGGTCTGCCTGGACCCTGTCACCTTGGTTCCACTGCTGATCACCCTTCCTCTGGACCAGCTGCTGCTGCTGTTGCCACTGCAGCTGTCGGCTCCCAGATTAATCCTCAATATTTTTTCTAAGGTCAATATGGTAACTTGTGTTCTGAGCATCTCTTAGTTGATTTGTCACTGGGGATGTGTGTGCACATGTTAAGAAATTCCATTCTTTCACATTTGTTTGCTTTTGGTTAGTCTTTCTGACCCCAGCAAGTGAGCCCATTATGATACAGTGAAAGGTTCTTTTATTTTCTTTCTAATTTTGTCTACCCCTTCCATGTACATCCACATTGATTGATTTTTGAAAATGACATATAAATAAAATTAGGTATGTTCTTGACCATGAGAAGATTTGCAATTTTTTCTCTTGAAGGACCTCACTGGAAAAAAAGGGTGGAAGGAAGTGAAAAAGAAGGACTGTTTTACCATATTTTAATATGATTTTACTAGAACCTAGGGTAAAGGACAGATTGTAACTTAAAAGATAATGGAATGGATGGCAAGAAACCGGGCTCCAAAGAGGTATTTGTCTATATTTTAAGAATTGATGAACATCCTGGGTGGAGAGACACTCCATCAGTTGTAAATTCAGAGGCCTTGCGCTTCTATTTAATCTACAATAATTTAATTATAGTCCAATAAAAGTAATGTGGAATCCTTCCTTTTCTTTCTCAAGTGACAAACTGTATGCATTAGGGAACATAAAATTCTTCTCTCCCTCTCTGTAAAGAAGTAATGAGACAACACCATCTCTTCCTCATGAACTCTTAGATTCTCCTGGGCTTCTTTGCCTATAACATCAGTCTAGCATGTGCAAGGTGTTACTCATTGGCTGCATCACTGTAGAAGGTGAAAAAAATCAGGGGAAAAGGAGTCAAGGTAAGCACAAGCAATTGGTCCTTGTCTTAGATATTTTCTATCCAGTCTCAGGATAATAAAAGTGAAGATACAGCTTAAAGCGTCAATATTTACAACACTGACTTCTAGGTTCAAAAGTATGCCGTAAGAGTTCATGGCATGAGAATCTTTGATTTATCATGGTTTCCTCGGTGCCTGGCAAAAGAAATCTTTAGTAATTACTTGGTGAATAATAAACATATTGTCCCCAGGGCCTGAAGAATGGCTAAATGCCATTCTGACGAAGTGAGGACTGGTCTAAGAATCCTGAAGTTGTGATGGCTCAGCACATAGGTGGTGCTTCCCTGAGATATTTGAAGTACTCTAGAGGCTTGCAGCTGATGACCAAGCATTGCTTGGTTCTTCTCAGGTAGATCATTTTTGGGCTGACCTTGGACAATACTTTCATTTGGTGCTACCTCAAGTACATTCCTTAAAGGACTATTTATATAGAGTGGAGGCTTTGCTCCAAGCGTCAGCTTCACCTTACACAACAACTCTGTAGCTTTCTCATCTGTAATATGAAGAGGTTAATGCTACAGTTAATTTAAGGATAAAAGGAATCAATTTATATAAGGGAGTTAATATAATAAAGGCTTGTGATAATAAATGTATTAATTAGTATGAAGTGTTCAGAATTACAAGTTCAATAGATTTTTTGGGCTACTTATTGTTGACTGTTTTGGGTACTTGTTTAACCTGAAAAGAATTCAGAGATAAAATAAAATCTAGTAGAACTAATTTCTAGTTTAATGCATGCAATAGACATTTATGGCCACTGAAAAATATAATTGTGACATCCAAATCAATTGTGTTGTTTCAAATTGAAAAATTGTTTCTACAAATTCAATAGCTAATTTCATCCCTGTTGTAAACACGCTCAAATTAATTAATAGTAAAAGGATATTCTAACTGGAACTATTTGAACTACATAAAAATTACCATAAGATCTGTCTGTAGAGATTGCAAGATATGTACAGTGAACACAAGTCAAACAAACCAAAGTACTGTTTTTAATGGCTTTTTAAGAACCTGTATTTGTTATCAATTAGAGGCCTGCTTTCAAAAGATGAAATTAGGATATTTAGGACAAAAGGCTGCCCAGAGAACAATTGAAACCTAATTGTTAATCTAATGGATTGAGCCTGTTTTTATCCACTCACACAATGGATAAAAAAAATCACAGAGTGTGTACTGTGGGCACAGTACTGTGGTAGACTTTTGTATGTGTTTTTAGAGTGTGCAGCAAGCTTGCTGACTCCTCTGTAGTCATGAAATGCAGTCTTACGTTCCTAAGGATGTTGACAGGCCTCATTGGATAATACATGGCACCACCACCAACTCAGCTCTTCATTGGACAGATTTTGAAATAGGTCAAAGTCTGGGTCAGATTCCCATCTTTCCAGCACCATTGGATCATAGATCATACCTTCAGCTAGAGATGTAGTTCAACGGTCACAGTCAAGCAATGGGTTACAATAGAGCAGATCTGTTGCTGTCATGGACACATGCCAAGGTAACATTGCACAACTTCAGATCTGAAAGACTCTATTTATCACTATAGGAAATTACCCCAAGGTACAATATCAATTAGTCAACATGCTTGATAAACAGATGCTACCTATATAAAGTGTTGCATGTGTCAAACACTAGTAACATATTTTATATGTGCCAACATCTTTCATTTACACAGAAATTCTATAAGGAAGATATTATAACAACTCAGTTGCACAGACCAGAAAACCGAGGCATCAGGACTGGGAGGAAATCTAGGCAGCTGGTGTGAGAGTCTATAAGATTCACATCTGTGACACCTGGGTGAGATCTTTTGTTTACATTCACCAATCAGCTCATGCAAGATTACTTAAATATTAAGTAAAATCTCAGTGGATGTATATTTTAATGATCACTGCATTATATTTTGAAAACAAATTAACTGTAAAATATATAATGTTAAGATTTTCGTCAACAGTTCCATTTTTTTAATACTTTGTAACCTTAGTGAATGTCTTGTTGGCACCTTGGGAATCATATCTAGACTTTCAAGGCACCTCTATATGAGTACCCACACTCCTTTGCAACATTCTTAGATACTTTCTTCAATGATCCTTCCACCTTCCCACAGAAATACACCCTATCTATGAGTCATACTAACACCAAATTATTTTCCTTCTAGAAATTTCACATTAATTAATATTAATACATTTTCATGAGTGTATTAAGAATTATTGCATCTCCTAAATTATTAATTTAAACTGCTGTTAAAACTTTTTGACATTTCATAAACTCAGTTTTTGACTTTTCAAGTTTTTAATGGGACTCTAAGCTCCTGAGAGCAAAGAGCAAATATTGATTGTGCACTGAACTGCTTGACTTAGTTGTGTGTGGATATTATAGCTACAGACCACAGTCAAGCAAGTACAGATTATCTCTAAGATCCACAAAACATATAGTCATTAAAAATATTAAGATAAGAGGTAGGAGGATGGCCCTTAGGGTAAGAGTACTGCCTATACAATCCTGAAGATCTAAGATAGATGCCTGGAACCCAAGGTAAAAGAAGAAAGCAAGTTCTCAAAAGTTAGTCTCAAAAGTTATTCTCTGATTCTCTCCATGTGCATGATGCCTCATACATGAGCCTCTCTACACAATAGAGAGAGACCTGGGAAGACTGTCCAGTGGTTAGAGCATTTGCTGTATAAACATCAAGACTAAAGTTTGGATCCCCAGATCTCACATAAATGTAGAGCAGGTTTGGAGGCCAACCTGTAATTCTAGCGTTCAGAGGGTAGAGACAAGAGATGACCAAAGTAATCTGGCTTTTCAGCCTATGCATACTGGTGAGCCTTGTATTCAAGTAAAAGACTGCCTCAACTGATATTGTAGAAAATCACTAAGATAAACTCCAGTTAGATTTTTATTATATATTTAACTATAAGCTTTAACCAACAACCTTGTAAGTTATGTGATAAGTTTTAAAATGGCCTCAACCATTTGAGAGTTTAGAGAATTCTGGGATGCCCAGTCAATGGGGGTTGGGATTTAAGATGGGTTTAGGAGTTTGAATAGTAATAGGATAAAAGAGAAGGACAGAAAGAAAAGTATGTATTCAGAAGACAGTATAGTTAGACCCCAGAAAACCAAATAACCCTATTAAAAATGGGGTACAGAGCTAAACAAAGAATTTTCACCTGAAGAACTTGGATGGCTGAGAAGCATCATTACTCATTAGGAAAATGCAAATCAAAACAACCCCGAGATTTCACCTTACACCAGTCAGAATGGCTAAGATTAAAAACTCAGGAGAGAGCAGGTGTTGGCGAGAATGTGGAGAAAGAGGAACACTCCTCCACTGCTGGTGGGGTTGCAAATTGGTACAACCACTCTGAAAATCAGTCTGGCAGTTCCTCAGAAAACTGGGCATGTCACTTCCGGAGGATCCTGCTATACCACTCCTGGGCATATACCCAGAGGATTCCCCACCATGTAATAAGGATACGTGCTTCACTATGTTCATAGAAGCCCTATTTATAATAGCCAGAAGCTGGAAAGAACCCAGGTATCCCTCAACAGAAGAGTGGATGCAAAAAATGTGGTATATCTACACAATGGAGTACTATCCAGCCATTAGAAACAATGAATTCATGAAATTCTTAGGCAAATGGATGGAGCTGGAGAACATCATACTAAGTGAGGTAACCCAGTCTCAAAAGATCAATCATGGTATGCACTCACTAATAAGTGGATATTAGCCTAGAAAATTGGAATACCCAAAACTTAATCCACACATCAAATGATGTCCAAGAAGAACGGAGGAGTGGCCCCTGGTTATGGAAAGACTCAGTGTAGCAGTATAGGGCAAAACCAGAACATGGAAGTGGGAAGGGGTGGATGGGGAAATAGGGGGAGGGAAGAGGGCTTATGGGACTTCCGGGGAGTGGGAAGTCAGAAAAGTAGAAATCCTTTGAAATGTAAATAAATATATCGAATGGAAAAAAAAAGAAAAGGTGGAAATTGCAAGACTGATCTGTTAGGCTAGATTGTAGAAAACCACAAACATAGTATAAATGCCAGCTTTTTAGAAATTATGAAATTACTAAAGGAATTTTTACTTACAGTAATATCATGAGAAGGCTGATTTAAAGGAATTAACTTGTTAGAGGGTAGTAGAGTTATTTATTGTGTAATAGGAAATATAGATTCTAAAAGCTTTGAATTTGCAACCCTTCTCTTAAATTTTAACCCAAAACAAAGTTATTATTTTTGGAAATAAGTTTAATGAGAAAAGACTAAAGGAAGTACAATTCTACCAAATGTCAAGGGATATTTAGTGGCCAGAACTAGCCAGGAAGGCACAGCTTTGCGAAACAAATCAACTCTCTGGATTTGCATTCAGTAAACAAGCTTAGGTATTAAAACAGTCATTTGCATTTATGAAAGGCAACATCCTAATAAATAATTTGTAGCTGTACTGCATTATTTGACACTACTCCTATGTTGCCACAACTGTATTAAATGAAAGTAGGAGAATAAAGTAATAGGTTATATTTTGTTGTTGAAATCTGTGACTTATTATGGATTTGTTATTACAAATCCATAACTTCATTCTCACATCACTTAGTAGATTTGACATATTGTCAATATTGTTGATATTTCTGTTTCAAGAAGATTTTAATGTTAGTTTACACACAGAAAAGAACTAAAAACTCTCACTTCCAACAGGGGCCATGATATTTGGAGAAAAATAGGTTTTTATCAGAGCTCAAGTGAGCAAGAAAGTATAATCATAAAATCTGAAACAACTAGACCTCAGGCTTGAGAAACTGCCTCAGAAATTATTTCCTATAACTTTTAATTTCTTGTAAATACATGGCAATTTTCAAAGGCTAAAGGTGACCAGTGAAGGTAACTGATATCAAAGAAAAGCCAGCTGTAAATGAACTCGTTTGGAAGCAGATTCTGGAGACTCTGAAATACTGCAGAGCTTCTTGACTATGACTTAAAGTACAAATCCTATGCTACGTATTCTGAGCTATTTGTCACAGAATTCCAATCTGTTCTAATAGCAAGGATCGGTTCCAGGACCAGCATTTGAAAAATATGTTCATTTATGCATTTCTTTAGTGACTATTCACTGAGTGCCTAAATTTCAGGCTGCAAATGATAAAATTGAAGCATGTAGGATGAAGGAGAAGTTCAAGAGCAGAAAGGTGATGAGGGTCAGAATGTTTCACTTTAAGTGTTTGTGGTGGAAATTCCTTGACTTCTTACACAGGTTCCAGTGGAAGGATAGAAGTCCCTCCCCTTCTTCTGCCCACAGACCAGATCAAAGTGTACAGATGATGCCACATACTTTACAGTGTGGGTTCATGGCCAAATGAAACTGAGCCCTTCAAAGTGCAGTAGGAGATCAAAGCAATTGTCACAGTTCATGACCTGCTTCTGGCTTTAATGATCTCTGTTTGGGGAAGTAACAGTAGCTGAGATCAAATAAACTTACCATGTATAACCAAGTTTGAAATGTGGGAGAAATAGCCTAGAGATAGACTGTGCAAATATGTGGAGGCATACATTGACCGGAACCATGAAGATAACATTTTGGGATGTGGAGATAAGACAATGAACAAAGTGTTTCTGCACAAGCACACGGATAGGAGTCCCAACCAACAAATCTATGTAAAAAGCCAGGCATGGTGGTATGTACTTGTAACCATAGATCTGTCTCAAAAATGAGACATTAATTGCTCCTGAGATGCAATATCTCAGGTTGAACTCTGCCCTCCATGCATACATACATGCATGTATATTTACATACATGCATGAACATGAAGACACATCTGCTCACATACACAAAGATACATGGGTGAGGGTTTTGAGGATTTACAGTGTGTTTTATACCTGTCAAGCAGCCTAAACCAAGGAAATTGTGTAGTCCTCCTCTGTATGTGTATGCGTGTATGGCAGAGAGAGACAGAGACAAGAGATAAATGAATGGATAGATTAATAGATAGGTAGATAGATAGATAGATAGATAAAGATATATGCTGGTGGTATTTTTGCTTTAAATATAATTAGTCTTGTAATGTTTCAAAATTGAGTTGTGGTTAACCCATTCCACTTATCTAATTACCCTAACTTTTCTTCCTCCTTCTCTTCTTTTCCTCTTTTCCATTTACAGGAACTTGTCCTGTATGGTGATGTCTATGAGAATAATTCCCATAGGATCATCTGTCTGACGACTTGGTTCCAGTTGCTAAAATCCTTAGGGGGAGAATTAGGTGTGACATTGTTGGTAGAGATGTGTCACAGTTACGGGTTCTGAGGCTTCATAAGCCTTCTGCCATCTGCCATCCCCAACACACCCTTGTTTCCTGTTGGTGGGTTGGGATGTGGGCTGTCACCTGCTGCTCCAGAGACATGAATGCCCACCTGCTGCCATGCTCCTTGGTGGTAAAAGACTCCTTCCCTGCTGTAAAACACAAATAAACGTTTCCATCTATAAATTGCCTTGGTGATGGGGCTTTATCGCAGCAATGAAAAAGTAAATAATACAGACAGTGGGCTATTACTGTGATACACATAACCATGCTGGTTTCTGGAGGAATGCAGAAGTTTTAGGTGTTTGGACTAGAGAAGCAACACTATAAACTGAACCTAATGAGCCATATTCAGGAGCTTGGAAAACATAAGTGAACAAGGCAGCTCAGTCAGTACCATGGGGTCTCCAGGGAGGAAGTGAGGATTGAAAAGAAAAAGACAGTTAGACAACACTGTAACATGACCCCACTCAGCACTGAAGCTGAATCGGGTTTATTTTTTTCCAGTCTGCTTTTATATCATTATAGATACATAGAAATAATATGGCCAGTCCTATGGCATAAACAAAGTAGTCAAGGAATAAACAAGACAATATAATCAAAGTAATCAAACAAGGCAATAAACAAAGTCCCATGGTCATTGTGTTTAGGGGTTTATTAAGATGACCAAGAAACAAGGACTACAATACATTGCTCAGCAGTATTTACCTTGAGCCTACTTCATTGTCCTAGCCCAATTTCAAATTCATAAAAGCGGCCCCAAAACTCTCCACACAAAAATTCTGAGAACAATTTTCAGAATTGTTGGACTACTGAGAGGTCCTAGCTCAAGAGGTTTCAGAAGGGAACAATTTTAGCAACTGGGCTGAAGACCTACTCTTGTGGTATTTTGGCAAAGGGTGTGCCTGATTTCTACTTTCATCCTTAGAATTTTCCTGACACCAAGTTAAAAAGTAATGTTTTTTTTTTTGGTAGAAAAGATTTCAAGGCAGCCTAATATTGACTCTGCGGTGATTAGTTGCCACTGTTCTGTAGGTGTACAATGAGAAAAGAGCACATGAGACACAAAGAAATGCAAGGTGTACAGCTCAAAGAGAGAAAAGCACCAAAATCTTTACTGTTGGAACCAAGACTTTTTCTGAAACAGACAAGGAGCTTAAGAAGATTCCCAGTTTTGAAATTTTATGAGGTCCCATTTGTCAATTCTTGATCTTAGAGCATAAGGCAAAGGATACTGTTAATAGGACAAAATGGCAACCCACAAATTGGGAAAAGATCTTTACCAATTCTACATCCGATAAAGGGCTAATATCCAATATATACAAAGAACTCAAGAAGTTAGATTCCAGAGAATCAAATAACCCTATTTAAAATAGGGAACAGAGATAAACAGAGAATTCTCAACTGAGGCATACCAGACGGCCGAGAAACACCTAGAGAAATGTTCACCATCATTAATCATCAGGGAAATGCGAATCAAAACAACTCTGAGATTTCACCTCACATCAGTCAGAATGGCCAAGATCAAAAACTCAGGGGACAGCAAATGCTGGAGAGGATGTGGGGAATGAGGAACACTCCTCCATTGCTGGTGGGATTGCAAGCTGGTAAAACCACTCTGGAAATCAGTTTGGAGGTTCCTCAGAAAAGTGGAATAGCACTACCTGAGGATCCAGCTCTACCACTCCTGGGCATATACCCAGGAGACGCTCCAACATGTAATAAGGACACATGCTCCACTATGTTCATAGCAGCCTTATTCATAGTCAGAAGCTGGAAAGAACCTAGATGTCCCTCAACAGAGGAATGGATGCAGAAAATGTGGTATATTTACACAATGAAATACTACTCAGCTATTAAAAACAATGAATTCATGAAATTCTTAGGCAAATGAATGGAGCTAGAAACTACCATCCTGAGTGAGGTAACCCAATCACAAAAGAACACACACGGTATGTACTCGCTGATAAGTGGATATTAGCCCAAAAGCTCAGAATACCCAAGATACAACTCACAGACCACATGAAGCTCAAGATGAAGGAAGACCAAAGTGAGGATACTTTGATCCTTACTGGAAAGTAAATCAAAACACCCATAGCTCACAGCCAACCAATAGAATGAGCATAGGGTCCCCAATGGAGCAGCTAGAGAGAGGACCCAAGGAGCTGAAGAGGTTTCCAGCTCCACAGGAGGAAAAATAATATGTACCAACCAGTACCCCCCAGAGCTCCCAGGGACTAAACCAGCAACCAAAGAGTACACATGGAGGGTCCCATGGCTCCAGCTACATATGTAGCAGAAGATGACCATTTCAGACATCAATGAGAGGAGAGGCCATTGATCTTCTGAAGGCTCGATTCCCCAGAATAGTTATGGGAATGCATGTCAGGAAATTGGGAGAGGGGCGAAGAGTGGGAGGGGAGACGGGATAGGGGTTTTTGGTGGGGTAACGTGGAAAGGTGTTAACATTTGAAATGTAAACAAAGCAAATATCTAATAAAAAAAGAATGTCTTAAAAAATGAGGATCTAGACACTCCCTCAAAAGTTATGGAGACTCATTGATGTCAGGCTAGTGGCCAGGCAGTCTCTGTATTGAGGCCCTGAGAGGCCTTCCCGTGAAGCTCTGAAAATGATCCCTGGAAATTTATGATGTTGGAGATGTCAGAGCCTTGAGAGGGAGCAGAACCTGTAGTATAGCCAATTTCAACATATCCCCCAACTAGCTTACAAATAAATGAGACTCAGAATTTGGCTATTTTATTTGACTTTGACAATTACTGGTGGGTAAAGCTACTCTTCTAATTGCTGGCCTGGCTGCCTCCCCAGATGTGTGTGCCCCAGATACTTGCTGTTTCTCCTGCCCGTGTGCTGATGGTTCCTCTCCCCTCATGGAGGCTTTCTCCTCTCTCCCTTCTTCCTCCTCTTCATTCCCCACTATCCACACCTAACCACGTCACTCCAAACTCATCTACCTCCTTTCCCTCTAGTAACTGGCTGTCACCAGTTTTATTTAACCAAGTTTTGAATCAAGGAACAAGGTTTGCACAACAAAAGCTTGTAAACAGAAGGCTTATACCTTCTGGTATAGAATTTAGTGCTACAATACATAGCAACAGAATAAATCTCAACAAGAACCAGCCCAAGAGAGCAAAGCCAGAAGGGTGAAGTCATCTAAGCCCTTTAACATTGGACATGGAGCTTCAAGGATTTCAAATTTGCCCTGCTGGGTTTTGGTCTTGCTTTTGTCTGGTATTTCCTCTGTATGTAATGGAATGATAATATCTATTTAGTGTCATTACATATTGGAGGTGCATGGTGTGGTATTTGATTTTACAAAAGGTTGCAATTAAGAGACTCTCTTGAGTTCAGAAGAGACTCTGAACTCTTCTGTGTTGAGACTGTGAAGGACTGTGGAGACTTTTGAAGCTGGACTAAATCTATTTTGCATTCTATGGGCACAAGCCCAAACAGGGGTCAGGGATTGGAATATGGTGGTTTGGCTTTTATGTTTGAATATTTTGTCTATAGTTGAAAGTACTGTTCAGGAAGGGTTTGAAGGTGTGATCTTGTTGCAGGAGATGCGTCTCAGGGCTGGGCTTCAAAAGCCTCCAGTCATTGCCAGTAAAGTCTATTTCCTGTTTGTGAATTGGAGTGTGAGGTCTCAACTACTGCTCCAGAGCCATGAATGTCTGTCTGCTACCATGTTCTCTATCAAGATGGTCACAGTCACCTATCCCCCAGGGACTGTAAGCTCCAAATAAACCCTTCCACCTATATTGCCTTGATCAATTTGTTTTTATCACAGCAATAGAAAAATAACTAATACATCATGTAAAAACGCTATGATGGATGCAAAGCTGGTCATCTAAAGGCAGAGGATTGCATTAGTAAAAGAAGGCACGAAATAACAAAGACAACATTAGCCATGCATGATTCAGCTTAGTAATTTCTTCTTCGTATTATCACCTTTTTATTTATTTTCTATGTTGTGCATGAACATGTGCTTATTAGTTTATGTGACAGTTAGAAGACAACTTGAGGAATTTTGGGTCTTCTCTTCTACGACGAGGGTTATGGAGACTGAACTCAGATCTCAGACTTGGTGAAAGTTACATTTACCCATCAAGCTATCCTGTTGGCCCAAATTTAGTAATTTCTATTTTATCTCTTATTCATCATCATGCAGATTCTTAAGCCAAAGTTATTTGGGAGTTTAAATTATCTAGGTTATTATTTTTTTAATTTCACTGTGTGTATGCAAATACTATATAAAGTGAAATTAGAAAAGGGAACATAAAATGCAGGGACAAAAATGGAGCAGAGACTGAAGAAAAAGCCATCCAGTGACTGTCCAACTTGGGATCCACCTCATGTACAGGCACCAAACCCTGGCACTATTACTGGTGATGCCATGTTGTTCTGGCAGACAGGAGCCTAACATGGCTGCCCTGTGAGAGGCTCTACCAGCAGCTGACTGAGACAGATGCAGATACTTAAAGCCAACCATTGGACTGAGGTCAGGGACTCCTGTGGAAGAGTTAGGATAAGGGCTAAAGAAGCTGAAGAAGATTGCAATCCCGTAGGAAGAACAACAGTATCAACTAACCCAGATCCCTCAGAGCTATCAGAGACTAAGCCACCAACCAAAGAGCATACATGGACTGGTCTGTGATCCCCACTACATATATAGTAGAGGACTGCCTTGTCTGACCTCAATGAGAAAGGATGCTCTTAATCCTGTAGAAACTTGATGCCCCAGGGAATGGGGATACTAGTGGGGTGAGGTGGAAGTGGGTAGGTGGGTGGGGAAGCAACCTCTCACAAATAAAGGGGAAGGGCAATGGGGTGAAAAACTAATGGAGGGGTGACCAGAAAGGGGGGCAACATTCAGAATGTAAATAAATGAAACAATTAATAAAAAAAGAAAGAAAAAAATAACATGAGAATTCTAGGAAACATGCACTGCCAAATAGTTACTGAATAAATACTTGAGGGTAATATGTTTTAGTTCTGTGTGTTCACGGAGCATATACAAACAAGGAAAAGACAACCACAACTTCTGAACCACTCTAAAATGCTTTTGTTTTACAATTAGGATGTTAGAGTTGCTTTTAATACTTTTTATTATTTTTATTATATATTTTTAACTATGCCAAATGAGTTATATCTAAAGAAAAAAGTGAGGAACTCCTTCAGTTGATATCATTCATTATACTTTTAGATTATTCAAGAAAAGAATTTTATAAGACCACATTACCATTATAATAAAAATATTTATTATAAAATTATCACAATTCTCTGCATATAAACTAAAAACATAAATGTAATTCATACATTAATAAGTTAAGTGGGTCTGGGCATTTAGCATCCATCTACTAGAGTTTAAAGTCTCCCAGGGGTTCACAAATAATAGGGAGGACTATTCTGATTTAATTTACACAGTTGATGCTATTGACATCCTAAAGCTTTTCCCTATTACTTTTCACACAGCTCATGGTATTTGGGCTAACTTACCAAATGCCTTAGATCTTTGGTAAACACATGCGCACAAACATGTGCACAAACATGTAGCTGAAATTTCAACGGAAACATCAACAACAAAACAACAACAATGATACATCAGATAACCCAAATGCTGACAGTGTTATGTGATCAACCAATGCAGGAGTGAGAGTCCTGCTGTCAAAGACACCGCCCAGAACTTTTAAGGATAACATCTGCAATGCCAAAAAGAGAGAAAGAAAGTTGTGGCTCCTGTTGCCACAACCGGAAGCACCTCAGCTCTAGGTCACTGTGAAATTCATTACAAATTTCAAACTCAACTGACACACAGGACTGATAATATTACAATGCAGAAAAAAGGTTTTAACATCGATTTGACACAAATTAATTATTTCACCTTATCTTACAAGAGGGAGACCCACTGAAGAAGCCATACTGCTTTCAAAGACACCAAGTTGTCCTCTTCCCTACCCAGGAAAAACACAGAGGATTCCTTGGGTTAGTTTGTGGGGAAATAGGAAGATGCCTGCTTTCTGCTTCCTTCCTTCCCTCTCTCCATCCTTCCCTTTTTCCTCATTTTTCTTTCTTTCCTAAGGGTGATCTTAAGTTGATGATCTCCCGCTGACAATTATACCTTCATCCTCCCAAGCCTCATGCACATCCCTAGTTCTTGATGTCCGCCATGCTTAACAAATGACATCCTCCTGATTGAGACCATTTTACTTCCAGACTACTCTCAATACTCCAAGAAGGATTTAAGTTTTAACACTCTCAAGCCAATTGGCAAGTAGAAATTTTTGAACAGATAGGCTAATGTTAGAGTGTAGAGAATATAATTAAAACATAATGATGCACATCTTTTTTAAGAGTAGAAAGTAGATAACCTTGAAAATTTCACTACTTCTAGTTAGAGAAAGTTTACTGCCATTTATTCACAGTAAAGTTTTAAGTATGTGGTTTCTTTCTCTAATGTGGGTTTCTCCATACACACAATCCTTGAATCGCTTGGGCATTTCATCTCTCTTTCAAACACAACTTCCTGAGGTCAGTGCATATTTAACATTTCTCCCAAGACTAGGCACCAGTCAAAAGGCACTGGCTTTTTGAATGCAGACTGAACAGAAAAAGCTGCATAATCCTGGAACTGTCTTGACAGAGACCCTTTTCTTCTGAGTTTTCACACAGGCCACAGTGCTCAGCCACAAGCTTAATAAAATGCTTTGAATCTTTCCATCCTGTCCTCTCCAGAGTATACTAACTCCTATAAAATGTACATTTACACACATTTCCGCCAATGCTCCAATCTTTGCATGGTAGGGAAACACCGATAACTGATGTTCACTAAACACCAATATATTTGGATGGCAGCAAGAACCCTCAAACATCTGGCTGCTGAAACTGCAAACCTCAAGCTCTGTCCTTGTTGAGAATGAGCTGTAATTCAGAGGCAGACTTCTTTTTGGTAGTTGGAATAGACATGAGTCATTCTGCATTGCTAAAGGAGAAGCAGGACACCTGTTATCTACTGGTGCCCTGTCCTGGTTTCTCCCGGGTCACCCAACCAAGCTCCATCCGTCCCTAATCGGATCAGTGTCTTTTCTAGCATTTTTTTTTTTTTTGCTTGCTTGGTTTCGTTTTGCTTTGTTTTGCGGAAACGAGAGTCCACACACATTCTCAAAGCAGCACTGCCAAAGACCCACTTTGATCCCGTAAAGTGCCAGGCATGTTTTCTTCACACTGCCAGCTTCTCCTTCGCCAGGTTCTTTGGTTCCCTGCTTGGGATACACCAGTCATCAGCCTCGGAACTCATCTGATAATGTTTGAAGGCTGACTTGTTAAAGACGGGGAGTTTTTCTACAGACTCGGAAGATAAAGCCTAAAAGGAGAGTAGAGAAAAAACAACAGATTAAAGAAATGATGCACAGCTGCACGCCATTATTCAAAATACATTCAGAGATATGATTTAGTATTCAAGGACTCTCATTTAATTGACTTTGTAGTAAAGATGTACCAAACCCATGCTGTGCTAGATATTTCACAAAACGTGACTAAAAATCTATTATCTTTATTCAATAAAAGCTTAAATTGTAGGTATGGGATTGTAGATTTGGGCACAGATTTTGTGTTCAATATTTAGACATGACCATTGGAGACTTCTGATATAATAAAGTTGAAAAGAAAAGCGATTCTTTTCAGAAAGAAACCTGGGTTTCTGTGATAGAGACCTTAGATGATACTTTCCATCTCTTATGGGCTTCTTTCCCTATAGTTTGAACACTTTTTCCGATTAGCATTTCAGAAATGAATAAGTACATCAAGTATTTCAGGAAGTCAAGGGTGCGTGAGTATTTAATTCCAACTAACAAAATGGAAGAAGCCTAGAAACAACCAATGTTGCAGTTCTTATTAGCTGTAAATAAATTTTCTGTTGAAATAGTTGGCAAATGACAGAGTTGAGAAGATGATCTTAACAAACAAATTTAGGCTTTATCCGAGACAGGAAAATATGTACTCAGATTTAAATTTCAAATAGGAAATGCCTGGCACCCACTGACAGCTTGTGAGTAATCTTTCCCCTGGGTTTTAAACTTTCCCCTAGTAGGGCCAGCTTAAGGTTAAAACGGTCTTGGTTTTTATTGTTTTAGTCTGAACCTTCATTAGCATGTATTACCCACAAGGCTGAGTAAAACAGAAATCTAGCTATCCTCACAGATGTCAAAGGCAACTTGTCAGAAAAAGATTCACGTCAGGATGCTGCCACACTGGACCTTAATCTGTATCTGGGTCAGCACTTGAGACAGGTAGCACACCTTAGTGTTCTTTTGGGTAAGCTGTATATAAGCATGGTGTGCACATGCCCAAAAAAGAATGTTAATCACTGGCTGTTAGACTAACTCCATTTGAAGAGTTCACAGAGGACCATAGAACACAGAGGTATAAACAAATTCATGGCTTTGAAAAGATGGCTTTTGACTGAGTCTCAAGCGTACCTTTAAGTAGATGATAGCGTCTGTCCCATAGCCTGACATAGAGTAGAGATTTAGATCTCCTTGAAAATACTTGGCGTAGAGACGAGAAATTGGCAAGCCATACCCAAATCCGGCCTGGAGGTAGAAGGTCAAGGGTTAGTGAAAAAGCAGACACAACCACTGGAATACAGAATATGGAAAGGTGTTAGGAGCCTCATTGATGTGCATGTTTGAAAACTCCTCCCAACCAGGAGCTCTTAGGATCTTTGTTCTAATCTTAGCTAACTTTGCCATATTTCTCATATGTCCGAGTAACTACCTAGCTCCATCGATTATCTTGCTTAAATACTTCCTTATAAGTCTCATCTTGGGTTTAGAATGAGGTGGCTTTGAGATAACTTCAGCTGTATCATTAGCCTTACCAAGGGGGCATTCCGGGAATTGTCCATCACAGGCGTTGGGGCAGTAGAGTATGTGTAACTAAAGAGGCGGTCAGTAATCCTCAGAGGAACACCGCCTCCTCGGTCAGAAATCTGAAACAGGACACAAATAGGTCAGAGCTATACTTTCACAATAATGGCACCTGTCTACAGAAAAGGGCCTTTCCTCTCCTCAATGTCACGGGGCACGCATGGCTTTGAGAGTTGCCCCACATGGGGCCCCGTGTTATTATCCAATCTTTTACTTCTCTCCATAGAACCTTAAACAAAAGAAGAGAGAGGTCACCTTGATTGTAAGGTCTTCTTTGCCCAAGACGACAGTGGCCTCGACTGGGGTCAGGGAAGGGCTGTTTTCTTGATGCTCAACCGTAGCCCTCATGGCATTCTAAAGACACCAAAACCATAAGGAATCAAACAGGGATGGGGGAGGGGGAGAATGAGGCCAACAAATAACCAGCTTTATGTTTAAACTAAAAGCAGCAGAGGGTAATTCAAAGTTCCTATTTCTTAAGTGAGTGATAAAACATCTCTGTAAACATAGCCGTTTATGAATGTGTCATGTAGAATGTATAATTCAGAATCTTCATTTACCATGTAACATAGCTCCTGGGAGTAATGTCTAATGGAAAAACAATTCTGCTGGCTGTCAAGTTCTTATTTGTAAGCTTAATTTAAATGTAGAAATTGGTTTTTATAGTCCATTTCCTAGTGCCCTATTTTTCTGTCTTTCCATTACATTTTATATCCAAACACCAAAGACTATTACATAAGGAATGAACAGTGAATCATTGAACCAATTTATTGGCTTTTATAAAACTTGCTGGGGAAAAAAAAGGTTGCTACTATTTAAAAGGACAGTCAATAATTCTAAATTAAATTTCTATTTGCATTTGAATTTCATTTCAACTTTCACCAGGGATGGGAAAGTAACTCTGTGAGTTAGAACATTCAATTAAAATAAAACTAAATTGATGAAAAAGTATCATGTCTTCTTCAGCATCAAGTAAAGTCATACATGTCTTGAGCTTACAGAAGAAATGCCCTGTGGGTAAAGTCTCATTTTATCAGTCTATTTCCCTTTCTCTCTATCCGTTGGTGTCTATGTATGATTCCAGATACTAACTGAAGTGGAATAAAATAGGTCAGGTATTTGGAACTTAATCAATACCTCATTACCAAACATTAGGGTATGTTGTAAAACAGAACATTCTGGCTTTATGTCAGTATTAGAAGCAGATTTTACTTTTAAAAAGATTTCCTTCCTCCTGTCAATCTATGAAATCATCTTGGAGAACATCACAAACTTCAAGCAATTCTTATTTCCTGACTTAAGTTCAGAACGTTAGTACGATCTTAGAATACATAAAGGATTTGATATCAGTATTTAGTTACCCAGAATAGAGGCCTTTGAATCTTCAGAGTGCTAGAAGTGCAAATTCTCAGATCTAGAGAACCTAACTATCTCTATGCATCTCTCTTTCATCAAGAAAGATGGGGAATGGTTGTGGTTCACACACTGTCTGAGAACCAGGGCTCTGTAGGCTGGTTAGAATGTGTGGACTGTGGATAACCATCGATTCCTTGGAAATTCAGAGTCCTGGACACCACTCCTGACCTCCGTCGGAGTATACATTTTAGCATGGTTCACACATGAATCATGTTCATGTGATGGGACTGGCTGTTCTAGGTTCAGAATGTGGCCGCCCCCACCCACAGGACCTGTGCCTTGGAGTGTGCAGTGGCAGAGAGAGTCTGTAGTATGGAGGTTGCAAGACTTCATTGACAAAGACACTCATCCTCTGACCTCTTCTAAAGAATAAACTAGTGCTTTGTTACAAATCCGAAGAAATGATGGAAACACAGTCTCCACCCTTCAATACTGAGATATAATGAACCATTGTATATTTTCAAGCACATTATTTTACTGTGATCTCTGTGTGCTTTCCCTACACTGGCTACAGAGCTTCGTTATACAAAGGTATTCCTGGGAGAATGTATAGCCAGTCTTATTTAATGGGGAATGATCAAACTGAGCTCAGAACTACTTAGAGATAAACCCACGACTGCTAGGAATATCATACCTTGAAGAGTTCAAAGAGCATATGGTGAAGGTGCGAGGGGACGTACACAATGTGGATTGGTTGGCCTGGAAATTTTCCTAGAAAAAAATTAAATTCATTAGCTTTGGGAAACAATTATTTTGCTGCAATGAACCTCTGAGTCTGTTGGATTAAGGTTGTAATTCTAGACAAGACTGGGGGAGCTGCCATTTTCCTCACCTGAGAATTGTGACTTAGAACATTCCCTTTTAAACAGTAGGGACAGCTGGCCTATGTATCCAATACAGTCCCAGCTGCTCCTTAGGATTCAAGATTAAAGTTTGCATTCCCCTGCCAATGTATGTAGTTGGCTGAAGGGTGAGGTCGTAGAATAAATCAAGTTACATAAATGTGTCTATTTTCACTGTGTTTAAAGTATACAACTTCAGTAATAATACTAAATGCATTTGAAGATAGGAGGAATAAGTATGCTTAGGACATTAGTAATAGCTGTAATTTTCATAATTTAATACATATTAAATGACATGGCTTTTTTTTTAAATCACCAAAACATTAAATCTTAGAAGCTAAATGTGCTTAAGCTTCCCCAACAGGATAAAGAAAACAGAAACATAAGCCTCATGATACTGTTTGAAAACAAAAATAAAAGTATTCTTTGATGCCCCGGGCCTTGGAAGACTTGACTGAGTAAACACAAGGAAGGCCTGGAACAAGGGCTGCCTTTGTTTTATCTGACGGTTCGAGCAGTTTATCCCCAAGTATTACACAGTTCTGCTTACTCTGGCTTCATCATTATCCACCCTCCTGCTTTGATTTTAGTGTTCCCTTGCATTCCCATGCCCTCTGGCTACGAGCAAGTCCATCTAAATCAAGCAGCTATTAATCTCACCAATAGTAAATATCACTGTATATAGTATTTGGAAAAAAATATACTCAGAATGGAAAGAAATGGTCATTCCAATTTAAGCGTGCCTTGATCTGAGACACCCCTCTCTTGTGGAATAGAAGAGAATAAGATAAAAATTGTTCCTTGAATTGATTATATAATCACTTCCATGTGTGAAGACCTTGTCTCAGCAGACAGCATAGAGTTCAAGCTTTGAAGTATGTTCCATTTCCGAATAGTAGTATATGTTTGTAGTACATTTTAAAAAGTTGTAGTAACAATATTCAACATGAATGCAAGTACACTTGAGAAATTCTTAGGTGTATAGTTCAATACTGTTAACTATGTTGTGCAAAACAAAATTCTAGAACTCATTCATCTTATACAACTGAATCTTTATACTTATTCAAAAGCAATCCCTTATCTCTTCCCCTTGAGCCTTTGATAAGTACTGTTGCAATTTCCACTTATGTGACTGTGAATAATTAGAGTTTATATCTCACATGACCAGAATCATCGAACATCTATCGCTCTCTATCTTATTCCTTATAGGGCAATTTGTGAAGTATTTTCCAGTCCCATGAATAATGTTTTGAGAAGGCTATTGCCATTCACAACTGCTTTCTGTACTTCAGATATCCTTCTTCTTTGTATTCTACGTGTTACTATTTCCTTTTGGGGGAACAGAGCCTTAGATATGTTCAGCTGGCCTGGGGGTTGAAGGACTTGTAAGAAGGGCGTGAACTCCTCCTCCATCTACTTCCCAAGTGCTAGGATTGTAGGCGCCATGCCTCGAGATTATCTTACACATTTTATAGTAAACAGTCTTTCCTTGGTCTAAGATATTGGAGCCTGGGTAGGTCATTGTCCAAAAGAATCATAGAAAGCATGTCGTATACACAACTGAAGCTTTGCAGCTGAGGCAAATAGGGAGAAGTTTGTCTTAAAAAAAAACAAAACAAAACAGAAATTACACAAATTCTAAGTAAGCTCAGGAGAACATAAAGCACACAAAGGCTGCCTTGTATTGACAAAGACCCATAGTCCTGCGTTTTAATAGGTTTGCTCCTGTCTTGCGACTGCTAGCTTACCATTGACTTGCGTGAGCTTCAGTTCTGGCGATGTTAGATAATATTGATCGCAGAGCATCTTTGCACACTCAAAGGCATCTGGAATTGAAAATTTTTTCATAACAATGAAATAAATTTATTCCAAGTACAGTTGTCAAGTGATATCCAATGTGTTTACTGCACTTAATTTAAAATTCTATTCACTGGAGAATTGGCTTATATGTATGAAAGATGTCTCTTTAATATTTTATTAAAACATAATATTTTATTGAAGTTGCAGCAATAGGAATACATGTACTTTTAGATCAAATACAATATATAAGAATATGGCACATGGACCACTTATGTTTAAATTTTTTATAATACTATAAATGAGTGTTTACACTCATGACACTCTAAAGCAAGGGAGTTTGATGGCAGAATTCATAAAGCACAGACAGAACTCGGTGAACACAAATTCACTTACAGAATCACCTAGATTACAGACTTGCCAACCATGTATTATACATTTTCAATAAGGGAAATTTAGAAGTCTAGAAATTACCTTGGACCACGGCTACCACATCACAGTTTGGGTCGATACTTCCAATGTGGCTTGGGTTTCCTGTCTTTGAGTCACTGAATATGAGGACTGTTGGAAAATAAAAACAGAAACATGTTATAAAACTCAGGGTGTTGACTAGAACAAATGCCGCGAGTCCCCAGCCTCGGGCCCTGACTCGACTTGGGTTCTGCTCAGTGCGCATGTCTAGCCCAGCCCCTGAGAGCCTCACTTACTGTGCTGGTTCATGAGCATCCGAGTAGAAATGCGGTTCATATAAAACCGGTCCAAAAAATACTGAAGATTTTGATTGGTAACGGGGTCCACAGTGCAGGTGTCTTTATACTCAAGGATCCCTTGAGCCATCGTAGGGACCACATTGTGATGTCTGTTTCGAACTTTGACCAGCGTGTCTACAAAGCTAAACCAGAACACCCACAGTTAGCAGACATTAAAGAAGTTTCCCAAATGTCTCTTTCTTAAGTTACTTCAGAGAAAACTAAAGCTCTTTTCGCAGGACCATCCTAAGCACAATTATAAAATACTGGGTGAAATTTCCTTTGGACAATCACTATACATTCTTCTACAATAGCAGAAGAGGCAGCCTCATGAAAGGATTTGTATTTCTAGGTCCCATATAAAACTACTAACTCTATGAATACTGCCTTCATTAAAAATGTTCATTAAGCCTACTTGTTAGAGACTATTTAAAATCAAAGATGATTCTAGCAGGCCATTGTGGAAAATAAGACCATGGGGGATTTTTTTTTGTTCGATTGTTTTTTTAAAGATTGCTATTTAGCTAGATAGAAATTGTCACACAAAAAGAAAATATGCTATCACTAACCACCCAGAAGTCCATTAAAATTATGTTCTGGCAAACTCTCTTGCAAATATAATCTTTGGACTAAATTTAAAGTAAACATGGCGTTCCTTGGAAAGCCAAAACTCCAAGTCCTCTACATTGGTTGATACCCTGTATTAATTTCAGCCTAACATTTCTCCCCTTCTAAAACCACAAAGAAGCCAACATTTGTAAGGGGTAGCAATTTACTCTGAAAGGCTGAGTCTCTCTAAGCTTAAAAAAACGATCTCAGAGATGTGCCAGAAGGATCAGATTTCTAAGCATGTATTTTCAAGAAGAACTCTTACTCTGATAGAGCTTTTTGGTCTTCTGGGCTCTTCTCATGGAACTCTACCAAATCCATCAAGCTCTGGATGTACCTGTGAAGGGAGAAGTCTTGAAATTAATGTCAGATGCAATTAAAATACCTTTGAAAATGATCAGAAAGGGGAAGGGAACCACTATGTTTCAAATTGCAACTTTCCTTCAAAATGTTTGGCAAATCACAGGTTAAAATATTTCTAAAGCTGCATTTTTTTCCCACTCCCTTATTTTCCTGACCACTTTGCTTGGCAGATGTTTTCATTTCATTTACTAAAAACAAAAGAGAGCATTTCTGATTTTTTTTCTTCTTTTTGTATGCCTCTGCAAGAGAACTGAAGTCTTGATGGTAGCAAAGGAACTGCACGGAACATTTCAGGTTGGAATCATCCTATTGGCATAGCATATTTCTTCAGTCACTGGATGAGGCTCTTTCTCTACCAGTCTGTAGCCTGGGTCTGCCCTCCAAGCATCTTGTTTCCTAGGTATCAGTACTCTTAGTTTAAAAAAAAAATCAAAGTAGCTGAGATTGCTGGTAGTGTGCTTGTGTTGTACGTATAAGAAATAAATTACTTCATTTAATTATATGCAGCATCTTTTGTAACAATAGGTGGGGATGTTGAGGCAGCAAGGGTTTAAGGCACTTGTGAAGACACAAAGGGAGATGCCACAGCAGAATTTGAACCCAAGGCTCACTTTGCTGGTTGCTGATAAGGAACAAAACTTAGACTCTCTCTATACAGCCGATGCCAACATCTATTTCTAGGCAAAGGATTGTTTGTACAATTTTAGATTCCATGCTTTGTTAGGTAAAGCACAGTATTTAAAAAAAAAAAACAACCCATATTGATTATTCTTCAGAATTATCCCATACATCCAAATTATCTTGTAATGGAAGTTGGGTATGGCAGTACATGCTTATGACCCCAGCAGCTAGGAGGTGAGGCTAAGTAGAGAGGACTTCAAGGTCGTCCTAGGCTGTATATGGAGTTCTAGGAAGCCTGTGACTCACAGACCTGGTCTTGAGAACAAAATAACAATGAAGAAAGGAAAAGGAAAAGACAAACAAAAACAGAGGTATATCCCCCCAAAAGTGAAGGGAATGCTTTTGTTTTTGTTTTTGATTTTAGGATATTAACAAACATCTATTTGTAGATTTATAACCATCCTAATGCTAACCTGTTCTAAGTTAATACAAACTTCCAACTTCCAAAACTATTTTTCTGTTTAGACCACCTGATATCCAAGTAGGATGCTAATACGGTATAAGAAGTGGTACTCAGGTAACTTTTAAAGCCAGAAACTTCAAAACAGCACGCCCCTTACCAGCTCTTCACCAGCTGCACGGAAGGGGTATTCACTAGCCGGTCAGGGAGGATGTCAATCTCCTTCAGGATGTTGGCTAGTCTTACGGGCAATTCTTGCCGCAGAAAGGAAAAAGAAGTTCTTTCGCAGGCATTTTCTGAACCTGTAGTGGATGAAACATGTTCGGTTTGGGGGAAGATTTTGAGAATAAATAGCAAATATAAATGATGTTGTAAAATGGTATCTTAACCACAGTTAGGTTAGTGCTTAGAGATACTTTAAGGCTAGATCTTTAGTGTCTTTTTCTTTCTGTCCAATTTCACTCCCTTTTTACTTTTTAAGAGTGACCAAAATAGGTGAAATACCGTTTATTTTCTTTCTGAAAAAAATTTCACTCTGGAGAAACCAAACCACTTTCCAGTTATTTTACTGGAGTTCAGAGCCAGCCTGCACCACAAACTCAACCACACACCCTCTAATGACTATGAACTTGAAGGGGGCCTGGGTCCAAGGAGGCAGAGGCGTTTCCAGGCTAGTAACAAACAATACCACAATAAAATTATGCCACCGAGGCAGTAAGGGAGTAACAATTTTTTTCTTAGTAGTAGTAGTAATGTAAATACTTGTAAAACAATAAAGGGGAAATAGTAAAGATGCCTGTTAGGCATCTAAAGTGAGTTTACATTATTAGGAAGTACCACATTGGGAAGATAAGAGTTAGTTTAGTTTCTAGTCCATTATTAAAATGGTGGCTGAAAGCATGTATTATGTATGTATGTATGTATGTATGTATGTATGTATGTATGAATACGCGCGCGTACACACACACACACACACTCAAAGATCTAGACAGTGAGAAGAGAAAAGTAGACTCAAAGTCGAGCATCAAGTGACTTAGCCTTCTTTCACAAACTGTCAGAAAGTATCCAAACTAGGAAAGCAGGTACATAGCCTTTTGAGGATCCTGAGTTCTTCAGCCAAATAGAGTCAGTTGTCCTAGCCCTGAACCCATCCCGGGGCCTCCCCAGCCTCAGCGCCACCCTCCTGGGCTCTGCATCGCCTCTCACCAAAGTCCAGTAGCTGCTTCATGGACAGTGGGGACGGGCTGTAGCGGGAGAACAGCTCGACCTCCCGGGGGACCAGGCTGGCGCTGCTCAGCGAGCTGGCGCTGCGTATCACCAAGCGGGCTGCCTTCATCCTGACGTCCACCTAAGCTGGCGGTGGCTAGGATCCGTAGGGTTGGCGAGGGCTGCGGGTCAGGAGCGCGGCCGAGTGGGAGCAAGTGCGCTGTGGGCTCAGGGTCCCGGGTGCTGGTGGCTGGGTGAAGAGTTGACACTCGTGTCCTCCCACCTCCCGCTGTCTTGCCTTTTATCCACCTCCCCGCCCTCTCCACAACTCCAGCCAGGAGGAGGCTCTGGGACTCTGAACTTGGGGCCACACCAATCAGCTCAGAGAAAGAACTTTGGGCTCCTCCCTTTGGCCGCGGTCACTAGAAAGGCCTGGCACAGGGATCCCAACACGGTTTCCACTGCCTGCAGGGGGCAAAGGGTGAGAGGGAGGCGGGGGTGGGGTGGGGTAGGAGAGCAGTCAGAGCGGGCATCCGGGACGACGTGGGCCGGAGATTGGCCCCTTTGGGATAGGTCCCAGGTCGCCAGGGGCTTCAGGCCCGCCCAGACTTGTCCTTGTTTACAACTCAGGAGCCATCTCAATGTCACGCATTCCTCGCCAGAAACTGTTTCCAAGAATCTCGCGGCTGAGAGTGCATTGGTGTTTGCTCAGAGCGGGACTTTTACAGTAGCCAATCATCTGCTTACTAAAGTATGTTCTTCCTTGCCATTGGACCTCGAAAGCAAGGACCACCCTACAGTTTCCCCCACTTTCTTCTTAGTGAACAGCCCACTAGTTTGAGTTTAGAAACTGCCTAAATGGGCTTATTATTAATTACTGTGGTGGAAAAGTCCCAGTTCAAGTCTCCCCTGTAACACTTTCTACCTGTTAATTGAATGCAATCTAAAAAGCGACTTGAGGCGGATGTGACTGGCCCTATAGTGCCCCTCCCCTGCCTCCCCCTCTTTCTCAAAGGCTTTCTAATTTGCTCTTGAACCCCACCCCACCTCCCAATCTGCTCCAAAAACTCTTCATCATGGCTGCCCTCTTTCCAAAAGAAGCCTTCGTCGCTAGCAGGCACTGTGGCATATTTTAGTTATTTGGGCTCTTTAGTGCCCCAGAGGCTCAGTGCATCCCACACTACATTGTTACCGGCAGTATTGGCGTATCTAAAGACTGCTGCTGAAACATATGAGCAGGTCATAAAACTCTCATCCTAACCTCTATGGCTCCTGTTCACTCTAAATGGACTGTAGAATCAAGACAGTGTTTAGGGACGCTGGTAACGACCATATTGATTGGTTGCAAATGTAATGGAACGGGGGCTAATAACGCAGTGAGGGCAGCAGGGTGCCCTTAGCCTTCGACCCTTGCATTTAAGGAAAGTGGGGTGTTAGGAAAGCTATGGGTGACCCTAGGTTCACTCTTTGCATTTTCTGGTCACAGGACTGATGTCTAATTTCTATCCCTCGTACAAACTCTGCGCCTGTAGGCAGACTCCAGTGTTCTGCTGTTTATTGGACTTAATGCAGGCACATACATGTCTAGCATCAAAGTTCCTCCCCTCAAATCTACCACCAATACTGGGGGTCTGAGCTAGTCCTGTCTAATGCTGTGCCCACTAGTGTGACTTACTTAGAAATAGCACGTTGGCCTTCTGTCTGCACCCCCTACCCCCACCTCTGTCTAGTCATTGCTCGTAAGTTCTAGCATTTATGCCTGAGGGATTTTGCTCAGAGCTATGGGAACAAAAAAATCCTGTGGAGAAGTTCAGTTTTCATGGTTTTCTGGTAATGAGGATCTGGTACAGGTTCTTAAATAATAACCTGAGGAATTATCCAGAGGTGGATGACAAGACATCAGCAACTGACTCTAGTGAAAAAATAAAAGGAAGGAAAATGGCTAAAGTAAATGGAAGTCAAGGTACTGAGTCTCCAGTACTTAAGCTAAAGGAGCTTCGTCAGTACTGATGTCTGCACACAGACACCCCCAGAACCCACATGGAAGGCTTGGAATCATATAGAAGATAAAGCTCTGGAAAGCAAAGAAATGTCCAGGAGGTCAAAAAAGAAGCAAGACTCTCTCTCTCTCTCTCTCTCTCTCTCTCTCTCTCTCTCTCTCTCTCACACACACACACACACACACACACACACCACTATACATCTTTGTTTTCTGTTCACTTCTAACACATTAAATGACTTGGACAATACATACACTCGCAGTACTGGGTTTTAGGGACTGGAAGCTTATACAACACATTGATACATTTCACATGTGAAGGCTCAGGTGCCAGACTCTCTTTGATGAAGCACGTAGAAGGCAGACGCTCCCTTCTACCCTGGACAACCACCCAAGAAATGAACAGACACAGTCCCATTTCCTTTGAGGCAACATTCCATGCAACAAAAAATGGTATTCTTATCTAGAGAGGGAAGGAAAGAAGTCCCAGGATAGGATACGTAGGTTTCATCGAGAAAGTCCCATTTTCCCATGTCTATTGTGTGCCTGGCACTCCCTTACGGTGTTGTGGGGTGATGAAGGATCAGGTGGTGTCATATGATGCTCTCAGAGATGGCTAAAGGCTAAGTGTGAACCAAGGTCACCAAAATTTTGTCACCGTGTTATCCTATCCAATAATATTTACCACGTTGCTCTCAACACAGGGCATTCCTGTCTGTCATTTCTGGGTGTCTGTTGGTGGCTGTTGTGATTGGCAGCACCATTGGTAGCTGAGCCGGAATGACCAGGTCAGGTTTTTTTACCTAGTTGGCAAATGTTCCAGGTGGCACGGTGACTGGAGAGTGGCCTGGGATCTCTATCCTCAGTCTGACCACACATCCTGGAGGGGATTCAGTTGAGACAAAGGTGAAGCACAAGATTTATCTGGCAGTCACGGTGTGTGTGACCCAATTCATGAGTTCATCTGATTAAGGACAAAGCAGGAGGCATCTCCTACCTGACTCGGTGCTGGGAAGCGGTAGTCTGCACTTCCTCTTTGCAGAATCTACTGGATACAACATCTCAGTTGGAAGCATGGGATTCTTTTTTTTTGTTTTTATTTGATATATTTTTTATTTACATTTCAAATGATTTCCCCTTTTCTAGCCCCCCACTCCCTGAAAGTCCCGCAAGCCTCCTTCTCTCCCCCTGTCCTCCCACCCATCCCTTCCCACTTCCCCGTTCTGGTTTTGCCGAATACTGCTTCACTGAGTCTTTCCAGAACAGGGGGCCACTCTCCCCTTCTTCTTGTACCTCATTTGATGTGTGGATTATGTTTTGGGTATTCCAGTTTTCTAGGTTAATATCCACTTATTAGTGAGTGCATACCAAGATTCACCTATTGAGTCAGGGTTACCTCACTTAGTATGATGTTCTCTAGCTCCATCCATTTGTCTAAGAATTTCATGAATTCATTGTTTCTAATGGCTGAATAGTACTCCATTGTGTATATATACCACATTTTTTGCATCCACTCTTCTGTTGAGGGATACCTGGGTTCTTTCCAGCATCTGGCAATTATAAATAGGGCTGCTATGAACATAGTAGAGCATGTATCCTTATTACATGGTGGGGAATCCTCTGGGGTTTCTTTATATTTTCAGCCGCACTTAACTTTAAATTGTTCTGCATCTTTTGTCTGGCGAAAATGTCATAATATAATGCTGTTAGGGAGAACTTGAGAATGTAAGTCAGTTTGCCTGTGTGTGTGTGTGTGTGTGTGTGTGTGTGTAGGGGTGGGGTCAAATTGACAAAATGGATCAAAACCCAGAAAGATAACGATTTTATTCATCTTTTCCTCAGTCTAGAGGCCTAGTCTAAGGAAGCCATGGAAAAAATGCACATAGCAAAAATTCCAAAGCCATGATGGAAAAGCTAGCAGATTGGACCGTAGAGTACTTATAGTTGAAGGAGGACCAGAAAATTTTGAGAAAATGCTTATAAAATATGTAACAGATAAAAAGTTCTTTCAGAAATGGCTGTTCCAGGAGGATCAAAGCAGTCCTGGTTTGTTCCCTCTTGAAGATTCTGGACTTGAAGGGAACAGTCATTGCTAAAGGAGATGGACATTGAACCTATACATTCCCTCAGGTAGGACACGCTCATGAAGAGTGTAGGAACTGAGTGACCTTGGACATGGTACTCAGAGGTAGTCTCCCGGAGAGAATGACCATTAAATGAGATGGAGCAGTTCCCTGTTGGGCATGGCAGAAAATGATAGTGAAAGCACGTTGCTGTAGATAATTGGGTAGATCCGAGCCCAGCATCTCTTCTGATTGCTGTTCACATAAAAGACAGTAGGCCCAGGAGCTGAATTAGGTGGCTGACTGGATACAACAGCATCTCCTCTGAATTACCCCAGCTCACAGTGGATGACAGAAAGCAATGGTCTTTTACTTTTACATTTATGGCACTTTCATTAATAGACAGCATACAAGTTATAATTAAAGGCATTAAGACAACAGTCCATAAGAACTTAATTAATGTGTCATAGGCTCTGGTGACAGTGATAATGGCAGACAGCAGCAATGCTATTGAGGCAAAGGGGTACTTGAAGGGAGAGATCAGGGACTTCTGTCTCTGACAACTACTATTTAGGATGATCTTGGAAGGACGAGTAAGATTCACAAATGATTAGTAGGAAGGATACTTTCATCTTGATCAGCTACAGATATTCCGAGCTGCAGACATACAAGAGAATTAATGGCTAGTTTAATCTACCTATTGCCTGCAGCATCCTGAGAGAAGAGCGAATGGGAGGCTGTCCTGCTTCCTCAAATTTATTAGCAGCAATTGAATTCTACTAAACTTTAATGAGGACTTAATATATATATATAACAGGGACCTTGACAGATGCTAGGGCCATAAAGATAAACATGGAGGCAGTTGCTGGCCAAAGGATGGTAGAAAGATTTGTGGGTAATCCTGATCAAAAAGTTATATGCTGTCATCTGATAAGTGTGAGTGTGGAGCAAGCAGTGAGGGAAGCAGTGTGTTTTAATGGTGGAAGAGACTTTCATTTGCAGGCAAGGGCAGGGCACTGAAATAGAGAGGGGGAGAACTAAGAGAAAGCCGCTGTGTTTGTAGAATCTCTGGGTTTGGTCAAACACCAGGATGAAGTTTACTTATTTAGTTTTTGAAGTTCTCTTGTGTTCACACTCTGTGCTCTTGGGAGTAGATGATTTTATCAATGAAAGCAAGACTATTGGGAGAGTCAGACATGCACTGGGCTGACCAGTGGACAGCTCCTGTGATGAGCTTGTTTGGGAATGTGTTTGTTAATGAAAAACCGTGGGAGGCAGAGTCTTAACTACCAGTGAAGGGAGGATGAGAACCAGAGGTCACCGAGTCACTGCTGAAAGGTGACACGGATGTGGGTTCTATTCCCAGAATCTTCACTGAGAGGTCTCTTTGTTTAGCCTCCAGCTATGGCTCGCTTCCCCTAGATAGTAGTTCTTTTGGAATAGGCTTTTGTCTCAATCTCAGCTTTCTGACACACACCAGGGCCTCAATGCTTCACAACACAGAAAGTCAACTCATTCTTCTTGTTGCCCTGGTGACTCCAGACCTACCAGAAAAATGAAGGAAGGGGGAGGGAAGAAGGGAGGCAGAAAGGAAAGAAGGAAAGATGAGAGGGAATGGGAGGGAGGGAAGGAAGGAGGGAGGAACAGAGGAAGGAAGGAAGGAAAAGAGGGGGGAAGAAGAAAGGGAGGGAGGAAAAGAGGGAGGAAGGAAGGAAGGAAGGAAGGAAGGAAGGAAGGAAGGAAGGAAGGAAGGAAGGAAGGAAGGAAGGAAAAGAAAACTAATGAATTCTGTAGCTCTTGAGATTTTTACAGGCAGACAAGAAGAATGTTTGTCTCCTGATAACTTATAATTTATCTTTCTCCCAAGAACTTTTCCAGTTACATTTGATGTTTGCTTTTATGAAACAAGTAGGCAAGGTGAGCCCTGGAAAAGAGAAATTACCCAAAGAAGAAAAACAGATGTGTACTAAGCAAACAGAAGCAGGCCCAAAATAATGATGAGTACGAAGGTAAAAGTAAGATAGTAAGGCATTATTATATGCCGTCGAATGGGAAAATTAAAAAAAAAAAGCCAATGGAATACACTGGTAAAGCTTTAAGTAATGAGCGATGTTCAATGTTCTTTGTGTTGCTGTATAAAGGCCATTGGCTGACATGATGGAAATCTTAGTCATGGTTATCCCAAGTGTCAGTCCACCAGCTTTAAGGTCAGAGAACACAGAGATTTATGTACAGGATAACTCATGGAAGCATTACCTGTAACAACAAAAAAATTGGAGAACTTGCCTATCTCAGAAATGAAATGTGGCCCATGTAAGGCATAAGGTGACGCTTCGCAGCAGTCTTGGAGGCCTGCCATTCAAATCTCATTTGAAGCAAAGGTCGCTGTTAGTTTTGGGGAATGGAATTAGCTGATAGTTCTGGGCTATAACACTCTGAGGACTGTTACAAGATTTAAATTGAACGCCTTGATGGACAGTCATACTTGCATCCCAGATCATCTGAAGTCCATCAAAGTCTATCCTGCTAAGTTCTGCTTGCCATGCCTCGTTTTCTGTTTCAGGAATCAAGTATACACCACACTCAGAAACTTCCTTACTCTCCTCTGATTCCTTCCTAAGGGAAAATGAGATCAGAATGGCTTTTACCCAGGTAGGAACTGGAGCAAACACTTCCTACAGGAGTCCCACACTGGGCAGGGAGAGGTTGTTTCCCAGATCCGCAAATGTGTATATTTAATATGGATTTGCATACTTGGCAGGAAGAGTTTGAAGTAATTCCATACTGGGACTTTGGTCTGTGTAGCTAACAGGAAAAGCCAAGTTTAAACTCTTCACTTCCCCTCCTAAGTCAATACAATGTAGTAGAACCTCTTGGGGGAGTTTGCAGTGTCATCCATACTTAGGAATGCTGGCACCACATTTTCATGCACATGGATTCATTTGTGAAAACTGGGTGGCACTTTGTGAAAGAACTGTACATGACCCAAACCTTTGTAGTAACAGCCCTAACTACTCCTGCTGAGAAGCAAAAGTTCCTATACTGGACATAGTGTCCTAGTTAAAGCATGATAACCAACAGGTAACTGCCATTATGGAAAACAGTACACCGATTTCTTAAAAATATGAAAGAAAACCACCTATATGTTGAGATTGGTCTGATTGAATTAGGTATGGCCTCAGACAAAAAGTGCATGTTGGAATGTAAGAGACAGTCTCACTCGCAGGTGCGTGTACTAAGGCCAGGAACAGTGTTTAAATGAACACTGTGTAAGGCAGACTGACCTGGGATTTTGTTTTCTCAGGATCTTACAGGATACGACAACAGTGACTTGGGGCAACCAGGCATGCGACATCTGCTATTGCTAGTGGCCCCTGTTTGTTCTAGTGTTCCTCTGTGACTGTGTTACCATCGTACAAAAGGCTGGGTAGGTAAGGAGAATGTCATTCCTAGAAATGAATTGCAGATGGTTGCGTGGTGATGGTCCAGACATATGGCATGCTGACTCAATGCCAGCGTGATTAAAGACAGAACTGGCGTTCTAGAAAGAAATACACACCGAGAAGATGTCAAAATCAAATATCGAACCCTGTATTCATAGTTTTTCTGACAGTTTAATCCCAGTAACTTGGACCCATTCTGCATTTCTGTCAACCGTTTCCATGGTGCATCACACGTGCCATGCTAGCTCTCAGTGTGTGAATGTGCTCCTTCAAAATGTCACGGTGAAAATCTCAAAGGTGGTGCTCAGAGGACGAGTGCTTAGGAAGCTATTACATCACTGAGACTCTGTTCCCTCAAATGAATGATTTACTTGTACAAAAGCTGTGGAGATTAGCTTAAGCTCTTGCTGTTCTTCAGCCCTTATACTACCCGAGGGCCGGACTCCTTTCCAAGGGATAAGTCAGCAAGGCATCCTCTTCACAGAGGACAAAGTTGCTGGCAACGGGAGGTGAGCGTGCACTTTTCTAGCTCCAAGACTGTAGGAGATCAGGTTTTGCTCTTCATAAATGGTTCAGTTACACCTGTTTTGTCATGGGAGCAGAAGGGGGCTGTACTGTGGTTTCCAGGTTGAAGAACTTCATATTTAAAAAGAAGGAGGTTGGCAATTCCCTGACCCTTGACTCTCCACCACCTCTTCTTCCAGTTTCTTTATTTGCTAACTCTCTCTAATCATGCTCAGGCATCTTCCCATTAAGATCTTTTGATCCTAACCCATTCATTTTATTCACACAGTGCCATGCGTTCACTTTGTTTTCTATCCCCACCCCCACCTCTAGACCACCCTCTCCAACACTTCTTTCAGTTGCAACTTCATTTCCTTCGTGTTCTTCTGGCTTTCTGGCTAATAATCATTATCTTCCCAGTGATGTTTCCCACCCCATCACGAGTCTACTGAGGTATAACATGACAATAGGCGAATGGCCAGGCTTTTGCTAAACCTTTTGTATGTCGAGAAATCCCCCTTGTAGTGTATATAGATAGACTTGGGAGTGAACATCGGCCTTTGGTTCCAGTGATACAGCTGATGACTATATTTATGCTGCAATCACTGATCATCAGAGCTTTCCTGGATTTGCCTACATCATGCCTAAAGTCCTGGTTTAACCGAAGAAACTCTAGACCCTCTCTCTCTCTCTAGTTTCACCCATATTTGAATTTTCACTCCTAGTTATTTTGCGTATGCTGTACTTTGACACAGTTCTCGGTCTGCCCCCCACCCCCGACTTTTCTTCCAAACACTGCTGCTCCCCCAAGCTCAGAGAATCTGTTTTCAATCTCCCCACACCCTCAGGTTCTTCTCTGAATCTTCTCCTTGTTTTCTTACTGTGATCTGAGCACATGCCATTTCACGGAGTCTCCAGTACAGATAAGTTCTCTCAGCTTAGGGTATTTGGTCTGAAGGTGAAGTCACGCCCTTCTCCTCCATCTCAGCTGGTACTTCTCCTGCCTCCACACACTCCACATCACTTCTTGAGCACCACAGAGCTTTTAAGGATCAAAACATCAGGCAATACTGCCCACAACCTTTTGTTGCTGGCATTTATAATACCTGCCTTCTGGGTTTATTTTTTTGCCAGTATGATTACTGTCATCATTGTGGTTGAGAGCAACACTCTTGTGAACAATCTATGTGCATTTGTTCCCTAGTTAACCAATCTCTTCACCTTCCCCCCTCAGATCCCAATTCAATTCTCCATTTCCATGATCATGCTCTTACTGTCTTCACAGGAGACAACACTGTGTCTAAGTAATCCAGTGACCATACCCCATTCCCTGAAATCTGCTTTCAATACTTTGCCAGTCCCTTTCTTAAGTATAGTACATCAGGTCTATGGAGAGTCCCTTTTACACTTCCCTTCATTCCTTGTAAATCTCCACCTCCCTCTTATCCAACCATACCTCCAGGGTCCAACACTATACTTTTACCCTTGAGAAAACATTTAACTGCCTCTTTATGTTTCACCGCTGGACAAACTAAAACTTGTTAAACTACTCTAAATATAGAGTGTGGGTACAAACCTCAGCCCACAAACATTAAATGTGCCCATGGTGAGTCTTGCTTTCTTCTGATTTCTGTGGTAGGTCCCTTAGATTAATGTAAGATTTTACTTTTCTTTTTGTCAGGGATGCATTTATATTCCCAGAGGCATATGAAAAGCCGAATGTCAGGGCAATGGACATTTAGGATGGTAGTATCCACTGAAATGCTTATCAAATCTGTTGCTACGTTGTTAGTTCATGGAAGCTATTCATCCAGAATGGCAGGGGATTGATAGTCTATTTCTATCCAAAAGACTAATTTGTATCTGGCCAACCCTCTCTTTGCTTTCTTCCCAGGCTCTGGAAAGTATATTATTCTGCTGCTCCTGAAGCGTGCTGGCACAAAAGCTAATACTCATCCACCGCAGTGCCTCAGTGACATGAATAACGCAGGGGGCTGCCACAAAATTTACAAGGCTGGCCCACACCTGTGTATCTGTAGTAGCCATGCAAATAGTTCTGTTCCTGCTGCCTTCTGAGTATCTTGGTGCCAGCATGAGTTCTAAAAGTTTAAAATATGAAACAATTTGTAGCCCCGTGAATCTACAATAAATCATGTAAAGATTCTAACAATCACTCCCAGCTATGAAATATTCTTTTTGTATAGAGGGGATAAAAGTTGAAGAAATGACAGAAATAACAACAGATTCAGATGACCCACACAAAGGGATAGTGTGTAGATCATAGAATCCATGCTTTGGTTTTTCAGATCTGAGAAAAAGAAGAATCAATATTTTATTTTCCTTAGTAAAATTGATCTTACTGAGAATACTTACTACTAAGTATTTTTGGCTTCTTCTGAACGCTGCCTTGTCTTCCCAAATGGGATAAAGTGCCATGGGATCATAAGAAGTGTTTCCAAAAACATACATGGTTAATATTTTGAAAACTTAAGCACAGGTGTACACACTATGAAGCCTGCCAGGACTGCCACAGTGCTCATATGTTGGTGCTATTTATCTTTGCTTCTCAAATGCTTTTCTGAATGCTAAACAACGAAATGGTAGTTTTTAATTGGAACCTAGCAAATATGTGAAAAGTTGAAGTGGTGATATATGCAGTGAGAGAACTGAAGAGTTTGGCAAATGCATTCTCTTAAGTAGTTTTTAAAAAATTAATCTGAATTAATGAATAAATGAACAAATGGCGTAATAGAAATGGGCCAGCAGCCTGCTTGTCTTCTTTTCAATCCCCTTGCTATGAAGTAAGAGCTAGGCCCTAAAGAGCTGGTGTCCCAGGAGCTGGTGCCCCAGTAGCTGGTACTCGAGGAGCTGGTACCCCAGGAGCTGGTACCCCAGGAGCTGGTACCCCAGGAGCTGGTACCCCAGGAGCTGGTGCCCCAGGAACTGGTACCCAAGGAGCTGGTACCCCAGGAGCTGGTGCCCCAGGAACTGGTACCCCAGGAGCTGGTACCTGAGGAGCTGGTACCCCAGGAGCTGGTACCCCAGGAGCTGGTGCCCCAGGAACTGGTACCCCAGGAGCTGGTACCCCAGGAGCTGGTACCCCAGGAGCTGGTGCCCCAGGAACTGGTACCCCAGGAGCTGGTACCCCAGGAGCTGGTGCCCCAGGAACTGGTACCCCAGGAGCTGGTACCCCAGGAGCTGGTACCCCAGGAGCTGGTGCCCCAGGAGCTGGTGCCCCAGGAACTGGTACCCCAGGAGCTGGTACCCTGCTGTGCTCTCCATTATCACTTGCGCCCAAGTGTCTTCTGGGAACTGCTGCTGGGACACAACAAGGTGAAATTCTGCAACCTTCCAAGGCTTCTTCGTTTCCTCTGCTTGCTGAGAATTACCTACATTTCCTGATATCATCACCAGACAGGGTATCCTTCTTCTGTGTAGTCCTGACCCTCATGGAACTCACGTAGAAGTCTCTTTGAAAACTCCAGTGCTTGTCTTCGTCTGCCCTTGGTTCAGGTGCTGTGACAGCCTTGGGTAGCCTTTCTGACTTTCCACACAGTGGAGCACTCACCAGTCCCGGGTCATCTGGAAGACACACATATTCTCTAGAGGAAATCGGTTTGTGTGTGTTTTTATTTTCCTTAACTCAGAGCAGTGTTAAAACAGAAATTATGTCAGCATTGCCCTGTACTTCTTGGCAGTCAAAGGACAGAGGCTCAGATGTTACCCTGAAATGTTGTTTGCCTGAAAAGACTAGTTAAATCAAAAGCACATTCGACTAGTGGCAATTTTTCCTCCCCCACCCTGCTGGGTCTGGTTCACAAAAGGTAGATGGTGAGTTACCTCCTTTCCCATTCGGTCTAACTGAGCCTTGTCACTCAGCACTCCAGATGTGGAGGAGTTAGTTACCAGCTTGGAGAGATTCCATGCTTCTGTCTCCTGCTCCAGGGGTCCAACTGGGCTGTGAGCGGCACCTTCTGGCCTGACCCACGCTCTTTAAGGATATGGAAGGACAACCGGCAGCATAACTATTGGAGGTAAAAACTAGAATCCATGTATCATTCTACTCTCTTCACTTGCAAAAGAGAACAGGGAGAGTTGGCAGGAAGCATGAGCGCTAAACCTCAGCTTGAATTGAGATTTCTGCCTCATTTGCCTGGGGTTCATAAATTCTACTTTAAAAAAAATCAGTAAGTGTTTAAAAAAAAAACTTTTACATAAGTTTTTTGGCTATCTCATTTTAAGAACGTCTCTTTACTTAACAAGAAAACAGGCAAGTGTTAACTGAGTTCAAAACATACCAGTTATTATGTGCTCCGTATTTTTGTTTGTTGATGCTTTTTTAATATAAAGATTGGGTCAGACCTATCTGAGAGAAACTAGACTACCTTTGTAACCATCCTGGCAAGACTGAAAATATTCTAGACACTTGACCCTCTCCTTTTGGCTATCTGACTATTGGAACAATGGTGCCCAAGGATTGGGATCTCTCCTGGAATCTGTTGGGACAAGAAAGATGCCAGCCATAGGAGTATATTGATCAGAAAGAGATTTCACACAGCTCTGACAACGTTTTTGTATCACTTGGCAGGCAAGACAAGGGTTGGTTCAAAGATGGGGGCACACCCCAACTTGATTATGCTCTTCTTCTCAGTTACACTCAGGGATAGACTTGAGAGGGAGGACTAGACTTCTTGACAATGTGGGCATTGGAATACACGTTCCTCTGTTTTATTTCTTGTCTCTGTAATTACCCTGTTGAGGATTGTAGAGGAGCCTGGTTTGGCAGGGCTGCCAGGACCCAGGCTCTGACCCTAACAACTCCTCCAACATCTTCAATTTTAATATCACCACATAGACATGCAGTTCTTTCCTTTGATCTAAAAATAAACTCGAGGATCCGAAGTGCTGAGTTCAGAAAACATGTTTATAATCTTGAGTGACAAATAGGGTCTGGCTGGATTTCAGCAGCCAGTATTGGGGCCAAAGAGAACATAGGCAGAGGAGGAAAGGTCGGGCTCTCCTGTTCCATCCTTTCTGCCGCCCCTCACACAGTAGGCAGCACCACCTCTTCCCCTGAAAGCATGCAGTTTCGAGCACAGGGGTTGTTTTACTCTGCCAGGGCAGTTTCTTGTTTACAAATAAAGCGACTTCCTTTCCCCACAGTTTTGTCAGGATTGTTTGAGAAGAAAGAAACAGCTTGCCTTGCAGAAGCTGAGCAGATGCCACCTTGCTTTTCCAAGCCAGATGAAATAGGTGAAAGGTTAGTCGCACACCCACTCCAACAGCCCAGCCCGAGCTGCCTGGCAGCTCAGTCAACACACGGAAGTTTAGTAGGTGAAGGGTCAGTAATAACTTTCCATGCATCAACTCTCAGGCATCTAGTTTCTGTTTGTGGAAATAGAGCTCTCTGGGGGAAAGGTTATACCAACCCTAGAATAGCTCATGCCTTATTCCAATAGCATCCAAGACATGAGTCTAATGTGCCTTTTCTAAATTCTGCTGCCCAAGTGGAAAACAGATTGTGACATGTGGTAGGGGCCACCAAGAACCAACTAAGAGGAACTGAACATCCTGCAGGCTTATACATTTATACTAGGTAAATAGTATACCTAACAGAAAGGGGAAAGATTCTCTTGAAAAGTCTTTTTCTATAAAATAACCTGTGGGTTTTCTTATTACTTGTTCTAGACTACAGCAGTAGCCGGGCTAGTAAAGACACTTCAAAACATGTCATCATCACCCGGCTTAACAAACTCTCTAGCCCTTGTTTCACATTGTGAGCTGGATAGAGCAAGTGGGCCATGGCCATGGTCATGGATGGTGGGAAAATAAACAAGAACAAAGTGGGAAATCATGCTTGGGATGATGAGATTTTTAAAATGAACATTTTTCTTAAGGCTCTATGTAGACTGGTATAATAAAAATCTCAGGATTTTTGTTTAGGATTCTAGAACAACAGCTGTGGCCACCACCCCCTCCCTTGCTTCTTCCCCTGAGACTCTGGCTATTAGTTTGTTGTTATTTGGTTTGTTGTTGTTTTAATAGGCTCTGGATTCTATAGGACAGGGAGAGTCTGTTCGGGAGGCTACCACAGCATAGTTTTGAGAGAGACCTCGCAAACAAGGTTCCATGGTTTCCAGAGCTAGATGCGTGTGAGCCTACCACCCCTGAGAGATGCAGAAAAGGAGGAATGGGCGGACCAACATCTCTAGAGGAATATGTTCAAAAGACAGAGAGCTCACTTGCTCACAGCTCAGACAAAAGCTTGGCCCATGCCAACTCCATGAAAGAGAACAGGGTGAGCTTAGACAGTTCATGTTTGCCCATCTTATCTGCAGTCATGGAGTGGCGGACAGAATGTTCTTGACAGTGTCGAGGAGCAGGCAGCTGGATAGACTGCTACTCTGAGAGGAAAGGGCATGGATGCTGAATGTTAGGGAGAAAACCTAGAAAAGGAAAGCGAGGTGATAGGGGTCTATGCTTTCACCTGAGCCTTTTCCTCCATTGCTTACTGCTTTCTTATTTATTTATTTTAGGTCTTGTTTTAAAGACTGCTTCTGAGTTATTCACACCCTCTCATGACTGCTAATGGATATTACATCCCATGGCACATTCCAAGAATCTATACACTACATCAACTTGATAGCCAATAGGAGGCCACTCTTACTAGACATATTTTTGGGATCTCCAAATGACTGGGGTTCCAAATTTTTCCATATTTTAATACAGCCTGCAACGAAACTCTTATTTTCTTCTGTCTTTGTAATGAAGCACTATTACAATATGCTCTGTCCTTCAGAGAAATGTTTCTAATAGCCCGATAACACTCAATACTATATTTCAATATTTTGAATTATAGAATTTCTCCAAACCAGTGAATTGCCACTTTACCATTTGCCATTTCTCAAGAAGGGAAGATTTGTATGTTTTGGCAACCAAAGAAAAAAATTAAACTAATTTCTCCATAGACCTAGAAAAAGTGGCAATAAATAATGGCTCTGTCCTTTAAGAAACATTTTAAGTGAACAGCTCATTGGCTACAGAGCCATTTAATGCAGTTCCAGATCAGCCATCGGCAATTTTTCTCATTTAGGCCATGTTTAAATTGTTGTATCTGAATATTGTAGCAGACATATCAGATAAACAATACTGGCAAGAATTGGTGAGGTATTGATTTTTCTTCAGTCTAAAAGTTGGCTAAGTAGATGAAAAATAATTTGCCTTCACTGTAACATTTTCCTGAGGCCTTGCTGAAAGCCAACACAGGCTTTTCCTTAAGCACCTGAAGTTTAATTTCCAGAAAAGTCAAGGACATGTTGGTCAATTAGACCTCAGATGAGAACATTAGATTCATTTAGGTGTGAATGCATTTTTCATCTTGTCTACACCTTACCTTTAACATCCTTCTCCCTTCCCCCTCCAGATCACACACCTGTGTTTAAACAAAATCTGGTAACACCAAAGGGTAGCTATGGTGTCTTCAGTACTACGCTTTGCATGTACACCCAAAACTGCACTCATTTGAAATAACAGATGCTGTATTTTGCAGCAGGGAAGGATGGGATGAGGATAACCATATCAGGGGCTCTTCATTTCTTTCTCCTTTATTCCACTAAAATTTTTCTGAAATTAAATATAATCACACAGTCCCCCACCTTTTTTAAATACCTACTCACTGAAAATCTTTGGGAGAGAAAAATGATTTATTTATCTCAGACTCAGTTTCCACTGAAATAAAAGTCAACTGTGGCCACAGATGAGCTCTGAAGAACATCTTGGCTTTACCATCTTGCTGTTCACTCATTTCCCCACAGGATGAATCTGAATTCGTTTGATTCCTGCTCACCAAGCATAGCCACTTCTCCAAGAAGGACCTTTGTACAGCATCAGTGATGGTTTGAATATGCTTGACCCAGGGAGTCAAGCACTATTAGAACGTGTGGCCTTGTTGGAGGAAGTGTGTCACTGTGAGCATGGGCTTTAAGACCCTAGTCTTAGCTGCCTGGAAGCCAGTCTTCCCTAGCTGACTTCAGATGAAGATGTAGAACTCTCAGCTCCACCTGCACCTTGAGTGCTAGATGCTGCCATGTTCCCACCTTGATGATAATGAGACTTGAGAACCTGTAAGCCAGCCCCAATGAAATGTTCTCCTTATAAGAATCACCTTGGTCACTATGTCTGTTCACAGCAGTAAAACCCTAAAGAAGAAAGCATTCCAGGCCAACAGCTGCCATATTACTGTCATGCTCCTGCAGGTGACATTGTGTCTCTAAGTAGTAAGTTGTTGTGGGAAATATTAAAAAAAAAATGGGAGTGACTCCCTGGCGCCATCTTAGCTGCCTGCCAGAGCAGAAAGGCAGCACCAGGTGCTGAGATATCCCTAGTTTAAGATCTCTGGGGTCGCAAACTGCCAGAGGTGTGCCTGTGCCCAGGACCTGGGCAGATAGGCGGTTTGTCTGTGTGCCACCCTGTCATGGGGCCTGTGTCCTATGTGGGGATCAGCACAGGGAGTGACAGTGAAGTGCCATCTTCATTGCCTGATGGTGCAGAAAGGCAGCACCAGGTACTGAGATATCCCGAGTTTAAGATCTCGGGGGCACAAACCTCCGGGGGTTTGCCTGTGCCCAGGAACTGGGCAGATCAGCGGTTTGTCTGTGTGCCAGCTGGTCATGGGTCCTGTGCCCTATGGGGTGATTACCATTTGGAGGGAGTCCCCACCACCATCTTCGCTCCATGACAGAGCAGTTGGAGAGCACCAGGTTTACTGAGACAACCCAAGTATAACATTGCTTGGGGCATGACACAGCAGGGCTCCAATGGCACACAAGAGGAAGGCAGCACATCAGCAATCTGTGCCAGGGGAAACACAGTCATCCAGTGTTGCGTAAATAGCCTTACAGGCTCACAGGAGGTTGAAGTACCAGCCAATGGCAACAAGACCAACTAACACCAGTGAGAACTAGATGGCTAAAGGCAAACATAGGAATGTTACTAACAGAAACCAAGGCAATATGGCAGCATCTGAACTCATTTCTCCAACAACAGCAATTCCTGGATACCCCAACACACAAGAAAAACAAGATTTGGATTTCAAATCACTGTTCATGATGCTGTTAGAGGAACATATGAAGGACATAAATAAATCTCTTAAATTCAGGAGAAAAATGATCAAAAGACGCCCTTACAAGGGATAGACAAAAATCATTTAAAGATATTCAGGAGAATATGGGTCAAAATATAGAAGCCAATAAGGAGGAAATGCAAAAATCACTTAAAGAAATACAAGAGAACTTGGGTCAACAGGCAGAAGTCATGAAAGAGGAAACATAAAAATCTCTTAAAGAATTACAGGAAAATACAAACAAGCAAGTGAAGGAGCTGAGCAAAACCATCCAGGATCTAAAAACAGAAGTAGGAACAACTACGAAATCACAGAGGGAGACAACTTTGGAGATAGAAAACCTTGGGAAGAAATCAGGGGCCATAGATGCAAATATCAACAACAGAATACAAGAGATAGAAGAAAGAATCTCAGATGCTGAAGATACCATAGAAACCATTGACTCAACAGTCAAAAAAAAATGCAAAATGCAAAGATCTTGTAACCCAAAACATCCAGGAAAACCAGGACACAATGAGAAGACCAAACCTAAGGATTATAGACACAGATTAGAGTGTAGATTTACAACTTAAAGGGCCAGCAAATATCTTCAGCAAAATTATGGAAGAAAACTTCCCTAACCTAGAGAGAGAAATGCCCATGAATATACAAGAAGCCTACAGAACTCCAAACAGACTGGGCCAGAACAGAAATACCTCCTGTTACATAATAATCAAAACCCCAAATGCACTAAACAAAGAAAGAATATTAAAGGCAGTAAGAGAAAAAGGCCAAGTAACATATAAAGGAAGACCTATCAGAATCACACCAGACTTCTCACCAGAGACCATGAAAGCTAGAAGACCCTGAGTGGATCTCATGCAGACTATAAGAGAATACAAATGTCAGCAAAGACGACTATACCCAGCAAAATTCTCAATCACCATAGATGGAGAAACCAAGATATTCTCTGACAAAACCAAATCTACACAATATCTTTCCACACACCCAGCTCTGCAAAGAATAATAGGAAAACTCCAATACAAGGAGGGAAATTAGACCCTGAAAAAAGCAAGAGAGTTACCTTCCTTCATCAAACCCAAAAGAAGATAAACACTAAAATATAAAATTAACATTAAAAAAATGATAGGAAGCAATAATCACTACTCCTTAATATCTCTTAACATCAATGGACTCAATTCCCCAATAAAAAGACATAGACTAACAGAATGGATACGTAAACAGGACACTACATTTTGCTGCATACAGGAAACATACCTCAGTGTCAAAGACAAAAACTACCTTAGAGTAAAAGGCTGGAAGATAATTCCATAAGCAAATGGTCTCAGGAAACAAGCCGGAGTTGCCATTCTGATATCAGATAAAATTGACTTTCAACCTAAAGTCTTCAAAAGAGACATGGAAGGACACTTCTTGCGTGTCAAAGGAAAAATCCACCAAGAAAAGCTCTCAATCCTGAACATCTATGCTCCAAATTCAAGGGCACCCTCATTCATAAAAGAGCTTTACTAAAGCTCAAAGCACACATTGCACCTAACACAATAATTGTGGATGACTACAATACCCCACTCTCCTCAATGATCAAGAGAACAGAAACTAAACAGGGACACAGTAAAACTAATAGAAGCTTTGGGCCAATTGGAATATATATATATATATATATATATATATATATATATATAATAACATTTCATCCTAAAGCAAAAGAATATACCTTTTTTCTCAGCACCTCATGGTACCTTCTCCAAAATTGATCATATAATTAGTCACAAAACAGACCTCAACAAATATAAGATGATTGAAATAATCCCATGCTTCCTCTCAGATCACTATGGAGTGATCTTCAAAGTGGTCTTCAATAGCGATGAAAACAACAGAAAGCCCACATACACATGAAAACTGAACAATACTCTACTCAATGATAACTTGGTCAAGGAAGAAATAAAGAAAGAAATTAAAGACTTTTTAGAATTTAAAGAAAATGAAAGCACAACATACCCAAATCTATGGGACACAATGAAAGCAGTGCTAAGAGGAAAACTCATAGCCCTGAGTGCCTCCAAAAAGAAAATGGAGAGAGCATACTCTAGAAGCTTAGCAGCACAACTGAAAGCCCTAGAACAAAAAGAAGCTGATTCACCCAGGAGGAGAAGAAGACAGGAAATCATCAAACTCAGGGCTGAAATCAATTAAGTAGAAACAAAGAGAACCATACAAAGAATCAACAAAAACAGGAAATGGTTCTTTGAAAAAATCAACAAGCTAGATAAACCCTTAGCCAGACTAACCAAAGGGCACAGAGACAGTATCCTAATTAACAAACTTAGAAATAAAAAGGGAGATATAACAACAGAAACTGAAGAAATTAAAAAAAAAAATTATCAGATCCTACTACAAAAGACTGTACTCAGCACAACTGGAGAATCTGGAGGAAATGGACAATTTCTTAGACAGATACCAAACAACAAAATTAAATCAGGATCAAATAGATCATCTAAACAGTCCCATAACGCCTAAAGAAAGAGAAGGGTTCATAGAAAACCTTCCAACCAAAAAAAGCACAGGACCAGATGGTTTTAGTGCAGAATTTTATCAGACCTTCAAAGAAGGCCTACTCTTCAAACTATTCCACAAAATAGAAACAGAAGGAACACTACTGAACTTGTTCTACAAAGCCATAATTACACCGATACCAAAACCACACAAAGATCCAACAAAGAAAGAGAACTTCAGACCAATTTCCCTTATGAATATCAATGCAAAAATACTCAATAAAATTCTTGCCCACAGAATCCAAGAACACATCAAAACGATCATCAACCATTATGAAGTAGGCTTCATCCATGGGATGCAGGGATGGTTCAATATATGAAAATCCATCAATGCAATTCACTACATAAACAAACTCAAAGAAAAAAAATCACATGATCATTTCATTAGATGCTGAAAAAGCATTTGAAAGAATTCAACATCCTTTCATGCTAAAAGTCTTGGAAACAACAAGAATTCAAGGCCCATACCTAAACAAAATAAAAGCAATATACAGCAAACTAAATGGAGAGAAACTTGAAGCAATCCCACTCAAATCAGGGACTAGACAAGTCTGCCCTCTCTCTCCATATCTTTTCAAAATAGTTCTTGAAATCCTAACTAGAGCTATTAGACGACACAAGAAGGTCAAAGGGATACAAATTGGTAAGGAAGAAGTTAAACTATCACTATTTGCAGATGATATGATAGTATACTTAAGTGACCCAAAAAACCCCACCAGAGAACTCCTAAAGTTGATAAACAACTTCTGCAAAGTGGCTGGTTACAAAATCAACTCAAGAAAATAAGTAGCCTTTCTATACTCAAAGGATAAGCAGACTGAGAAAGAAATTAGGGAAATGACAGCCTTCAAGATAGCCACAAACAGCATAAAGTATCTTGGGGTGACTCTAACCAAACAAGTGAAAGACCTATATGACAAGAACTTCAGATCTCTGAAGAAGGAAATGGAAAAAGACCTCAGAAAATGGAAAAATCTCCCATGCTCATGGATTGGCAGTATTAATATAGTTAAAATGGCCATCTTGCTAAAAGCAATCTACAGATTCAATGCAATCCCCATCAAAATCTCAACTCAGCTTTTCATTGAGTTAGAAAGAGCAATTCTCACATTCATTTGTAATAACAAAAAACCCAGGATAGCTAAAATTATTCTCAACAGTAAAAGAACTTCTGGGGGAATCAGCATCTCAGACCTCAAACATTACTAGAGAGCAATAGTGATAAAAACTGCATGGTATTGGTACAATGACAGGCAAGCGCATCAATGGAATAGGATTGAAGACCCAGAAATAAACCACACACCTATGGTCACTTGATCCTCGACAAAGGAGCTGAAAACATCCAGTGGGAAAAAAGATAGCCTTTTCAACAAATGGTGCTGGTTCAATTGGAGGTCAGCATGCAGAAGAATGTGAATTGATCCATTCTTATCTCCTTGTACTAAGCTCACCTCCAAGTGGATCAAGGACCTCCACATGAAACCTGACACCCTGAAACTAATAGAAAGGATACTGGGAAAGACCCTTGAGGACATGGGCACAGGGAAAAAGTTCCTGAACAGAACACCAATAGCTTATGCTCTAAAATCAAGAATTGACAAATGGGACCTCATAAAATTACAAAGTTTCTGTAAGGCAAAGGACACTGTCAAAAGGACAAAACAGCAACCAACAGATTGGGAAAGAATCTTCAACCCTAAATCCAGCAGAGGGCTAATATCTAATATATACAAAGAACTCTAGAAATTAGACCCCAAAGAACCAAATAACCCTATTTAAAAATGGGGTACAGAGCTAAACAAAGAATTTTCACCTGAAGAACTTTGGATGGCTGAGAAGCAACTTAAGAAATGTTCAACATCATTAATTGTTAGGGAAATGCAAATCAAAACAACCCTGAGATTTCACCTCATACCAGTCAGAATGGCTAAGGTCAAAAACTCAGGAGACAGCAGGGGCTGGCGAGGATGTGGAGAAAGAGGAACACTTCTCCACTGCTGGTGGGATTGCAAGATGGTACAAACACTCTGGAAATCAGTCTGGCGGTTCCTCATAAAACTAGACATGACATGTCCAGAGGACCCTTCTATACCTCTCCTGGGCATATATCCAGAGGATTCCCCGGCATGCAATATGGACACATGCTCCACTATGTTCATAGCAGCCTCATTTATAATAGCCAGAAGCTGGAAAGAACCCAGATGTGCCTCAGTGGAGGAATGGATACAGAAAATGTGGTATATATACACAATGGAATACTACTCAGCATTAAAAATAATGAATTCATGAAATTCTTAGGCAAATGGTTGGAAGTGGAAAATATCATCCTAAGTGAGGTAACCAATCACAAAAGAATACACATGGAATGCAATCACTGATAAGTGGATATTAATTAGCCCAGAAGCTCTGAATTCTCAAGACACAGTTAGCATATCAAATGATTCCCAAGAAGAGAGGGTCCTGGTTCTGAAAAGAGTTGATCCAGCTTTGTAGGGGAGTACTAGGACAGGGAAATGGGAGGGGGGTGATTGGGAAATGGGCGGAGGGAATATGGCTTATGAGACCGATGGGGAGGGGAGAACTGGGAAAGGGGAAAGCATTTGGAATGTAAACAAAGAATATAGAAAAAAAAGACTGGCATGTTCCTGTTCTTGTGGATCTGCGCTGTCATCCTGGCTGGTCATGCACTCTGGGCAATGGTCGACATGTTTTTATCTCATGGAGACTCTGACTCAGAACTCTACAAGCTCTTCCCAGCTTGGTAGGTTCCCTCTGGTGGGTTGCTACCATGCCAACCCCATGCTTTAAATCTCATTTACAACCTTTGTGGTGTACCGCAGGCAAACCCACACTTTGCTGCTGTACCTTTCTCTTTTGAACCTGGACGAGCTGCACCATGAAGGAAAACACAACACAAACTTAGTTCAGAAATGACAGTAACTCAATCTCTGGGTGCAGCAATTAAAATCCTAATCTTGTAAACCTTATTACATCTAGATTCTCTGTTGGCAAATCCTGACAGATCCACCATTGAAACCTCGTATCTACATCTTGTCCTCACTCTATCCCTGTCCAAAAAAGACCTAACTCTCTCCTGCTTCCTCTTTTCCTCTGTCTAACCTGGAAGTCCCGCCTACTCACCCAGTGATTGGCTCCTTTATTTATTTGGGAATTGGTTCATAAGAAGCCACCTGCATACATGACTCACTCCTTGTCTGCAGCCCCTCCGAGGAGAGTGGAGTTAGCATCAAAATACAAACAGCACCAGGCCTATCAACAATAGCAAGTGATCTTCAAAGCTTTGCAGTGTAGCAAAAACTACCATTAATTTTCTAACCTTGACTTTTCAAGTACTTATCACCAGAGAAAACAAAGTGTGACTAACACTTTTGTAGTGTCTTTGCAAAGGATTTAGTAAATGACTAGCCTGACTTACAGGTGAATGTCAGGTAACACCCTGGGTTCTTCTTGGAGAATATTTCCATTTTGTTTTGTCCTGAAAGAACACGTGTTTGCCTCTCATGAAGGATGCTTGGATTTGAATCAGACTTCCTGATCATTCCCTAATGTAGCTTATAAAAACGTAATCATTTTCAGTGACATATTTGGAAGGGTATGTGTAGGTAGACACAGGCGGGTGAGTATCAATGGAGGCAGAGCTGTGAGAACCAAATAGCTCTCAGGCATGGACCCTCTAGACTTCAGAAATCTCTACTGTTAAACTCTTGACATGTTTATTGAACCTGATCCTTGTGGATACAGGATAGATGCATTGAATCTTCCTGGAGCTGTCATTAGGGATATCTGTAGGCCACATGGCATGGATGCTGGGAACTGAACTTGGATTTTCTGAAAGAGTGAAAGACATTTCTCCAGAACCTCTCATATAGTCTTGAATCTCGTGAGAGCAATGGAGTTGTGAGAATGCTGGCAGGTGCTGATCAGACTGTTATCAATGGAGATGGAGCTGTGAGGGCCAAATAGCTCTCAGGCATAGATCCACAGGCTTCAGAAATCGCTACTCCAGAACCTTCAGACATCTTTCTTGAACCTGGTCCTTTTACCACTTAGAGACTTTGTGAATAACTTTTCTTTTTGGTTCAGGTAGTACAAGTCAGAGACAGCTACTGAATTATAAACTAGACCTAAAAACTGAGAATCCACACACCTATAGGAGATCCTATGGAATTGTCTCATGCATATGTAGATCAATATATTCATACTTATACAATACTTTCCTAAGGCTTGCCTCTGACCATCCCCAGTCCTTTTCTATTTCATAGACTTACAGTCATACAGCTGTAATGTTGCTCTTATTCTTTTACTCTATTCTTGACAATGTTGACAAGGTTTGAAATGGTTTTTGAGGCACCGGTATAGTATTTTTTGTTAAGCCTACTGTTAATTGAAACCCCAATACCTGGTCTACACAAGCACAGACACTTAACCACTTGCTGCTTCAAACTCAATAAAGTGTCTTTTGGTTTTTTGGTTTTTTTTTTTTTTTATAATCTCATTGTATTTTACCTGTCCAAAACTCAGTGAAATCAAATGCCTTATGCTGTCCATCTCTTTAAAAAAAAACTTGTGTCATCTGAAATTTAGCAACCCCAATCTTTCCATAAAGCTGTTGATAAGGAGAAGGTTAATGTCTGAAAGCTTTATGAGATTTCTAGAAACTGTTTCTGAAAGAAAACTGCATAGAAAACCAGTTTTCCAAGATGCAAGTGAGGGAAGACAATTCAGTGAAGACGTATAGGGCAAAACCAGAACGGGGAAGTGGGAAGGGGTGGGTGGGAGGACAGGGGGAGAGAAGGGGGCTCATGGGACTTTCAGGGAGTGGGGGCTAGAAAAGGGGAAATCATTTGAAATGTAAATAAAAAATATATCGAATAAAAAAAATAAAAAAAAATGTAGATGGGAAATTCTATATTATTAAATTGTCCTTTGGTGAACTTGAAATACATATATATGGATGATTATAAATCTAAAAGGAATTCAGTTAACCTTCCGTCTCTAGGCAGGTAGCCTGGGCTGTGTAAGAATACAGCTGAGCAATCCCCGTGGAAGGAATTCAGCTAGCAGCATTTCTTCTTCCTCCTCCATGACTTCTGCTTCAGTTTCTGCCTCCATGTTCCTGCTTGAACTTTTCCTTAAGCCTCATACTCAATGCATGATGGGATTTAACCTGAAGGCTCCAAATCCCTTCCTATCCAAGTGACTTTTGGTCATGTTGTTTATTACAGCAAACTAGAACAATATCCTTTAGCTAAATATGCTGAAATAAGCTGGCAAAAATAAGCTTTTATTTTATGATGACACACAATGTATACAATGCAAAATATGTAGAAAATCTATTTAGCTGTTATTCGATCTACTGGGCCACAGAGACTTGCTTTATAAAGCATCTTTTGTTTGTGTGTGAACTCAGACCTCAAATTTTTTCACAGAGACTCTTTCAAGATTGATATGGTGAGTTTGGTGGAGCTATCTCAGAATATTTGGGGTTGTGGCTGTTCTACAAGCTTCATATCTCCAAAGTTTCCTACCTTACTCAGTCCATGTACTGTTCATTGATGACACACTTACATCTATAATGAAGAAACATTAAAGCTACTACTTCTTGAAGAAACTAGATTTCAAAAATCAATTTTATTGGTTTAGTTCTACTTCATTTTTTATTTATACATTTATTTTATTTTTTCCCATTAATTTTTTTATTCGATATATTTTTTATTTACATTTCAAATGATTTCCCCTTTTCTAGACCCCCACTCCCTGAAAGTCCCATCAGCCCCCTTCCCTTATTTATACATTTATTGAGTCTCATGTTTCCCAGGCTAATCTTGAATTCATGTAGCTAAGGGTGACGTTGAACTCCGTTATGCCTCTACCTTGCACGTATTGTTATCACAGGCATGCAAACTCTATCCAGTTCAGATGGCACAGAAGTTTGAATCTCTGGGTTCATGCATGCTAGGCAAGCACTCTATAAATCAAGCTACAAATACATCCCCAGACCCAACCAAAAATATCTCTTTTAAGAATTATATCCTAGTAAAATCATACCTTAAAAATGTGATAAGTTGAAATGCGTGCTATTGCATCATCTATCAGATATCCTAGCTTAACTGTAACAAGAGAATGCACAATGTTGCTTCCTTTGATTGCATAGATGTTGTCCCCTTGAGATTGTCACTGACTGGGCGTTGGGGGTGGCCTCCACTATACAGCATAGAGAGACTGTTACACTATATATAGCTACGCTAAGGCAGTGAAGATCAGAAACGAAGTAGTTTCTAATAAATGCTTGTCACTTTTGTGTGACAAACTCAAACACTTGTTAGAGTATGCTGTCCTAAGAAAGGGGGTAGTGTGCATGCATACATACACAAAGTTCTTTGAGTATATAACACATAGTTTCTTGTCTATGTTTTACATTTCATTTCTTAAATAGTGTCTGTGATGGAAGCTTATAATGTTCTTTAATGTTCTTATTTTTAGTAGCATTTAGCCTTTCTAAGGACTCTGCCCACCACATGGTCACTAAGTCAGAAGTACAGTGACCCATCTCAGCCATTGTGTTAAGACTGTCTCTTCCTCCGTTGCCTCTTTTCTTCCTTCCACAGACTGATCATTAGCTGTCTGAAGAAGCCTCTAGGTGTTGGGAATCTACATTGTCTATTATGGTAAGTCAATAGCTATGCTCAGGTTTGAAAGATCAGAGATAATTACAGCTCCTAAACCTTTTAAACTGGAAGAATGCTTTGAGAGACCTTTCTTCAAATTCACTGTTACATAAAGTACAATAGGATAGACTTTATCAGATCACGTTGGGGACTTCATTCAAAGCACAATTATTATTATTTTTAACCTTTACTTGTTTGCCTGTTTTCCATCTGATTATTACATCTGCATTAGATTGTGAATATTTTTTTATAAAGTTCATCAGCGGTGACTTACTGACTGGCTGAATGAATGAAACGGTCAATAGAGTCCATGTTATTATGTGGCTGGCTATAGGGACATCAGTTTTTATGGCATTTGTGTTTCCTACTAGTTCATAGTGGAAGCCTTCCCTGTAACTTTCACCCACCCCTGTACTGCATATCTATTAAGTTACTCTGTAGGATAAGGAAGGACTTTGCATGGAATTATAGAGTCCTTTCCTTTAAAGGATGGCCAACTCTCTCTTACTCCATTTGAATGAAAATTAGTATTCTCTGAAACCTCAGGTGTTCGCCCTTTCTCGAGTGAGGGAGGATTCAGGACAGGGCTAATGGAGGAATTACTGTGAAGATTGCTTTTTTCTGTAATTTCCTCTCTAGCTTTTTAGATGGGCAATTAACGACAGAATATTGGTTTTCATAGATTGTTGCCTAGTAGCATAAGCTTGGTTAGAGTAGACCTGCTGGCATTCTAGAACAGGGTATCTTTTACTGGTGTTTATCATTCAGATGCTGTAATTCACACTAGGTGAAAATTGGCTCATGACAGTTCTCAGCTCAGTTGCAACTTAGAGGAAAACAGAGTCTGCTTTGCTTAAATTGTTTTCGATTGACTGGGTAAGAATAAATTAAAGGTCCTAGTAGGTAATAGCTTCTGAATTCAATTAAAAATATCATCAGGCAGCTGCTTTCTTTTTTTCTCCTGAAAGTACAGAAATGCTACTGAGCTACCTAATTGATTTTCTTATGAAGTTTTTTGACTGACAGGTTGAATCAAATTCTTCCTCTGCATTTTACCCTCACACAAATATAGGAGCACATCCTGGCATCCAGGAGAAAAGTGTAAATACCCCACTATTCTGTTAAAATAGTGGGTGTTCGCCCTTTCTCGAAGAATTCTGTGAAGAATCTGTTAAAATCTTAAAGACCTCATTTTGTTCACCCATTTACACACTGATCTGTTGAGCAAACATGCATCTTGTGACTTGGCAAGATTTCACTGGTCAAGCATTTAATGCCTCCTCATCTGGGATTTCCTGTTTACAAATCTCTCTAGTTTTCTAATCTCTAATATTAAAGCAATAAGGCCCATGGCTGACAGATAGGTAAGTTCTCAGAATGATTGACAATGTATATGGTACTTTAGATGAGACCTAAGTGGAAGGAAGAAAGATATGGAAGGAGGAAAGGAGGGAAAAGGAAGATAGCAAGACACCACAATGTTATCTTTATTTTGAAAAATCATGGGAAGATGAGAAAGAGGCTGGAAATGTGTGAATCCATAAGTGTCTCCACAGGGAGACACCACAAGAGGTTTCCACCTCGAGTCTTCTCTTAGTTATGTTTCAATTGTTGTGATAAAACACATTACCAAGGAAACTTATAAAAGAAACATTTTTTAAGTTTTGAAGCTTAGGGTTTCAGGGGACTAGAGTCCATGATGGCCAGGCAAGGCAGAAGTAACAGCTGAGAGCTCACATCTAGATATCAAAGTAGGAGGCAAAAATAGACACTCAGTGCCCATTCCTCAGTTGAATACCTTCACCAAGGCCATACCTTCAATCCTTCCCCAAAAGTTCCACTAACTGAAGACCAAATATTCAAACCTAAGAGCTTATGGGAAGCAGTCTCATTCAAATCACCACATCTGCTCGCTGGCTGTCACAGGCTTGTATCCATATCTAATGCAAAAAGCATTTAATCCATCCTCAAAGTTGCATAGTCTTTTACTTTCTCAACACAGTATAAAAACCCCAACATCCAAAATCTCTTCTGAGACTCAAGGCAATCTTTTAACTGTAACCCGTTGCAAAAGCAGAAAGCAAATTTCATACCTTCAATATACAAGTAAACAATATACATTGCCATTTCAAAATGGAATAATTTGGACAAAATGAGGGCATACTAGACCAAAGCAAGACCCAAACCTAGAAGGCAAACACCAAATTGTAGCTCATTGTTTGACTTCAAAGGACTTAGTTGGCTTTACCTTTCTAACTTTGCTGCCTGTAACACAATTCTCTCCCTTGGGCTATTTCCTATCCCTGTGTGCAGCTCTCCTTTACAAATGTCTCATGGCTTAGGTGCCTCGCACATCTTGGGGTTTCCAATTTAATCCAGGCTTCACTTTCACAGTGCCATGAAATGGCCTCTAAGGAATTTCAAAGATGACTTCTTTGTCACATGCATAACCTCAGAAGCTCTTCATAATCATAATGGAGGATTACACAACCCTTTACTCATATGTCCTTTATGATCTTACATCCAGATACACATGGACAACACTGACTGCTGTCTTCTAAGCTCCTGCTTGACTCATGCATAAAGCATTAAGTTCAATTGCTTTCCCAAATCAAGGACTGAATTTCCTTCATAGTCTTCAAAAAAGCAGCACAATAAGGTTTATTTCAATAGAGTCCCAAGTCCTGGTTATATTCTTATTGCTGTGATAAAATACTGTGACCATGTAGACTCATGAAAGAGGTTTTTACTTTGGGGTTTATGGTTTCAGAGGGTTAGAATTCATGATGGTTGAAGAAACACATGGTGGCAGGAAAAGCTGAGAGCTCACATCATGATACCTATGTGGGGGGAGAGAGAGAGAAAGAGAGAGAAAGAGACAGAGAGATAGAGAGAGACAGAGAGAGAAAGAAAGATGGAGAGAGAGACAGAGAGAGACCGAGACAGAGAGATAGAGACAGAGAGAGACAGAGACAGAGAGATAGAGACAGAGAGACAGAGAAAGAGACAGACAGAGAGACAGAGAGAGACAGAGAAAGAGACAGAGAGAGAGAGAGAGAGAGAGAGAGAGAGAGAGAGAGAGAGAGAGAGAGAGAGACTGAGTATAGTTTGGGGCTCTTGAACCATTAAAACCTGCCCCCAGTGACATACCTCCATCACCAAGGCCACACTTCTTAATCCTTCCCAAAGAGTTCCAACTAGGGACTGAGTATTCAAACAAACGAGCCTATGATTCAAACCACCATATGCAAATTGTTTTGTTTTTGTTTCTTGTTTTCTGTTTTTTCTGAGCCAAAAGTAGACATTACTGGGTTTCATTAAATGCCATAGAACGTCAGACTATTTTCCTCACATTAAAAAGACAACACTTTCATGCTTTTCTGAAACACAAGTAAGGAACTCTAGACTGAGAGAAAGGAAGGTGGGGTTTTAATCTATCCTTTATTCACTGATAGTTGGGAGACTATGGGCAGCTTGCCTTTCCTTTCTGTAATGTCGGGAGTACTTACCCACTGTAGTATGTAAAGCTAACATACATATCCATGTAAATGAACTCCAGGGAAAGAAGTACTTGAGAGTAACTTGTGCTGATGCTATGAGGAAGAACTGGGATGATTCTGTGGTTGCTGCTTCTCTAATTGGCAGAGACCTTGTGAATGAAGACAACCACCAGGCTGCACACTGTTTCGTGATTCCATTTTTTTTCTTCTCATTGTTACAACTTGTTTTAGTAAATGTAAGACAGGATATGTGGAGGAATTTTAGAGTGCTGTTTAGTTCTCTCTTTTATAATAACCTCATGAGGTTTTACATGGATAGTCATGGGTAATAATGTATCTGTATATACTTATGGCTTGCTCTTTTTATGGCTGTTAACCTTTAATACAGTAAAATCCTAAAAATAATGCAGAAATGATGAGAAAAAAGCATCCATAATTTAATCACCAAGTTACAGTGATTAACCTTGTACTCCACTTTTCCACAACTACTTCTACATAGACACAAATGATAAAAGATGACATTCATGCTTTATGGTTTTATATGAACATATATAAACATACATGAGCAAATGCAGTTTTGTTTTCTAAACCATTATTTAAGGGTGGGATGAAAATACTTTGACATTTTCTTTATTACTAAAAAAGTGCCCAATAAGAATACAAATATATAGGATATGCCAGGAAAAAGCACCTTTGACCTTGCTACCTTGTTTCAGAGAACATAAGCATCATACAAATTTTGCTACAGCTGACACAATCTTTTCCAAGAGTAATTCACAAAGCAGAACCAGTTTTGCTCCTCCATTCTGGCTCTGCAGCCTGCTACTGTAAGAATCTTGTTTTACCAAACAGAAAGCTCTTCTCCTTTCTTAGTTTTAGTCTGCATCTCTGGTATGTTGGTGAGGTGTATCCTGACTGGCCTCAGACTTTGTGGGTCCATATAGTTAGTGTTGTTAAGCAGCCAAGAGTAGAAGTCACCTTCGAGTCAATCTCACCTACAAGATCCAAGGTAGGGAGGCTGTAAGCACTGTTATCTTACTTCTGTCTAGAACTTTGTTCTTTCATCATGGATACATTGTTTCTGAAGTTATTCATGTCTCTGCTGAAAATGTTTCCTTATTCAAGGTATGTAGCATGCTCTGCATCCCTGAAATTATAAATCCCACACTTTAATTCTTCTGTTGGTATACCCAAGATTACATGAAATGCTTGGATTTTAGAATATGAGACAAGGTTTTTGGGGGTCTTGTTTAAGGGCTAGAAATATAGCAGATAATTAGCCAATTTTTATTGAAAGAAGTAATGTTTCCCCAGGTGTAACACAGGAAGTTAATTGATCTTTTTGCCAATTCTCCTGCTCTAGGAATGCATCTAGGGAAGATGTGGTCAAGAGTAGGCAGAATTGTACACAGCGGCAGACAGTGACAGCAAAACACTGAACGGTATCATACAATTTGTTATACCGATGAGACTTTAGAAAAATCTTTTTCTACCAAGTGCTAGTTTGATGTTCACAAAGCCAAAAAGTTCTTTTCTGTTATCCAGAAGTACTAATAAAATCAGATCATTTTCTTTACTACAGCTGACGGGGAAAACGAAAATAGATAATATAGAATCTGGCAAACTTCTCAGGTTAGAGTGGCTCACACTGATTAATAGTAGTCTATTTCATGGTATCCCAAATCCCAAGGAAAGTCCTGTCCATTCTATCATTATTTATTTATAAACAATAGAATAATAACAATTTATGTGATGTTGTGGTTTTCTGGAGTACCTTTGGTGCACAGTTTTGGGGCCGTGGAGCCTGCCAGATATTCTTGACAATATTTGAAACATGGTTCCTATCATTCCATTCATTCATTCATTTGAGGAATGTTATAGAAATTCTTAGGACAAGATGATTATACATGTTTAATTCTTGGGTCACAAGTCAGATGATATTATTTGACTATAGCATATGATATTCTGATGCCAGATTTAAATATTGCTATAAGCATTTACTAATGTTTGTCAAATAAGCATGAGTTTCTTTGCCCTGGGTGTTGAGGTTTAGTTTGTTGCTATGTATCGTAATATTAAGTGTGGGACCTCAAAACCTGGTTACCCCAGAGATGAGTCCACACTTATACCCAAGTGACACTATGTGACCTTGTCCCCCAACTTACTTTTGATTGGTAAATAAAGATGCCTACAGCCTACAGCAGGGCAGAATTGAGATAGGTGGTGCTTATTATTCCCTGTCTGGTTGTTTAGGGAGACCCCTAGGAGAGAGAGAAAAGGGTGAAGAGAGGAGAAAGAAGCCATTGGTAAGGAGTCAAGGAAATGTGGCCCTTAGGACTGGCCACATTTCTGCTCTTAAGTGGAGTTAAGGGCAGCCCAGATGAAACACAGTAAGAAATAACTCAGGATGATTGAGAGGAAAGTAGAGAATACCATAGAGGATAGGCATCTGCCCAGCTCTTGTGATGTTTAAGGCTTACTGAAAATAATAAAATTCATAAGCCTGTGGATGGAAGTTAAAGAACCCATTTAAAGACAGTCAAGAAAATTAGAAAATTCATTACATAGACAAAAATGAGATGAAATAAGCCTGTATTAATAAAGAACTCCATCACAAAGCAACAATCTCACTTTCTCCTTTAAGACAAGAAAAAGAACTCCAATCATAAAACGAGACTAAGAGGAGAACAATGATAGAAAGAAATAGATGAAGCAGAGAATGAAAAATCAAGTAAGTCTATAAAACCATGAACAAAATTGACTAAAGTTATTCAGAAATCTACAAAACACTTGAAAGCCAGACAAGCTGGCCCATAGAAGCAGTCTTCACGTTGGTAAATGGCAATCCCATTGAGCTGTTCTTGCTTGAAAACACTGAGAAACTGGGCTTAAAATTTGTATGGAAATTGACGGAGACTGTAATAATCAAAAGCAGAGAAAACAAGTTTCTCAACTTCAAGTTGAGAAGTCTAAAGCTACAAATAACAAAAGCAGCAGTTGTACTGTTGTAAGAATGTGCATACGAATCAGTGGACTAGGGCAACAAGATAATCAAGGGAAATATAATCATTTCAATAAACAACACTGGAATACCTGAAAGTTGACCTTCCAAAGAATGAAGTTGAACACGTATTTCATACAAGATTCTGAAGTTCTATAGAAGTGGACAGAAACCTAAGTGTAAGAGTGAAATATATAAGATATATAGAAACATGGGCATAAACATGGGAAAGCATCATCAATCCAGATGGGAAATTTTTATTTAACTGTAAATATAGTTAACACACAATTTCATATATATAATCCATGTTTTATGTAAGTCAACAGTATTATTTTTTAATGAATCTATAGACATCCTTACAGTTATTTCATCTTTCTCTTCTTTCTGTATTGATTTCTATCCCATTATCTATTAAAGTCACTCCTATCTGTCCTATTTCCTCATTCAAATCACTTGAACTCTGCCCTCCCCCCTCTATTGTATTACCCCTTCCCATTTTACTCTTCCTCATTCGTCAGTTACTCCCAGTTGTATGCTCACATATGAAAGTTTGAATTTTGGAAACTCAGATTAGAAAGAACACAGTTGTCTTTCTGGATCTGGGTTACAGCAATCAATGTTCTAGTTCTGTCCATTTACCTTCAGATTTCAGGATTATCCATTTTCTTTACAGCTCAATAGTGTTTCATAGTATAGTTGTGCCTTGCTTTTTTTTATCCATTCCTTAGTTGGAGGGCATTTAGGTTGCTTCCATTTTTTGATATTGGAAACAGAGCTGCAATGAATGTAGCTGAATTACATCTGTGAAATGAGACACTGAGTACTGAGTCCTTTGGGTATATGTGGAGAAAGTTATAGTGGGATTATAAATTTATGTTAACCTTATTTTAGAAATGAGACTGATTTCTGGAGTGACTGTACCAGTTTTCAATCACATCAAGAGAAGATGGATCTAATTTATTGTCATAGAAAATGTTAAGAACTTAGGCTCTTTTGGACCCCTTCACCGTGGTATGTTGAATATGGGATAAAATGGCCACCTGTTGGTTAGACTTGAGGTAAAATAGCCTTCTGTAATCTATATAATGCACCTAATTCATAACCTCAGTAGTTATGTATTTATGGTAGTATGCTAAGTGATTCTTTATACCATTCACTACCTTCTTGTGGTTCAAAGCATCTTCTGGTGGCTTTTGCATGCTGAAGACAGTTTTTCCATGATAGCTCGATTCATCCCTTTAAACCTCACGCTGATTACACAGTGTACTTTATCTAGAGACAGGACAGCTTTGCTATTGCTGACATCAGCAATCTGCTGGCTTCCGTACAGGTGATGAAATCACATCAAAGCTCTATCATCATTTACTTAAACAGGCCAAACAGAAAGCCAACCAGACTCTTCCCCACTCCATGCATTATTTGTCCTTAGCACTAAGCAGAGACTTGGCAACAGCCAGAGGAAGCAGGAGGTGATTTGTTTGGATTATGCTGATAGTTACCCTTGGAGACATTTAACCCTCATCCGTTGGGCAGCAGTACACTCCATTCCAGTGTGTTACTGGGTACATAAGTGATTTTAAAACCTGTCTCATAAATAATGCCGGGAAAGATTGTTCCCTCCTCTTCTTCTTCTTCCTCCTCTTCCTCTTCCTCCTCCTCCTCCTGTTTTCCCTTCTACTTCTTCTCGTCCTCTTCCTCCTTCTTCTTTTGAAGTTCACCTTTAAATCAATCAATATCAATACAGTGTTATTGGCAATCTGCCTACTCACAATGAATTCCTATGTCTATAAGCTATCCAGAGACATAAAACTGTACAGCTGCTTGGAAGAAGATTCTCATATTTAATAATCTGAATACTTTTCTTCTATTGATACATCAAGTTTAGCAAATTAAAAAAAAACCCAATAATTAGAGATGTAAGGAGCTCTCTTTGGAAGTTACTGTGCAAATTCTAAGCTATATATCATATTTTGATAGTAACTCTTCTTTGGAAAACATGTAGGCTGCCAACATCAGATACTCCCATTCTTCCACGAGTCCTTGTTCTTTTTAACACTTTTTATTCACTTACTGCATCCTTTATTTTACATGGTCATAGAGAAACTTTATGGTTTCCTACTTTGCCTACCAACTTTGTTCTTTCCTGTTGTGGAGGGGCCTCTGCTGTTTGTATTTTGATGCTAATTCTGCTCTCCTGGGAGGGGCTGCGGACAAGGAGTGAGTCATGTAACCACGTGACTTCTTGTCCAATCCCCTAATGAATAAAGGAACCATTCATTGGGTGAGTAGGCGGGACTTCCAGGTTGGATAGAGGAAGAGAGGAGGCAGGAGAAAGTTAAGGGATTTTGGACGGTGATAGCATGAGCACAAGATGTAATTATGAGTGTCTCCTGGTTTCAATGGTGGATCCGTTAGGATTTGCCACTGGAGGATTTAGATTTAATATGGCTTACAAGTAAGGATTTTAGTTGCTGTACTCAGCAATTGAGTTATCGTTGTTTCTGAACTAAGTTTATGTTGTCTTTTTCTTCATGCAGGGGCTCATCTGAGTTTAAGAGAGACAGCAGTAGAGCATGGATTTGCCTACGTGCACCATGAAGGTCATGGGGGATTTGAAGCTTGGGGCTGGTGTGGTAGTGCCAATGGGAACCTAGGGAGCTGGGTGGAAAGATTGTAGAGTTCTGAGTCAGAGTCCCCATGAGATAAAAACAGGCTGGCCATTGCCCACCAGTGCCTGGCTGGACAGGCCACAGGGGCAGAGAGTTGCCAGCACAAGGAAGGGAATGTGCCGGTTAGTATTTTAATAATTCCCACAATACTTTCTAACAATGTTGAGACGTACGAGTCAAATGGTCTTTGATGTTTAATTTTGTTGACCACAAAATGTCTTTCTTCCTAGAATTAGTGAAACTGTAATGAGGAGGCAATGTTCAGTAATATATCTGGAAGAGTGGCAAGGTCCTGTGCAAACTATTTGTAACGTGTGGCTTTAGAAATAGAGTATGGTGCAAGGAAGTAAAAAATAACCTAATGGGATAGAAAATGATATTTAGCAAATCCAGAGAAACCTGGTATTCACGTTAAACAAAGCCATATTTGGGGTTCAAATACAGTTTGGTCAATAAAATATTTGTGCAAGGACTGTAAAGTCCTGACTCCAAGCCCCAGAGCCCACACGAAGAATGTTGAGTGTGGTTGTATGTGCTTGGGAGCTTAGCACTGGGGATGAAGAGATGGTCCCTAGTTCACTGATGAGCCAGGTTAGCGTACTGTGTGAATAGTAGGTCAAAAAGCCATCAGGCCTCAAGACATAAGGTGAATGGCATGTAAGGAATGACTTCAAGTTGATTTCTGGCTTCTACATGTCCCTGAGCACACAAGGACAAATATGCACATGCATACCCCCAACTACCACTACCACTCCCAACAACAACCACAAAATTCTGCAAAGCAAAACATGATGGCATGTGGCTTCCTAGTCCCTTCTATGTAGTTCATGCCTGCTCTTCAGGCTGGACACTGATATTTAATTGTGTTTCCTTTGCTTCCATCTTCAGTCTGCAAAAGTATTCTTTATTTTTATTGAAAACATTTACTTCTAGAAAAACAATTAAGATATAGATCATGGAGGGACATGAGGTATACATAAGCCCATGAGTAATTACTATTTTGAGAATCACAGTAGGAAAAAAAATCACTTGCTTAACAGGAGGAAGAATTCTTTCTTGATCTTGCCAACATCAAACCAGATCGGGTAGATTTTTTTTTCCAGGAGCATCTCCAAGATCCAGGTTGTTTCTGTAGTGCAACAGGCAATCTAGAGTTCTCATGCTCCAAGGTGAGAAAGGGAATTGAAATGAAGGTGAATGCATATTTAAAAACAAAACAATTTATGGTTAAATTTCTACTGACCAGATCTTGATATGAGGCTCCAACCCAATTAGAATTGTCAAAATGAAATGAACACAAATTAGAGAAAGATGCTTCATCAAGCATCTAGTGGCATCTATTTGTTTCATTGTACAGACTAGAGAAGAATCACAGAAGAACTGACCAAAGTGGTTTATCAAAGAAGCGTCTTAATTAGGATTTTCTAAGGTCATAGTTCTTGTGGTCAGTTCTTGTTTCAAGCCAGACACTTAAACTTATCTCTGAGCTTTTAGCACTCAACCTGTGAAATAAGAATGGTTTTCTCTTCAAATTAAAGGGGAAAATGGACAGACTTCTAGTTAGGACACAAAGAGCAGGAAGGAAGGAAGCACAGGCCCTTGTTCTCTGCCCACAGAAGGCAGGCAGTCTTTATGTTCCAGCCTCTGGATTCCCATTATCATATCATCTGGCTACACAGCTTTGGCATAAAAATGTCAGTCTTCTACCAAGCAATGGTGCTACAGGATCTTTAAGATGCAAACAGTCCTAATATTCTTGTCTTGAAGACATGTTGAAGATGCATAAACATTACTGGGTTACAGACTGGCACCAGAAATTTACTACTGGGAAAGATCCAGCAGTAAAGAAGTGCTTCCTGTTTCTTGGTAGCAGCATTTCAGAATAATAGTATTATACTCAGAAGTATGAATGGGGAAAAATATGTGGGTGGGAAAAACAACTATTGTGACATGTTCAAAAAGCAAACAGTCAATGAGACATCTAAGTCATTTCTTGTTTTGCTCTTTTAGATGGCAGCAATAACACGAGTTTCAATCTTAACTATTCACTTTGAAATATATAGTAAGGATTAAAGCTTAGAGCTTTATAGTTAACTGCTCGATTGTCAAGACAAACTTTCTCATCTATATAAAGAACTGAAAAATATTGTTATAAGATCAAATTATGTTTAGCCCCATGTCATGGGATCACAAAGCAAAAGCAACTCCTCCTCCCCCTCATTTTCTTCCTCCCCTCCCTCCTTCCTCCTTTCTTTCTCTTCTTCTAAACAAGGTCATAGTCTGAAGCTCAGGGTATTCTAGAACTCACTATGTGCTCCAAGGTTCCTCAGATTTGAAGTGAGCCCCCTGCATCAACAGCCTAATCCTGGGCTTGCCAGTGAGCCCACAACCCTGCTGTAACTCTTCTTGTTCCTCGCTCCTTCCACAGTTCAGCTGTTGAATCATTTTAGAATCAATTTCCTCCACTTTCAGCCTTGATATTATTATTGAATTGTTTATCACAGTGGAAAATTAAAACCACTTCAGGGGAGAGATTAAATTGTTCTTTTCGTAATAATGGGTATTAACCCAGGACCCTAGGCATGCAATTCAAGCATTCTACAAATGAGACAAATTCCCAGCCATTCTCAAACTTTTAGTTTACTTGAGACAGAGTCTGGTCTCAAACTCCTTCCTTTTGTTTCAGCTTCCTTAGTAGTTAGAATTTTAGGCATGCACTACTACATCTAGTTTATCCTTTTTTAAATTGCCACACTTCCAGATTATTTTGGCGTGATATAGATTCTGGTTACAATCGTTGGGCCACCAAGAGGATGGACTCAGGAAACATGCCTTCTAAACTGCATGGGTCAAGGCAGGTGCTATATTAGTCCAAATAAGTGTTTTAGAAGAAAAACAAGAAGCTTCTGTTGTCTACTCTTAATGAGGTTTCCCAAGGAAGGAAGGAAACTCGGTACCCATGATGACATCATCTTTCTTATCAGAAGAATCACTAAGATGTTAAGTTCCTTACTTTCCTCCAAACTCTCATCTTTCTTTCCTTACTTAATTATTTTATTATTTGTAGTTATTTTGAGAATATAGTAAGGTGCTAAGATAGACTTTAAAGACAATCTCAGATACATGGACTTCTACCTTAACATGATAAATGATGTCTCTCTCAGACTTCACAAGTATGAAATTCAAGATCATTCTAATATGTGGCTAATAAAACAAGAATTCTCAGGGCCTAAGTGTATGCCATCTTTTATGCCCAGACCCTGCTTAGACTTTACATCGTGTCTCCTAGTTAGCTGGTCAGGTAGAGGCAGAAGAATATTCAGGATTCAGGCTCAGTTTTTCTGTTCTTCCTTCCTCAAGCACTCTGGGTAGTTTGAGACTGTTGAGCTGTAGCCCTCCCAACTTGTCTATCTTTTCCTTCTAGGTCTTTCAGTTCGCTCGGACAGATAATGGAGTTGACCTGAGTTGATTAGGCACTAAATTATGGTTTATCCAAATGGACTTTATAGGGAGGTTGTACTATGTTTCTTTAAAGAAGTTTAGTTATTTATCATCATAGCTGATGTGTTTTATAAAACCAAGGATATGTTTTGTAGACCAGTATGGTGGAGTGAGAGGGGAGTCCTATGCTGAGGTATCCCCTTCCTCACCAGGTACCAGCCATATGGCAAGTCTAATACAGAATAGAGTTTATTTAGAGGCATGGGAGAGGAGGATAGAGAAGGGAGTAGAGGCAGAGAAAGAGAGGGGAAGAGAAAAACAGACAGAGAGAGTGTGAGGGAGGGAGAGAAAGGAGAGAAGAGATGGGAGGGGGGAGAAAGGAGAGGGAAGAAGAGGGGAGGGGAGGAAGGGGAGGGGGAGGAAAGAAAAGAAAAGAGAAGAGGCCAGCTGGGAACACATGAAGAGAGGGGATGGGAGGGAAGAGAGGAAGAAAGGGGTCAGAGAGAGAAAAGGGACAGAAAGAGAGAGAAGAGAAGCCAAATAGAGGCCATATAGCAAGCCAGGCATACCTGGCTGTTGCGAGTTAACTGTTGGGAGGAGCCTAGGAGGAATGCTAACAATATTTATAATGGAATAAGGGAAAGTTATTCCATTGATTGTTTTCAACTCGGACCCTGCTTCAAATGGAAGAGATCATTGGCTACACTGATAAGTTTGTGTTCCTTGTGGAACACAAAGAGAAACTAACATCACTCAGGAGATAATGTGGCATTGCTGTTAGTGTCAGGAGAAAAATACAGAAAATACTAATGAAGAACAGGAGGAAAGAGACAGGGCAATTAACAAAACACTGCTCTGGGATCTTGGGTGTCTTTTGATGTTCAGTGAGTGCACAATCTCAATAAACAGTTGTGGTGATTGAAATTTTTGTTGAAACTGGAAATTAGTTTAATTTTTAACAGTTTAATTAGTTTAATGTTAATTTTAGTTTTAATTAGGTTAAGAGTCTAGATGTACATATCCATAACATATAGACACTTTCCTGAATTATGATATATCTTTAAATGGTACAAATACCACTAACTAAGGCGATCACTTGTATCTAAGTAATTTAATATATATACAGTACTATATACACAGTAATATATACACAGTGAAATGATCTCAAGATAACATTAACACTTTTTTGAGACAGAGTCCTGGGTAGCCTAGAAAGGCCTCAACACTCAATTCTCTTGTCTTAGTTTCCTGAGTACTGGAATTTTAGGTACCTACCACTAGCAAGTAGCACTTGAGTTGAGGTTCATCTATTGCTTTCTGTAAAATTATAATTCTAGAGGATGGTGAAATCTTGAAGCTTAAAGTCAGAAGCATAACTTTCCTTAGATCATTTTAGGTAGGACATTAATACATAATTTATAACCAGGTCTCCACAACATATCAAATAAGTCAGGCTCTTCTCAGTACCAATCTATACCTTCGAATTCTATGGATGTACTCAAAATGACAAAGAACACTATTTTAGGCAAGTAAATACATTGTGGACCATTTTATACTAGTGTTTTATCATATAGTTAAGCCATGAAAGAAGTATTTTTGACTATTCGTGCACAAAGGGTTGGAAAATGGAGTAAAACGTACACAAACCACATGTAAAGTAAGTGTTTATTATGTAAGTTACAGTCCTAGTTAGGATTTCTATTGCTGAGATGAAATGGCATCACCAAAGAAGCTAGGGGAGGGAATCAATGATTTACCTTATGTTCCATATCAGTTTTCATCAACAAAGGAAGTCAGGACGGGAACTTGAACAGGGCAGGAACCTGGAGACAGGAGCTGATGCAGACTCCATGGAGGGGTGCTTCTTATTAGCTTGTTCATCATGCTGCCTTGCTCAGCCTACTTTCTTATAGAACCTAGGGCCACGAAGTACCATTCACAATAGGCTGGATCCTCCCCGCCATTAATCACTAATTAGGAAAGTGCCCTACAGGCTTGCCTATAGCCTGGTCTGGTAGAGGAATTTTCTCAGTTGAAGTTCCTTCCTCCCAGACAACTCCAGCTTGGGTCAAACTGACATGAAATTATCCAGCACAGTTCCTAAATAATGATTAAAGACCATTGGTTCCTGGCTTTCTACAAGTAAAACATCACACATTCTATTAACAGAAATGTCTACTCAAGGCATGAGACCTCTGCAGTGAGTGAGCCAAGGTAGAAGAAAGATTGGTGCCTTCCCATTTGTCCTAAATAGATAACGAATCCATGCAAATAGCCAGCATAGTGAATAGGCAACTTAGGGAAGGGGAGAAAATATTTGCCTAGTACTCATTAATAGTTAGTACTCAAAATGCATAAAGAACTCAAACCCCTTAATAGTAAAAATCAAATAATTGAATTAAAATGAGCAAATTATCTAGACAATTATTTTAACAAAACACAAATACAAATGGTTAAAATGTAAATTATAAACACTCACTATCCCTAACTCACTAGGGAATGCAAATGAATATTAAAAGAAAAATACCATCTCACCAAAATTAGAATAGCTTCTGTTTATATATGTTAGTGAACACACAGAGAAGTTGAAAATTAGATGACAAAAAAATAGCAAATAGTGAATATGTAAATTAAAAATTACTCATATGTTTTTTTTAGTAGAGATTGCTATGGAAGTCCCTTGCAAATCTAAAATCAGATCTCTGATATAATCTAGCCACACCAGTTGTGGATCTATCTATTAGTGGCTTTTCTCTTGCTATGATAATATACCATGACGAAAAGTAATTTAGAAGGAGAAGTGATTTTTTTTGTTTTGGTTTGTTTTTTAAACTTTCTGTTCCAGAAGAGATATAGCAGGCTAGAAGTGTGGAGGCAGAGAGGTTATGATCATCTGCAAACAATAGCTAAGAAAGAAAGCAAGAGACAGAAACAAGCTTATGACACCTTAAAGTTCACCCCTAGTGAACATACCTCCTTTCAGCAAGGATCCATGTTCTCAAAGTTCTAGAACATCCTCAAACAGTGCCCCCCAACTGGGGACCAGTGTTCAAAGAAATGCTTCTAGGATCACTTTAAATTCAAAACCCCACAGAGTTGTTTCAGAGATGATCAGGATAAAGTTGAGGTCATTAAGATGTAGTAGGAACAGTGTTCAGGTTTTTTGTTGTTGTTTGGTTGTTTTTTTTGGTTGTTTGTTTTTGTTTTTGTTTTTGTTTTGGTGCAGTAGAATTAGAAGCCAGTTAAGGTCCAAGAAGGAGGCTTTTTGGACTTGAAGATGGCCATCTACAAGCCAAGAGGAGAAACAATACTAGTAATTTTCCCACTTTCATCTTCTATGCTGTAGAATTGTGAGGCAATGAATTTCTGTTGTTTAAGGCACCCAGTCAGGGGCAGGCCTTATAGAAAACACACTGAGAAAGAGGAGCGATAACAAGCTAGTCAGGGTTCACACATCATATCTCTGTAAGTGGGAAATGTGTAGAGTTAGTTACAGAGTTTATTCTAGAAAACTAAAGTCAGATATGTAAGGCTTACTTAGACTAGCAGAAAACAACTTACTCATCCTTTAAAAATTTTTCCTTTAACTAAACTATTCACTTTTATCTCTAAAATAATGCAATTATAGTATTCTTACTTTAATTGTGACATTTCCACCTTGAAATTTTTAATGAATGAGAATCCAACGATTACTTACTAGCACTGTTGTATTGCTTTGAATAAACAGCATAACCTAGGCAGCTTATAAAAGAAGCCATTTAGGTGAGAATTCTTTGTTTAACTCTGTACCCCATTTTTTAATAGGGTTGTTCGGTTTCCTGGAGTCTAACTTCTTGAGTTCTTTATATATATTGGATATTAGCCCTCTATCTGATGTAGGATTGGTGAAGATCTTTTCCCAATTTGTTGGTTGCCGATTTGTCCTCTTGATGGTGTCCTTTGCCTTACAGAAACTTTGTAATTTTATGAGGTCCCATTTGTCAATTCTTGATCTTAGAGCATACGCTATTGGTGTTCTGTTCAGAAACTTTCTCCCTGTACCGATGTCCTCAAGGGTCTTCCCCAGTTTCTTTTCTATTAGCTTCAGAGTGTCTGGCTTTATGTGGAGATCCTTGATCCATTTGGATTTGAGCTTAGTACAAGGAGACAAGATGGCGGAGAAGCATCTTAAAAAATGCTCAACTTCATTAGTCATTAGGGAAATGCAAATCAAAACAACCCTAAGATTTCATCTTACACCAGTCAGAATGGCTAAGATTAAAAATTCAGGAGACAGCAGGTGTTGGAGAGGGTGCGGAGAAAGAGGAACACTCCTCCACTGCTGGTGGGGTTGCAAATTGGTACAACCACTCTGGAAATCAGTCTGGCGGTTCCTCCGAAAACTGGGCACCTCACTTCCAGAAGATCCTGCTATACCACTCCTGGGCATATACCCAGAGGACTCCCCACCATGTAATAAGGATACATGCTCTACTATGTTCATAGCAGTCCTATTTATAATTGCCAGATGCTGGAAAGAACCCAGGTATCCCTCAACAGAAGAGTGGATGCAAAAAATGTGGTATATCTACACAATGGAGTACTATTCAGCCATTAGAAACAATGAATTCATGAAATTCTTAGGCAAATGGATGGAGCTAGAGAACATCATACTAAGTGAGGTAACCCAGACTCAAAAGGTGAATCATGGTATGCACTCACTAATAAGTGGATATTAACCTAGAAAACTGGAATACCCAAAACATAATCCACACATCAAATGAGATACAAGAAGAAAGGAGGAGTGGCCCCTAGTTCTGGAAAGACTCAGTGAAGCAGTATTCGACAAAACCAGAAGGGGGAAGTGGGAAGGGGTGGGTGGGAGGACAGGGGAAGAGAAGGGGGCTTACGGGACTTTCGGGGAGTGGGGGGCTAGAAAAGGGGAAATCATTTGAAATGTAAATTATATCGAATAAAAAAATTTAAAAAAAAGAAGCCATTTAAATGGCAGATTGTTTATAGTTTCATAGGATTAGTCTGTAATCATCATGGTGGGAAGCAAGGCAGAACGTAGGCATGATGCTGAGGTAGAAGCAGAAAGCTCATACCTGATTTGCAAGTATAGGTGGAGAGAGACAAAGACTGGGACTGTCATGAGTTTTTGAAACCTTAAAACCTACCTCCAATGGCACACCTCCAACAAGGCCACACTTCCCAATCCTCCTAAACTGCCATCAATGAGAGAACCAAACATTCAAATACACAAGCCTACGGGGTCATTCTCATTCACTCCGATTCCATAGGATTATAGATATTTCATAATGCAAAATATATATAGCCCAACTTCAAAAGTCCAGTAGATTTTCCCTGTCTCCTGACTGTTTAAAAGTCCAAATCTTCTAACCATAACCCAACATAAAGGCAAAAAAAAAAAAAAAAAAACCCAAACAGATTACATATTTCCAAACACAATGGTAAAAATTATATGTCGCCATTCCCAAAGAAAGGAAATTGGGTATAGTGAAGAAATACTATAGCAAAGCAAAACCTAAATGCTTCAGAGAAAACTACAAATTCTATATTTCTATGCCTGATACCAAAGGTCTTATTCAATGGCTCTTTCTATCTTCTAATCTTTCCAGTTTTGTTGATAACAACACGCTTGTGTCTTTTGGGGCTGGTCCCACACCCTATCTGCAGCTCTCCCTGGAAGGTAATCACATAGCTCAGGCACCTACAACATCTGAGGATCTTTACCATCACAGCTTCAAGCTATGGCCTTTCTGGGACTCCATGAAAGGACTCCTTTACCATATGTCTATTCTTGGTGGCTTTTTCTATAACATATTTTACTCTTGTATCTTTCGTGATAAAGTAATAATCCTGTGGCTAAAGTTGTCAAAGTTTGCTGCCTGATGGAATCTGGTCCCCAAATTGAATTACATTTTGTGAAATTTTCATTGTCATTGTTGTTTAGGCCTAGGAATCCCTTTTTCCTTTCATTGTTTTCAGGATTAGTAAGACGAGGTCTCTCATCACCCAACCCCTGAGGATACCATTCCTATTACTCCATTCAACATTTACTTAAATTTCTCATCTCTTTGAACACAGGGCTTGCCACCAACATTACATTTCCTGATTCTATTTTTTTTAACCACAAACTGTATAACTGTATATACACATATACACATATACACATCATATACACATATACACATATACACATAGATACATAGATACATAGATACACAGTTTGTGTATCTTTTTGCCCCTATGTTATTCACTGTTCTATTGCTATGAAGAGACATCATGATCCATTCAACTACTATAAGAGAAAACATTTAAAAAAGAATTTGCTTACAGTTTCAGAAGTTTAGTTCATTATCATCATGGCAGGGATCATGGTGGTATGTAGGCATACTGGCATGCTAGAGCAGTAGCTGAAAGAGTCATTCTGATCCATAGGCAGAAAGACATATGCTTGGCTTGGCAAGGGCTTTTCCAACCTCAAAGCCCAGCCCCCAGTGACACATTTCCCCCAACAAGGCCACACTTCCTAATCCTTTTAATCCTTTAAAAAGTGGCACTCCTTGGTGACTAAGCATTCAAATATATGAGACTATGGTGACCATTCTTATTCAAAACACAACAAACCCTCTGGTTCTGTTTAACTCTAGATCTAAGAGTGATCACTAAAAGCTATATTACACAGTCAATGCTAGGCTGTCTTGAAATCTTTTCTGCCAAAAAAATCAGTCTAAAACTTTTCAATTTAGCCTTAGGCAGATTTATTTATTTATTTATTTATTTATTTATTTATTTATTTATTTATTGGACAAAGGCAGATAGCAGCTACATTCTTTGCCAAAATGTAGCAATAATGGTCTGTAATGGTATCTCCCTGTAAAACCTCTTGAACTGCACCTCTATAGTACACACTGCTATCATCAATATTGGCGTCTAAGCCCCTACTAATATAGCCCATCAAGCCTGGCTTATAACATTCAACCAATTTTCTAGTCCAAAGACCTGAGGTTGTCCATATTCCTTCACAACAGCATTGTCAGGCATGCCACAGCCACGTGATAGCCATACTAATGTCTGTTGCAGTTACTGTTCTTTTGTTAGGTAGAAACATCATGACAAAGGGAACTTATAAGAAAAAGCATTTACGATCTAGCATGGGAAGGGAATATAAGGACAGAGAAAAAGGAGGGAGGTGATTGGAGAAGGGATGGAGAGAAGAAGGTTTATGGGACATATGGGGGAGGGGGGATCCGGGAAAGGGGAAATCATTTGGAATGTAAACAAAGAATATAGAAAATAAAAATATTAAAAAAAAAAAAAAGAAAAAGCATTTAATTGGGGGTTTGCTTAAAGTTTCAGAGTGTGAGTCCATGGCCATCATGGTGGGAAGCACGGCAGCGGGCGAGTAGCATAAGACTAGAGTAGTAGCTGAGAGCTCATGTCTGACTCACAAGTTACAGGCAGAGTGAGACAGAAACTGGGCCTGACAGGGGCTTATGAAACATCAAAGCCCACCCACAATGGCACACCTTCTCCCTCTCACAAAGTCTCATTTCCTAATTCGTTCTAAGCAGTCTACCAAATAGGTAACCAAACATTCAAAACTGAGTCTATAGGGGCCATTCTCATTAAAGCCACCACAGAACCTATAAAAAGAAAGCCAGTAAGAAATATCACCACCCTAATAAATGTTTTGATGTTTTTGCTGTTTATTTCCTATTCGGATGTAGGTACACGCTAACTTCCCTTGCATTTAATCACAATATAAAGAGAAATTTATGTTTAATTTCACCTTTTATGTGGTTTCTCAGCCAGCAGTTTAGTGCTCATTCCAATGCATTACCCAAGCCTTTTGGAAAGATTGAAAGATAATTTTTTGTTGTTATACACAATGCATAGAGCCCAGTTATGTCACTGAATATCCTATAAAGCACAGAATAGTCCCAAACCCAAGCCCAAGATGTTAGCAGTATTGGACTTGGGAAATTCTGCTTTGAACAAGGTATCACAAATGTTTTCCATTTTGTTGTTCCATACATTTAGAATTTTTCATTTTGTAGTTTTTTGACAGTTAATTGAATTCATGTACTATAATTTACTTAACTTGAAGCATGTGGCATATTGCTCAGATTGTTTCTTACTTTCCACTGCTAGAAATAATGGTAGAAATATTATTTTGCCCACTTTATAGATGATCTTAAAGAAAAAATGATAGTAGGATTTAAATATCATAATTAAGCCAAATTTTAATTGTTTTACTTACTAGTAACAAAAATCACTATAGCCCTCATTTATTGTCATCTATGTTTTACATTTTAGGAAAGTGTCTTTTTTTCCATGTTTAATTGCTCATTACAGCATGTTAGAGGCCACATTACTACACAGTGCACGGATTTCAGTTTTCAATCATCACTGAACCTTAACTCTGGAAAGAATATTTTAGAAGAGAACCAGTTAATAGTCATTTATTTACAGAGTCCACTTGCCCATTCATATCAAATAATAACTTCACTTACTCCGAGTTTTTTTTATTTATTGAATATCATCTTTATTTACATTGCCAATGGTAAAACCTTTCCTGATTTCCCCCCTCCCCAAAGACCCCAACCCCTCCTCATACTCCTGCCTCCACTTATATGCCCCTCCACTCAACCCACTCTCACCTTCCCCCATAGATTTCCCTTTGTGGGGGCATCTATTGAGTCTTCACCTGACCAAGGAGCATTCCTCCCACTGATGCCCAACAAGGCATTTCAATGCCACATTTTGGGTTGGAACCATGTGTACCCCTTGATTGATGGTTTAGTCCCTGAGAATTCTGGAATGTCTGGGTGGCCGAAATCATTGTTCTTACCATGGGAATGTAAACCACTTCAGCTCCTCTGGACCACCCTCCACCTCCTCCACTGGGGACCCCATGTGCAGACCAATGGTTGGTTGCTAGCATCTGCCTTTGTATTTGTAAGGCTCTGGCAGGGCCCCTCTGTAGACAGCCATGGCATGCTCCTTTTGGTATACACTACTTGTTGTCCATAGTAGTGTCAGGGTTTGGTGACTGTTTATAGGATGAATCCCCAGGTAGGGCAGTCTCTAGGTGGCCTTTACTTCAGTCTCTGCTCCATACTTTGTCTCCTTTATTGCTCCTGTGAGTATTTTGTTCCCTTTCTTGGAGGAACCAAAGCACCCTCACTTAGAAGTCCTCCTTCTTGAGCTTCCTGTGCTGAGTGAATTGTAACTTGTTTATTTTGAACTTTTGGGCTAACATCCACTTATCAGTGAGTGCATACCATGTACATTCTTTTGTGATTGGGTTACCTCACTCAGGATGACACTTTCTAGTTCCATCCATTTGCCTAAGAATTTCATGAATTCATTTTTTTAATAGCAGAATAGTACTCCATTGTGTATATATACCACAGCTTCTGTATCCTTTCCACTGTTGAAGGACATCTGAGTTCTTTCCAGATTCTGGCTATTATAAATAGGCTGTTATGAACATAGTGGAGCATGTGTCCTTATTATGTGTTGGAGCATCTTCTGGATATATGCCTAGGAGTGGAATAGCTGGGTCCTCAGTTCTATGTCTAATTTTCTGAGGAATCTACAAACTGATTTCCAGAGTGGTTTTACCAGATTGCAATCCCACCAACAATGGAGAAGTGTTCCTTTTCCCCCATATCCTTTCCAGCATCTGCTGTCTCCTGAGTTTTTTATCTTAGCCATTCTGACCAGTGTGACGTGGAATCTCAATGTTGTTTTGATTTGCATTTCTGTGATAACTAAGGATGCTGAACATTTATTTCTTTAAGTGCTTTAGAGCCATTCAAGTTTCCTCAGTTGAGAATTCACTGATTAGCTCTGTACCCCATTTTTAATAGGGTATTTGACTCTCTGGGGACTAACTTCTTGGTTTCTTTGTATACATTCGATATTAGCCCACTATCGTATGTAGGATTAGTAAAGATGTTTTCACAATTTGTTGGTTGCTGTTTTGTTCTATTGACCTTGTCCTTTGCCTTACAGAAGCTTTGCAGTTTTATGAGGTCCCATTTGTCAATTCTTGTTCTTAGAGCATAAGTCACTGATGTTCTCTTCCAGAACTTTTCCCCTGTGCCCATTCATTCCCACTTTCTCCTCTATAAGCTTCAGTGTGTCTGCTTTTATGTGTAGATCCTTGATCCACTTGGACTTGGGCTTTGTACAAGGAGATAAGAATGAGTCTGATTTGCATTTTTCTGCATGCTGACCTCCAATTGATCCAGCTGATCCAGCACCATTTGTTAAAAATGCTGTCTTTTTTCCACCGGATTTTTTAATTCCTTTGTCAAATATCAAGTGACCTTATGTGTGTGGGTTCTTTTCTAGGTCTTCAATTCCATTCCACTGATTTTCCTGTCTGTCTGCATACCAATGCCAAACAGTCTTTATCACTATTGCTCTGAAGTAGAGCTTGAGGTCAGGGATAGTGATTTCCCCAGATCTTTTGTTGTGGAAAATAGTTTTAGCTATCCTGGGATTTTTGTTATTCCAGATGAATTTGAGAATTGCTCTTTCTAGATCTATGAAGAATTGATTTGGGATTTTGATGGTTATTGCATTGAATCTGTAGATTGCTTTCGGCAAGATGGCCATTTTTTACTATGTTGATCTTGCCAATCCATGAACATGGGAGATCTTTCCATTTTATGAGATCTTCTTTGATTTCTTTCTTCAGAGGCTTGAAGTTCTTGTCATACAGATCTTTCACTTGCTTTGTTAGGGTCACAACTAGGTTTGAAATATTATTTGGGACTATTGTGAAGGGTGCCATTTCCCTAACTTCTTCCTCAGCTTGTTTATCCTTTGAGTAGAGGAAGGCTACTGATTTGCTTGAGTTAATTTTATATTCAGCCACTTTGCTAAAGTTATCAGCTTTAGGAATTCTCTGCTGGAAGTTTTGGGGTTGCTTAAGTAAACTATCATATCTCCTGCAAATAGTGATATTTTGATTTCTTCCTTTCTAATTTGTATACCTTTGACATCCTTTTGTTTTCTGATTGCTCTGGCTAGGGCTTCAAGTACTACACTGAATAGTTAGGGAGAGAGTGGGCAGCCTTTTCTGGTCCCTGATTTTAGTGGGATTGCTTCAAGTTTCTCTCTGTTTAACTTGATGTTGGCTACCGGTTTGCAGTATATTGTTTTTCACTATGTTTAGGTATGGGCTTTGGATTCCCGATCTCTCCAAAACTTTTATCATGAAGGGATGCTGGATTTTGTCAAAAAACTTTTCAGCATCTAATGAAATGAGCATGTGGTTTTTTTTTCTTTAGTTTGTTATGTAGTGGAATACATTGATGGATTTCCATATATTGAACCATCCCTGCATCCTTGGGATGAAGCCTACCTGATCGTGGTGAATTATAGTTCTGATGTATTCTTGGATTTGGTTGCCCAGGATTTTGTTCAGTATTTTTGCATTGATGTTCATGAGGGAGAGGGCTCTGAAGTTCTCTTTCCTTGTTAGGTCTTTGTTTAGTTTAGGTATAAGCATTATTATGGTTTCATAGAATGAGTTGGGTAGTGTTCCTTAAGTTTATATTTCATGGGATAGTTTGGAGAGAGCTATTCTATTTCAAAGAATAGCTCTTCTTTGAAGATCTGATAGAATTCCCCACTAAACCTATGTGGTCCTGGGCTTCTTTTTTGATGGGAGACTATTAATGACTGCTTCTATTTCCTCGGGACTTATGGGACTATTTAAATGGTTTATCTGATCCTGTTTTAACATTGGCACCTGGTATGTATCTAGAAAGTTGTCCTTTTCATTCAGATTTTCAGACTTTGTTGAGTATAAACTCTTATAGTAGGATCTGATAATATTTTGAATTTCCACAGTTTTTGTTGTTATGTCCCATTTTCATTTCTGATTTTATTAATTTGGATACTGTCTCTGTGCCCTCTGGTTAGTCTGGCTAAGGCTTTATCTATCTTGTTTATTTTCTCAAAGAACCAGATCCTTATTTTGTTGATTCTTTGTATAGTTCTTTTTGTTTCTGTTTGGTTGATTTTGGCCCTGAGTTTGATTATTTCCTGCTGTGTACTTCTCTTGGGTGTATTTGCTTCTTTGTGTTTTAGAGCTTTCAAGTGCACTGTCAAGTTGTTAGTGCAAGCTCTCTCCATTTTCTTTTTGGAGGCTCAGAACTGTGAGTTTTCCTCTTATCAGTGCTTTCATTGTTTCCCATAGATTTTGATATGATGTGACTTCATTGTCATTAAATTCTGAAAAGTCGTTCATTTCTTTATTTCTTTCTTGAGCAAGCTATCGTTGAGAAGAGCATTGTTCAAAGCCATGTGTATGTGTGTTTTTCATTGTTTTTGTTTGAGCTTAAGAACAGCCTTAGGTCGTGGTGATCTGATAAGGTACATGGAATAATTTCAATATTTCTGTATCTGTTGAGGACTGTTTTGTGACCATTTATATGGTCAATTTTGGAGAAGGTACCATAGTACCTGAGAGGAATGTATATTATTTTGCTTTAGGGTGGAATGTTCTATAAATATCTGTTAGATCCACTTGGTCCATAACTTCAGTTAGTTTCACTGTATCTCTGTTTAGTTTCTGGTTCCTTGATTTGTCCATTGTTGACAGTGGGGTGTTGAAGTCTCCCACTATTATTGTGTGGGGTACAATGTGTGCTTTGAGCTTTAGTAAAGTTTCTTTTATGAATATGGGTGCCCTTGCATTCCGAGCATAGATGTTCAGAATTGAGAGTTCATCTTGGTAGACTTTTCCTTTGACCAGTATGAGGTGTCCCTCCTTATCTTTTTTGGCAACTTTTGGTTGAAAGTCAATCTTATCCGATATAAGAATGGCTACTCCAGCTTATTTCTTGGGATAATTTGCTTGAAAAATTGTTTCCCAACCTTTGACTCTGAAATACAGACTGTCTTCGTCACTGAGGTGGGTTTCTTGTATGCAGCAAAATGTTGGGTCCTGTTTATGTATCCAGTCTGTTAGTCTATGTCTTTTTATAGGGGAATTGAGACTATTGATATTAAGAGATATTAAAGAAAAGTGATTGTTGCTTTCTGTTATCTTCTTAGTTAATGGTGAAATTCTGTTTGTGTTGCTATCTTCTATTGGGTTTGTAAAAAGATTACCTTATTGCTTTTTCTACCGTGTGGTTCACTGTCTTGTATTGGTATTTTACACCCATTATCCTTTGTAGAGCTAGAATTCTGGAAATACACTATGTAAATTTGCTCTTGTCATGGAATGTCTTGTATTCTCTGTCTATGGTAATTGAAAGTTTTGCTGGATATAGTAGTCTGGGTTGACATTTATGTTCTCTTAGGATCTGATTGACATCTGCCCAGGATCTTCTGGCATTCATAGTCTCTGGTGAGAAGTCTGGTGTAATACTGATAGGTTTGCCTTTATATGTTACTTGACCTTTTTCCCTTACTGCTTTTAATATTCTTTTTTTGTTTAATGCATTTGGTGTTTTGACTGTTATGTGACGGGAGGAATTTCTGCTCTGGTCCAGTCTGTTTGGAGTTCTGTAGGCTTCTTGTATGTTCATGGGCATCTCTTTCTTTAGGTTAGGGATGCTTTCTTCTATAATTTTGTTGAAGATATTTACTGGGCCTTTAAGATGTAAATCCTCTCTCTCTTCTATACCTATAATCCTTAGGTTTGGTCTTCTCATTGTGTTCTGGATTTCCTGAATGTTTTGGTTACAAGATTTTTGAATTTATATTTTCTTTGACTGTTGAGTCAATGTTTTCTATGTAATCTTTTGCATCTGATATTCTTCTATCTCTTGTATTCTGTTGTTGCTGCTTGCATCTATGACTCCTGAATTCTTTCCAAGGTTTTCTATCTCCAGAGATGTCTCACTTTGCGATTTCTTTATTGTTTCTACTTCCATTTTTAGATCCTGGATAGTTTTGTTCAGTTCCTTCACTTGTTTGTTTGTTTTTTCCTGAAAATCTTTAAGGAATTTTTGTGTTTCCTCTTTAAGGGCTTCTATCTCTTGACCCATGTTCTCCTGTATTCTTTAAGGGATTTTTGTGTTTCCTCTTTAAGTGTTTCTATCTGTTGATCCATGTTATCCTGTATTTCCTTAAGGGAGTTATTTATGTCCTTCTTAAAGTCCTCTGTCAGCATCATGAGATGTGGTTTTAAATTCAGCTCTTTCTTTTCTGATGGGATGTAGTATCCAGGATTTGCTGTTGTGGGAGAAATGGGTTCTGATGATACCATGTTGCCTTGGTTTCTGTTGGTAATGATCTTACATTTGCCTTTGGCCATCTAGTTATCTCATGGTGTTAGCTGGTCTTGCTGTCTCTAACTCCTCTGTCCTGCAGGCCTGTGTTTCTGTACTCCTGGGATTCCCTTTCTCTCAAAATGCCCTGCATACAGCTGCTTCTTCAGGAAGTATCAGAAGATGGGGTCTTTCCTGTGGCAGACTTGGCAAGGGTCAGATGCCCTGCAGGCTGCTAATTTTCAAATGTTCTGCTGCTGCCATTCTCAAATGCACTGCTGCTGGTAGGGAAGGAGGCAGGGGTATAAGAAACAGAAGCAGAGTGGTGATCTGGAGGTTCCTGGGTAGTGAGTTCCAGAGTAGCTCTGGGACTCTAGAGGTGGGGTGTGGTTCTTTCCAAATGCCCTGTTCCTGCCAGTTCTCTAAAAAATATGAGGAAGTAGGATCTTCCCTGTGGCAGAAGTAGCACTGGTCTACCACATCCAATGGAATGGGTTGGTGGTGTGGAAGGAGGGAGCTACTCCAAGTTTTTAGACACTAGCTTCTCTAGTCTCTTTTTCTTTTCTCTTGGAATATGTGTTTTGTACATGATCAGTGGATAAGATGGCAAATTATAAAGCAGTAGTCTTAAAACTCTTGAGCTTATTTCTCTTATGTACAGAACCTAGATTTTAAACTGTGTGTGTATATCTGTATTTGTGTGCTGTACTGGCTAGTTTTGTGTGTCAACTTGACACAGGCTGGAGTTATCAGAAAGAAAGGAGTTTCAGTTGGGGAAGTGCTTCCATGAGATCCAGCTGTGGGGCATTTTCTCAATTAGTGATCAAGTGGTGAGGGCCCCTTGTGGGTGGTACCACCTTTGGGCTGGTACTCTTGGGTTCTATAAGAGAGCAGGCTGAGCAAGCCAGGGGAAGCAAGCCAGTAAGAAACATCCCTCCATGGCTTCTGCATCAGCTCCTGCTTCCTGACCTGCTTGAGTTCCAGTCCTGACTTCCTTTAGTGATGAACTGCAACGTGGAAGTGTAAGCTGAATAAACCCTTTCCTCCCCAACTTGCTTCTTGGTCATGATGTTTGTGCAGGAATAGAAACCCTGACTAAGACATGTGCATTTGTGTAAGAAGATCATGAAAGTAGAAAATGGGTCATGATTGTGGAGAAAGACATCTCAAGGGTGGTAATAAGTAAAGCAGGTAATAGAATCCATATGAAAGAAAAACAGAAAGAGAGCTTTAAAGATTGCTTGGTGATTAATAATGCTCCTTGCTTTTCCAGAAGACCCAAGCATCCATATCAGGCAGCTCACAAGTACATATAACCCCAGCTGTAAGACATCTGATCCCCTCTTCTGAACTCTGCAAGGATATGCATAAACATGGTATACATGTCCATAGACACACATAATAATAAACCTGAAAATTAAGAAAGGAAGTATTGAAGGTCAACGGAAGTGAAGGTAGCATGGCAGCAGAAGGAAGATAAATGACATGGTGAGGGCAGCCAAGAAGGGAATATCTGAAAACAAAGTATATCACACTTACTCAAGCTCATGTGCACACACACCCATGCACTATGATGAAATTCACTTTGTAAAAACAAGTAAGAAAAAGATTGCATTAAAAATAAGATTGTTATAACAAAAGAAACCACGAGGAGCTTCATCCTTTCTTCTTGCTTCTAAGACTCCTGTCCAGGCACACAGACATTCCTTTAAAGTCAAAATGAATATTGGCATATGAAAAAAAGGGATATTCCCCAGGTCTCTGAGAGACAGACAAACTACCCATTCACGCTCTCTTTCCCTCAATGGACACAATTTTTCTAGATGAAGGAACATGATAGCCAAGTCTCTGTGCAGGTAGTATCAATCATGCCACTAAGGGGGTCCACAGTGCAGCAGCATGACTTGTTGAATGATGACTATGAAAATATCCAAAGGACAGAGAACTAATCTTGCAGTATTGTGACTTGGAACATTATAGACATGTGCAATGCCCTTTTACAAGTGAGACATGGCACAGTTACTTCACCTCTGGCCTTCAACTCCTGATTCCATCGGTTCCCAGAAACCAAGAAGCAACAGCAGACCAGAGGTTCCAAATCGTAATTCATTATTTTACCACTAAGATATAAGGATAGGATACACATCAACAGCCAGAAATTCCAAGAGAATGAAGCAACTACGGGAAATGTCCAGGTTCCACATTAATCATTCCATATAATCCATCAAAATAAGTGGCAAGTCTAATAAGTTTTCAGCAGAGCAAATAGAAATAAATGTAAAGCTAGATGTAAAGTCTAATAAATTTTAAGTTGGAAGTTTCTGTTTAGATTTTAGTAACAAACACAAGTGCAACTATTTCTAAATGACTATAGATTATTTTTAAGTGCAGCCAATTAATTATAGAATGACTTAATATACATGGAAATGTTTTATATTAGGTGATGGAGAAGTTTAAAGGATAATTCCTCATGCCATGTGTCTATCCTTTTGAGATTTCTCAAGGGAGAGAGCATAAAATAAGCAAGAGGAAGCAAATATTGAAATATTAAATTTGCAAAGTTGACCTGTTTTACAAATTCAAGCACAGGGTACTTCCCCTACTTTGCCCTTCATAATTCAAAGGCCTGAATGTAGAAAGTCAAAGGAGAAAGGCATTTCCAGACAAGAGTGAGGGAAAATGGCAAAGAAAACATGGGAGGCTAAGGAAGCCCAAGGTACTGTCTTGAATTGGCATTTCTATTGTTTGCTGAACTATAGTACTCAGTGCCTCAGAGTTAAGTATCAACAGGGTAAAAGAAAGGTTCCCATCCCTCAGCAGTCAAGAATTTCCTCTGCAATCAAGTCTGGGGTTTGTTTTAATTATGGTATTTCTGCTGTGAAGAGATGCCATGACCTCAGGAATTCTTATAAATAAAGCATTTAATTGAGGTTGGCTTACAATTTCATGGGTTTAATCCATTATCTTCATGGCAGGGAGCAGGGCAGCATGTAGGCAGACATGGTACTAGAGAATTACCTGAGAGTTCCACATCTGTATAGGCAGGCAGCAGGAAGAGAGTGACACTGTTTCTGGCTGGAACTTTCAAAACCTGAAAGTCCATCCCCTGTACTATATTTACTTCAACATGGCATTCCTATTCCAAAAGAAACACTGTCCTAATCCCTTAATGTGACTTGCTATAAACCCATGGTAGGGGGAGGCAATGTTATTCAAGCCACCACAGGGCTCATACCTGTAATCACAGCACTCAAGTAGTAGAAGAACTGCTTTAAGTTTCAGGCCAGGTATGGGGAACATGGGGAGACCTTTGTGGCACTTAATTTTTACTGTAAACTTTACCCAATCTAGATTTATGTGGGGAGAGAGTCTTAATGAAGAATTAACTAGATCAAAATGGCTTATAGGCTTGTGTGTAGGGTATTGTCTTGATTGTTAATTGGAAAAAGTCCATTGAGGGTGGTAAATCTCCCAAGCAGGAGTTCTTGGCTATATAATAGCGAAGAAAACTATCCAGAAATCAGAAGGATGCAACCAACATGAGTTATCCATGTCTTTTAGCTCTTGACAGCAGAGTCATGTGAATATCTACTTGAGAGTATACTTTGATTTCTCAATGATGGACTAAAACATGGACTTACAAGTTCAGTCTTTCCTCTCCTGAGTTTCTTTTCTTTTTTTTTAATTTTTTTTTTTATTTATTGAAAGGGGAAGTAAAGGGAAATAAAAACACTTTATGATAAAATTAAAGGTTTATATGGAAATATTTCAGATAAACACATTAAAATTGATAATTTTCATGTAAAATTAAAGAGTAGAATGGTAGATGTAAAACATTGCTAAATTAATTGAAATATGGGATAGAAACATTTTATAATAGAATTGAAGATTTCTGTGGAAAACATTTCTGATAAAGTTATAGAAAAATGTAGAAAAACATGTTAGATTTGAAGATTATCATGGAAAATTTTATATAGATACAATAATGGTAGGTATAAAAGTATTCCTAAGTTGATTGAAAGTGGAATTATAAACATTTTCTGATAAACTTGAAGATATACATGGAAAATATTTCTGATAAAATTGAAGAAATATATAGAAAAACATGTTAAAATTAAAGATTATCATGGAAATTATATAGATAAAATGATAGGCATAAAGATAATTCTAAGTTGATTGAAGGTGGAATTATAAACATTTTCAGATAACATTGAAGATTTACATGGAAAATATTTCTGGTAAAATTCAAGAAATAGACAAACACATTAAAATTGACCATTTCATGGAAAATTTTACATATAAAATGGTAGATATAAAAACTCTTTCTACATTAATTGAAGGTGGAATTAGAAATATTTGTGATAAAATCAAAGATTTACATTGAAAACATTTCTGATAAAATAGAGGAAGTATATAGAAAGACATTTTAAAATTGAAGATTATCATAAAAAATAATGCAGATTAAATGGTAGACATAAAAACATTACTAATTAATTAAAAGGGGAATTAAAAATATTTTCTGATAAAATTGAAGATTTACATGAGAAATATTTTGTTAGTCTATGTCCTTTTATTGGGGCGTTCTTGCTTTTTCTAGGGTATAGTTTCCCTTCTTGTGTTGGCATTTTCCATCAATTATCCTTTGTAGGGCTGGATTTGTGGACAGATATTGTGTAAATTTGGTTTTATCATGGAATATCTTCGTTTCTCTATCTATGATGTTGAGAGTTTTTCTGGGTATACTACTAGTCTGGGCTGGCATTTGCGTTCTCTTAGGATCTGTATGAGGTCTGCCCAGGATCTTCTAGCTTTCATCGTCTCTGTTGAGAAGTCTGGTGTGATTCTGATAGGTCTGCCTTTATAAGTTATTTGACCCTTTTCCCTTACTGCTTTTAATATTCTTTCTTTGTTTAGTGAATTTGGTGTTTTGATTATTATGTTCCTGGAGGAGTTTCTGTTTTAGTCCAGTCTGTTTGGAGTTCTGAAGGCTTCTTGTATGTTCATGGGCATCTCTTTCTCTAGGTTAGGGAAGTTTTCTTCTACAATTTTGTTGAAGATATTTACTGGGCCTTTAAGATGTAAATCCTTGCTCTTGTCTATACCTATAATCCTTAGGTTGGTCTTCTTATTGTGTCCTGAAGTTCCTGGATGTTTTGGGTTACCAGCTTTATGCATTTTGCATTTTCTTTGACTGTTGAGTCAATGTTTTCTATGGTATCTTCAGCACCTGAGGTTCTTTCTCCTATCTCTTGTATTCTGTTGTTGATGACTCCTAAATCTTTGACTATGACTCCTGAATTCTTTCCAAGGTTTTCTATCTCCAGAGATGTCTCACTTTGTGATTTCTTTATTGTTTCTATTTCCACTTTTAGATGCTGGATGGTTCTGTTCCGTTCCTTCACTTGATTGTGTTTTCCTGAAATTCTTTAAGGGATTTTTGTGTTTCTTCTTTAAGGGCTTCTGCCTATTGACCCATGATCTCCTGTATTTCTTTAAGGGATTTTTGTGTTTCCTCTTTAAGTCCTTTTGCCTGTTGACTGATGTTCTCCTGTATTTCTTGAAAGGAGTAATTTAGGTGTTTCTTGAAGCCTTTTATCAGCATCACGAGATACAATTTTAAATACAACTCTTGCTTTTCCAGTGTGTTGGGGTATCCGGGTCTTGCTGTGGTGGGAGAACTGAGTTCTGATGTTGCCATGTGGCCTTGATTTCTGTTGGTAGGGTTCCTGTGTTTGCCTTTCCCCTTCTGGTTATCTCTGGTGGTAGTTGGGTATTGTTGTCTCTGGCTGGAGTTTGTTCTCCTGTAGGTCTTTAAGCCTGTGTCCTTACTCCTCTGAGTTCAAAAGCGAAAGCACTGCTGGGAGATCTCTCTCTCTCCTGCATGGCTATGCACAGAAGGCTGTGGAGTCTCCTGGCTCCCTGGTGCAAGTGGTGGCAGGAAGACTTCCATCCCAGCTGCTCCACTGATCTTAGGCCCTGTGTGCTCTCAGCTGGTCCCCTCCAGAGAGAAGGTGGAGATCTCACCTCTGCACTCAAAAGTGAAAGCACTTCTGGGAGATCACTCTCTCCTAGCAGGCTGTGCACAGAAGGCTCTAGAGTCTCCTGGCTCCCTGATGCAAATGGTGGCAGGAAGCTCTCCTGAGTTTCTTTAGGGGGGTTCTTCATTATAACCACAGACTGGAAACTAGAACACTTTGCCTTCAAAGTATTAACTTCTTTACATTTCCAGCTTCTATAGGTAGCAATACGACAAGTCTATGAAAGATCCTTTCTCAGTAGGTTAAAAAAAAAGCTCAAGTAAAGGTGATAAGTGAGCAGACAAGGTAACATGGTAGAGAGATGCCCCCCAGGGCAGAAACAGTCTGCAACAGACTTGCAACAGTCTGTAGTGAAAGGTCACTAGAGAGGTAGAGAGGGGAAATTTACCACACTTTATACATCCAACCTTGTTGCTTCGAAAGGCTTCAAGAGTGTGGTATGGAGGAGAATTCAGACACTGATGCTGAACTCAGGAACCAAGGGCCTGATATCTGTTAGGGAGGAGTAATGCATTTATGAGGTTTTCAGATGTGGGTACGGAAAGCCATAACTTGATCATCTTTCTTCTTCTTTGATATGAGAGGAGACTGAGACTAAAGGAATAGCCTCACACTAATAGCTGATTTAGTTATAAATACCTATTGTGGGACGATTTTGACACCATTTTAAAATATAAAATAGACCAATGTTCTATGTTTGTTTTGAAGGATAAACATCTGTCATGAACTGAGTAAAGAAGAGCTAGTTCCTTTAGATTGAAGACAATAACCCATAGGGGCTTAGAGAACAACTTCTTCCCCAAAATGACTTCTTAAAAGAGAAAGAAGAGGAGGAGGAGACAAAAAGGAGGATGAGAAGGAAGAGGAGAAGGCAGGAGAGAAGGAGGAGAATTAGGAGGAAGAGGAGGAGGAGGAGGAATTGGAGGAGGAGAAGGAGGAGGAGGGGGAGAAAAAGAAGAAGAAGAAGAAGAAGAAGAAGAAGAAGAAGAAGAAGAAGAAGAAGAAGAAGAAGAAGAAGAAGAAGAACAAGAAGAACAAGAAGAACAAGAAGAACAAGACAAGAACAAGAAGAACAAGAAGAAGAACAAGAACAAGAAGAACAAGAAGAATAAGAACAAGAAGAACAAGAAGAAGAACAAGGACAAGAAGAAGAAGGAGGAGGAGAAGGAAGAGGAGGAGGAGGAGAAGGAGAAGAAAAGAAGACGACGAAGACGAAGAAGAAGAAGAAGACGAAGACGAAGACGAAGACGAAGAAGAAGAAGAAGAAGAAGACGAAGAAGAAGAAGAAGAAGAAGAAGAAGAAGAAGAAGAAGAAGAAGAAGAAGAAGAAGAAGAAGAAGAAGAAGAAGAAGAAGAAGAAGAGGAAGAAGAAGAAGAAGACGAAGAAGAAGAAGAAGACGAAGAAGAAGAAGAAGACGAAGACGAAGAAGATGAAGAAGAAGACGAAGAAGAAGACGAAGAAGAAGAAGAAGAAGAAGAAGAAGAAGAAGAAGAAGAAGAAGAAGAAGACGAAGACGAAGACGAAGACGAAGACGAAGACGAAGAAGAAGAAGAAGAAGAAGAAGAAGAAGAAGAAGAAGAAGAAGAAGAAGAAGAAGAAGAAGAAGAAGAAGAAAACTACAAATATAATCTACAGGTCTCTGGGGCTTCATATCCATATCATGATATGGGGCTTACAGGTCTCATATCAGTTCCATCCTGGCCTGTGAAGATTTGGGTGGAGCAGCATCAGTTTTTGCATTTATGAGGCCATCTGTTCAGGACTGCATATATTCCCCTGGTGGCTGGTTGTTACCTAAGCACTGTACAATCCTTTCCTGCTTATCCATGCCTATCTTACCACCTTCCTTGCTCTCTTCTCTCTTCTTTTTCTGCCTTTGCCCCAAAAGGCCAAATCCACCCCTGTGCCTCATTTCCCAAATCAGAGCTTACCACTAAATTGTTGCCAGAGGATCTCGGAGAATATTACAGGGTAATAGGAACCCAGCACAAATGAAGACATGAGAACCGCTATGTTTATAGGATTTAGTTGACTTTTCCACAGGACTCTCCAGCAGAGGTCATCTTGTCTTCAGCATCAAATGTCATACAGTGCTGGGATTTGCAGGGTCTCTGTGTTTTCTCTTTTCCTTAACTTTCCTGAGACCTTTGATACTTTCATCCCCTTTGGTAGCCAAAGGACAAGGCTGTAGGGAGTCAGTGAAGTCCTGAGTGAATAGATGCTATTGACATGGGCACAGAGATGTCAGCCCAATGGGAGTAGCTAAGCCTTGTCTTGACGTAAAACTGTTGATAGTTTGTGAGAAAAAAAATGTCCACTGTAGCTTTCTGCCTGTGCCTACAGCTTGTTCTTTTTCGTTTTCATTTTTATTAGATATTTCCTTTATTTACATTTCAAATGTTATCCCCTTTCCTTGTTACCCCTCAGAAAAAGCCCTATCCCATTCCTCCTTCCCCTGCTTACCAACCCCCCTTCCACTTTCCTGACCTGGCATCCCCCTACACTGGGGCACCGAGTCTTCATGAGACCAATGGCCTCTCCTCTCATTGATGTCTGATAAGTCCATCCTCTGCTACATATGTAGCTGGAGCCATGGGTCCTTCCATGTGCACTCTTTGGTTGTTGGTTTAGTCCCTGGGAGTTCTGGGGGTACTGGGTGGTACATATTATTGTTCCTTCTATGGGGTTGCAAGCTCCTTGGGTCCTTTCTCTCGCTCCTCCACTGCAGACCCAATGCTCAGTCCATTGGTTGGCTGTGAACTATGGGTATTTTGATCCCACTTCTGACAAGGACCAAAGTATCCACACTGCTCCAGTATGTAATAAGGACACATGCTCCACTATGTTCATAGCAGCCTTATTCATAATAACCAGAAGGTGGAAATAACCCAGATGCCCTTCAACAGAGGAATGGATACAGAAAATGTGGAATATTTACACAATGGAGTACTATTCAACTATTAAAAACAATGAACTCATGAAATTCTTAGGAAAATTGATGAAACCAGAAAATATCATCCTGAGTGAGGTAACCCAATCATAAAAGAACACACATGGTATACATTCATTGATAAGTGGATAGTAGCCCAGAAGCTCAGAACACCCAAGGTATAATTCACAGACCACATGAAGCTCAGCCTGTTCTTTTTTTATGTTTTGTTTGTTTGTTTGTTTGTTTGTTTGTTTTTTGAGACAGGGTTTCTCTGTGTAGCCCTGGCTGTCCTGGAACTCACTCTGCAGACTATGCTGGCCTCAAACTCAGAAATCTGCTCGCCTCTGCCTCCCAAGTGCTGGGATTAAAGGCATAAGCCACCACTGTCCAGCCCAGCTCAGCCTGTTCTTAACAAAGATTATCTAAACCTTTCTTGTTTAGTTGTATACCATAAGCCTCATCTCCTTAATAATCTGTATGCAATAACTCAGCCTCTCTGTTTAACGTTGTATTATAACCATGTGTGCTTCCAGGGTGTTGATGCTTCTCCATTAGAGAGTCTGGACTACCCAATCTCAGCCTTTTTGTAGATACGTAGTATGTCTGTCCTTCCATTCCCTCTAAACCTTAGTCAGGTTTATGAGATGCAAGCCATGCAAAGTCATGACACAAGACTCTGATACTTTACTATGGAACATATTTGAGCTTCTGGTTTTTTTTTAAATCCCCCTCTCCCATTGAATGAAAAGAAAAAAGAAAGAAAGAGAGAAAAGGAAGGGAAAGGATCATGATTGGCATGGGGTTTCAGTATCAAATGAATGAAACAATAAATACAAAGGAAAAATAAAGAAGCTAAACTCAAGTCCTCATGATTGTCCTGAGGGCACTTTACCAGTGGAGCCATCTCCCTAGCTCTTGGGCCATTTCTGAGAACTAGCTTGGACTAAGGGGCGCGGCCTTGGGAATCAGAGCAAATGAGACTTATGTAAGAGCACAGTGAAATTTTTATCGTGCTTCCAATTTACATGTTATTTTTCAGGTCTACTCTCATCCCTGTGAAATAGCATCTGCTAACTCCAGTGCCCACAAAGATGTCAGCTCAGGTTCCAAGCTTATTTTAAACCATAGTGCTTATTAACAGACGCTTCCTGGCTTGGTCTTAGTGGCTTAAATGGCTTAAATACTATCTCATAGAGCTTTCCCCTCTGATGAATGCACTCTAGCTCAAGAGTGAGCAATGCTAGAACCTCTCCCTTATGAGGAAAAGGCTTCCAGGTTTTTACATCTTCTTAGTTCAGAGCTCCAGATGTTCAGAGCTCCAGAAGACAATGCTTGTTTCAGCCTGTTGAGAATATGGAACACACCAAAGGTGACTTTACCTATGGCCACCTGACTGCCAGTCAGTCCCAGGGAACCTGGGTTGCAGATCAATAATCAAGATAAGGTATCTGATCCAGATGACTTAGATGGCTCTTGCTTGGAACATGTGATTAGTGTTTGGCTTATACTACAAATCTAGGAGAAGCCAATGCTCATGTCATCTGCCTGTCAACTGTATCTGGGTCATAGGCCTTATCTCAACTGCCCATCTGTTAAGTTCTTCTGGGCCTAACTGGCAGCCTGGCTTCATCTCATCTTTCCAGTAAGTAGAAACCTGTTCTCATGTGGAAATGTCCATATCTGAGTCACTAAGAACCATGACTAGACCACTTTGTTCTCTGCCTCGTTCCTGCCTACTTCACTGAGGCCAACTGTGCTATGTATGCCCAGCAAGCCAGTTTCTTAACCATTTGTTTCTGTTCATATTTATGGCTTATCACTGTGGCTACATTTTCTCCTTGTCCCAAGAATGTCCTTGAGCTATTGGTCTCTAATCTTGACTGTTAAACAGCTAATCAGTCTCTAGGGGCAATATCATCTCAACATTTGTTGAGAAGCACTTACTATCAATATTAAATCAATTATCTCTGCATCCCACGATACCTGGAAGGAGTATGTTTTCTTACCTGCTTTGTAAATAAGAAAAATAAGTTTCAGATTCCTCACCTGACTAGAAAATGGAGGAGACAGAACCTGACTGGTGTCAGGCATGAAAACCCAAGCTCATCCATTTTGCTAAACTGCCTTTGCTTGGGAACAAGTCGGGTACACTATCTTGAATCATCATCAGTATTATCATCTTCATCTACAGACTCTGGGTGACCAAAATAATATGTGAGTCAAGACTGACTCAGAAAACTTTCTTCTATATGATACTTTGTTCTGAAGTTGCACTTACTGCTTTAAAAACCACGCACTGTCTTGGTAAACACTCAAGCTCCCTCATGCATCCACTGAAGTGCCGGATAACAAAATCCCTTGACACTGCATCTGAATGCTGAATCGTGGGTTTGGACACGTTTCTCCCCTTCTGTTGTCCAGACTCTTCAGCTGCCCCTCCACTTGTCCATGGAATGATTCATCTCTCCATCTCCTCTTGCGGCAGGTTTCAATTGTCCCTAAGGATGTTTACAGAGTTTGAAGTATCATCCAAAGTGCCAGCTTTAAATTACAGTGAGAGATAGAGCTCTCAGCGTTTCCAGTGACTCATGTGTGCTGATTGGCACTCTTCTTCCCTGTGGATAAATCTGTGTGGGATGTTAAATGTATAATTGGGAGGTGGGTTAGAAGAGTGAGAACTGGAACAAGAGAATTTAAGTGGAGTGACTTGCTGCAACAGGATAACAAAAGTCTAACACGTCATCTTTACGTTTGGGATTTTGCTACAATATCCTCGTCTCTTTACTTGAACCACAGAACTTGAATAGACTTCCTGTTGAGTTTCAAGCAATTTTAAAGAAATTGTCTTGGGACTATCATGAAACATGAAAGTTTTCTTGAAGGCTGTATTAAAAAAAGATACCTGAGACCTGCCAGAAACAATGTGGGCAAAACTCTAAAGCCTCTTTGTAATGTTCTCTTATCCTTTGGGATCATTTTATTTCAGTTGCAATCTACCATTTCTTTAAATCTTCAAATACTTGGACTTTAGAGAAGAGGAATCATACTGCCTGTGGTTTTAATCATATAGTATTAAAACTCAGGTTGTTTTAGAGTGTAGCTGAAATCCACTACATTTCATCAGTATGCAGTAATCCATTGTGACAACATATACCTCACTTTTGTTCTATGTTGATCAGTAGCTTAGAACTTGCTGAGATAAATAATGCATCTTTACATTCTTGAGCATTTATTTTGGTGCCTTTATGCATTTATATCCTAAAGTAGAATCTCTCTGTCATATGGTTTGCAAAGTTTCAATTTGATTAGAAAATAAGGCATGTTTTAAAGTGACTGTGGCCATTATTGGGCCTCCTCTGAATTGTAATAAACTCTCTCCTTTTACCATATCCTTACCAGCTTATAAACTGACAGACTTTAATTTCACAGGTATTGAGTATGTGTGATATCATCTCATTTGGGTCCAAATTTACACTTCATAATTTCTAATAAGGCTAAGCATCATTTCATACTCTCATCTCATTTATAATTATTCATCTGTAGAACTCTCTTTCGAGATGTTTCCCTGGGCATTGCATTGTTTTCTTTTCTTTTGAATTTATTCATCAGAGGGTTCACTTTCCTTTTCCTAACCACATGTTGGTACTAATTTTTTGTGAGTTTTGTATTTTAAGAGGAACTTTTCTCCATTTTGCACATTGATTACATTTCTGTTTTAATTAAAATGATATAATTTCATTTTCAGTCTGGGTTTTTGTGGATGTTAAGGTACCTTTTCATTGAATGGAGAAAAGCTGTTTTCCTATCTATTTTTGTCATTTCTCAACTAAGATTTTCATTTAATGAATCTTGGATTAAATTATAATGCTTGATAGGGATATCGTCTTAGTTTCTTACCTGTGGATTCCCAGTTGGGCCTGGGTAATTAATTGATAAGTTCTTTGTTCCAAAATGGACTGCTATACATTTCAATCTGTCCCAAAGCTCTTCATCAGAGTAGGCCAATTTCCCTAGTTGGATTGTCCTCTTAAAGGACTTTACATTGATAATAACGGTCTCTGGGGGAGTGCTTGGGGCCAAGGACACACTCTCCATTGCATAGACCTTTTGCTTTTCTATTTGAATTTTTAAGTCAGGTTGTCAAGTATCACAAAGTTCCTGCTGGCATGTGGATGAGATATTTATAATTCCCAATCAGTTTTAAAAGGCTTGATTTTTCCTGTGGTACCACACACTCTAAGCTCTGTGCATATATATCAAGCTCTCTAAATCTATGTTGGTTTATGTTTTGTCTTTCAATAAAGTTGTATACTTTCACAAAGTTCTTGAAATTGTTATTCCCAAACATGTTAGGATTTTGATGTTATAATAAAGGTAGTTTTAAATTTAAATTTCTGAGTCGGGTGGGCTAGCTCATGCCTGCAATCCCCGTAATCCCAGAACTCAAGCAGGATGATGGAGAAGGACTGTCATGCATTTGTAGCCAGTCTAGGCTACATAGTAAGTTCCAGGCCAACCTAGGCTACCAGATGAAGCTATATCTCAAAACAAAAACTAACTACCTAACTAACAATATGCTATATTTTCTGCTTGTTGAAATTGCTTCTTCATACTGATGTTTGTATCTTGAAATCATGGCAAGTATAATGACATGCATAGAAATACACCATTATGAAATCCATATCTTAATATGAAAATCATTTTTCATGCTTCTTTTGGATTGCTATAGAGAGATTATTAATGTTCTTTATTCCATTGCAACTTCTTTCTACCTTTTATTGCCTTAATATTGGCTAAGAACTCCAGTATAGTATTGTGAATATATATTATGTTATTATTCTGTTTCAGGTTTTTGTATATATGCATGAGCAAGATTAATCATATCTATTGGATGCTGTATCAAAGTTCTACTAGTGTCTAAAAGCCACCTAGAGATATCATACTATAATCTAATCTGATGAGTTTTGTGAGGTTGTAAGTATGTTTTTCTTTCAAGTCTGAATTCATTTTTCCATTATTCTTCTCTATAAATTTTTACCTCTTCCACACAAAAATCAGTGTAAATATGGCAGTGGTGGCATATACCTAGGCAGAGGCAGGCAAATTTCTGAGTTTGAGGAGAGGCCAGCTAGGTCTACAGAGCAATTTCCTGGACAGCCAGGGCTACAGAGAGAAATACTGTTTTGACAAAAAGAAAAAAAAATGAAAAAGAGAAAAAAAGAAAGGAAAGGAAATTGTTAACCAACACCAATTAGGCCATGTTTAATAAAAAACAAAACTGTGAGAGTTATTTTAACCTTCTTGTTCAGTTTGTGATGGTTATGCATTTTACCTTATACTTATTACATTTCCTGTTTTTTTTTTCCTAAATTAATTTTGGTAAGCCACATTTTTTTTTTCTAGAATTGCATTCATTTCCCCCAAGCTTCAGCGTGTCTGACAAAAAGTTGTTTATAAAAGCATCTTCTTGTCGTTGTAACCTGTGGAGCATTGCTGATATCTTCCTCCCAGTGCTGTTTGAGCCTTCTCACCTTTTCAGAATCTGTCGGCAGGGTTTTTGTCTGTTCTAGTTGTTCTGTCAAAGAGTCTTGAGATATGTTTTATTCTGGTATTTTTCAAGGAAATTTCTCTCCCCTCTTATAAAACCATTTCCTCTGTCAAGCAGTGACATTTGAGATTTAATATTACACTGGATACTTGAAAAATAACTATTCTTCTCCCAGCATTGTTGAATGTTTCTCAAGTATGAATTTGTGCTGAATCCCACTAGGAGAAGTAATTACAAAGGCAGCTCACCTGGGGGACTAGGAGATGAGATAGTCCTTAAACAATACACACTGGAGGGTCATGAAAAACATTATTACCTACCTTACCTCCATAATCTTTTACTAACAGGGTTTAACTGGCTATGTTTAAAACCCTCCAAGCAACCTGCCAATTCAGAACACCAACAAATAGAAAATCATAAACAACACAACTCTGGCGGCTTCATCCAGAGAAAATGATAACACGGTGGGATTAGGTTTGAAGGTCATCGAAACCCTTTCCACAGATTTCTTAGTTGTACATGTCTCTCTGCTTCTACACACCTGCTAGCTTAACTGAATCTTGTTCTGCTGCATAGACATGTCCTGTGTTTGCTTGCTTGACACCAGTTCTTCCTCTGCCTGCCTGGAAGTCTTTCTTCCTTTCTCTTTTGCCCCTAACATATCCATTCCCAAAGACTATAACAGACCCCATTAGAGTTTCTGTTAGACCACGTCCTTCCTTCTTTGAACAGCACCCTTTACTCTGAACAAAACTGTCATCTGGAACTTTGTGAGTCTCAAACCACCTCTTGTACTTGCTAGGGCTTATCTGAGCAAAATGACTCTGTCCCGAAGCTGAGACTCTCAGATCTGCTCCTCAGGTGTTGCACCTCAGAGATTTCAGTGCTTCTCTGGGGTGTCGCCTTTGACCTGGATGATGGATACTCTGAGGCTGTGGATATCATTCTTCAGGTACCAACTGTGGCTCATGTACCCTCAGAAGCAGCCATTCCATAAATGAAAGTAAGAATAGAGGCACACAACTAAATGCAAAGCCAGGAGAATTCTAAAGGTGATCCTTGCTTGGCTTAGCTTCCTGTTCCTGGTTCCAGCCCCTCACTGGGTTCAGTCCTTGACAATCTGAAGTCCCAGGGGCTGCTTCTACATTGAAAATATAAAATATAACAATATATTCTCTTTGTGCACAAGTAAGAGTGTTTCTTTTCTTTTTAATTATGTATATTCTTTATTGACATTTCGAATGTCCCCTGTCCTAGTTCCTCCCTCCCCCGAAAATCCCATAAGCTACCTCCCCTTCCCCAATCAACCCTCCCCCACTTCCCTGTCCTGGTATTCCTTTACACTAAGGTATCAAGTCTTTCCAGGACCAAGGGCCTTTCCTCCCTTTGGTGTCTAACAAGACCATACTCTGCTGCCGATGTGTCTGGAGCCATGGGTTACTCTTGATGGTTTTGTCCCTGGGAGTGCTGGGAGTACTGGGTGACTCATATTGTTGTTCCTCCTGTGGTGATGCAAAGCCCTTCAGTTCCTTGGGTCCTTTCTCTAGCTCCCCCATTGGGGACCCTGTGCTTACTACAGTGACTGGTTGAGAGTGTGCCCCTCTGTATTGTCATGTACTAGAAGAGCCTCCCAGGTGATAGCTACATCTGGCTTGAGTCAGCCAGCACTTGTGGGCATCCACAATAGTGTCTGGATTTTGTAACTGTATATAGGATGCATCCCTGAGAGAAAGACCATCAAGATTGTTACTTATATGCAAAACAGAATCACTTTCCCCATGATGGGGAGTTCTATATTCCTCCTATTGAAATGTTTCCATCAGCACTTACTCAAGTTTATTCTGCCATAACTTGCAGTATGTAATGTTATTTTTTAAATGCTGTATTAATTTTTACTTTAAATAATTTTGCTTGTTCATTTTGAGATTGTAATTTCATTGTGACACCTCTTCCTTCTCTTTCTTCCCTCCAAAAATTCCCAAATATTCTTCCTTACTTTCTTTCAAATTCATGACCTCTTTTATCATTACTCGTTATTATATGCATATACATAGATATCCCTAAATATAAGCAAGCACTTCCTTACCCATGGCTAAGGGAACACTGAGGAAAATGAAGCAGAAATATTGCACAAGCCAGAGGATCAGAGAGTTGGCTGTGAGATTATGGTATTTGTAGTAACATTAGAAGCTACACTTGTGAAGTCTCAACATCATGACCACCAAATGTGAACTGAACAGAATGCCCCCACCCCAACATGGATGATGGTGAAAAGACCACAAGGCCTCAAACTTACACAAAAACTACACGCAACTAAGTAACACTTGGATCCAATGAGGTCCTCCACTCCAGGCACATCAATTAGTAGTCCAGTGCCAAACTATAAGACCTGAAATCCTACATAAATTTTTTGTTTTAGAATGAATGTATAATGTATAATGTTATATCATTGCTCAATATTCATGGATATGTGTGTGTGTGTGTGTGTGTGTGTGTATTACATTATGAAGTAACATTTCCTTTCCCCCATCCTTTCCTGAATCACCCTTCCACACCACCTTTTTCTCTGTGTCTGCTATGCAGGCACATATTTTATCTTTTTTTTATATTATAGTTTGTTTTTTATTTGATATATTTTTTATTTACATTTCAAATGATTTCCCCTTTTCTAGCCCCCCCACTCCCCGAAAGTCCCATAAGCCCCCTTCCCTCCCCCTGTTCTCCCACCCACCCCTTCCCACTTCCCTATTTTGGATTTGCCCTATACTGCTTCACTGAGTCTTTCCAGAACAAGGGGTCACTCCTCCAGTCTTCTTGTACCTCATTTGATGTGTGGATTATGTTTTGGGTATTCCAGTTTTCTAGGTTAATATCCATTTATTAGTGAGTGCATACCATGACTGATCTTTTGAGAGTGGGTTACTTCACTTAGTATGATGTTCTTCAGCTCCATCCATTTGCCTAAGGATTTCATGAATTAATTGTTTCTAATGGCTGAATAGTACTCCATCGTGTATATATACCACATTTTTTGCATCCACTCTTCTGTTGAGGGATACCTGGGTTCTTTCCAGCTATTATAAATAGGGCTGCTATGAACATAGTGAAGCATGTATCCTTATTACATGCTGGGGAATCCTCTGGGTATATGCCTAGGTGTGGTATAGCAGGATCTTCCGGAAGTGAGGTGCCCAGTTTTCTGAGGAATCGCCAGACTGATTTCCAGAGTGGTTGTACCAATTTGCAACCCCACCAGCAGTGGAGGAGTGTTCCTCTTTCTCCACCTCCTCGCCAACACCTGCTGTCTCCTGAATTTTTAATCTTAGCCATTCTGAATAGTGTAAGGTGAAATCTCAGGGTTGTTTTGATTTTCATTTCCCTGAGGACTAATGAAGTTGAGCATTTTTTAAGATGCTTCTCCACCATCCGAAGTTCTTCAGGTGAAAATTCTTTGTTTAACTCTGCACCCCATTTTTAATAGGGTTATTTGGTTTTTCTGGAGTTTAACTTCTTGAGTTCTTTATATATATTGGATATTAGCCCTCTATCTGATGTAGGGTTGGTGATCTTTTCCCAATTTGTTGGTTGCCGATTTGTCTTTTTGATGGTATTCTTTGTCTTACAGAAACTTTGTAATTTTATGAGGTCCCATTTGTCAATTCTTGATCTTAGAGCATATGCTATTGGTGATCTGTTAAGAAACTTTTCCCCTATACTGGAAGTCAAAGGGATACAAATTGGAAAGGAAGAAGTCAAACTATCATTATTTGCAGATGATATGATAGCCTACCTAAGTGACCCAAAAACTCACTAGAGAACTCCTACAGCTGATAAACAACTTCAGCAAAGTGGCAGGTTATAAAATCAACTCAAGCAAATCAGTAGCCTTCCTATACTCAAAGGATAAGCAGGCTGAGAAAGAAATTAGGGAAATGACACCCTTCACAATAGCCACAAACAGTATAAAGTATCTTGGGGTGACTCTTACCAAACATGCGAAAGATCTGTATGGCAAGAACTTCAAGACTCTGAAGAAGGAAATGGAAGAAGACCTCAAAAAATGGGAAAACCTCCCATGCTCATGGATCGGTAGAATCAATATAGTTAAAATGGCCATTTTGCCTAAAGCACTATACAGATTCAATGCAATACCCATCAAAATCCCAACTCAATTCTTCACAGAGTTAGAAAGAGCAATTATCAAATTCATCTGGAACAACAAAAAACCCAGGATAGCTAAAACTATTCTCAGCAACAAAAGAAAATCTGGGGGAATCAGTATCCCTGACCTCAAGCAATACTACAGAGCAATAGTGTTAAAAACTGCATGGTATTGGTACAGTGACAGGCAGGAGGATCAATGGAACAGGATTGAAGATCCAGAAATGAACCCACACACCTATGGCCACTTGATCCTCGACAAAGAGGCTGAAAACATCCAATGGAAAAAAGATAGCCTTTTCAACAAATGGTGCTGGTTCAACTGGAGGTCAGCATGCAGAAGAATGCGAATTGATCCATCCTTGTCTCCTTGTACTAAGCTCAAATCCAAATGGATCAAGGACCTCCACATAAAGCCAGACACTCTGAAGCTAATAGAAAAGAAACTGGGGAAGACCCTTGAGGACATCGGTACAGGGAGAAAGTTTCTGAACAGAACACCAATAGCGTATGCTCTAAGAGCAAGAATTGACAAATGGGACCTCATAAGGTTACAGAGTTTCTGTAAGGCAAAGGACACCGTCAAGAGGACAGATCGGCAACCAACAAATTGGGAAAAGATCTTCACCAATCCTACATCAGATAGAGGGCTAATATCCAATATATATAAAGAACTCAAGAAGTTAGACTCCAGAAAACCGAACAACCCTATTAAAAAATGGGGTACAGAGTTAAACAAAGAATTCTCACCTGAAGAACTTCGGATGGCGGAGAAGCATCTTAAAAAATGCTCCACTTCATTAGTCATTAGGGAAATGCAAATCAAAACAACCCTAAGATTTCATCTTACACCAGTCAGAATGGCTAAGATTAAAAATTCAGGAGACAGCAGGTGTTGGAGAGGGTGCGGAGAAAGAGGAACACTCCTCCACTGCTGGTGGGGTTGCAAATTGGTACAACCACTCTGGAAAGCAGTCTGGCGGTTCCTCCGAAAACTGGGCACCTCACTTCCAGAAGATCCTGCTATACCACTCCTGGGCATATACCCAGAGGATTCCCCACCATGTAATAAGGATACATGCTCTACTATGTTCATAGCAGCCCTATTTATAATTGCCAGATGCTGGAAAGAACCCAGGTATCCCTCAACAGAAGAGTGGATACAAAAAATGTGGTATATCTACACAATGGAGTACTATTCAGCCATTAGAAACAATGAATTCATGAAATTCTTAGGCAAATGGATGGAGCTAGAGAACATCATACTAAGTGAGGTAACCCAGACTCAAAAGGTGAATCATGGTATGCACTCACTAATAAGTGGTTATTAACCTAGAAAACTGGAATACCCAAAACATAATCCACACATCAAATGAGATACAAGAAGAAAGCAGGAGTGGTCCCTGGTTCTGGAAAGACTCAGTGAAACAGTATTTGGCAAAACCAGAACGGGGAACTGGGAAGGGGTGGGAGGGAGGACAGGGGAAGAGAAGGGGGCTTACGGGACTTTCGGGGAGTGGGGGGGGGCTAGAAAAGGGGAAATCATTTGAAATGTAAATAAATTATATCAAATAAAAAAAAAAGACAAAAAAAAAAGTAATTAGGTAAAAAAAAAAAAAAAAAAAAAAAAAAAAAAAAGACCTGAAATCCTACATAAATTTTTTGTTTTAGAATGAATGTATAATGTATAATGTTATATCATTGCTCAATATTCATGGATATGTGTGTGTGTGTGTGTGTGTGTGTGTGTATTACATTATGAAGTAACATTTCCTTTCCCCCATCCTTTCCTGAATCACCCTTCCACACCACCTTTTTCTCTGTGTCTGCTATGCAGGCACATATTTTATCTTTTTTTTATATTATAGTTTGTTTTTTATTTGATATATTTTTTATTTACATTTCAAATGATTTCCCCTTTTCTAGCCCCCCCACTCCCCGAAAGTCCCATAAGCCCCCTTCCCTCCCCCTGTTCTCCCACCCACCCCTTCCCACTTCCCTATTTTGGATTTGCCCTATACTGCTTCACTGAGTCTTTCCAGAACAAGGGGTCACTCCTCCAGTCTTCTTGTACCTCATTTGATGTGTGGATTATGTTTTGGGTATTCCAGTTTTCTAGGTTAATATCCATTTATTAGTGAGTGCATACCATGACTGATCTTTTGAGAGTGGGTTACTTCACTTAGTATGATGTTCTTCAGCTCCATCCATTTGCCTAAGGATTTCATGAATTAATTGTTTCTAATGGCTGAATAGTACTCCATCGTGTATATATACCACATTTTTTGCATCCACTCTTCTGTTGAGGGATACCTGGGTTCTTTCCAGCTATTATAAATAGGGCTGCTATGAACATAGTGAAGCATGTATCCTTATTACATGCTGGGGAATCCTCTGGGTATATGCCTAGGTGTGGTATAGCAGGATCTTCCGGAAGTGAGGTGCCCAGTTTTCTGAGGAATCGCCAGACTGATTTCCAGAGTGGTTGTACCAATTTGCAACCCCACCAGCAGTGGAGGAGTGTTCCTCTTTCTCCACCTCCTCGCCAACACCTGCTGTCTCCTGAATTTTTAATCTTAGCCATTCTGAATAGTGTAAGGTGAAATCTCAGGGTTGTTTTGATTTTCATTTCCCTGAGGACTAATGAAGTTGAGCATTTTTTAAGATGCTTCTCCACCATCCGAAGTTCTTCAGGTGAAAATTCTTTGTTTAACTCTGCACCCCATTTTTAATAGGGTTATTTGGTTTTTCTGGAGTTTAACTTCTTGAGTTCTTTATATATATTGGATATTAGCCCTCTATCTGATGTAGGGTTGGTGATCTTTTCCCAATTTGTTGGTTGCCGATTTGTCTTTTTGATGGTATTCTTTGTCTTACAGAAACTTTGTAATTTTATGAGGTCCCATTTGTCAATTCTTGATCTTAGAGCATATGCTATTGGTGATCTGTTAAGAAACTTTTCCCCTATACTGGAAGTCAAAGGGATACAAATTGGAAAGGAAGAAGTCAAACTATCATTATTTGCAGATGATATGATAGCCTACCTAAGTGACCCAAAAACTCACTAGAGAACTCCTACAGCTGATAAACAACTTCAGCAAAGTGGCAGGTTATAAAATCAACTCAAGCAAATCAGTAGCCTTCCTATACTCAAAGGATAAGCAGGCTGAGAAAGAAATTAGGGAAATGACACCCTTCACAATAGCCACAAACAGTATAAAGTATCTTGGGGTGACTCTTACCAAACATGCGAAAGATCTGTATGGCAAGAACTTCAAGACTCTGAAGAAGGAAATGGAAGAAGACCTCAAAAAATGGGAAAACCTCCCATGCTCATGGATCGGTAGAATCAATATAGTTAAAATGGCCATTTTGCCTAAAGCACTATACAGATTCAATGCAATACCCATCAAAATCCCAACTCAATTCTTCACAGAGTTAGAAAGAGCAATTATCAAATTCATCTGGAACAACAAAAAACCCAGGATAGCTAAAACTATTCTCAGCAACAAAAGAAAATCTGGGGGAATCAGTATCCCTGACCTCAAGCAATACTACAGAGCAATAGTGTTAAAAACTGCATGGTATTGGTACAGTGACAGGCAGGAGGATCAATGGAACAGGATTGAAGATCCAGAAATGAACCCACACACCTATGGCCACTTGATCCTCGACAAAGAGGCTGAAAACATCCAATGGAAAAAAGATAGCCTTTTCAACAAATGGTGCTGGTTCAACTGGAGGTCAGCATGCAGAAGAATGCGAATTGATCCATCCTTGTCTCCTTGTACTAAGCTCAAATCCAAATGGATCAAGGACCTCCACATAAAGCCAGACACTCTGAAGCTAATAGAAAAGAAACTGGGGAAGACCCTTGAGGACATCGGTACAGGGAGAAAGTTTCTGAACAGAACACCAATAGCGTATGCTCTAAGAGCAAGAATTGACAAATGGGACCTCATAAGGTTACAGAGTTTCTGTAAGGCAAAGGACACCGTCAAGAGGACAGATCGGCAACCAACAAATTGGGAAAAGATCTTCACCAATCCTACATCAGATAGAGGGCTAATATCCAATATATATAAAGAACTCAAGAAGTTAGACTCCAGAAAACCGAACAACCCTATTAAAAAATGGGGTACAGAGTTAAACAAAGAATTCTCACCTGAAGAACTTCGGATGGCGGAGAAGCATCTTAAAAAATGCTCCACTTCATTAGTCATTAGGGAAATGCAAATCAAAACAACCCTAAGATTTCATCTTACACCAGTCAGAATGGCTAAGATTAAAAATTCAGGAGACAGCAGGTGTTGGAGAGGGTGCGGAGAAAGAGGAACACTCCTCCACTGCTGGTGGGGTTGCAAATTGGTACAACCACTCTGGAAAGCAGTCTGGCGGTTCCTCCGAAAACTGGGCACCTCACTTCCAGAAGATCCTGCTATACCACTCCTGGGCATATACCCAGAGGATTCCCCACCATGTAATAAGGATACATGCTCTACTATGTTCATAGCAGCCCTATTTATAATTGCCAGATGCTGGAAAGAACCCAGGTATCCCTCAACAGAAGAGTGGATACAAAAAATGTGGTATATCTACACAATGGAGTACTATTCAGCCATTAGAAACAATGAATTCATGAAATTCTTAGGCAAATGGATGGAGCTAGAGAACATCATACTAAGTGAGGTAACCCAGACTCAAAAGGTGAATCATGGTATGCACTCACTAATAAGTGGTTATTAACCTAGAAAACTGGAATACCCAAAACATAATCCACACATCAAATGAGATACAAGAAGAAAGCAGGAGTGGTCCCTGGTTCTGGAAAGACTCAGTGAAACAGTATTTGGCAAAACCAGAACGGGGAACTGGGAAGGGGTGGGAGGGAGGACAGGGGAAGAGAAGGGGGCTTACGGGACTTTCGGGGAGTGGGGGGGGGCTAGAAAAGGGGAAATCATTTGAAATGTAAATAAATTATATCAAATAAAAAAAAAAGACAAAAAAAAAAGTAATTAGGTAAAAAAAAAAAAAAAAAAAAAAAAAAAAAAAAAAAAAAAGACCTGAAATCCTACATAAATTTTTTGTTTTAGAATGAATGTATAATGTATAATGTTATATCATTGCTCAATATTCATGGATATGTGTGTGTGTGTGTGTGTGTGTGTGTGTATTACATTATGAAGTAACATTTCCTTTCCCCCATCCTTTCCTGAATCACCCTTCCACACCACCTTTTTCTCTGTGTCTGCTATGCAGGCACATATTTTATCTTTTTTTTATATTATAGTTTGTTTTTTATTTGATATATTTTTTATTTACATTTCAAATGATTTCCCCTTTTCTAGCCCCCCCACTCCCCGAAAGTCCCATAAGCCCCCTTCCCTCCCCCTGTTCTCCCACCCACCCCTTCCCACTTCCCTATTTTGGATTTGCCCTATACTGCTTCACTGAGTCTTTCCAGAACAAGGGGTCACTCCTCCAGTCTTCTTGTACCTCATTTGATGTGTGGATTATGTTTTGGGTATTCCAGTTTTCTAGGTTAATATCCATTTATTAGTGAGTGCATACCATGACTGATCTTTTGAGAGTGGGTTACTTCACTTAGTATGATGTTCTTCAGCTCCATCCATTTGCCTAAGGATTTCATGAATTAATTGTTTCTAATGGCTGAATAGTACTCCATCGTGTATATATACCACATTTTTTGCATCCACTCTTCTGTTGAGGGATACCTGGGTTCTTTCCAGCTATTATAAATAGGGCTGCTATGAACATAGTGAAGCATGTATCCTTATTACATGCTGGGGAATCCTCTGGGTATATGCCTAGGTGTGGTATAGCAGGATCTTCCGGAAGTGAGGTGCCCAGTTTTCTGAGGAATCGCCAGACTGATTTCCAGAGTGGTTGTACCAATTTGCAACCCCACCAGCAGTGGAGGAGTGTTCCTCTTTCTCCACCTCCTCGCCAACACCTGCTGTCTCCTGAATTTTTAATCTTAGCCATTCTGAATAGTGTAAGGTGAAATCTCAGGGTTGTTTTGATTTTCATTTCCCTGAGGACTAATGAAGTTGAGCATTTTTTAAGATGCTTCTCCACCATCCGAAGTTCTTCAGGTGAAAATTCTTTGTTTAACTCTGCACCCCATTTTTAATAGGGTTATTTGGTTTTTCTGGAGTTTAACTTCTTGAGTTCTTTATATATATTGGATATTAGCCCTCTATCTGATGTAGGGTTGGTGATCTTTTCCCAATTTGTTGGTTGCCGATTTGTCTTTTTGATGGTATTCTTTGTCTTACAGAAACTTTGTAATTTTATGAGGTCCCATTTGTCAATTCTTGATCTTAGAGCATATGCTATTGGTGATCTGTTAAGAAACTTTTCCCCTATACTGGAAGTCAAAGGGATACAAATTGGAAAGGAAGAAGTCAAACTATCATTATTTGCAGATGATATGATAGCCTACCTAAGTGACCCAAAAACTCACTAGAGAACTCCTACAGCTGATAAACAACTTCAGCAAAGTGGCAGGTTATAAAATCAACTCAAGCAAATCAGTAGCCTTCCTATACTCAAAGGATAAGCAGGCTGAGAAAGAAATTAGGGAAATGACACCCTTCACAATAGCCACAAACAGTATAAAGTACCTTGGGGTGACTCTTACCAAACACATGAAAAGATTTGTATGACAAAGACTTCAAAATTCTGAAGAGGGAAATGGAAGAAGACCTCAAAAAATGGAAAAACCTCCATGCTCATGAATTGGCAGGATTAATATAGTTAAAATGGCCATTTTGCCAAAAGCAATATACAGATTCAATGCAATACCCATCAAAATCCCAACCCAATTCTTCATAGAGTTAGAAAGAGCAATTCTCAAATTCATCTGGAATAACAAAAAACCCAGGATAGCTAAAACTATTCTCAACAACAAAAGAAATTCTGGGGGAATCAGTATCCCTGACCTCAAGCAATACTACAGAGCAATAGTGTTAAAAACTTCATGGTATTGGTACAGTGACAGGGAGGCAGATCAATGGAACAGGATTGAAGATCCAGAAATGAACCCACACACCTATGGCCACTTGATCCTCGACAAAGGGGCTGAAAACAACCAAGGGAAAAATGATAGCCTTTTCAACAAATGGTGCTGGTTCAACTGGAGGTCAGCATGCAGAAGAATGTGAATTGATCCATCCTTGTCTCCTTGTACTAAGCTCAACTCCAAATGGATCAAGGACCTCCACATAAAGCCAGAAACTCTGAAGCTAATAGAAAAGAAACTGGGGAAGACCCTGCAGGCATGTATTTTATCTTACAAAGCTTTAAAACTCCTCACAGCAAATACATCAGCTGCTTTGTAGATGTTCCTCCTATCCCATAGCTCCATGTGATCTGCCCTTTCTTCGCTGAGATTCCCTTGCCAACTGTACCACTGCCCTGAAGCCCTCCTTCCAGTTATCCTGAATGCTCCTTCCCCTCTGCTGTGCAATTCCCAAATGTCCCTCTACCTCTTTCCACCGTGGGAGTCCCCTGTCTCATGGGTCTGCTTCCTTCTTGTTTTTAAACTACAGCAACCTAGAAAATTGTTGTTTTCCACACCAGTGTTAAAGTTCGTTATCACACAGAAGAGCTAAGATTTGTTTTATTCATTAAAACAAATTTATTCAGTCCTTAGGATCCAGCTTTAGAAGGTCTCTTCTTCCTTGGAAGTTCTTTCTCTTTTTCCTTCAATCTATTATCAGGGAATTCCAGGCGTTGAAGAGACTTTCTGGGATCTCTTCTCTAGTTCTCTATTTTCCTAGTTTCTTGTTTTTCTCCAGTGCTTGGGATCCAACCTGGGGTCTTTTATGTATTTCCTTATGATCTTGAAATTTCACTTTGTGGCCTCTTTGCCACTTTTCTTTTAACTGACTTTTAGAGCATTCTTTTATTTTACTTTTTTAGAATTCCCATAATTTTTGTTTTGTTATATACTGAGTATCACTTTTATAGAATGTTGTTCTTAATTCATGAATTCATACTTACTATTAGATATGTAACCTTACTAACTATAATAATATTTTGTGAATAGATATGAACCAGATCATGAAGTGTCTGTGTGTAATGAGTGATGATAGAAGTTTCTATTGGGGGAAATGTGCTTGGAGACAAAGAACCTAAGAACTTTGTGAGGTTGAAGGTTAGGGTGAGAGTTGGGCTTATTGATTGCGATGATCCCAATTATGGTGACTAAGGAAGAATTGCACTGCCTTTTGTTAGAAGATATCCCCCACATTTCTTTTGGGGCCATTGAGATTTTCCCAACTTTCACTGGAAATCCTGCACTCAGCTTGCTTACATAACTTTCTTGCAAATTATGTGTGTGTGTGTGTGTGCATATGATCTCATTTTCATCAATTTTAGATTTATTTTCTATAATCATCACAAAATAGGCCCTTTTTTCCATGATACAAGACTTTTATAAGTGAAAAATGATGGTACTGGAGTTATTGTATTCCAGCAAAAGACATCAGAAATTTTAGTTTATTTTGTGGCAGGAACCCATTGTCAATAGGAAATAGATCCTTTACTGGAAAAACATATTAAACTAATGAAGTAAAATACGTAAGAGTCTAAAGAAAGCTGATTATATTTAAATACAGATATTAAACTATTAGACAATATTTACACTGGAATAATGAGTATAGTTTCCAAAATGAACATTAAATAACCCTGAGTGAAGGTCTAATAACATCTTTGGTTTTGCTTTAGAAAAGAATCCAAGCAACCTTTTATGATACCAGCAAATTTAACGTAATAAGAAAATAACTGTAATTTCTCTGATGAAAAGGGCACAGATGTCTTGCCTATGTTCTCAAAAGAAGAAAATGCCAAACCTCAGTTAGAATTTTATGAAAATAATGACGTATTGTCAGAGTTCATAAGCCATGGAGTTAGACCCATGGACACCATAGAGAGAAAAAGAGAAACTAACTTTGTTACACACAGGCCAAACTCAAGAAAGTCTTATCTCCTCTGACTCCGCCCCTTTGCTTTGGTCGAGGAATGGGATGCTTTGCACACCTAGGAGGAGACTCAGCTTTCTCTACCTCGGTTCAGGCCATATGCACAATGGCAGCTCTGTGATTCCAACTCAGGAGGGTTGGTTTTCATTGGTCAAGTACAGTGCTATTTCCAGCAAACTTCTAGTTCCATCACCTATTGCAGTGATGAGTAAAAGATGAGTAGATGCCTATGAAATTACCTGTAAGCATGCCTCAGACTGGCTATACTTTTAAGGTGTTGTGTACTTTGGCCTTTTTTAGGGAAGCCAACATCTGCACTGTCCATTATTTATTGGCCAACACAGCATTTAGTATTTCCTGAATAGTTTAGAACTGGATTCAAGTTTGAAGTTAGAGTGCTCTTGACCCTGGTAAAGAAAAATGGAATGAAGGGGAAATGTTTAGTAGGTAAGAAACACAGAATAAACAAAATGAACCTAAGTCTTTGTATCAGTGGCCCTAATTAGCAACATTCCAGACCCCCACACACACACAAAACCAACCTTCCCAAAAGACCCCTTAAATTTAACATATCTCATGTTTTCAGGGTACACATTTAATTCAAATTGAAATATACTTACTAATAAGCAAACAGAATGGAAATGTTTTAATAAACTAAATTGCATTCAGCATGACATCTCTGTATACTCAGGATTACAAGGTACGAGTGTAAGTTAAAAAATATTGCTTCGTTTGCATGTGCATTCATATGCATGGGTACACTAATTATTAAGGTATTCTTAGGAATATGACTCCAGGAGAACTGTGGATCTAGTTCTTTGGCCAAATAGGTCAGTAACTACAATTTGTCCTTTAAACTCTATAATTCTATTTCTTTAGATACTATTTTTTTCTCACTTTATGCTCTTCCAGATTTGTAAATACCTTTTGGATGCACAATGTGAGAATCACTTGCTTAAGAGCTGACATCTTGACAGCTAGCTTCCAGGACCGTGAGATGACAGAGACATGTAGATAGGATGGGAAGGAACAGTTTGTGTCGTCACATGTCATGGACCCAACCAGGCTGGCATGCTGTTCATGAGCCTTGCTTTCCTAATCTTTGTGGGATGATTGACTTTTATGAGTCAAAGAGTCAAGAAAGTAAATAAAAACTAAAATGAGAAGGAATGTATTTTTTGATACCTTTATCCAACTTTTGGTTGAGTTTTAGACCTCAATGGTAACGGAAAGCTAGTAAATAGCTCAGCAAATGAGAGTGTCTATTGATACTGCAGAAGACTCAAGCTCTGCTCTCAGCATCTGTCTCTATAACCCCAGCTCCCAAGCCTCCATCTGTCTTCTGGCTTCCACAGGGACCTGCATTCACATGCACATACCCCCATATAAGCACACACAAATACACGCATTAAAAAAAAAACTTTAAAAATAAGAACAAAAGAAGTTTTCAATGTGTTTTATAAAGAGTAAAATACCTCCAATTTATTCATCTACTGCTTAATGCCTATGAAAGGCATCTGACATAAAAATACCCTTGACCTGACCTGTGGAGGACCCCAAAAGCACAGAGGCTGATAAAGATGCCAACTCCTAACCCGACTCTAAGTTTGAGAGTCATAGCATTAAGATATATTTATCTTCATTCATTGGGTTTTCTTGCACCCCAAATCTTAAATTTCTGATTCTAAATATGTATTGCCCTAAATGAAGATACTTACTGAAAAGTCAAAGGTTTCCTCAAACTGCCTGCACGAAGATTTCTAGAAGACCCAGAAAATGATCTGATGCTGTAATTCTTTTTTTTTCAAGATTTATTTTTATTTGGTGTGTATGAGTGTCTTGCCTGTGTGTGTGTGTGTGTGTGTGTGTGTGTGTGTGTGTGTGTGTGTGTGTTTACCATGGGCCTACCTAATACGCTGAGAGGAGATAAAAGGCGGTAGATTCTCTGGAACTCGAGTTACCGACAGCTGTGAGGTACCGTCTGAGTCTCAAACCTGGATCCTCTGCAAAAGCAGCAAGTGTTAACTGATGAGTTCTCGACTGTCTCCAACCTGAATATGAAATTAGAAACGTTTAACATAGATGCTGTGAACACATGCAGGATGTGTAAGGATGAGCGTGGTATGAAAATAACAGGGGTCCACGGTATCCGAAGGAATGTAACAATCTAGTAGTAAGAAATAGCTCTAACACCACGTGAGAAAGGTTGGGTGTCACAGTGCATATATGGAGGCTGGGGCTGGCACACAAGTTCTATAATAGTCTGAGCCACATAGGAAGCTGGAGATCTTAGCAAACTCTGTCTCAAAAAGACAAATCAGAGCTGCCCAGATGGCTCAATGGATAAAGCACTTGCCGCACAAGCCAGACAATGCAAGATTCATCCCTGGAATCCAGGGTAAAAGGTAAGGCAGTATAGTGCATCTGAAGTCACAGCATTCCAATGACAACGGGAGGAGAGGTGGTGACAGGAGAATTAGCCAAGAGCTAGGCAGGAGTCTGCCAAGGAAGCATGCATGATAGATCCTTTCAACAAGATGGAAGGAGAGACTCCACTGCGGAATGGTGTCTCAGACCTCCACATAGCAGGCTCTGGCTTGCTCAGTCACATTTATCACACCCCGAACTAATAACAGCAGCAATCATAAGGAGTTTTAGAAAATGAAGAAAAAATAAATACAAGTAATTAATGTTACGCATCTTAAGGCACGCCCATAAAAGTTGGAGCAAAATTATGAAAAACTTTGTGGAGTGAATACCACACACCGGTCTCAGCTGCCTAAGCGCATACTGTGCCACACGTCAGGATGTGACTCTAGCCTATCGCAGCTTCATGTGGCCCGAGAAAGTGTCCATTGTTCCCTGCCTTCAGCTCACATCACCTTTCCTCCAGCTTATCTGAGAAGGTAAAGAGACAAAAGCTTAATAGAATGACTCAGTGGAATAGTCTTGTCTTTATTTGCACAATGAGACAAAGAGAACCTTGGTACGAATTAGAAGATTTCTATGAGTATGAGCAAGCCATTTAACCACCACAGACATCTGTAAAATTCCAACAGACCTGCTGTGTGTGTGTGAATATTATGAAGGTCAAATTAAATCATATATATATATATATATATATATATATATATATATATATATAGTGTGTGTGTGTGTGTGTGTGTGTATACATATACATACACATACACATATACCTCTGCATTTATTTCTGTCCTTACTCCTGTCCCCAAGCATGCTCTGTAGGTATAAGACATTGGTATGCTTCTCAGCTACGTGGCCGGATGTACATTCTCCCTTTCCCCATTCCAAAGCTGCTCCATCCAGGAGAAATAGATCTTCTTTTATTGATCATTACTGCTAACTGTCTAATGGAAGTGTGGTGCCCTGTATTCTGCAAGCTCTGCTCATCATGCTGAGGACAGAGTGGCAGAACCTTGTTATAAAGGGTGTCACTATTCACAGATTACCAGAGGATCTGGCCCTGTCTCCTGGGTGCAGGATGATTTATAGTGCATGCTATAATGAGAGCTTATAATGCTGCAATCAGAGAGCAGAGATCCCACTTGCATTACCTAGTAGACTATACATAATTCTGTTCACAGGATGCGCCATCTTCCTCTAATGGTCTGAATAAGGTACCAGCAGAACAGAAAAAGAAAGTAATTTGGGAAATAAACTCAACTGTTATTAAGTGACACATAACACTGATAGTTACCACGCCGTTCTTTGGTCTCATTATACGTTTATCCATTCTGTGAAAGAAATTAACCGCACCCAATCTGATGTCTCTCTAATGTAATGGACTTTCTAAAGAGTTTTCATAAAATATTCTTTAATTTCTACCGTACTCAAATGGGGAAAGCAGAGTCCTTTTTTTAATTTTATGGAAAGCAAGATTCAAGTTTGAAAGTCACGACTTTGGTTTTCTACTTTTACATACAGAGGATTCTGGAGTGTTCTTCCTATGGTACAACAAATAAATGTAACATTCCTTTATTTTTCAGAATGTATTGTCTGTATATAAGTACCTCAGCTGGTCTAGTTGAATCTATATTCATTTCCTAGATAAAATATGAATAGGTCATACCTTGTTTTGAGTTATTTGATTATTCCTGTTGTGCATGAGTGTGGCACAAAATGTACTCATTTGATATCCATTGGCAAGATTGCAAAATATTTGCATTGGATTCAAAGTCCACTCTTTGCTTTCTGAGAGATAAGAGGCTGAGGTGTAGGGCAAGTCTGTCAACAGCAGTCCGTGAGGAAAAGGATGACGATTTGGTTTTGCAGTTCAAAGTCTTATTCCAAGGGCTACCATGGCACTCTTAGCAACATCTTATTTATATTCCTCTTTGAACATGGCCCTTTGTCCTCTAAGATGTGACACGCTGTTACGAGACACAAATATTGCACTCCATTTGGAGAAGATAAATCTTAAAATGCCCCTCCTCTAAGCTATACAATACAAACAATTGCAGCTGACAGTAGGGACATAGTTCATTCCAAGGTTCAGTTCGTTGAGGAAGTTTTGTGAAAGAAACTGATGTGAGAGAGGATTCTGCATGAAGGTGCCTTGTCCTCCCCTGACCAAGCTGCATCCGCACAGCACTAGTTGGATAAGACTTTGGCAATTATCTAGCTAATGTGATCAATGTTAATGGACACTCTGGTTAATTTGGCCTTTAAAAGTAGATTTCATCAACCAGCAATGAAATGAAGAGAGAGCTCGTAAATGAATCTCCTTTAATTTTTAGGGTAATTTGCAGTTCCTGATGTTATTTTCCAAATACAGCATCATGCTCAGAAGGATTGTTGTAATAATAACAGTTTGTTATTGAAGAGTCCCTTGCATTCAATTAGTTCAAAGTACATTCAGGGTGTATGAAGATTGTCAGTGGCACTGAGCCTTGGGGAAGGATATTTGAACTGCAAAAAAAAAAAAAAAAAAAAAAAATCAGTAATTCCCTGACTTCACTATATTTCTTGTTCTTCCCAGACTAGAAGAGCATAGTGGGGTTTTCAGCTCTGTACATATACATATGAATGACTGCAGACATATGCAAGTCTTAAAATTTAGATGAACAAAAATTCATATTCCTTACTTTAATATGTAAAGCTAGTTTTACCTCCTTTTTCATTGTGTAACTACAATGCTTATTATCAAAATGCTTATTAATTCACTTCAGTGACTATTTATTAGCCATACATTGATTTTATGTAAAGAAAAAAGGTTTAGGTTGATGTAGATGAATTTTCCAGTGCATGATGGCTTTTTAACTTTTAAATTATTTCGTGTGGTTCATCTTAATGTGAGAGGCTAGCCCTAAGATTCCTTCTGGGAGCTATCATTGCAAACCAGTACTTGTAAAAAATATGACTCCACATACATCACTAAGGAGCTCAGAGTATATCAATACATTTATTTAATTTAATTTTAGTCTAAATTGGTCATAGTTTGTTAATGCTTCTGGTATCCCAGCAGAGATATGGGTTTAGTTATTGTCTAAAGGAGACCCTTCACTCAAGTCCTGAAAGACTCCATATGGTGTTTTGAGGACAAGCTGCAGTACATGACCAAGAGCAAGAAAATCTGATATAAAGGCATGGAAAACCAGATGAGGACTGTGAGAAAATACTTGTAAATAGCTACGTTCTAAGTTCAATAAAGGAAAAGCTTAAAATATTGTGATGGAAGGGAAACTATAAATAGAACAGCAATTTTTAAAGAATTCAATGTGACTACTAAAACATACATGACTGCAGGTCATTGCAATAACTGAAAATGCATCCATAAGCAAACAAGAGACCCAAATGCAAAGTTAGACAACTCACAAAGAAGATACACAATGGGAAATGAGTGTGTGGAAAGATATGGAGTGTTTGTTTTGTTTTTGGGAAAATTCAGGATTTTTAGAAAATTAGGAAATCCACAGTATCACTTATTAACTTATTTAATAAGGGCAGTGAAACCCACTTTACAGTACAGTATGCCGGTGACAAAAACAATAGGAACCCCATTTATTATTTGCTGGGCTGCAAAATGTTGCAATCACTTAAGAACACAGTGTGACAGTTTATTAAAAAGTTAACAGTAGCCATGTACCCAATCACTGCACTCCTACGTATTTAACCTAATGACCAGAAAATTTAAAATCTTATGTCCATACAGAAACTTTTCCACAATATTTCCCAAAGGCATCATGTGTTATCCCAACATGGAAGCAATTAAGTTATTTTCGAATGGTCAAAGAGATAAATAAACTGTGGTATATCCATACAACTAAAATTTATTCAACAACGGCAAAGACACCCAACCCTCAGCAACGAAAAGACAGAAGAGAAACTTAAACACATACTAGGAAGTAAAGGAAGCAAGTATAAGCTATTATGTTATATGATTCTAGGGTTCTGATGTTCTGGAACACAATTCACAGAATTATAGAGGTAATGAAAGGCTCAGTGATTATCAGGGAGTTTAGGAGTTGGGAGAAAGGGAGGAGTGATTACAGAGAAACATGGGATTTTTTAGAGGCATTAACTTACAGTGGTGAACATGTGATGCGTTTATCAAAACCCACGGAACTGCAAAACTCAGAGTGAAGGTCAAAGGGATCTCTGGGACTTGGTAGATCTTACTGAGCTACTCTAGGTGAGTTTACATCGCTGCTACTGTTCACTGGAGTGAAGGAGCTGTGGATGGGAGCCTAAAGAAAAGTCAGCATCTCTACACAATGGATCATTACTGAGTCAAAATGAATAATGAGACAATGCTTTCAGGAAATGGATGGAACTAACGTTCATTGTGTTAAGGAAAATAAGCCAGAAATCCAAAAAAGTCCATGTTTTCAGGCACATGCTGAATCAACAATAAAACTTTGAAAATGACCTGAAAATAGACTTATTAGAAAGCAGAAAGAGGAGCCTGGGTAACAGAGACGTGAGCTGTTACCTGTGTGAGGTTAAAAGCAATTAAAATACATTACACATATGCATAAAAACATTGTAACAAGACTCATTACTTTCTGTAGCTCCTCTACATTAGTAACAAGGGACAAAGCCATGGCAATACCCAAGGTCATCTGGATTTTCTCTTGTGGGGTCTTCTAGAAGTTTCTACCATTCTCATGTGTTAAGTTGGTAGGAATAAGAGAACCGCCCAGAGAGATGAAATGTTGAAGAGAAAATGCCTAGGTTTTTTTTTTCAGAAGAAAGTTACCAATGGTCATTAAACACCGCCTGTGTGGAGGGATTGTGTAGAACCATGACTTGTTCAGGGTTTTATAGAACTTTTATAGAAGTTCGATTTATTTCTCTGGGTGTGTGGGAGACTCTATCCCAACGATAGAACAAAGACAGCTTGACTTCATCTCATCTCTTTATCAACTGGAACTTCAGATAAATAATCAAAAGCTATTTGCTATACAGAAAGGTACATATCTCTAGGATGCCTCAGTAATGCGCCTTTGGTCAGGACTACTTAGCAAACAAGTTTAGTAACTCTAGATCCTCAACACAACTTCCCTGAAGAACCTCACAGTTTACACAACTCTTGAGTCTAAGGTGGGGACAATTCATACACTAAACATCCTTGCTCCGTTGTGGTACAAGCCTGTAACCTATCATCAGAAATCTCATTCGTTATTCTAGGTCAGGGAGTCCATGTCTCATACGTGTAGACAGGACCTGGGAAGTGCCCTTTGATACCCCAGACTATCTGCTTTGACTGTGCTCTCTGGTGGCCCACACTCTGCAATTATTAACAAAGTTTATTGCTTCCCAGAGTCTCTGGGCTCGATTTGACAATCTTATGTATTAGCCCTCTCATGAGCTCAATAAAGGGAGCATTAAAATGACAGTGTGGTTCTATTCTGATCTTTGTTCTATTGAGCCACAATGGGAAATGGAGATAAACCACAATAGGTAACAAATGCTTAGCCCTCAGAAATTATTCTACAACAAGGGACCTGTGAATGTTTCTATGTTAACTGTGCTCAAATCAATAGCCAATACATCATGAGAAATTACTTCAGAAAAAGTCTGTTGAGCATATGCTGGGATTTCAGTAATAGTTGTGTGTGGGCAGTGACATATGGGATTTGTTCTCTCTTTCTTTTCCTTTCTATTTTCTCAAAATATTTTGTATTGCATGCATAATTCACTTTAAAAAACATAAAAGATAAACTCTAAAACCATACTCAGTCTCGCATAATACGCACTTATCACATAAATGGATCTTTTTAAGCACACAGCAGATAGAGTGAAAGGAAATAGACCATATGCTCCTTAGATTTCCTCGCAATTGGTAAGATTGGAGTGTTTTGCTTACACTTTTTAAGTGTTTCTAACATTTTAAAGAGTGTGAATGATCCTTCTAATTAAAAAGCAGAATGTCTATGGAATTCTTTGTAAGGCAAAATAGATTTTAACTACGAAGTTCTGTCTTCCTTCCTCTTTCAATCTCTTATTTCTGTAAAATAGTGTTTCGTGTGTATGTATATGTGCATGTGTGTATGCATGTGCCTGTGCGTGTGTGTGTGTGTGTGTGTGTGTGTGTATATGCACACACATATGTGTGTGTTGGATACAGCCACATACCTGTGCCTGTGTGCAGAGGCCAGAAACAGTGCCAAGTATTTCTTGTAGCCACTCTCCTCTCTATCTGTTGAGACAGGGCCTCTCACTGAATCTCAACATTTCTTTGGCTAGGCTGACTGGCCAACAAGCCCTATGAATCCTCTCCTGTCTCTGCCTCCTCAGTGCTTAGATTACAAGCATGCTTCTGCACCCTGCTTTTTTTTTTTTTTAAGAGGGGCACTGTCACCACATGTTTGCCCACCAAGCATTTTAACAACTGGACATTTAATAGTCATCCTGACTATTTAATAAATTTAATCTTCTGATTAAATAATACACTTAAATCTCTTGACATTTAATAGTCAAAAAAGACAATGTTTATAGACTTTGAAGTTAGCAGTTGGTGCTCAGAAAGCCACCAATGCCTTTCCAGATCCTTATCAAGTTTGTTAAAAAATATTGTTGACCTCATAGTCTTATCTATTCTTTAATTACTCCCATGCATAGAAATTTTATCTGATGAAAGTAGTCTAATAATTTAAAAGCTGTGTTCTTTACTAAGAATATATCCTATATTACATTATATATTCTATATAAATACATTTATTTGTAAGAATATAAGTAAGTATAATATACAATATGTTATATATTATAGTACCTATATATATTTAATATTTTTAAGTACTGTGAGCAGTGTTGAAAACACATGACATCCCAGGCTTAAGATTTCATCAGAATAAGTGCTGAGCTCTCTTACCCACTTTATTATTCTTTCTAGTAACTTCAAGAAAGTATTTCTCTGAAGTTTTAAAAGCAGAATTTTCATAAAAGTAGCTCCAATGTAAACAGAAATATTTTATCTAGTCTCAGAGCTGAGAGCATAGATTCAAATTTATGATTTGCTTTGCTGAGTTGTCTCTCCAACTCAGACTATCATTGGCCCATGTCTTCTTGAAAAGATACCACATACATTATACATTAATTACTATTCTTTCATTTAACAAATGGTCCCTGGTGACATGTACAGGGTAGAGATTTCAGGAGTGTTTCTGCTTAAGCAAGAACTCCCACTGTCCCTGAGCTTGCTGACTCTTTTATTTTCAGGGCAGAAGAAAATGTTAAGTTACAGAAAATTAAGATGCATCTGCAACCTTTGATAATAACTTCAAAGGGTTCTATGGAGAAGGCATGAAGGGGGCCCTGCTTTGGATTGAAAGTTGAGGAAGACTGATTGGAGGCGTGTGGGAGAGCTTTGATAGATCCCTTTGATGGTGTCATGCCTACTGTGCTTCCATTGTCTGTGCTGCCTTGCATTGGTGCCCACATATCTGAAGAAGCTACCTTATCAGTTGGTCATCACAGACAAGGTCAAGTCTTCTCCACCTTCCTTCTAAGTAAAGTGGATTGAATCCTAATTCCTGGTTTCACTGTCTCCAGTTCTTTGAGGTCTTTGGAGGGTCTGTAATCAGTGGCCCAACAGTGTGGCTCCCACTTGGTCTCTGGAAATGTTCCTATTCAATCACTGGTAGGTTTTTCCACAGTCATCCTGCGAAAAAGACCAGGAAAAAAGCCTTTAAAATGTATTTATTTTTATTTAATATGTGTGGGTGTTTTGCCTGCATATATGTCTATGTACCATGTCAGATTCTCTGAAGTTAAAACAAGTGGGTGGTAGGAACCAAATTAGAGTCTTCTACAAGAGTGTCAAGAGAGCGTAATCACAGAGCCATCTCTCTTGGTGCTAGAAATGTCTTTTCATGAAAAAATAATTCATAATGGAGTCCAAGGATGCTGAAGGGGAAGAAAGATTTAGACTCAGAAGGGACAGGGCAGAGAGTCTAAGGAAGGGGTGAATGAGTGAGAGTAGATGAAGAAGCCTGTAGCAGAAGTCAATCCCAGTGTCTTAGAGCTGACAGACCTTGGGCTTTCCATGAAGCACAGTGAAAAACCACTCCAGAGTCTAGAGCCGAGGCGTGACCATCTCACCAATTCATAAGTCCAAATGAATGCTGTCTTTATATTAGAAAGCAAACTCATGCTAGCATAGTACGTTCACCTTTTACACTAGCAGTCAGGGAGCAGTGACATGTGGATCTCTGAGCATTTGTGGCCATCTTGGTCTACATAGTGTGCTCCAAGTCATCCGGGACTGCATAGCGACACCCCGTCTCAAAAAACCCAAACACACACACACACACACACACACACACACACACACACACACACACACACGTGCATGCACACCAGAGATTAGTCTCAGGACAGAAGAGAGGCACAGAACCCTACACTTTGAAGACATAACTGTATGTGGCCTATATGAACATCAAACTTAACATCGGAATCTGTGGAATCACACAGGAAAGTACTCTAGGCTCGGGCTTTGACACCAGATGTTTGTTGCCCCTGCTGTGTTGGTGCATGACTTGTGGAAAGCTTCTAAACTGGTACAGTGGGAATAATTTGTTGTTGTGAGAACTAGATGAATAATACATAGAAAAGGTGAACAGAGTGTCTGGGACACAGTAAGTGATCAGAAATAACAGCTATTATTTCCTGACTCACGGCCACCATGAAAGGATAAAATCATCACACAGTGGACCTTTATGCTCCTTACATAAGCTAATGCCAGAGCTAAATTGTACTCAGTGTTTTCAGAGTAATGAGCCAAATACATTAACTGTTCTGGAAACAGATGAAGCCTGACTATTTTGACTAAATATAGAGATAATTAGAGTCTAGACTCTATCTGTTGATAGGCTTGGGGAAGCATAATGAGAATAATCACACCATAATAGGATAATACACAAGCCTAAAGTGAGTCAGAAATTTCACAACAGAGATGAAAAACAGCTAATTTTATTGATGTCAGAAAAACATTATTAGTCAAATTTTCTTATGCTCTTAGGATGGCCGTCTCATGCTGTAACAACACCCTAATAAAGTAATCAATTATGTCTTTCTGTCCTGTTACTGTGGCCTTTACAATGCCAAGCATAGTTTGACAAAATTACCAAGTTCCATATAATGCTCTATTCTGTAGTGTCATAATATGTATCAAAATCACCCAACCTTCCTTTGATGTTGTTGAATAGAGACATGAAAGGCCCTTACAGATACTGTTATTCAAGCCAGAAGATTATTTTTCTATACAAAAGGCATTGACTATTTTGCCTGTAATAAATTCTCCTTATGTCCACAGATCTGAAATTAAAATTGTGTCCCAAATATCCTATTTCCTAAGTGCTGATATGGCATGCAAGCAGAAAACTTCCAGTTTATGAAACTTCATTTCATGTCTTGACAGTGCATGCTATACTATAACTACATACATTTATACTATAAACGTACTATATAAAATTAACTGTAGGCTATGTGAATGAAGAGTGTGTGGGGGGGAGTATGAGTAAATCTCAAGTTAGAGATTTTCACCCCAAGATCTCTCATTATACATCCATAAATACAGCAATATGCAAAGAAATAATGATGAAACTTGAAAATAAAAACACTTCTGGCCCCCCAGCATCTCCTGTTGATAGGAAATTAATTCATGTTAATGAATTCATTAATTCACATTACCAGGAAACAACACCAATACAACTGAATAACACATATAAGTAAATCTGCAGTGCCAATACATGACAATGGCAAATGATGGAATAAAGCATTAGGCTTTGGCCTAGCCTCAGGACCAAGAGCTGAGCAGGAATGATACAACCAGGGTACTCCTGTGTTCCTCCATCCATGTTGCAAGAAACACTAGGACAGAGCTAGTACTTCCCTGACGTCAGCTCACCCTTTTGAGCCAGAGGGAAGCCTCAGGTCTGAAGTGCCAAAACTTGCTGTACTGAGAATCGTGTAGCTACAAGTTTTGAAATCAGATGGAATTCATCAGGTGTGAACACCAGGGAGCACCCGTAACCACAGTTCGTTCCTCACTAGTCCTTGCTTTAGTACAAAAGAGAAAACCAAAGACAAAATAGCCCATATTCCTCAAGGTGAATGATGTAGTGCTCTTCGCATTTTTTTTAATGTGGGACAAATGGGTAAAAGAAATATTTTTAATTAGTGGGATTTTTTTTTCTTGGCAACATAAAATATGGCAGTGACAGACTGCAAAGCATTTAAACAGTTCTTTCCTTAAAGAAAATTAATGTACTTTAAAAAAAGATTCACAAGCAGGAATTATCAATTTTGAGCAGTACAGTGCAATGTTTTAATGGTATACACAGTGTGAAATGAGCAGATTGGGACAGAGTATATTCTTCACCACTGATAATTATGATTTCTTTGTTTTGAGGACATTGAAAACATTCAACTAATTGTCAATTTACCCTACCTACTGTGCCCTGGATAGTAAAGATTATTCCTTGTACTTCTTAACCAATTAGAACCTCTCTATCTCTCCTCAAAATATCTTCTCCGGGCACTGAGTACTTTAGCTTTGAACTCACACTTAACAGCAAATAAACTTTCAACTTCCCCCTTTTTAAAATGTTCATTTCTAGAGAAAAACCAACCATCCAACCAACCAATGACAGTGGATCATAGCAAGACAAGAGCAGAGACTTCTGCTCTCTCAACCACCAGGGTCTATCCACCTTTTCCCCTACAAGGCTGGGGATCCTGGAGAATGCATCCTTGAAGGTGACCATTCTTACTACCTAATGCACATCCTGAGAAAACTCTGATTCAACAGAACAACAGTCTAGAAATTACACTTATAATCTCTAAGAAGGGAGTCAATAATACTTAGTTTACAATTAAATCTCAAATGGCCTTTTACTGTTCTGTGGTTGCTTGGTTGGAAGCATTCATGGTCTCTTCGAGGAATTATAATGTGGTTATAATATACTTTAATATCCTCAGACAAAATAAATTATATCAATTCATGATAATTAAAACCCATTATTAGAGACCCTCTGTTTGCTTTTGCCATAGTTAACATTTCTAATTTGAAGCATATTGCTGTCTCTAATTGCTCCTTCGCAGAATGACTGTGTGCACTGAATGGATCTTATTATGCATCTCCACTTTTCCCCTTTCTAACACGAAAGGCACGGATGTTCAGATTTGTTTAGCTCACACAAATCACTGGTGAAAGCTCCTCAGAAGAGGCCCCTGCTCTGAGGGAAGAGTAATATTGGCCACATGGAGGAACTCTGTACACCATGGATAGGGCTTTGCATTAGTTCAAAGCACACAGAGCCCCCAGGTTCCAGAACTATAGTAGGAACACACAAGGCTAGAAGACTCAAGGCTGTTAGAGGATCTGAGGTGCCAATGAGCACCTTGTGCTTAGTGAACTAGAAGACTGAGGTCAGCACTGACAGGTGGGTGAAATGGGCTATGAAACGAATAGAGTGCTGGGGTCCTCCCTAAAGGACCCCACGCTGTAGAGGTGTTGAGGATGGAACCCTCAGGGTGGGCTTAGTGCTCTCACAAGAAGAGACTCCACTGAGCTGGCTAGAACTCCCTTTATAACAAATGAAGGCAGCCATCACCAATCAGGAACGCAGGTTACTGGGGACTGGAGGCCTTGCCTTGCATATCCAGCCTCAGATGATAAATTTCTGTGGCTTAAGCCATCTGATTTATAGTATCTGTGGCATGGCAGCCTGCGCAGACTAGGGTAAGGCCCTGGGGAGGGAGACGTGCCTAAGCTACATAGTGTGGCCCTGAGGAAACCAAACAACAACAAAAGAAGCTACTTGAAAGATGAGATCTGAAATTGTGTCTGAATTTTAGGCATTATTATACTAAAAACATTGATAGACCCTTAAAATATCAATCCTTCTTCCTGTACGAGTCCCACAGAGGGACTGGAGAAATGGCTCAGCAGTTAAGAGCACTGACTGCTCTTCCACAGGACCCAGGCTTGATTCCCAGCACCTACATGGCAGCTCACAACTGCCTGTAACTCCAATTCTAAGTAATTTGATGTTCTCTTCTCCCTCTGAGGGCATTGCAAATCCACAATACACAGGCATGCATCCAGGCAAAATACTCATATATATAAAAAAAAGAAAAGAAAAATGAGTTATGTTAAAACTAAGACATAGAGCCGGGCAGTGGTGGCACACACCTGTAATCCCAGCACTTGGGAGGCAGAGGCAGGTGGATTTCTGAGTTCGAGGCTAGCCTGGTCTACAGAGTGAGTTCCAGGACAGCCAGGGCTATATAGAGAAACCCTGTCTTGAAAAAACAAAACAAAAACCAAACAAAATAAAAACCTAAGACATAGGACAGAGAAGAAAGAAAATTCTTTCATGAAAATGTTAAGCTACAAAAAGCTAATGTGGCTACAGTATAATATAATTGATAATTTTATATCATAAGTAAAATTCAAAATGCATGTGTATAGTAGAAAAAATGTACAGTATACAGCAACAAGGAACAAAATATTTTAAAAGAGCTTGGAGAGATGGCTGGGAAACCAGGTTCAGATCCCCAGTGCATCACACATCTGTAACCTTGGCATTTGGATAGAGAGAGAGATGCCTTGTTCCGTCTTCCCCAGACAGCAAGATTCAGGCTTAGTGATACCCTCTCTCACAAGACAAAGTGAAGAGTCATTAAAGAAGACACCAGTGTTGGCCTATGGCCAGTGAGCACACACACACACACACACACACACACACACACACATGAATGTCTATACTCACATACAAACATGTATATACATTATAGACACATAGGAATGTGGTAAAATTCATAACCATAAGATGTTAATTCAGAAAAAAGAAAACAAACATCAACTAGTTACAAATACTCATTACATGCTGCAGGAAAATTAACAAGTTTGATCAGATTTCATCATACAGAATCCCAACGAATTCTAAAGAAATCATAAAGAGTATAAATGCTATTTACTTCTATACATATGTAGAATATTCAACATACTTGGACACATAATGGTTCCCAAAGCAGTCTAAATGAGCACTTGTGGTTCTAGAGTTTACTCTTTGCATGTATTTTGAAATTATGAGACAATAAAAAAAGCCCTAAACTAAAAGGTAATCAGCCTGTTCAGAAATTTTTAAATGTTTAGAGTCACACCAAGATACTTTATATTGTTTGTGGCTACTGTGAAGGGTGTCATTTCCTTAATTTCTTTCTCAGCCTGTTTATCCATTGAATATAGGAAGGCTACTGATTTGCTTGAGTTAATTTTATAACTAGCCACCTTGCTGAAGCTGTTTATCAGCTGTAGGAGTTCTCTGGTGGAAATTTTTTGGTCACTAAAGTATACTAACATATCATATGCAAATAGTGATAGTTTGACTACTTACTTTCCAATTTGTATCCCTTTGACCTCCTTGTGTTGTCTAATTGCTCTAGCTAGAACTTCAAGTACCATATTGAATAAATATGGAGAGAGAGGGTAGCCTTGCCTAGTCCCTGATTTTAGTGGGATTGCTTCAAGTTTCTCTCCATTTAGTTTGATGTTGGCTATCAGTTTGTTGTATATTGTTTTTATTATGTTTATGTATGGGCCTTGAATTCCTGTTCTTTCTAAAACCTTTAACATGAACGGATGCTAAATTTTATCAAATGCTTTTCAGCATCTAATGAAATGACCATGTGGTTTTTTTCTTTGAGTTTGTTTATGTGGTGGATTACATTGATGGATTTCCATATATTGAACCATCCCTGCATCCCTGAGATGAAGCCTACTTGATTGTGGTGAATGATTATTTTGATGTGCTCTTGGATTTGGTTGGCAAGAATTTTTATTGAGGATTTTTGCATCGATATTCATAAGGGAAATTGGTCTAAGGTTCTCTTTTTTTGTTGGATCTTTGTGTGGTTTGTAAATGCATTGCTATGCATTAAACGGGCCAACAAAAGATTATTATATCAAAATTTATGGATTGGAACAGGAAGCATTCTTTGAATGAATTACATATGTTTCAGCAAAAAGTACAAATTAAAAATGTTAGAGAAGAAAGCATTCAGAAGTTAGCAGACAATGGGAGAAAGATGAGCTTCTGATATTTTACAGGCATTTAGACCATGCCCATGCCGAATCAACGCACACCAGACTCCTCGCTGCCCTGCTGAGGAGAAGCAGGAGATCCAGGCATGTGCTTCCATCCACTGGTGTACAATCTTGAGCATATTGCATGAAATTGTTGGCGAAGACCAGCTTTCTCCTCCCAGAGTAAACTAGGAGCCTTAGGAAACGGCAGCAGCCATGTTCTCTAAGGTAAGACTTTACAGGGCCATAAGACATGACATAGTATAAAATGTTAACTGGTGAGGTGGCACCTCTTCTTTGCAACCCCCACTTGAATACCTTGCCCCTGCACAGCCATGTCTCCTCTTGTTGGATGCTCTCTTCCTACCACACAATGTTTAAATTTTCAGCCCTTTCAGATCATGACAATTAAGAATATCAATTGCACATGGAATGAAACTGCAAGTTATTAAGGTCGTCACTAAGTCAATAAAAGCAGGGAACTATTTGGGCCATGTACAAAGCCAGTGTTAAATATTCAGCAGAATTAAAATCTGGTAACAGTCCATGAAAAGAAATTGACCAGAACAATAACATGACAAGCATTTCAAAGAATCATCTCTCTATTAAAGTACTAAGGAAATGGGTGAAAACCTCAAAGGATTTTACACGATCAATCATGTATGATTGTGCAGAACTTAAAACCTTGTAATATAGGTATTACTGACTTTAAAATTCTATCTTTTTACAAGTTTTTATTTTATGTTTATGAGTCTTTTGCCCCTATATGTGACTATGCATCACATGTGTGTCTGGTACCTGTAAAGGTACCAGAACAGGACTTCAGATCCCCTGGAACTAGAGTTCCTAGTTGGGTGAGTTACTAGATGGGTGAAAACCACCAGGCAGGTCCTGGGAATCGAACTCCCTGGAGTTCTGGAGGAGCAATATGTACTCTTAATGACTGAGTCATCTCTCCAACTCCTTTGTAATTTTCTTGGGAAACAAAATCCCTTCCTCACACCTCATTTGAATGATTCTTTGGTCATATAAAGAATTAATAAAAATTGAAATTATAATGTTGGTGTAAGGGAAACTACATCTCATGGTAATGAGTTAAAAGGTAGTGTTCTATCTTTTAGAGCTGCAGAAATGGCTCTATGGTTAAGATCATGTTGCTGCTCTTACAGAGTACTTATGTATGGCGTATGACCATCTGTAACACCATCTCTAGGGATTTGACATTCTCTTCTGGCCTCTGAGGCACCAGGCACACATGTGGTGAATGTATGGAGGCAAAACACCCACACACACAAAATGAACAATAATAAAATAAAACTTAAAGGGATACTGTTCTGGTGAAATCCACTCTATGCTTCCCAGTCTCTCTCTCTCTCTCTCTCTCTCTCTCTCTCTCTCTCTCTCTCTCTCTCTCTCTCTCTCACACACACACACACACACAGTTTGTGAGACATTTGAATTGGCCTCTCATGGCACCCAATTATGTTTGCATTAGATGAACCTCATGAGCCTGTAAGAGCTCAAGGTTATTATATACCTTAATTGAGATAATTCACATAATGACAACAGATTGGTGGCTAATCATCCCATGGAAAGTTGTAGCGGTAACTTAAAATGCTCTTCATGCAAACGTTCAATGCATTCTAGTGTTGTTTCCAGGATCAATCCTTATAATCACACACTAGGCTCTTTATATCTTCCCTAAACACTCTGCTTCACGTTCTTTCTATGACCTGATGTCTTTGCCTGAAGTCTGAATTTTTCCTGTCCACAGTTTTCAAGATTCAGTTTCAATACAGCTTCATGAGAAGTCCACTAACCTCCCCCTTCAACAAATACCTTCTCTCTTATTGCCTGTTTTCACAAGTGCTTTCCGGTAATACTTAACTATGTTTTCTAGGAGGGTTTTACTTTCCGTACCAGCCTGTAATCACTGTTAAGAGAAGGGCCTATGTATGAACTTTCTTAATACCTTCACTGTGTCTTGCATGAGCACTTGCACATAATGTATTCATTCACCTACCCAGCTATTCACAGCCATTTGTAGGCTGTAAAAAAAATAGTTCGCTCCTAATAACTATGTATTTACCGAGTGCATGAGTTAGAGCAGAGCATTAAGTAGGTGTAATAGGAAATTTTCTTTTGGCTTGATTATTAAAATCCATCCCCACATTTTCTAAATGATGAGAACGTACAGAAGGCACAGTGTGTGCCCTTCTGGAGATGCGCTTGAGGGGGTAGCATGTGTTATTCATTACATCACATATAACCTTTTCAAGTTTACAATCAATCTTGCTTGGAAGGCTAGTGTCATTTAAAAAGTACAGCAGCGTGCTGGAAGCAGAGACAATCTGAGCCGGCTACAGACTGTGAATCCAAATACCCTATTTAAAGGTCCAAACATGAAGAAGGAGGATGTACTAAACACATCATTTTCCGTCCAACTGATTGAAAAGGGACGGTACATTGAAGCTTTGTTGGGTTTCAATGCATTGATTTTTTTCGCTACCTATTTTTCTTGGGTTTGAAAGGTACTTAAGAGTCTATTTCAAGTTGCCTGCAGACTTCTTTTCTTGTGTTTCTTAAAACTATTTGTGATTAAATCACCCACATTGTCTTCTAGGCTCTAATGACCTTCTTCCTGCTGAACTCTATTTTTTTCTTTACAATATTCTGTTTATCACATCTTTATTTTCCACTACACTGCTTGCTTTTAGTTTCCCCATCAATTTTTCTGGTATTTTTTGATCCTCTCTTCAGTCTGGTATTTGTTCCCCTATTTATTCGTTCAACCTCTGGTCCTTTCAGGGCATCTTCTAGGTCAGCTGCTATGCCAGTCAAAGACCAGCTCCTGAATTTAAAGACACCACAGCCCAAAGTGATGACAGAGTACCCCAAATTATTAATGATAGCATGTGGCATCATGAGCAAGCATAGATTAGTGCCATGCATATCATGCAGGCATTGCTATTGAAATGTCAAAGAGATACATTAGTTCTGAGGCAAGAGAGGTAGCTAGGACCCTTCGATGATAGCATTATGATGAAAGTGAGCCTTTAAGGGAACAATGGGAGAAAAGAAGGCTCTTAGGTTGTATTAAGGAGAGTAGCAGAGATGCGGGGATGTCTAATTGGATGATGGATGGTGCCTGATGGACAGCAGAGTTCTTGAAAATACTGTAAGTGGCCTGATGGCCTTGGGTACATACTCCAGAAGCCTTAAAAATCATATGTATGTGGACTTACCCTCCCCCCAAATCAAACTGGACTTTCTGGAAATCGTTCACTGTCTTTTGGCTTGACCAGCACTCCCAGAATCAATTTAAGTATCTTCAGTTTAGTAAGTCTTGCATAGAGAGAAAGGGGCTTCAGCAGTCGTGGCTTGACTAACGTACCCAATAAGGCTGAAGATGGCATATATGGACTTCAGTGGCAGAAGCATTTGATTCTGTTGCTGTTACGTTATGTCATGCATGTGATTCCTACCACGGAAGTGAATGTCAACATTCTGATGAGACTATCAGGTGTGTGTGGCATGACGATAGGTTATTTTTCAAGTGAAATCAAGTTTTCTTCTCAGAAAAATTGATCTGTCTTCTGTGCTGCCACACTTGGGCTGGGCTGCTGAGTACCTTGAAAAGGGCTATCCAGCCACATGAACTGGTTTTACTACTGCCATGGGTATCTAAATCCTCAGCTTTTATAGGGCATCTATACCTGTTTAGACATCTCTTTTCATTTCTCTCCCACAGCTTTCTTTTTTTTTAATTTTTTTAAAATTTTATTCCATATATTTTTTATTTACATTTCGAATGATTTCCCCTTTTCTGGTCCCCCACTCCCCGAGAACATCATACTAAGTGAGGTAACCCAATCTCAAAAGATCAATCATGGTATGCACTCACTAATAAGTAGATATTAGCCTGGAAAACTGGAATATCCAAAACATCATCCCACAGCTTTCTTAACAAAACAAACAAAAAGCATTAGGTGCATGCCAGGTGGAGGTACAGGTTCCTATGAATGCAGATGGTCATGGAGGTGCTAGATGCCTCTAGAGCTGGAATCACAGGCTGTTATGGGTGCTAGGTACCAAAGTCAGAGCCTCTGTAAGGGCAGTACGCACTGTGAACTACGGAGCTGTCTCTCCAGCTCATGTGATAGGAATCTTTCCCCCATATCTACCCCCTCCACTTCCACCACTTCCAAACTGGGATATAAAACAGCTTTGTCACCTTCTGGGAACTTGTTAGAAATGCAGAACTGGTCAGACCTACCACAGTGCAGCAGACCATAATGCTTTCTCTCTCTTTGTTACTATCTTGCTGATTTATGGCACATATGGGCGTTTCACCTATGTATGTCTATCTACCTTATAGGTGCCTGGTGCCTACAGAGGCTGGAAGAGGAGATTGGATCCCTGGAACAGGAATTACAGATGGTGGTGAGTCACCATGTGGGTGCTGAGAATCAAATTCAGGTCCTCTAGAAGATCCTAACTGCTGAGTCCTCTCTCCGCCCTCCATAATTGTGTTTTAAGGAGATGGTTAAAGTTTGGAAACCTCTACTCAAACACAAAACCCTCAGCGCACATAGTCAGCAGTAAGCTGCTTATTTTGCTCAAACCCCTCTGACTGCAAAGCCTCTTTCTCTGACAGCCTTCTCAGCAGAGAAGGAAATTGAAATAACTTGTTCTAAATCACCAAACATCTGAAACATTCTCAAAAGATGTTTTTAGACCATCTGCTACATATGTACGGTGGTTGGGAAGCTAGGTCCTGCCCTAGCTTGCATGTTGGTTGGTGGTTTAGTTTCTGGTTGCCTCCAAGGGTCCAGGTTATCAACTCACTTTCTAAAGTGACTATAAATGATTCCATAGTGTGCAGTCTTTCTATTTGACACTATAACGGTACTGTAAATGTTCACCAGCTAGGCACTTGTCATTCAACAGATCAGATTCCCTAGCTTTTTTGGCAGTTAGTTGTGACCACACCTTGATTGTGATTGGTGAGAGGCTAGAAGGAGAATCACGGAGCTCATTAAAGGGGGCAGTGCTTGATTGTCTTGCTTTCTGTTTCCTTCCTGGTGGTAGAACATTGATGAGAAAACTCAACTTCCAGAAGCTGACGTGCAGCAATGATATGAATTTAAGAATATGAACTACTCATAAGGTGGGAAGGAGAGACCTGCCTCTGGTCAACACAATAAGGAATGCCATATTGTGAACAAAAGACGATGCCAAGATATCTTGGATTTGGATGAGAAATGTTTCTTCTGGTTAAGCAGCACTGCCGCATGCTTTAGTATCAGAATCCTAAGCAATACTTTGTAGTACTCTGGGAATCTCCTTTCACTGCTACTTCCTGGTGATGTTCAAGTTAGCAGTGACACTGGTGCTCTTCACGGCACACGGCACCATGGGCCACTTCTCCTATTTAAGCACGCCTTCTGTGGGATTTCCATGAAGAGCTCTATAGAACAGGATAGGGAAAGGGATCCAGGCTGTCCCACACAGAAGCCAGGCATGCCATCACTGGCCCATACTTGCAGCCTCGTGACATTACAAGACCTAACCTTTTATCCAAATGTCCTTCTGCCTTTACTCAACCCTTGCCTCAGAGTTCCAAGGCTAGGAGAAATACAGGTTCCTGATTCTCAATGCCAGAGAATCTTATATCCCTTTCAGAGATATCGTGTTGCCACATCTGATCTTTACCAACTCACCATAAACTCTAAAACCCAGCCATACGATAAAATAGCATAAGTATTTCTGGGTTGAAGACCGCGGTAGACCTGAGACTCCTATTTTCTGCTCTGGATGTTCAACCCAAACAATCTCACTGCTTTCCAATTTGTTACCACATACATACTAGCAGCTTTGAGACTGATTGTGTCAGATCACGTTTGAGCTTCAGACTCATGGATCCAACAGCCATTTGGAAGCTCAGTGGCTGTTTTGTTGGCATCTAAGGCCTGGCGGACACAATTGTATCTGCACCTCTTCTGGTCCCTCTTGTGCAATTACTCTCTATGAGTAAGCATGGTGATCTCTTTAGTTGCAGCAATTAGAAATTTCAAATTCTCCTCCAAATCCCATATCTTCTCACTTGCCTGTTAACCCCGTGCTAACACCGGGGATGCACATTTTCCCACTCATTTATTCCTTTCCATTTTCCTCTGTCATTTCTGGGTTGAAGCTGTTGTTGCTTCTTGCTCCATAGTTTTGCTTTCTTTCAGTCCTTTTCACAGCCTCTGAAGCGAACATTATAAAGTAGACATCAACTTATGATGCCTTTGGCTACAGCCCTCCAGGGAGCAGTCATTGGTTCAGGATGGATGTCTAATTCTGCTGCCTGACCCACAAGAATCTCATGCTAGGCTCCTGGTCTGCTCTCCTCATGATGAAATGCTTCCGCTTTGTCTCCTAATTCACGACTCACCACACTTTTCACCTTCATCCTACCTTACAGATTGAAGAAGATGAGCAGTCCCTAATTCACACACGCCCCTCCCCACCCCAAGCTTATCCTAGAATATTCTAGAATGCCCTGCTTCCTTATTTTACTAAATAGACTGCAACATCACCTGATTGTGGGAGCAGTGTCAGGCAGGCTGTAGGAGACTCCACATGAAATAGTTTGGGCCACTCTCTGTGTTGCAGCTATCACAGAGCTGACCTAATTGCCCATTTGATAGTTACTGAATGAATGCAGCTTCTTAATTATCCTGTAGATAAGTTCATAGAGGTTTGATAATCCTCTCAGTGTCATGTTAAGCGCTCTAGTTGAAGCTACACTTGATCTAGGTTTGCTGTTTCCAAAGCCATGGCAACACGTAAGGACATTTTTATGAAAAGGCTGTAATAAAAATGATACTTAATACTTTAAAATGTTTTCTGGGGCCTCATTATATTTTCTCATTAGCTGTGGCTTCTGCTCATCAAACAGTGATCTGAAGCCGTGTGCATCTAAAAGCAAATCATTTGGCCAATTAAATCAACTTAGTAAAAGAAAGAACTAACGCATTGAGGGACACCAGTCTCTCACCGCTGGAGTAGTTATTAGGCGATCCCTGGACACTGTCTTCTACTGTGGCTAGTTTCCTCTTCACATTTGGATTTAGAATCAGAAAAATACAGCTTTTGGTGCCCTTTGCTTCTACATATCACCCAAGAGGTCAGTGCAGGGTTGCAAAGACAGACGCCACCCACATAAAATGACGAATGGAAAGGGTGGTGCTTGTGTCGCCATCTTTCCCTGGAGCCACAGCGGTACATGTTTACTCTCGGGAGATTGTTTTACAGGCTGAGGAGAAACAATGGAAAGGAAAGAAATATCTACCCCGGAGAAGAATGATTTGTGTAACTACCTCATCCCCACTCCCCTACATATGAACTGCTTGCCTGAGTCACAAATTATATGCATGAATCAAATCTGAGAAGAGTCATAGCCCCAGGACCAAGGAGATGTCATTGTCCCTTAGCACAGGGTCTGAAGACAAAACTGGGCCTAGGTGCTTCCCAGAGATTTCTTTACCCAAAGCCCTGGGAGCTAGCACTAGCAGGCCATCTATACATCTCCTGAGTGCTCAGATCCATCTATACATCTCCTGAGTGCTCACAAGTCAGCTATACATCTCCTGAGAGCTCACAAGCTATCTATACATCTCCTGAGAGCTCACAAGTTATCTATACATCCTCTGAGAGTTCACAAGTCATCTATATATCTCCTGAGTTCTCACAATCTATCTAAACATCCTCTGAGAGTTCATAAGCTATCTATCCATCTCCTGAGTGTCCACAGTCCATCTACATATCTCCTGAGGGCTCACAGCCATCTATACATCCTCTGAGAGTTCACAAGTCAGCTATACATCTCCTGAGTGCTCACATGTAATGTATACATCTTCTGAGACCTCACAGGCTATCTATACATCTACTGAGAGCTCACAAGCCATCTATACATCTCCTGAGTACTCACAAGCCATCTACACATCTCCTGAGAGCTCACAAGCTATCTATACATTTCCTGAGAGCTCACAGACATCTCCTGAGTGCCCACAAACCATCTATACCTCTCCTGAGTTCTCACAAGCCATCTATACATCTTCCAAGAGCTCACAAGCCATCTATACATCTCCTGAGAGCTCACAAGTCATCTATACATCTCCTGAGAGCTCACAAGCCATCTATACCTCTCCCGAGTGGTCAGAAGCCACTTCTACATCACCATTTCTCCATTAAGCCTAACTCTGATTGGTTTGCTAATGCCAGTGGCTGACAATGTCTTAATTTTTCCAGTAATGTTCCATAAACTTTTCAAAACTTGCCTAATCTTAATGAGAGAGAGAGAGAGAGAGAGAGAGAGAGAGAAATCATTTGCAATGGAGATAAATACAGGCTGGCAAAAAAAAAATGCAGTTGTTTAAGCCATGTGAGCCACGCTATGAAATAAGCACCTTCATGAATTGCTGATGGAGTAGAGGCTGGCAATGCTTATAACGGACAATGCCGGAATGTTTATGAAAATAAAAACTGCATGGGCTATTACCCTGCAATTGAATGTTTAGAAATTTATTCTACAAATGTACTTGGACAAGTGAAAAATGGCATGGGCATGAAATTCATCATGTATTGTTTGTAACAATGCGGGATCCAAATGGCACTGAACGCCCACCAAAGGGGACTAGTTCAGGAGTAAAGTACCTTTGTGTGATAAAGTACTCTAAAAATGAAATTCTCAGAAAAGAGACAAAAGAAATTTTAATCTGATGCATATTATCACAAAGATATGTTGTTTGTAATTATGCTATTACATTCAAACATGTCTGGAGAATGCACAAGAAAATAGTGAATTGTAACATATTGAGAAAGCAAGCACAAAGACAGACAGGAGACAGTGTATGTGCACGCGCACACACACATATGCAATCACACATATGTTTGTCTTAGCAGTGTATCATTTAAATATCCAACAGATATAGATAATACTAGAGTTGGCCAACTCATTGGAATTATAAATTCCCAAGTGAGTGCATAAACACCTGATACTTAACTGTTATCTGTGTGTGTTGGCCTGTTATGCTTCTTTTTCTTTCTAGAACTTCTGATCCCTTGCAGGAAGAGCCCAATCTGAAATTACAGTCTCAGATGACCCCTTCAGGATGAACTGAGAAGTGATGTTAGTGTGTTCTCTTTAAAAGGCAGAAGAGCTAAGGGCCTCCTGTGCAAGGTTGGTAGTCGGAGACCACAGCAGTCCCGTTGTTTCTGACTGAAAGGAAACTGTTGTCATATAACACATATAAATACAAGGAAGCCAGTTCCCAGAGAGCACATCAAGGGGCCAATGTGCTAATGAAAGGAACACACTTGGGTTCTGACTGTGGCCTTGTCACATCCTTGTGACTATAGGCAAAGGCTCCTGGACACTCTGAGGTTTAGTTTTCCTAGTTAAGCTTTTGTTATCATTTTAGAGCTCAGAACTGAAGTAGATTAACAATGATCAATTTCTATGGTAACCGCAAGTCTCCCTAACGCCCATCTAAAGATGAGAATGCTTAAAGCACCGCCAGAAAGAGACTTTCTTGAATAAGAAAAACTCCTTAGAGAACAGAACCACAGCCACAGCTTTATTCCCAAGGATCTCTACAGTGCAGCATAAGCTATTCCTGTTACCGCTGTCATGGCTCCGTTCCCTACATGTTCTATGGGGCTTTGCTGCAATTCTTTTATTGTTTAATAATAAATACCTTATACATTAATGGAGGATAACTAACCTTACATTTGCTTGTGTAAAGATTGCTGTTCCCAAAGAGCTATGCTTAGATTTTACTGAGACAATTCATAAAAACTTAGATAATCTAGAGCTACTAGGGATCACCATCCAGATGGAAAACACACACACACACACACACACACACACACACACACACACACACACACGGGGGGGGGGGGGGCGCGGGGGAAGACAGACAGACAGAAACAGAGACAGGGAGAGAGACAGAGACAGACAGGGAGATAGAGAGAAAGACAGATACAGAGAAAGACAGATACAAAGACAGACAATGTGTGTGTGTGTGTGAGAGAGAGAGAGAGAGAGAGAGAGAGAGAGAGAGAGAGAGAGAGGAGTGTTATATATTATATATGCACATTATTTGATGCTTAAACTTTTTCTTTTCATTTGGACCCTCAGAGTTGGGTGCTTTAACTCTTGCAACTGAAAAAAAAAACAAAACAAAAGCAAACAACAACAACAAAACCCACAATATTTCTTCAATAAATAGGTGCTTAGCCTAGCATATACCATTGGGTATGAAAATAAAACCCCACCACCTTACCGGTTATCATAGTTACAAGATTTCACTATCTTCATAGTATTGTGTGGTTTGGCTTATGGAGAACTCAAATCACCATATCCATTTGGAGATGTTTGCTAAAGCCACAAACACATATGTCTTGAATCTCATAATTTTGCTTCTAAAACATGCATTACAGGGTACTTGTCCATGAAATAAAGAAAAATGTATTGATTATATCAGTGTTTGTAAAACATACCAATTACTATGGCCCCCAGTAAGGCATATGTAAAACGTATGTATGTAAAAAAAAAAAAAAAAAAAAAAAGAGGCTCTGGTAAGCTGTGAAAAAGAACTAGGTTTTTCATTTTATGTGAACACAGACAATCCTGTCAACAAGCATTGCCTCAGAAAAACCTTAGAGCCTAGACATTTTTGTAAAACAATCATACAAAAATCAAAGGAGGAAGAGAACGATTCTTTTCATATCTGCTCTGTGTCTGTGGATATATCAGAAAAGACAGAAAAAATATTTATTTAAAGGATTCTTAGGATAAGGTAGCACACGATTCAGGGGACGAGACTGGGTTGTGGGGTTTTTTGTTTCACTGAATTAAATATTTGGAGCAATAGTTATAAACTCTTGACAAATCTTTTCAGCATGTATATTTTAAAGGAAAATGCAGCGGCAATAGAGTTGTCCCCTATAATTCTAAGCGCTGGTTCTGAAATGTCAACTGTATAAATTAGACAAGCCCGGTTTTCTTCGAACCTTCTAGAACATCTATTTTGCAAAGATCTGTTTGTGCTGCATTGCAGCAGAGTTAGCCTGTGGCAACATTGCCATCTAGCGTCGATGATGAGAATCTTCGGTGTATGTTCTAGTAAAAAGAGCTATGTTGTTGCTGCCTTGCTGATAGCAAGATTCCGCTGCAGGTGCTGGACCAAAGAGCTGCTCTCAGTAGAGGTTCACAGACACGCTTATGCTTCTATCGTTTACTGTACAACTGTGGGCAAAAACATTTAATCTCTTGGGTCAATTTTAAATAATTTATTTTAGATATTGCATTTTCCACGTAGGATATAGTACTTGCGACATGTAATGCTTTATTGAATGTTTTTAAAGTCATAGTTTCTTCACGTGTCAAATGTACATAATATACACCATACAATATTGCTTTGCTAATATTCTGAGTGAGTTGTATCACTTTAGAACAACAATTCCTTTAGAAGAGTAATATGATGTTTCCTCGTCTCCTTTATTTTTGGCATAAATGTTTTTACAACAGTATCTTCACCTTAAGACTTTTCTCCTAGCAATGTGTCTTTAAGTTTTTACATATTTCTCATGTTGATTGATATTTCTTTCTTTTCTTTCTTTCTTTTTTTTTTTAGTGATTACTCAGTCCCCAAAAAGCATTGATAGGAAGTAAGGTCCACCCAGGATTAATGCAGCCCCCCCCCCCCCCCGCAAAAGCTATGCAATCGATGCAAGAATATGCAATCTAGGAGCCTCCTCAGTCAGCAAGCAAAGAACACCTTTGGCATCGGGTGGAGGTGGGGCAGGTAGAGAAAGATAGATTAAAAATGAGTCATGAAAGAATGAGAAGGAACCCCACAGGCACTGTTAAGGTCCTTAGAATTCTTGGACCCAGGCATGCTGTGCACTCCCGGCATGCTGTGCACACTCGGTTTGCTTTGCCTTTTCAGTTTGAAGGCATGTGATCCTTTTTCCTAAGGCCTGAGGTAGTTTGTTTGCTTGTTTATTCCCTCCTGTAATTAAAATTCTCTGAAGCATTTCATATTAGAAACTTCTCTCATGATACAAGTGGAAATTAAACTGTGATAACATTTCCACCTATTGTAGTAGCAAAGAAAGAGAATCTGCATTGAGGACATGGTGCGAAGGCCTCATTACAATGAGACAGACAGTCTCGTTTTACTTGTGAGGGTGGAACAACCCTTAAAGGGATCAAATTAGGATAATCTGTTCAAGTTACAATGTCCTGCAGGTTCAGACCCAGAGTTCACGCTTTTGTGTCGTTGGTCCCAGATATAAATACTCATAGCTGTAAGATGAGGCATATATGAGATTACGGGGTAAAGCCTTGTTCCCAGCAGCAAGCAATGGGGATCTACCTCTACCACCACCATCAGGCAGGCACTTTGATCCACAGGTGCAATACTCAAAAGTCCATCAAAGGAAGTAAGTCATTTAGTTAGGAGCTGATAATGGAAAGGGACACACGGCGAAGAGCTGTATGGAGAAAAAAGCGAGGACTGTGAACAGCTTGCTATCGTTTATGTTTAAGGGGATGGAGAAGGCCCTGTACTGGCATTTACTTGCATAAACATTACAGCTTCCGGAAGAGTAGATAAATGAATTACCATCATCAAGGTTAGGGAAGGAAAATTAGTTGTTAACTGACAAAGATGATTAGGGGTGGGGTGGGTAGTTGGTTTTTTTTTTTTTTTAATGAAGACTTTTTGCACTTAATTTGTTACTCCTGTTCTAATTCGTTTAAACTGCCCATTTAAAACAAAATTAAATGGGGGAGATTCCTGCTATATTATGGGGGAAGCATGAAACTCTAGGCTCCTGCATGTGGGGGTGGGAAAGATACTCACGTGGAATAGCATGTGATGGGCTCCACAGTCTAGAACTTCTCATCCCTGAGGGAACTAGGGGTGGAGCTGGAGAGAAGTATCCTGTCATGACAAAGACACTCACAGGACAAGCAGAGAATGCCTCAGCTCTACTTGAGGCTGAGGGGAATGGGGGACCTCAGTAGGGCGCAGGTGAGGAACAGAGCTCCTCCTCAGAGTAGCTACTCATTGCAAGTCAGCTTCTCACAGAAACACGTGGGGGGCCCAATATTTGTTTTGAAACATTAGTTTGTCACTCACTTTTATTTATTTATTAAATGTTCAGCTCTATGACTTGAAATGACTGTAGGGGAGCTTAATATTTCTGAGCTCTAAGGTCTATAGACAAGAAATGTGCAATACGCCACCTACGCACATAACGCTATCAGTTAGTCTCAAAATAGGTTAAGAAAATGATTTGTCTAGAGAAACTCCAAACCAGTAAACAGCAATTTGCAATTATTCGTCCCCTAAGACAATCCCCAGAGTCCAAGCCCATAGCAACAGCGAGTGAGCTGTTGCTTGCCAAAGAGACAGGAAATGTGGCCCCAGTAAGGTCTCCTGCTCCACGGTGCAGGAGCACAGCTCCAAGGGGCCAGTTAAGGTCAAAACAAAACTAAAACTAAAACCAACCCAACAACAACCAATATGGAGATCCTTGCAGACAGCAGAGAATCCAGTTGGTTGGAGTGCTCACTTCAGCCCCAGGCCAGCGAGACCCTGAGGTTTTCTGCAAACTGTGGGACTTCTCACAGACTGAAGTCCACGTCTCAACCATATCCCACTTTCCTGTTCACCAAAAGAATGCTTTTGTACCATATTCTTCCCCTCTCTCTTCACGCTCTGGTCATTGTGGTCATGGGTTAATGAGTCAGGAGTCACACTAGTATTGGCTGTAAAAGATGTGGGCTTAAAGCAGCGGTTAGAAGCATCTCTGTGGTTCCCCTGAAAAAGAGGAGGTGCAGTTTTAAAGCATGAGTGATGACTTGATCAGATAGCTATGAGTATTCTTGAAGGGATACAGGTGAATACAATTGTCTGTGTATGGTGTTAGACTGTCCAAGGCACAGGCTATAGAACACTTGTGGCGTGTACCAGCCATAGTTAACCTTTTCCTTGTAATAACACTTGGATCTTTCAGTGTGTAACTGAACTAATCTGTCACCTGGTCTGTGTAGCTGAGCAATTCCTTGCTCTGTCTCTGGCTCCCTGAGAGTGATTGATTCAAATCTGGTCAATCAGAACCCTGAACCACAGACGAAGTGAGCTAAAGTCTATGATCTGCTAGAATGTCTAGTCTAGTGTTCAAGTAGATATCCTGTGATAAGGGTGGCACCTGCAGGAGAGAGAGAGAAATTTTCTGAGTTTTCATGATGTAAAGGAATATGCAAAGGAAGTTAGCACAGTGTGGTTGTGTCTGTGGGGAGACAGATGAACGGGAATGTCTCACTTACAGCTCCTCAACCTAAAAAGTGTGCTATTAACTACAGAGAGATTACAATGAAGGCCACTCTTTATAAGATACCCAGAAGGAAGGGAAACACGTATGCTTCCCTACATACAACTGTTGGTTTTCTGACTCCCAGCTGCCTGGAAAAAGCGAGGTCATTTCATATTTTCAAGCTGGGGAATGAATGTAATAAAACTGGCCTTACAAGGCTGTTGCCGTAAAACTTTTTAAAATTCTCGTATCTAGAAAAACCCCACACCCAACCTTCTCTTGCAATTGTCTTCAGTCTTTGAGGTGACTTCAGGACCTCAGATCTTTTCCCTCAGGACATGACACCTGAACACTATAAGAGGCAGCCTCTACAAAGGTGCCTGCCTCTAATGGGGGCCGTGGAAGATTGAAGAACAAAAAAGACAACCTTCCAAGGAGGCTGAAATTGTATGAGCGGAGACGGGTCCACCTTTGGGTTGAGGGCCTTGATGAGTGGCGCTGGAGGTCAGAGGCTATGGGGCCCTGTTTTCTCTTCTGTTTTTCTACATGAAAGGTTTAATTTCAGTTGTCATCCTCTCCCTGCAAGCATAGTGTGAGTTATAGTATTCATTTAATCACTTTGCTGGATTTTGACAAATCACATTAATACCTGACCAGGAAGAGTATTCATCTCCTGTAGAGTCTGAATTTTGAGCAGTACCTGGCTTGATGTTGTTCTTGGGTTATGTACCTTGTCTCCCAGTGGAAGGCAGAGGAGCACACCAGGCAGAGTTTAACCACATGACACTGACAGGAACATTTGTGAAGATGGATGTGCAGGTACAAGGGTATGCTGTCCTGTGGCTGATCCCAGACTCAAGGAAGCTGTGCATGTCCTATGCACAGCAATGTGTCAAAGGCAGGGGACTTGGTGCAGTTGAGCCGTGCAGAGCTGGACTTCACTGCTGAATAGAGTTAGAGCTGTGCAAACAAAGGCCTGGTACAGAGGATGGGTCAGACACGGGGTCAGATTTGGTGACATCCTAAATCCTTGGACAAAAAAGCAGATGAAGACAGACCCTCGGATGTTTTTCTGTTGTTGTTGCTTTGTTTGTGCTGTTTCTTTGTGATCTACTTTTCTTCCTGTTACATTATCATACGAAAGGATGTTAAGCTTCCTCATTGAAAAGCCAAATGTAAAATAGGAAACTACGTGAAGACATTTTTTAGCAGTGTTGACGAAAGCACTAACATTCAATAGCACAGGCTTGGAGAGGCCTGTGGGTCAGGGGTGTTCACACACAGACTTTAGTAAATTTGGAGAATGCTATACCAAGGAAAACTTTCTCCTTTGATTAAGAGAGTCCACTTCTCTGACCTTACTGTGCACCTGCAATGCATTCCCCCATTATTCATGCTTTCACTTTCCAGGGTTTTAGTTCCCAGGGGCCATCCTCAACCCTAAAATATTAAAAGGAAAAGTCTAGAAATAAACACTTGATAAAATTGAGTTTGCACGCTCTTTTGAAAAGCATAATGAAACATCAGACTGGCCTACTTCATCCTGCCCAGAGAAGGAACCATTCCTTTGTCCACTGTACCCGCATTGCACGCCCTACCCTGCCCTCTAACCACTTCAAAGCCCTCTTAGTGATCAGACCACACATAGCTGCATCTCACCCTTGACATCAGCATTCTGCTCTAAAGTTTCCTTTCTGAATATCATTCAAAGGTTAACAGTGGCCTAATTCCATGGGGCAGGGCCCACGTCATTCACTTCACTTCATCTCCTCTCCTGGGCATTGTCTCCTCTCAGACCATAACAAAACAAAAGAACATGTTGAAATGTTTTGAAAGAAAGAGAGGGAGGGAGGGAAGAGGAGAGGGAGAGAGAGAGAGAAGGGGAGAGAACATCCATGAAACTTTTATTAGCATAGCTATCATAGTCCTGTTGTAATATTAGGTATTAATCTCATACCATGCCTAATTCATAAGTTAAGCTTTAGCATAGGTACATATGCATAAAGATAATACAATACGTGTAGATATATTGTCTGTGGATCCAGACACATCCGCCATGGGTAATAGAGGCTGTACTGAGAACAGGAGAGCAACTGGTATCTCAGGTGTTCTCTGTGTCTAACTTCAGCTCTCTGCTGCCATGTTTGGTCTTCTGGGAGCTGACCTACTGACTCCATTGCAGGTTCCTCTACTCTTGGCCTTCCTTAAAGAACGGATAAGTGAGAAAGTTGTGCACAATGAATGAGAGGGTGGGAGGGAGGGAGAGAGAGAGAGAGAGAGAGAGAGAGAGAGAGAGAGAGAGAGAGAGAGAGAAAGAGAGAGAGAGAGAGCACTGTGATTTATCAAGAGTGTTCTATGAGGGGTCATGCTTCTCGTGATCACAGAGTCAGATGGTGTATCCCATGGTTACCGCCATCACCAGGCTCTGACAATATGAGTCCTTCTCAGTGGCTCCTACAGATGAATGCTTGTAAGAGATTTCTGCCTCTGCTAAGCTGCTATCTCTGGGTGCTCAGAACCCTACTTTCGCTTTCATATTCCACAATAATGGTGATACACAGCAAACATTAATTATTTTCCATGTCAACTTAAAGTTTACATAAATAGATTGAGGTAGGTTGACTTAACATATCAGGTATATTTACTTAATACCCACAAGCTTCTCTGCCAGCTTGCTTTATCCTTCAAGCCCTCTGCCACTCCTAGTTCTCTCTCTCTCTCTGTCTGTCTGTCTGTCTCTCTCTCTCTGCTTTCCACATATTCCAGGCAGTGTGAGCTCAGTTCCATCATTTGTCCAAACACTCTTGGGGTGATTTCTCCAATTTTGATGGTTTTGGATGAGATTACTTCCAAATCAGTAGCCTCAGCAGAGCAGCTCTCCTTCTATAATTGCAGAGGTGTCTCATCCACTCAGCTGAAGGACTGAATCTATACATTAAAAAGCTGACATCAGCTTCTCCTGGTTCTATAGTATACCCATTACTTTTCTGTAGCTGTTATAAAACACCATGACCAAAGGCAACTCGAGGAAGAGAGGGTTTATTTGGGCTTATGGTTCCAGAGAGATAAGAGTTCATCGTGGTAGGGATGCATAGCAGAAGTCGACAGGAATGGCAACAGGACCAGGAAGCTACGAGCTCACACTGCTCAAAGTGTGCAAAGCAGAAAGAGAGAGAGACCTGGGAGTGGCAGAAGGCCTTGACCTCGAAAAGTCCACCTTCAGTGACAGACTTCCTGCAACAAAGTCAAATGCCTCTGTACAACAGTACCTCCAGTTAGGGACACCTGGGCCTCATTCAAAGCATGCCAGCCAATGTTCAGACTCAAACTAAGATATGCATTTTACAACATTCTTTCCTCACTAAAGATGTTGGCTCTGTGTGTGTATGTGTGTTTGTGTGTGTCTGTGTCTGTGTGTCTGAGTATGTGTTGTTGTGTGTCTGCATATATATCTGTTTCTCAAGAGATTCTATACCATTCTACTTAAAATCTCCTTCATTACATTCTCTCAAATGAAACTACTTGACTATGATACTTATCTCTTGTGTGTATCTTGGTTAGTAGTCTATATAAAGACTGGACCAAGGAAACAGACTCTTAAGTGGGATTTGGGGTCTATGTTGTACATACCATGTATTTATTTTTAGATACCTTATTTGTATGTGTTTGTACATGTACAGATGCCCTTAGAGGCCAGAAGAAAACATTTAAATCCTCTGGAGTTGTAGTTACAGATAGCTGTGAACCACTTAACCTGGACAACAAGGAACCAGACTATGGTTTTATGCAAGATGAGTAAGTACTTGTAACCACTGAGCCATCTCTACTATATTGCTTGCATTTTTTATGAGTCCCCGATACCATCTGCTTTGGACAATTAGAACAGGCAAAATTAAGATGGGTGAAGTTATCACAGGTGTGCAATGCAGATCAACTAAATAATAAGGCATCATTAAAAGGACTGTGGTTCTTAACACAATTAGCAATTCAATTTGTACCCTGGCTATTTATAAACACTTTAGACTGTTTACAGAAGAAAAGAATCAAAGAATTGAGAAGAAAAAGGAGAAGAGGAAGGGAAGGGGAGGGAAAGGGAGGGAAGGGAAGGGAGGAAGAGTCTGAAGCAGTAGCTTCCAGATCAAAACACAAGGAGATAATGAAGAACCCCCCCCCCAAAGTCTTCTGACTGTTCTTAACCCACGATGTAGCTGTGACTGAAAATTAAGTCATGACATCACATGCTGGCTGCATGCCCTGCAGAGAAGCAACACCATTTAACCTCTTCAGGTATCACCTGCTGACTAAGACATTTGGGAATAAGGAATGGATTTTGAAATTGGAACAGAAACATGTACACTGCACTGTTTTGATCCCTGAAGTACCCCTGAATCTTCTTGCCTTCCCAAGGAATCTTTATTTCCCTCACATATACTTTCTGCTCTGTCCTAGAGAAGCCACCTTGCAATAGGGTAGTGCCCTCTCCAAGTGCCACCTCTTCTCAGTTACCTCCAGACCTGTAATACTAGTTTGAAGCCAGCACAGCCTAAAGGGAAGAAATCAAGGTTGGGCAAGGGATAAAGCTTCTCCTGCACAGAAGTAAGAGCTTGCCTTGTAAATTGGTGGGAGTTTTTGATACATGCACAGCATTTACTCTGAGGGTAGCAGATGAAACACAAGCTTATAATGAATCAGATGTGCTGATGTGGAGGTCCACAGATGATTCCTGCTTCAGTCACTAGAACGCCCGAGTGTGCCTAACTGAATGAGGTCTAGACAATGAATGATAGCCTATGGTTAATGAGGCTATGATAATAAAATATTTTGGTTAAAAAGGAGACATTTGGAGTAGGTAGATTTAACATAGATTTCACAGCCAACTTCCCACCTCAATGAGAACTGCCAAGAGGGTCACAAAACTTTTCATTTACTGAAGTGTTAGGAAATGCCTTCAAGTCCTCTATTTAAAAATTCAGATTTAATGGCTCTGGAATAACGAGAAAGGATGTGTTACCATGGAACAGGGTTGATGTCAATGAGACTGTTAGGACCCACGAGTAGAAAGAAGATGCCAAGTGTCTCTGCTTGGCTGTCAGAGATAAAATGAGAGTGATTATTTTAATGAGTCACAGACAGCCAATGGCAATCAAGGTGTTTTGACTGGTTCATTAATTTGATACTACGCTAATTGGTGCTGATAAACTGGAAGCGGAAAGCACCGTGTTTCTGTGCGATAGATGCATGCCAGATGCACAGAATCCTGTCTCATTGATAAAAATTTCTTGGATTCAGTGGTTTAGCATCTGTGTGACAGGTTAGCTGTTTTACCCTGCCATGCCTTATTATTGAAAAGACAGATGACAGTCACTGTGAGCTCTTTAAAAAACTATTACCAGAACAGCACACGTTTGGCCCCACCATTCCAGTCCCTTTCCTGAGAAAACCTAGACCAACAGTTTGATTGGAATTTAGACAAAGAAGTAGTTACTGATAGATGACCTTCAGCTCCTTAGAAAATCAAGAAGCCTGGTTTGTAGCTTTAATTTAGATTTACAGAGCAGATCTTCAAACATGGTCAAGTTCTAGTTAATATTGTGTCACCAACCAGTCTACAGCATTTCTGAACTCCAAATGATTGGCTCTCCTGAGCCAGTGTGTGCTGTGTACAGCATTCTTGGAGGCCCATTGTGCAGCCACAAGTTCTGCCTTTAAGGGACTTTAGGACCAACATACCTGGTGGCATCCAACTCGTTTATGAATGCCATGTGAGTGTTTTAAACTTCTGCAAGTATCACAAGGTGACATTTGCTATGACTGTGTGTATGCATGTCTGTGTCTGTGTGCATGTCTGTAATGTTCATCTCTGTGTGTACCCATTTGGGCATGTCTCTGTGTATTTGTTTGTAGATAAGAGTGCAAGCCTCAAGTCTGTATGCATGCATATGGGTGTGTGTGCGTATTTACAAGTGTTTGTGTGCACATGTAAATTTGTACCCTCTGGTCAGCAAAGCTCTAACTCTGAAGGTGAATAAAGGTCAGTATGAAGTTGTCACTTATTTGAGACACACTGCCATCTTTGAGCTGAGTACTGGTAGGAACTGCAATTCTAATCCTCTCTCTCTCTCTCTCTCTCTCTCTCTCTCTCTCTCTTTCTCTTTTGGTTTTTTGAGACAGGGTTTCTCTGTGTATCCCTGGCAGTCCTGGAAGTCACTCTGTAGACCAGCCTGGCCTCGAACTCAGAAATCCACCTACCTCTGCCTCCCAAGTGCTGGGATCAAAGGCATGCACCATCACTGCCCAGCAGGTCTCAAAGACATGCTCGGATGCAAATTCTCACCCATAATCAGTTCTACTCACTCAATGCTGCTCTCTGTTCTCACTCATTCTCAGCCATGTCCGACCGTTCTCCGATCTTCAGTGCCTGATTCCAAGTTTCAGAACCTAGCTCTACAGAGGACATCATCTGGGGGCTTCTGGTTGAGTTTGACCAATGCAAGGAGACTGGAACTCAAGAGGAGAGTGAGGGCTGAGCTATATCTTTACCTACTTCCATTCACTACCTTCCTGCTATGATTCCAGCAAAGGCAGTACTCAGTCATAGGTCACATGACAAGAGCTATCTTGCATAGCTCTAGCTCTTGCCAGCCTCAAATCACACAGCTGTTTCCCTCCACTCAGTCCTGTGATAATGAAGCAAGACCCAGTACTTCTTAGCTAAACTCTGACTATGCACCATTTTTAGCGGATTTCGTTCATCTTGCCTATCGCTCTGAAAACAGTTGCTCTAATATTCTCTCTTCAGTTGAACACTAGAATATATCTTCTCTGTGGCTGACAGGTCTCTGCTTGGTGTAGTGACTAACGGACAGAATTATCTCTCTACTGTGACTCCATTTGGAAGAGTAAGGAGTGGCGCTTGGGCATAAGTTTGTTGACAGTGATTCCATCAGGGCCCCTGCTTTGTGACCGTTGGCAAATTATTTGTCTTCTCTGTGATTCAGATCGCTCATCTGTGTAATGGAAATAACACAGGCTCCTTGGCGGGTTGGAGTGAGGGCTGAGTTAATGCAAGGAAAACACTGAGAAATAATGCCGGACTGTGGCAAGTACAAAGTGAGTGATGTATTGTGGGACGACTTTTATAGCTTCCATCTGTCTTCGTGATGAACTATCACTCCCAGACATGGCATTACCTTGATTTTAAAATATAGAGGTTATTTGGAGGAATCTGATCTTAAGCAATGGAACTCCTGAAAGCAAAGAGCCAGGGGCAGAAAGGGACACCTCAAGTGTGAGTCCTCTATAGTGTGGCTAGGAGATAGTCACTATGTCATATGGTAGTGACTAGGCATATGATAATGAGGTGGCCTCTGCAGTAGACGAGGCTCCTGGCTCGGAGTCATGAGGAAACAGGAATGGGACTCCACAGCTGCATTCTGCCAACACTTAGTGAGCCTGAGAGCACAGCCTACAGACAAGAGCCCAACATGGCAACAACTTGACTTAGCCATTGTGAGACTCTGAGCCCAAGATCCCACCAACCCCACCCAGGCTTCTGCATTACAGAACGAACGAGTTCTAAGTTGCTGAGTTTGTAGTAACCTGTTAGGGAAGAAACTGAAAACTAATGCAATTAATATTTTCATCACCACGAATAAATAATAATGAATAAAAGTAAAACAACTTAAATGGTCATTAATGGGCAATTGTTTACTGTGTATGCACATACACAACAAAATATGTTATAGTAGCTTAGAAAAATAAAAAAAAAAACTACTCCTTTACAAGAATAAAGAAAGCTGAGTCTCTTGCATCTCTTTTATGGGAAGAAAGCAAAATATCAGCTGATCTGTATTTTTCTGCAGTCTCTAATAAAGCAATGCAGTGATGTGCATGTTGGTGTTTGTTTACATGTCTGTTGGCAATCTCTGGAATGATACAAGACACTCACAATCAAGTAACCTGCTCCTGGTGACCATGGGTAAGAACCAGGCAGACTGAACTGTATTGGAAAGGAGAGAAATAATACACCTTTGAGTACTCTCTGGTTGTTATATCTTGTAAATATTCTCTACTGAACAAGTTAGAACCAATCCTTAAAAAGGAAAAGTCTAAGAACCAAGCCTGTTGTAAATAGTGTCGCATTTTCCAGTAGGAACAGGCAGCCTTGTAAACTGTGTTCTGCTTGTGGCGCTGCTGGAAAGAGTTACTGTGTGTAGATGGCCCCATCTACAGGCAAAGCTGAGTTCTGCTTGATGATATTTTTTTTTTTTTACTTATTCATAATTTTTTTTATTCGATATAATTTATTTACATTTCAAATGATTTCCCCTTTTCTAGCCCCCCCCACTCCTCGAAAGTCCCGTAACCCCCCTTCTCTTCCCCTGTCCTCCCTCCCACCCCTTCCCACTTCCCCGTTCTGGTTTTGCCGAATACTGTTTCACTGAGTCTTTCCAGAACCAGGGACCACTCCTGCTTTCTTCTTGTATCTCATTTGATGTGTGGATTATGTTTTGGGTATTCCAGTTTTCTAGGTTAATAACCACTTATTAGTGAGTGCATACCATGATTCACCTTTTGAGTCTGGGTTACCTCACTTACTATGATGTTCTCTAGCTCCATCCATTTGCCTAAGAATTTCATGAATTCATTGTTTCTAATGGCTGAATAGTACTTCATTGTGTAGATATACCACATTTTTTGCATCCACTCTTCTGTTGAGGGATACCTGGGTTCTTTCCAGCATCTGGCAATTATAAATAGGGCTGCTATTAACATAGTAGAGCATGTATCCTTATTACATGGTGGGGAATCCTCTGGGTATATGCCCAGGAGTGGTATAGCAGGATCTTCTGGAAGTGAGGTGCCCAGTTTTCTGAGGAACCGCCAGACTGATTTCCAGAGTGGTTGTACCAATTTGCAACCCCACCAGCAGTGGAGGAGTGTTCCTCTTTCTCCGCACCCTCTCCAACACCTGCTGTCTCCTGAATTTTTAATCTTAGCCATTCTGACTGGTGTAAGATGAAATCTTAGGGTTGTTTTGATTTGCATTTCCCTAATGACTAATGAAGTTGAGCATTTTTTAAGATGCTTCTCCACCATCCGAAGTTCTTCAGGTGAGAATTCTTTGTTTAACTCTGTACCCCATTTTTTAATAGGGTTGTTCGGTTTTCTGGAGTCTAACTTCTTGAGTTCTTTATATATATTGGATATTAGCCCTCTATCTGATGTAGGATTGGTGAAGATCTTTTCCCAATTTGTTGGTTGCCGATCTGTCCTCTTGATGGTGTCCTTTGCCTTACAGAAACTCTGTAACCTTATGAGGTCCCATTTGTCAATTCTTGCTCTTAGAGCATACGCTATTGGTGTTCTGTTCAGAAACTTTCTCCCTGTACCGATGTCCTCAAGGGTCTTCCCCAGTTTCTTTTCTATTAGCTTCAGAGTGTCTGGCTTTATGTGGAGGTCCTTGATCCATTTGGAGTTGAGCTTAGTACAAGGAGACAAGGATGGATCAATTCACATTCTTCTGCATGCTGACCTCCAGTTGAACCAGCACCATTTGTTGAAAAGGCTATCTTTTTTCCATTGGATGTTTTCAGCCTCTTTGTCGAGGATCAAGTGGCCATAGGTGTGTGGGTTCATTTCTGGATCTTCAATCCTGTTCCATTGATCCTCCTGCCTGTCACTGTACCAATATCATGCAGTTTTTAACACTATTGCTCTGTAGTATTGCTTGAGGTCAGGGATACTGATTCCGCCAGATTTTCTTTTGTTGCTGAGAATAGTTTTAGCTATCCTGGGTTTTTTGTTGTTCCAGATGAATTTGATAATTGCTCTTTCTAACTCTGTGAAGAATTGAGTTGGGATTTTGATGGGTATTGCATTGAATCTGTATATTGCTTTTGGCAAAATGGCCATTTTAACTATATTGATTCTACCGATCCATGAGCATGGGAGGTTTTCCCATTTTTTGAGGTCTTCTTCCATTTCCTTCTTCAGAGTCTTGAAGTTCTTATCATACAGATCTTTCACATGTTTGGTAAGAGTCACCCCAAGATACTTTATACTGTTTGTGGCTATTGTGAAGGTGGTCATTTCCGTAATTTCTTTCTCAGCCTGCTTATCCTTTGAGTATAGGAAGGCCACTGATTTGCTTGAGTTGATTTTATAACCTGCCACTTTGCTGAAGTTGTTTATCAGCTGTAGGAGCTCTCTAGTGGAGTTTTTTGGGTCACTTAGGTAGACTATCATGTCGTCTGCAAATAATGATAGTTTGACTTCCTCCTTTCCAATTTGTATCCCTTTGACCTCCTTATGTTGTCGAATTGCCCGAGCTAGTACCTCAAGTACAATATTGAAAAGATAAGGAGAAAGGGGGCAGCCTTGTCTGGTCCCTGATTTCAGTGGGATTGCTTCAAGTTTGTCTCCATTTAGTTTGATGCTGGCTACCGGTTTGCTGTATATTGCTTTTACTATGTTTAGGTATGGGCCTTGAATTCCTGTTCTCTCCAAGACTTTAAGCATGAAAGGATGCTGAATTTTGTCAAATGCTTTTTCAGCATCCAATGAAATGACCATGTGGTTTTTTTCTTTGAGTTTGTTTATGTAGTGGATTGTATTGATGGATTTCCGTATATTGAACCAACCCTGCATTCCCGGGATAAAGCCTACTTGATCATGGTGGATGATCGTTTTGATGTGTTCTTGGATTCGGTTGGCAAGAATTTTATTGAGTATTTTTGCATCGATGTTCATAAGGGAAATTGGTCTGAAGTTCTCTTTCTTTGTTGGATCTTTGTGTGGCTTTGGTATCAGCGTAATTGTGGCTTCGTAGAAGGAATTGGGTAGTGTTCCTTCTGTTTCTATTTTGTGGAATAGTTTGAAGAGTATTGGTGTTAACTCTTTTTTGAAGGTCTGGTAGAATTCTGCACTGAAACCATCTGGTCCTGTGCTTTTTTTGGTTGGAAGACTTTCTATGACTCCTTCTATTTCTTTAGGCTTTATGGGACTGTTTAGATGGTCTAGTTGGTCCTGATTTAATTTTGGTATTTGGTATCTGTCAAGGAAATTGTCCATTTCCTCCAGATTCTCCAGTTGTGTTGAGTACAGGCTCTTGTAGTAGGATCTGATGATTTTTTGGATTTCCTCAGTTTCCGTTGTTATATCTCCCTTTTCATTTCTAAGTTTGTTAATTTGGATACTTTCTCTGTGCCCTTTGGTCAGTCTGGCTAAGGGTTTATCTATCTTGTTGATTTTCTCAAAGAACCAGCTCCTGGTTTTGTTGATTTTTTGTATGGTTCTCTTTGTTTCTACTTGATTGATTTCGGCCCTGAGTTTGATGATTTCCTGCCTTCTACTCCTCCTGGGTGAAATAGCTTCTTTTTGTTCTAGGACTTTCAGGTGTGTCATTAAGCTGGTAATGTATGCTCTCTCCATTTTCTTTTTGGAGGCACTCAGGGCTATGAGTTTTCCTCTTAGCACTGCTTTCATTGTGTCCCATAGATTTGGGTATGTTGTGTTTTCATTTTCATTGTGTTCTAAAAAGTCTTTAATTTCTTTCTTTATTTCTTCCTTGACCAAGGTATCATTGAGTAGAGTATTGTTCAATTTCCACGTGTATGTGGGTTTTCTATTGTTTCTGTTGCTATTGAAGACCACTTTTACTCCATAGTGATCAGATAGGAGGCATGGGATTAGTTCGATCTTCTTATATTTGTTGAGGTCTGTCTTGTGACCAATTATATGGTCGATTTTGGAGAAGGTACCATGAGGTGCTGAAAAAAAGGTATATTCTTTTGTTTTAGGATAGAATGTTCTATATATATCAGTTAAATCTAATTGGTCCAAAGCTTCAATTAGTTTCATTGTGTCCTTGTTTAGTTTCTGTTTTCCTGATCGGTCCATTGAGGAAAGTGCAGTGTTGAAGTCACCCACAATTATTGTGTTAAGTGCAATGTGTGCTTTGAGTTTTAATAAAGTTTCTTTTATGAAAGAGGGTGCCCTTGCATTTGGAGCATAGATGTTCAGGATTGAGAGTTCTTCTTGTTGTATTTTTCCTTTGACCAGCAAGAAGTGTCCCTCAGAGTCTCTTTTGATGACTTTGGGTTGAAAGTCAATTTTATCTGATATTAAAATGGCTACTCCAGCTTGTTTCCTGAGACCATTTGCTTGTAAAATTGTCTTCCAGCCTTTTACTCTAAGGTAGTGTTTGTCTTTGACCCTGAGGTGTGTTTCCTGTAAGCAGCAAAATGTAGGGTCCTGTGTACGTATCCAGTTAGTTAGTCTGTGTCTTTTTATTTGGGCATTGAGTCCATTGATGTTAAGAGATATTAAGGAATAGTGATTGTTACTTCCTATCATTTTTGACGTTATTTTTTAAATTTGATTGCTTAACTTCTTTTGGGTTTGATGAAAGGTTACTATCTTGCTTTTTCCAGGGTGAAGTTTCCCTCCTTGTATTGGTGTTGTCCTCCTATTATCCTTTTTAGGGCTGGGTTTGTGGATAGATATTGGGTAAACTTGGTTTTGTCCTGAAATATCTTAGTTTCTCCATCTATGGTGATTGAGAGTTTTGCTGGATATAGTAGTTTTGGTTGGCATTTGTGTTCTCTTAGAGTCTGCATGAGATCTACCCAGGACCTTCTAGCCTTCATAGTCTCAGGTGAAAAGTCTGCTGTGATTCTGATAGGTCTCCCTTTATATGTTACTTGGCCTTTTTCTCTTACTGCCTTTAATATTCTTTCTTTGTTTAGAACATTTGGTGTTTTGATTATTATGTGACGGGAAGTATTTCTGTTCTGGTCCAGTCTGTTTGGAGTTCTGTAGGCTTCTTGTATATTCATGGGCATCTCTCTCTTTAGGTTAGGGAAGTTTTCTTCCATAATTTTATTGAAGATATTTGCTGGCCCTTTAAGTTGTAAATCTTCACTCTCATCTATGCCTATAATCCTTAGGTTTGGTCTTCTCATTGTGTCCTGGATTTCCTGGATATTTTGGGTTACAAGCTTTTGGCATTTTGCATTTTCTTTAATTGTTGTGTCCATGGTTTCTATGGAATCTTCAGCATCTGAGATTCTTTCTTCTATCTCTTGTATTCTGTTGTTGATATTTGCATCTCTGTCCCCTGATTTCTTCCCAAGGCTTTCTATCTCCAAAGTTGTCTCCTTTTGAGTTTTCTTAGTTGTTTCTACTTCTGATTTTAGATCCTGGATGGTTTTGCTTAGCTCCTTCACTTGCTTGTTTGTGCTTTCCTGTAATTCTTTAAGAGATTTTTGTGTTTTTTCTTTCATGACCTCAGCCTGTTGACCAAAGTTCTCCTGTATTTCTTTAAAAGATTTTTGTGTTTCGTCTTTCATGACCTCAGCCTGTTGACCAAAATTCTCCTGTATTTCTTTAAGTGTTTTTTGCATTTCCTCCTTGTTGGCTTTTGTATTCTCCTGGATTTCTTTCAATGATTTTTGTGTTTCCCTTGCAAGGGCTTCTAACTTTTGATCCATTTTCTCCTGAATTTCTTTAAGTATGTCCTTCATGTGTTCCTGTACCAGCATCATGACCAGTGATTTTAAATCCAAATCTTGTTTTACTGGTGTGATGTGGTATCCAGGACATGCTGGTAGAGGAGAACTGGGTTCAGATGTTGCCATATTGCCTTGATTTCTGTTAGTGACGTTCTTGCGTTTGCTTTTTGCCATCTAGCTCTCACTGGTGTTACTTGGTCTTGTCAGTGCTGGACTCACCAGTGCAAGCTGCCCCTTCCCCGTTGGCCTCTGGTGCATAGCTTACACCCTGCACTGCCTGTAGACAGGGTGCTGCTGTCCAGGTTGTTCAGATCCCGAAGCAGGCACCTGAAGGCTCCCGCTGGGGCCCGCAGGATTTACTGGAGCACACCGACTTCTCCCAGCTGGCCGCCCGAAAGCCCCCGCTAGCCTCTTGAGGGACCTGGAGATGTGGTGCGGCCACCCAGGCTGATCTGAAGCAGAGAGAGTTGAGCTGAGGGCTTCTGCCTGAGGCCTTGCCCCAGATTGTGTCTGTGGACCAGATGGAGCCTGTGTGCACCCCCAGGGAGCGCTGAAGGTGTATGCTGCCGTGACCTCCCCTGTGTTCCGCTCACTCTGCTGGGCAGCTGATTTCCCCAACCGTGCTGGCGCACACTAGGTTAGCCTGGCTGCCCAGGCCCTGAGTCCAGGCAAAAGCCTGGGAGGCCAAGGTCCCAGCAAAGTTCCCCTAGGGCTATGACTGTTAATTGGGTCCGCCAGGTGACCCGGATGGCCGGCGTGCGCGTCTGCGCTCCCCGAAAGCACCGGGAGAGTCTGTTGTGCTAACAACCTCCTGGGCGGGTTGACACACAGATGGCCCACCAAGCCGCCCAGTTCTTGGGGTCAGTCCTGTGCCTTTTGGGGCCTAGACCCCCGTTTTGTTAGCCTCAGGCTACGCTTGTTAGCCGTCTCTGCCCTCCCGAGCACTTTGGGTCCTGTAGGCAAAATGGCGGCGCGTGCGCCAGCCAGGGCAAAAAACCCCCATAAAACCTCCTGGCTGGGTTGGCACCCAGATGGCCACCCGAACAGCCCAGGGCCTGGGTGCAGGCCAACGCCCGTCGGGCTCAGACCCCTGCGGTGTTGGGCCTAGGATTATGTTTGTGTACCTCAGTCTGTCCGATCTCTGGAGTCAGAAATCAAGATGGAGGTGAGTCTCTCCTGACTGGCGGGAAGCTGAGTTCTGAAGTGGCTTCCGTGCAGCGAAAGGCTCCGCAGAACCACAGCTGCTTGCCGCCCGGCTGGTCAGCGAAGGTCAGTGGTCGTGGGCGCAGGGCCTAACTGGACCCTGTGTCACCTTGGTTCCACCGCTGATGGCCCTTCAGCTGGACCAGCCACTGCTGCTGCCGCTGCCGCCGCCGCCGCCGCTGCCACCAAAAAGCTGCATCTGACTCTTTCAGCTGTTTGATGGGACTTCCCTGCTTGATGATTTTGTTTGGGATTGTTATTGTTTGATTTTTCTGACAAGATTTGAAAGCAGTGACTACTGATCAGGTTCTCAAAGGAGCAGATAAGTAAAAAAGTTTAAATACCCATGAGCCTGCAACCAAAGACATCCTCACTGGCAATTCTGGTGAGGAACAGTCCAGCAGTGAGATAAAGGAGTCTTCAGATCCTCACACATGGCCCCCTACTTCTGCCACTTTATGAATGGACCTTGTGCGACTTCCATTATTACCCAAACCTGCTCTATCCTGCCTGTTTTGCACTATCAGAGGGAGTATAACTTTAGTTCAGAGTTGAGAGTTTGGCTCTCAGTACCCTTTGGCCATGGTATTGGACCCTTCTGTATCGTGGCCCTCACCAGGCACCACCCCCCCCCCCATACACACACATACACACGCACACACTGTTTCAACACAGCTCCACAGTCCCACTCTAGCTTCCAGGTCTTTGCTGGCACACAGGTCAGTTTTCTGCATCCTACATATAGTTATTGGACCTAATCCTGACTGTGGTATAAAGGACGTACAAAGCTCTCCATTTGTCTGTTTCCTTTGTCAAGAAGATGTCATGATTATGTGGATACAATGTAGGAAAAAGCACAACTGACAGTAGTAGAGTACCAACAGGACAGGTTCTCCTTGAGATAGCTGCTGAGTTACAGCCTGGCCTCTGCTCACCTTCAGAACTAAAGCTTTGCTGATGGTAGGGTACACATTTACATGCACATACAAACACTTGCACACACACAGATGCACACGCACAGATTTATACACATACATGCAAACGCATACATAAGAAACATGCTCAGATGTGCACACACAGACATGCACATAGATACAGACATGCAAACACGGTCACAGCAAAAGCCCCCAACAGACACATACATATGCACACAAACATGCAAGACAAACATATATACACATGCACACATGAGCACATACGTGGACACACATGCACAAACACAGTGTTGCATTTTAAAGTGATTTATTTCTGTGTATATATATATATATATATATATATAAAACTAAAGAAAAAATTGAGATCAAGAAAAAAAGACTAATTCCACTGTAATATTTTTATTTTCAATTTTTTCACAGTCCACGGATGCATTTTATTTATGCTTTACATTTTAAAAAGAGGATCCCAGGATTTTCCCTCCTGTAAGTTTTTGTCTTGCCTCTTTATGGTCCCTGATGCCAGCTGAGTTGTCAGAACAGTGAAACCAAACTGCCGTGATGGGAGCAGATTGTTCTGCTATTTCTCTAGGTCTCCGAGTTGCACATCAAATCTAGGGCCGGTCACTGCACATGTGTTCAACCTTCCTGTGAGGTTCACAGTGATCTTCCCGGCTCTGTGATCGATCGTCAGTGATCTCAAAGTCACCACCAATGTAACAACCCTGCTTCATCCTCACAGTTAGGAGCGGAACGATGACTTTGGAGCTCAGCCTGGTGAGGACCTGGCTTTTGCCTCTCTTCTCAGCGTTGTTGATGTTCTTGAGAGCATCCGCCAGGATATTCACTGGCTCCATGGTGACTGGGATAAAAGGACTGTGCTCAACGCTTCACGAAGACTCTCTCACTGGCAAGGGAAGATGGCAGTTCGATTTTTAAATAATTAAGTTTTAATTGAAAAGGAAACAAAGTTTATGAGCAATTTTTAAACAAAAAATATTTTTTAAATTAATCATTCCATTCATTTACATCTCAAATGATTTCCCCCTTTTCCATTACCTCTCTACAACCCCCTCATCCCATTCAACTGCTCCCCTCTCCCCTTGGCCTCTATGAGGGTGCTCCCTTACCCACCTACCCTCTCCCATCCGTCTGCTCCAGCATCCCCCTATGCTGGGGCATCAAACTTCCACAGAACCAAGGGCCCTCCCTCCCCTTCATGTCAGACAAGACCATCCTCTGCGGCATATGTATCTGGAGACAGGAATCCCTCCATGTACACTCCTTGGTGGGTGACCTAGTCCCCGGGAGCTCTGGGGGGTCCGGCCAGATGACATTGTTCTTCCTGTGGGGCTGCAGTCCCACTCTGCTCCTCCAATCCTCCCCCTAGCTCCCCCACCAGTTTGATAGTCAGCTAGAAACATCCACATGTGCATTGGTCAGGTGCTGGTAGGATGTCCCAGGGAACAGGCACACCAGGTTCCTGTCAGCAAGCACCTCTTGGCAACAGCAACAGTGTTGGGTTTGGTGTCTGCAAACAGGATGGATCACCAGATGGGGCTGTCCACAGATGGGCCTTCCTTCAGTCTCTGCTCCATTTTTTGTCCCTGTCTTTCCCTTGGACAGGAACGTTTCTAGGTTAAGAACTTTGAGATGGATGGTGGCATCATCTCTCGACCGTGCTTCTCTACTGGAGGTGGTTTCTACAGATTCTATCTCCCTTTTGTTGCTCATTTCAGTTCAAGTGATCCCTGTTGGGTCCTGGGATCCTCTCATTTCCCTGGCATCTGGGACCTTCCAGTGGTTACCCCCAGTTCCTCATCCTCCATTGATCTATCTGCCTGTCTATGTACCAATACCATGTGGTTCCTCTCTATTGCTCTGTAGTAGAGCTTTAGGTCAGGGATGACGACTCCCCCCTCCCCCCACCCTTTAAGTTCTCTTATTGTTGAGAAAAGTTTTCACTATCCTGGGTTTTTTTGTTAGTCCAGATGAATTTGACAATAGTCTCCCAGTCAATAAATAAATAAATAAATAAATAAATAAATAAAAGCCCTCCCAGGACAAGATGGTTTTAGTGCATAATTCTATCAGACCTTCAAACAAAACCTAGTACCAATACTTTTCAAACTATTCCACAAAATAGAAACAGAAAGAACACTACCCAATTTGTTCTAGGAAACCACAATTTCACTGATACCAAAGTCACACAGAAACCCAACAAAGAAAGAGAACTTCAGACCAATTTCCTTCGTGACTATCGATGGAAAAACACTCCATAAAATTCTTGCAAACTGAATCCAAGAATACATCAAAATGATCATTCACCACAATCAGGTAGGCTTCATCCCAGGGATGCAGGGATGGTTCAATATACAGGAAATCCATCAAAATAATCCACTATATAACCAAACGCAATGAAAATAAACACATGATTACCTCATTAGATACTGAAAAAAACCAAAATATAACAGTCCTTCTTGTTAAAAGTCTTAGAAAGATCAGGAATTCAAAGATCATACCTAAACATAATAAAAACAATATACAGCAAACCAATAGCTACCATCAAACTAAATGGAGAGAAACTTGAAGCTATCCCACTAAAATCAGGGACTAGACAAGGCTGTCCACTCTCTCCCTACCTATTCAATATAGTACTCATAGTCCTAGCCAGAGCAATTAGACAACAAAAGGAGGGCAAAAGGATACAAATTGAAAAGGAAGAGTCATGATATCACTATTTGCAGATGATATGAAAGTATACTTAAGTGATTTCAAAAACTCCACCAGAGAACTCCTAGAGCTGATAAACAACTTCAGCTAAGTAGCTGGATATAAAATTGACTCAAACAAATCAGTAGCCTCCCAAAGGATACTCAAAGGATAAATGGGCTGAGAAAGAATTAGAGAATTCTTTCACACCTTTCACAACAGTCATGAATAAAATAAAATATCTTGGTGTGACTCTAACCAAACAAGTAAAAGCTCTGTATGACAAGAATTTCAAGTCTCTGAAGAAAAAAATTGAAGAAGACCTCAGAAGATGGAAAGATCTCCCATGCTCGTGGACTGGCAGGATTAATATAGTAAAAATGGCCATCTTGCCAAAAGCAATCTACAGATTCAATGCAATCTCCATCAAAATTCCAACTCAGTTCTTCACAGAGATAGAAACAGCAATTCTCAAATTCATTGGGAATAACAAAAAACCCAGGATAGTGAAACTATTCTCACCAATAAAAGACCTTCTGGAGGAATCACCATTCTGACCTCCACCTGCACTACAGAGCAATACTGATGAAAAGCTCATGAGCAGTTTTAAGTCATGAGTAAAACAGTCATTAAGTCAAAACAACCTATAACTCAGTGAAGGGAACATTTACTAGAAAAACAAAGTAATTCGGTTAATTATACAGGTATTATAGCACAGAGTTATGATTCAGTCTAAAATAGGTGAATTGATTCTCTATTTCATGATATTTATACCAAATAATGAATATAAAAAATTAGACAGTAAAGAGGTATCATGGTTCTGATTTGAAACAGTGGAAGATCTGGACAGAGACAAAGAAACAAAACAAAACAATCAAATAACAAACAAACAATAAGCATGCCTCTGTTTCACTGTAGGTCATGAAAATAGAGAGGATGAAAATAGCCGGGGGCCTCTAGGCCACCAGTCGACACTACAAAAGTTACAAAGAGTGACCAGTCATTACACTAAAGTGATCTATGCTGTGATGGACATTCACAATTTCCAGGGTTTGTACTGTAGCTTACAGGCAGAGCACATACCTAGCATCTGTGTGGACCATAGTAGTTTCAATATTCAGTATGGCAATGCCCAAAATGAACACAAAAAGTTTTGCATTGGCAGCACTTCCAGGGGTCAGAGAGATGGTTCAGATAGTGTTAAGGCATTTGAGCAAGAGTGGGGACCAGAGTTCAGATCCCCATAGCTCACATAAAGCTGCATCTCTAATCCCAGTTTTCCAATGGCAACATAGAGACAAAGACAGAAGAATCCCCAGAAGTTCCTGAGACAGCTAGCTTGACATATGCAACTGTAAATAACCAAAAAACCTGTCTCAAACAAGGTGGAAGGGGAAGACATGTACGTGTGGGGAAGACATCCTCTATCTACACGCAGGATCTATGCCAAACATGTGCCCACAGTCATATACACACACACACCCATCAGGGGTGTTGTACAGAAGGTTGAAGTCACAGTTTCAACCAGAGAATAATGAGTAGATAACTTAGTAACCAACACGTTATATTACTAATAACAAAATAATACTTATGGATACATGCCAGATTGGAAAATCAGAAACCTTGTAGTAATATATGCATGCCATGCTCCTTTGTACTATTAAACTAAACTTAAAAAAAAAGCATAAGATTTAGACAAATGAAGGTCATAGGTATTTGGCTAGGTTTCCAGTCCCAGGCATGGCCTCCTTCCTGTTGGGATACATTCACTTATACATTATATGTAATTTTAGGTGAATATAAAGTGGTAGGATGCCTTAAGGATTTTTCAAACATTCTTAGTGTTATTTGTCTCTCCTCCTTCCTTCTGTATTTCCCTCCCTTCCCCTTTCTCAATGAAAGACCCCTTCACATTTTTCTCATTTTCATATCACCCATATACTGATGGTCCACTCTCTAAAGCCCCCACCACCACCATGGTCTCTTCATACATGTTCGGTTTCTGCTCCAGGAAGTGTATAAAGATGTAAACCTAGAAAATTCAATTGAGAAAGAACATGCCAGGTTTGTCCTTATAGTTTTGGGTTTCCTCACTCAATATAATCTTCTGGGTCCATCCATTTACTGGCAAACTTCATTTTTCTTTACAGCTGGATAATATGTCATACTGTGCTGTCTAAGGGTTTTATTGCCGAGAACAGACACCATAACCAAAGCAACTCTTAAAAGGACAACATTTAATTGGAACTAGCTTACAGGTTCAGAGGTTCAGTCTATTATCATTAAGGCAGGAACATGGCAGCATCTATGTTGGCATAGTGCAGGAGGAACGGAGAGTTCTATATCTTCATCTGAAGGCTGCTAGCAGAATACTGGCTTCCAGGCAGCTAAGATAAGGGTCTTAAATCCCATACCCACAATGATGCACCTACTCCAAGAGGACCACACCTTCTCATAGTGTTGCTCTCTGGGCTGAGCATATACAAACCATAGCATATGCCATAGTGTATATGCACCACATTTTTAGTATCCATTCATTATTTGAAGGACATTTAGATTGCTTCCATTTCCTGGCTAGTGTGAATCAAGCATCAATGAGCATGGCTGAGCAAGTGTCTGTAGAGTAGGACATATGCCAATATATATATATATATGTGTGTGTGTGTGTGTGTGTGTGTGTGTGTTATATAGAAGATTTATTTTCAACTTTCTGAGTATTCTGCACACTACTTTCCAGAGTGGCTGCACTAATTTACATTGCCACCAACAGCAATAGTGAATTGTGTTGAAACTACAGATAGACCCTGCTAGTATAGCAAATCTTCTGACTGATGATGAGTATCTCCATTGTATAAGTGCTTCTTCTGTGTGCTTGATCAGCATTTTATACTTTGTAGCCAACCATTCTTTATGTGTTTTGTTCTGTCATTTGGGGTCTGGGTTACCTCACTCAGGATGAAATATTTTGGCTCCATCCACTTGCCTGCAAAGTTCATGATGTTCTTGTTTTTAATAGCTGGGTAATATTCCATTGTGTAAATGAACCACATTTTCTGTATCCTTTCTTCAGTTGAGGGACATCTGGGTTGTTTCCAGTTTCTGGTTATTACAAATAAAACTGCTATGAACATAGTCGAGTAAATGTCCTTGTTGTATAACTTTTGGGTATATGTTCAGGAGTGACATACCTGGGATGTGGTTGGCTCCAGAGAGTCTATGAGGGAATTGTAACTGAGACTCCCACAGTAGGGGACATGGAGCCTAAACCAGAACTATTTCCAATTACTTGAAAGCCACCAGATTGATTTCCAGAGTTGTACCAGTTGCACTCCCACCAGCAATGGAGGAATGTTCCTCACCCTCTCCGTCATGTGCTGTTGCCTGAGTTTGTGATCTTAGCCATTCTGACTGGTGTAAGGTGGAATCTCAGGGTCATTTTTTTTCATTTTTTTTATTATTCGATATAATTTTTTATTTACATTTCAAATGATTTCCCCTTTTCTAGCCCCCCACTCCCCGAAAGTCCCGTAAGCCCCCTTCTCTCCCCCTGTCCTCCCACCCACCCCTTCCCACTTCCCCGTTCTGGTTTTGTTGAATACTGCTTCACTGAGTCTTTCCAGAACAAGGGGCCACTCCTCCTTTCTTCTTGTACCTCATTTGATGTGTGGATTATGTTTTGGGTATTCCAGTTTTCTAGGTTAATATCCACTCTCAGGGTCATTTTGATTTGCATTTCCCTGATGACTAAAGACTTTGAACATATCTTAAGTGTTTCTCATCATCAGAGATTGCTCTGTAAAGAATTCTCTCTTTAGCTCTGTACCCCATTTTTAATTAGATTATTTGGTGTGTTTGTGTCTAGCTTCTTGAGATCTTTATATATTTTGGATATCAGCTCTCTATCAGATGTAGGGTTGACAAAGATCTTTTCCCTTCTACAGGCTGTGGTTTTGTCCTATTGTCACTTATGTGTGGACATTAGCCTTAAAGGAGAGGACACCCAAGCTACACTCCACAGATCCTATGAGGCTAAATAATAAAGAGGGCCGAGGGAGGATGCTTGAGCGCACTCAGAAGAGGAAGTAAAATAGTCATTGGAGGTAGATGGACGAAGGGAACTGGGTGGGGATAAGGAGGAGACTAGGGGAGGGGTCAAGTGTGAGTAGAGCCTAGGAAGGTGAAGAAAGTAAATGGAAATCCGGGGCTGGTGGGGGAGTGCATCTCTAGGGCATGCCAGAGACCTGGGATGTGGTTGGCTCCAGAGAGTCTATGAGGGAATTGTAGCTGAGACTCCCACAGTAGGGGACATGGAGCCTAAAGTGGCCACTCAAGTAGCCAGGCAGGGCTTCAGTGGAGGGATAAAGGCAGCAACCCATCTACAAAAAAACTTTGACACAAAATTTGTCCTGTCTTCAAGGATTTCACAGAGACTGAGGGAATGGCCAACCAATGACTGATACAACTTGAGACCCATCCCACAGGCAAGAACCAATTTCTGACACTAGTAATGATACTCTGTTAAGTTTGCATACAGGAGCCTAGCAAAACTGTACACATGTGGGAGAGGCTCCACCCAGTCGCTGATGGAAACAGATGCAGACACCCACAGTCTCCACATTAGATGGAGCTCGGGGAGTCTTGTGGAAGTGTTGGGAAAAGGATTGAGGGACCTGGAGAGGATAGCAACACCACAGGAAGACCAACAAAGTTAACTAATCTGGACCTTTGGGGATCTCAGAAGACTGAACCACCAACCAAGGCACATACATGGAATGAGCCTAGCCCCTCCCCCACATATGAAGCAGATGTACAGCTTGGTCTTGATGTGGGTCCCCGAATAACTGGAGGGGGACTATCCTTCAATCTGTCACCTGCTTGTGGACTGTGTTCCCATAACTGGGCTGCCTTGCTTGGCCTCAGTGAAAGAGGATATGCCCAGTTCTGTAGTGACTTGATGAGCCAGGGTAGGTTAATTACCAGTGGAGGCCTCCCTCTTCTCAGAGGAGATGAGAGGGGGCTTGGGGAGAGGGGCTGTGTGAAGGGGATTGGATGGAGGGGAAGTTCAATTAAGATGTAAAGTGAATAAGTAAATCAATTAATGGAAGTATGTTTTGTTTTGCATATGTCTGATAAAAATTTTTTAGTAATTTCAACAGTCTTTGAATTTTGTTCTCTAATAATTGCTGCTCATCTATGGAAAAATGATGTTTGGTAGGTGTAGGCCTGGTGTCCGCAATCATTTATTAGTTCTAATCATTTTTAAAATTTTATTAGTTGTATGTATACTATTTTCTATAATACAAACTGATCTTTGTGTTTTTGCTTTTGTTTTGTTATTTTTTGTTTCATTTTATTTTTATAACATGATTATGGTCGATGGTTTATGGTTTGCCAATAGCTATTTGCTACAAAAGAATAAACAGGCAATGGTAATAAAGACCACAGTAAGTACAAGTAATTACAAAGCTGATGATATAGACTAGTTAGCACTTAACAGAAGAAGGCTGATGATATCTGCTGAGGAACATGGTATCACTCATAAATGGGGCAATTCAATTTTCATTTTATTAACTATATGCTATATATTTTTTCTTGCCTTATTGCACTTATTAGGACTCTTGCACCATGGTAAGTATGAGTGCAGACATAGCACATGCTTTCTTTGTTTATAATTGTACAGGGAAAGTGATTCAGCTTTTCCTTACATATGATGGCGGCTATAGGGTATGTTCATTTTCTTTATGCCATTGAGAACATGACCCCTGTATTTGCTGTAGACTGTGGGGATCTCTTTGTGAGGTTGAGAAGTCTTCCTTATCTTCCTGATTTTATGATTGCTCTGTTATGAGTAGATATTGAATTATTTTCTGTGTTGATTACAATAGATCTCTACCTGCTAATGGCTGTAATGGTCAGCATTCTTTGTCTAATCTAATCACCTAGGAAGAGGGTCTCAATCAAGGATTGTCTAGGTCAGGTTGGCCTATGAGCGGAACTATGGGTTATTTCCCTGATTGTTCATTGATACAGAAAGTCCCAACCTAAACACTGGGGACACCATTCCCTTGGTTTGGGTCCTGAATCGTATTAGGGAAAGTGATCTGAGCAGTAGACATGAAGAACACAATCTCTCTCTGCTCTTGACTGTGGATGCAATGTAAGGATGACTCAAGTTCTTGTGGCCTTCACTTCCCCTCAGTGATGGATTTTACCTAGCCTCAGAAATGAAACTAGAGCAATGTTGGACTACATTGATTTTAAAATCAATTTGTGACATTTGTGGCAATTTGGCATGTGAGGAATGAGTCCACTTAGTTGCAATTGAGATTTCTCTATTCTAGATAAAATTAGGTATTATTTTTAAAGATTATGTTGTTTGTAGTGTTCCTACTTCATGACATCCTTGTCTTATTTTGCTATGAAGGTAATATTAGTTCATAGAATAAACTGAGAATGTTTTGTCTCTCTATTCTCTCTGAAAGTTTTATGCGTTTATGAAATTTTTATTTTTTATTTTAATCTTTTTTTATTGAGTATCTTCTTCATTTACATCACCAATGTAAAACCTTTCCCAATTTTCCCCTCCCAGAATACCCCTCTCCAATGATTCCCTACCCCTTCTCCCACCTCCTGCCTCCATGTATATGCCCCTCTACCCTACACACTCACACATCCCCCCCAACTTTCCCTCGCCGTCCATTTCCCTTTGTTGGGGCCTCTACTGAGCCTTTACCTGACCAAAGACCACTCCTCCCATTGATGCCCAACAAGGCATTCCTCTGCCACATTTTTGGCTGGAACTATGTTTACCCCTTGGTTGATGGTTCAGTCCTTGGAAGACTTGGGGTGTTTGGGTGTCCGAAGTCATTGTTCTTCCCATGGGGCTATATACCCCTTCATCTCCTCTGGACCACCCTCCAGATCCTCCGTTGGGGACCCCAAGCTCAGTCCAATAGTTGGTTGCTAGTTTCTGCCTCTGTATTTGTAAGGCTCTGGCAGGGCCCCTCTGGAGACAGCCATGGCATGCTCCTTTTGGTACATATTCTAATCATAGTGTTGGGGTTTGGTGGCTGTTTATAAGATGAATCCCCAGGTAGGGCACTGCTAGGTGGCCTTTACTTCAGATTCTGCTCCACACATTGCCTCCCTTGTTGCTCCTGTGAGTATTTTGTTCCCTTTCTCAGAGGAACCATAGCACCCTCACTTAAGTCCTCCTTCTTCTTGAGCTTCCTGTGCTGGGTGAATTGTAACTTGTTTATTTTGAGCTTTTAGACTAGCATCCGCTTATTAGTGAGTGCATACCATGTGCGTTCTTTTGTGACTGGGTTACCTCGCTCAGGATGACACTTTCTAGTTCCATCCATTTGCCTAAGAATTTCATGAATTCATTGTTTTTAATAGCTGAGTAGGACTCCATTGTGTATATATACCACAGTTTCTGTATCCATTCTTCTGTTGAGGGACATCTGGGTTCTTTCCAGCTTCTGGCTATTATAAATAAAGCAGCTATGAACATAGTGGAGCATGTGTCCTTATTACATGTAGGAGCACTTTCTGGGTATATGTCCAGGAGTGGTATAGCTAGGTCGACAGGTAGTACTATGTCTAATTTTCTGAGGAATCACCAAACTGATTTCCAGAGTGGTTTTACCAGCTTGCAATCCCACCAACAATGGAGAAGTGTTCCTCTTTCCCCACATCCTCTCCAGCATCTGCTGTCCCCTGAGTTTTTCATCTTAGCCATTCTGACTGATGTAAGGTGGAATCTCAGTGTTGTTTTGATTTGCATTTCCCTGATAACTAAGGATGCTGAACATTTCTTTAGGTGCTTTAGAGCCATTTGAGTTTCCTCAGTTGAGAATTCCCTGTTTAGCTCTGTACCCCATTTTTAATAGGGTTATTTGATTCTCTGGAGACTAACTTCTTGAGTTCTTTGTATACGTTGGATATTAGCCCTTTATCGGATGTAGGGTTAGTAAAGATCTTTTCCCAGAGAAAGACAGAAATGCGAGGGAGTTAAGATCAGCACAGAGAGTGGCTGCTCCAACTGAAGGGCCATCAGCAGTGGAACCAAGGCGTCACAGGGACCAGTTAGGCCCTGCGCCCACGACCACTGACCTTCGCTGACCAGCCGGGCGGCAAGCAGCTGCAGTTGTGCTGCGCCTGTCCTGCACGGAGGCCACTTCAGAACTCGGCCTCCCACCAGTCAGGAGAGGTGCATCCATCTTGGTTCCGTACTCCAGGGATCGGACAGACTGAGGTACACAAACATAATCCGAGGCCAACACCACGGTCGTCTGAGCCCGACGGGCGTTGGCCTGCACCCAGGCCCTGGGCGGGTCGGGGGGCCATCGGGGTGCCAACCCAGCCAGGAGGTTTTTTGCCCAGGCCTGCGAGCACGCCGCCGCCATTTTGCCTGCAGGACGACAGAGAGCTCAGGCAGGCAGACCTGTAACAGGCATAGCCTAAGGCTAACAAAGCGGGGGTCCAGGCCCCAAAAGGCACAGGACTGACCTCAAGAACTGGGCGGCTTGGTGGGCCATCTGTGAGTCAACCCGCCCAGGTGATTGTTAGCAAAGCATACTCTCCCGGCGCTTTCAGGGAGCGCGGGCGCGCACGCCCACCATCCTAGTCACCTGGCAGACCCAATTAACAGTCATAGCCCTAGGGGAACTTTGCTCGGACCTTGGCCTCCCAGGCTTTTGCCTGGACTCAGGGACTGGGCGGCCAGGCTAACCTTCTGTGCGACAGCCCGGTTGGCGGATCGGCTGCCCAGCGGAGTGAGCGGAACACAGGGGAGGTCACAGTAGCATACACCGTCGGCACTCCCTGGGGGTGCACACAGGCTCCATCTGGTCCACAGACACAATCTGGGGCAAGGCCTCAGGCAGAAGCCCTTAGCTCTACTCTCTCCGCTTCCGGATCCAGATCAGTCTGGGCGGCAGCATTACATCTCCAAGTCCTGCAAGTGGCTAGCTGGGCTTCCGGGCGGCCAGCTAGGAGAAGTCAGTGTGCTCCAGTGAATCCAGCGGGCCCCAGCGGGAGCCTTCGGGTGCCTGCTTTGGGATCGGAACAGCCTGGGCAGCAGCACACTGTTTACAAGCAGTGCAGGAGGTAAGCTGTGCACCAGAGGCCAACTGGGAAGGGGCAGCTTGCACTGGTGAGTCCAGCACTGACAAGATAAACTAACACCAGTGAGAACTAGATGGCAAAAGGCAAACGCAGGAACGTCACTAACAGAAATCAAGGCAATATGGCAACATCTGAACCCAATTCTCCTCTACCAACATGTCCTGGATACCCCATCACACCAGTAAAACAAGATTTGGATTTAAAATCACTGGTCATGATGCTGGTACAGGAACACATGAAGGAAATACATAAAGAAATTCAGGAGAAAATGGATCAAAAGTTAGAAGCCCTTGCAAGGGAAACACAAAAATCATTGAAAGAAATCCAGGAGAATACAAAAGCCAACAAGGAGGAAATGCAAAAAACACTTAAAGAAATACAGGAGAACTTTGGTCAACAGGCTGAGGTCATGAAAGACGAAACACAAAAATCTCTTAAAGAAATACAGGAGAACTTTGGTCAACAGGCTGAGGTCATGAAAGACGAAACACAAAAATCTCTTAAAGAATTACAGGAAAACACAAACATGCAAGTGAAAGAGCTAAGCAAAACCATCCAGGATCTAAAATCAGAAGTAGAAACAACTAAGAAAACTCAAAGGGAGACAACTTTGGAGATAGAAAGCCTTGGGAAGAAATCAGGGGACAGAGATGCAAATATCAACAACAGAATACAAGAGATAGAAGAAAGAATCTCAGATGCTGAAGATTCCATAGAAACCATGGACTCAACAGTTAAAGAAAATGCAAAATGCAAAAAGCTTGTAACCCAAAATATCCAGGAAATCCAGGACACAATGAGAAGACCAAACCTAAGGATTATAGGCATAGATGAGAGTGAAGATTTACAACTTAAAGGGCCAGCAAACATCTTCAATAAAATTATGGAAGAAAACTTCCCTAACCTAAAGAGAGAGATGCCCATGAATATACAAGAAGCCTACAGAACTCCAAACAGACTGGACCAGAACAGAAATACTTCCTGTCACATAATAATCAAAACACCAAATGTTCTAAACAAAGAAAGAATACTAAAGGCAGTAAGAGAAAAAGGCCAAGTAACATATAAAGGAAGACCTATCAGAATCACAGCAGACTTTTCACCTGAGACTATGAAGGCTAGAAGGTCCTGGGCAGATGTCATGCAGACTCTAAGAGAACACAAATGCCAACCAAAACTACTATATCCAGCAAAACTCTCAATCACCATAGATGGAGAAACTAAGATATTTCATGACAAAACCAAGTTTACCCAATATCTATCCACAAACCCGGCCCTAAAAAGGATAATAGGAGGACAACACCAATACAAGGAGGGAAACTTCACCCTGGAAAAAGCAAGATAGTAACCTTTCATCAAACCCAAAAGAAGTTAAGCATTCAAATTTAAAAAATAATGTCAAAAATGATAGGAAGTAACAATCACTATTCCTTAATATCTCTTAACATCAATGGACTTAATGCCCCAATAAAAAGACACAGACTAACTGAATGGATACGTAAACAGGACCCTACATTTTGCTGCTTACAGGAAACACACCTCAGGGTCAAAGACAAACACTACCTTAGAGTAAAAGGCTGGAAGACAATTTTACAAGCAAATGGTCTCAGGAAACAAGCTGGAGTAGCCATTTTAATATCAGATAAAGTTGACTTTCAACCCAAAGTCATCAAAAGAGACCCTGAGGGACACTTCTTGCTGGTCAAAGGAAAAATACAAAAAGAAGAACTGTCAATCCTGAACATCTATGCCCCAAATGCAAGGGCACCCTCTTTCATAAAAGAAACTTTATTAAAACTAAAAGCATACATTGCACCTAACACAATAATTGTGGGTGACTTCAACACTGCACTTTCCTCAATGGACCGATCAGGAAAACAGAAACTAAACAGGGACACAATGAAACTAATTGAAGCTTTGGACCAATTAGATTTAACAGATATATATAGAACATTCTATCCTAAAACAAAAGAATATACCTTTTTCTCAGCACCTCATGGTACCTTCTCCAAAATCGACCATATAATTGGTCACAAGACAGACCTCAACAAATATAAGAAGATCGAACTAATCCCATGCCTCCTATCTGATCACTATGGAGTAAAAGTGGTCTTCAATAGCAACAGAAACAACAGAAAGCCCACATACACGTGGAAACTGAACAATACTCTACTCAATGATACCTTGGTCAAGGAAGAAATAAAGAAAGAAATTAAAGACTTTTTAGAACACAATGAAAATGAAAACACAACATACCCAAATCTATGGGACACAATGAAAGCAGTGCTAAGAGGAAAACTCATAGCCCTGAGTGCCTCCAAAAAGAAAATGGAGAGAGCACACATTACCAGCTTAATGACACACCTGAAAGCCCTGGAACAAAAAGAAGCTATTTCACCCAGGAGGAGTAGAAGGCAGGAAATCATCAAACTCAGGGCCGAAATCAATCAAGTAGAAACAAAGAGAACCATACAAAAAATCAACAATACCAGGAGCTGGTTCTTTGAGAAAATCAACAAGATAGATAAACCCCTAGCCAGAATGACCAAAGGGCACAGAGAAAGTATCCAAATTAACAAACTTAGAAATGAAAAGGGAGATATAACAACGGAAACTGAGGAAATCCAAAAAATCATCAGATCCTACTACAAGAGCCTATACTCAACACAACTGGAGAATCTGGAGGAAATGGACAATTTCCTTGACAGATACCAAATACCAAAATTAAATCAGGACCAACTAGACGATCTAAACAGTCCCATAATGCCTAAAGAAATAGAAGGAGTCATAGAAAGTCTTCCAACCAAAAAAAGCACAGGACCAGATGGCTTCAGTGCAGAATTCTACCAGACCTTCAAAGAAGAGTTAACACCAATACTCTTCAAACTATTCCACAAAATAGAAACAGAAGGAACACTACCCAATTCCTTCTACGAAGCCACAATTACGCTGATACCAAAGCCACACAAAGATCCAACAAAGAAAGAGAACTTCAGACCAATTTCCCTTATGAACATCGATGCAAAAATACTCAATAAAATTCTTGCCAACCGAATCCAAGAACACATCAAAACGATCATCCACCATGATCAAGTAGGCTTTATCCCGGGAATGCAGGGTTGGTTCAATATACGGAAATCCATCAATACAATCCACTACATAAACAAACTCAAAGAACAAAACCACATGGTCATTTCATTGGATGCTGAAAAAGCATTTGACAAAATTCAGCATCCCTTCATGCTTAAAGTCTTGGAGAGAACAGGAATTCAAGGCCCATACCTAAACATAGTAAAAGCAATATACAGCAAACCGGTAGCCAGCATCAAACTAAATGGAGAGAAACTTGAAGCAATCCCACTGAAATCAGGGACCAGACAAGGCTGCCCCCTTTCTCCTTATCTTTTCAATATTGTACTTGAGGTACTAGCTCAGGCAATTCGACAACATAAGGAGGTCAAAGGGATACAAATTGGAAAGTAAGAAGTCAAACTATCATTATTTGCAGACGACATGATCGTCTACCTAAGTGACCCAAAGAACTCCACTAGAGAGCTCCTACAGCTGATAAACAACTTCAGCAAAGTGGCAGGTTATAAAATCAACTCAAGCAAATCAGTGGCCTTCCTATACTCAAAGGATAAGCAGGCTGAGAAAGAAATTAGGGAAATGACCCCCTTTACAATAGCCACAAACAGTATAACAGGGTGACTCTTACCAAACATGTGAAAGATCTGTATGACAAGAACTTCAAGACTCTGAAGAAGGAAATGGAAGAAGACCTCAAAAAATGGGAAAACCTCCCATGCTCATGGATTGGTAGAATCAATATAGTTAAAATGGCCATTCTGCCTAAAGCACTATACAGATTCAATGCAATACCCATCAAAATCCCAACTCAATTCTTCACAGAGTTGGAAAGAGCAATTATCAAATTTATCTGGAACAACAAAAAACCCAGGATAGCTAAAACTATTCTCAGCAACAAAAGGAAATCTGGGGGAATCAGTATCCCTGACCTCAAGCAATACTACAGAGCAATAGTGTTAAAAACTGCATGGTATTGGTACAGTGACAGGCAGGAGGATCAATGGAACAGGATTGAAGATCCAGAAATGAACCCACACACCTATGGCCACTTGATCCTCGACAAAGAGGCTGAAAACATCCAATGGAAAAAAGATAGCCTTTTCAACAAATGGTGCTGGTTCAACTGGAGGTCAGCATGCAGAAGAATGCGAATTGATCCATCCTTGTCTCCTTGTACTAAGCTCAAATCCAAATGGATCAAGGACCTCCACATAAAGCCAGACACTCTGAAGCTAATAGAAAAGAAACTGGGGAAGACCCTTGAGGACATCGGTACAGGGAGAAAGTTTCTGAACAGAACACCAATAGCGTATGCTCTAAGAGCAAGAATTGACAAATGGGACCTCATAAAATTACAAAGTTTCTGTAAGGCAAAGGACACCATTAAGAGGACAAATCGGCAACCAACAAATTGGGAAAAGATCTTCACAAATCCTACATCAGATAGAGGGCTAATATCCAATATATATAAAGAACTCAAGAAGTTAGACTCCAGAAAACCAAACAACCCTATTAAAAAATGGGGTACAGAGTTAAACAAAGAATTCTCACCTGAAGAACTTCGGATGGCGGAGAAGCATCTTAAAAAATGCTCAACTTCATTAGTCATTAGGGAAATGCAAATCAAAACAACCCTAAGATTTCATCTTACACCAGTCAGAATGGCTAAGATTAAAAATTCAGGAGACAGCAGGTGTTGGAGAGGGTGTGGAGAAAGAGGAACACTCCTCCACTGCTGGTGGGGTTGCAAATTGGTACAACCACTCTGGAAATCAGTCTGGCGGTTCCTCCGAAAACTGGGCACCTTACTTCCAGAAGATCCTGCTATACCACTCCTGGGCATATACCCAGAAGACTCCCCACCTTGTAATAAGGATACATGTTCTACTATGTTCATAGCAGCCCTATTTATAATTGCCAGATGCTGGAAAGAACCCAGGTATCCTTCAACAGAAGAGTGGATGCAAAAAATGTGGTATATCTACACAATGGAGTACTATTCAGCCATTAGAAACAATGAATTCATGAAATTCTTAGGCAAATGGATGGAGCTAGAGAATATCATACTAAGTGAGGTAACCCAGACTCAAAAGGTGAATCATGGTATGCACTCACTAATAAGTGGATATTAACCTAGAAAACTGGAATACCCAAAACATAATCCACACATCAAATGAGGTACAAGAAGAAAGGAGGAGTGGCCCCTGGTTCTGGAAAGTCTCAGTGAAACAGTATTCAGCAAAACCAGAACGGGGAAGTGGGAAGGGGTGGGTGGGAGGACAGGGGAAGAGAAGGGGGCTTGCGGGACTTTCGGGGAGTGGAGGGGCTAGAAAAGGGGAAATCATTTGAAATGTAAATAAATTATATCGAATAATAAAAAAAATAAAAATAAAAAAGTAAATAAATAAAAAAAAAAAAAGATCTTTTCCCAATTTGTTGGTTGCTGTTTTGTCCTATTGACTATGTCCTTTGCCTTACAGAAGCTTTGCAGTTTTATGAGGTCCCATTTGTCGATTCTTGTTCTTAGAGAATAAGCCATTGGTGTTCTGTTCAGAAACTTTCCCCCTGTGCCCATGTGTTCAAGGTTTGCCTCACTTTCTCCTCTATAAGCTTCAGTGTGTCTGATTTTATGTGTAGATCTTTGATCCACTTGGAGTTGAGCTTTGTACAAGGAGATAAGAATGGGTCGATTTGTATTTACCTCCAGTTGATCCAGCACCATTTGTTAAAAATGCTGTGCTGGGTGAATTGTAACTTATTTATTTTGAGCTTTTAGACTAGCATCCTCTTAGTAGACATGAAGAACACAATCTCTGTCTTTTTTCCACTGGATATTTTAGCTCCTTTGTAAAATATCAAGTGACTCTACATGTGTGGGTTCCTTTCTGGGTCTTTAATTCTATTCCATTGATCTTCCTGCCTGTCTCTGTACCAATACCAAACAGTTTTTTATCATTATCGCTCTGTAGTAGAGCTTGAGGTCAGGGGTGTTGATTCCCCCAGGATATCTTTTGTTGTGGAAAATAGTTTTTGCTATCCTGGGTTTTTTTGTTATTCCAGATAAATTTGAGAATTGCTCTTTCAAGATCTGTGAAGAGTTAATTTGGAATTTTGATAGGGATTGCATTGAATCTGTAGATTGCTTTAGACAAGATGGCCATTTTTACTATATTGATCCTACCAATCTATGACCATGGGAGATCTTTCCATCTTCTGAGACTTTCTTCAATTTCTTTCTTCAGAGGCTTAAAATTCTTATCATATAGACCCTTCACTTGCTTTGTCAGGGTCACACCTAGGTATGAAATATTATTTGGGACTGTTGTGAAGAGTGTCATTTCCCTAATTTTTTATCATCTTGTTTATTCTTTGAGTACAGGAAGGCTACTGATTTGCTTGAGTTAATTTTATATCCAGCCACTTTAAGTTGTTTATCAGCTTGAGGAGTTCTTTGGTGGAAGTCTTGGGGTCATTTAAATATACTATCATATCATCTGCAAATAGTGATAGTTTGATTCTTCCTTTCTGATTTGTATTCTTTTGACCTCTTTTTGCTGCCTGATTGCTCTGGCTAGGATTTCAAGTACTATATTGAATAGATAGGGAAAGAGTGGGCAGCTTTGTCTGGTACCCGATTTTAGTGGGATTGCCTCAAGTTTCTCTTCATTTAGTTTGATGTTGGCTACCGTTTTGCAGTATATTGCTTTCACTATGTTTAGGTATGGGCCTTGGATTCCCGATCTCTCTAAGACTTTTATCATGAAGGGATGCTGAATTTTGTCAAAAGCCTTTTCAGCATCTAATGAAATGACCATGTGGTTTTTCTCCTTTAGTTTGTTTATGTAGTGAATTACATTGACAGATTTCCCTATATTGAACTATCCCTGCATCACTGGCATGAAGCATACCTGATTGTGGTGAATTATAGTTCTGATGCTTTTTTGATTCATTTGGCCAGGATTTTGTTCAGTATTTTTGCATCAATGTTCATGAGGGAGATTGGTCTGGGGTTCTCCTTCCTTGTTTGGTCTTTGTTTGGTTTAGGTATAAGCATGATTGTCGCTTCATAGAATGAGTTGGGTAGTGTTCGTTGAGTTTCTATTTCATGGAAAAGTTTTAAGAGTATCTATATTAACTCTTCTTTGAAGATCTGCTGATAGAATTCCAAGCTAAACCCATCTGGTCCTGGGCTTTTTTTGAAGGAAGACTATTAATGGCTGCTTCTATTTCCTCAGGGCTTATGGGACTATTTAGATGGTTTATCTGATGCTGTTTTAACATTGGCATCTGGTATGTATCTAGAAAGATATCCATTTCATCCAGATTTTCAAACTTTGTTGATTATAAGCTCTTGTAGTAGGATCTGATGATTTTTTTGAATTTCTACAGTTTCTGTTGTTATGTCCCCCTTTTCATTTCTGATTTTATTAATTTGGATGCTGTCTCTGTGCCCCCTGGTTAGTCTGGCTAAGTGTTTATTTATCTTGTTGATTTTTTTCTTTTTTAAAAAAAATATTTTTATTTTCTATATTCTTTGTTTACATTCCAAATGATTTCCCCTTTCCTGGACCCCCCTCCCCATATGTCCCATAAACCGTCTTCTCTCCATCCCTTCTCCAATCACCTCCCTCCTTTTTCTCTGTCCTTATATTCCATTCCCATGCCAGATCAATTCTTTCTAGGATCAGGAGCCTCTCCATACTTCTTCATGGGAGTCATTTGTTATGCAATTTGTGCCTTGGGTATTCAGGGCTTCTGGGCTAATTAATATCCACTTATCAGAGATTGCATTCCATGTGTATTCTTTTGTGATTGGGTTACCTCACTTAGGATGATATTTTCCAGATCAAACCATTTGCCTAAAAATTTTGAGTATTCATTGTTTCTAATTGCTGATTAGTATTCCATTGTGTGAATATACCACATTTTCTGTATCCATTCCTCCTTTGAGGGGCTTCTGGGTTCTTTCCAGCTTCTGGCTATTATAAATAAGGCTGCTATGAACATAATGGAGCATGTGTCTTTATTGCATGCCAGGGAATCCTTTGGTTATATGCCCAGGAGAGGTATAGCAGGGTCCTCTGGAAGTGTTATGTCCAGTTTTCTGAGGAACCTCCAGACTGATTTCCACAGTGGTTGTACCATCTTACAGCCCCACCAGCAGTGGAGGAGTGTTCCTCTTTCTCCACATCCTCGCCAACACCTGCTGTCTCCTGAGTTTTTGACCTTAGCCATTCTGACTGGTTTAAGGTGAAATCTCAGGGTTGTTTTGATCTGCATTTCCCTAATGACTAATGATGTTGAGCACTTCTTAAGGTGCCTCTCGGCCATCCAAATTTCTTTAGGTGAAAATTCTCTGTTAAGATCTGTACCCCATTTTTTAATAGGGTTATTTGGTTCCCTGGGGTCTAACTTCTTGAGTTCTTTGTATATTTTGAATATTAGCCCTCTATCCGATGTGGGGTTGGTGAATATCCTTTCCCAATTTGATGGTTGCCATTTTGTCCTTTTAACAGTGTCCTTTGCCTTACAGAAACTTTGTAATTTTATGAGGTCCCATTTGTTAATTCTTGATCTTAAAGCATAAGCTATTGGTGATCTGTTCAGGAACTTTTCCCCTGTGCCCATGTCCTCAAGGGTCTTCCCCAGTTTCTTTTCTATTAGTTTCAGTGTGCCTGGTTTTACATGGAGGTCCTTGATCCACTTGGAGTGAAGTTTAGTACTTGGAGATAAGAATGGATCAATTCGCATTCTTCTGCATGCTGACCTCCAATTGATCCAGCACCATTTGTTGAAAAGGCTATCTTTTTTTCCACTGGATGTTTTTGGCTCCTTTGTCAAAGATCAAGTGACCATAGGTGTGTGGATTCATTTCTGGATCTTCAATTCTATTCCATTGGTCCACTTGTCTGTCACTGTGCCAATACCATGCAGTTTTTAACACTATTGCTCTGTAGTATTGCTTGAAGTCAGGGATACTGATTCCCCCAGAATTTCTTTTGTTGTTGAGAATAGTTTTAGCTATCCTGGGTTTCTGGTTATTCTAGATGAATTTGAGAATTGCTTTTTCTAACTCTGTGAAGAACTGAGTTGGGATTTTGATGGGGATTGCATTGAATCTGTAGATCGCTTTTGGCAAGATTGCCATTTTAACTATATTAATCCTGCCAATCCACGAGCATGGCAGATTTTTCCATTTTCTGAGGTCTTCTTTGATTTCCTTCTTCAGAGACCTGAAGTTCTTGTCATATAGATCTTACACTTGTTTGGTTAGAGTCACACCAAAATACTTTATATTATTTGTGGCTATTTTGAAGGGTGTCCTTTCCCTAACTTCTTTCTCAGCCTGCTTATCCTTTGAGTATAGGAAGGCAACTGATTTGCTTGAGTTGATTTTATAACCAGCCACTTTGCTGAAGTTGTTTATCAGCTGTAGGAGTTCTCTGGTGGAAGTTTTCAGGTCACTTAAGTAGACTATCACGTCATCTGCAAATAATGATAATTTGACTTCTTCCTTTCCAATTTGTATCCCCTTGACCTCCTTATGTTGTCTAATTGCTCTAGCTAGAACTTCAAGTACTATATTGAAAAGATATGGAGAGAGAGGACAGCCTTGTCTAGTCCCTGATTTTAGTGGGATTGCTTCAAGTTTCTCTCCATTTAGTTTGATGTTGGCTACCAGTTTGCTGTATATTGCTTTAACGATGTTTAGGTATGGGCCTTGAATTCCTGTTCTTTCCAATACTTTTAGCATGAAAGGATGCTGGATTTTGTCAAATGCTTTTTCTGCATCTAATGAGATGATCATATGGTTTTTTCTTTGAGTTTGTTTATGTAGCGGATAGCATTGATGGATTTCCTTATATTGAACCATCCCTGCATCCCTGGGATGAAGCCTACTTGATCATGGTGGATGATTGTTTTGATGTGATCTTGGATTCGGTTGGCAAGAATTTTATTAAGTATTTTTAGATCAATATTCATAAGAGAAATTGGCCTGAAGTTCTCTTTCTTTGTTGGATCTTTGTGTGGTTTTGGTATCAGCATAATTGTGGCTTCATAGAACGAGTTGGGTAGAGTTCCTTCTGTTTCTATTTTGTGGAATAGTTTGAAGAGTATTGGGGTTAGGTCTTCTATGAAGGTCTGATAGAACTCTGCACTGAAGCCATCTGGTCCCGTGCTTTTTTTGGTTGGGAGACTTTCTATGACCCTTTTTATTTCTTCAGATGTTATGGGACTGTTTAGTTGATCTATTTGATCCTGATTTAGTTTTGGTGTCGGATATCTGTCTAGGAAACTGTCCATTTCCTCCAGATTCTCCAGTTGTGTTGAGTATAGGCTTTTGTAGTAGGATCTAATGATTTTTTGAATTTCCTCAGTTTCTGTTGTTATATCTCCCTTTTCATTTCTAAGTTTGTTAATCTGGGTACTGTCTCTGTGCCCTTTGGTTAGTCTGGCTAAGGGTTTATCTATCTTGTTGATTTTCTCAAAGAACCAGCTCCTGGTTTTGTTGATTCTTTGTATGGTTCTCTTTGATTTTACTTGATTGATTTCGGCCCTGAGTTTGATGATTTCCTTCCTTCTACTCCTCCTGGGTGAAATAGCTTCTCTTTGTTCCAGGGCTTTCAGGTGTGTCATTAAGCTGGTAGTGTATGCTCTCTCCATTTTCTTTTTGGAGGCACTCAGGGCTATGAGTTTTCCTCTTAGCACTGCTTTCATTGTGTCCCATAGATTTGGGTATGTTGTGTTTTCATTTTCATTGTGTTCTAAAAAGTCTTTAATTTCTTTCTTTATTTCTTCCTTGACCAAGGTATCATTGAGTAGAATATTGTTCAGTTCCACGTGTATATGGGTTTTCTGTTGTTTTTGTTGCTATTGAAGACCACTTTTACTCCATAGTGATCTGATAGGAGGCATGGGATTAGTTCGATCTTCTTATATTTGTTGAGGTCTGTCTTGTGACCAATTATATGGTCGATTTTGGAGAAGGTACCATGAAGTGCTGAGAAAAAGGTATATTCTTTTGCTTTAGCATAGAATGTTCTATATATATCTGTTAAATCTAGTTGGTCCAAAGCTTCAATTAGTTTCATTGTGTCCCTGTTTAGTTTCTGTTTTCCTGATCAGTCCATTGAGGAAAGTGCAGTGTTGAAGTCACCCACAATTATTGTGTTAGGTGCAATGTGTGTTTTGAGCTTTAATAAAGTTTCTTTTATGAAAGAGGGTGCCCTTGCATTTGGAGCATAGATGTTCAGGATTGAGAGTTTTTCTTGTTTTATTTTTCCTTTGACCAGCAAGAAGTGTCCCTTAGAGTCTCTTTTGATGACTTTGGGTTGAAAGTCAATTTTATCTGATATTAAAATGGCTACTCCAGCTTTTTTCCTGAGACCATTTGCTTGTAAACTTGTCTTCCAGCCTTTTACTCTAAGGTAGTGTTTGTCTTTGACCATGAGGTGTGTTTCCTGTAAGCAGCAAAATGTAGAGTTCTGTTTACGTATCCAGTCAGTTAGTCTATGTCTTTTTATTGGGGCATTGAGTCCATTGATGTTAAGAGATATTAAGGAATAGTGATTGTTACTTCCTGTCATTTTTGATGTTATTTTCTTATTCGATATAATTTATTTACATTTCAAATGATTTCCCTTTTCTTTTTTTTTTTCTAGGAAAGCTTTATTTTATGTAATATGTTGCAAGATATTTAGTCACATTTTTGAAGAGAACAAAGCAAGATATTAAGATAATTGGCCATCCTAGAATACAAGGTTTTATATTAATTTTTACAAGTACTTCACAGGAGTCAATCTCACTTGCATAATACAGAAGGGCTAAACTCAACAAATATATTAATAAAAGGCAAATTGGAATTCACAGAAAGCAGGTTTTTCAGGGTGAACACAGAAAAATCTTAAAGTGTTTAAATTGAACTGCGTGTTTTCTGGGCACCATTTATTAATATAGCATACAATTTTCAAAGCTTTTTTTTTTATTCGATATAATTTATTTACATTTCAAATGATTTCCCCTTTTCTAGCCCCCTACTCCCCGAAAGTCCCTTAAGTCCCCTTCTCTTTCCCTGTCCTCCCACCCACCCCTTCTCACTTCCCTGTTCTGGTTTTGCCGAATACTGTTTCACTGAGTCTCTCCAGAACCAGGGGCCAGTCCTCCTTTCTCCTTGTACCTCATTTGATGTGTGGATTATGTTTTGGGTATTCCAGTTTTCTAGGTTAATAACCACTTATTAGTGAGTGCATACCATGATTCACCTTTTGAGTCTGGGTTACCTCACTTAGTATGATGTTCTCTAGCTCGATCCATTTGCCTAAGAATTTCATGAATTCATTGTTTCTAATGGCTGAATAGTACTCCATTGTGTAGATATACCACATTTTTTGTATCCACTCTTCTGTTGAGGGATACCTGGGTTCTTTCCAGCATCTGGCAATTATAAATAGGGCTGCTATGAACATAGTAGAGCATGTATCCTTATTACATGGTGGGGAATCCTCTGGGTATATGCCCAGGAGTGGTATAGCAGGATCTTCTGGAAGTGAGGTGCCCAGTTTTCAGAGGAACCGCCAGACTGCTTTCCAGAGTGGTTGTACCAATTTGCAACCCCACCAGCAGTGGAGGAGTGTTCCTCTTTCTCCACACCCTCTCCAACACCTGCTGTCTCCTGAATTTTTAATCTTAGCCATTCTGACTGGTGCAAGATGAAATCTCAGGGTTGTTTTGATTTGCATTTCCCTAATAACTAATGAAGTTGAGCATTTTTTAAGATGCTTCTCCGCCATCCGAAGTTCTTCAGGTGTGAATTCTTTGTTTAACTCTGTACCCCATTTTTAATAGGGTTGATCGGTTTTCTGGAGTCTAACTTCTTGAGTTCTTTATATATATTGGATATTAGCCCTCTATCTGATGTAGGATTGGTGAAGATCTTTTCCCAATTTGTTGGTTGCCGATTTGTCCTCTTGATGGTGTCCTTTGCTTTACAGAAACTTTGTAATTTTATGAGGTCCCATTTGTCAATTCTTGCTCTTAGAGCATACGCTATTGGTGTTCTGTTCAGAAACTTTCTCCCTGTACCGATGTCCTCAAGGGTCTTCCCCAGTTTCTTTTCTATTAGCTTCAGAGTGTCTGGCTTTATGTGGAGGTCCTTGATCCATTTGGATTTGAGCTTAGTACAAGGCGACAAAGATGGATTAATTCGCATTCTTCTGCATGCTGACCTCCAGTTGAACCAGCACCATTTGTTGAAAAGGCTATCTTTTTTCCATTGGATGTTTTCAGCCCCTTTGTCGAGGATCAAGTGGCCATAGGTGTGTGGGTTCATTTCTGGATCTTCAATCCTGTTCCATTGATCTGCCTGCCTGTCACTGTACCAATACCATGCAGTTTTGAACACTATTGCTCTGTAATATTGCTTGAGGTCAGGGATACTGATTCCCCCAGAATTTCTTTTGTTGCTGAGAATAGTTTTAGCTATCCTGGGTTTTTTGTTATTCCAGATGAATTTGTTAATTGCTCTTTCTAACTCTGTGAAGAATTGAGTTGGGATTTTGATGGGTATTGCATTGAATCTGTATAGTGCTTTTGGCAAAATGGCCATTTTAACTATATTGATTCTGGCGATCCATGAGCATGGGAGGTTTTCCCATTTTTTGAGGTCTTCTTCCATTTTCTTCTTGAGAGTCTTGAAGTTCTTGTCATACAGATCTTTCACAAGTTTGATAAGAGTCACCCCAAGATACTTTATACTGTTTGTGGCTATTGTGAAGGGGGTCATTTCCCTAATTTCTTTCTCAGCCTGCTTATCCTTTGAGTATAGGAAGGCCACTGATTTGCTTGTGTTGATTTTATAACCTGCTACTTTGCTGAAGTTGTTTATCAGCTGTAGGAGCGCTCTAGTGGAGTTTTTTGGGTCACTTAGGTAGACTATCATGTCGTCTGCAAATAATGAAAGTTTGACTTCTTCCTTTCCAATTTGTATCCCTTTGACCTCCTTATGTTGTCAAATTGCCCGAGCTCATACCTCAAGTACAATATTGAAAAGATAAGGAGAAAGGGGGCAGCCTTGTCTGGTCCCTGATTTCAGTGGGATTGCTTCAAGTTTCTCTCAATTTAGTTTGATGCTGGCTACCGGTTTGCTGTATATTGCTTTTACTATGTTTAGGTATGGGCCTTGAATTCCTGTTCTCTCCAAGACTTTAAGCATGAAAGGATGCTGAATTTTGTCAAATGCTTTTTCAGCATCCAATGAAATGACCCTGTGGTTTTGTTCTTTGAGTTTGTTTATGTAGTGGATTACATTGATGGATTTCCGTATATTGAACCAACCCTGCATTCCCGGGATAAAGCCTACTTGATCATGGTGGATGATCGTTTTGATGTGTTCTTGGATTCGGTTGGCAAGAATTTTATTGAGTATTTTTGCATCGATGTTCATAAGGGAAATTGGTCTGAACTTCTCTTTCTTTGTTGGATCTTTGTGTGGCTTTGGTATCAGTGTAACTGTGGCTTCGTAGAAGGAATTGGGTAGTGTTCCTTCTGTTTCTATTTTGTGGAACAGTTTGAAGAGTATTGGTGTTAACTCTTCTTTGAAGGTCTGATAGAATTCTGCACTGAAACCATCTGGTCCTGTGCTTTTTTTGGTTGGAAGACTTTCTATGACTATTTCTATTTCTTTAGACATTATGGGACTGTTTAGATGGTCTAGTTGGTCCTGATTTAATTTTGGTATTTGGTATCTGTCAAGGAAATTGTCCATTTCCTCCAGATTCTCCAGTTGTTTTGAGTACAGGCTCTTGTAGTAGGATCTGATGATTTTTTGGATTTCCTCAGTTTCCGTTGTTATATCTCCCTTTTCATTTCTGAATTTGTTAATTTGAATACTTTCTCTGTGCCCTTTGGTCAGTCTGGCTAAGGGTTTATCTATCTTGTTGATTTTCTCAAAGTACCAGCTCCTGGTTTTGTTGATTTTTTGTATGGTTCTCTTTGGTTCTACTTGGTTGATTTCGGCCCTGAGTTTGATGATTTCCTGCCTTCTACTCCTCCTGGGTGAAATAGCTTCTTTTTGTTCCAGGGCTTTCAGGTGTGTCATTAAGCTGGTAATGTGTGCTCTCTCCATTTTCTTTTTGGAGGCACTCAGGGCTATGAGTTTTCCTCTTAGCATTGCTTTCATTGTGTTCCATAGATTTGGGTATGTTGTGTTTTCATTTTCATTGTGTTCTAAAAAGTCTTTAATTTCTTTCTTTATTTCTTCCTTGACCAAGGTATCATTGAGTAGAATATTGTTCAGTTTCCACGTGTATGTGGGTTTTCTGTTGTTTTTGTTGCTATTGAAGATCACTTTTACTCCATAGTGATCTGATAGGAGGCATGGGATTAGTTCGATCTTCTTATATTTGTTGAGGTCTGCCTTGTGTCCAATTATATGGTCGATTTTGGAGAAGGTACCATGAGGTGCTGAGAAAAAGGTATATTCTTTTGCTTTAGGGTGAAATGTTCTATAAATATCAGTCAAATCCAATTGATCCAAAGCTTCAATTAGTTTTACTGTGTCCCTGTTTAGTTTCTGTTTTCCCGATCGGTCCATTGAGGAAAGTGGAGTGTTGAAGTCCCCCACAATTATTGTGTTAGGTGCAATGTGTGCTTTGAGCTTTAGTAAGGTTTCTTTTACGAATGAGGGTGCCCTTGCATTTGGCGCATAGATGTTCAGAATTTGAAGTTCTTCTTGGTGGATTTTTCCTTTGACCAGCAAGAAATGTCCTTTTGTGTCTCTTTTGATGACTTTAGGTTGAAAGTCAATTTTATCTGATATTAGAATGGCTACTCCTGCTCGTTTCCTGTGACCATTGGCTTGTAAGATTGTCTTCCAGCCTTTTACTCTGAGGTAGTTTTTATCTTTGACACTGAGGTGTGTCTCCTGTATACAGCAAGTTGTAGGGTCCTGTTGCCTTATCCAGTCTGTTAGTCTATGCATTTTTATTGGGGAATTGAGACCATTGATGTTAAGAGATATTAGGGAATATTGATTATTACTTCCTGTCATTTTTGATGTTCTTTTTATATTTGAGTGGTTATCTTCTTTTGGGTTTGATGAAGGAAGGTAACTATCTTGCTTTTTCCAGTGTATAGTTTCCCTCCTTGTATTGGAGTTTTCCTCCTATTATTCTTTGCAGAGCTGGGTTTGTGGAAAGATATTGTGTGAATTTGGTTTTGTCATGGAATATCTTGGTTTCTCCATCTATGGTGAATGAGAGTTTTGCTGGGTATAGTAGTCTTGGCTGACATTTGTGTTCTCTTAGAGTCTGCATGAGATCTGCCCAGGATCTTCTAGCTTTCATGGTCTCTGGTGAGAAGTCTGGTGTGATTCTGATAGGTCTTCCTTTATATGTTACTTGGCCTTTCTCTCTTACTGCCTTTAATATTCTTTCTTTGTTTAGAGCATTTGGGGTTTTGATTATTATGTGACGGGAGGTATTTCTGCTCAGGTCCAGTCTGTTTGGAGTTCTGTAGGCTTCTTGTATATTCATAGGCATCTCTCTCTTTAAGTTAGGAAAGTTTTCTTCCATAATTTTGTTGAAGATATTTGCTGGCCCTTTCTGTTGTAAATCTTCACTCTCATCTATACCTATAATCCTTAGGTTTGGTCTTCTCATTGTATCCTGGATTTCCTGGATGTTCTGGGATACAAGCTTTTTGCATTTTGCATTTTCTTTGACAGTTGAGTCAATGGTTTCTATAGTATCTTCGACATCTGAAATTCTTTCTTCCATCTCTTGTATTCTGTTGTTTATATTTGCATCTATGGCCCCTGATTTTTTCTCAAGGTTTTCTATCTCCAAAGTTGTCTCCCTTTGTGATTTCTTAGTTGTTTCTACTTCTGTTTTTAGGTCCAGGATGGTTTTGCTCATTTCCATCATTTGTTTGTCTGTGTTTTCCTGTAATTCTTTAAGAGATTTTTGTGTTTCCTCTTTCATGACTTCTGCCTGTTGACTCAACTTCTCCTGCATTTCTTTAAGTTTTTTTTTTGCCTTTCTTCTTTATTGGCTTCTATCTCTTGGGCCTTATTCTCCTCCATTTCTTTAAGTGTTTTTTGTGTTTCCATTAAACGGGTTTCTAGCTTATTCATGTTCCCCTGTATTGCTTTAAGAGATTCATTCATGTCCTTTTTGTGTTCTTCTAGCAGCATCATGAACAGTGATTTTAAATCCAAATCTTGTTTCTCTGGTGTGTTGGCATAACCAGGACTTGCTGATGTTGGAGTTTGGTTCAGATGCTGCCATATTGCCTAGATTTCTGTTAGTAGCGTTCCTGTGTTTGCCCTTTGCCATCTTGTTCTCTGGAGCTAATTGGTCTTGTCTCCGGCTGGTGTTACAGCCTCCTGAGAGGCTCTAGGGCTATTTCTGCAACACTGGAGGGCAGGGTTTTCCCTTTTGCAGATTGCTGATGTGCTTTCCTCCTCTTGGGTACCCTTGCAGCCCTAGTGTTCTTTGCCCCAGATTGTGTCTGTGAGCCAGAAGGTGCCCGTTTGCTCCTTCAGGGAGCGCTGAGGCTGTATGCTGCAGGGACCTTTTCTGTGTGCTGATCTCTCTGCTGGGCAGCAGGACTCCCAACCGGGTTGGTGCACACAAGGCTAGCCTAGCTGCTCAGGCCCTGAGTCTAGGCAAAAGCCTGGCAGGCCAATGTCAGAGCAAAGTTCCCCTCAGCTGTGAGTGTTAATTGGGTCTGTCAAGTGGCTAGGATGGTGGCGTGGGCGCGCTCCCTGAGAGTGCTGGGAGAGTCTGCTGGGCTAACGACCTCCTGGCCGGGTCAGCACACAGATGGCCCACCGAGCAGCCCAGGGCCTGGGGGCAGTTCAGGGCCTGACCGTCTGAGACCCCTGCTATGTCCGCCTCGGGCTATGCCTGTTAGTTGGTTTGGTTTTGCCTGCTAGGTCTCTCTGGCTTCCCGTAGGCAAAATGGCGGTGGTGCGCAAACCGGCCCAGATAAACAACCTCCTGGCCGGGTCAGCACACAGATGGCCCACCGAGTAGCCCAGGGCCTGGGGGCAGTTCAGGGCCTGACCGTCTGAGACCCCTGCTATGTCTGCCTCAGGCTATGCCTATTAGCTGGTTTGGTTTTGTTTGCTGGGTCCCTCTGGCTTCCCGTAGGCAAAATGGCGGCGGTGCACGCCTGCCCGGGCAAACAAGCTCCTGGCTGGGTCGGCACACAGATGGCCCACCGAGCAGCCCAGGACCTGGGGGCAGTCCAGGGCCTGACCGTCTGAGACCCCTGCTATGTCCGCCTCGGGCTATGCCTGTTAGCCGGTTTGGTTTTGCCTGCTAGGTCTCTCTGGCTTCCCTTAGGCAAAATGGCGGTGGTGCGCACGCTGGCCCGGGGGAAGAAAACCTCCTGGCCGGGTTTGCACCCCGGTGGCCCCCCGATCAGCCCAGGGCCTCGGTGCAGGACAACGCCCGTCAGGCTTAGACCCCCGCGATGTTGGTCTCGGGTTATATTTGCGTACCTCAGTCTGATTTCTCTGGCGACTGAGAACCAATATGGAGGCCTCGTAACTGACTGGCGGGAGGCAGAGTTCTGATGTGGTGGCTTCTGTGTGGTGAAAGGCACCGTAAATCCGCCGCTGCTTGCAGCCTGACTGGCCAGCGATGGCCAGTAGTCGTGGGCGCAGGGTCTGCCTGGACCCTGTCCGCTTGGTTCTACTACTGATGGCCCTTCCTCTGGACCAGCCGCTGCTGCTGCTGCTGCTGCTGCTGCCGCCTCTCTCAGATTTCCCTTTTCTAGCCCCCCCACTCCCCAAAAGTCCCGTAAGCCCCCTTCTCTTCCCCTGTCCTCCCACCCACCCCTTCCCACTTCCCCGTTCTGGTTTTGCTGAATACTGTTTCACTGAGTCTTTCCAGAACCAGGGGCCACTCCTCCTTTCTTCTTGTACCTCATTTGATGTGTGGATTATGTTTTGGGTATTCCAGTTTTCTAGGTTAATATCCACTTATTAGTGAGTGCATACCATGATTCACCTTTTGAGTCTGGGTTACCTCACTTAGTATGATATTCTCTAGCTCCATCCATTTGCCTAAGAATTTCATGAATTCATTGTTTCTAATGGCTGAATAGTACTCCATTGTGTAGATATACCACATTTTTTGCATCCACTCTTCTGTTGAAGGATACCTGGGTTCTTTCCAGAATCTGGCAATTATAAATAGGGCTGCTATGAACATAGTAGAACATGTATCCTTATTACATGGTGGGGAGTCTTATGGGTATATGCCCAGGAGTGGTATAGCAGGATCTTCTGGAAGTGAGGTGCCCAGTTTTCAGAGGAACCGCCAGACTGCTTTCCAGAGTGGTTGTACCAATTTGCAACCCCACCAGCAGTGGAGGAGTGTTCCTCTTTCTCCACACCCTCTCCAACACCTGCTGTCTCCTGAATTTTTAATCTTAGCCATTCTGAGTGGTGTAAGATGAAATCTTAGGGTTGTTTTGATTTGCATTTCCCTAATGACTAATGAAGTTGAGCATTTTTTAAGATGCTTCTCCGCCATCCGAAGTTCTTCAGGTGAGAATTCTTTGTTTAACTCTGTACCCCATTTTTTAATAGGGTTGTTTGGTTTTCTGGAGTCTAACTTCTTGAGTTCTTTATATATATTGGATATTAGCCCTCTATCTGATGTAGGATTTGTGAAGATCTTTTCCCAATTTGTTGGTTGCCGATTTGTCCTCTTGATGGTGTCCTTTGCCTTACAGAAACTTTGTAATTTTATGAGGTCCCATTTGTCAATTCTTGCTCTTAGAGCATACACTATTGGTGTTCTGTTCAGAAACTTTCTCCCTGTACCGATGTCCTCAAGGGTCTTCCCCAGTTTCTTTTCTATTAGCTTCAGAGTGTCTGGCTTTATGTGGAGGTCCTTGATCCATTTGGATTTGAGCTTAGTACAAGGAGACAAGGATGGATCAATTCGCATTCTTCTGCATGCTGACCTCCAGTTGAACCTTGACGTTATTTTTTAAATTTGATTGGTTAACTTCTTTTGGGTTTGATGAAAGGTTACTATCTTGCTTTTTCCAGGGTGAAGTTTCCCTCCTTGTATTGGTGTTTTCCTCCTATTATCCTTTGTAGGGCTGGGTTTGTGGATAATTATTGGGTAAACTTGGTTTTGTCATGGAATATCTTAGTTTCTCCATCTATGGTGATTGAGAGTTTTGTTGGATATAGTAGTTTTGGCTGGCATTTGTGTTCTCTTAGAGTCTGCATGAGATCTGCCCAGGAGCTTCTAGCCTTCATAGTCTCAGGTGAAAAGTCTGCTGTGATTCTGATAGGTCTTCCTTTATATGTTACTTGGCCTTTTTCTCTTACTGCCGTTAATATTCTTTCTTTGTTTAGTACATTTGGTGTTTTGATTATTATGTGATGGGAAGTATTTCTGTTCTGGTCCAGTCTGTTTGGAGTTCTGTAGGCTTCTTGTATATTCATGGGCATCTCTCTCTTTAGGTTAGGGAAGTTTTCTTCCATGATTTTATTGAAGATATTTGCTGGCCCTTTAAGTTGTAAATCTTCACTCTCATCTATGCCTATAATCTTTAGGTTTGGTCTTCTCATTGTGTCCTGGATTTCCTGGATATTTTGGGTTACAAGCTTTTTGCATTTTCTTTAACTGTTGAGTCCATGGTTTCTATGGTATCTTCAGCATCTGAGATTCTTTCTTCTATGTCTTGTATTCTGTTGTTGATATTAGCATCTATGTCCCCTGATTTCTTCCCAAGGCTTTCTATCTCCAAAGTTTTCTCCCTCTGAGTTTTCTTAGTTGTTTATACTTCTGATTTTAGATCCTGGGTGGTTTTGCTTAGCTCCTTCACTTGCTTGTTTGTGCTTTCCTGTAATTCTTTAAGAGATTTTTGTGTTTCCTCTTTCATGACCTCAGCCTGTTGACCAAAGTTCTCCTGTATTTCTTTAAGTGTTTTTTTCGTTTCCTCATTATTGGCTTTTGTATCCTCCTGGATTTCTTTCAATGATTTTTGTGTTCCCCTTGCAAGGGCTTCTAACTGTTGATCCATTTTCTCCTGAATTTCTTTAAGTATGTCCTTCATGTGTTCCTGTACCAGCATCATGACCAGTGATTTTTAAATCCAAATCTTGTTTTACTGGTGTGTTGGGGTATCCAGGACATGCTGGTAAAGGAGAATTGGGTTCAGATGTTGCCATATTGCCTTGATTTCTGTTAGTGACGTTCCTGCGTTTGCCTTTTGCCATCTAGTTCTCACTGGTGTTAGTTGGTGTTGTCAATGCTGGATTCACCAGTGTAAGCTACCCCTTCCCAGGTGGCCTTTGGTGCACAGCTTACCTCCTGCATTGCCTGGAGACAGGGTGCTGTTGCCCAGGCTGTTCACATCCCGAAGCAGACACCTGAAGGCTCCCACTGGGGCCTGCTGGATTCACCAGAGCACACTGACTTCTCCCCACTGGCTGCCCGGAAGCCCCTCTTGTCTCTTGCAGGACCTGGAGATGAGGTGTTGCTGCCCAGGCTGATCTGGATCCAGAAGCGGAGAGATCTGAGGGCTCCTGTCAGAGGCCTCAGGACTGGAACCTAAGCTCTGTGCCACCGGAGCAAGCTGTGCTGTGTGCTCCCAGACTGCCTCTGGGTGCACACCAGGTCTCCCACACTTCCTGGAGACCGAGTGCTGTGGCCCAGGCTGTTCAGATCCCAAAGCAGATCCCAAAGCAGGCACCTGAAGGCTACTGCTGCCCCCCCCCGCCCCCCCCCCCCCCCCCCCCCCCCCCGCTGGATTCACCAGAGCACACTGACTTCTTCCCGCTGGCCGCCTGGAAGCCCCTCTTGATTTTTTTTTTTTTTTTAAAGAACCAGCTCCTTGTTTTGTTGATTCTTTGTATAGCTCTTTTTGTTTCTGATTGGTTGATTTCAGCTCTAAGTTTGATTATTTCCTGCCATCTACTCCTCTTGGGGGTATTTGCTTCCTTTTGTTCTAGAGCCTTCAAGTGCACTGTCAAGCTGTTATTGTAAGCTCTCTCCATTCTCTTTTTGGAGGCACACAGAGCTATGAGTTTTCCTCTTAGCACTGCTTTCATTGTGTCCCATAAATTTTGGTATGATGTGTCTTCATTTTCATTGAATTCTAAAAAGTCTTTAATTTCTTTCTTTATTTCTTTCTTGACCAAACTATCATGGAGAAGAACATTGTTCAAAGTCCATGTGTATGTGTGTTTTCCATTGCTTTTGTTTCAGCTTAAGACCAGCCTTAGGTAGTGGTGATCTGATAAGATACATGGAATAATTTCAATATTTCTATATCTGTTGAGGCCTGTTTTGTGAGCAATTGTATGGTCAGTTTTGGAGAAGGTACCATAAAATGCTGAGAAGAAGGTATATTCTTTTACTTTAGGATGGAATGTTCTATAACTATTTGTTAGATCCAGTTGGTCCATAACTTCAGTTAGTTTCACTGTATCTCTGTTTAGTTTCTGGTTCCATGACTTGTCCATTTTTGACAGTGGGGTATTGAAATCTCCCACTATTATTGTGTGGGGTGCAATGTGCTCTTTGAGCTTTAGTAAAGGTTCTTTTATGAATGTGGGTGCCCTTGCATTCGGAGCATAGATGTTCCGAATTGAGAGTTCATCCTAGACTTTCCTTTGACCAGTATGAGGTGTCCTCCTTATCTTTTTTTGACAACTTTTGGTTGAAAGTCAATTTTATCCGATATAAGAATGGTCACTCCAGCTTGTTTCTTGGGACCATTTGCTTGGAAAATTGTTTTCCTTCCTTTGACTCTTAAATAGTGCCTGTCTTTGTCACTGAGGTGGATTTCTTGTATGCAGCAAAACGTTGGGTCCTGTTTACGTATCCAGTCCATTAGTCTATTTCTTTTTATAGGGGGAATCGAGACCATTGATATTAAGAGATATTAAGGAAAAGTGATTGTTGCTTACTGTTATCTTCTTAGTTAAAGATGGCATTCTGGTTGTGTAGCTATCTTCTATTGGGTTTGATGAAAGATTACCTTATTGATTTTTCTACAGTGTGGTTTGTTGTCTTATCTTGGTATTTTCCACCCATTATCCTTTGCAGAGCTGGATTTGTGGAAAGATACTGTGTAAATTTGCTTTTGTCATGGAATGTCTTGTTTTCTCCATCTATGGTAATTGAAAGTTTTGCTGGTTATAGTAGTCTGGGCTGACATTTATGTTCTTGTAGGGTCTGTATGATATCTGCCCAGGATCTTCAGGCTTTCATAATCTCTGGTGAAAAGTCTGGTTTCATTCTGATAGGTCTGCCTTTATATGTTACTTGACCTTTTTCTCTCACTGTTTTTAATATTCTTTCTTTGCTTAGTGCATTTGGTGTTTTGATTATTATGAGACAGGAGGAGTTTCTGCTCTGGTCCAATCTGTTTGAAGTTCTGTAGGTTTCCAGTATGTTGATGGGCATCTCTTTCTTTAGGTTAGGGAAGTTTTCTTCCATAATTTTGTTGAAGATATTTATTGGTTCTTTAAGATGCAAATCTTCGCTTTCTTTTATTCCTATAATCCTTAGATTTGGTCTTCTCATTGTGTCCTGGAGTTCCTGGATGGTTTTGGGTTACAAGGTTTTTTCATTTTGCATTTTCTTTGACTGTTGAGTCAATGATTTCTATGGAATCTTCAACATCTGAGATTCTTTCATCTATCTCTTGTATTCTGTTGTTGATGCTTGCATCTATGACTCCTGAATTCTTTCCAAGGTTTTCTATTTTCAGAGATGTCTCACTTTGTGATTTCTTTGTTGATTCTATTTCCAGGTTTAGGTCCTGGATAGTTTTGCTCAGTTCCTTCACTTGTTTGTTTGTTTTTTTTCCTGAAATTCTTTAAGGAATTTTTGTGTTACCTCTTTAAGGGCTTCTACCTGTTGATCCATGTTCTCCTATGTTTCTTTTAGGGATTTTTGTGATTCTTCTTTATGGGTTTCTGCATGTTGACCCATGTTCTCCTGTAATTCCCTATAGGATTTTTGTATTGCCTCTTTAAGAGTTTCAACCTGTTGACCCATATTCTCCCGTATTTCTTTAAGAGATTTTTGTGTTTCCTCTTTAAGGGCTTCTACCTTTTGATCCATATTCTCTTGTCTTTCTTAAAGGATTTTTATGCTTCCTACCTGTTGACCCATGTTCTCTTGTATTTCTTTAAGGGACTTATTTATGTCCTTCTTGAAGTCTTCCATCAGTGATATGAGATGTGATTTCAAATCTGGGTCTTACTTTTCTGATGTGATGGAGTATGCAGGATTTGCTGTTGTGAGAGAGCTGGGTTCTGATGGTGCCATGTTGCCTGTTGCCTTGGTTTCTGGTGGTAATGATCTTGCGTTTGCCTTTGGCCATCTCGCTATCTCTGGTGTTGGCTGGTCTTGCTGACACTATCTTCTCTATTCTGCAGGCCTGTGTTTCTGTACTCCTGGGATTCTCTTTCTGTCCAATGCCCTGCAAACAGCTGATTCTCCAGGAAGTATCAGGTGATGGGGTCTCCCCTGTGGCAGGCTTGGCAAAGGTCGAATGCCCTGCTCCTGCCAATTCTTGAATGCCCTGCTCCTGTAGGTTCTCTAATACCCTGCTCCTGTCGGTTCTCTAGAGAGTATCAGGAAGTATTGTCCTTTCCATGCCAGATGTGGTGCAGGTCTCCCACATCCAAAGGAAAGGGGAAGTGACAGGGGAGGAGGGAGAGGTAGAAGGGGCAGAAGGGGAAAGGTGAACTAATACCCTGTTCCTGTTGGTTCTCGAGAGAGTATCAGGAAGTGGTATCCTTTCTGTGCCAGATGTGGCGCAGGTCTCCCACATCTAATACCCTCCTCCTGTTGGTTCTGTAGAGAGTATCAGAAAGTGGTGTCTTCTCCATACCAGATGTTGTGCAGGTCTCCTACATCTGACAGAAAGGGGTCGTGATAGGGGAGGAGGGATGACATTTTTCAATGAATTCTGCAATGAGATAGTATTAAACTATAACTTACTGACCTTTTTATTTCTGGGGTTTTAGGTTTCAAAATCAGTTAATCAGGTAGCTGTGGAGCTCTTCAGATGGTACATTGTCTCTGGTAAGTAATCTTGTCAAGTTGAGTTTTTCAAGGATGAATCTTTGTCACGTAAGTGGTCCAATCCCTGTGTGTGGCTGACATGATGATAGTCTTTTATTTGAGTCTTCATGTCTGAAGATACAGTAATTCCTCAGTGCTTCATAGTTGTCTTTTGTGTCTTCTCTTTTCTTTGTCAGGGTTTTCTAGAGGCTTCTCAATTTCATTGATTTTTTTCTTCACCAATTAATATTTGGTTTGCTCAATTGCCTCTTTTTCACACTTAATTCCTCAGAATTCCCAGCTCTTCTTTGAGACTGTTCCTTTATAGATATTTGTTGTTATGAGTTCTGCTTGTTCGTTTGTTTATTGTTCTTACTGAAGGGTGGTTTAATGATTAAAAACACTTACTGCTCTCACAGAGGGCTAGAGTTCGGCTCCCAGCACCCACATTTGGTAGTGAACAAGGCTTGTTATTTCCTGTTCAGATCCAGGACTGTCTAGGAATGTCTTCAGTCCCATGCTTCAACCAGTCTCCATCTGGGAAAGGCAGGAGCGCTTCCTTACAACTAACAAAGCATGAGCAGGATGTCCAGACTCCCCTAACACCACCTTGATCATATCTTAGTTGGCTTTTTATTGCTGTGAAAGGGCACCGTGACCACAGCAACTCTTATAAAGGAAAACATTTCATTGGGGCTGGCTTACAGTTTCAGAGATTTACTTTGTTATCATCAGGGTGAGATGCATGGCAGCATGCAGGCAGACACGGTGTTGGAGACAGAGCTGAGTGCTCTACAATTTAATCTACAAGAAGCCAGGAGAGACTGTGTACCACACTGGCATAGCTTGAGAATAGGTGACCTTCAAGCCCACCCACACAGTGACACACTTCTTCCAAGAAGGACACACCTCCTAACAATACCACTCCCTATGGGCCAAGTATTCAAATACATTCAAATACAAGTCTATGGAAGGGTCATTCCTATTCAACTAATTATAGTCCAGGTGTAAAGATACACACACACACACACACACACACACAGAGAGAGAGAGAGAGAGAGAGAGAGAGAGAGAGAGAGAGAGAGAGAGAGAGAATTACAGCTTTATAATGCCTCAAGTTCCCCAGGCACTGTGCTTCTTCTCTTCCATTTCTGATTCCTCTGGTGGTAACTATGTACTTTGTTTAGTTCTTCCTATAGTTAATCTGTGGAGAGGATTTGTTGAAATACAGTCACTTTTCCTAACTTAGTTCGATTAGCCCAGTGGCTTCTTTATCTTGGTATAGCAGCTTCCTAGCCATGACAATCCTTCGTCATTCTGATTTCTATTTTCCCTCAAAATTTAATTTTCTGCAGACTCTTTTGTTAACCTCTGAGGGGTCTTTGTTTCTGTCACAAGCATTGACTGACTGCCGCACAGGATGCTTGTCGCTCAGGATGTTTCTGGATGAGCCCTGGAATGCTAGTATTAATTGCAGCAACTTCAGTGCTTGCTATTGCCAGAAAAATGTACCTTTTTCATCTTGGAAACAGAAGATGGGCTTGAACCTGTTCTCACTCTGCAGTACCTAGAGGGTGCATGTTCCTCGGATCAGGGTCTGATTCACTCCAAGAAATACCGGTCCAATGGCACGTAGAGAGGGAATTTTGTGCATGTTCAGTTTCTTCGTGGCAGAGATATTATAAAAGACTGTAGGATAGGGTAGAGGTAATCCATGGTATTCCTTCAGCCTGTCTTTATACACACAGTCAACACATACTTAGAGAATGTCTACACATACTTAGAGAAAACAATAACACCAACATTACAAAGTGCTTCTTTCTGCAGAAGAGCACACACCCTGTCTCCAGAAGATCTCAGTGGGACAGTCTTCACATCATCCATTTCTGAATACTGTTTATTTTTTATTATGAATATATGTGATACTCCATTACCAATAAGAGAAGGTAAAACTAAATTGCATAATGTAGTTTGAGCCCCAGGGAAATGAGAAAAGAAGTTAATCTTATGTGGCTTGTAAAGGAACCATAGTTGGCATTATAAAGCTAAATATTCACAGCTTTCTGATTCCACTCTTTGGCACACAAAAGAGATTGTTTTCCTGCCTCAGTAGAATAAGTTTGAGAAAAGCAAGCTGACAGGGGCTTCATCAGTACCTACAGGCAGAACAAGTATTCCTGATTTTCAGATTAAAGCATCTGATTGCTGAGCCAGAACTACCTCCCTCTTCTTCCACACTGATGCTAAGGGTATCATGCTCTGGGTGGTAACAACAGATACCGGATCTCTGTAACGGTGTAAAACAAATCTGCCACTAGGTCAAGGCCACATTTGAAGTAAGATATAAACTTTGGTTGTATTAAGTTGCTGTACTTTTTAAATTTATTTCTAACCAATACCAGAAAACAAACTTATACATGTTAGTGGGATACCATGTGACATGCAGACATACTTATATTATATAGTATGTAAATCATCTTAATCATTTGTTTCCTCAAAGATTTACAATGCTTTATGTTGAAAGCTTTTAAAAATCTCTTTCCCTAACTTTTTGAAATGTCCAGCACATTACTTTTATTTATAGTTATCATATTATTCAGTAATACATCAGAACTGTTTGGTGTTATCTAATTATATCTCTAAATCCATTGATTAGTGATTCCTTATCCTACCCTCACTCTGCCTGGTCTGGTCTCTAGTAAGTATTGTTATTCTACATCATCATCATCGTCATCACCATCACCATCACCATCAACGTCACTGTCGTGCCCAGCCTCGCCAGCAAGGAAAGATGCAACACTGGGGAGTTTTCTTCCTCCAAGCAGTTTATTTCAGGAACCTTGAACAAAGCTTATTTTTCTTATTCTTCTTACTGGCAGCTCCTGAGCCCTCTCCCTGCCGCCCTTATATAGCCTTACAGCCTCGCCTGCAGAAGATAGATAGTGCGCTGCTTCCTAATAGGCGAACTAAGTGAATTCTTCATTAGCATGTAAGTGTGATAACAAATACAGCACACTGTGCATGTACTAAAGGTATTTACCACCAGGGAGCTGCATCCAGCCAGTGCCATCTTATAATGGAGATGAACAAAAGGTGGCTTACTACACATCACCATCATCATCACCATCTTCATCATCATCATCATCTCTCGCTCCTCCTCTTCCTCTTCATCTTCTTTCATCCCTCCCCTTCCTCCTCCTCTTCCTCCTCCTCTTTCTCCTCCTCTTCCTCCTTTTTCTCCTCATTTTTGAGATAGGTCTCATGTACCTGAGGTTGGCTTGGAACTCCCCAAGTAGCCGAAAGTGAGCATGATTTCCCAATCTTCACCCCAGGTATGGTGTACACTATGCCTGTTTTATGCAGTGCCAGCAATCAAATCCAGGGCTTCACACGTGTTAGACAAGTACTTTCACAACTGAGCTACCTCTGTGATGCCCAAGTTGCAGGTACTCAGAGACCACCAAGGAGCCAATTCCAATGTAAAACACATAAGCGTCATTATTATGAGCTCTACAGCAAGGTCTCTCATTGTCCCCATTCCAGCGGGTCAGAGTGCGAGGCCAGAGTCTAGGGGTGCAGGGTATTCATTGTAGTTACAGCAAGCTTGGGGCATATGGGTCATTTCCATATGGGTCAGCAAGCTAATATTTTTTAAAACTGCATTTATATCATAATCTGCAGGAACTGAACCCAGGGGCAAAGCCACCTGACAAACAGGATGTCTCAAGTTATCTATTCTCTGTAGGATGTCTCAAGTTATCTATGTGTACCTTGTCCTGGCTTGTTGTAGCCTGACTGGTTGTTGCTAAGAGGGGGGAGGGGTGCCACAGGCTGCTTGCTCAGGAGGACTCTGTGATTCTCTTCCTAGAATTGGAGTTCAGCCCCTGGTCTGGAGCAAAAGTGGTATTTGTCTTTCTGTGACTGACATGTCTCCATTTTCTTTCATGTTCTTACTTTTCCTTGCTAAATAGTACTCCGTCGCATCTTGGTAATTATTTTCTCTTCCTGTCCATCAATTCCTGCCTTCCCGGGTTGATTCCATTTAGTGTCATTGAGAACAAGACTTCAGTGAACATGGGGATGTAGATTTCTCTGACATCCTAAATTCATTTCCTTTGGATACATACTAAGTGGTGGTATTAGTCAATCATACAGTAGTTCTATTTTTAAGTTTTGAGCTGCATCCATGCCTTTTTTCAGTGACTGAGCTATTTTGTACTCCCACCTACAGTACATGCTGGTCCCTCTGCTGCACATCCTCATAGACACTCTTTATCTTTAGTTGTTTTCTGATGATAGCAACTCTGTTTTTCGTCCTCTGATAAGTCTTAGATTCAGATTTTTTAAAATTTTTTTTATTTTCTATATTCTTTGTTTACATTCCAAATGATTTTCCCTTTCCTAGTTCCCCCCTCCCCAAAAGTCCCAAAAGCCCTCTTCCCTCCGTCTGTTCTCCGATCAACCCCCTCCTACTTCTCTGTCCTGGTAATCCCCTACAATGCTGGATCAAGCCTTTCCAGGACCAGGGACCTCTCCTTCCTTCTTCTTGGGAGTCATTTGATATGTGAATTGTATCTTGGGTACTCAGAGCTTCTGAACTAATATCCACTTATCAGTGACGGCATTCCATGTGTGTTTTTCTGTGATTGGGTTACCTGACTTAGGATGATATTTTCCAGATCCAATCATTTGCCTAAGAATTTCATGAATTAATTGTTTTTAATTGCTGAGTAGTATCCCATTGTGTAAATAGACTACATTTTCTGTATCCATTCCTCCATTGAGGGACATCTGGGTTCTTTCCAGCTTCTGGGTATTATAAATAGGGCTGCTATGAACATAATAGAGCATGCATTCTTATTGCATGCCAGGGAATCCTCTGCATATATGCCCAGGAGTGGCATTGCAGGGTCCTCCAGAAGTGTTATGCCCAGTTTTCTGAGGAACCGCCAGACTGATTTCCAGACTGGCTGTACCAACTCACAGTCCCACCAGTAGTGGGGAGTGTTCCTCTTTCTCCACATCCTCACCATCATCTGCTGTCTCCTGAGTTTTTAATCTTAGCCATTCTGACTGGTATAAGGTGAAATCTCAGGGTTGTTTTGATTTGGTGCTTCTCAGTCATTTGAAGTTCTTCAGGTAAAAATTCTTTGTTTAGCTATATATCCCATTTTTAATAGGGTTAGGCTCTCTGGAGCCTAACTTCTTGAGTTCTTGTGCATATTGGATATTAGCCCTCTGTCAGATGTAAGGTTGGTGAAGATCCTTTCCCAATTTGTTGGTTGCTGTTTTGTCCACTTGACAGTGTCCTTTGCCTTACAGAACAAAATCAGGAGCTGGCTCTTTGAGAAAGTCAACAAGATAGATAAACCCTTAGTCAGACTAACCAAAGGGCACAGAGACAGTATTCAAATTAACAAAATTAGAAATGAAAAGGAGATATAACAACAGAAATGGAGGAAATTCAAGAAGTCATCAGATCCTACTACAAAAGTCTATACAACACAACTGGAAAATCCAGAGGAAATGGACAATTTCCTAGACAGATACCAAATACCAAAATTAAATCAGGACCAAATAGATCATCTAAACAGTCTCATAACCCCTAAAGAAATAGAAGGGGTCATAGAAAGTCTTCCAACCAAAAAAAAAGCACAGGACCAGATGGTTTTAGTGCAGAATTCTATCAGACCATCAAAGAAGACATAACACCAATACTCTTCAAACTATTTCACAAAATAGAAACAGAAGGAACACTACCCAACTAGTTCTACGAAGCCACAATTTTGCTGATACCAAAACCACACAAAGATCTAAGAAAGAAGGAGAACTACAGGCCAATATCCCTTATGCTTATCGACGCAAATATGCTCAATAAAATTCTTATATTCTGCCTTAAGGTTTTTTTTCTTATTTATTTATTTATTTATTTACTTATTTATTTATAGCCCAAATGTTGCACCCTTCCAGTTCCCTCCTCACAGAGTTCCTCCCCCTCCCCTTCTCCTCTGAAAGGATGGTTCCCCATATTCCCCCAACCCTGGTACCTCAAATCTCTGCCAGATTAGCTGCCTCCTTTCACACTGATGCCACACAGGGCAGCCCTAATGGGGAACAAGTGGCACAGTCAGGCTCTAGTTATTGGGGGACCTACATGGAGACTGGAAAATATCAGCTACATATGTGCCAGAGGCCTCCTTCCAGCAGGTGTGTGTTCTTTGGTTGGTGGTTCAGTCTCTGAGAGCTCCCAGAAGTCCAAGTTTGCAACTCAGGATCAAAAGGACATGTACTCATTGATAAGCGGATATTAGCCCTAAAGTACAGAATACCCTTGATACAGCCCACAGACACAAAGAAGTTAAACAAGAAGGCCCAAGTGTGGATGCTTCGATCATACTTAGAAGGGGGAACAAAATAGTCACAGGAGGCAGAGGGAGAGAGGGACCTGGATGGGAGAAGGGAGGGGGGACATGAAAGGTCAGGTGCAGGAGAAACAGGAGAGAGAATGGAAATCTGCAGCTCCCAGGTGGGGGTGTTGGCGTCACCTTGGTGGGGATATGAAATGGTTCCTGCCCCTGGGATAGGGACAGCAGGCATGGGCCTCCACGAGAGTGGATGGCTGCTGTGGGCATAGGGCGTGTTTGTTTGATAATTTACATATTTTACAGTCCTCTCCATTAACATTAATGATTCCATGATAATCACAGCCCAAGTCCAGGAGACAAAGGTGTAACTAATGTCTTAGAAAAATGGTAAATGCTAGAACTTTTAGGACAGTCCTTAAGGCTGTGGAACAGTCTTAAAACACTAGCCTACAAACATTAGTTCAAAATATATAATTTCTCAACTATGCAAAAATATAAGGATGCAATATGAATTGTATAAGGAGTTTTAAAGATCTAAAGAAACAGGGGCAGCTAACCCTTGAGCCAGTTAGAAAGATAAAATCAGGCAGATACAAATGCAGGCAGATTCCTGCGTTTAAGGTCAGCTTAGGACAAAGCTAATTTAAGTCCAGGTGTGGTAGAAATGATAATTTTCCCACCCAAATAGCTTATTCCTCTGCAATTAACAGAGGCAGGCAAATCTCTGAATTCTTTTGTAATGTTAAAAGAAAATGTGTGCTTGCCATCTCCTAAGAATTAAGGGGCTGAGTCACAGGATTTATAGGATAATCAAAAGAGAACCTAGAATGAAAGACTAGATTGGATTGTAAAACACTGGGCTTAGTATCTGCAAGAGATGACTTCTGCAGAGAATTTTTTAAAATTTTAAGAGAGAACTGCTTGGAGAACTGTCTGGAGCGAAGCTAGAGAGCTGCGTGGAGATCTCCAGGAAAAGTAGTTCAGAGAGAAAGAAGGCAGAAGAGAGAAAGCAGACAGGGAAGCTGTCACCAGCAGAGCATAGGCCTCCAGCTTCCAGCCAGGATTTGACGTCAGGTCGTTTATAATGCCGCTCCCAGACACCCCTTCTCTCAGAACCCCGCTCCAAGCTGAGGCTGGTCCTTGGCAGGAAAAAATCTTTGGGGCATCCTAGAGACCTGAGATGGGGGAGGCTCCCAGGAGTCAATAGTCTAGATGCCTAATGGTGGGGACATGGAACCCTAGCGGAGTGATAAAGACACCAGCTCACACACAAAACTTTTGACCCAAAGTTTGTCTGTCTAAAAGAAATGCAGGAACAAAGGTGGAGCAGACATCGAAAGAAGGGCTGACCAGTGACCAGGCCAACTTGAGGCACATCCCCTGGGCAAGCACCATTCCCTGACATTATTGATGATACTCTGTTATGCTTGCAGATAGGAACCTAGGATAACATCCTCTAAGAGATTTACCCACAGCTAAACACTAGACGGAGGTCAGGGACTCTTATGAAGAATTAGGGGAAGAGTTGAAGGCTCTGAGGGAAACGGGAATCCCACAGGAGAGTCAACAGAGTCAAGTAAGCTGATAACATCACTTACTGGGATGAAGTGAGACCTTATTGTGGCTTTGACTCACATTTCTCTGATGATAATGATCAATTGTTATTGTTTGAAACACACCTATTGGCTATTTGTATGCTGTCATTTGAATACTGTATTAAGAATTTTTGCCTGTTTAAAAATCTGGTTATTGGGAAATGGGCAGAGGGAAGAGGGCTTGAGACCGATGCAGAGGGGGAGAGGACTGGGAAAGGGGAAAGAATTTGGAATGTAAACAAAGAATACAGAAAATTTAAAAATCTGGTTATTGAGGTAAGGAGATGACTCCCTGAGTGAAGCACTGGATACACAAGCATGATGACTTGAGTTCAAATCCCAGAGCCCACATAAAAGCCGGGTGTGGCAGTGAACAGCTATAGCTCCAGATGGGAAGCAGAGACAGGAGCATCCTTGGTGTCTGGCAGGTCAGCCATCCTGGTGTACCCAGAAATGAGCTTGGGATGCCCTGACCCAAACAGGGTGGAAGGGGAGGCAGTGCTGGATTGAATGAGAACAGGGGCATAAACTCATATACTTGAAAGCTTATTCATCAGGGTGTGGCACTATTTGAAAAGGATTAGGAGGTGTGGCCTTATTGGAGGAAGTGTGTCACTAGGGGTGGGCTTTGAGGTTTCAAAAGCCCAAGCCAGGCCCAGTGTCGCTCTTTTCCTACAGCCTGTAGAGCAGGATGTCAAAATCCGAGCTACCTCTCCAGCTCCATGTCTGCCTGCATGCTGCCATGCTTCCCACCATGAAGATAATGGACTGAACCTCTGGAACTGTAAGCCAGCCTCAATTAAATGCTTCACCTTATAGGAGTTGCTGTGGTCATGATTTCTTCTCACAGCAATAGAACAGTAACTATGACGAGGGCTGATACCCAAGTTTCCTCTGACTTCCTCATGTGTCATGGCAAGCCTGTATCTTCATGTAAACATACACACTGACAAACATGCACACACACACACACACACACACACACACACACACACACACACACACACACTCACACAGTTAACCGTCTGTCTGCTGCCATGGAATTTTGACAGTTCCTTGCATACTCTGCAAGGGTATCAAGCCCTGTCAGAGGCAAATGTTGGAAATGCTCTCCCGAGAGAAAGAGATGGAAGGAGGAAGAAAGAAAAAGTGGTGGACTAAAGGGGGATTATGAAAGGGTGAGAGATGAATAGAGGAAACATGAGGGAGGAAGGGAAGGAGGAAGAGAGGGAGGGAAGGAGGGAGGGAGGGATGGAGGGAGGGAGGGAGGGACAGAGGGAGCTCCCGAGAGAGAGAGAGAGAGAGAGAGAGAGAGAGAGAGAGAGAGAGAGAGGGAAGGAGGGAGGAACAGAGGGAGGAAATGGAGGAAGGGAGGGAGGAAATGAGGGAGGGAGGGAGAGAGGGATGGAGGGAGGGAAAACATGAGCGAGGGAGAAAGGGAGGGAAGGAGGGGGAAGGGAGGGAGGAGGGAAAGGGAGGGAGAGAAGGAGGGAGGGAAGGAAGGGGAAAGGGAGGGAAGGAGGGGAAAGGAAGGGAAGGAGGGAGGAAGGGAGGGAGGAAGGAAGGGAGGAAGGAAACATGATGGAGGAAATGAGGGAGGGAGGGAAGAAACAGAGAGGCAGGGAGGAAGAAAAAAAAAGGAAATGCTCTCCTACAGTGGAGGCTCTCTGCCCTCTGTTTTGGTGTTCAGAAGCTTTTTAATTTGATGACATTCTTTCTTCTCTCCTTGCCTATATTTTTGGAAAAGAGACATTACAAAATCCTTGCCGACTACAATTCTCGAAGCCTTTCCTTTAAATTGTTTTCAGAAGTTCCATGTCTCCAGGTTTGGATTTAAGTCTTAAACAGAATTTGGGCTAATTTTCATCATTGACAACAGTGAAGGCCCTGGCTTTGCGACCTGTATGTGCACATGTAGTTTCCCCAGCATCATTTATTAAACCCTCTTTTCTTCAGGATATGTTCTTAGCACATTTGTCAGAACTTAATTGACTTCTGATACAGGATGACTGCTAGGCTCTCTATGCCATTGGCCTAGACTTGCTGTGTCAGGATAATGTCGTGTGAATTACCAGTTTTCTAATACGCTTTGAAGACAATAGTGTAAAACACACTGCCTTTTTTTCTGTTCAAGGTGGCCTTGACTCCCTTCCCATCTGGTGTCTTGAGTGCTAGACTTGCAGATCCACTTTATATATGAGGCTTTACATGGGTTCTGGGGATTCAAAGTCTGGCCGCCATGTTTTTGGCTCAATCACATGACCACTGAGCCATCTCTACCCCAGTTTCTCTTTATACTCACATGGTTCCACATTTGTGGCAGTGTGTCATGGCGGCAAAGTATACAGTAGAGGCTATTTATATGGCAACAAAAAAATGAGGGAGAATGGAAAGACTCAAGGACCACGGGTAACTTTCAAATGCATTCCCTTGTAGTGACCCACATCATCTGGCAAAGCCTCATTTCCTAAAGTCTGTGTTTAAAATAGTGCCATCTACCAAAGTCATTTCGCACTCAAACCATAGCATGCCATCCCTGGCTTCCAATACCACCTGGAGTTCCAATTTGGTCCAAAAGCGTGAGTTCAGAGTTCAGAGTTCAACCTCTTTGGTGTGAGCCTCTGTAAAATAAAAAATTAAAGAAAATTACACACTTCCATTATGACACAGAATAAGTAAACATTATCATTCCAAAAGCAAGGAATTGAAGCTGAAAAGAACATGAATCTTTTATATTTTTTAACTCTATAGTTGATCTCTTTATTTTTATGTTCATTGGTGTTTTGTATGTATGTATGTCTGTTCAAAGACACCAGATCCCCTGGAATTGGAGTTACAGACAGATGTGAGCTGCCATGGGGTGCTGGGAATTGAACCTGGGTCCTTTGGAAGGGCAGCCAGTGCTCTTAACCCGAGCCATCTCTCCTGTCCTACACTTCACCTCTTTTTTTTTTTTTAATATACTTTATTCTACTATGATTTTCACTGTATCTAAACCTTCCATTGACTTTGGATGCAGGTTTTAGTTTATTTTCTAGTTCTTTGAGATTCAGTAATTGGTTATTTGTCGTCTCTCCACATTTTGGCATGTGTCTATATGGCACATGTATACATGCATGTGTGCATGTGTGTGCATTTGGAGGCCAGAGGCAGACATCACATCTTCATCTATCACCCTTTACCTTCTATACTGAATCGAGAACTCTCATTGGAGACTAGATTTTGCCGATCCAGCCAGTCTGACTAACAGCCAACTCTGGAGACACCTGGTCTCTGCCTTTCTCACACTGGGATTACAGCTGGGCCGCCATGATCCCACCAAGTGCCCACGTAGGTACCAGGAACCTGATTGAGTCCAGTCAGTCCTCAGGCTAATGCATCAAGCCCACTAAACCGTCTTACCACCTCCCCCCTCTGTTTCATATGGCCACGGGATGCTGCAAACTTACCCCTTAGTACTGCTTTTGCTGTTTCCTACAGTTTTGATACATTGGGTCATTATTGTAATTTATTTCAAGAAAAGTTTAGACTTCTTTCTTGATTTCTTTCTTGTTATTTGGGTGCTTAAACAATACCTTGATTTTAGGGATGGCGAGACAGCCGAGGGGTTAAGAGCACTGACTGCTCCCCAAGTGGTTCTAAGTTCAGTTCCTACAACCTACATGACAGCTAACTACTACCTGTAACTCCATTTTGAAGGTGGTCCACAGCCCTACTCTGCACTGCATGCATACATGAAAACATGATTTTAGCTGGGTGTGGTGGTGCACACCTTTAATCCCAGCACTTTGGAGGCAGAGGCAGGTGGATCCCTTGGGACTGAGCAAGCATCTCACTGCCTTTGGCTTCACAGTTTCTGCAGAGAAGCAGAACTGGGCTGCCTTTATGTGCTGGCTGAGCCTTGTCTTTTGCAGCCTTGAATGTTTTCTCTGTTTCCTATAAATTTGATTGATGACCTTGGACCTTCATGTAGATGGATATTTGTAACCTTTACTAGTTTGGGAAGTTTTTCTGTCTTTGTTTGTTTCTTTGTTTCTTTGTTTCTTTCTTTGATTGTTTCTTTCTTTCTTCCTTCCTTCCTTTCTTTCTTTCTTTCTTTCTTTCTTTCTTTCTTTCTTTCTTTCTTTCTTTCTTTCTTTCTTTCTTTCTTTCTTTCTTTCTTTCTTTCTTTCTTTCTCTCTTCCTAAGATTATGTTTATTTATTGTATGTGAGTACACTGTTGCTCTCTTCAGACACACCAGAAAAGGGCATCAGATCCCATCACAGATGGCTATGAGCCACCATGTGGTTGCTGGGAAATGAACTCAGGACCTCTGGAAGAGCAGTCAGTGCTCTTTTTTTTAATTTATTGATATATTTATTTACATTTCAAATGATTTCCCCTTTTCTGGACCCCCACTGCGTGAAAGTCCCATCAGTCCCCTTCCCTCCCCCTGTTTTCCCACCCAATCCTTCCCAATTCCCTGTTCTGATTTTCTTCAATACTGCTTCACTGACTCTTTCCAGAACAAGGGGCCACTCTTCCGTTCTTCTTGTACCTCATTTGATGTGTGGATTATGTTTTGGGTATTCCAGTTTTCTAGTTTAATATCCACTTATTAGTGAGTGCATACCATGATTCATCTTTTGAGTCTGGGTTACCTCACTTAGTATGATGTTCTCCAGCTCCATCCAGTTGCCTAAGAATTTCATGAATTCATTGTTTCTAATGGCTGAATAGTACTCCATTGTGTAGATATACCACATTTTTTGCATCCACTCTTCTGTTGAGGGATACCTGGGTTCTTTCCAACTTCTGGCAATTATAAATAGGGCTGCTATGAACATAGTAGAACATGTATCCTTATTACATGGTGGGGAAACCTCTGGGTATATGCCCAGGAGTGGTATAGCAGGATCTTCTGGAAGTGAGGTGCCCAGTTTTCTGAGGAACCGCCAGACTGATTTCCAGAGTGGTTGTACCAATTTGCAACCCCACCAGCAGTGGAGGAGTGTTCCTCTTTCTCCACATCCTAGCCAACACCTGCTGTCTCCTGAATTTTTAATCTTAGCCATTCTGACTGATGTAAGGTGAAATCTCAGGCTTGTTTTGATTTGCATTTCCCTAATGACTAATGAAGTTGAGCATTTTTTAAGATGTTTCTCCGCCATCCGAAGTTCTTCAGGTGAGAATTCTTTGTTTAACTCTGTACCCCATTTTTTAATAGGGTTGTTTGGTTTTCTGGAGTCTAACTTCTTGAATTCTTTATATATATTGGATATTAGCCTTCTATCTGATGTAGGATTGGTGAAGATCTTTTCCCAATTTGTTGGTTGCCGATTTGTCCTTATGATGGTGTCCTTTGCCTTAAGAAACTTTGTAATTTTATGAGGTCCCATTTGTAAATTCTTGATCTTAGAGGATATGCTATTGGTGTTCTGTTCAGAAACTTTCTCCCTGTACCGATGTCCTCAAGGGTCTTCCCCAGTTTCTTTTCTATTAGCTTCAGAGTATCTGGCTTTATGTGGAGGTCCTTGATCCATTTGGATTTGAGCTTAGTACAAGGAGACAAGGATGGATCAATTCTCGTTCTTCTGCATGCTGACCTCCAGTTGAACCAGCACCATTTGTTGAAAAGGCTATCTTTTCTCCATTGGATATTTTCAGCCCCTTTGTCGAGGATCAAGTGGCCAAAGGTGTGTGGGTTCATTTCTGGATCTTCAATCCTGTTCCATGGATCTGCCTGCCTGTCACTGTACCAATACCATGCAGTTTTTGGTTTGTTTTTGTTTAAAATTTTTTTATTCGATATGTTTTTTATTTACATTTCAAATGATTTCCCCTTTTCTAGCCCCCCCACTCCCCAAAAGTCCCGTAAGCCCCCTTCTCTTCCCCTGTCCTCCCTCCTACCCCTTCCCACTTCCCCATTCTGGTTTTGCTGAATACTGCTTCACTGAGTCTTTCCAGAACAAGGGGCCACTCTTCCATTCTTCTTGTACCTCATTTAATGTGTAGATTATGTTTTGGGTATTCCAGTTTTCTAGGTTAATATCCACTTATTAGTGAGTGCATACCATGATTCACCTTTTGAGTCTGGGTTACCTCACTTAGTATGATGTTCTCTAGCTCCATCCATTTGCCTAAGAATTTCATGAATTCATTGTTTCTAATGGCTGAATAGTACTCCATTGTGTATATATACCACATTTTTTGCATCCACTATTCTGTTGAGGGATACCTGGGTTCTTTCCAACTTCTGGCAATTATAAATAGGGCTGCTATGAACATAGTAGAGCATGTACCCTTATTACATGGTGGGGAAACCTCTGGGTATATGCCCAGGAGTGGTATAGCAGGATCTTCTGGAAGTGAGGTGCCCAGTTTTCTGAGGAACCGCCAGACTGATTTCCAGAGTGGTTGTACCAATTTGCAACCCCACCAGCAGTGGAGGAGTGTTCCTCTTTCTCCACATCCTAGCCAACACCTGCTGTCTCCTGAATTTTTAATCTTAGCCATTCTGACTGATGTAAGGTGAAATCTCAGGCTTGTTTTGATTTGCATTTCCCTAATGACTAATGAAGTTGAGCATTTTTTAAGATGTTTCTCCGCCATCCGAAGTTCTTCAGGTGAGAATTCTTTGTTTAACTCTGTACCCCATTTTTTAATAGGGTTGTTTGGTTTTCTGGAGTCTAACTTCTTGAATTCTTTATATATATTGGATATTAGCCTTCTATCTGATGTAGGATTGGTGAAGATCTTTTCCCAATTTGTTGGTTGCCGATTTGTCCTTATGATGGTGTCCTTTGCCTTAAGAAACTTTGTAATTTTATGAGGTCCCATTTGTAAATTCTTGATCTTAGAGGATATGCTATTGGTGTTCTGTTCAGAAACTTTCTCCCTGTACCGATGTCCTCAAGGGTCTTCCCCAGTTTCTTTTCTATTAGCTTCAGAGTATCTGGCTTTATGTGGAGGTCCTTGATCCATTTGGATTTGAGCTTAGTACAAGGAGACAAGGATGGATCAATTCTCGTTCTTCTGCATGCTGACCTCCAGTTGAACCAGCACCATTTGTTGAAAAGGCTATCTTTTCTCCATTGGATATTTTCAGCCCCTTTGTCGAGGATCAAGTGGCCAAAGGTGTGTGGGTTCATTTCTGGATCTTCAATCCTGTTCCATGGATCTGCCTGCCTGTCACTGTACCAATACCATGCAGTTTTTGGTTTGTTTTTGTTTAAAATTTTTTTATTCGATATGTTTTTTATTTACATTTCAAATGATTTCCCCTTTTCTAGCCCCCCCACTCCCCAAAAGTCCCGTAAGCCCCCTTCTCTTCCCCTGTCCTCCCTCCTACCCCTTCCCACTTCCCCATTCTGGTTTTGCTGAATACTGCTTCACTGAGTCTTTCCAGAACAAGGGGCCACTCTTCCATTCTCCTTGTACCTCATTTAATGTGTAGATTATGTTTTGGGTATTCCAGTTTTCTAGGTTAATATCCACTTATTAGTGAGTGCATACCATGATTCACCTTTTGAGTCTGGGTTACCTCACTTAGTATGATGTTCTCTAGCTCCATCCATTTGCCTAAGAATTTCATGAATTCATTGTTTCTAATGGCTGAATAGTACTCCATTGTGTATATATACCACATTTTTTGCATCCACTATTCTGTTGAGGGATACCTGGGTTCTTTCCAACTTCTGGCAATTATAAATAGGGCTGCTATGAACATAGTAGAGCATGTACCCTTATTACATGGTGGGGAAACCTCTGGGTATATGCCCAGGAGTGGTATAGCAGGATCTTCTGGAAGTGAGGTGCCCAGTTTTCTGAGGAACCGCCAGACTGATTTCCAGAGTGGTTGTACCAATTTGCAACCCCACCAGCAGTGGAGGAGTGTTCCTCTTTCTCCACACCCTCTCCAACACCTGCTGTCTCCTGAATTTTTAATCTTAGCCATTCTGACTGGTGTATGGTGAAATCTCAGGGTTGTTTTGATTTGCATTTCCCTAATGACTAATGAAGTTGAGCATTTTTTAAGATGCTTCTCCGCCATCCGAAGTTCTTCAGGTGAGAATTCTTTGTTTAACACTGTACCCCATTTTTTAATAGGGTTGTTCTGTTTTCTGGAGTTTAACTTCTTGAGTTCTTTATATATATTGGATATTAGCCCTCTATCTGATGTAGGATTGGTGAAGATCTTTTCCCAATTTGTTGGTTGCCGATTTGTCCTCTTGATGGTGTCCTTTGCCTTACAGAAACTTTGTAATTTTATGAGGTCCCATTTGTCAGTTCTTGCTCTTAGAGCATACACTATTGGTGTTCTGTTCAGAAACTTTCTCCCTGTACTGATATCCTCAAGGGTCTTCCCCAGTTCTTTTTTTATTAGCTTCAGAGTGTCTGGCTTTATGTGGAGGTCCTTGATCCATTTGGATTTGAGCTTAGTACAAGGAGACAAGGATGGATCAATTCGCATTCTTCTGCATGCTGACCTCCAGTTGAACCAGCACCATTTGTTGAAAAGGCTATCTTTTTTCCATTGGATGTTTTCATCCTCTTTGTTAAAGATCAAGTGGCTGTAGATGTGTGGGTTCATTTCTGGATCATCAATCCTGTTCCATTGATCCTCCTGCCTGTCACAGTACCAATACCATGCAGTTTTTAACACTATTGCTCTGTAGTATTGCTTGAGGTCAGGGATACTGATTCCCCCAGACTTTCTTTTGTTGCTGAGAATAGTTTTAGCTATCCTGGGTTTTTTGTTATTCCAGATGAATTTGATAATTGTTCTTTCTAACTCTGTGAAGAATTGAGGTGGGATTTTGATGGGTATTGCAATGAATCTGTATATTGCTTTTGGCAAAATGGCCATTTTAACTATATTGATTCTACCAATCCATGAGCATGGGAGGTTTTCCCATTTTTTGAGGTCTTCTTCTTCCATTTCCTTCTTCAGAGTCTTGAAGTTCTTGACATACAGGTCTTTCATATGTTTGGTAGGAGTCGCCCCAAGATACTTTATACTGTTTGTGGCTATTGTGAAGGGGGGTCATTTCCCTAATTTTTTTCTCAGCCTGCTTATCCTTTGAGTATAGGAAGGCCACTGATTTGCTTGAGTTGATTTTATAACCTGCCACTTTGCTGAAGTTGTTTATCAGCTGTAGGAGTTCTCTAGTGGAGTTTTTTGGGTCACTTAGGTAGACTATCATGTCATCTGCAAATAATGATACTTTGACTTCTTCCTTTCCAATTTGTATCCCTTTGATCTCCTTATGTTGTCAAATTGCCTGAGCTAGTACCTCAAGTACAATATTGAAAAGATAAGGAGAAAGGGGGCAGCCTTGTCTAGTCCCTGATTTTAGTGGGATTGCTTCAAGTTTCTCTCCATTTAGTTTGATGCTGGCTTCCGGTTTGCTGTATATTGCTTTTACTATGTTTAGGTATGGGCCTTGAATTCCTGTTCTTTCCAAGACTTTAAGCATGAAAGGATGCTGAATATTGTCAAATGCTTTTTCAGCATCCAATCAATTGACCATGTGGTTTTTTTCTTTGAGTTTGTTTATGTAGTGGATTGCATTGATGGATTTCTTTATATTGAACCAACCCTGCATTCCCGGGATAAAGCCTACTTGATCATGGTTGGATGATCGTTTTGATGTGTTCTTGGATTCAGTTGGCAAGAATTTTATTGAGTATTTTTGCATCGATGTTCATAAGGGAAATTGGTCTGAAGTTCTCTTTCTTTGTTGGATCTTTGTGTGGTTTTGGTATCAGAGTAATTGTGGCTTCATAGAAGGAATTGGGTAGTGTTCCTTCTGTTTCAATTTTGTGGAATAATTTGAAGGGTATTGGTGTTAACTCTTCTTTGAAGGTCTGATAGAATTCTGCACTGAAACCATCTGGTCTTGTGCTTTTTTTGGTTGGAAGACTTTCTATGACTCCTTCTATTTCTTTAGGCATTATGGGACTGTTTAGATGATCTATTTGGTCCTGATTTAATTTTGGTATTTGGTATCTGTCAAGGAAATTGTCCATTTCCTCCAGATTCTCCAGTTGTGTTGAGTACAAGCTTTTGTAGTAGGATCTGATAATTTTTTGGATTTCCTCAGTTTCCTTTGTTATATCTCCCTTTTCATTTCTTTTTTTTTCCTTTTTTTTATTCGATATAATTTATTTACATTTCAAATGATTTCCCCTTTTCTAGCCCCCCCACTCCCCAAAAGTCCAGTAAGCCCCCTTCTCTTCCCCTGTTCTTCCACCCACCACTTCCCACTTCCCCGTTCTGGTTTTGCCAAATACTGCTTCACTGAGTCTTTCCAGAACAAGGGGCCACTCCTCCTTTCTTCTTGTACCTAATTTGATGTGTGGATTATGTTTTGGGTATTCCAGGTTTCTAGGTTAATATCCACTTATTAGTGAGTGCATACCATGATTCACCTTTTGAGTCTGGGTTACCTCACTTAGTATGATGTTCTCTAGCTCCATCCATTTGCCTAAGAATTTCATGAATTCATTGTTTCTAATGGCTGAATAGTACTCCATTGTGTATATATACCACATTTTTTGCATCCACTATTCTGTTGAGGGATACCTGGCTTCTTTCCAGCATCTGGCAATTATAAATAGGGCTGCTATGAACATAGTAGAGCATGTATTCTTATTACATGGTGGGGAATCCTCTGGGTATGTGCCCAGGGGTGGTATAGCAGGATCTTCTGGAAGTGAGGTGCGCAATTTTCAGAGGAACCGCCAGACTGATTTCCAGAGTGGTTGTACCAATTTGCAACCCCACCAGCAGTGGAGGAGTGTTCCTCTTTCTCCACACCCTCTCCAACACCTGCTGTCTCCTGAATTTTTTTTTTTTTTTTTTTTTTTTTTTTTCACTTTTTTTTTTTATTATTCGATATAATTTATTTACATTTCAAATGATTTCCCCTTTTCTAGCCCCCCCACTCCCCGAAAGTCCCGCAAGCCCCCTTCTCTTCCCCTGTCCTCCCACCCACCCCTTCCCACTTCCCCGTTCTGGTTTTGCTGAATACTGTTTCATTGAGTCTTTCCAGAACCAGGGGCCACTCCTCCTTTCTTCTTGTACCTCATTTGATGTGTGGATTATGTTTTGGGTATTCCAGTTTTCTAGGTTAATATCCACTTATTAGTGAGTGCATACCATGATTCACCTTTTGAGTCTGGGTTACCTCACTTAGTATGATATTCTCTAGCTCCATCCATTTGCCTAAGAATTTCATGAATTCATTGTTTCTAATGGCTGAATAGTACTCCATTGTGTAGATATACCACATTTTTTGCATCCACTCTTCTGTTGAGGGACACCTGGGTTCTTTCCAGCATCTGGCAATTACAAATAGGGCTGCTATGAACATAGTAGAACATGTATCCTTATTACATGGTGGGGAGTCCTCTGGGTATATGCCCAGGAGTGGTATAGCAGGATCTTCTGGAAGTAAGGTGCCCAGTTTTCGGAGGAACCGCCAGACTGATTTCCAGAGTGGTTGTACCAATTTGCAACCCCACCAGCAGTGGAGGAGTGTTCCTCTTTCTCCACACCCTCTCCAACACCTGCTGTCTCCTGAATTTTTAATCTTAGCCATTCTGACTGGTGTAAGATGAAATCTTAGGGTTGTTTTGATTTGCATTTCCCTAATGACTAATGAAGTTGAGCATTTTTTAAGATGCTTCTCCGCCATCCGAAGTTCTTCAGGTGAGAATTCTTTGTTTAACTCTGTACCCCATTTTTTAATAGGGTTGTTTGGTTTTCTGGAGTCTAACTTCTTGAGTTCTTTATATATATTGGATATTAGCCCTCTATCTGATGTAGGATTGGTGAAGATCTTTTCCCAATTTGTTGGTTGCCGATTTGTCCTCTTGATGGTGTCCTTTGCCTTACAGAAACTTTGTAATTTTATGAGGTCCCATTTGTCAATTCTTGTTCTTAGAGCATACGCTATTGGTGTTCTGTTCAGAAACTTTCTCCCTGTACCGATGTCCTCAAGGGTCTTCCCCAGTTTTTTTTCTATTAGCTTCAGAGTGTCTGGCTTTATGTGGAGGTCCTTGATCCATTTGGATTTGAGCTTAGTACAAGGAGACAAGGATGGATCAATTCGCATTCTTCTGCATGCTGACCTCCAGTTGAACCAGCACCATTTGTTGAAAAGGCTATCTTTTTTCCATTGGATGTTTTCAGCCTCTTTGTCGAGGATCAAGTGGCCATAGGTGTGTGGGTTCATTTCTGGATCTTCAATCCTGTTCCATTGATCCTCCTGCCTGTCACTGTACCAATACCATGCAGTTTTTAACACTATTGCTCTGTAGTATTGCTTGAGGTCAGGGATACTGATTCCCCCAGATTTCCTTTTGTTGCTGAGAATAGTTTTAGCTATCCTGGGTTTTTTGTTGTTCCAGATGAATTTGATAATTGCTCTTTCTAGCTCTGTGAAGAATTGAGTTGGGATTTTGATGGGTATTGCATTGAATCTGTATAGTGCTTTAGGCAAAATGGCCATTTTAACTATATTGATTCTGCCGATCCATGAGCATGGGAGGTTTTCCCATTTTTTGAGGTCTTCTTCCATTTCCTTCTTCAGAGTCTTGAAGTTCTTGTCATACAGATCTTTCACATGTTTGGTAAGAGTCACCCCAAGATACTTTATACTGTTTGTGGCTATTGTGAAGGGGGTCATTTCCCTAATTTCTTTCTCAGCCTGCTTATCCTTTGAGTATAGGAAGGCCACTGATTTGCTTGAGTTGACTTTATAACCTGCCACTTTGCTGAAGTTGTTTATCAGCTGTAGGAGCTCTCTAGTGGAGTTCTTTGGGTCACTTAGGTAGACGATCATGTCGTCTGCAAATAATGATAGTTTGACTTCTTCCTTTCCAATTTGTATCCCTTTGACCTCCTTATGTTGTCGAATTGCCCGAGCTAGTACCTCAAGTACAATATTGAAAAGATAAGGAGAAAGGGGGCAGCCTTGTCTGGTCCCTGATTTCAGTGGGATTGGTTCAAGTTTCTCTCCATTTAGTTTGATGCTGGCTACCGGTTTGCTGTATATTGCTTTTACTATGTTTAGGTATGGGCCTTGAATTCCTGTTCTCTCCAAGACTTTAAGCATGAAGGGATGCTGAATTTTGTCAAATGCTTTTTCAGCATCCAATGAAATGACCATGTGGTTTTGTTCTTTGAGTTTGTTTATGTAGTGGATTGTATTGATGGATTTCCGTATATTGAACCAACCCTGCATTCCTGGGATAAAGCCTACTTGATCATGGTGGATGATCGTTTTGATGTGTTCTTGGATTCGGTTGGCAAGAATTTTGTTGAGTATTTTTGCATCGATGTTCATAAGGGAAATTGGTCTGAAGTTCTCTTTCTTTGTTGGATCTTTGTGTGGCTTTGGTATCAGCGTAATTGTGGCTTCGTAGAAGGAATTGGGTAGTGTTCCTTCTGTTTCTATTTTGTGGAATAGTTTGAAGAGTATTGGTGTTAACTCTTCTTTGAAGGTCTGGTAGAATTCTGCACTGAAGCCATCTGGTCCTGTGCTTTTTTTGGTTGGAAGACTTTCTATGACTCCTTCTATTTCTTTAGGCATTATGGGACTGTTTAGATGGTCTAGTTGGTCCTGATTTAATTTTGGTATTTGGTATCTGTCAAGGAAATTGTCCATTTCCTCCAGATTCTCCAGTTGTGTTGAGTATAGGCTCTTGTAGTAGGATCTGATGATTTTTTGGATTTCCTCAGTTTCCGTTGTTATATCTCCCTTTTCATTTCTAAGTTTGTTAATTTGGATACTTTCTCTGTGCCCTTTGGTCATTCTGGCTAAGGGTTTATCTATCTTGTTGATTTTCTCAAAGAACCAGCTCCTGGTATTGTTGATTTTTTGTATGGTTCTCTTTGTTTCTACTTGATTGATTTCGGCCCTGAGTTTGATGATTTCCTGCCTTCTACTCCTCCTGGGCGAAATAGCTTCTTTTTGTTCCAGGGCTTTCAGGTGTGTCATTAAGCTGGTAATGTATGCTCTCTCCATTTTCTTTTTGGAGGCACTCAGGGCTATGAGTTTTCCTCTTAGCACTGCTTTCATTGTGTCCCATAGATTTGGGTATGTTGTGTTTTCATTTTCATTGTGTTCTAAAAAGTCTTTAATTTCTTTCTTTATTTCTTCCTTGACCAAGGTATCATTGAGTAGAGTATTGTTCAGTTTCCACGTGTATGTGGGCTTTCTGTTGTTTCTGTTGCTATTGAAGACCACTTTTACTCCATAGTGATCAGATAGGAGGCATGGGATTAGTTCGATCTTCTTATATTTGTTGAGGTCTGTCTTGTGACCAATTATATGGTCGATTTTGGAGAAGGTACCATGAGGTGCTGAGAAAAAGGTATATTCTTTTGTTTTAGGATAGAATGTTCTATATATATCTGTTAAATCTAATTGGTCCAAAGCTTCAATTAGTTTCATTGTGTCCCTGTTTAGTTTCTGTTTTCCTGATCGGTCCATTGAGGAAAGTGCAGTGTTGAAGTCACCCACAATTATTGTGTTAGGTGCAATGTGTGCTTTTAGTTTTAATAAAGTTTCTTTTACAAAAGAGGGTGCCCTTACATTTGGGGCATAGATGTTCAGGATTGTCAGTTCTTCTTTTTGTATTTTTCCTTTGACCAGCAAGAAGTGTCCCTCAGGGTCTCTTTTGATGACTTTGGGTTGAAAGTCAATTTTATCTGATATTAAAATGGCTACTCCAGCTTGTTTCCTGAGACCATTTGCTTGTAAAATTGTCTTCCAGCCTTTTACTCTAAGGTAGTGTTTGTCTTTGACCCTGAGGTGTGTTTCCTGTAAGCAGCAAAATGTAGGGTCCTGTTTACGTATCCATTCAGTTAGTCTGTGTCTTTTTATTGGGGCATTAAGTCCATTGATGTTAAGAGATATTAAGGAATAGTGATTGTTACTTCCTATCATTTTTGACGTTATTTTTTAAATTTGAATGCTTAACTTCTTTTGGGTTTGATGAAAGGTTACTATCTTGCTTTTTCCAGGGTGAAGTTTCCCTCCTTGTATTGGTGTTGTCCTCCTATTATCCTTTTTAGGGCCGGGTTTGTGGATAGATATTGGGTAAACTTGGTTTTGTCATGAAATATCTTAGTTTCTCCATCTATGGTGATTGAGAGTTTTGCTGGATATAGTAGTTTTGGTTGGCATTTGTGTTCTCTTAGAGTCTGCATGAGATCTGCCCAGGACCTTCTAGCCTTCATAGTCTCAGGTGAAAAGTCTGCTGTGATTCTGATAGGTCTTCCTTTATATGTTACTTGGCCTTTTTCTCTTACTGCCTTTAGTATTCTTTCTTTGTTTAGAACATTTGGTGTTTTGATTATTATGTGACGGGAAGTATTTCTGTTCTGGTCCAGTCTGTTTGGAGTTCTGTAGGCTTCTTGTATATTCATGGGCATCTCTCTCTTTAGGTTAGGGAAGTTTTCTTCCATAATTTTATTGAAGATATTTGCTGGCCCTTTAAGTTGTAAATCTTCACTCTCCTCTATGCCTATAATCCTTAGGTTTGGTCTTCTCATTGTGTCCTGGATTTCCTGGATATTTTGGGTTACAAGCTTTTTGCATTTTGCATTTTCTTTAACTGTTGAGTCCATGGTTTCTATGGAATCTTCAGCATCTGAGATTCTTTCTTCTATCTCTTGTATTCTGTTGTTGATATTTGTATCTCTGTCCCCTGATTTCTTCCCAAGGCTTTCTATCTCCAAAGTTGTCTCCCTTTGAGTTTTCTTAGTTGTTTCTACTTCTGATTTTAGATCCTGGATGGTTTTGCTTAGCTCCTTCACTTGCATGTTTGTGTTTTCCTGTAATTCTTTAAGAGATTTTTGTGTTTTCTCTTTCATGAGCTCAGCCTGTTGACCAAAGTTCTCCTGTATTTCTTTAAGAGATTTTTGTGTTTCGTCTTTCATGACCTCAGCCTGTTGAGCAAAGTTCTCCTGTATTTCTTTAAGTGTTTTTTGCATTTCCTCCTTGTTGGCTTTTGTATTCTCCTGGATTTCTTTCAATGATTTTTGTGTTTCCCTTGCAAGGGCTTCTAACTTTTGATCCATTGTCTCCTGAATTTCTTTATGTATGACCTTCATGTGTTCCTGTACCAGCATCATGACCAGTGATTTTAAATCCAAATCTTGTTTTACTGGTGTGATGGGGTATCCAGGACATGTTGGTAGAGGAGAATTGGGTTCAGATGTTGCCATATTGCCTTGATTTCTGTTAGTGACGTTCCTGCGTTTGCCTTTTGCCATCTAGATCTCACTGGTGTTAGTTTATCTTGTCGGTGCTGGACTCACCAGTGCAAGCTGCCCCTTCTCAGTTGGCCTCTGGTGCACAGCTTACCTCCTGCACTGCTTGTAGACAGTGTGCTGCTGCCCAGGCTGTTCAGATCCCAAAGCAGGCACCCGAAGGCTCCCGCTGGGGCCTGCTGGATTCACTGGAGCACACTGACTTCTCCCAGCTGGCCGCCCGGAAGCCCAGCTAGCCACTTGCAGGACTTGGAGATGTAATGCTGCCGCCCAGACTGATCTGGATCCGGAAGCGGAGAGAGTAGAGCTAAGGGCTTCTGCCTGAGGCCTTGCCCCAGATTGTGTCTGTGGAGCAGATGGAGCCCGTGTGCACTCCCAGGGAGTGCCGACGGTGTATGCTACTGTGACCTCCCCTGAGTTCCGCTCACTCCGCTGGGCAGCCGATCTGCCAACCGGGCTGTCGCACACAAGGTTAGCCTGGCCGCCCAGTCCCTGAGTCCAGGCAAAAGCCTGGGAGGCCAAGGTCCGAGCAAAGTTCCCCTACGGCTTTGACTGTTAATTGGGTTTGCCAGGTGACTAGGATGGCCGGCGTGTGCGCCCGCGCTCCCTGAAAGCGCCGGGAGAGTCTGCTTTGCTAACAATCACCTGGGCGGGTTGACTCACAGATGGCCCACCAAGCCGCCCAGTTCTTGGGGTCAGTCCTGTGCCTTTTGGGGCCTGGACCCCCGCTTTGTTAGCCTTAGGCTATGCCTGTTACAGGTCTGCCCGCCTGAGCTCTCTGTCGTCCTGCAGGCAAAATGGCGGCGGCGCGCTCGCAGGCCTGGGCAAAAAACCTCCTGGTTGGGTTGGCACCCCGATGGCCCCCCGACCCGCCCAGGGCCTGGGTGCAGGCCAACGCCCGTCGGGCTCAGACCACCGCGGTGTTGGCCTCGGATTATGTTTGTGTACCTCAGTCTGTCCGATTCCTGGAGTACAGAACCAAGATGGATCCTCCTCTCCTGACTGGTGGGAGGCCGAGTTCTGAAGTGGCCTCCGTGCAGGAAAGGCGCCGCACAACTGCAGCTGCTTGCTGTCCGGCTGGTCAGCGAAGGTCAGTGGTCGTGGGCGCAGGGCCTAACTGGTCCCTGTGACGCCTTGGTTCCACTGCTGGTGGCCCTTCAGCTGGAGCAGCCACTGCTGCCGCTGCTGCCGCCGCCGCCGCCGCCGCTGATCCCTGAATTTTTAATCTTAGCCATTCTGACTGGTGTATGGTGAAATCTCAGGGTTGTTTTGATTTGCATTTCCCTAATGACTAATGAAGTTGAGCATTTTTTTTAAGATGCTTCTCCGCCATCCGAAGTTCTTCAGGTGAGAATTCTTTGTTTAACTCTGTACCCCATTTTTTAATAGGGTTGTTCGGTTTTCTGGAGTCTAACTTCTTGAGTTCTTTATATATATTGGATATTAGCCCTCTATCTGATGTAGGATGGGTGAAGATCTTTTCCCAATTTGTTGGTTGACGATTTGTCTTTTTGATGGTGTCCTTTGCCTTACAGAAACTTTGTAATTTTATGAGGTCCCATTTGTCAATTCTTGCTCTTAGAGCATACGCTATTGGTGTTCTGTTCAGAAACTTTCTCCCTGTACCGATGTCCTCAAGGGTCTTCCCCAGTTTCTTTTCTATTAGCTTCAGAGTGTCTGGCTTTAGGTGGAGGTCCTTGATCCATTTGGATTTGAGTCACTTTCTTTTTATCTTTTCATTATTGTACTTGAGGTACTAGCTCGGGCAATTCGATAACATAAGGAGGTCAAAGGGATACAAATTGGAAAGGAAGAAGTCAAACTATCATTATTTGCAGATGACATGATAGTCTACCTATGTGACCCAAAAAAACTCCACTAGAGAGCTCCTACAGCTGATAAACAACTTCAGCAAAGTGGCAGGTTATAAAATCAACTCAAGCAAATCAGTGGCCTTCCTATACTCAAAGGATAAGCAGGCTGAGAAAGAAATTAGGGAAATGACCCCCTTCACAATAGCCACAAACAGTATAAAGTATCTTGGGGTGACTCTTACCAAACATGTGAAAGATCTGTATGACAAGAACTTCAAGACTCTGAAGAAGGAAATGGAAGAAGAAGACCTCAAAAAATGGGAAAACCTCCCATGCTCATGGATCGGTAGAATCAATATAGTTAAAATGGCCATTTTGCCAAAAGCAATATACAGATTCAATGCAATACCCATCAAAATCCCACCTCAATTCTTCACAGAGATAGAAAGAACGATTATCAAATTCATCTGGAACAACAAAAAACCCAGGATAGCTAAAACTATTCTCAGCAACAAAAGAAAGTCTGGGGGAATCAGTATCCCTGACCTCAAGCAATACTACAGAGCAATAGTGTTAAAAACTGCATGGTATTGGCACAGTGACAGGCAGGAGGATCAATGGAACAGGATTGAAGATCCAGAAATGAACCCAGACACCTATGGCCACTTGATCCTTGACAAAGGGGCTGAAAACATCCAATGGAAAAAAGATAGCCTTTTCAACAAATGGTGCTGGTTCAACTGGAGGTCAGCATCCAGAAGAATGCGAATTGATCCATTCTTGTGTCCTTGTACTAAGCTCCCTTTTCATTTCTAAGTTTGTTAATTGGGATACTTTCTCTGTGCCCTTTGGTCAGTCTGGCTAAGGGTTTATCTATCTTGTTGATTTTCTCAAAGAACCAGCTCCTGGTTTTGTTGATTCTTTGTATGGTTCTCTTTGTTTCTACTTGATTGATTTCAGCCCTGAGTTTAATGATTTCCTGCCTTCTACTCCTCCTGGGTGAAATAGCTTCTTTTTGTTCCAGGGCTTTCAGGTGTGTCATTAAGCTGGTAATGTATGCTCTCTCCGTTTTCTTTTTGGAGGCACTCAGGGCTATGAGTTTTCCTCTTAGCACTGCTTTCATTGTGTCCCATAGATTTGGGTGTGTTGTGCTTTCATTTTCATTAAATTCTAAAAAGTCTTTGATTTCTTTCTTTATTTCTTCCTTGACCAAGTTATCATTGAGTAGAGTATTGTTCAGTTTTCATGTGTATGTGGACTTTCTGTTGTTTTCGTTGCTATTGAAGGCCACTTTGAAGATCACTCCATAGTGATCTGAGAGGATACATGTGATTAGTTTGATCTTCTTATATTTGTTGATGTCTGTCTTGTAACCAATTATATGGTCGATCTTGGAGAAGGTACCATGAGGTGCTGAGAAAAAGGTATATTCTTTTGCTTTAGGATAGAATGTTCTATATATATCTGTTAAATCTAATTGGTCCAAAGCTTCAATTAGTTTCATTGTGTCCCTGTTTAGTTTCTGTTTTCCTGATCGGTCCATTGAGGAAAGTGCAGTGTTGAAGTCACCCACAATTATTGTGTTAGGTGCAATGTGTGCTTTGAGCTTTAATAAAGTTTCTTTTACGAAAGAGGGTGCACTTGAATTTGGAGCATAGATGTTCAGGATTGAGAGTTCTTCTTGTTTTATTTTTCCTTTGACCAGCAAGAAGTGTCCCTCAGAGTCTCTTTTGATGACTTTGGGTTGAAAGTCAATTTTATCTGATATTAAAATGGCTACTCCAGCTTGTTTCCTGAGACCATTTGCTTGTAAAGTTGTCTTCCAGCCTTTTACTCTAAGGTAGTGTTTGTCTTTGACCCTTAGGTGTGTTTCCTGTAAGCAGCAAAATGTAGGGTCCTGTTTACATATCCAGTCAGTTAGTCTATATCTTTTTATTGGGGCATTGAGTCCATTGATGTTAAGAGATATTAAGGAATAGTGATTGTTACTTCCTGTTATTTTTGACGTTATTTTTTAAATTTGATTGCTTAACTTCTTTTGGGTTTGATGAAAGGTTACTATCTTGCTTTTTCCAGGGTGAAGTTTCCCTCCTTGTATTGGTGTTTTCCTCCTATTATCCTTTGTAGGGCTGGGTTTGTGGATAGATATTGGGTAAACTTGGTTTTGTCATGGAATATCTTAGTTTCTCCATCTATGGTGATTGAGAGTTTTGCTGGATATAGTAGTTTTGGCTGGCATTTGTGTTCTCTTAGAGTCTGCATGAGATCAGCCCAGGATCTTCTAGCCTTCATACTCTCAGGTGAAAAGTCTGCTGTGATTCTGATAGGTCTTCCTTTATATGTTACTTGGCTTTTTTCTCTTACTGCCTTTAATATTCTTTCTTTGTTTAGTACATTTGGGGTTTTGATTATTATGTGACGGGAAGTATTTCTATTCTGGTCCAGTCTGTTTGGAGTTCTATAGGCTTCTTGTATATTCAAGGGCATCTCTCTCTTTAGGTTAGGGAAGTTTTCTTCCATAATTTTATTGAAGATATTTGCTGGCCCTTTAAGTTGTAAATCTTCACTCTCATCTATGCCTATAATCCTTAGGTTTGGTCTTCTCATTGTGTCCTGGATTTCCTGGATATTTTGGGTTACAAGCTTTTTGCTTTTTGCATTTTCTTTAACTGTTGAGTCCATGGTTTCTATGGTATCTTCAGCATCTGAGATTCTTTCTTCTATCTCTTGTATTCTGTTGTTCATATTTGCATCTCTGTCCCCTGATTTCTTCCCTAGGCTTTCTATCTCCAAAGTTGTCTCCCTTTGAGTTTTCTTAGTTGTTTCTACTTCTGATTTTAGATCCTGGATGGTTTTGCTTAGCTCCTTCACTTGCTTGTTTGTGCTTTCCTGTAATTCTTTAAGAGATTTTTGTGTTTCATCTTTCATGACCTCAGCCTGTTGACCAAAGTTCTCCTGTATTTCTTTAAGTGTTTTTTGTGTTTCCTCATTATTGGCTTTTCTATTCTCCTGGATTTCTTTCAATGATTTTTGTGTTTCCCTTGCAAGGGCTTCTAACTTTTGATCCATTTTCTCCTGAATTTCTTTAAGTATGTCCTTCATGTGTTCCTGTACCAGCATCATGACCAGTGATTTTAAATCCAAATCTTGTTTTACTGGTGTGATGGGGTATCCAGGACATGCTGGTAAGGAGAATTGGGTTCAGATGTTGCCATATTGCCTTGATTTCTGTTAGTGACGTTCCTGTGTTTGCCTTTTGCCATCTAGTTCTCACTGGTGTTAGTTGGTCTTGTCAATGCTGGACTCACCAGTGCAAGCTGCCCCTTCCCAGGTGTCCTCTGGTGCACAGCTTACCTCCTGCACTTCCTGGAGACAGGGTGCTGTTGCCCAGGCTGTTCAGACCCCAAAGCAGACACCTGAAGGCTCCTGCTGGGGCCCCCTGGATTCACCAGAGCACACTGACTTCTCCCGCTCTCCACCTGGAAGCCACTCTTGCCTCTTCCAGGACCTGGAGATGTGGTGTTTCCGCCCAGGCTGATCTGGATCTGGAAGCGGAGAGGTCTGAAGGCTACCGCCAGAGGCCTCAGGACTCAAGCCTAAGCTCTGTGCCACTGGAAAGAGCTGTGCTGTGAGCTCCCAGACTGCCTCTGGCTGCACACCAAGTCTCCAGCACTTCCTGGAGACCGAGTGCTGTGGCCCAGGCTGTTCAGATCCCAAAGCAGGTGCCTGAAGGCTCCTGCTGGGGCCCACTGGATTAACCAGAGCACACTTCTCCCTGCTGGCCGCCCGGAAGCCCCTCTTGCTTCTTTCAGGACCTGGAGATGTGGTGTTGCTGCCCAGGCTGATCTGGATCCAGAAGCGGAGAGGTCTGAGGGCTACCGCCAGAGGCCTCAGGACTGAAGCCTAAGCTCTGTGCCCACCATGCAGTTTTTAACACTATTGCTCTGTAGTATTGGTTGAGGTCAGGGATACTGATTCCCCCAGACTTTCTTTTGTTGCTGAGAATAGTTTTAGCTATCCTGGGTTTTTTGTTATTCCAGATGAATTTGATAATTGCTCTTTCTAACTCTGTGAAGAATTGAGTTGGGATTTTGATGGGTATTGCATTGAATCTGTATATTGCTTTTGGCAAAATGGCCATTTTAACTATATTGATCCTGCCGATCCATGAGCATGGGAGGTTTACCATTTTTTGAGGTCTTCTTCCATTTCCTTCTTCAGAGTCTTGAAGTTCTTGTCATACAGATCTTTCACATGTTTGGTAAGAGTCACCCCAAGATACTTTATACTGTTTGTGGCTATTGTGAAGGGGGTCATTTCCCTAATTTCTTTCTCAGCCTGCTTATCCTTTGAGTATAGGAAGGCCACTGATTTGCTTGAGTTGATTTTATAACCTGCCACTTTGCTGAAGTTGTTTATCAGCTGTAGGAGTTCTCTAGTGGAGTTTTTTGAGTCACTTAGGTAGACTATCATGTCATCTGCAAATAATGATAGTTTGACTTCTTCCTTTCCAATTTGTATCCCTTTGACCTCCATATGTTGTCGAATTGCCCGAGCTAGTACCTCAAGTACAATATTGAAAAGATAAGGAGAAAGGGGGCAGCCCTGTCTAGTCCCTGATTTTAGAGGGATTGCTTCAAGTTTCTCTCCATTTAGTTTGATGCTGGCTACCGGTTTGCTGTATATTGATTTAATGATGTTTAGGTATGGGCCTTGAATTCCTGTTCTTTCCAAGACTTTAAGCATGAAAGGATGCTGAATTTTGTCAAATGCTTTTTCAGCATCCAATGAAATGACCATGTGGTTTTTTTCTTTGAGTTTGTTTATGTAGTGGATTGCATTGATGGATTCCTGTATATTGAACCAACCCTGCATTCCCGGGATAAAGCCTACTCGATCATGGTGGATGATCATTTTGATGTGTTCTTGGATTCGGTTGGCAAGAATTTTATTGAGTATTTTTGCATCGATGTTCATAAGGGAGATTGGTCTGAAGTTTTCTTTCTTTGTTGGATCTTTGTGTGGTTTTGGTATCAGCGTAATTGCGGCTTTGTAGAAGGAATTGGGTAGGGTTCCTTCTGTTTCTATTTTGTGGAATTGTTTGAAGAGTATTGGTGTTAGGTCTTCTTTGAAGGTCTGATAGAATTCTGCACTGAAACCATCTGGTCCTGTGCTTTTTTTTGGTTGGAAGACTTTCTATGACCCCTTCTATTTCTTTAGGGTTATGGGACAGTTTAAATGATCTATTTGGTCCTGATTTAATTTTGGTATTTGGTATCTGTCAAGGAAATTGTCCATTTCCTCCAGATTCTCCAGTTGTGTTCAGTATAGGCTTTTGTAGTAGGATCTGATGATTTTTTGGATTTCCTCAGTGTCTGTTGTAATATCTCCCTTTTCATTTCTAATTTTGTTGATTTGGATACTTTCTCTGTGCCCTTTGGTCAGTCTGGCTAAGGGTTTATGTATCTTGTTGATTTTCTCAAAGAACCAGTTCCTGGACTCTGATTCTTTGTATGGTTCTCTTTGTTTCCACTTGATTGATTTCAGCCCTGAGTTTGATGATTTCCTGTCTTCTACTCCTCCTGAGTGAAATAGCTTCTTTTTGTTCCAGGGCTTTCAGGTGTGTCACTAAGCTGCTAGTAGATGCTCTCTCCATTTTCTTTTTGGAGGCACTCAGGGCTATGAGTTTTCCTCTTAGCACTGCTTTCATTGTGTCCCAAAGATTTGGGTATGTTGTGCCTTCATTTTCATTAAATTCTAAAAAGTCTCTGATTTCTTTCTTTATTTCTTCTTTGGCCAAGGTGTCATTGAGTAGAGTATTGTTCAGCCTCCATGTGTATGTGGGCTTCCTGTTGTTTTTGTTGCTATTGAAAACCACTCTTATACCATAGTGATCTGATAGGAGGCATGGGATTAGTTCGATCTTCTTATATTTGTTGACGTCTTTCTTGTGACCAATTATATGATCAATTTTGGAGAAGGTAGCATGAGGTGCTGAGAAAAAGGTATATTCTTTTGCTTTAGGGTGAAATGTTCTATAAATATCCGTCAAATCCAATTGGTCTAAAGCTTCAATTAGTTTTACTGTGTCCCTATTTAGTTTCTGTTTTCCTGATTGGTCCATTGAGGAGAGTGGAGTGTTGAAGTCCCCCACAATTATTGTGTTAGGTGCAATGTGTACTTTGAGCTTTAGTAAAGTTTCCTTTACGAATGAGGGTACCCTTGTATTTGGAGCATAGATGTTCAGAATTGAAAGTTCTTCTGGTGGATTTTTCCTTTGACCAGCAAGAAGTGTCCCTCGGTGTCTCTTTTGATGACTTTAGGTTGAAAGTCGATTTTATCTGATATTAGAATGGCTACTCTGGCTCGTTTCCCGAGACCATTGGCTTGTAAAATTGTCTTCCAGCCTTTTACTCTAAGGTAGTTTTTGTCTTTGACATTTAGGTGTGTTTCCTGTATGCAGCAAAATGTAGGATCCTGTTTCCTTATCCAGTCTGTTAGTCTATGTCTTTTTATTGGGGAATTGAGTCCATTGATGTTAAGAGATATTAAGGAATAGAGATTATTACTTCCTGTCATTTTTGATGTTATTTTTATATTTGAGTGATTATCTTCTTTTGGGTTTGATGAAGGAAGGTTACTATCTTACTTTTTCCAGGGTGCAGTTTCCCTCCTTGTATTGGAGTTTTCCTCCTATTATTCTTTGTAGAGCTGGGTTTGTGGAAACATATTGTATAAATTTGGTTTTGTCATGGAATGTCTTGCTTTCTCCATCTATTCTGATTGAGAGTTTTGCTGGGTATAGTAGTCTTGGCTGACATTTGTGTTCTCTTAGAGTCTGCATGAGATCTGCCCAGGATCTTCTAGCTTTCATGGTCTCTGGTGAGAAGTCTGGTGTGATTCTGATAGGTCTTCCTTTATATGTTACTTGGCCTTTTTCTCTTATTGCCTTTAATATTCTTTCTTTGTTTAGTGCATTTGGGGTTTTAATTATTATGTGGCGAGAGGTATTTCTGTTCAGATCCAGTCTGTTTGGAGTTCTGTAGGCTTCTTGTATATTCATAGGTATCTCTCTCTTTAAGTTGGGAAAGTTTTCTTCCATAATTTTGTTAAAGATATTTGCTGGCCCTTTCAGTTGTAAATCTTCACTCTCATCTATACCTATAGTCCTTAGGTTTGGTCTTCTCATTGTATCCTGGATTTCCTGGATGTTCTGGGATACAAGCTTTTTGCATTTTGCATTTTCTTTGACTGTTGAGTCAATGGTTTCTATTGTATTTTCGGCATCTGAAATTCTTTCTTCCATCTCTTGTATTCTGTTGTTTATATTTGCATCTAAGGCCCCTGATTTCTTCTCAAGGTTTTCTATCTCCAAAGTTGTCTCCCTTTGTGATTTCTTAGTTGTTTCTACTTCTGTTTTTAGATCCAGGATGGTTTTGCTCAGTTCCATCATTTGTTTGTTTGTGTTTTCCTGTAATTCTTTAAGAGATTTTTGTGTTTCCTCTTTCATGACTTCTGCCTCTTGACTCAAGTTCTCCTGCGTTTCTTTAAGTTTTTTGTTGTGTTTCTTCTTTATTGGCTTCTATCTCTTGAGCCTTATTCTCCTGCATTTCTTTAAGTGATTTTTCTGTTTCCATTATACGGGTTTCTAGCTTATTCATGTTCCCCTGTATTTCTTTAAGAGATTCATTTATGTCCTTTTTGTGTTCTTCTAGCAGCATCATGATCAGTGATTTTAAATCCAAATCTTGTTTCTCTGGTGTGTTGGCATAACCAGGACTTGCTGATGTTGGAGAGTTTGGTTCAGATGCTGCCATATTGCCTAGATTTCTGTTAGTAGCGTTCCTGCATTTGCCCTTTGCCATCTTGTTCTCTGGAGTTAGTTTGTCTTGTCCTTGGCTGGTGTTTGGGCCTCCTTGCAACACTATATGGCTGGGTTACCCCTGTAGCTGATTGCTGATGTGCTGTCTTCCTCTTGGGTGCCCTTGCAGCTCTAGTGTGCTTTGCCCCAGATTGTGTCTGTGAACCAGATGGAGCCTGTTTGCACCTTCAGGGAGTGCTGATGGTGTATGCTGCCGGGACCTTTTCTGCCTGCTGATCACTCTGCTGGACAGCAGATCTCCCAACCGGGTTGGTGCATACAAGGCTAGCCTGGCTGCTCAGGCCCAGGGGCCAGGTAGAAGCCTGGGAGGCCAAGGTCCAAGCAAAGTTCCCTTCAGGCTATGACTGTTAATTGGGTCTGTCAAGTGGCCAGGATGGGGTGGGGGGCGTGTGTGCTTGTGCTCCCTGAAAGTGCCGGGAGAGTCTGCTGGGCTAACAACCTCCTGGGCGGGTTGACACACAGGTGGCCCACCAAGCCGCCCAGTTCTTGGAGTCAGTCCAGGGCCTGATGGGACCTAGACCCCCGCTTTGTTAGCCTCAGGCTATGCCTGTTACTGCTTTGCCTGCTAGAGCTCTCTGGCGTCCTGTAGGCAAAATGGCAGCGCGCGCACCGGCGTGGGCAAAAAAACCTCCTGGCTGGGTTGGCACCCCGATGGCCCCCCGAACAGCCCAGGGCCTGGGTGCAGGCCAATGCCCATCGGGCTTAGACCCCTGCGATGTTGGCCTCAGGTTATGTTTATGTACTTCAGTCTGTCCGATCTCTCTGGCGGCTGAAACCAAGATGGAGGCGAGTCTCTCGTGACTGGCGGGAAGCAGAGTTCTGATGTGGCTTGTGCGGTGAAAGGCACCGTAAATCCGCAGGTGCTTACCACCCGGCTGGCCAGCGAAGGTCAGTGGTCATGGGCGCAGGGCCTAACTGGACCCTGTGTCACCTTGGTTCCACTGCTGATGGCCCTTTGGCTGGACCAGCCACTGGTAAAAGTTGCAGAGTCGCTGATCTGGCCCCCAGTCAGTGCTCTTAACCACTGAGCCAACTCTCCAGCCCAGGAAGTTTTTCATTGTATCTTTGACTAGACCTTCTGCCTCTTTCGCTTTCTAAGTATTTGCACCTAATAGTGTGATCATGTCTTTTTCTCTTCCCACACTGTGCTAACATTCTTCCCGTTACTTGCTCGCTTTCATTTCGTGCCTTCTATGGCTGTGTTTCCAAGGCACCTGTGTCTAGTCTGCCCTTCATTCTGCTGCTTCCACATCGTTGCCCGATCCTCCTACATGGTTTTAACGTCCCTTATTGTACTTTTCAGATAAAAACAATTATGTAATTTTAAAAACTGCTACCTTGTCTTTGTTAAGTTTGGAAACATTTCTCTGTGTTTTTCCTAACCTCTTGAGTTTCCTTTAACACACTATTTTAGATTCTACGAGTGTTTGTCCATAAATCGGGCACACATTAGGTCCAAACTGAGGTTATAACTCCCTGAAAGCTCTTGATGTTTGTTGGAGTGTGACATGATTTGAGCATTTAACAATCAAGTCTTTATTCCCATCCCTATTCCCACTTCGCTTGGGTCTAATCCTTCAAAGACTCTGAAGCCTTTATTTTTCCTCAAAGCGACAGTCACTTCCACTGTTTCAACGCTAGATGGCAACCGTGTCTAGATTCTCCAGGCAGCTGCTCCAGGGTCCCACTCTGCACTAAAGAAAGGCAAGCCACTCCTCTGTTCTTCTTGTACCTCATTTGATATGTTGATTATGTTTTGGGTATTCCAGTTTTCCAGGCTAATATCCACTTATTAGTGACTGCATACCATGATTGATCTTTAGTTCTGGAAACACTCAGTGTAGCAGTATAAGACAAAACCAGAACAGGGAAGTGGGAAGGGATGGGTGGGAGAACAGAGGGAGGGAAGGGGTCTTATGTGACTTTCAGGGAGTGGGGGACCAGAAAGGGGAAATCATTTGAAATGTAAATAAAAAATATATCGACTAAAATTAAAAAAATAAAAAAGAAAGAAAAGAAAGACAAGCCATAGCAAATATGGTGGATTGCTCTGAAAGAAGTGGCAGAACTTCCGGAGCCCCATCATGGGGCCAGCATGGCCCTGTGTCTCATCTTCAGTGACTCGTCTGTATTTTGAAAATCAAGAATTCTGCTAGAGAAAAAAAAAAGAATTCTGCTAGAGGATCTAACTCAGCCATCATTTTGTGTGGCCTGCTCCAGTTTAACTTCCTGGTTATTACAACTGTCCTAGTCAGGTACTCGTTGGTTTTCGTGAATATCTGTGATCACGTTATTTCCATCAAAATATAACCAAAATCTTAGTTCGTGTGTGTTCTACTGAATTTTATTAGGGTGATCTTTGATTAGCCTTTATTGTTGCTCTTAGCAGTACCAACAGAGTGTAGAATTCACACTTTACACTCAGCTTTACACACATATGTTCACACTTCATTACCTGGTGGCAACTTAGTTTATAGCTCACTCCAGCCAGCTCAGCCCTCCCCTAGATGACACATTATGCCAGATTTCAGTTTCAAATGACTAAATTATATTGTTAGGTTTAATTTTAATGTGTTCCTTACTGTGTCCCTCTATGACAGACAGATCGACTTATCAAGAGAGAATGCTAAAAAAAAAAAAAATGTAGCACTTTCAAGTTGATTAGAAATGTACTGGGGAGAGGGAGTACTTGCATTTATTCCTGGAGCCTTGCATTGGGATGTTGGGAGAAAGCACACCAAATATATTAGTCATTTCTTCAAAGAACATATAACATTTCCCCCACGGGCAGCCTGTTCATCTTAAATTGTCCAGTAGCTGAGTCTCTAGTTGACTTTTATGTTAACCCATGATCTCTCTCATTTTTAACTTGTAGAAGTTTGACAACATTTTTAAGATAGATTTTTTTCTATAAACTAACCCTGATACCAGGAGCAAAGTCATGGAATAGGAATGAATGACCAGGTTACCTCTGTTCACCCCTATTGGTGCCTCTTGTCCCAAGTGCTCAACGACAGATAGGCTTTGGTATTCTTTCAAAAACAAAGTGGGCCATAGATGAGTCTACTTGAGAACAGAGGGACAAAGAGCATTAGGAAAACTGACTGTGTTAGGAGACCTGTGTTTATGTGTAACCTGTGTGCCTTCTATACTGAAAGCAATTGTTGTCTAGGAAACATGTCCATGGTTCATACTTCTGCCCTTAGATCTGATAAATATGATGACCCTGATGATTTCTAGGTAAGCAAATTAGGTGGTTACAGGACCGTTTCAGCCCATCAAAGTCCACCCCCAGTATCAGTCTTGCATTCTTGCTTGTTTGCATTATTGACATTTTGTTAGATGTCCAACACTGTCTGTTGGGTGCTGTTGAGGGCTGCACAGTTGGTATTCTTATATGTTTACTTTGAGAATTGTTCTTAGGGCTGGAAAGATGGCTCAGTGGTTAAGAGCACCAAGTGCTTTTCCAGAGGTCCTGAGTTCAATTCCCAGAAACCACATGGTGGCTCACAACTATCAGTAATGGGATCTGATGCCCTTTTCTGGTGTGTCTGAAAACAACTCCAGTGTACTTATATAAATAAAGTAGATAAATAAATCTTTTTTTAAAAAAAGGAAAGAATTTTTTTTTCTTATTTGTTATCTGCAATATTGGAATGACCAAGATTCTTTTCAACACAGCACAGATTTCAACTCAACAGATTTGATAAGCCAAACTGTATCTCATATTATGGCATTGTGACCGTGGGTTCTGGAGGTCTGAGGAGGTAGGAAATGGTTAAGGGATGTAGGTCGCCAAAGATGGATCAGTGGTGTACTTGGTCGCTGTCCCTTTCCTGTTTCTCTGTCTCTGTCTCCTGCCTGTCATCAGTGCAGTCAGCTACATCAGTGCAACTGGAACCAGGATGATAGACCTCATCATAGACCGAGAACAACAGAGCACCCGTAGATTGAAACACTTGAATAAATGAGACAAAATCAATCTCAATTTAAATCAACTTTAGAAGTCGGCATAATGATATTAACTTGCACAGCACTCTTTGAAACACAGAGGCTTGGGAAAGAATAATGGTTGGCAACTGAGAGTGGTCAGTGAGAGAAGGCGGCAAGCAGCAGGGCGTGAATGAAGCTGGAGAATAGCCTGTGAGGAATCTACTTCTGAAGAGAGGTGTTCTGGGGGGAGGGGTGTGAAGACAGAGGTATTCCGGGGCTGGGGGACAGAGGTATGCTGTACGTTAACTATATCAGATTCATAGTCTTACTTGATATACTATACTGTATTTTTGAAGAATGTTACAGTTGGAAGAAATAGAGTAAATCATGCATAGGATCTTGGTCATCTACACCATTTACACAAATTGTGCATTACTAAACATATAATATCAAAATAATACGTTTCATTACAAATCTCAACTCACAAAACTAAATAATAAATAACCAAATAGCACTAATCAAAAAGTATTAAGAATCATAAAACAAAAAGTATTAACAACCAAAAAAAATCAAAGTTATTGAGGATCAAAAATAAAAATTATTAAATCACTAATTATTATTAATAATACTTTACAGAAGAGATACAGGAGAAGGTGAAAAATCCATTTAGGAATCGACTTCATTTTGACTCTATACACTGGGATGCCCCTCAGAAGTCAGGAGAGCAGCACCTGTAGAAGACATAACAAAAATCAGGAGCCATAAACGAAAGCACGGTGAGATACTTTGACGTACACAGTGGAATGGTTAGGACTTGAGAACTGGACCGGGCTGCTGCTGCCGCTCTGAACTCTCATCATTTCTGGTGTGGTAAACAATGACAGACTCATCGGGACTGAATTTAGATAACTTCTTGCAAAGATAAAGAAATAATATCGCACATCATATCACACATAATGTCACAAACATTTCTGTTTGTTATCTTACTAGCATACCATTCACCTTTATAGCAGCTTTATTTGTAATCAAGAAAAACCGGGAACAAGCTAAGTGCCATCTTTATTCTACGTGGGGTAGAAAATTCCCTCTGTAGAAATTTTAAGCACCACACCAATAGGAACATAGAAACTATAATAAGAAAGGCCTGTTGGGTTAGAGATTCAAAATAAAGCAGGGACCATAGGGGTGACTTTCTTGGTGCATATACTTAGCAAAGAGACAAATATATACATACACACAAATACATACACACATACATACATACATGCATGCATACATACATACATACATACATGTCATCAGTTGGCAGCCTACTGGGAGAGATGTCCAAAGAAGACATATGTCAGAGAGCATTTTTATGTACTTGAAGCACCCCGTCACTTAGAGAGAGACTTAAACAAAGCTTGATGCATAAGGAAAGTGTGAAGGCTGTAAACTTATAATATGAACAGTTGTATAGTGCTTGCTCAGAAGCATGAAGACCTAAGATCCCCAGCATCCATATAAAAAGCTGGGTGGGTGGTGCATGCCCACCTAAAATTTTAGAACTGGGTTAGGCAGAGGTGGAGGCGGAGGCAGAGGCAGAGGCGGAGGCGAAGGACCCCGAGTTTGTTGGCCAACTAGTCAGAGTTAGAAAACTTCAGGTCAGCAAGTGACAATTTCTCAAAAGTAATAGGATGGAGGGGTACTGAGGAAGCCACCTAACAACCATGTCTGACATCCACACGCATGTGCACACACACACCTGCCTACATGAGCATACCCACAAACCCATATTTTTTCCAATACACATTTAATTTATAAATGGCTAGTCAAATCTTGTTGCATCTGTACATAGCCCGGATCAGTGAAGGAAACTTTACTTATAGCACACACAATGACAAGATTGGTTCTTAAAAGCATAGTGCTAAGTAAGGGAAGTCTGACTCTAAAGTCCGTGGGGCTGGATGACTCCACCCACCCGAGCTTGAAATGCAAAAGCTCTAGGGAGAGAGCCAGCAATTTGCAGACTCTGAAGAGATCTGACTACATTGATGAAACGTAGGAGTGATGAGATTCTTCATCCTCATTGCGGTAGTATTTACCTGCAGGTGTGATTCCTAAATTCATGGGCATACATACCACGGACAACTGAATTATGGATCATATTGTAGAAATTATATCTCAATAAGCTTGATATTTTTCTAAGTGCAAAAGGCTCCCGGGAAAGCATGCTACCCTTACCCTGTCCAGCATCAAGATTAAAGCGAGGGAAATTTTTACCTTTCTCATTACAGAGTGATTTGCTTTCTCAGCCGAGCCTTCCCATTTTTAGAACTGTATTCTGTCTGACATTCTGTTCTGAAGCTTGGCTTTTTGCTTGGGTCCTTTGATAGCTTCAAGATAGGAAGCATAAGGCCTTCACGGTTCTGAGATGTGCTCTGTGTGCTCTGGCCACGAGGCCCTGTTCCCACATTCACCATCCAGCTACTCATTACTCTTCAAATTCTTTCCTGCTTTAGATTCATTTCCTACAAATCCAGGACTTTAACCTTCCAGAACCTAAAAGTACTTACTTCATCTAGGATTTTGTCTTCATTAGGGTTTCCATTGCTTTGAAGAGACACCATGGTCAAAGCAACTCTTGATTTAATTGAGACTGGCTTACAGGTTCAGATGTCCAGCCCATTATCATCAAGGCAGGAAGCATGGCAGCATCCAGGCAGGTGTGGTGCAGAAGGAGCTGAGAGTTGTACATCTTGTTTCAAAGGGAACTAAAAGACTCACTTCAAGGAAGCTCTGAGGAGGGTGTCACAGACCACCTCCTAGTGACACACTTCCTCCATCAAGGCCACACTGCCTAATAGTGCCACTGCCTGGGCCAAGCATAGTTCAAAGCACCACAAATGTTAAAGTTTAGGTCTTTTAGCCATAATTTCAAGTCCTCCACATTCTGTTGAGCGGTCACCCAGCTAATTGAAAGAAGAGGACAATAAAGTCAAGAATGAGTGGCACTGAGCTGGTCTGTGCCCTCTATGGCCATGTGGCCATGCACTAAGGGGATGTCATGGAAGGAGAGTGGGAAGTCTGAGGACCAGGGGACCAGGACGGCTGCTACAAGACAGCCTCTTCTATATATGACAGGGATGCTCCAGCCAGGAGCCTCAGCAGCGTGACACATAAACAAGGCCTGAATACTGACAGCACCGCCAGTTAACACTCCCGCACAGCTGTGGGGAAACCTCACAAGGCCCCTCCCCTCGAGGAAGAGCCTTAAGCAAGTGATGCTGAGAGAGAAAAATCCATTTTCTCCATGGACAAGGTCCATGAGAGGCTATCTGATTCCAAATGGTTCACACCAAACATGTGAGCATACAAGCAACACTAAATAGACGTGACAGGTTGAACTTACAAACATACACACACATGTAACAATAATAATTAGAGAAGAACTGATAAATATGGAAGGGCTGGGCATATAGGAGTTGAAAGGAGAAGAGGGACAGGGAGAAATTATGTAAATAGAGTTCTCATGGATGAAATTCTCCAAAACCTTAAGTTTCAAAGACTGTTAGTTTTCCCTCGGTGCCCCATTCTCACCTGTGAAGTGAAGGCCGTGGACTGATGAGGTCTGAGCTCTCTTGCTATTGTAGTTTATCAGAGCAGCTGCCAGCCAGGGAGCTCAGAGTGCAAGAAGAACTGTGTTAGCTTCTCGCTTCGGCTTTTGGATGTGCAATGCATGCACATGTATGTGTATACACATCCACACATGCATGCACATGTATGTACACACATTGACACATGCATGCACATGTTTGTACACATATTCATACACATGCATTACATACATGTACATACACTTGCATGTACATGCATGTGCACACAATTCACACATGTGTGCTCATGTATGTGCACACATTCACACACATGCATCACATACATGTGCACACATTCACACACATGCATGTACATGTATGTATACACACACATTCATACACATGCACATCCTGAGGAAAATACCTGCTTCACTTGTCAAAATAAAATTATGCATATTCATAGAATTGCTTGATATATATTAATAAGAGACAAATTATATCTCCAAAGGATACATATACATTTAAACCACCAACAACTTCCCTTACTGTTCTAAAAAGGTACAGTATCACTTGAAATCAGTTTCTCTGTGTAGCCTTGGCTGTCCCGGAATTTGCAATGTAGGCCAGGCCTCGAACCAGAGTTTTGTCTGCCTCTGCCTCCTGAATGCTGGGATTGAAAGCATATGCCACCACACCCACCCGGCTTAAAAATAAATTCCTTATAAAAATCATTAATTAATCAATTAATTTTAATAATAAATTATTACTTCCAAATTATTATGGTTTATTATTATTATTATTATATCCAGATTTTATTCCCCTCCAGGTTGATACTGCAACTGTTCTACATCCCATACCTCCTCCCCGCCCTCCTGTCTCCACAAGAATGTCCCCATCCCCCCACCTCCCACCCCACCTGACCTCTAAACTCCATGAGGCCTCCAGCCTCTTGAGGGTTAAGTGCATCTTCTCTGATTAAGGGAGAAATAAAGTCAGAAGGAAACAGAAAAAAAAATCAGAAATAGTTAGCTGCAATTCTAGCCTGAGTTCACTAGAGGGCGAGATTATCAAGCAAATGAGCAAAGCTTTCTTTGTGGCTCAAATGTGCAGTCTTCCAGTTCTTGTCAAATCAATGGATCTCCAAGGAGTTTGTCTGCACTTTTGCAGTGACGTCATGGTTTTCTGACTGCACTTACTCTTTTGTTAGTCACCTTAGTAAAGGTCTTCTCCCAGCAAGTACAAGCACTGGCAGCTGGAGATAGCACCCCTAAAACTCTTCTGTTTGGTTTCAGTTTAGGTTTTTGTCTTCTTCTGAATCCATTTTAAAAATCTTTTGTCACACCAGGCATTATCTTATTCTTTTACCAATTCATATTATCTACCAAATAAATAACAAACAAAACTAAAGAGGAATAAAATAAGTAGGAGGAAGAATATAGACTCAAAAACAATGTCGTTCATAACCAGGCTCTCCTCAGTGAAGCGTGTATTTTAGAGTGTGTCACATCACACACGTGCTCAGTCGAAAGGAACGTTTCACAAACGTTCTTATTCTTGAGAGACAGAAATTCTTCTGCTCTTCCCCCTCTGCTCCCTTACCCTCCCCTCCCTTCTCCTCTCTTCTTTTCTTCTCTCCTCTCTTCTCCCATCCTTTCCTTTCCCTTCTATCCTATCTATCCTATTCTCCCCCTCTCTTCCTCTCCCACCCCCTTTTCCCTCTCTTTCCCTCTCCCATACCTCCTTTCTCCTATACTTTTTCTCTTTGTTTTGACAAGGTCTCATCTGTCCCAGTTTGACCTTGAACTCAATAGGTAACCCAAGATGACGTTGACCTTCTGATCCTCCCGCCCCCATCTCCTGAGTGCTGGTAAAGGCATGCACAACCTCACCCAGTCCATGTGGTGCCCGGGATCAAAGCCAGGGCTTCGTCCATGCTACTGCTGAATCTTTTCTAAGGAGACTTTTGCTGCACTATTTCACGAACCCTCAAAGGATATAACCAAGAAATATAATGGTGCCTAAGAGGGATGCCCAAATCTAAAAGCAGGTAGTTCAGGCTAGCAGGTAGATGTTCTTACTGAGTTAGAGAGACTATAAAGTGCTGTGGGAAATAATGCTTACAATACAAATTCCTTCCATAAGCAGTGTGCGCACTTACATGCCCAGTGGTTTAAGCAGCCACATAGGTCAGTGTGCTGTGTTGTGTTTTCAATGCAGGGTAGAGTAGGAGATAAGGGCATTTGTATGAAACGTGGAAGACGGAACTGAAATAGTACCAGTCACTCTCAGAAGAACACTGTGGTCGAAGGAAGTGACTGAGAGCGGATCAAAGCTCCAGGCACGAGTGATGTCTCTCATGTTGGATCATGATGTCCGACTGCAATCCTAAGGTGATTAAAAGGCATTCGGCTGAGGACCCACAGGGAGGCACTGCTCAGAGGATATCGCTTCCCACAGACCAGTCCACGAGGTTCTGCTCCTGAGCTCTCTTTCCTGGGTAAACATGTCTGGCTTCTCAGATGTTCTGACAAACGTGAGGTTCTCCTTCCCCGCAGTGCTACTCCATCGCGCTCAGGTGAGGACTTCCTCTGATCTCTGGCTCTCCCAGATTTCTGCTAATCCAGGAAGCAGGAAATAACTGCTCCTCTAATACTCACCCTCACTTTAACTGTCACTATATTTCTGCTTCTCTGGGGACTTCTAAGTGGACATTTGTAAATAAGTTAGCAAGGGGAATAAATGATAGGCCATGCATTAGGGAAACAGACTTTCCTTGAAGATTTTCAAGAGGGAGCTATACAACAAGAAAGCATCCTTATATCATGTGGCCGAAAGAAAAATAAGATGAAATCTCTTAAACTACAAGAACATACTTGCACACAGAAGTGTTTAAGATAGAAATAAAATCTCCATGTTCCAAACATCCTAGAATGGACACATGTGACTATCAAAGTGACTGTGTGTAGGGGGAGGGGGAGACTATTGACCTAGTCTTTAAAAAAAAAAAGGCAACACCATTGAAGAAACGTGGTAGCAGTGTGTGATAGGGACAGCAGACAGATCACCTGTGGATCAGGTCCAAGCCTTGGCTGCTCTGCACTATCAGGCATGTGACAACCTGATTTTCAGGGGGTGATACTGGTTTGTGGGTTTCATTTTGGGTACCAAGACCCAGGAGAACCAAGCATGCAAAAAAAAAAAACAAAAACAAAAACAAAAACAAAAACCCAAAACCCCCCCAAAAAAACAAAAAAACAAAAAAATCAAAACAACAACAACAACAACAACAAAAAACCCAGCTGCAATGCAAAAAACCAGATGACTTTAAAGAAGAATGTTGGAGCACAATAAGAGCCATTTGGGGAGTAGGAAGGCTGCACTGGGTATGAGAAGGTACTGCAAAGTCACTGCTACTTCTCCACTGCTAGAACCCTCTGGAAGAATACTCCTAGGACTATTCCGAACTATCTGGGCTGGAGTATCCAATGGTTCATACAATTTTCTCTGATTCAGAGAATAAGCTCTGTGGTTGTCCATCTAGTAAGCATGTATTTAACTCGGTCACTTTTTTCTTTTAGGTGAAGAATCACAGAAGACATAAAAAGGAAACACTATCAACTTCAGAGCAGTAAAGTGGCAAGGAGCATATATGCACAGGCTTAGAGGTGACACTGTTGATCCACCCCTTAGATCACAGACACAGCCAATGCCCCCAACCCTGAATGCTCCCAGAAAAAGTTTGTAGATGATCTCTGGGTATACCTAGGGAAAGGCCAGGTGTAGGTCTCCTGAGTTCTCATGAAAGAAATTCTGCCTGATGTCTTTGTCCACAGAGTTGAGCAAAACACCCACTAAATCCCCTTGGTCAAACTTTGGTCAGATTGTCTTTCTTTCCTGCAAACCTCTGAACCTTGGCTTTTGAGGTCAAGCAAGTCCTGGGATGCAGAATTCCTTTTTCTAAAATATCTGGAGAAGGCTCTTTCCAGCTCTATTCTTTGGCGTGCTACTTGGTCACCCATCACTGCAGCTCTCAATTCAGTCTGGCCTTGTTCAGTTTGCCTGTATAGCTAAACCTGGTAGGGTCACCCTATGCATCCTATAATCCAAGCACTTGAGAGAAGTTCAGCAGAGGCTGCAGCACTAATCTTTCTCTTAAGCAGTTTTAAAGTCTTTATGTTTGGCCATGAGGATGCTTTTTATCTTGGGGGAAGTTATCTTCTCTGATGCAATTACGCACCCCCCCATGTTGAAATATTCTTACAATCAAGTCACTGTGTTTATAGATGCACTTTTAATTTAACGATGGATAAAATTGGCCCCATGTCATTAAGAAGCACAAGACGTCCACAGGCAAAGGAGATTTTGGATCAGGGAACCCTAGGTTAAAGACACTGGAATCCAAGATAATTGCTACAAGAGCTTTGAAAAGACTATGTTCGATGCTCCTGGGACACTTTTGTGATTCTGTATCCTAATTTCAAAAATGAAATATATGAAGTCTTCAGTACTAGGAACAGGCTTCATCCTATCAAGTTCTTGGCCAATAGTGCCCCATGAAATCCCCAAACAGCTCAGGTGATGGTCAAGACTATTGGTTGTTCTCCACATGTTGATGGCAAGGCTTTATTGCTCAAGACATCACCTACACATTCATTAAACACAGAGGAGTTGAGCGGGTGCCTACCTAGAGACTTCACCCCCTATGGGCTAATGTCCCAGGTACCAAGGGGGACTCTGCGTGCTACCAAAGGACAAAGTTAAATGACAACCCAGCTACAAACCCTTCAATCTACAATGGTTGACCTGCCTGCAAGATTCACCCGTGAAAGAGTGGCCCAAACACTGTGGAAGTGACCAACCAACATATAGTCTGAGTTAAGAATGTGTACCTTTCCACTCCATGAGGTAGAACTCATGCCCAATGGTGCTTAGGTGCCCAGAGACCCCAGAAAAAACAAAACACTACTGTTTTTCTAAAGGAACACAGCAATAGAATGACTCCTAACAACATTCATTATATTCATAGGTCAGTGTCTTGCTTGGCCATTATGAGAGATGCTTTCTCCTGCGGCAGGTAGGTACAAATAATGAGACCCACCACTGGACAGTATATATAGAGAGAAACCTTGGAATACTTTACCCCAAACTGTATGTCTCCATCAAATCCCTATCCCCCAACCCTCAGGTCTCAGTGAACCTGGTGAAAGAGGAGGTGGAAAGATTTTAAGAACCAGAGGAGAAGGAAGACAACAAGAAACCAAGGCCTTCTAGAAGGAGTAGGACTTGTGCACGTACCAACTCACAGAGACTGAGGCAGCATGCACAGGACCCGCATGGGTCTGCACCAGATGGGGTCCGAGACCAGAAATGAGAAGTGAGTGCACACCCCATCCCTAATCCAGGGGCTATCTCCAGCTGATAGTCACTTGCAAATGGAAAAAACAAAACAAAAACCAAAACAAAACCAAAAAACCCAGTTTCCTCCAAGGGAGTCTCATTATGGAAACAAGCATGCCCAGCGGTAGATGGCCAAAAGAAAATGAACTCAATAGCGTCTTTGGATGTTCTTTTTCTCATAACATTAAGTGAGAGTTTATTTCTCTTTTGACCTTACAGGTCCTTTACATATCTATTCTAATTTCTGGTTTTGTGTTTTCTTGGGGCACCTGTGCGTGCAAACCTGCGTGACTCTGTATCTCTACCTGCTTCTTATACTTTCTCTTTGGTTATTTTTCTCCTTTGGTTGTTTTGTCCTATTCCAAATTTGTTTTTGTTTTGCTTACTTGTTTACTATACTCATTATTACATTATTTCAAGTATATATTTATATTTTTATTTTATTTAATTTAATTATATAACTATATGTAATAATTATATTATATTAAACATATTGTTATATTTGTTTATTTTAAAGATTTATTTATTTTTATTTAAATGAGTACGCTGTAGCTGTCTTCAGACACCCCAGAAGAGGACATTGGATCCTGTTACGGACGGTTGTGAACCAACATGAGGTTGCTGGGAATTGAACTCAGGACCTCTGGAGGAGCAGTCAGTGCTCTTAACTGCTGAGTCATCTCTCCAACCCTATTATTATATTTATTAATGTGTTTCTTGTATCGTATTTTATTATTATTCCTTAGATATCTGTTTTCGAAGGAGAGATAGAACGGATGTGGACCGAGACAGGAGGGGCAGTGGAAAAGAACTGGGAGGACCATGGGAAAAGAAGAATGTAACCAGAATATATTGCATATAAAAAACTGGTTTAAACCAAAAGATTTGTACAGCTCTGTCTCCTCCAGTAGGTTGCTCATTGGCTCGCAGAGAGCTGATGCTGACAGCGTGGGAACCGAAGCGCAGCTATCGCCTCTTTGCTGACCCGGAAGCCTGTCCTGATCTGAAAGACGAACTCTATAATCAACCAACCCTGAGAGCTGGGCCTCACACTTGATAGAGCCCTGTCCTGAAGGCTCTAAGACCTTCCACTGGAGAACACAAGTAGGAATTCAGAAGCATTTCTCCCGAGCAACCTAGACGAAGCTCAGTTGTGTTTGCCGCGGCTCCTTCAGTCTCATGTAACTTCGTGGTTCAGGAATTAGAGCGCTGTGGTGGTGTGAATGGGAATGGTCCCCATAGACTTTTGAATGCTTGGCCCATAGGGAACGGGATTATTAGGAGGTGTCCTCTTGTTGGAGTAGGTGTAGCCTTGTTAGATAAAGTGCGTCCCTGTGGGGTGGGCTTTGAGGTCTCGGACCTTCATGGCCAGGCTCAGTGGCACACAGTTCTTTTCCTGCTACCTGTGGGTCAAGATGTAGAATGTTCAGTTCCTTCTCCAGCACCATGTCTGCCTGCATGCTGCCTTGCTTCCTGACAGAATGATCATGGAGTAAACCTCTGAAACTGTAAGCCAATCCCAATGAAATGTTTTGCCTTGTAAGAGTTCCCGTGGTCACAGAGGTCGTTTTGTATCAATCGAAACCCTAAGACAAATGCAGAGTCCACAAACACCCATTTTAAAGTGTGCCCTATTTATTCCGGGTTTGGAATTCTATCCAGGAAAAGACAAGCATTTCAAATGATTTCCCCTTTTCTGGACCCCCACTCCCCGAAAGTCCCATCAGCCCTCTTCCCTACCCCTGTTTTCCCACCCAACCCTTCCCACTTCCCTGTTCTGGTTTTGCCCTATACTGCTTCACTGAGTCTTTCCAGAACAAGGGGCCACTCCTCCATTCTTCTTGTACCTCATTTGATGTGTGGATTATGTTTTGGGTATTCCAGTTTTCTAGGTTAACACCCACTTATTAGTGAGTGCATACCATGATTCACCTTTTGAGTCTGGGTTACCTCACTTAGTATGATGTTCTCTAGATCCATCCATTTGCCTAAGAATTTCATGAATTCATTGTTTCTAATGGCTGAATAGTACTCCATTGTGTATATATACCACATTTTTTGCATCCACTCTTCTGTTGAGGGATATCTGGGTTCTTTCCAGCTTCTGGCTATTATAAATAGGGCTGCTATGAACATAGTGGAGCATGTATCCTTATTACATGCTGGGGAATCTTCTGGGTATATGCTCAGGAGTGGTATAGCAGGATCTTCTGAAAGTGAGGTGCCCTAAAAAATATATCAATTAAAAAAAAAAAAGAAAAGACAAGCAAACCAACAAATTCTCAGTTTGTCCTGCAGGTGTCACCCTTGCCCTGATCTGAGTCAGCCACTCCTTCCAGAGGTCAGTGATCAGCTGGAGCACAATTTTATACAATCTGGTTTTCAGGGCCAGGACTCTCCCATGTACGTTTGGAGATCCTTAGCTCTATGACCTTTTGGGCTATTCTGTTTCTTTTACATTTTATTTGTATGATGTTTGCTATTTTTTTTAAAAAGGTAATATATTTGTATAATTCTGAAATCACAAATACACATTAAAATGTCTCTCATCACGGCCATTTCTGGCACGTTTTTGTGCCTCTAATAGAAGAGCAACTATTGTTAGCTTCTTTCGGATCTTCCCTGCAGTCATATTATGCATATGCAAATGTAAGTACAAGTTATGTTGACACATTGTTTCATCCAGATACCATACAATCTGCTCTTCAGCTTCCCCATATCACGTATTTCTAAAGGATGCATTTATTTATTTGTGTGCATGTGTTTCGGCACATGCACCTGACTGTGGGGGCATGCAGGCCTTGGCACCCGCGTGGAGGTCAGAGGACTGTGCTCAGAAGCTCTTGCTCCATTGCTGCTTTGTGAGATCTGGGTATCACCAGACCTGTCAAAAGTGCCTCCACCCTCTGAACCAGGTCACCAGACCTGCCCACAAGTGCCTCCACCCTCTGAACCAACACCCTGGACCTAAGTTAATACATCTTTGAGTTCTTTATTTTCAAATAGTTATACAGTATTTCCTTTTATGAGTGCATTACAATTAATTCAATTTAGTCTTTATATTTTAGGCTGATTTTAGTCTTTTTCTACTAAGTGATGAAAATGAAGGAGGAGGAGGGAAAAAGAACAAGAATGTGGTGGTGGTGATGGTGGTGGTAGTGGTGGTGGCAGTGGTGGTGGTGTTATGCTGTGACTAGTACTATTACTGACACATTACTATTTACATCAAGCTATAATCCTGTAGAACTAGAGCTTTTATTATAATCATATTATAGTTGGAGGAGAAAAGCAAAGAGATCTCAGAAAAAATATATCTCTCTCTCAGCATGAAGATGGTGGATGTAGACATGGGGTCAGGAATACTTGGTGACTGGTGTCGCATCATGCTTCCGATGAACACAGGTTTGAGGAGGGGAAGCACTGAGTTCTTCCCATCCCCACACAGCATAGAGTAACCTGCCTCACAGTGAGGGGGATCCTGGAAGCTGGGGATTTCCAGATGTCTGGGCCCAGACCACACACACCCAGTTAGGCTTGTCAAAACAAAGCATACAGAGATTCAGGGTAGCATAAGTCATAGGCTGCTGTAAGGCTCAGATGATTCTGCCCAGTCATTCACGAAATGATGCGGGAAGCTGATAAAAAATGCACCCATGTACCCGGAAACCATCCCATAAGGGCTTCATATCACTATTCATCTGTTCTCAAACATGGAGGTCCTTGCTCAGGAATCTCTGCACGCGTCACCCTCAACCTTGATGACCTTTGCATCTGTCTTGACTGCCGTTCAAGCCACCTCCTACTTCCTTGTCCCTGCTTACCTGCACTAAATCATCTCTCTGGAACAGCTCCTGGCACATAGGATTCCCTTGTGCAAATGGTGGTCACAGCTGGCAGCACCCTAGATCTATATCTGGAAAAGGACAGCTGATCCCCTCAGCCTTCCTTGAATTTGCTTTTCGTAGCATGAACATGAGAATTATCTTGCGGTCTGGCAGACTTCCATGTCTCAGTCTGCATCACCTTGCCTGGGCTGCCCCTCACACACATCCATTCCCCGTGCCAGGACTCTTTATTGATCCTTTACTATGGGAAGCGGAGGGGAAGCAGCTAAAGAACGTGGGGCAGTGATTTGGGTAGCTATGTGTTACCTTGTCCAGAAGGTCGTGCCCAGACAAACTGTCAGACATGATTCTAGATTGCTACAGGTCTCTTTTCAGATATTATCTTTTAGGTGAGACTAGCATTTAAGTCAGTCATTTTTTTTTTAACTATAGCAGTTTTCCTCTAAATGATATCTTCAGTGTTGAAGGCAATAATATAAAAAACCACCCCCGCCCCCCCCCCAAAAAAGAAGGAGAAATATCTTGGGACTCAAACTGCAGCAGCAACTTTTCTTAGGAGTCTGGACTTGCCAGGGTGACTATAACCACATACATTCTCTCTGTCTCTGTCTCTGTCTCTGTCTCTCTGTCTCTTTCTCCCTTTCTTCTTTCTTTCTTTCTTTCTTTCTTTCTTTCTTTCTTTCTTTCTTTCTTTCTTTCTTTCTTTCTTTCTTTCTTTCTTTCTTTCTTCCTTCCTTCCTTCCTTCCTTCCTTCCTTCCTTCCTTCCTTTCCTTCCTTCCTTCCTTCCTTCCTTCCTTCCTTTCTTTCTCTTCCTCCTCCTCCTCTTCCTCCTCCTCCTCCTCTTCCTCCTCCTCTTCCTCCTCCTCCTCTCCAATCCCACCTAATCATGCAGTTTTGGAGGCTCTAACTGCTTTAGGAGGTGCCATTAACTAGAAGAAGTATGTTACCTGAGATAGGTGCTTCTCTTTTCTGTGTCTGGGTTAGCTCATTCAGGATCCACACAATTGCCTGAAAATTGCATGATGTCTTTGTTTTTAGTATCTGCATAATATTCCACTGTGTAAATGAACCATATTTTCTTTATCCTTTCTTTAGTTGAGGGCCATCTATGTTGTTCCCAGTTTCTAGCTATTACCAAAAAGCTGCCAGAACATAGTTGAGCAAATGTCCTTGTGATATGGTGGAGCATCTTTTGGGTATATGTCCAGGAGTGGTGTAGCTAAGTCTTAAGATAGAACTATTTCCAATTTTCTGAGAAACTGTCAAATTGGTTTCTAAAGTAGTTGTAGTAGTTGTAGTAGTTGCTCCTGCACTCGGAGCAATGGAGGAGTGCCTCCTTGGCTCACGTCCTCACCAGCATGTGCTAACTCTTGAGTCTTTGATGTTTTGGTTGTGATCTGATGGTTGTAAGATATAATCTCATAGACATTTTAATTTGCATTTTCCTGATGACTGAAGATTTTAAACACTTCTTTAAGTGCTTCTCAGCAATCGGGGATTCCCCTCTTGAGAATTCTCTGTTTAGATCTGTACCCCATTTTTAAACTGGGCTATTTGGTTTGTTGATACCTAGTTTCTCAAGTTTTTTATATAGTTTGGATATCAGCCCTCTATCAGATGTAGGGTTGGTGAAGATCTTTTCCCATCCGGTAAGCTGCCATTTTGTCATTTAGATGGTATCCTTTGCCTACAGAAGCTTTTCAGTTTCATGAGGTAGCATTTACTAGTTGTTGACCTTGGTGCTTGAGCTATTAGTGTTCTGTTCAGGAAGTTGTCTCCTGTTCCCCTGCAACCAAGGCCATTGCCCACGTTCTCTCCTATCCAGTATATCCAGTTTTATGTTGAAACCATTGCTCCACTTGAACTTGAGCTTTGTTCAGGGTAATAAATACTGACCTATTTGTAGTCTGCATACAGACATACAGTTAGTTCGGCGTCATTTGTTGATGATGTTTCCTTTTTTTCCCTTTGTATTGTTTTTGCTTCTTTGGCAAACATTAGTTGTCCATATGTATGTGGATTTACTTCTGGATATTCAGTTTGAATGCATTGAACAAACCCATCTGTTTTTGTGCCAATCCCATTTTATTTTCATTACTATTGCTCTAGAGTACAACTTGGAGTCAGAGATGCTGATGCCTCCAAAAGGTTTTTTGTTTTTTGTTTTTGTATTATATGGGATTATTTTAGTTATTCTGTTTTTTTCTTTTGTTTTTCCATATGTTTAATATAGCTCTTACAAGGTCTACAAAGAATTGTATTGGAAGATTAAAGGGAATTGCATTGAATCTGTAGGTTGCCTTTGGTAAGATGGTCATTTTTAGTACGTTAATCTTGCCAATCCATGAGCATGGAAGATCTTTTAAATCTTCTGATATCTTCTTCGGTTTCTTTCTTCAAAGCCTTGAAGTCCTTTTTATACAGGTTTTTCACTTGCTTGGCTAGAGTTACAACAAAATATTTTATATTATTTGCATCTATTGTAAAGGGTGTTGTTTCCCAAGGAGGGCTACTTATTATTTTGAGTTAATTTTGTATCTAGATACTTTGCTGAAGGTGTTTACCAGCTGTAGGAATTATCTAGTAGAATTTTGTGTGTCATATATGTATACTATCATATCATCTGCAAATAACAATACTGTGATTTCTTCCTTTCCAATTTGTATCCCTTTGATCTTTAGTTGTCCTATTACTCTAAGTGGAACTTCAGGTACTACATTGTATAGATATGGAGAGACTGGACAGCCTTGTCTTGTTTGTGATTTTAGTGGAATTGTTTGAAGTGTCTCTCCATTTAATTTGATGTTGGCTATTGGTTTCATGTATATTGCCTTTATTGTGTTTATAGTTGTGCCTTGTATTCCTCGTCTCTCCAACACATTTAACATGAAGTGTTGGATTTTGTCAAAGGCTTTTTCAGCATCTAATGAGATGATCATGTGATTTTTTTCTTTCAGTGTATTTATATACCAATGCCATCTCTTATGTCAACCTCTGTAGGGTACACTCTAGACAGACAGTTGATGTCTTAGAAATGATTTAGGAAGGCTCTCATTCCAATTGTTTGGATGGGCAGAAGAGTCCTGTTCATTGCGGGTATTCTATTGAGTTTCCCACTTCCTTGATGGATTTCAATAGAATCCCTTATTGTCTCTCTATTTGTCTACTGGTCTCTATAACTGACAGGAAGCAGGATTGAGTTATAGCCTTTTCATGTTTCTGATCTCACTAACTTCCTCTTTTGCCACTTTTTCCTAATCTCCTTTCTTATGTATTCATGAAGGAAAATTCTCCATTTCTATGTGTGCATGTAACAGGAGTAGGCTCAATTTGGTGATATGACATAGTTTAGTAAAATATGATATAATATGATACATCATCTCATTTTAAAATTAGCTGATTACTATAACCTTAATTATGTCTGTAAAGTCTTTTCCCATTAGTACTTAGATAAGTGTTTAGTTAAATCATCAGGGGTGAGGATTCAGGATGCATTGTTTTATTCCCAAATGATTATATAACTGTCCACCTACAGTAATGATCAACCTGGCATTGCACTTTTATGATAATCATCTTTATTTTCTTGGTGATCATGTCCTAGCTTTGCTGAATACTCTTTAACAAGGATCGTGTGCCTCAACAGTTCTAAAAGTGTTGGCAGTTAAACATTGTCTCAGAGTCCTCATGTTGGCCAGCAAGCTTACAATGTCCTCCGTGTTCCCTGGAAATAGACTCATGGAAGGAAATCCTGAAACTGGTCCATCGTAAAGGGAGGCTGACAGCAACAGAGGCCGCGCAGTCTTGGGGTTAAGCACAGTCCAGTGACCTGTCAGCTACTGGAGTTGCTATCATAGCTTTGATGGAGTGAGAGACAGGGAGAAGCCAAATTGTGGGTTATGCTTTAGTTATGACACCTACGTGATACCGAATAATAATAATTACAGGAGTGCTGGGAAAGGTGTTTTCATTTTTTTTAAATTATACTTTTTATTTTAAGATAATTGCAGATTCACATGCAGTTGTAAGAAATGTAGAGGTAGGAGAGAGACAGAGAGAGAAAGAGAGGGAGGGAGAATGGGAAAGGGAGGGGAAAGGAGGGGGCAGGGGAGAGAAAGAAAGGGAGAAGGACATTTTGTATGCCCTTTATCCCTCAACAGTATTATTTTTCATACTACCATACAGTATCACAGTGAAAACGCTGACATCAATAATTGTAAGTTACAGAGCATTTCCACCACCACACAGATGCCTCCTGCTCCTTTCTTGCAAACACACCCATTTATCTCCATTCTGCATTTCCTCTTCTCTGATATCCATTCATCTCTTCATTTATAGAAATTTGTCACTTAAGCTTATATAAGTTAAATTTGAGACCTTCCCTACTCAGTATCTATACAGAGACTCTGCTAAGTTCTTATATATAGCAATAGTCTGTTTCCTTGTATTGATGAGTAGTGTCCCATAGCATGGGATGCACTATATTTTATTTTATAGGATTAACTGGCTGTAATTTGTTTAGCCACTTACATACTAAAAGATACTTTGTATATTTCTAGTTGTCATAGATTTTTAAATATCATTCTGGTTGGATAACATTTTCAATTTTTTTTTTTTGGTTTTGGTTTTTCAAGACAGGATTTCTCTGTATAGCCCTGGCTGTCCTAGAATTCACTCCAGATCAGGCTGGCCTCGAACTCAGAAATCTGCCTGCCTTTGCCTCTGCCTCCTAAGTGCTGGGATTAAAGGTGTGCACCACTATTGCCCCTTTTTTCAATTATTTTATTTTATTTTTTTTATTCGATATATTTTTTATTTACATTTCAAGTAATTTCCCCTTTTCTGGCTTCCCACTCCCTGAAAGTTCCATAAGCTCTCTTTCCTCCCCCTGTTCACCCTTCCACCCCTTCCCACTTCCCTGTTCTGGTATTGCCCTACACTGCTGCACTGAGCCTTTCCAGAACCAGCGGCTACACCTCCGTTCTTCTTGGACATCATTTGATATGTGGATTATGTCTTGGGTATTCCAAGTTTCTAGGCTAATATCCACTTATCAGTGAGTGCATACCATGATTGATCTTAGGTTAAAAACAAGCTCAAGTGATTCCATAGAATTGTGCAAGCATTCACATAGATAGGTCTCCAATTTCTTCTTGTTTTTTGTTTTGTTTTTGTTTTTTGTTTGTTTGTTTGTTTGTTTGTTTTGCTATCATTGTCACTCATCCTCACTCCTTTGGTCCACCCTCCAATACAACACTGATATGTGGACCTTCTCCCTTCTGGTAAGTGCATGTGAACCAGGTGCCATTAGGTGTTAGTCTCTTAGGTTGTTGGTCTCAGTCTCAGAACTGTCTCTGTGTAGAAGGGCCCCATCATACAGAAGGTGAAGAGAAAGCTGGCAGGCTGGGGTGGGGGCTTACACAGTGCTTTAGTTGTCCTTGTCCTTAACTCTTCATAGGAAAGTATTAAAATGAAGTCTAGAGGGAAATAAAATGAAAGTCTAGGGGGAAATGTGTGCATATTTATGAAATGACAGAAACAACAGACAACAGGTGTTGGAAAAGTCAATCCAAGTATATTTTTCCAATGAATTAACCACTGTCAAAGTTATGTCTGCATCTCCATGGTTCTTACAAGAAGCATTTTACAAGATAGCCAAGATAGGGAAGCAACCCACATTATCATGAATGACTGAAGGAATGAATAAAATTAAACAAAATCACACACAGAGAGAGGGGAGGGAGGGAGAGAGAGAGAGAGAGAGAGAGAGAGAGAGAGAGAGAGAGAGAGAGAGAGAGAGAGAGAGAGAGGATAGCGTGATAGCGTTCAGGCTGAAAGACAAGAGAATCATGTCATTTGTTGTAGATGAATCTGGTAGGCATTGCATTAAGTGAAATGAGCCAGACATAAAATGGCAAATTATACATGTGGTATCTTAAAAAGCCAAACTCAGATCAAATAGATAGCTCAGTGGGTAAAGTCCTTGTTGCTCAAACACTTGGGGAGGGAGTGTCTGTGTGTCTGTGTCTGTGTGTCTATGTTTTCTTCTAATTGAAGACAGAAACTCATGTTTTCAAATCCATAAGTGGATTTAATTGCGATTAACATGAAGTCCAGGGAAGAGTTTGGTAAAGACTATGAAGTAAGTAAAAGTTTAACCTAATAAAGATAATTGTATTTTAAATTCTGAGTATCATGGATTGTTATAGCAAATGGCTTTGTAAGTGTCATTCATCAAATTCTCATGAAGTCATGAGTCCTGAGAAGAGAGAAGTCAAGACTTGTAGAAGTGTCTGGCATAGGACAGTGACTCAGGGTTTCTGTGCAGGATCCAAAAGGGAGGTATAATGCTGATGGCCCCCAGGAAGACTATGGAGGATCCTGGGATTGTAGGTGACTGGAGGAGAGAGATTTGGAGCTGACCTTGTAAGGCTTGGCAATGCTACAACTGAGTACCATATGGGGAACACACTGAGTCTCAGCAGGGGATGAGCTCTGAGCCAGGAATCTTGAGTGTATTGAGACCTCTGGCTTCTTTAATGGGAGGAATCCTGGGAGAAGCCACATTGAGTCCTTGTGACACAAACTGAATTTTTCTCAATCCTTATATTCTTTTACATAGAAGAAGAGTGGGATCCTTGAAGGGCTGTTATAATAGGCAGAAATCATAGAACCAGGTGTCTCTGCAGATATGGTGCTTGCATTTAAGATTCCCATGCATTGCTATAACCTTCGAAATATAGAGCAACATCACACCCACACTAATAAGATCTCCTCCTGTGTCTACTCCCACCGGACTGGGCAGTGACTCAAAAGTTCTCATTCTTGTGGTTTTGATTGGCTGAAATTACAGAAATGTAGATGACCCATTACATGTTGCCAGACTCAAACCTCAAATGCGAGAGCAGCTGCCCTTTGTGATGGGGGAAAAAAACGCTTGCATTCCACAGATTATCACATCTATCAACAATTACGTTTTCAGGAACCTGTAACTTCTACAGCCTTCCCAAAAGAGAGTGGGAGACTGGCAACAACAGAAAGGCTCAAGGTGAGAGAAAACAGTAGAAGCTTCTAGAAGACAATGGATGAGGAGAGGCGGAAATGAACACAATTAGTGAGGGTTTCTAGAAACTACTCCCTGTCTCGGGTGTGCCTTGAGAAGAGCTAGTTGTCTCTCAGCATTTTCACTGCAGAGTGATGAGAAATGAAGACATAATGATGCTCCCTGAACTGTAGCTAAACTAACCAGAAAAGCAATTCATTACACTACTATTATGCATTTCACAGAGTTGACAGGAAAGCTAAAGAATTAGACTCAAACAATGTGCAGTTTCCTGGGCATCTGGAAGCCAATAACACAACTACAGTTGTGCCACAGGCATGCCCCCTAGGATCACCAAGTTGGTACTGTGTCACCAGAGTCCTCATGGTGAGTTATTTCCAACCCCTTTGGTGTCTTTGTATTTCTTTATCCACATATAAAAGCCCAGGAACAGAAAGGAAAAATATAGAGACATGCATGTTTGTGGGAGTTGTGTATATACTCACTAGTGTGGGCATGTGCACATGTGCTTGTGGGTATATACACATGTGCTTATGTCTGTGGAGGGAAGGGATCAGTAAAACACTGACTATGCTCTCATCGCTCTCCTGCTTTTAGGACAGTGTTTCTTACTAAAGCAGCCTCTCATCAATTCAGTTAGTCTGGGCCAAGGAGCTTAAGAGATCTGTGTGCTCTGTTCTCCATAGTGCTTGAGCACCAGGACCACCCAGAACTCTGTATGGATTCTGAGAATTCAAACTTGGGTCCTCAAGCTTGTGTGGCCTGTTACCAACTAACCCTTTAGTCCTTCTTCATCACACCTCTTGTAAAACCTGAGTCTGTGTCACACAAAGACTTACATGCTATAGTAACAATATCAATACTAGTGATCAACACCCAAAGATTACTGGCAAATATCCACTCTTGTAGCTGTAGTGGCTGCCACAGGTCCTGTGTGCTTTCTTCCTCTCATAACTGCAACTACTGGAGAAGCTTATGAAACATTGCAATCCCTTCTTACCCTCTCCTCCTTTCCCTGGCCTTTCCTCTTCCTCCTCTTCCTCCACCTCAACTCCCCACCCATTGCCTCTGTCTGTCTCTGAATGCATGGAGATATAAGAAGTCAACCTCAGGGGTCATCCGTCTTGACTGTTGTTGTTATTTGAGAGCCTTTCACTGGGAGCTGTGGTTTGATGATTATGCTAGGCTATCTGGTCAGTATGCTCCAAAGATCTTCCTGTCTCCACTTCACGAGTACTGGGATTAACCAAGTACATAGCACCTTGGGTACTAGGGACCAAACATAAGTCTTTATACTTGCACAGTAAGAACCTTACTAACTGAGCTTTCTCTTCCCTGTCAATGTTCTCATTTGCCTTCCAAAATATAACTTTATGTATCCAACAGAACCTGAAATTTTCATCAAAGGAAAGTTTCACATGAGTGATTTATGTTGTTATTCAAGTTGACACTACTGAAACTGGGAATAGTTGAGCCTTATAGACTGATTTAGACATCTGCTTTTTCTGCCAACTTTGATCAGTTGAATATTCTAGAACTATAGCAGCATCTCTTACATTTTGTATGGTATGCATTACTATAAAAGTCCTTATCAAATATTGACATATTTCTATTGTTTTCTAATGTCCAGAAAATCTCCAGGTATGCTACATCCTTCTATTTGTTCCTTTTCTTATTAGATTTGTTCTTATTCTTCTTAGATATTTTAAAATTTTTATCAAATCAAATTTTGTGTTGTTTTTACAGCTATAGGCTTCTTGAACAACCTCATTAAAATTTGCCTGTATTTTTATTTTATGATCTGCTATGTGAGCACATAGAATTTTAAAACAAGCTTTGCCGTAGAAGAGAAATGCTTATCTCTTGGAGTCTGACTTGTGTCTCCTAATGTAGAGATTGCAGTTTCATCTATTTTCCTACAAATATCATGATCTCCTGTCTCTTTCTGGCTGCAAAAAATATGTGTACAACATTTGCATTACCCATTCATCTACTGACAGACATGGACTCATTCTGTCAGGACTCAAATTACTATTTGCTAAAGCAAAGAGCATTTATTCAGCAGAATTTCCTGCATGCAAGGGTCTCCCCATTTGGGTATGGAGACACCTAGTGGGCTCCCAGTCCCAGCTTTTGTGGTCAGATAGGGGAAGTCCAGGAAGGGGTTTGTGCCCTTTTACCTTGATTGGTTAGCTCTATCTCCTCAGTCTGACTGATTCTACAATTGGTTAGGTCTGGAGACTTACTCATTCTATCTATCTCTTCTTACTTCAGGCCAGATGACAAGGTGACCTCGGATTGGCTGCCAATGACTGCGAATGCCTGACCACAGGTTCCTGGATCCGAGTTTTCACTTCTGGGAAACGGAAACTTAGGGCTAGTCTTCCAAACTTCAGTTTGTAGCCTGTCATGGGGTCATCGTGCCTCTGGGTTTGTCCCTTCAGCTCCATTTCCTGTATATTGTGTCCTCTCCTGAGAGACACAGGCTAGTTCCATTTTCTGAATATTGTGAATAGCACTGTAATAAAAATGAATTGCAAGTATTTGTGTAATATCCTGACTTGGACATGTTCACAGCATTCTAGAGAAGAGTCAGTGGAAGCTCTATCTTCAGATAGTTGTGGAGCCTTCACACTTCCATGGCGGCTTTACAAAATTTCATTGCCACTATTCATGAGAAAGAATTCCCTTTCTGCACGCACATCCTTACAAGTATCTGCCATTTGTTATCATGATGAGAGCCATTACGACTGCAGTGAGATAGAATCTTAAAGCAATTAAAAATGGGCTACAGATGCCAAACACAATTTCAGACATTTATTGATGTTTATGTTTCTTCCTTGGTAGATAGTTACTCTATCTACCAAGTGGATATAATTTTTTGGTACTCAACTTTTTTGAGTTCTCTATATATCCTTGGTATTAATCCCCCATCTGTGATGTACTTGACATTGCCCCTCCCCATTCTTCACTCTAATAATTGTTCATTTGCAGCACACACAAGGTTTTTTCACTTAATGTATTTTCATTTGTTAATTCTTGAGATTGTTTTCTGTGTTATTAAGAAGTTTTTGCCGGTATTTGTAGAGCATCTAAGAGATGGACCTGGTTTCATTCTTCTACAGGTCTTAGAATTTCCTATGTGATCTTTGAGGTCTTTTAAGTAAAGCATTATATAATCTGAAAGAAATAATTGACTTCTTTGCCAGTTTACATCACATTTTTCCAAATCTCTTGTAATATTGCTTCAACAAGTATTTGAGCTCTGTTCTGAGTAAGCCTGGAGAGAATGATTGCTCTTGTCTCAATTCAAGACTAACAGAGGATGCTTTAAGTTTTTGCACTCAGTGTAAAGTTGACTGTGTGTGTGTCATGCATAGTTTTTATTATGTTGAGGTATGTTCCTTTGGTTCCTAGTTTCTTTGGGGTCTCTAACATGAAGATGTTGTACTTTATATTTTATCACTCAAAGTGATATGCAGTGACTGAAATTATTATGTAATTTCACTCCTGACTAATGTGATATATTATATCCATTGCTTTGTGTATACTGAACCAAATTTGCATTCCTAGAATGAAATAAATTTGGCCATAGTGTGCAATCTTGAATTCTTGAATTCTAAACTTTACTAGAATTTTATTAAGAATTTCCCAGCCCACACCTCTGGCAGAAGGCCATTGCTCTACTGGAGGTCATGACAGTACATAGAACCCCAGAGTCACTCCAACACCTGGGAGACCAGAAACCATGCCAGCTCCCAGAAACCCAAAGACAATCCTACAAGTCAAAACCCTTCAGACCAATAAAACACCAATGGAAATACCTCACTGTACCTGAAAAACCACCAATCACCAAAACCACATGGCTACTCAGGCCAGAAGACTAGAGCAGAATCAGAAACCAAGGGGGGGAAATTTATTTAACAAAGATAAACTCAGGAATCATCACCTAAACTTATAAATACCCCAAACTCAGATGCCTACAGGCCACAGTGAGTGCACATTCAGGAAAAGACAAGGCAATATGCCACCACCAGAGCTTAGCTATGCTGCTACGAGCAAGCACTGGATACTGCAAAACAGGTAGAAAATGACCTTAAAGGCAATCTTAAGAAGATGATAGAGGTCCTTACAGAGAAAATGAATAAATCCCTTAAAGAAATCTAGGAAAACACAAACAAACAGGTGAAGGAAATGAATAAAACAGATCAAGACCCAAAGACAGAAATAGAAGCAAGAAAGAAAACATAAACTTGTTGAGTCTTAGAAATGGAAAATCTAGGTAAGCAAACCCTGACAACAGAATACAAGAGATATAAGAGAGACTCTCAGGTCTAGAAGAAATGATAGAAGAAAAGGATACAATTGTCAAAGAAAATATTGAGTCTAAATAAATTCTGACACAAAACATCCAGGAAATCTGCGGCACTATGAAAAGTCCAAGCCTACAAATAATAGGAGAAGTATAAGAAAATGATCCCAAGTTTAAAGACCCAGAAAATATTTTCAATGAAATCACAGAAGAAAAATTCCCAAACTTAAGAAGAACATGCCTGGAACTAGAGAGACAGTTAAGAGGTTAAAAGCACTGGCTACTCTTCCAGAGGTCTTAGGTTCAATTCCCCCCCCACACACACACACACATGGGAGCTAACAACTAACTGTAACTTTAGTTACAGGGATCTGACATCCTCACACAGACATATGTGCAGACAAAAATCCAATGTACATAAAACAATGATTGATAATTTACTCTTTTCAAAAGGACATCCATTTTCATGAACTCCAGTCTTAACAAAGCAAAATAGACAGGGGAATGGAGACAAGAGGAATACTCATTGGAGATCATTAGAATTATAAGAAAACAAATGAAATTTAAATGATTGGAATTTTAGTTTTTATTGTACTACATATTTAAGATTCAATAACAGGAAATATGGTAGGGAAATTGTCAAAGTTCATTTGTTAGGTCATCCTAATTCTTCTCAAATGACTTATGATTTGCAGCAAGAAATTATAAAAACATTTCATAGAAGCTGCCTAAAATTACATGTTTCGATGTTATAGAATGTCATGCAAATGTGGTAACTTTATTTAATCCCATAAATCATTTTGATAAGTTTCTTGTTCTTGTGCTTTTTATAATTCTCTTTGTGGTGATAATTTTACTTGCTTTGAAATGCTTGCTGATTTATTTGCATAAAACTGTGAAACAACTAGATAGACAAAATGGCATATTTACTGTACAGTTTCATAATCTTCAACATTTTTATCTCTAATCCACACAAAAACAAAAAGGAAAAAGATATAGTGATATGTATAGTAAAGCCTTTGCATCTGGCTTTGAATGAAATGTTTCAGCAAAGCCTTTTATATCAATCAGTACAGCCTGAGAAATTGTACAGTTGAAGACTGAATGTTGAAGAAGTGTTGTCTCTCTAGAGAATCTGCACTTGGTGCTTCCTGAGAGCTTACAGCTACACCAACCTTGTTTCTAAGACACCTCTGGCAACCTGGAGTTCTTACTTTTGATTATGGGCAACCATGGTCAAAAGAGACTGAGATTTGTGTGGGTTGTCTGCTCTAAAGGGCAAGATAACTTTGGTAGTTGAAACCTTTCCCAGCCCCCATTAGATTTGTATAGTGTTTGAGTAAAGTAACTGCAGTGGACAAGATGAACGTCAGTCTCTTCCAGGAAGGCTAAACCCCTCTGCTCCTTCAGAAAATGAAGGATTATCATCTTAGTGAGCCTCTCTCTCTCTAGTGAAAAACATATGACCAACATCAATCAATACTAATGGACAGGAAATCCAGAAAAACTAAAAAGAGAAAAACTAAACAGAGAAATAATGAAACTACCAGACATCATGACTCAAATAGACCTAACTGATATCTACAGAACATTCTCCCAAACATAAGGGAATATACTTTCTTCTCAGCAGTTCATGGGAAACTTCTCCAAATTGATCATGCACTCAGCCACAAAGTAAGTCTCAACAGATACAAGAAAATTGAAATAACCCACCATATTCTATCAGACTACTATGAAGTAAAGCTTGATTTCAACAACAGAAACAGCAGAAAGCCCACAAATTCATGGGAAACTGAACAACTCAATACTCAGTGACCATTGGGTCAAAAGAATAATTAAACAAAGAAATTAAAGACTTTCTAGAATTCAATAAATATGAGAGAACATGTTCTAACAGGACACAATGGAAGCAGTGCTAAGAGGAAAGTTCATAGCACTAATAGTCACTTAACAGCACACTTGAAAACTCTAGAACAAAAAGAAGCAAACACACTAATGAGGAATAGATGGCAGGAAATAATCAAAGTAAGGCTGAAACCAATTCAATAGTAACAAAGACAATTAATGAAACAAATAAATTTAGTCATCAAGAAAATCAATAAGATAGACATACCCTTATCTAAACTAACTAAAAGACAGAGAAATAATATCCAAATTAATAAAATCACAACAGATACAGAGGAAATCCAAAGAATCATTAGACCACACATCAAAAGAAACCTAATCCACAAAATTAGAAAATCAAAAAGAAATGGACTATTTGCTTGACATATACCACTTATCAGAATTAAATCAAGATTATATAAGCAATTTAAACAGACCCACACATCAGAAACAATCATTAAAAGTCTCTCCATCCCTGCAAAAATTTCAAGGCCAGATGGCTTAGTACAGAATTCTACCAAAATTTTAAAGAGCTAATGGCAATAATCCTCAAATTATTCTACAAGATAGAAACAGAAGGACTATTGCCAAATTCATTTTATGAGGCTATAGTCACCCTGATACCTACACCACACAAAGATTTAAAAAAGGAGAGAGAGAATCACATATCAATTTCTCTCATGAACATTGATGTAAAAATATGCAATAAAATAATTCTAAAGCAAACCCAAGAACATATCAAAACAATCATTGAGCATGACCAAGTAGGTTTCAAGATGCAGGGATGGTTTAATGTATGAAAACATATCAATGTAATCTACCACATAACAAACTGAAAGGAAAAAAACCCCACACAATCATCTCACCAGATGCTGAAAAAGCCTTTGATAAAATCCAGCATCCCTTGGGTATCCCCCAGCCTGGCACTTCAAATCTTCCCAATGCTAGGTGCTTCCTCTCCCACTGAGGCCAGACAAGGTAGCCAGAAGAACATATCCCATGTATAGGCAACAGCTTTGGGATGGCCCCCGATCCACATGATGACCAAGCTGCACATCTGCTTCACATGTGCAGAGAGGCCTAGATCCAGCCTGTGTTCAGTCTCTGAGAGCCTTAGGGATCCAGGTTACTTGATTCTGTTGTCTTCCTGTGGATTTCCTCCCTCTTTAGGGGTTGCAATCCTTCCTCCTATTCTTCCATAAAAATCTCCAAATTCCATTCACTGTTTGATTCAGACATGTGTCTGAGTCAGTTGGTGGGTAGAGCCTCTCAGATGACATCCATGTTAGATTCTTGTCTGCAAGCATAAGAGAATACCATTAATTGTGTCAGGGATTGGTGCTTGCCCATGGGATGGGTCTCAGGTTGAATTGGTTAGTGGTTGGCCATTCCCTCAGTCTCTGCTCCATCCCAAATCCCTGCATGTCTTATGTACAGGAAGATGAGTTGGGGAAGGGAAACTTACCTGTATGTGAAAGGACAGCATCAACTCCATTTGTCTCCATATAAGGACCCTATTTGATTCCATTTAAGGACCAGGCCTGATTTTGAAAAAGAGGGCTGTAAGGCACCAACTCCAGAAACAGACCATAAGTCCCAGAAACTAGGCCATAAGACACCAGCTCCAGGGACAACCCATAAAATCCAGAACAAAATCATAAAACCCCTGCCAAAGAACAGCCTGGCGATAATCCCCAAAATGGTAAAAGATCTTACCTCAGAATGGGCCTTCTGGGCTGGGCAGCCCTATCTCATCCTATGGTTAACTATTATGACATAGGAATGTAGACCACTGATCACTTGTGACCACCTAGCAGCCACCAATAAGATTTTAGATTATCTAATCCCTCTAGAGAGTTTTCCCTAGTTCCCTATGAAAAGGCATGTGTGCTTTTGTTTGGGGTCACCATTTTGAAAAAATGGTTAATCCTCGCATGCTGGTTGTTTTTATAGAATAAATATTCTTTGTGCATATTACATGAGTCTGGGGTCTTCCTTCAGAGATTTTCGGACCCTTACATATAGTTTAGGATCCACAGGTCTGAAGAAGGTGGGGAAGGTGTGGGAGAGAATTGAGTTCCCCCTCAGAATGCAGGCTACTCAGGGTAGCTCTCAACCACATTTTTTTTAAATTAAAGAAACCAGAAATACCCACTAGAAAGTATCTTCAATAAATGGTCAAATCAGTTCAAATTGGATGACTATATGTGGAAGAATACAAATAGATCCCTATTTATCACAATGCACGAAACTCAAGTCCAAGTGGATCAAATACACTAAAACTGATAGAAGATACATTGGGAAACAGTCTTGAACACAATGGCTCAGGAAACAACTCCCTGAACAGAACTCCAATAGTACAAGCACTAAGATAATAAAATTAATAAGTGAAACCTTATGAAACTAAAAAGCTTCTGTAAGGCAAAAGACACTGTAAACTAGACAAAGAGGCAGTCTACTGAATGGAAAAAGATTTTCACCAACTCTACATTTGTAAGATATCTAATATCAAAAGTAAATAAAGCCGGGCAGTGGTGGCGCACGCCTGTAATCCCAGAACTCTGGGAGGCAGAGGCAGGCGGATTTCTGAGTTCAAGGCCAGCCTGGTCTACAGAGTGAGTTCCAGGACAGCCAGGGCTATACAGAGAAACCGTGTCTCGAAAAAACCAAATCCAAAAAACCAAAAAAAAAAACAAAACAAAACAAAAAAAAACAACAACAACAACAAAAAAAAAACCCAAAAAAGTAAATAAAGAACTCAAGAAATTAGTTATCAACAAAACGAATAATCGAATTAAAATGGTGTATTGATATAAACAGAATTCTCTAAAAAAATTGCAAATGGCTAAGAAATACTTAAAATGCTTCAATATCCTGAGCCACCAGGGGAATGTAAGTCAAAACTACTTTGAGAATTCATTTTATCGCTGCCAGAATGCTTAAGATCAATAACACAAGTTATAGCTCATGCTGTCAAGGATGCAGAGTAAGAGGACCACTCCCATTGCTGTTAGGAGTACAGTCCCTATGAAAATCAATATGGCAATTCCTCAGAAAATTTGGAACTGATCTAGCTCAAGAACCATCTATACCACTCTTGGGCAAATACCAAAGGATGTTTTATCCTATCACAAGGACACTTGCTCAATTATGTCCATTGTGCCTTTACTCATAATAGCCAGAAACCGGAAACAATCTAGATGCCCCTCAACTAAAGAATGGATAAAGAAACGAGGTACATTTACACAGTGGAGTATTACTCAGCAGTTAAAAAAAAATGACATCATGAAATTTGATGGCAAATGGATACAACAAGAAAAAAATCATTCTGAGTGAGGTAACAGACCCAGAAATACAAACATGGTATATACTCACTTATAAGTGTATATTGGTTGTTAAAAAATAATTAAGCTACAGTTTACAGACCCAGAGAATTTAGGTAAAGAGGAGGGCTTTAGGGCAGACATATGAACCTCCCTGGGAAAGAGAATTAGAATAAATTTTGTAGGTGAAGTTGGGACAGGGGGAAAAAAGGAGCAGGAAGGATCCTCCAGAAGGAGATGGGTGCATGGAGAGAGTGCAGGGAGAGACAGCTGGAACTGTGGGTCATCGGCACTGCTTGGTGTAGAAACCAAGTACAGAGGAAACTTCCTGGCATCTAAGATGGTGACCATAGTGAGTACTCTGAGCAATGGAGGATGCAGAGTCTGAACTGGCCTTCTTTTGTAGCCAGGCAAGGCTTTCAGTGGTGATCCTTAAACAACCCAGACTACTAATACAAGGCAGAATGTTAATATCTGAAAACTGACAGGGGAGGTAGGAGGGGGCATTGCTGGGGATGACATTAACGATAAATCTCATTTATAAATACAGAGCCATTAGTGCCAGCTCATTAAGTGTAGAAAGTTGGCGTCTGCTTAGAGCCTGAACTCTTATGTTCTAGTCTCTTTGGTGAGAGATGGTACTCTCTAATATAAAAAAAGAGGAACATGGACAGCAATCCAGCCACAAATCTCTTGATCTACAATCCACCCTGCCTGCAGAATGTACTGGGGTGTAATGGTGGCTCTGAAATTGTGGGAGTGGCCAACTGATGTATAGTTTAACTTGAAACCCACTCCATGAAAGGAAGCCCATGCCTAACACTGCCTGGATGGCCAGTAACCAAATAGTGGATAGCCCAGATTCCTAGGGTAGAACCAAATACAACTGGTCAAAAGATCAATGAAATGGTGCCAAGTGATATTCTGTTATACTCATAGATGAGTACCTTGTGCAGTTGTCATCAGAGAGGCTTCCTCCAGCAGCAGATGCCTCAGAGAGAGACAGACATTTTTCAAAATAGTCTAGAGTGGAGATCTGCATTACATCATTCTCCTGAGAGATCTAGGAATTCCATGGAAGAGGCAGAGTAAGGACTGTAGGAGTCAGAGGGAACAGAACCAGGCTCCCCCAAATCAACTAAGCAGAGCTCACATACACTCACCGAGAAAAACATGGAGTCTGTGTTGGTCGGTATCAGGTCCTCTGCAGTGTATGTTGTGCTGTTAGCTTGGCATTTTGGGGGGACTCCTAACGGTGGGAATGGGTGTGTCTCTGACTCTTTTGGCTGCTCTTAAGACTCTTTTCCTTCTATTGGGTTGCCTTGCTCAGTCTCATTGTGAGGGTTTCAGCTTGTCTTATTATATCTTGTTTTGTTCTACTTGACTGTCATCTCTTAGAGGCCTCCTCTGTTCTGAAGAGGAAATGGAGAGAGGATCTGAGGGAGAGCAGAGTTGGGGGTGGGGGGTAGAGGGAGGGAAAACTGGTCAGGATGTATTGTATGAGAGACTTCATTAATAAAATAAAATAAACAATTAAACAGGTATTAATAAATGAAAAACCTTTCTAAACTGGACTTTGGCAAAATTCAAAACCTATCACCAATCATCATTTAGTATTAAAAATCCAAATCAAGTCATAATTGAAAGAAAATGTTTACATCTCATGTATCATAGATCCCAAATTTGGGTGAAATATGTCACTACAACATATCAATGATACAAATTCAGATAGCACAGGAAGAATGAATAATACAGTTACATTTTACACATTTTCATTTCACAACAGGGAAATGTGAATAACAATAAACACAAGGAAAGATGCACAATGTTCTTGATTAGTGGGGAAAGAAAACTGAGACTGCAATGAGATGCTACCACATCCAATAGAGTGACTAGAATCACTGACTAGCAAGGCTACCTTTTCCATTGTGAAGATGATGTGCAGCTGACTTTCTGACCATTTAGAGAATGTTTAGGCTGTTTTTCATAGAACTAACCGTATTCCTTGTATTAGTAAGAGTTCCCTAAAGAAACAGAACGGATATAATACACATCCACATACACACATGCACACACACGGGATTTATTAGAGTGGCTTATAGGCTGGGGTCCAGCTAGTCCAACAACACCTGTCTACCAACAGAAAGTCCAAGAATCCAGCAATTGTTGGATTCATGAGGAGCTGTATATCTCAGCTGGTCTTGAGGATACACAGGAATCCCAGGGTAGGCTCTAATGCTAGAAAAAGTGAATTTGCAAGCAGTCAGAGAAGAAAAGCTTCCGACTTCCATTTCCTTTATAGAGGCTTTTGCCACAAGTGATTGCCCAGATTTGAGATGGATCTTCTCACCTCAAAAAATCTGGATTAAAAGTCTTCCCACTTCAAATGAATTAATTATGAAAAACCATTCACGGGTGTACCTAGCCACTTGGGTTTTAGTTAAGTCCAGATGTGGTCAACTTCCATACCAAGAACAGCCCTCACATCCCTATTAAGAATTTCACTAATGCCGCTAGGCGCTTCATCCTCTGTGTGAAAGCATGCATTTACAGAATTAAGTTAAAAAAGCTTTTATGCCAGAATTGCACATCGTGGCAAAACATTGGAGAGAATCCACATGCCAATCATGAGAATGAATAAACAAATTAAGATTTATTCATACAATAGAACGCCAATCAGCAGTTAAGGAAGTAAAAGCTGACTCATGTGACAATATGGATTAGATAAGTTTGAAATATTATGTTGTAGAAAACAAATCACATGGAAGAGAAATCCTGTTTAGTTTATTTTTATTAAAATCAATGTTTATTTAAATCAAAGTAGTGATTTGCTGTGGGCAAGGAGAGCCAAATGCCTAGGAAGGTACTTTAGAAAGCTAAGATGCTGATGCTGCATCCCACAGTGTGATCATATTCCCTTTTGCTTTATTAATTTATTTTGTTTTATGTTTATTGGTATTTTGTCTGCATGCATGTCTATGTAAGAGTGTCAGAAGCCCCAGAACTGGAGTTACAAACAGTTGTCAGCTGCCATGTGGGTGCTGGGAATTAAACCCGGATCCTCTGGAAGAGCCGTCAGTGCCTTAACCACTGAGTCATCTCTCCAGCTCCAGAACCACATTCTTGATTACACATCTATACTCTTAGGACACACTGAGATGGATTTTAAAGTTATTTTATTTTAAATTATGTAACGATAAAACATTTAAATATCAGCCAGTGTAAATCATTAGAATAAATTATAAAATTATGTAGTTATCTAAACTGGTACTGATGGATCTGAAGAACATCATCCTATGTGAGGTAACCCAGTCTCAGAAGAACACTCATGGTATGCACTCAGTGATAAATGGATATTAGCCTAGAAGTTTGGAATATCCAAGACACAATCCACATATCAAATGGTGCCCAAGAAGAAGAAAGGAGTGGCCCCTGATCCTGGAAAGGCTTGGTGCAGCAGTGTAGGGGAATACCAGAACAGGGAAGTGGGAAGAGTTGGATTGGGGAACAGGGGGAGGGAAGAGGGCTTATGGGACTTTCAAGGAGGGGGGGGATCCAAGAAAGGGAAAATCACTTTAAATGTAAATAAAGAATATATCAAATAAAAATATGTAAAAAAAGAAAAATATTTGATAAAATTCATCCTAATTCATGATTTTAAAAAATAATCTTACATCAGGGACTGGAGAGATAGTTCAGTGGTTAAGAGCACTTACTTCCCTTGCAGAAGAGGGCCCTGACAAGACAAGGGATGCAGGTGCTGGGATGCTTGGCCTAGGCTAGGAGGCTGGTACCACCCTCAGTGAGTGGGAGCAGTTCTCACCAACTAAATAACTGCACTGTGAAGTTTGATGCTCTGAGCCTTAGGCCAATGGTGGGTAAGTGAGCCCCCCGCGCACACACACACACACAGGCTGACAGCAAGCTCTTGCAGCAGGAAGCAAGCAAGCAAACAGGTATTTTTTGTTGTTGTTGTTGGAGTGTGGTTTTAAGTAGAAAAACGGGGAGTCTGTGCTAGGATGATTTGGTAAATTCTGATTGGACACATTAGCCCAATAAGGAGTTTTGATTGTGGGACCTTGGTGTTTTGTCTCAGGAATTAATCAGTGACCAAGTGAGGGAACAGAACTTGAGGGCTAGCTTTGGGAATGTAGTCTAACAGTTTTTAGCAAGGGGGAGAAGGATAAAAGTAAAACATATTTGCCATTCTCAGACCTGCTTGAACCCTTCAAGCATGTCATCACAGAATCCTGTAACTCCTCAAATACTGAACCCGAAGATATAGAAATAAGTGAACTGATGGATCAAGATTTCCAAATGTGTCTGTGTCTGGTACAAATATCCAGCCATGAGAAAGAAGATACAAGGAAGCAGAGGAATTCAATGTAGGACCAGGAGGGGGTGGGGGAAAGGGGGGAAACAGAGGAAACATCAGCAAAAGGCAGAAGAAAATCAAGAAGAAAAGTAAACAATCAGCGACATAGAAGAAAAATATCGGTGAGGAATGTTGAGATGTGTGACTACATCGGTCTCTTTTCTATTGCCGTGAGAAAATACAATGGCCAAAGACACCTTAAGGATTTGGCTTTCTGATCCAGATGTAAGGTCAATAACAGGGGAGGTGTGGCAGAAGAGGGCCAGAGCAGAAGCTGAGAGACATCTTCATGAGTCAGGGGGAGTGAACTGGACGTGGAGTAAGGCTGTGAACTCTCAGTAGCCACCCCTGTGCTGCACGTCCTTCAGCCAGGCCATACCGCAAAAAGGTGGGACCACCATAACCCCCTCCACACACTGCTCCCAACTCTGGACCAAATGTTCAAACACCTGAGGCTGTGAGGTTATCTCATTCAAACTACTACAAAAATTGGGAACTAAGAAGAAATTCACCACGTGTGGCAGAGTAAGCTAGGAAACCCAGAATTAATTTGTGTCTCTAAGGTAAAAAACAGTGACCCAACCATCAAAAATAGAAGTAACAAAATTGCAGGAATTAGAAAATGGTCTCAATTCACTGGATGAAGATGTCCTGACTGGATTGAAAAACTAGATCCAGCTACACTTTGTCTCCAAGAAATAATTCACACATTCAAGTCAAAGGATGGAGAAATTTTTATCAAGGGTACAGAAGTCCAAAAGAAGCTGGCCTTCTATCAAATAGATGGAAAGAACACTGCCAAACTGTCTTTATAAAACTAGCATTGCATTGATACCTAAACAGATAAAGAAAAATATAAACTAGTTTTCCTGATTGACATAGATTCAGAAATTCTTTTTTTAATTTTTTCATTCCTCTTGCAAGTATTATATGCTGACAGCAGTTTATCCTTCCTCCTTACCTCCCAATCTTCCTGCCCCATCCACTCCTCCTCCCTTTCTTTTCAGAAAAGGGCAGGCCTCTTTTGGATAACAAGCAAAGATGGCATATAAAGTCATAGTAAGACTTGGTACCTCCCTTGTATTAAGGTTGAACCAAGTAGGAGGAAAATGGTCCCAAAAGCAGGCAAAAGAGTCAGAGAGCCACTGCTAGGAGTCCCACAAGAAGACCAAGCTACACAGTTGTAACACATATGTAGAGGGCTTCGGTCAGACTCATGCAGGCTCCCTGCTTGCCAGTTCAGTCTCTGTAGGACCCTAAGTGAGTCAAGGTTAGCTGATTCTGTGGGGTTTTTTGTGGTTCCTTTGACCCCTCTGGCTCCTATAATCCTTTTCCTCTCTCTTCCACCTATCAGTTCATGGATGAAGTCTCTCCGATGACAACTGGGTCATGCTCCAATCTATGAGTATAACAGAATATCATTAGGAATAATTTCATTTATTTTGGTTTGGTTTGGTTTGGTTTGGTTTGGTTTGGTTTGGTTTGGTTTGCTTTTCCAGCCATGTTTGATTCTATCCTAGGTCTCTGGGCTATTTGGCTTCTGGTTCCTTGCCCTCCAGGAAGGGTGGGTTTCCTTTCATAGCATGGGTCTTCAGTTAGAGGAGTCATTCTTTAGCCAGTTCCACAGTTTCTGCACCACCTTACCCTACCCTAACACTTCTAATAGTCAGGACAAATTGTAGTTAGTAAGTTTCATGGTTGGGTTGGTATCCAGTCCCTCCACTGGAAGTCGTTTCTGGTTACAGGATGTGGACAGTTCAGGCTCCATATCCCTTATTACTAGAAGTCCCAGCTAGGGTCGCCCTTGTAGATACCTGAGAGTTCCCATAGCCCTAGATTTCTAGCTCACCTCCAAGATGCCTCCCAGTTCCACTTATCTCTCTGAGTACTTTCTCCCTCCATCCTTTCCCTACCTAATCCTGTTTCCACTCAGGCTCTTTTCCTAGTCCATTTGTGATATATATGTATTCTATTTCCCCTCTCAGGGAGATTCATGTATCCTCTCTTGAACCTGCCTTGTAGCTTAGCTTTTCTGGTCTGTGGTTTGTTGCATGGCTATTCTTTACTGTACAGCTAATATCCACTTATAAGTGAATACATACCATCTTTGTCTTTCTAGGTCTTGGTTACCTCCTTCAGAATAATCGCAAATTTCATGATTTTTAAAAATAGTTGTGTAATGCTCCATTGTATAAATGTGCCACGTTTTCTTTATCCATTCTTTGGTTGAGGGACATCTAGGTTGTTTCCAGTTTCTGACTTTTACATACATAAAGCTACTATGAACATAGTTGAGCAAATGTACTTGTGTTAGGATGGAACATTGTTGGGCACATGCCCAGGATTGGTATAGCTGGGTCTTGAGGGAAATCAGTTCTAAGCTTTCTGAGACACTGACTTCCAAAGTGGCTGTACAAGTCTGCATGGCCAGCAGTAATGGAAGAGTGTTCCTCTTGCTCCACATCCTTGCTACCATGAGTTATCAATTGTGTTTTTGATCTTAGCCTTTTGAATAACTATAAAATGGAATCTCAGATCCACTTTGATGTGCATTCCCCACTCTGCTAAGGATGGTGAACTTTTATTTAAGTGCTTCTCATCATTTGAGATTCCTCTGTTGAGAAATCTTGTTTAGATCCCTGAGGAGGGTTTGGGTGTGGTCTGATAAATTAAATGAGGCAGGAGGATTGGGAAATGCAACTGGTTGCAAGATGGGGTTATTCCTAAGAATTTGATTTGGGATAACAGATAGAGTGGAGAAAGTCCATGGAAAGACTACCTTGTCTTTGGCTTGTCTGTTTTATTGAAAAGAACTTTTTTCTATCTTAAGAATGCAAAGTCATTGCTCTAAGACTTGTAAGAACTTCATTGCTTTTGCCTCTATGGTTAACAATCCAAATATTTTCGCATTAGTTTTTTATGTGTGAATTATGGGTCAAGATTAATGTTTATTCACACACATATCTTGTTGATTCAATACAATTTATGGGAAAACAAGTTTTGTTGCATTTCTTTGGCATAATTATGTATCAAATTCCGAATTTCTTATTCTGCTCAATTTTTGTCTGTATTCGCAATACCTGTTGAATCAATGGCGTTCTATTGAGGATGAGAAGCAGTTCCAAGAATCTTCTACTGTACTTTTTCCAGTGTTGTTTTGTCTGATGTTTTTATAAAAAGATAAAGACAGCAGGGATGTGTTTTGGTGTATGTGTCGTGAGGTATGGGGCAAAGGGGTGCCTCTGTGGACCTATGCTCAGGCATCCCTTCCTCCTGAGAGAAGGGGAATTAAGAGTGTAGAAGAGGCAGAGTGTTGTATTCCATAGTTGCCTGCAGCTATTACGAACTGGGTTGCTGGAACAGAAGCTGAGGGATGGATGAGGAAGAGGTGAAAAGAATGGAGGGCCAAGATAATATTTCACTGATCAAGGCCGGAAACTTTAATGTTGGTCAGACCTTTTAACAGTTTGGGCAAACTCTTCCCCCCAGAATCCGGGCTGAGTTCCGGTGGAAATTGTCTAGCTTCTCTTGGAGGTCCTTGTCTCGACTGCTCTGGCAGCTGGGTGGGTCACCTGCTTAATTCAGGAATTCCTAGACCTGGAGGAATAATGAGCTTAACCTTTGAGCTTCTCCACCCTAGGATAAAAATTCCTGCTTTGGAAATCATCAAACTCAGGGCCGAAATCAATCAAGTAGAAACAAAGAGAACCATACAAAAAATCAACAATACCAGGAGCTGGTTCTTTGAGAAAATCAACAAGATAGATAAACCCTTAGCCAGAATGACCAAAGGGCACAGAGAAAGTATCCAAATTAACAAACTTAGAAATGAAAAGGGAGATATAACAACGGAAACTGAGGAAATCCAAAAAATCATCAGATCCTACTACAAGAGCCTATACTCAACACAACTGGAGAATCTGGAGGAAATGGACAATTTCCTTGACAGATACCAAATACCAAAATTAAATCAGGACCAACTAGACCATCTAAACAGTCCCATAATGCCTAAAGAAATAGAAGGAGTCATAGAAAGTCTTCCAACCAAAAAAAGCACAGGACCAGATGGCTTCAGTGCAGAATTCTACCAGACCTTCAAAGAAGAGTTAACACCAATACTCTTCAAACTATTCCACAAAATAGAAACAGAAGGAACACTACCCAATTCCTTCTACGAAGCCACAATTACGCTGATACCAAAGCCACACAAAGATCCAACAAAGAAAGAGAACTTCAGACCAATTTCCCTTATGAACATCGATGCAAAAATACTCAATAAAATTCTTGCCAACCGAATCCAAGAACACATCAAAACGATCATCCACCATGATCAAGTAGGCTTTATCCCAGGAATGCAGGGTTGGTTCAATATACGGAAATCCATCAATACAATCCACTACATAAACAAACTCAAAGAACAAAACCACATGGTCATTTCATTGGATGCTGAAAAAGCATTTGACAAAATTCAGCATCCCTTCATGCTTAAAGTCTTGGAGAGAACAGGAATTCAAGGCCCATACCTAAACATAGTAAAAGCAATATACAGCAAACCGGTAGCCAGCATCAAACTAAATGGAGAGAAACTTGAAGCAATCCCATTGAAATCAGGGACCAGACAAGGCTGCCCCCTTTCTCCTTATCTTTTCAATATTGTTCTTGAGGTACTAGCTCGGGCAATTCGACAACATAAGGAGGTCAAAGGGATACAAATTGGAAAGGAAGAAGTCAAACTATCATTATTTGCAGACGACATGATCGTCTACCTAAGTGACCCAAAGAACTCCACTAGAGAGCTCCTACAGCTGATAAACAACTTCAGCAAAGTGGCAGGTTATAAAGTCAACTCAAGCAAATCAGTGGCCTTCCTATACTCAAAGGATAAGCAGGCTGAGAAAGAAATTAGGGAAATGACCCCCTTCACAATAGCCACAAACAGTATAAAGTATCTTGGGGTGACTCTTACCAAACATGTGAAAGATCTGTATGACAAGAACTTCAAGACTCTGAAGAAGGAAATGGAAGAAGACCTCAAAAAATGGGAAAACCTCCCATGCTCATGGATCGGCAGAATCAATATAGTTAAAATGGCCATTTTGCCTAAAGCACTATACAGATTCAATGCAATACCCATCAAAATCCCAACTCAATTCTTCACAGAGCTAGAAAGAGCAATTATCAAATTCATCTGGAACAACAAAAAACCCAGGATAGCTAAAACTATTCTCAGCAACAAAAGGAAATCTGGGGGAATCAGTATCCCTGACCTCAAGCAATACTACAGAGCAATAGTGTTAAAAACTGCATGGTATTGGTACAGTGACAGGCAGGAGGATCAATGGAACAGGATTGAAGATCCAGAAATGAACCCACACACCTATGGCCACTTGATCCTCGACAAAGAGGCTGAAAACATCCAATGGAAAAAAGATAGCCTTTTCAACAAATGGTGCTGGTTCAACTGGAGGTCAGCATGCAGAAGAATGCGAATTGATCCATCCTTGTCTCCTTGTACTAAGCTCAAATCCAAATGGATCAAGGACCTCCACATAAAGCCAGACACTCTGAAGCTAATAGAAAAAAAACTGGGGAAGACCCTTGAGGACATCGGTACAGGGAGAAAGTTTCTGAACAGAACACCAATAGCGTATGCTCTAAGAGCAAGAATTGACAAATGGGACCTCCTAAAATTACAAAGTTTCTGTAAGGCAAAGGACACCATCAAGAGGACAAATCGGCAACCAACAAATTGGGAAAAGATCTTCACCAATCCTACATCAGATAGAGGGCTAATATCCAATATATATAAAGAACTCAAGAAGTTAGACTCCAGAAAACCAAACAACCCTATTAAAAAATGGGGTACAGAGTTAAACAAAGAATTCTCACCTGAAGAACTTCGGATGGCGGAGAAGCATCTTAAAAAATGCTCAACTTCATTAGTCATTAGGGAAAAGCAAATCAAAACAACCCTGCGATTTCATCTTACACCAGTCAGAATGGCTAAGATTAAAAATTCAGGAGACAGCAGGTGTTGGAGAGGGTGTGGAGAAAGAGGAACACTCCTCCACTGCTGGTGGGGTTGCAAATTGGTACAACCACTCTGGAAATCAGTCTGGCGGTTCCTCCGAAAACTGGGAACCTTACTTCCAGAAGATCCGGCTATACCACTCCTGGGCATATACCCAGAAGACTCCCCACCATGTAATAAGGATACATGTTCTACTATGTTCATAGCAGCCCTATTTGTAATTGCCAGATGCTGGAAAGAACCCAGGTATCCCTCAACAGAAGAGTGGATGCAAAAAATGTGGTATATCTACACAATGGAGTACTATTCAGCCATTAGAAACAATGAATTCATGAAATTCTTAGGCAAATGGATGGAGCTAGAGAATATCATACTAAGTGAGGTAACCCAGACTCAAAAGGTGAATCATGGTATGCACTCACTAATAAGTGGATATTAACCTAGAAAACTGGAATACCCAAAACATAATCCACACATCAAATGAGGTACAAGAAGAAAGGAGGAGTGGCCCCTGGTTCTGGAAAGACTCAGTGAAACAGTATTCAGCAAAACCAGAACGGGGAAGTGGGAAGGGGTGGGTGGGAGGACAGGGGAAGAGGAGGGGGCTTGCGGGACTTTCGGGGAGTAGGGGGGCTAGAAAAGGGGAAATCATTTGAAATGTAAATAAATTATATCGAATAAAAAAAAAAAGTTGTTGCCTGAAAAAAAAAAAAAATTCCTGCTTTAACCTACTTCCCTATTATGTCCTAAGGGCAGATTCCTGCCCGAAGCCAGGGATTGTCCTTGACCAATGTCAAACTCAAACCAAGTGCATGACAGCCCCAATGTGGCTCTGTACAGCAGAGAAAGAGGGTAGAAGAATAGAGGAGTAGAGGTCAGCCATGAGTGCGTGGAGAGAGGTGGCAAGGGAATAGGGAGAGAGGAGGAAGGGACAAGAGGACAGAATTGTACAGGAAGGCAAGAGCAAGAGGGAGAAGAGGGGGCAAGCATCCCCTTTTGTAGTAAGTCGGATATACCTGGTGGTTGCCAGGTAACTGTGAGGTGGGGCTTAGACAAAATGCTTACATTGTCTACTCTGAATTTCCCACATTTTGTGCACATCATTATTAGCTTATCAATGGATATATTACACATTGCAAGGATTTGTATTGGAGCTGAAATAAATAAAATAATTAATAAAATGTAAACAAGTCGGTTGTGAAGACAAATGATGTCTTTACAACTAGATTTCCATTCTGTGAACATGAGATATTTCTTCACATAATAGATGTTCTTTAGAACTGTCACCAAGTTTTCAAAATCTTCTAAGCAGAGGTATTTTCTAAATGAGTCTTATTATCAGTATTCTTGGCACTTCACATTTTCAACACTATTGTAAATAGTATGATTTATATTTCCTTTTCCAATATATAGGCATACAATGCATTTTTAGTTTTCTTTTATTATCTTTAATGTCTCCTCACCCTTTACTATTTCATTGCTGAATTGCTTAGAAAGTCTTAGATATTGATGGTTGTCAAAGCAGATGTCCTTCCCCTAGTCTCAGACTTAAGAGACATCATTCAGTGCTTACCATGAAATACTATGCTAGCAACAAGTTTTGTGTTCAACTATCATCAGATTGAAATTGTGTTAGCGTTTTCCCATTGCATCAGAAATTACTTTGCTTGGTTTTCCAAAGAATATCAAATGCTGTATTCCTAAGGTATAATTAGCTAATCATGATGTGTTTCCCCCTTTGCCTCTGAGCTGAGGGCTAAACCCAGGGCCAACATTGACTCAAATCCTCAACCCCTAACTGTTAGTATTTAATACATTTCAGGGCTCTTTTGGCCAAATAAAGAAAGTTACATTTAAAAATCTAATTAACTATGTGTTAATTAAAAATCTCCATTTGGTCATGCATGTTTGTGCATTCCTACAGGCCATGGAGTATATATGCAGAGGTTAGTGGTCAGCTTGCTGGAGTTGGTCTCTACGTCAACTGTGTGAGAGCTGAAGACAGAACGCAGATCCTCATGTTTGGCAGCAGGTACTTCTACCCACTAAACCATCTCTCAAGCCTCTACAGTTTTATTAAGGCTCATGTGTGTATATTCACAAGAGGTTTTGGGTTGTGTATTGACCAAAGATACTTGGAAATGGCATCTGTCTTTGTCTACTCCTTCAGAGACATTGCTTTTATTTGTCTACCTCTTTGCTTGATGGAGTCCACAAATTAAACCAGCATAGCCAAGAGTTTTCTTTCTTAGAAGGTTACAGATTTATTTTATTTAGGATTTACATTAATCCCATTGTTTGGATGTTTCTGTTAAATTTTACTTGTAGGTCTATAGTTAACATTCTATTACCTGTCCTCCCGTTTGATAAAGAAAAGTAATGATTTTTCCATTAAAGTTTTTCAGTTGATCAGCACAGTTTTTCAGAAGGCTCTTCTTGATAAGAGTAGTAAATTATTGTCACAATGGCCACATATCTTGAGGCTTTATGTCTCTTTTCCTTTCTGTTACTTTGATCTATACAATATTATCATATTTTCTTGATTAGTGTAGTTTGTTGTGAACTCAAATAGAATGTTCACCAAAACTATTCTTTGTCAAAATCTTTTTGGTTTTCTTTTTGATAGAAAAGTACATTTTATTAAAAAAAAAAACAAAGGAAAAAAGATGTAAAAGAACATATTAAAACCTACCCGGCTCCCATGGAGTTACTATTTCTTTTTGATTAGTTGTAAGTCATTCCTTGTAGTACATGTATAGTATATTTTATTTTGAAAATTTCAGTGTTTTTCTGTTATATCCATTTCTCAAGTGGACAATATAAAATAGTATTTCAAACTTATTCAGCCCAATAATCCATGACTACTAAAAACAGTTTAAATTATCTGTATTTATTGTGGTAATGGGTAGTGAAATATTTTAGTATCTATGTAATCTTTTTCCTCTTTAAGATTATCTTTTCTTTTTCTATATACCATATATTTTTCACCTTTCTTGCCATTCACTGAATCTTTTACTTCTCTTGTATATTTTATCCTTTACTGAATTTGAAGTTTATATTCTGTATGTTATTTTCATATTTACCATAAAATTTGTAACAGATATTAAAAAGAATTGTGTCATAGTGTTAACATTTTTTTCATTTGCAAATGCTGTTTATTGCTTTTCCTTGAGAGCTTTGTGAATATACCAAAAAAAGTGGATCGAAGTTTACAGACGCTTAGTTTGTGCTGAGAAGTCAGGCGATGAGACCCTGTGCTGCCTGGCCAATAGCAGTGGCTGTGCTTTGTTTACCAGCTGCCCCCTTGACACACTGCTGTGATGCATATCAGTCAGATTGCTGGAATGGCACAGAGGTTTGGTTTTTGTTTTTTGGTTAGGGTACTTTTTTGCCTTCCTGCTATAAAACTGAAAATTTCAGTTCATTTCTGAAAAATATATTGATCAATAAATTCATTTTGTTCTGCTTCTATTTTACACAAAGCTTCATATTCAACCTGATACCTTTCTAGCCGCATCTTCTTTTCTGCTATCAGTGCCTGCAGCTGCTGCTGTTGGGCTTCCCTCTGCTTCGCTATGGATTTCAGCAAGTTCCGAGCACCAATGGCCTTCATCGTCTCATTCTTGCCTTCTTTGGCAAGCTAATCCACAAGCTCAAGCAGACCACCCACAATTTTCTGAAACTGGCCGATTTTGTCCACAAAATCCTTGCACTCTTCCTTGAACTCTATGGTCTGCTGGGTAACCTCTGGGTCCAACACCCGAAGCTTGTTCAGCTCATCAAAGTGCAGCCTGGCCTCGCCCAAGATGTCCTTGGCCATATCTGTTTCCCTTCCAGGCTCCCTAGAGAAGGTCTGCTTTGAAGGAGTGATCATGGCAATCAGGAGGTACGTCATAGGAGCAAGGGTCAGGAAACAGTCCAGTCCAGTTGCTTGCCACGGTAATCGTTCATTCAACATAGATTTATTTCTTGGGTGCCTACTACATGCCGACACTGCTAGATGCTGGGTGTAAAGATGAATGCAGCATGGTGCTTGCCCTAGAGCCGCACAGTTTAGCTGCCGAGCTGTTTCGGTGGTGCTCCACAGCCCGGACGACTGTCGGTAGAATATTCTCTCAAGTAACTGCAACCAGCTGCTGCCACGGATACAAGACCTACCACCAACGTTAACATTTTTATTGATTGTTTTCCCCCCTCTTTTTTCTTATCTCATCTCAACACCTTAGTAGTTCTTTCAGAATGGATCTGTCCTTGGTAACTCGTTTTGTTACTGTTGTTATGAAATATGGATTGTTGTTTAACTCTGTGTGGATTCTAGGGCATGCAGTTTTTCTTTATTTTTTTCTATTGGATATTTTCTTTATTTATATTTCAAATGTTTTCCCCCTTCTAGTCTCCCCTTTGAAAAGCTCCGTATCCCATCCCCCTCCTCCCTGCTTCTATAAGGGTGCTCCACCACCCACCCACCCACTCTCGTCTTCCTACCCTGGCATTCTCCTACAGTGGGGCATGGAACACCCGCGGGCCCAAGGACAGCTCCTCCCACTGATGTTTACAAGGTCATCCTCTGCTGCATATACTGCAGGAGCCATCGGTCCCTCCATGTGTACTCTTTGGTTGGTGATCCAGTCCCTGGGAGCTCAGGGGTATGGCAGGTTGACACTGTTGCTCCCCCCATGGGGCTGCAAACCCCCTCAGCTCCTTCAGCCCCTTCTCCAACTCCTCCATGGGGCCACCACACTCAATCCAATGATTGACTGCCAGCATCCACCTCTGTATTTGTCAGGCTCTAGCAGAACCTCTCAGGAGACAGCAATATCAGGCTTCTGTCAGCAAGCACTTCCCAGCATCCACAATAGCATCCAGGACTGGTGGCTGTATATGGGATGGATTGCAGATGGGGTAGTCTCTGGATGGCCTTTCCTTTAGTCTTTGCTCTACACGTTGTCTCCATATTTTCTCTTGTAAGTAGTTTGTTCCTCTTTCAAAGAAGCACTGAAGCATCCACACTTTGGTTTTCCTTCTTCTTAAGCTTCATGTGGTCTGTGAATTGAATCTTGGGAATTCTGAAATTTGGGGCAATATCTACTTATCAGTGAGTTCATACCACGTGTGTTCTTTTGTGATTGGGTTACCTCACTCAGGATGATATTTCCCAGTTCCATCCATTTGCCTAAGAATTTCATGAATTCATTGATTTTAATTGCTGAGTAGTACTCCATTGTGTAAATAACCCACATTTTCTGTATCCATTCCTCTGTTGAGGTACATGTGGGTTCTTTCCAGCTTCTGGCTATTATAAATAAGACTGCTATGAACACAGTGGAGCATGTGTCCTTATTATATGTTGGAGCATCTTCTGGGTATATGCCCAGGAGTGGTATGGCTCATTTAGTAAGAACTGTGTCCAATTTTCTGAGGAACCACCAGACTGATTTCCAGACTGGTTGTACCACCTTGCAATCCCAGCAGTGGTGGAGGAGTGATCCCCTTTCTCTACATTCTCACCAGCATCTGCTGTCGCCTGAGATTTGATCTTAGCCATTCTGACCAATATGAGGTGAAATCTCAGAGTTGTTTTGATTTGCATTTCCCTGATGACTAAGGATGTTGATCATTTCTTTAGGTGCTTCTTGTCCATTTGATATTCTTTGTTTTGCTCGGTACCCCCATTTCAGTAGGATTATTTGGTTCTCTGGAGTCTAAATTCTTGAGGTTTTTGTGTGTATATATTGAATATTAGCAAGCCTGGGCCACGGTGCCCCGTCTCCAGGCAGTGCAGAGGTCGGCTGCAAGGAGGCAGCTTGCACTGGTGAGTCCATCCAGCCCAGCAGAGTGGAGGATCCAGTCCAGAGGCCACTGGCGGGAACCTTCCGGTCTCCATCTCTGCATCAAGAATAGACTGGGCCATGGCGCCCCATCTCCAGGCAGTGCAGAAGGCCAGCTGTGCACCTGGAGGCCGGATGCAAGGAGGCAGCTTGCAAGGGTGAGTCCTGCATTGACAGCAAGGCCAACTAACACCAGTGAGAACTACATGGCAAAAGGCAAATGTAGGAATGTTACTAACAGAAATCAAGGCAATATGGCAGCATCTGAACCCAATTCTCCATTAAAAGCAAGTCCTCAATACCTCAACACACCAGAAAAACAAGATTTGGATTTAAAATCACTGGTCATGATGATGTTACAGGAACACAGGAGGGACATAAATAAATCTCTTAAAGAAATTAAGGAGAAAATGGATCAAAAGTTAGAAGCCCCTGGGCGGTGGTGGCACACGCCTGTAATCCCAGCATTCTGGGAGGCAGAGACAAGCAGATTTCTGAGTTTGAGGGCACCCTGGTCTACAGAGTTGAGTTCCAGAACAGCCAGGGCTATACAGAGAAAGCCTGTCTCAAAAAAAACCAAATCAAATCTATATATATATATATATATATATATATATATATATATATATATATATAAAGAGTCTACAAAAAGCTAGAAGCCCTTACAAGGGAAACACAAAAATCATTAAAAGAAATTAAGGAGAATATGTGTCAAAAGATAGAAGCCAATAAGGAGGAAATGCAAAAATCACTTAAAGAAATACAGGAGAACTTTGGTCAACAGGCTGAGGTCATGAAAGAGGAAACACAAAAATCTCTTAAAGAATTTCAGGAAAACACAAACAAGCAAGTGAAGGAGCTGAGCAAAACCATCCAGGATCTAAAAGAAGAAGTAGAAACAACTAAGAAATCACAAAGGAAAACAACTTTGGAGATAGAAAAACCTTGGGAAGAAATCAGGTGCCATAGATGCAAATATCAATAACAGAATACAAGAGATAGAAGAAAGAATCTCAGATGCTGAAGATACCATAGAAACCATGGAATCAACAGTCAAAGAAAATGCAAAATGCAAAAAGCTTGCAACCCAAAACATCCAGAAAATTCAGGACACAATGAGAAGGCCAAACATAAGGATTATAAGCATAGATGAGAGTGAAGGTTTACAACTTAAAGGGCCAGCAAATATCTTCAATAAAATTATGGAAGAAAACTTCCCTAATCTAAAGAGAGAGATGCCCATGAATATACAAGAAGCCTACAGAACTCCAAACAGACTGGACCAGAACAGAAATACCTCCTGTCACATAATAATCAAAACAACAAATTCCCTAAACAAAGAAAGAATATTAAAGGCAGTAAGAGAAAAAGAGCAAGTAACATATAAAGGAAGACCTATCAGAATCACACCAGACTTCTCACCTGAGACTATGAAAGCTAGAAGATCCTGGGCAGATCTCATGCAGACTCTAAGAGAACACAAATGCCAGCCAAAACTACTATACCCAGCAAAACTCTCAATCACCATAGATGGAGAAACCAAGATATTCCACGACAAAACCAAGCTCACCCAATATCTTACCAGAAACCCAGCTCTACAAAGGATAATAGGAGGAAAACACCAGTACAAGGAGGGAAACTTCACCCTGGAAAAAGCAAGATAGTAACCTTCTTTCATCAAACCCAAAAGAAGACAGCCAATCAAATATAAAAAATAACATCAAAAATGACAGGAAGTAACAATCACTATTCCTTAATATCTCTTAACAACAATGGATTCAATTCCCCAATAAAAAGACATAGACTAACAGACTGGATAAGGAAACAGGACCCTACATTTTGCTGCATACAGGAAACACACTTCAGTGTCAAAGACAAACACTACCTTAGAATAAAAGGCTGGAAGACAATTTTACAAGCCAATGGTCTCGGGAAATGAGCCGGAGTAGCCATTCTAATATCAGATAAAATTGACTTTCAGCCTAAAGTCATCAAAAGAGACACTGAGGGACACTTCTTGCTGGTCAAAGGAAAAACACACCAAGAAGAACTCTTAATCCTGAACATCTATGTTCCAAATGCAAAGGGACCCTTATTCATAAAAGAAACTTTACTAAAGCTCAAAGCTCACATTGAACCTAACACAATAATTGTGGGTGACTTCAACACTGCACTTTCCTCAATGACCAATCAGGAAAGCAGAAACTAAGCAGGGACACAGTGAAACTAATTGAAACTTTGGACCAATTAGATTTAACACACACACACACACACACATACACACACACACACACACACACACACACACACACACACACACATATATATAACATTTCACCATAAAGCAAAATAAGACACCTTTTTCTCAGTACCTCATGGTACCTTCTCCAAAATTGACCATATACTTTGTCACAAGACAGACCTCAACAAATATAAGAAGATCAAAATAATCCCATGCCTCCTATCAGATCACTATGGAGTAAAAGTGGCCTTCAATAGCAACAAAAACAGCAGAAAGCTCACATACACATGGAAACTGAGCAATACTATACTCAATGATACCTTGGACAAGGAAGAAATAAAGAAGGAAATCAAAGACGTTTTAGAATTTAATGAAAATGAAGACACAACATACCCAAATTTATGGGACACAATGAAAGCAGTGCTAAGAGGAAAACTCATAGCCCTGAGTGCCTCCAAAAAGAAAATGGAGAGAGTATACACTAGCAGCTTAATAACACACCTGAAAGCCCTGGAACAAAAAGAAGCTAATTCACACAGGAGGAGTAGAAGGCAGGAAATCATCAAACTCAGGGCTGAAATCAATCAAGTAGAAACAAAGAGAACCATAAAAGGAAACAAGAAAACCAGGAGCTGGTTCTTTGACAAAATCAACTAGATAGATAAACCCTTAGCCAGACTCATCAAAGGGCACAGAGACAGTATCCTAATTAACAAAATTAGAAATGAAAGGGGAGATATAACAACAGAAACTGAGGAAATTCAAAAAATCATCAGATCCTACTACAAAGGCCTATACTCAACACAACTGGAGACTCTGGAGGAAATGGACAGTTTTGTAGACAAATATCAAACACCAAAATTAAATCAGGATCAAATGGATCATCTAAACAGTCCTATAACCTCTAAAGAAATAAAAGGGGTCATAGAAAGTCTCCCAACAAAAAAAAGCACAGAACTAAATGGCTTCAGTGCAGAATTCTATCAGATCTTCAAAGAAGACCTAACACCAATACTCTTCAAATTGTTCCACAAAATAGAAACAGAAGGAACACTACCCAACTTGTTCTACGAAGCCACAATTATGCTGATACCAAAACCACACAAAGATCCTACAAAGAAAGAGAACTTCAGGCCAATTTCCTTTATGAATATCGATGCAAAATACTAAATAAAATTCTTGCCAACTGAATGCAAGAACACACCAAAACAATCATCCACCACGATCAAGTGGGCTTCATCCCAGGGATGCAGGGATGGTTCAATATAAGGAAACCCATCAATGCAATCCACTACATAAACAAACTCAAAGAAAAAACCCATATGATCATTTCATTTGATGCTGAAAAAGCATTTGACAAAATTCAGCATCCTTTCATGCTAAAAGTCTTGAAAAGAACAGGAATTCAGGGCCCATACCTAAACATAGTAAAAGCAATATACAGCAAACTGGTAGCCAGCATCAAACTAAATTGAGAGAAAATTAATGCAATCCCCCTAAAATCAGGGACTAGATAAGGCTGCCCTTTCTCTCCATATTTTTTCAATATAGTACGTGAAGTTCTAGGTAGAGCAATTAGACAACATAAGGAGGTCAAGGGGATACAAATTGGAAAGGAAGAAGTCAAATCGCTATTTGCAGATGACATGATAGTCTAATTAAGTGTCCCGAAAATTTCCACCAGAGAACTCCTACAGCTGATAAACAACTTCAGCAAAGTGGCTAGTTATAAAATCAACTCAAGCAAATCAGTTGCCTTCCTATACTCAAAGGATAAGCAGGCTGAGAAAGAAGTTAGGGAAATGACACCCTTCACAATAGCCACAAACAATATAAAGTATCTTGGTGTACCTCTTACCAAACAAGTGAAAGATCCATACGACTAGAACTTCAGGTCTCTGAAGAAGGAAATGGAAGAAGACCTCAGAAAATGGAAAAATCTTCCATGCTCGTGGATTGGCAGGATTAATATAGTTAAAATGGCCATCTTGCCAAAAGCGATATACAGATTCAATGCAATCCCCATCAAACTCTCAACTCAGTTCTCACAGAGTTAGAAAAAGCAATTCTCAAGTTCATCTGGAATAACAACCCAGGATAGCTAAAACTACTCTCAACAGTAAAAGAACTTCTGGAGGAATCAGTTTCCCAGACTTCAAGCAATACTACATAGGAATAGTTTTAAAAACTGCATGGTATTGGCACAGTGACAGGCAAGTGGACCAATGGAATAGAATTGAATACCCAGAAATGAATCCACACACCTATGGTCACTTGATCTTTGACAAAGGAGCAGAAAACATCCAGTGGAAAAAAGATAGCCTTTTCAACAAATGGTGCTGGTTCAACTGGAGGTCAGCATGCAGGAGAATGCGAATTGATCCATTCTTATCTCCTTGTACTAAGCTCAACTCCAAGTGGATCAAGGACCTCCACATAAAACCAGACACACTGAAACTAATAGAAAAGAAACCCTTGAGGACATGAACACAGGGGAAAGAACAGAACACCAATAGCTTATGCTCTAAGTTCAAGAATTGACAAATGGGATCTCATAAAATTACAAAGTTTCTGTAAGGCAAAGGACACTGTCAAAAGGACAAAACGGCAACCAACAAATTGGGAAAAGATCTTTACCAACCCTACATACCATAGAGGGCTAATATCCAATATATACAAATAACTCAAGAAGTTAGTCAAATAACCCTATTAAAAATGGGGTACAGACCTAAACAAAGAATTTTCGCCTGAAGAAATTCGGATGGCCGAGAAGCACCTTAAGAAATGCTCAACATCATTAGTCATTAGGGAAATGCAAATCAAAACAACCCTGAGATTTCACCTCACACCAGTCAAAATGGCTAAGGTTAAAAACTCAGAAGACAGCAGGTGTTGGCGAGGATGTGGAGAAAGAGGAATACTCCTCCACTGGATTGTAAAATGGTACAGCCACTATGGAAATCAGTCTGGCGGTTCCTCAGAAAACTGGACATGACACTTCCGGAGGACCCTGCTATACCTCTCCTGGGCATATACCCAGAGGATTCCCCAGCATGCAATAAGGACACATGCTCCACTATGTTCATAGCAGCCTTATTTATAATAGCCAGAAGCTGGAAAGAACCCAGATGTCCCTCAGTGGAGGAATGGATACAGAAAATGTGGTACATTTACACATGGAATACTACTCAGCAATTAAAAACAATGAATTCATGAACTTTTTTAGGCAAATGGTTGGAACTGGAAAATAGCATCCTAAGCGAGGTAACCCAATCACAAAAGAATACACAAGGAATGCAATCATTGATAAGTGGATTTTAATTAGCCCAGAAGCTCTGAATACTGAAGACACAATTAGCATATCAAATGATTCCCATGAAGAAGGAAAAAGAGGGCCCTGATCCTAGAAAGGCTTGATCCAGCATTGTAGGGGAGTGCCGGGACAGAGAAAAGGAAGGGGGAATGATAGGAGAATGGATGGAGAGAAGAGGACTTATGGGACATATGGGGAGGGGGGAATTGAGAAAGGGGAAAGCATTTGGAATGTAAACAAAGAATATAGAAAATAAAAAAATATATATATACAAGAAAATGAAAACAATTTTCATACATTTTGCTCATAGTAAAGAATTCAGGTGTCATTTATTAGAGATTATTTTATTGCTAATGTTTCTATATACCTTATATATTTTATTCATGTCTAGTTGGTATTTGTTTTGAACAGCACTGACTTGGATTACATTGAAACAACACATATGTATGTCTGTTACTATAATTGATGTAACTTGGTTAGATTACAATTAGTGACACAGATGGAGCACTGAATTTAATTTGTAAATTTTTGAACAGCTTTATTTTTTCCCCATAACATCCACATTGAATTAGGTGGCATCTTTAAATCCATTTTTTGAATGGTTGGTATGTCACTGTCTTTTAATAAAATCTTGCTATGGAGTTTATTGTACTATCTTTGCTACTATGAATAAAAATTTCTTTCATAAAAAAAAAGAATATTAGCCCTTTATCAGATGTAGGATTGGTAAAGACCTTTTCCCAATTTTTGGTTGCCATTTTGTCCTATTGACAGTGTCCTTTGTCTTGCAGAAGTTTTGAGGTCCCACTTGTTGTTTCTTTATCTTAGAACATAAGTTATTAGTGTTCTCTTCAGGAACTTTTCCCTGTGCCCATATGTTTGAGGGTTTTCCCCACTTTCTCTTCTATTAGAGTCAGTGTATCTGGCTTTATTTGGAGATTCTTGACCCACTTGGACTTGAGCTTTGTAGAAGGAGATAAGAATGGATTGATTTGCATTCTTCTTCCTGTTGACTGCCAGTTGAACTAGCATGATCTGTTGAAAATGCTGTCTTTTTCCCATTGGATGGGTTTAGCTCCTTTGTCAAAGATCAAGTGACTTTAGGTGTATGGGTTCACTTCTGAGTCTTCAACTCTATTCCATTGATCTACTTGCCTGTCCCTGTACCAATACCATGCAGTTTGTATCACTATTGCTCTGTAGTAATGCTTGAGGTCTGGGATGCTGATTCCCCCAGAAGTTCTTTTATTGTTTAGAATAGTTTTCAATATCCTCGCTTTTTGTTATTCAAAATGAATTTGAAAATTACTTTTTCTAACTCTATGAAGAATTGATTAGGAATTTTGATTGGGATTACATTGAATCAATAGATTGCTTCTGGCTAGATGGCCACTTTTGCTATATTAATCCTGCCAATCCATAGCCTGGCAGATCTTTCCATCTTCTGAGGTCTTCTTTGATTTCTTTCTTCAGAGAATTGTTGTCTTACAGATATTTCACTTGTTTAATTAGAGTAGCACCAAGGTATTTTATATTATTTGTGACTATTGTGAAGGGTGTTGTTTGTCTAATTTCTTTCTCAGCCTGTTTATCTTTCGAGTAGAAGAAGGCCACTGACTTTTTTGAGTTAATTTTTTATCTGGCTACTTTGCTGAAATTGTTTATCAGGTTTAGGAGTTCTCTGGTGGCATTTTTGGGCTCACTTAAGTATACTATCTTACCATCTGAAAATAGTGATATTTTGACTTTATCCTTTCCAGTTTTCATCCCTTTGACATCCTTTTTTTGTCTAATTGCTCTAGCTAGAATTTTAAGTACTATATTGAATAGATAGGGATAGAGTGGGCAGCCTTGTTCTGATTTTAGTGGGATTGCTTCAAGTTTCTCTCCATTTAGTTTGACATTGGTTATTGGTTTGCTGTATATTGTTTTTTATTATGTTTAAGTATGGACCTTGAATTCCTGATATTTCCAAGAGTTTTAATATGAAGGAATGTGTATTTTATCAAATTCTTTTTCAGCATCTAATGAAATGATCATGTGATCTTTTCCTTTGAGTTTGTTCATGTAGTGTATTACATTGATGGATTTCTGTATATTGAACCATCCCTTCATTCTCTGGATGAAGTCTACTTGATTGTGGTGAATAATATTTTGATGTGTTCTTGGATTTTGTTTGTGAGAATTTTATTGAGTATTTTTGCATTGGTAGTCATAAGGGAAATTGGTTTGAAGTTCTCTTTCTGTGTTGGGTCTTTGTGTGGTTTTGGTATCAGCAGAACTGTGGCTTCATAGAACAAATTGGGTAGTGCTCCTTCTGTTTCTATCTTGTGGAATAGTTTGAAGAGTATGGGTATTAGGTCTTCTTTGAAAGGGGTGATAGAATTCTGCACTAAACCTATCTGGTCCAGGGCTTTTTCTGGTTGGGAGACTTTAATGACTGCTTCTCTTTCTTTAGGGATTATAGGACTGTTTAGATGGCTTATCTGATCCTAATTTAAATTTAGCACCTGGTCACTGTCTAGAAAATTGTCCATTTCATCCAGTTTTTCCAGTTGTGTTGAATATAGTCTTTTGTAGAAGGATCTCATAATTTTTTGAATCTCCTCAGTTTCTGTTGTTTTATTTCCCTTTTCATTTCTAATTTTGTTAATTTACATGCTGTCTCTGTGTCCTCTGGTTAGTCTGGCTAAGAATTTATCTATCATGTTGATTTTCTCAAAGAACCACCTCATGGTTTTGTTGATAGTTTTTTTGTATAGTTCTTTTTATTTCTTCTTGATTGATTTCACCCCCGTATTTGATTATTTCCTGCTTTCTACTTCTCTAAGGTGTATTTGCTTCTTTTTGTTCTAGAGCTTTCAGGTGTGCTATTAAGCTACTAAGTTGTTATGCTGTTCTCTCTCAAGTTTCTTTTTGGAGGCACTCAGGGCTATGCGCTTTCCTCTTATCACTGCTTTTACTTTGTCCCATAAGTTTGGGTATATTGTGCCTTAATTTTCATTAATTCTGATGGAGGGGGGCAGCAGCAGCAGCAGCTGGTCCAGCGGAAGGGCTATCAGCAGTAGAACCAAGGTGACAGGGTCTAGGCAGGCCTTGTGCCCACTACCACTACCCTTCGCTGGCCAGACGGGCTGCAAGTGGTGGCAGATTTACAGTGCCTTTCATCCCACAGAAGCTACATCAGAACTCTGCCTCCCCCCAGTCAGTTATGAGAGACTCTCAGCCATATTGGATCTCGGGCACCAGAGAAATCAGACAGATTGAGGAACGCAAATATAACCCCAGGCCAACCTGGCAGGGGTCTAAGCCCTATGGGCGTTGGCCCACACCCAGGCCCAGGGCTGTTCGGGGGACCAGTGTGCAAACCTGGCCAGGAGGTTGTTTGCCTGGCCCGGCGCACCACCATTTTGACTACTGGACACCAGAGAGTTCTAGCAGGCAAAGTTAGCTAAGAGTTATAGCCTGAGGCTAACATAGCAGGGGTCAAAGACAGACAGGCCTTGGACTGCCTCCAGGCCCTGGGCTGCTTGGTGGGCCGTCTGTGTGCCAACCCGGAAAGGAGGTTGTTAGCCTAGCAGACTCTCCAGTACTTTCAGGGAGCATGTACACACAGCCATCCTGGCCACCTGACAGAACCAATTAACAGTCATAGCCCAAGGGGAACTTTGCTCAGGCCTTAGCCTGCCAGGCTTTTACCTAGACTCAGGTCCTTAACAGCTAGGTTAGCCTTGTGTGCACCAACCCGGTTGGGAGATCAGCTGCCCAGCAGAGTGATCAGCACTCGGAAAATGTCCTGCAGCATAGACCATCAGCACTCACTGAAGGAGCAAATGGGCACCGCCTAGTTCACACAGACAACCTTGGGCAAGGCACACTAGGGCTCCAAAGGCACCCAAGAGGAGGACAGCACATTAGCAATCTGTAACAGGGGAAACCCAGCCATCCAGTGTTGCAGAAATAGCCCCACAGCCTCACAGGAGGCACAAATACCAGCCAGAGACAAGGCCAACTAACGCCAGAAATAACAAGATGGCAAAGGGCAAACGCAGGAATGCTACTAACAGAAATCTAGGAAATATGGCAGTGTCTGAACCAAACTCTCCAACATCAGCAAGTCCTGGTTACACAAAAACACCAGAAAAACAAGATTTGGATTTAAAATCACAGTTCATGATGTTGCTAGAAGAACACAAAAAGGATATAAATGAATCTCTTAAAGAAATACAGAGGAACATGAATAAGCTAGAAACCCGTATAATGGAAACACAAAAATCACTTAAAGAAATTCAGGAGAATAAGGCTCAAGAGATAGAAGCCAATAAAGAAGAAACACACACACACACAAAACTTAAAGAAATGCAGGAGAAAATGAGTCAAACAGCAGAAGTCATGAAAGAGGAAACACAAAAATCTCTTAAATAATTACAGGAAAACACAAACAAGCAAGTGAAGGAGCTAAACAAAACCATCCAGGATCTAAAATCAGAAGTAGAAACAACTAAGAAATCACAAAGGGAGACAACTTTGGAGATAGAAAACCTTGAGAAGAAATCAGGGGCCATACATGCAAATATCAACAACAGAATACAAGAGATGGAAGAAAGAATCTCAGATGCTGAAGATACCATAGAAACCATTGACTCAACAGTCAAAGAAAATGCAAAAAGCTTGTATCCCAGAACATCCAGGAAATCCAGGACACAAAGAGAAGACCAAACCTAAGGATTATAGGTATAGATGAGAGTGAAGATTTACAGCTGAAAGGGCCAGCAAATATCTTCAACAAAATTATGGAAGAAAACTTTCCCAACTTAAAGAGAGAGATGCCCATGAATATACAAGAAGCATACAGAACTCCAAACAGACTGGACCTGAGCAGAAATACCTCTCGTCACATAATAATCAAAACCCCAAATGTACTAAACAAAGAAAGAATATTAAAGGCAGCAAGAGAAAAAGGCCACACCAGACTTCTCACCAGAGACCATGAAAGCTAGAAGATCCTGGGCAGATCTCATGCAGACTCTAAGAGAACACAAATGTCAACCAAGACTACTATACCCAGCAAAACTCTCAATCACAATAGATGGAGAAACCAAGATATTCTATGACAAAACCAAATTTACACAATATCTTTCTACAAACCCAGCTCTACAAAGAATAATAGGAGGAAAACTCCAATACAAGAAGGGAAACGAGACCCTGGAAAAAGCAAGATAGTTAGCTTCTTTCATCAAACCCAAAAGAAGACAACCACTCAAATATAAAAATAACATCAAAAATGACAGGAAGTAATAATCACTATTCCTTAATATCTCTTAACGTCAATGGACTCAACTCCCCAATAAAAAGCCATAGACTAACAGACTGGATGAGGAAACAGGACCCTACATTTTGCTGCATACAGGAGAACACCTCAGTGTGTCAAAGACAAAAACTACCTTAGAGTAAAAAGCTGGAAGACAATTTTACAAGCCAATGGTCTCGGGAAATGAGCCGGAGTAGCCATTCTAATATCAGATAAAATTGACTTTCAGCCTAAAGTCATCAAAAGAAATACAGAAGGACACTTCTTGCTGGTCAAAGGAAAAATCCACCAAGAAGAACTTTCAATTCTGAACATCTATGCGCCAAATGCAAGGGCACCCTCATTCGTAAAAGAAACTTTACTAAAGCTCAAAGCACACATTGTACCTAACACAATAATTGTGAATGACTTCAACACTCCACTCTCCTCAATGGACTGATTAGGAAAACAGAAACTAAACAGGGACACAATAAAACTAATTGAAGCTTTGGACCAATTGGACTTGACTGATACTTATAGAACATTTCACCCCCAAACAAAAGAATATACCTTTTTCTCAGCACCTCATGGTACCTTCTCCAAAATTGACCATATAATTGGCCACAAGACAGACCTCAACAAATATAAAAAGATCGAACTAATCCTATGCCTCCTATCAGATCACTATGGAGTAAGAGTGGTCTTCAATGGCAACAAAAACAACAGAAAGCCCACATACACATGGAAGCTGAACAATACTCTACTCAATGGCACTTTGGCTAAAGAAGAAATAAAGAAAGAAATCAGAGACTTTTTATAATTTAATGAAAATGAAGGCACAACATACCCAAATCTTTGGGACACAATGAAAGCAGTGCTAAGAGGAAAACTCATAACCCTGAGTACCTCCAAAAAGAAAATGGAGAGTGCATACACTAGCAGCTTAAGGACACACCTGAAAGCCCTGGAACAAAAAGAAGCCAATTCACCCAGGAGGAGTAGAAGACAGGAAATCATCAAACTCAGGGCTGAAATCAGTCAAGTGGAAACAAAGAAAACCATACATAGAATCAACGAATCCAGGAGCTGGTTTTTTGAGAAAATCAAAAAGATAGATAGACCCTTAGCCAGACTGACCAAAGGCCAGAGAGAAAGTATCAAAATTAACAAAATTAGAAGTGAAAAGGGAGATATGACAACAGAAACTGAGGAAATTCAAAAAATCATCAGATCCTAGTACAAAAGTCTATACTCAACCCAACTGGAGAATCTGGAGGAAATGGACAATTTCCTAGACAGATACCAAATACCAAAATTAAATCAGGACCAAATAGATCATCTAAACAGTCCCATACCCCCTAAAGAAATAGAAGGGGTCATAGAAAGTCTTCCAACCAAAAAAAGCACAGGACCAGATGGCTTCAGTGCAGAATTCTATCAGACCTTCAAAGAAGACCTAACACCAATACTCTTCAAACTATTCCACAAAATAGATACAGAAGGAACACTACCCAATTCCTTCTACAAAGCCACAATTATGCTGATACCAAAACCACACAAAGATCCAACAAAGAAAGAGAACTTCAGACCAATTTCCATTATGAACATCGATGCAAAAATACTCAATAAAATTCTTGCCAACCAAATCCAAGAACACATCAAAACAATCATCCACCATGATCAAGTAGGCTTTATTCCAGGAATGCAGGGTTGGTTCAATATACAGAAATCTATCAATGCAATCCACTACATAAACAAACTCAAAGAAAAAAACCACATGGTCATTTCATTGGATGCTGAAAAAGCATTTGACAAAATTCAGCATCCTTTCATGCTTAAAGTCTAGGAAAGAACAGGAATTCAAGGACCATACCTAAACATAGTAAAAGCAATATACGGCAAATCGGTAGCCAGCATAAAACTAAATGGAGAGAAACATCATACTAAGTGAGGTAACCCAGACTCAAAAGATGAATCATGGTATGCACTCACTAGTAAGTGGATATTAGCCTGGAAAACTGGAATACCCCAAACATAATCCACACATCAAATGAGGTACAAGAAGAACGGAGGAGTGGCCCCTTGTTCTGGAAAGACTCATTGAAGCAGTATTTGGCAAAACCAGAACGGGGAAGTGGGAAGGGGTGGGTGGGAGAACAGGGGGAGGGAAGGGAGCTTATGTGACTTTCGGGGAGTGGGGGACCAGAAAAGGGGAAATCATTTGAAATGTAAATAAAAAATATATCGAATAAAAAAATTTTCATTAATTCTAAAATGTATTTAATTTCTTTCTTTATTTCTTCCTTCACCAAGTCATCATTGAATAGAGTGTTGTTGTTCAGCTTCCATGTCTATGGTGATCTGGTAGGATGCATGGGATTATTTCAATCTTCTGGTATTTGTTGAGGCCTGTTTTGTGATTGATTATATGGTCAGGTTTGAAGAAGGTACCATGAAGTGCTAAGAAGACATATTCTTTTGTTTAAGGATGAAACATTCTATAAATATCTCTTAAGTCCATTTGGTCTATAACTTCTGTTAGTTTCAGAGTGTCTCTGTTTGGTTTGTGTTTTTAAGATCTGTCTGTTGATAAGAGTAGGGTGTTGAAGTCTCCCATTATCATTGTGTGAGGTGCAATGTGTGCTTTGAGCTTTAGTAAAGTTTCTTTTATGAATGTGGGCATCCTTGCAGTTGGAGCATTGAGAGCTCTGTGTAGATTTTTCTTTGATGAGTATGACATATCCTTCCATATCTTTTTTGATAACTTTTGGTTGAAAGATGATTTTATTCAATATTAGAGTGGTTACTCCAACTTGTTTCTTGGGACCACTTGCTTGGAAAATTGTTTTTCAGCCCTTTGGTCTGAAGTAGTGTTTGTCTTTGACACAGTAGTGCATTTCCTGTATGCAGAAAAATGCTGGATCCTGTTTATATATCCAGTCTGTTAGTACAAGTCTTTTTTATTGGAGAATTGAGTCCATTGATGTTAAGAAACATTATGGAATAGTGATTGCTGCTTTCTGTTATTTTTGATGTTAGTTTTATGTTTGTACAGTTATCTTCTTTTGGGGTTGTTGAAAGAAGATTACTCTCTTGCTTTTTCTAGAGTGTAGTTTCCCTCCTTGTGTTGGTGTTTTCCATCTATTATCCTTTGTTGGGCTGGATTTGTGGAAAGATGTTGTGTAAATTTGGTTTTGTCATGGAGTATCTTGGTTTCTCCCTATATGGTAATTGAAAGTTTTGCTGGGTATAGTAGACTTGGCTGGCATTTATGTCCTCTAAGTGTCTGTATGACATCTGCTCAAGATCTTCTAGCTTTCATAGTTTCTGGTGAGAAATCGGTGTAATTCTGATAAGTCCGCCTTCATCTGTTACTTGACCTTTTTCCTTTACTGCTTTTAATATTCTTTCCTTGTTTTGTGCATTTGGTGTTTTCATTATTATGTGACTGGAGTAATTTCCGCTCTGGTCCAGTGTATTTAGAGTTCTGTAGGCTTCTTTTATGTTCATGGGCATCTCTTTCTTTAGGTTAGGGAAGTTTTCTTTTAAAATTTTGTTGAAGATATTTACTGGCTCTTTAATTTGTGAACCTTCACTCTCTTCTATACCTAGTATCCTTAGGTTTTTGTTGTCTCATTGTGTCCTGGATTTTCTGAATGTTTTGGGTTACAAGCTTCTTGCATTTTGCATTTTCTTTGACTCTTGTGTCAGTGTTTTCTATGGTATCTTCTGCCCCTGAGATTCTCTTTACTATCTTTTGTATTCTGTTGGTGATGCTTGCATCTATGACTCCTCATTTCTTTCCTAGGTTTTCTATCTCTAGGCTTATCTCCCTTTGTGATTTGTTGATTGTTTCTATTTCCATTTTTAGATCCTGGATGGTTTTGCTTGATCTGTTCACCTGTTTGGTTGTGTTTTCCTGTAATTCTTTAAGGGATGTTTGTGTTTTCCTGTATTTCTTTAAGGGAGTCATTAATGTCCTTCTTAAAGTCCTCTATAGTCTTCATAAGATAGGATTTGAAATCAGAGTCTTGCTTTTCTGGTGTGTTAGGGTATCCAGGGCTCATTGTGGTATGAGAACTGGGTTCTGATGATGTGAAGTAGCCTTGGTTTCTGTTGCTTATGTTCTTTCTCCTGTCTCTCACCTCTAGTTATCTCTGGTGTTAGCTGGTCTTGCTTTCTCTGACTATGCCTTGTTCTTCTTGCAAGCCTGTGTGTCACAGGATAAGCTCTGGGTACAGATAGAAACAAGGAGAATTCTGTCCCAAGCTGCTCCTCAGATCTCGTCTTCTATTTTTGTTTTCTTTTCATATTCTTTCAATCTTTCTAAAATATTTGTTTATTTAGATTAACAACACTTAATTTTTCCCAGCAGAGATTTATAGGTTTCTATATATCATTTTAAATACATTTTGCTAAATACATCTTTGAGCATTCAAGGTTCATTGATACTTTAGGCATGTGAACCTTGTTAGTTTTAACTACTAAACTCAGTTGCTATAGTAGACCAGGTAGAGAGACTAGATGCTGACTGACAGGCAACCACGTTTTCTGCAAATAAAGACATTTTCTTTTTCATTTGTTGTTGTTATGTTATTCCTATGCTATCCAATGGTCTTAGAACCTCATTAAAATTTGAATTGGAGTGATGGGCTTGACATCAAGGTAGAGGCATTTACTCTTTCAATATTCAATCAAATATTAATCACAGGTATTTCATAGATATATGTTATCAGGATAAAGAAAATTCTGTTCCCATTTAATTATTTTTCTTACGAATGAGTGAGGTAGTTTGGATGAGATGATACTGTCCCCCATAGGTTCATGTTTAAATACTTGGTCCAGAGTTCATGTAACTGAAAAGAATTTGGAGGTGTGTGCTTATAGAAGTAGATGTGGCCTTATTGGAGGAGGTATGTCACTGAGGGCTGACTTTGAAGATTCAAAAGCCTATGGCTCCCCCCATCCTCCTCTTCTGCTCCCCACTTTTCTGTACTTCCTCATTTCTCTTCCTGTTGCTTATGAATTAGTTCTCAGCTACTGCTCCAGGGCCATGCCTGTCTGCTTTCTGCCATGATGATCATGAACTAACCCTCTAAAATTCTAAGTATGCCCAAAATTAAAAACTTAATTTTTAGAGTAGTTGTCTTAGTTATGGTGTCTTGTCACAGCAAAACAAAGAAAAAAACAAAAAAACAGAAAAACCCTCCTTCCCTCCCCCCAAACAGTAACTAAGACACAGGCTTAATTTGTGAAGCATTTTTCTGAACCTATTATAATGATCCCTTGGGATTTCCTTTGTAGTCTATTAATATGAATCAAAGTGTTTCATATAAAGTGGTAAATTAATCTATCTTTTGTGTTCATCGGTGTATATATGTGTACATGTGTGTGCTTTGTGAGTGCAATATATGTGTAGGTACACTGATGAATATATGTGCTTGTATGTTTGGAAATCAAGGGACAACCTCAGTTGCCTCAGACACCTTACTCTTTGGCATGGCACTTTACCTAGCCAGCTAGTGTAGCTGGCCATCGAGCTCCAGCTATACTTCTCAAACTTCCCTGGGCAGCTCTGGGATGATGAACATGCACCACCATACTTGATAGTTTACATGGGTTTTAGAAACTAAACCCAGATTCTCATAGATCAACTGAGTCATATCCCAGTACCTAATCATCTATTATTCTTTGTATATATGATGGATTTAATTTACAAATATTTTAAGGAACCTTGGTTCTTTGCATATATAGTATATTAAAGTATATTTTAAGATCCTGCCTGCTGGGTCTCCCATAGTGCCAAGCAGCCTCGAGGTCTGCTATCTCCCCTCTGTACATTCTCTTCCAGTTCACATGTCCACATGTCCACATGTCTACATGCCTACACAACCATACCTGTACCTGCAATCTCAGAAATCTCCAGCCATCAGAGAAGATTAGGTGAGTCTCTTATCCCAATTCCCTCCTTGTGTCTCTGGGCAAACCCAGGAGACACAACTCCACCTGCATCTCATAACCCCCTTTGCCACCCAGGAACATCAGGTGAAACCTCCAAAGCACCGAGCCCCTCCCTTCCAGATACCGTGTCAAGCCCAGCAGCCATGAGGTCGGCTTATCCACTTCCATCTTCCAGTCCTTACCTCTACCTGCAATTCCTGAGGCCTGCAACCATGAGGAGTCAGTAGCTCTGTGGCATCCCTGGAGGTCTGCTACCACCAAGGACAATTACCTCTCCCTGCAGCCCCAGAGTCCCATCAGGGACTTCCAGGCCTGCCAACACTAGGGACAAGCAGATGGCTAAAGGCCAGTGTAAGAACACAAAGGACAAAATCCAGGACAATATGATACCACAAGAACACAGCTATCCTACTATAGCAAGCCCTTTAATCCTAACACATATGAATTGGCAAAAAAAAAAAATGACCTTAAATCTAATCTTAGGAAGATGATGGAGGCCGCTAAAGAATAAATGAATAGATATAAATAAATAAAATAAAATACAATCATACAGATGAAAGAAATGAACAAAACTGTTCAAGACCTGAAAGTAGAAACAGAAGCAATAAAGAAAATACAAACTCAGACAATCCTGGAGATGAAAAACCTAGAAAAGAGAACAGGAACTACAGACACAAGCATCCCCCAAAGAATACAGGAAATGGAACAGAGAATCTGGGCCACTATGAAAGACCAAACCTAAGAATAATAGAAATAGAAGAAGAAGATTCCCAGCTATAAGGCCTAGAAAATATTTTCAACAAAATCATAGAAGAAAATTTCCCCAACCCAAAGAAAGATATAGCTATAAATATACAAGAAGCTTACAAAATAACAGGAATTAAAAATCATTGGTCATTAATATCTCTCAATATCAATGGACTCAATTCAACAATAAAGGAACACAGGATAATAAGATTGGATGTATAATTCTGCTGAACATAAGAACCAACACCTTAGGAACAAAAACATTACTTCAAAGTAATGGGTTGTAAGAAAGGTCCAATCAATTGGACCCTAGAAACAAGCTGGAGTAACCACACTAATATCGAATCAAATACACTTTCAGCTAAAAGTAATCAAAAGAGATAGAGAAGGATAATTCATAAGCTTCAAAAGAGAAGTCCACCAAGATGGTGTCTCAATTCTGAACATCTATGCCCCAAATGCAATGGCATGCACATTTGTAAAAGAAGCATTACCAAAGGTTAAATCACACATCAAATACCACATATTAATAGTTGGAGAGCTCAACATCCCGATCTCACCAATGGACAGGTCATCGAGAAAGAAACTAAATAGAGAAATAATGAAGCTAACTGACATCATGGATCAAAGGACCTAGCAAACATCTACAGAACATTTTACCCAAGCACAAAAGAATATACCATCTTCTCAACATCACCTTCTCTGAAATTGACCATATAGCTGGTTACAAAGCAAGCCTCAACAGATAGAAGAAAATTTAAGTAACTCCTTGTATTTTATCAGATTAACATGGATTAAAGCTCAACTTCAACAACAACCAAAACTACAGAAAGTCTACAAACTCATGGAAACTGAACAACCTAATGATCAGTTGGCCAGTGAAAAAATAAAGGAATTAAAGACCTTCTAGAATTTAATGAAAATGAAGGCACACATCCAAACTTATAGGATGCAATGAAAGCAGTGCTAAAATCAAAGTACATAGTACTAAGTTTCTTCATAAAGAAATTAGAGAGTTCTCATACTAACAAATTAAAAGTACATCTGAAGGTCCTAGAAAAAAAAGAAGCAAACCCACCCAAGAGGAGTAATAGTAGGAAATAATCAAACTCAGGGCTGAAATCAGTTAAGAGCAAAGAGATACTTTGTTTAAGAATCAACAAAACCAAGAACTTGTTCTTTGAGAAAATCAACAAGATAAACAATCCTTTAGCTAAACTAACTAAAAGGCAGAGAAACAGTATCCAAATTAACCAAATCTGATATGAAAATGGAGAGATAATTGCAGGTACTGAGGAAATTCAAAGAATCATTTTGTGTTACTTCAAAAGCCTGTACTCCACAAAATTGGAAACTCTACAAGGAATGGATGATTTTCTAGACAGATGCCACTTACCAACATTAAATCAAGATCAGTTAAACTGGTTAAATAGTATTAAAGCCCCAAAGGAAATAGAGTCAGTCATTAAAAATCTCCCAACCAAAAAGGCCCAGGGCCAGAAGTTTTGGGTTCAGAATTCTACCAGACTTTCAAAGAAGAGCTAATATTCTACTAACTCCTAACATTGCCAAACTCATTCTATAAGGCAGAGTTATCCCGATACCTATACCACACAAAGACTCAACAGAGAAAGAGAATTTCAAACCAATTTGCATTATGAAAAAAAGCTGTAAAACTGTTCAATAAAATGTCTACAAACAGAATGGAATAATATACCAAAGACATCATGCTCCATGATTGAGTAGGATTCATCCCAGAGATGCAGAGGTGGTTCAAAATATGAAAATTCATCAAGGTAATCCACCATACAAACAGATGTAAAGAAAAAACCACATGACCATCTCATTAGATGCTGAAAAGGCCTTTAACAAAATCCAACACTCTTTTATATTGAAAGTCTTGAAGAGATCAGGTATACAAGGCACAATCCCAAATACAATAAAAACTATATATATATATATATATATATATAGTTTTTATTGTATATATACATATACACATACACACAATTGCCAACATCAAATTAAATGGAGAGATACTTAAAGGAATTCCACTGAAATCAGGGACCAGCCAAGACTGTCTACTCTCTCCCTGTATCTCTTCAAGATAGTACTTGAAGTCCTAGCTAGAGCAACTAAAGGAGATCAATGGGATACACATTGTAAAGGAAGAAATCAAAGTATGACTATTAAAAGATAATATGTTAGTATACATAAGTGACCCCCAACTTTCTACCAGTGAACATCTTCAGCAAAGTGGCTGGATACTAAATTAATTGAAATAATCAACATCCCTCCTTTCTACAAGAGATCAAACAGGCTGAGAAAGAAATTTGGGAGACAATAAATAATGTAAAATAACTAGGTGTACAGCGAGAGAACTGTAAAACAAGAACTTCTAGATTTTGAAGAAAAAAATTGAAGAAGATATCTGAAGATGGAAACATCTCCCGTACTCATTGATCAGTAGGATTAACAGTGAAAATGGCCATTTTAACAAAAAGTATGGAATTCCCATAAAAATTACAACAGAATTCATTATAGGTATTTAAAGAACAAGTCTCAACTTCATATTGAAAAAAAATCCAGCATAGCTTAAACAATCCTGTATAATAAAAGAACTTCTAGACGTACCACTATCTCTGACCTCAAGCTGCACTACAGAGCAACAGTAATAGAAACGACATGGTATTGGTATAGAAACAGACAAGTTGATCAAAAGAATAGAATTGTAGTCCCAGAAATAATCTCGTACACCTACAGATATTTGATTTTTGACAAAGAAGCCAAAACCATACATTGAAAAAGGGAGAGCATATTCAAATAGTGCTCTTCTAGCTGGATGTCTACATAAAGAAGAATGCAAATAGATCCATATTTATTACTCTACACAAAACTCAAGTCCAAGTTTATCAAAGACCTCAATGGAATACTCAATACACTAAATCTAAGAGAGCAGAAAGTAGAGAATAGCATTGAACACATTGATAAGAATTTGTTTTCTTGGTTTACTTTAGTTTTTAAAAATTATTTATTTTATTTATATGAGTACACTGACGCTGTCTTCAGACACCCCAGAAGAAGGTATTGAATCCCATTACAGATGGTTATGAGCCACCATGTGGTTGCTGGGAATTGAACTCAGGACCACTGGAAGAGTAGTCAGTGCTCTTAATCATTGAGCCATATCTTCAGCCCAGGGAGAAAACTTTCTAGTCAGCACACTCATAGCTCAGCCACTAAGATCAACAACTAATAAATTGGACCTCATGAAACTGAAATGCTTTGTAAAGCAAAGGACACCATCAATAGCACCCAAATGACAGACTCCAGAATGAGAAAAGATCTTCACTAAGCCTACATCCAACAGAGGACTGCTATCCAAAATATTTAAAGAATTCAAAAAGTTAGACACCAACTACCCAAATAACCCAGTTAAAATGGGGTACAGAGCAAAACAGAATTCGCAACAGATGAATCTCTAATGTGTGTGTGTGGGGGGGGGGGGGAGATCTCTAGGAGGTGCCAGAGACTTGGGGCAGAGATTCTATGGGGATGACTCTAGCTCAGACTCATAGCAGTGGGGGATATGGAGCCTGAAGTGGCCAGGCAGGACTCCTAGTGGAAGAATAAGGACACCAATCCACACATAAAACCTTGGACTCAAAATGTGTCCTGTCTACAAGATGTGCAGGAACAAAGATGAAGTTGAGATGGAGGGAATGGCCAACAAATGACTGGGTATGTGATTTCACTTCAATGGTGTGTTTTGTTTTGTTTTGTTTGACAGTTATAATCTCTTTGTCCATAGCATTAAATGGAGTGGGGGCTGACCCTGACTCAGTTGCCTACTTGTGGATCCTGCTCCCCTAAGTAGCTGTCTTGCCTGGCATCAGTGGGAGAGGATGGACCTAGTCCTACAGTGACATGAGGTACCAAGGTGAGCTAGTTCCCCAGTAGGGACCTCTCCCTTTTCAGAGGTGAAGCAAGCAGAGTGGGGGAGGGGGCCCTCAGGAAAAGGTCCATGTGAGGGGGAGCTTGGACCAGGAAAACGGGTTGCAATCTGGATGTAAAGTTAATAAAATAATTAATGGAAACATGTATATAGACTTTTTCTCACTAAACTGCAAATGTCTTACATTTCTTAGCTCTACATATTGCTCTGTATAAATGTCGTTGAAAGCACTGAGTAATAACCATCAGTGCTCTGCTGTCTTGTCCTTACCTACACCAAATAACTTAAACCACTCAGATTTTCAGGATGCAGGCCAAATGTAGCCACAATCTTTGCCAGAATGTAACATGAATGACCTCTAGCCTGTCTCCCAGTAGAGTCCTCGTTCCCTTCTGAAACCACATGAAAATCATTTACTCAACATTATCAGCATTCTTGTATTTTCAGTTCTTTTGGAGAATGGTCCTTTAAGTTCTGCTTGAAGTATTCTAGAACATCCCTACCTGATCCTTGCCTTATAACTGTTCTACATGTTTCCCACAAAGCATTTCCAAAGGCTAATGAAGTACATGGTCAGGTACACATCACAGTAGTGACTTCACTGTTAGGTATTGCTTTTCTGTGTTGATTATTTTATCCATTGCAGCAACTAAATGACTAATAAAAAGAAATGTATGTCTTGGTTCACAGTTTCATGGCAAGAAATCACAAATGCTGAAGCTTCTTGGCCTGTGGCTATGGGAGCTTGTTGTATCTTGTTAATATTGTGCTCCTGGCTGTCTACTTATTTTAACTGCAACTCATGCCCAAAGATCCTACAATCTTTAAACACACACACACACACACACACACACACACACACACACACACACACGCACACGCACACGCACACATACACATACATCAATACAATCTGGGGTAGGTATCTAAAATGTGAGCCTGTGATGAATATTTCACATTCAAAGCATAACAGACTATTTTCTTCCATGGTCTATGAATTTGTTTTTATATCAGTATCATGATATTCTGACTAACAGCAACTGTAGCCAGGTCAGCCTTGCTAGTGGAAGTCCATGTTGTTGAGCCCAAGCATAACCCCCAACTCTGCCACCATGGTCACTTTGTTTATGTGCCCTTTGGGCAATGACTGGGATTTTTCTTTTTTTCTTTTATTTTTTTTTAATATATTTTATTTTCTATATTCTTTGTTTACATTCCAAATGATTTCCCCTTTCCTGGATCCCCCCTCCCCATATGTCCCATAAACCTTCTTCTCTCCATCCATTCTCTGATCACCTCCCTCCTTTTTCTCTGTCCTTATATTCCCCTCCAATGCTAGGTCAATCCTTTCCAGGATTAGGACCCTCTCCATACTTCTTCATGGGAGTCATTTGTTATGCGATTTGTGCTTTGGGTATTCAGGGCTTCTGGGCTAATTAATATCCACTTATCAGAGATTGCATTCCATGTGTATTCTTTTGTGATTGGGTTACCTCACTTAGGATGATATTTTCCAGATCAAACCATTTGCCTAAAAATTTTGTGAATTCATTGTTTCTAATTGCTGAGTAGTATTCCATTGTGTAAATATACCACATTTTCTGTATCCATTCCTCCTTTAAGGGGCATCTGGGTTCTTTCCAGCTTCTGGCTATTATAAATAAGGCTGCTATGAACATAATGGAGCATGTGTCTTTATTGCATGCCGGGGAATCCTTTGGGTTTATGCCCAGGAGAGGTATAATAGGGTCCTCCGGAAGTGTCATGTCTAGTTTTCTGAGGAACCGCCAGACTGATTTCCAAAGTGGTTGTATCATCTTACAGCCCCACCAGCAGTGGAGGAGTGTTCCTCTTTCTCCATATCCTCACCAACACCTGCAGTCTCCTGAGTTTTTGACCTTAGCCATTCTGACTGGTGTAAGGTGAAATCTCAGGGTTGTTTTGACTTGCATTTCCCTAATGACTAATGATGTTGAGCACTTCTTAAGGTGCCTCTCGGCCATCAGAATTTCCTCAGGTGAAATTTTTTTGTTTAGATCTGTACCTCATTTTTAATAGGGTAATTTGGTTCCCTGGGGTCTAACTTCTTGAGTTCTTTTTATATATTGGATATTAGTCCTCTATCAGATGTAGGGTTGGTGAATATCCTTTGACTGGGATTTTTCTTGGGAAAGAAGCTGACTTTACACAGAACAGGTTATCTTATCCACTTGATTATTGAACTCTTTAGCAGAAGTAACCTTTCGATGAGCATTTACATAGGACACAAATATATTCACATCCTTTGTCCATTTGAAAGACCTGTCCACACACTTCTTCCCCCAGATGTCTTTCTCATCAATTTTTCTATTGTGATCTTTCCAAGTTCCTGACCAATGAGCCAGTTCGTTGGCTACAGCCTATGAGTCAGTGAACAATCATACATCTGGCCATTTCTCTTTCCAAACAAACTGTAATACCATATGTACTACCCAAAGTTCTGCCCATGGTAAAAATTTCCCTTCACCTGTATGTTTCACAGTTGTCCCATGTAGGGTTCCATAGCTGCCTGCAGCTATTACGAAGTGGGTTTCTGGAACAGAAGCTGAGGAATAAATAGGGAAGAGGGGCGAAAAGAAGTATGGCTAAGACAATATTCACTGATCAAAGCCCCAAACTTTAATGGCGCCAGACCTTTTAACAGTTTGGGCAAACCCTTCCCCCCAGACTCCAGGCTGAGTTCCGGTGGAAGTTGTCTAGCTTCTCTTGGAGGTCCTTGTCTTGACTGCTCCTGCAGCTGGGTGGGTCGCCTGTTTAATTCAGGAATTCCTAGACCTGGAGGAACAATGAACTTAACCTTCACTTCAAGCACTCGGCCCTAGGTGGAGCAGGATCCTGGCTATCTGGGAGAAGTTAACCTTGACCAAAGTCAAACTCTGACCAAGTGCATGACTGCCCCAATATGGCTCTGTACATGTCCTCCCTTTTTTTATTAATTAGAACACGAGGAGGTAGAAAACAAGTGGATAAATATCCTTCATAAGAAGGCAGGCCTTAACCAGGAGGGGAAGCATTGACCGTAATTCCTCTTAAATTGTATAACGTCTTTTTCAGAGGAGGGGTAATAGGCTCCCTTATTATTTTAAGGACAGCCTCTCGACGTTAACCCCTATGCAATTAGGTGTACTTCCTGGGGACTCAGAAGCAGAAATTCACCTCCCCATGCGGTGCTTTGCCTCGAACGTCTCACTGGTACCCATGTTTGTTAATAAACAAACACACATAGATCTGAGTTCTATGTGGCTCCCTCTTTGGAGATCCACTTGTGTAAGTTTTGAAGCCAGGGGGGTCTGCAAGTGTCTTTAACAGACATGCAATCTCTCCATCCAGGTGAGCCTGGGTGGAGACAGCCAGTCTGCTTAACAAACAAGGTCAAGAGTTAAAGGTGGAATAGGATTAACTTGTCCCTGAAGTATCCAATTCAGTTGCAAATTAACAACTTTAAGGACCCAAAGCTTGGCTTCTGAGGTGGGAGAGGTAGCCTTGTGTATAAAGAGATATGCTGTTACTTCTCAGGAAAAGTGGAGACTATATGTTAAATTAACACAGCTGGCTGAAGATTGTTAGCCATCTTCAAAATTGGAATCCTCAATATTGGAATTATTTCTAGACCAGTCTATGGTTGAGTCAGCTGAACACAATAAGGAGAAGAGTCATTTTAACTCTTCTTTAGATTAATTTTTCCTAAGCTAGCTTAACAGTCTCCATGTTCTGTCCCACAAAGTCTAAAAGCTTGAAGCTAGGCAATTTATGTAACCTGGGACATTTGACAATTGAGGTAAGTCAAGAACATATACCCAATATAGCTCTTATGTTACCATGGTCTGGGCATTCAGCAAGCACACAGTCAGCATATCTTCTGCAGCATTCTGTGGAAAAAACATAGGGGACATGCCTTCCCCAATATTAAATCAGGATCATGGCATATGTCAATAAGTGAATTCCTTCATTTCACCTAGACATCAATATGCCTAATTACAAGATGTCATATACATTTAGCAAGGAGTTTCTTGGCATCCAAATTTTAAAAATTTTCTTAAAAACATGCAAGCATAATATAAATGATATGCACAGGGACACGATTTCCCCTCTCTTCTCTCTTCCAAGAAGATATTGTTTTATTAATTTAAGTTGGAACACAAAGTATAACCCATAACATAGGCAATAACTATGTAATTATATAAAATAAACATAGCATTTTTAGTTGCTTTTTCTGTTAGAGCAGTTGCAACTAGACAGCCTAAAAATGAATCATTAGTCACATGCACATATTTTTTAATCTTCTAAATTAGAAATATGAATATCATTTATCTGTAATAACTAAGTCCTCTAGGATTGACACCATTACGTGGTAGAGGTAGAAATTGAGGACATCAAGAACAAATCTTTATAATTTGATGTGCACAAAATATAAAATTATTTCTAATACCTAAAGGACAGTCATTTAGAGAACATATCCTTTGTTCTTAGAATTTTGAATCACATTTGCATAAACTGTAGAAATTAAGAATTAGCAGTATTAAAAATGGACCAATTTTAAGCAATTATAAACCATGAGCTATATATATATATATCTACTATTATTAAAAGCTTGACTTTTAACATCTTAAAAATAGCTGCTATAGCACCCAATTCAGGTATCTGTGTTGAAGCAGGGAGAAACTTAAAGGAATAAACATGTGATCTGATAGTACAAATTATCTTTTGGATAACAATTATTAATTTTGCCTAAAAATGCTTGCCATGTAATAGATCAACCATTAGTAATAAATTTGATTGCTGCTTGAAGCAAGGAACAAACGTTTCCTACCTTGAAAACAGAGGTTTAAGACCTTCTGTGGCAAGCTTAAAATGAGGTAAATATAAGATAAAGCTAATTAATATATCCTAACAACCTTTGAAAACCATTTACCTAAAAATTCTAAAAGTCCATAGGAGCAAGGGCCTGTAACAAACATTCTATGAACATTATACACTGAAAATTTTAAGATCTTAACTTCTAGTATTGAAACAGAGACAAAACATTTTTTTTTATTTATCTGCCCTAGGATCCACCTTTAGTCCTTGGCAAGGACTAGATCTGAGCCTTTTATCTAAGACCAGACCCAAACCTGCTAGGACGTTTTGAGGATTAAACAAAAGAAACCTGTAATTCCATGGTCAAAGAAACCTACTTGATATCAAATACATTTCCACTGAGATCTCCTTTTTAATCTTGGAGGGTTAAATTTTGCTCCTACCATTGTAGCCTGTAAACTTGTGGAAAAGTGGCAATGGGCCTCTAAAACCCATAGCTGTATCACTCTCAAAATTATCTTAATTACAAAATGTTAAGAATTATGAGCCTGCAAACTGAAAACTGCAGCCAATGACACACTGATTTTTATTGTAACTCAATGTTTTCTTGCAATATTAGAGCACAATTGCAATTTTGGAAGCAAATCCCAATTTTAAGCAATCTATTTTCTTTAAAATCAATGGCAAACACATATTTACAGCACAAGGTTTGTCTGCCAATTCTTATGTTCAAGTGTATGACAGTGTAACTTATTAAAGAGACATTATTTTAAATCTTAATCTTCATTAAATCTAATCTCCAGGCCAAGATTCACATGAAACACCATGCCAATTTAGGAGCATCTCAAAGACCTGTATTTCCTGGATTGCGTCATGCCACGTGTTGTTTAAAAATGGCGACTACCCTAAACTACCAGCTTTAACCGTCATGCCACGTGTTGTTTAAAAATGGCGACTACCCTAAACTACCAGCTCTAACCTAACTTTTGTTAATAACATTATACCCTTTAAATCATGTCCAGTGACTTAAGCCAATACTCTATAGTCAAGACATGCAAAATATACCTTTAAATCCAATTATAAACAAGAACAAAGCATGAGTTGCGTTAGGCCACGTGTAGCTAGTTAAGATGGTTCCAACACTGAATCACCAGTTTTAAACTAACCTTTTCTTAATAACACTATACCTTTTACATAATAACCAATTAATTTATAACTCTTTAGTCAAGAAATGTAAAGCCTTATACCATTAAAACCAATTAGAAACAAGTATAAAGCGACTACATGAATTTCACAAGCCAAACCAAGGTTTTCCCAAATCTTGAGGCTTCTGGGCTTTTAAAAGCGGCTTTTTCCCCAGCCATGCTTGCCTCTTGAGTGAGTGAGCTGCGCTGCTGCGGCGCGGCTTTAAATCAATCCCCACACAAACTGTGGCTGGCTCAAGAGGTTACCAGCAGATGAAATCCTAACCAATTTTTCTTTTTAACATGAAACAGTCATTCACACAAAAACAGAGAGGACATAAACATACACATAGACAAACAGTCGGTGCACCGGGACAAACACGGAAAGATACACAGAAAGTTAAGCGCGCTTGTTAAGCAATTGCATCCATTTTCCTCTTTAAACAGCTCTTAGAGGCTGTGGACATATGCCTATTTTTAAAACCCCTTTCTTTTTCGCCAAAATCAGCTCTTACGAGCTTTGGGCAAATGCCTACCAAATTCCTTCCCCATATTTCCCTATCTTTTCAACCCAAGCGGCCACTCTGCTGGGTCAACACAGTTTGCTTGAAAAACCCGTATCCCTCTGCACTCACAACAATAGAAAAAATTTTTCACTAGCGCTAGTTTTTGACCTCTGTGTTGCTTACCGTGCGGATACCATTCCTTATCACCTTTTCTGCGAAGCTTCGCTCTATAGGGTTACCTCAGGAAATTCTCCCGTACCAGGTTGTCCCACGTTCTGGCGCCAATATGTAGGGTTCCATAGCTGCCTGCAGCTATTACGAAGTGGGTTTCTGGAACAGAAGCTGAGGAATAAATAGGGAAGAGGGGCGAAAAGAAGTATGGCTAAGACAATATTCACTGATCAAAGCCCCAAACTTTAATGGCGCCAGACCTTTTAACAGTTTGGGCAAACCCTTCCCCCCAGACTCCAGGCTGAGTTCCGGTGGAAGTTGTCTAGCTTCTCTTGGAGGTCCTCGTCTTGACTGCTCCTGCAGCTGGGTGGGTCACCTGTTTAATTCAGGAATTCCTAGACCTGGAGGAACAATGAACTTAACCTTCACTTCAAGCACTCGGCCCTAGGTGGAGCAGGATCCTGGCTATCTGGGAGAAGTTAACCTTGACCAAAGTCAAACTCTGACCAAGTGCATGACTGCCCCAATATGGCTCTGTACAGTCCCAGAAAGGGGTTGTAATGCTGCAGCTCTTCACCTCTGGGTGGTGCTTGGACAATGTGCAGAATCATTAGTAAACCAGGTCCTAGTCTTCTCTTCTTCAGTCAAACGATCATAGGGAACACCTCCAGAGACTATAGGTATATTCTTGGTGCAGATGGCATTGAAACAGAAGTAGAATACATAGGTATTTGAGCGACTTTTTCATCTAACTTGCTTGTGCCTTCAGGACCTGCTCAGGCTCAATTGCATATATACTACTTCCATCTGATAATAGATTGCTGCCATGCTCGTTCTACTTTATGGCTTGGTGGATGGTTCTGATAACATCGAGTTTATGATGGGCAGTTTAGGTCAGAAGATAACTTGGTGTCTGTGATGGTTTGTATATGCTTGGCCCAGGGAGTGGCACTATTTGGAGGTGTGGCCTTGTTGGAGTAAGTGTGTCATTGTAGGCTTAGGCTTTAAGTCACCACTCCTAGCTGCCTGGAAGCCAGTATTTTGCTAGCACCCTTCAGAGATAGATGTAGAACTCTTGGCTTCTCCTACACCATGCCTGCCTGGATGCTTCCATGTTTCTGCCTTGATGATAATGGACTGAACTTCTGAACTTGTAAGCCAGCCCCAATTAAATGTTATCCTTTATAAGACTTGCATTGGTCATGGTATCTGTTCTCAGCAGTAAAACCCTAACTAAGACAGTGTCCTATTGTCAAACATTTAGTTTCCCCTAAGACCCAATAGCAGGCTCAGAGTTATTTTTCAAAGGGAGAATGTTATCTGCAGATGATGATAGGGCTATGCTCTAAAATCCCAAAAGTGTCTTCTGTGATTCACCTATAGTGGCCTGCCATAGGCTTCAAACAGCATCTCTAACTACCTGTTAAAGACCCCACACAAATCTAGCAGCTTTCCAAGTCACTTGGTAAATGGACCTGATTAACACATCCAAGTGAGGAATTGGGTGTCTCCAGAATCCAAATAAACCCACTAAATGTTATACTTCTTTCTTAGTGGTGGGACAGGCCAGGTGCACTAACTTATCTTTCACCTTAGGACGACTATCTCTGCATGCTCCACGCCACTGGACTCCTAAGAATTTCACTGAGGTAGAGGGTCCTTGAATTTTAGTTGGATTAATTTCCTGTCCTCTCTTATGCATGTGCTACCAATGAGTCCAAAATGGTTTCTATCTTCAGCTCACTTGATCCAATCAGAATGATGTCATCAATATAGCACATCAATGTGATATGTTGTGGACCAGGCAGACATTCAAGATCCCTTCTAACTGCCACAGAGCAGGAGAGTTAATATATCTTTGAGCCAAAACTGTAAAGGTATGCTTCTGGCATTGTGAACTGAAAGCAAATTGCTTCATGTAGTCCTTATGGATGGGTACTGAGAAGAAGGCATTGACTAGATCAATAGCCGCATACCAGGTACCAGGAGATGTATTAATTTGCTCAAGTAATGAAACTACAGCAGCTGTAATCAGAATTGCTACCTGATTTAGTTTTTTATAGTCAATTGTCATTCTCCATGATCCATTTGTCTTCTGCACTGGCCAGATAGAATTAAAGGGAGATGTGGAGGGAACCATATTCGTGCATCTTGTAAGTCCTTGATGGTGGCACAAATTTCTGAAATGCCTCCAGAAATATGATACTGTTTTTGATTCACTATTTTCTTTGGCAGAGATAACTCTAAAGGTTTCCATTTAGCTTTTTCAACCACAATAGCTCTCACTCCAAAGGTTAAGGAATCAATGTGATAAATCTGCCAACTTTTAAGTAACCTATCCCAATTATTCATTATGTAACTGAGTAAATGACCACAGGATGAATTTAGAAACCTACTGGACCTACTGTGAGTTGGACATCAGTAAAAACTCCATTAATCACCTGTCCTCCATAAGCCCCTACTTTAACTAGAGAGCCATAATGTTTCTTGGGGTCTCCTGGAATCAGCATAATTCAGAACCAGTATCCAATAAACCCCAGGAAGTCTGACCATTTGCCTTCATCCAGTACACAGTTACACTTGTAAAGGCCACAGGTTCGGAGAAAGACTAAGAGCAAAACTTTTAGGTGTCTTATCAAGGTCCTTCGAAAGGGAAAACTGGTCATTTAGCACCACTCAATTTTATAATACATCTCATTCCTTTCCTTTTGCAATTTGTCCAGAGACACTAAGAGCAACAAGCCAGCAAAACCATTTTCCTTATATTCTCTCCAAACTTTACAAAGTTTCATATATCAGGTCACCTAATTCATTGCCAATCACAATTGATGGATCAAGATAATCAAAGACATTTGTTTCTTTAATTTTGAAATGTAGTTTCTACCATAGGCCTTCCATATTCTCTGAGTTCCCAAGAGAATCTCTGGAGTTGTTTTAATAATTAAAGATGCTAGAGAATTGTACTGGCAAAATATCGAGCTAATTCCAGATATGTAAAAGATTCATCTCTATACTTCTCATCCTCCAGAACCACTCCAGGTACCAACTTCTGTCTTAGTTGTGGTTTTACTGCTGTGAACAGACACCGTGACCAAAGCAATTCTTATAAGGAAAACATTTAATTGGGGCTTGGTTTCTAGTTCAGAGGTTTGGTCCATTAACACCAAGGTGGAGGCATGACAACATCCAGACAGGCATGGTGCAGGTGGAGCTGAGAGTTCTACATCTTCATTTGAAGGCTGCTAGGAGTAGATTGACTCCCATCTGGTTAGGAAAAGGGTCTCATTACTTAACACACTTCCTCCAACAAGGCCACACCTTCTCCAACAGGGCCACACCACCTAATAGTGATGTTCCCTGTGCCGAACATATTCAAACCACTACACAAGGTACGCTTTGGTTCACAGTTTCATCAAGAGATCACAAAAGCTGGAGCTGCTTGGCCTGTGGCAGTGGAAGCTTGGTGTGTCTTGTTCATGTTGTGCTTCCAGCTTTCCACTTATTCTAACTACACCACATGCCCAAATATCCTACAACCTTTAAAAAACAGCAGCACAAACTGAAATATTGAAAATATGTGAGCCTATGATGAATAGTCCCCATTCTAACCATAGCAGACTCTATTTCTTTCATGGTCTATCAATCTATTTTTACATCAGTACCATTATGTTTTGATGAACATAGCTTCCTAATGTATTTTTTAAAGTCACCTTTCTAAGTAGTTCACTGTAACAAAAGCACCCAGTAACTAGTCCAGCTAAATTCCTATTACCCTAATGGTCAATGGAGTTTTAAGAAACCCAACTTTCATAATCACTGCCTCAAAGACATCCATGGATAACTTTGGAGTGCAACTATATTTCTTACTACTTCAATATCCAGCACATTGAATTCATATATCGAGAACAAAAACAAAAAAAGATAGCATTATAGCCTAGTAGAAACTAGAAAAAAACCCTTTACATAATCTCTCATGACTCTTTTTTCCCTCTTTCCATCCCTTGTCATCACCTAATATTAGCCTCTCTTGGTCTCTGTCTCTGTTGACTGAAGCCTGTCTACTTCCCCCCTGGTACTTCTGGACTTTAATTCCAGGAGGCTACTTACTCTTCATCAGACATGCATGATTTCCCTGCTTTCTTGCTCTAATTGGCTACAGAGTTAGACACAAGGAATTCCCCCAAGCAACAGTTGCTTTTCTAAAAATACAAATAGAAATTAATGAGTTTGTATTGGCAACTACTGAAGTAATAAAATATCCTGTGTAATCCACATTTAATGACTTTATATAAGAATTTATAAATCTTTCTAAGTCAGCCTATTGACCAATCTTTCTTCCTTTCTTTGTGTCCCTTCTTGCCTCACAGTTTTTATTACTTTCAAACTCTGACAGTATCATACTAGTATGCAGTGCCCAGTGGTCCTGGCCACTCCATCATTCCATCTCTCACCTCCACACTCCCATCAATCATTTCCTGCTCACATGCCCTCCTTCTGTCTACTTTCATGCCCTTCTCTCCTTTTCTTTCTCTCTCTCTTTCTTCCCTTCCCTGTGCATCTCATTCTTTCTTTTCCTCTAGAACTCATGCATCCAGATCCCAGCTGCTGTGTGTTGGTGCTTACAATATCTAGCCATATCCAGAAGATGCTATCCCACCACGCTCCTGCCATCCTTCATCTCTCACGATTCTTGCCCCATCTTCTGTGATATTTTCTTGGCCTTCAAGGGGATGCCATATGTGTCAGGCCTGGGGTCAAACCCTTACAGTCACTTATCTTCAGAGCATGTCTTCTACTCTAGGTTGCTACTCCAACAGGAGCCCACTGATGAAAGAGGCACTGCTGAGCAAGGCTGGGCACTGGGCCACTTTATTGATAGAAATACAACCTTGACAATAAATCATGTTTTTAGTTCAAAAGGTAATAAGGTTGTAAGACTTTTTCATATCTCCCTGAAACCCTACTTTCCCCATATCCTGCTATCCTGACACTTCTTTAACCTTCTCTTCTCTAGTTTTCTTTTCTTCTACTCCCCTGTATTAGGTGTTTACTACCCACTCCACTTCAGGTCTCTTCTACTCTTCCAATTCTTAAGTACTCTTTCTTGATATATGGCACTTCAGCTTAAACACATATCTCTGAAAGCTTAAGTCTGAAATTGGCCTGTTAGATAAAACACAGTATTTGTCTTCTGGGCTTGGACCTCCTCACTCAGTATATTTCTCAGTTCTATTCACTGAAATTCACAATTTTATTTTTATTTAAGACTAAATAGAATTCCACTGTGTATGTGTGCCACATATTCATTAAAGATAACTATATAGTCTGATTCTATTTCCTAGCAATTGTGACACATGGACATGGATATGCAGGAATCTCCCATGTGGAGAACAGAGTCTTTGAGTATGTGCATAGGCATGATATAGCTGGTATAGTGGTGTAGTCATATGGCAAGTCTATTTTTAGCTTTTTGTTAAGCTTCCATCCTGGTTTCCATGGTGATGGTACAAATTTACACTCTCAACAAACATTTGTAACGATCATCCCCTCCCTACATTATTTCCAGCATTTGTTGCCATTTGTTTTCTTGATAAAGGCCATTCTTACTGGGACAAGATGGAATCCCAGGGTACTTTTAATTTGCATTTCCCTGACAAATAAGAATGCTGAACAGTTTATAAAACATTCATTATACACTTCTGTTTTGAGGATTCTCTATTCATTATAATAACCCATTTTATTTTGGGTTAGTATACCTGTTTTCTTAATGTTTACATTTTTGACTTGTTCACATATTTGAGATATACAAATCTCTGTCAGATACATAACCAGCAAGGATTTCAACCTTTTTTCTATCTCTGTGAAGATATGATATAAATTTTAGATAAGACTGTGCTGAAATATGTAGGTTTCTTTTGATAAAATAGACATTTTTTATGATACTAATTCTTCTATTGCATGAGCATGGAAATTTTTCCACCTTCTAGTATCTTCTTTAGTTTCCTTCTTCAGATTTTTAAATATTTTCTTATAGAGGTCTTTTCACCACCTTGGTTAAGTTAGGTTTATTCCAAGGTATTTTAAGGATATTTTGAATGGATTTTTCCCTACCTGATTTCTTTTATCAGTGTGTTTTTAATTGGTATATAGAATGCCATTGATTTTATTATGTTGCTTTTATATCCTGCAATTTTGTCAAATATATGTATCAGCTCTAGCAATTTTATTGTGGGGACTTTGGATCTCTTCTGCATAGAAGCAAATCATCTAAAAACAACAATAATTGGACTCTTTCCCTATTTGTTTCTCTTTTATGTCCTCCTCCTTTATTACTCTAGCTAATACTTTAAGCATTATATCACAAATAGGGATGGAGAAGTGGATAGCCTTGCCTTATTTCTGATTTTATTAAGAATACTCTAAAATTCTCTCCACATAACATGATAGCTAGAGCTTTATAAAATATGTGGGCTGTATTATGCTGAAATATAATTCTTCCATCCCTATTCTTTTCAGGACTTTTTATTACAAAAGTATGTTTGAACTTGAAGGCTTTATCTGCATCTCTTGAGATGGTCACATGATTTCTACCTTTGAAGGCATTTATATGATGTATTATATTTATTGTATGCATTGTGTATATTGAATCATTCCTGCAGCTATAGAATGGATTGGAATGGGGAGTGATAATGTTGCAAATGTTTTGCTGATGCTCTTTGTCACCATTTCATTAGAGGCATTTTGTTTGTATTTTAGCTTTATGTTGTGTCTTTATTTAGTTATTGCATTAGAGTAATGCTGACTTTGTAAAAGAAACAGACATGCTCCTTCTTTGTGTATTTTATGAGATAATTTGAACTTTAGATTTTATTCTATAAGTATCTGGAAAGAGAATTCTGTGAATCCATTTTGTTGCTGGTGTTTTCCTACTTTGTGAGGAAATATTACTGCTTCGAACTCAGTGTTTATTCTGGGTCTATTTGCATTATTGGAGCTTTAGACCAGACACATCTAGAAATCCATTTCCTTCTTTTAAATTTTTTAACTATAAAATATATAGGCTTGTTTCTTTTAAATTCCATTAATTAATTTATTAATTCAATTGTATATGCTTCATATTTTTGTTATTTATTTTATTTCATACTTATCTACTGTAATATCTAACATTTCATCTCTAATTTACTAATTTAGGTCTTCTCTCTTTTCCTTTTGGTAAATTGTGCAGTGGTTTGACAACCATATTTCTCTTTTCAGTGAATCAATAGGAAATGATGGAGGAAGAAGACAAGACTTGGGGAGGGGCTACATGGAGGAAACATAGCTCTTGTCTTCTGCTGATAGAAATACTGAGAAGTTTAACATGCACAGTGCAGTTTCTCTAGTAACCACAATCATAAAGGAAGTTGCTGTCTGACAGGAGATGATTAGAGCCTGAAACTGAGCTATCAAGGAGAGTAGACCATCTCGAAACAGCCATGGGCATGCAAAGAGAAGATCACTAAAACTGAAGGAAAATGGAGAACATGGAAAGGAACTACAAAGTGAAAACTCTAACCACCTACCATTGCTTCTACATGATGATCGACAGGCCATTGGAGGCAACTACAAAAGAAAACTGGGGGTTTTCAACAGAACTGAATGAAAAGTGAAAAAGAAACTTCCAGATAAGTCTTTCACTTCTGAATATATACTAAGTCCAAATATGTGAAACATGTGAGGTCAGAACTGGAATTAACTAAATTTTATCTGATATAAAAACCAAAACAAAAATACCCCCAAATTTTTATATTCAAAGTCAAACATTGCGGTTACATCTTCTTCCACAATGTTCTGTCCCAAGCAAAGTTACCAGATGACTTCAAGTGATATAATTCTAGATTCAACACATTGAAAACATTGTATCAGAAGATAGAAAAGTAATACACTGTGAAAATTTGCCAAAGTTGGCTCATAGCCCAAGAGGACTCCCCCTCTCCACTGGTTTCCGCAGTTGCTCTAGATTCTAAATGATAGAGTTCTGGCAGGACATCTAGGAAGGAGAAGTGAAAGCCATGCCTGAATCGGTCTTGTAGGTCAATGGGAGCTCTTCCAAAGGAAAACAAAAGTCTGAATCATTTGCTGCAGCAAGAGGATCACCACACCCTGGGAGCAGGCCTGTGCTATGAAGTGTTGCAGGCCATCTTGGTTTACTGAATAACATCTAGGCCCGGATAAAGAGAGGACTCCAGGAGAGGGTGCTTTCTGGGCTAGAGTTCATACCTTTCTGCCTCCTGGGCACCTGTTCCCAGCATCCCAACCTATGGAGCTCAACAATCTTAGCTCCCAGGGCCTACACGGAGCTTGCTCCAGATCCCAGGCCACACCTTCCTTCTATTCCCTAAGACTTAGAGACCCCTAGTTGAACCCATTTGCAGTGCCTCAGGGGTGTATACGCCCCAGTGCCTCAAGATGGAAGTCGAGGTTGCTCCTCAGTGCCTCAGGACACACTTCCCTTACCTGCAGTACCCTAACCTCCAAGCGTCCCAGGATTTACATGCTGCTTGCCTAGATTAGAGACATCTTTCTCCACCATCCAGATTCACAGTATTTCCTAATGGAGTTTGCTCCTTGGAAAGAAGCTACATCTCCCTCTTTCGGGGACCCTATGCCAAGTGATTCAGGACTCATGTGATGCTCATTCATTGAGGCCTAGGGCTCCCAGCAGAACCGGCTCCCGTGTTAGCAGCTCCACACTATCCTTCTACCCGAAAACCTAACACCCAGCCTATCAGGACTCTGTAGGTTTTTCTTCTAGGTCAGAGGGTATATCTGCCTTCTGTCATTGCTCTAAGCCCTAATATCTCAGGACCCATGTGAACCTGCTCCCAAGTGCATTTGGACCCATTACTCAAATTAGATACTGTCCTCCACTGGAGAACTATTACTGTGATGAAACACAGAGCAAGTTAGTGAGGAATGGGTTTATTTGGCATGCACTTCCACATCATAGTTCATTATTGAAGGAAGTCAAGGCAAGGAACTCAAACAAGGCAGGAAACTGCAGGCTGTAACTGATGCAGAGGCCATGGAAGAGTGTTTCTCACTAGCTTGCTCATCATGGCTTGCTTAGCCTGCTTTCTTATAGAACCCAGGAACACCAGCCCAGATGGATCCACCTGCAATGGGTTGGGCCCCCTCCTCCATCAATCACTAATAATAAGATGACTAAATTCCCTACAGCAGGATCTTATGGAGTCATTTTCTACACTGACGTTCCATCCTTTCAGTTAACTCTAGGTTGTGTCAAGCTGAGAGACAGCTAGCCATCTCAGATGCCATGTCTCCTGCCCTCCAGCATCTAATCTTGTCATTTAAGACCACAAACGGGCTTGCCTATCTACATGCTAGAATAGATGGTGGCTCTTCTGGCTTGGTGAATCAACAGCTCAGACTTAAGCAGGACCTTACCTTGCTTTTCCCCCATTCCCATTTCTGAAGTTGTGGCCTGAATTGTAGTTTGCTTGTGGATCTTCTTAAGAGTACCCTACTTTTGAAGTCCCATCCTTCTTAGAAAACAAACATCTGCTGTAACATCAGTGATGGCAAACTGATAGGGAAATACATTTAAGGGTGATTAAAGCCCACCCATATGACCGATGACCATAACACAGGAAAATGGCTGAAATAATGTGAATTATGCTATAAAGCTGAAGAATAATGTGGGTCAAAAATAGAAATCGTAAATGAATAAAAAAATGAATGAAGTCACAGAAAGGAGAAAAGAAAGTAGAATTATTAGTGAATGAAAGAGCAAGAAAAAAATGTAATAGAGAAAAGAGACTTAAAAATGTGATTGCACAATAAAGGCATCTACCTAAGAAAAACTAGGTAGACATAAGAAGAAAAAAATAACACACAAAAACTTTTAAAAATGAAGTCAAAATACACTGAAAGTAGAGTTAAAAAAATTAAAATTGGGGGAAAGAATAAAAAATGAAGCCCTGGAGTTTCTTCTGGGTGTTCTGTAATTGGAGTCCGCCAGGTAGAGGGGCAGGTTAGTTGAAGTTGGTAAGAAATGTGCTAGTTGAAGTTGGGAGAGGGCAGGTTAGTTGAAGTTGGTAAGGGGCAGGTTAGCTAAAGCCACTAAGTGGCAGGCAGGTTATGTAAAGCTGCAGACCTGTTTTTCCTGTCATGTAGGCTGGTTCTTGTCTAGAGATGGCCGTCTTCCCTTTAAATACTTTTGTTACAACAGGAGCCTCTGGTGACTGCATTTACCTCTGCAGTTTCTTCTTGGATCAAGCTCAGCCATGTTTTTGAGACCCAAAGGTGTTTTCATGCTAGCCAGGTCAGGTATAGCCAGAAGCTTGGGGTTAGCAAACAGATCACTGAGATTTACAAGAGAAGACATGTTCTGTCTGTACTTCCAAAACCTACTCTGTCTGGAACATCCCACTGGAGGGATGAAGCAGAGGATTCAGACGCTAGTCGGAGCTTCAGAGTTCTCTTTTCAGGAAGGGCTGAACCTCATGGCAGATGCCTAGCTCTAGAAGTTATGCAACCTGCTGACCTCAGACTTAGGACTGTCAAAGTCACAGATATCATCAGCTGAAGGGGCCAGCTCCTAGTTGCATGGCCAAAGCTGCATCCCACTAAACATTACCTAACAAGTCTCCTGCTGCAGGAACATCTCAGTAAGTCAGGGTCTGACCTCCCTGCCTCTTCCAGACAGCCAGTCACAGCTGCTTGTCCCTGAAGCTGCTCTAGCATGGTACATGACACACCACTATCTCTCCAAAGCCTCCTCCAACTAGACTCAAGGTCCAGGTGGCCTTGCGGCCTGACTTGTGGGCGGGGCTGCCAGAGTCTTTACCCTAGAGTTGTTTGGCATGCCTTCTGGTGTAGCTGCTAAATCCCTCCCCTTGTAGGAGGACTTCAGCTGAAGCCTGGTGCTGCCTGCTCTTTTTGCAGTCATCCTCCTCCTTTCCCCTTCCCCTTTTCTTTTCCCTTCCCCTTCTACTTCCCCTCCCCCACAGTATTCAGCTTTCCTATTATCAAGTACATAATCTCTAACACACCTCTGATCATTCTTTCCCTTCAGAATAGTGTCTATTCTTTCTTATCTTGACACGCTTCCTTCACCATGTGATATGGAAACAGCTTACGATCTGCCATCTTACCTCCCAAAGTCCAAATGTGTGTTGAAAGCACAGACATGGGCCCATTTACGTTTGCATTACAGTCAATTGATAAGCAAGACCTTAATATTGCCTTATATGTATTGCTGTATGCGTGGTTTGTCCCTCTCCCCATCTCCCTTTATGAAGAAAGTATTTTCTACAACGATATGCTTTGCTTCTTTCTTTTTTAACTTTTGTGTAAGTTTTTGTATTGTAGGTCCCATGGTGCCTACACAAAATGTGTTATAACAAGGGTTATCCCAGTCAAACTTAATCTCGTGACAGTATAGCTTTATTTGCACATTCCCTACATTTTCCTTCTTCCTTCCCACATGTGATGTGTTTGATTTCAGAGTTTACTTCTTCTAATGTATCTTTTGTATCTGAAATACTATAGGGTACAATTGTGAAATTATATCTGTTTTAACAGTGTTGACAAGACCCCTCAATACAGAAGTAGGTGATTCACACACTGCCATTGCAGTATAAAGGTTTGGGTTGACTAGGCTCTTGCTGTTACCAGTGAGTTTTGTGCTTTTGTTTACATGTTACTGATTAGCATCACTTCTTTTTCAGTTTGAAGAATCCCTTTGGTTTTTATTGTAAGGGAAGTCTAGTTTAGTGACCGTAAACCTGACAGCTGGGTTTTTTTTGGGGGGGGTTGTTTATTGTTTGTTGTATTTAATATCTATTTATTTGTAGTTTATGTGTATGGGTATTTTGCCTGCATGTATGTCTGTGCACTGCATGTGTGCAGTACCCACAGAGGCCAGAGGAGGATTAGCATCACAGAGAATGGGAGCTTCAGTCAGTTGGTGAGTACCATGTGGATGCTGAGAATTGAACCTGTTCACAACCCTGGGCCACCTTTCCAACTTCAAGCTCATCGGGCTTTGTTTGATAAAGAATGCCTTTCAAGACATGGGCTTGTTAAATTTGTAGTCTTATAACTCGAAGTGACAGGTGAGCTATAATGTCCCATGAAAGAGACAAATCTTGTTATGATCTGAAAAATATCTCAAAAATTAGTAGTAGAAGTGTCATGTTACTACCATTCCCATCAAGAGCAGCTGTGTGGTACACACACACACACCATACACACACACCACACACCACACACACACACACACCATACACACACACACACACACACACACACACATACACACACACACACACACACACACACACACACACACACACACACCTTGTTTAGGATTACTAAAGGAATAAAGGCCAATTTCTTCTACAACAAATTTGTCACACAAACAAACAGAACAAAGCTGAGAAAAGTAGCCCAGGCAGAAGTGAGAGATGTCCTGTCACGGGCAGCTCCTCTGGCATGTGTTCTCCAACACCATGGATACTGGTAACATGGCCTTTTCCCTTGGCTTTAATACTATAGTCACTCATGCTAAAATGGATAGGATCCTTTCTTAATACTCATTGCTATAAAATAATCTATAAAAATTGTTTTTGAGGCTGACTAGGCTTTGGAATAAGGTACACTGGTGTATTTTGAACCCCACTACTGGCAGAAATGGAAAGATTTAGTACTAGTGCCTAACTCAAGTGTTTAAAAGGTTAGCTCATATCAGAGACTGGCCCAGAGGGCAGTAGGAAGGGGTGAGCTTGAGGGAGGAGGGCAATTAGGACAGACTGGTGGGAAGCTAGAGAGTCATCCTGAGCACAGACACATAAGATGGCATGAGAAAATGGCTGGGGAAACACCAAGAACAGGCCTGCTTATCCTCTCTGCCACATGCACTGGTGCCTTGATTTGACCTTCAACTCTCCAGGCTTGATTCATATAGTGATAGCTACCAATGCTATCTAATGTAGGAGTCACGGCCTGTGCACCAAGCCATGTTCAGCTGCTCATCCTCAATAAACCAATAAAAATGATCACATTAATAGTGGTGAGCAGAAAAAGCTATTCAATATGGCAATATTGGAAAGAGGAAGATCCAGTCACTCCTAAGTCTGTCTTCTGGAGACCTTAGGTGAAATTAAAATCTAAGAAGAGTAGCAAGGATTTGCACATCTGAGCAGTCCTAGTCAAAACATGGTCCTGACTACACTGACCCATCACTGTCCTGATGCATCCTAGTGGGCAGTCTGACGTTGTTAGAACTCTGGCAACCGGCCTTTCCCTCTCATTCAGGACTCTTATGGAATTTCCCATTTCTTTGGAGTTCATTGTTTCAACAGTCTCACACTCAAACTGAGAGTCTGAGTGTCTCGGAGTATCTTCATTTTTTGCCAGCCATGCCATTCACACCAGAACGTGTGTGTATGTGTGTGTGTGTGTGTGTGTGTGTGTGTTTGAGGGTGTGTGTGTGTATTACAATGTGTGTGTTTGTGTGTCAGGGACTGTGCTGCACTAGGGGTGCTTTCCACAGCTCCCCTTCTGACAGCTTGTTGTGTGTTCTTTCTGTTCCCTGTCTCAGTGTCTCTTGGCGAGCCTACGTTGCCCGCCCCCTCTTTCATACAGCTTCCTTCTGTTCCCAGTAAGGGCTGAACAGCTGCTACTATTTAGTCTTACCCACTGCTCTCAAAAGGAGAGAGAGAGAGAGAGAAAGAGAGAGAGAGAGAGAGAGAGAGAGAGAGAGAGAGAGAGAGAGAGAAAGGAAGGAAGGAAGGAAGGAAGGAAGGAAGGAAGGAAGGAAGGAAGGAAGGAAGGAAGGAAGGAAGGAAGGAAGGAAGGAAGGAAGGATGAGGTAAAGAGAAAAAAAAAGACAAACCACCTTGGAGATCTGCTAAGACATAATTCGAGGTAATAAATAGCCCCTGGGATTTAATAATCATGAGCACCGTGTGTGAGGCGTTTTCTAAGTGATTTTGCTCTGCTAACATGTTTCATTTTCAGGATGGCCCAGCGGGCTAGGTGACCTTCATATTTCCATTTCACAAATGAAGAATCTAAAAGACAGCAAAGCAAACTAACCTGGCTGAGGTTGAGTTAATATCTATCTGGCCATAATTAAACTTCTGAAAGTCTTGAAATCTGGCTCTCTGCTTCGGTGCTGTCATAGACCTTATAAAATGGTGGTGGCAGTGAAGCTAGGCAAGGACTGGGGTTCCGGCTTCCCGCAGCGTGAACTGGAGGCTTAGCCTTACACTTTACAACCAGTGAGCTGCGCCAGCAAATTACTCTTTGCCATAGTTATTCTTCATTGTTAGCTTGACCAGATTTGGCACTTCCGCGGAAACAACCTCCGAATATACCTGTGAGGCTGTTTCCAGAGAGGTCTACCTGGGGTGGAAAGACACGGCCTGAATGTGAGCGGTGGCATCCCATGGCCTGGAGTCCCAGGATCAATCAAAAGGAGAAAATAGAAGAAAGTGGGCTAAATAGAGGTATTGTTTTTTTTTCTCTGTAGACTGCAGACCGACTTGACCAGTCCCATCACTTGCCTCATGAGGGAGGGCACTACTCTCCCCCTCAGCCCTTCCCTACTGTGATGGTCTCTCAAGGGTAAAAAGATGATCCTTCTCTTGTAGAACTTGTCTGTCAGGCATTTTTTTTTTTTGTCACAGCAATGGGAAGAGTAACTAACGCAATGACTCCTCTGCATAGGTCATGAGGTGATGCCAATGTCCTAGATGTCCCAGGAAGAACCTAACATGGACAGGAAGCTGCAGCTTGGATTCTTGGCACACAGTAGGCAATTTGGCAAGCGCTCCTCGAAGGTTCGCTCTTGCAACAGAACACACATTTACGAAAATCCAGTGCCGTGCCTTTCTTTGTCTACCTTCGAAACCCCTTCATGTCTCCATCACTTGAGAAAACTTGAAAAATGCTTAAGTATTCACATAAGATTATTTTAAGACAAGCAATAAAAACCAGTAATTTGACACATCCATCATTTACTTCAAAAAACAAAAATGATGGCAAACGCCAAATTTCTCTCATCCCACAAAATGGATGTTCCCTCTTGGGCATAGCTATGGCTGACACATATCTGTGATGCTTCACATGTCTCACGGATCCCTTTGATGATGAGGCTTTTAATCGTTTCTCTTAGACATGCAGGTGTGGACCGTGCTGGAGCACATGCGTAACATGTGTGAGGCTGCCTTTTGATCCTCACACCAAAGGGAAGAAAAAAATAAAGGCAGCCCTTCACTGTCTTTCCCTGGTACCCTGGCATACTCAATTATGGGACTTTTGCATCAGGATATTGAAGAATTATTAATAACTTGTGAATGGTGATTAAAGTGTACATTTTCCACAAATTTATTCTACCTTAAATAATGTGAATATATACATACACATACACATTTGCCTGTAGGAAAACAAAATCCATGTTTGATTATTGAAAAAAAATTCAAAAAGTAGAATCTGTCTCTGACATTAGTCACTACGGAATGAGGAAGCATGAAGGGTTTTTTTATGAGCATGAATCATTATGAATTTCTTTATTATTTTCTATATTCTTTGTTTACATTCCAAATGATTGTCCCTTTCTCAGTCCCCCCCCCCATAAGTCCCATAAGCCTTCTTCCCTCTGCCCGTTCCCCCAATCAACCCCCTCCCATTTCTCTGTCCTGGCAATCATCATGGAGTTTATAGGGAAAAATGTACTCTAATGAATGAGGAATTCAGTGATGCAGTTGGTAAATTTGTGGATTGGATAGCATCAGTAGTTGAGTGCAAATGTCAGCCCTCCAGCTATCTATTTACACCTAGGTAAAATTCCTGGACTTGTACTGGAAAATAAGCCTCGCTTCTAATTATAAATCTTGATGCTTAAAAATAGCAAACCATATGTTCCCAACAGAGAAGGGATATTTAAAAACTGTTAGTGAGACAGTTAGCATCCATCCAAGGCTAAAACGACTGGAACAGTAAACAAAGCACTTTATCCAATTTGAGATTAAATTTGGGGTGGACTGAGCTGTGTCTGCATTTGTTTGTATTTTTTTCTGTTTTTTGGAAATATCTTACCAAGGATCTGCCATTCATGTTCTCCTCACCTCCATCTGCATCCTCCCTCCCCTCTCCCTTTCTCCTCACCCCACTGTACTGCAACACAGAAATAAAACATAAAGCATACCCTTGTTATCTTGACTGAACAAAACTTGGAAATCTGTTGCCTTGCTGACTTAACATGCTTCTAAATGATTTTTCTCAGGGCACAATTTTTTTATTTTTAGTTCTTTTAGTATAAAGAAAAAAATGGCTTTCAGATTTCTAATGCTATCCCATTTGACACAACCCTGTCTGTCGTATGACTTCGGGAGTATTTGACAAGTGAGAATATTAAACTCTTGGAATAGTTCAGCAACTTATCTCCATCAACACAAGTGTTCAGTGAGGAGGAAAGTGTGACTTAAAAATCATGAAGTAATATTAAGAACGCCAAAGGAAAAGATGTAGTTGCTTTAACCAGCTTACGATAGTTCATCTTTTGCTTTCAGTCCAAATGATAGGAACATTTTAATAAGGAAAACTCTTTAGAAAAAGACATATCTGTACCCATGGACAAAAGATGAAGATAAATAAGTTTGAAGTTTTAAAACACGCAGAATATGTTTGTTTACAATATGTGTGTTTGCTAGTTGTCATTGTCTGTGCATTTTTTGGGAATCAAAACCAGGACCTGATACATACAGTATGGGCATTGTACACATAGCATAATTATATCCTGTGGTCGTTATCATCCAACCTGGGAAGCAAAGGTGACCTCAAGGCTCAGTGATAAACACACACTCAGCTAACACCTCTTCAATGTCATGGATCATCATGTTCAGCTAGTATGTGAGTGGGCAGTAAAGAAGGGGCTGACTTGCTGCTCCATTATTAGGGGAAGGTGTTTACTGTGAATAAGAGAAAGGATCCAGAGGCATCTGGAAGCATCCAGAACGAAGAGAAAAGAAAGGCAACTGCACATGGCCAGGGCTAAGGAATCAGGAAGTGAAAAGGGATAGCAGAGAGAGTAAGACAGCGAGAGAGAGAGAGAGAGAGAGAGAGAGAGAGAGAGAGAGAGAGAGAGAGAGAGGAGGCAAGAAATAGAGGATAACAAGAGGAGGAGAGACTGGGTTGAACAAATTATATAGATTACAAGGAAGACTAGTCGCTGGATTGAGGGAAGGGCCAGGAGCTAATGTGGACTTTGAAATGTTTAGTGGGTGCTTGATATTGAGAGACCCTGGAATTCAGCACAGACTTTGATATGCTGACAGGAACCCCAGTATCCATATGGCCCTTCTGCAGACTCCTTTTGTCAGATGAGAAATGCCTTTTCCCAAGTTCTTGGGGGATGCCAGCTTTTGTCCAACTACCAGAAATATATCCTTCTATATTTCAGCATGAGCTCATTTCTAGATTTATGGACTACCTGAGACCTAACAAACTCCAGACCAGTATTTAATGTTGGAGTACATATGTGCATACATCATTTACACACACATACACACACACACATAGACACACACACACACACACACACACACACACTAAATGAAAGATTCACAGTAAAAATGTCTACTTGAGCTGGGCATTCTAGTGAACAAATAAAATTAGAACCAAGGATAATGCACACACCTTTTATATCATAAGTACTGGTGAGTTCTCTCTGAGTTTCCAGCCAGCCTGGTCTATACACCAAGCTCAAGGACAGCCAGGAGTACATAGAGAAACCCTGTCTCAAAGAAACAAAACTACCAGCTGCTGCTGCTGCTGCTGATGATGATGATGATGCTGATGATAAGGAGGAGGAGGAGGAGGAGGAGGAGGAGGACGAGGACGAGGACGAGGACGAGGAGGAGGAAGAGGAGGAGGAAGAGGAGAAGGAGGAGGAGGAGAAGGAGGAGGAGGATGAGGATAAAGCTAACCTTAAGAGAAGAGTCAGGGCCAAGAAGGATAACGAGTTACTACAGGCCTGCCTGGGCTGTATTCTAAGACAGTATATAAATATATAAGTATTTATATATTTTAGTATATAAATATATAAGTAACCCTATTAAAAATGGGGAACAGAGCTAACAATGATTTTTTTACCTGAAGAACTTCAGATGGCTGAGAAGCATCTTAAAAAATGTTCAACATCATTAGTCATTAGGGAAATGCAAATCAAAACAACCCTGAGATTTCACCTCACACCAGTCAGAATGGCTAAGATTAAAATCTCAGGAGACAGCAGGTGTTGGCAAGGATGTGGAGAAAGAGGAATACTCCTCCACTGCTGGTGGGGTTGTAAGCTGGTAAAACTACTCTGGAAATCAGTCTGGCGGTTCCTCAGAAAACTGCGCATGTCACTTACGGAGCATTCTGCTATACCACTCCTGGATATACCCAGAGGATTCCCCAGCATGCAATAAGGATACATGCTCCACTATGTTCATAGCAGCCCTATTTATAATAGCCAGAAGCTGGAAAGAACCCAGATGTCCCTCAACAGAGGAATGGATACAAAAAATGTGGTATATTTGCACAATGGAGTACTATTCAGCCATTAGAAACAATGAATTCATGAAATTCTTAGACAAATGGATGGAGCTAGAGAACATCATACTAAGTGAGGTAACCCAGTCTCAAAAGATCAATCATGGTATGCACTCACTGATAAGTGGATATTAGCCTAGAAACTTGGAATACCCAAGACATAATCCACACATCAAATGAGGTACAAGAAGAACGGAGGAGTGGCCCCTGGTTCTGGAAAGACTCAGTGTAGCAGTATAGGGGAATACCAGAACAATGAAGTGGAAAGGGGTGGATGGAGGAACAAGGGATGGGAAGAGGGCTTATGGGATTTTCGGGGAGTGGGGAGCCAGGAAAGGAGAAATCATTTGAAATGTAAATAAAAAATATATTGGGGGAAAAAAAGGAAAAAAAAGAAATCTTTTACAGCTTAGCAAAGACTGTGGCACATCACTATCGGACCCCGAAAGGAACTTCCTTCTTACCTTGTGTAGCTCAACATACCCAGACTGGTACATGTAATAATCTCTTAAGTAGTCTGTGCTAGAGAGGATACACAGAAGAAGGTCATGATACATGTTTGCACAGGCAGTGCTAGAACATGAGCATTCCCATGCACAGCAGCTCCATCCATGTGCTGACTCTCCTTGTAGCATGGGGGTGCTGTTAGCTGCACTAACACTGAATTCTAGTATATATACCACATTCGCTGCTAAGTGGTAAGAACTGGTGTATGTTCAGGATGTTTAAAAGGAAGAAGCTTGCCATATAAATGTTGATCTTTGTCTGTACCTAACACTTCTACTAAACAAACAAAAACAAAAACTGGCATCTATCAGGCTTGCTGGGAAATACATTACATAGAAAATATGGCAAACATCAAAAGAAAGAAAAACCATGTTGTTATATAATGACCTGGCAATGCCACCATAATAATCATAACACTGTGTGTGTGTGTGTGTGTGTGTGTGTGAGAGAGAGAGAGAGAGAGAGAGAGAGAGAGAGAGAGAGAAACTTATAAATGCAGATGACTTAAAACATGTTCAAAGGCCTGTAACAGGCAGGTGTCATATTCCTCTGTTACAGTCATTTTAGGGATCGTCTAGAAAAGCAGTGTTCCCCAAAAGTGGGTTATTAATTATTTTAATAGGTTTCTTTGATGTATATTAACAGAAATTCAAAATAAGTAATTAAGTAATAAGTCAAAGCAGGAAGAATATACCCATTGATTACACATCATCTAGGCAATGATAGAAAGTGAATTTGAAACAAGAAGACCAAGTCGTTGTTGTGTAATCGTTGCCCATCAGTTTATATTATTTAAATGACCTTTCTCTGGTGTAAAGCTCTTCCTTGTTGCTGTACAGGTTGCTTCCATGATTGTGTTATATATGAATTATTAAAGCCATGCATTTGGGCCTTGTATCATCCTTGGAATAGAGGCTGATCAAGGAAACACAAGCAGGGGGGTAAAGGAGGCGGTACAAAGACACACGGATGTGCAAGTGAAGGGGGCGGGGAAATGGATGCTTATGATACAAGTCCATTACAAATAGAGGTAATTACAGTATAATTAGAGTTTTTGGAAATTATACAAAGCGTTACTTTGAATAACTGCCTAGCCACACAGTAGACATCTCAGCTCATTCTTCCAAAACTGAGAACAATTATTTGGGGCACACTCTTGCAGGTGCTTATTTATTTATAGCAGATCCTTTAGCATACCACTTAAAAGCATAAATGCTGTCTCTTCGTGAAAAATGTTCATGCAATAAAGGTTGGGAGTTAGAGAGTCATTGATTTCTCCATAAGTCAGTCTTGTGTTTTAAAGACATATTTCAAACACATACTCATTTCTTAACATACAGTTCTCAATCTGAACAAGCAAACTAGCTTCTGTTTTATAACAGAACAAACACAAACACACATTTGGGAAGTGGTATAAATTTGTTTCTTCACAGGTGTTTAGATACTTAACATAAAGTACACATCATATGAACTATAAGTAAGAAATATTTCAGGCAATTTTTCCTTAGTAAACATTTTATGGTAATTTATTAATTAATCAATATGTTTATTTTGGGGTAAGTCCTCGTATAGCCTAGGCTGACTTCTAATTCACTATATAGTTAACCTTGACCTTCTGATCCTCCCAAATGCTGGGATTACAGTAATGTGTTACCACATACAATATTAGGGATGCACCCTAGGGCTTCATGGCAGCGGGACAAACATTCTTCCAGCTGAGGTACACTCCCAACCTCAAGCACTTTACATTTTAACAGCTGATGCTGGTGCTTCACATCTTATTTTAATAATTTAGATGCCTTGAACCACTGAAGTTAATTTTCAGGGTGTGTGTGTGTGTGTGTGTGTGTGTGTGTGCGCGCGCGCGCGCGCGCACGCGTACACACACGCTAGCTAAGGTACAATAAACTGAAGAACGATTTGCAAAGGCGTGGGTGAGTATCTAGGTATCTAAGGGCGCTGTCGGACCTGTATGAGGTGGAGTTCGAGAGGAAAAAAGGAGCAGGTGTAGAACACAGCTGTATGCAGCACGATGAAGGACAGGTGCTCTGACCTAGAAAACTTTGTCTTGAAGTCTGGCATTACCACAGTGAAGAAGGGAGCAGGTGCAGAACACAGCTGTATGCAGCACGATGAAGGACAGGTGCTCTGACCTAGAGAACTTTGTCTTGAAGTCTGGCAATATCACAGTTTTAGATTAATATCACATGAATTCTAGAGGCTACAAAGGTTTACATCCCATATACGCTGACTTAAAGCCTTTGTTAGGGACTGTTCCAAGTGTCTTCATAGATTAAGTTATTGCAGTATCATAGAAGACAAATGTTATTGCTTCAGCCAGAGTTCTAGGAGATTTGAATTTTGTAAGAGTCTAGGAATTTGCACGCAGACTAGTGGTGGAAACCTGCAAGGTGGGGGTGGGGACTTACAATTGGATCCACAGACTAATTCCACATGGGAACTTAGCCACTCCACTAATTCCTTGGAGGAATCTAAAGTGGTTCCCTCTTCATGGCCAGTGAATTCCCCAGCCAATTCCGATCAGCTGGTTAGCTCCTTCCTTGAGAACTTATTTCTGTCTTGGGAATGAGGGATTGCTATTGCGGTTGAAACTGTAACCTTGTGGATGATTTTCTTTCATGCTAATTCTGAAGCCTCTTCTAAGTGAGTAGAAGTGGCCATTATTTATTAGAAAGACAGCTATAAAACCTATCATACAAGATATCACGTAATCACTCACAAAATACAATAATAATTCATTGCAGGACAGTAGATTATTAACACTGCACGGAATCTTGTTGGAGAGGTTTACGTGAGAACCGTCCCCCATTGGCTCGTGTGTTTATAGAGAACACCTATCCTGGTTATTGGCACTGATTACAGAGGTTGTGAAACTTTTAGGTCATGGAGGCTTGCTGGAGGAAGTGCAGTAGTAGGGATGGGCTTTGAGAGTTTAAAGCCTTGGCCCACTTACAGTATTTTACTTCCTGTGTAACAAAATGGGATCAGCCAGCTTCCTGCAGTGGCTGGCTGCTTGCCTCCAAACCCTCCTCCCATAATAAACTCTTGCTCTGGTACCGTGAGCCAAACGAGACTCTTCCTTCTAGGAGCTACTTATAGCCCTGGTGTTTTAGCACAGCAACAGACAAAATAACTATTATACCTGTGTAGTAAAATATAGCTACATTGAACTTTTTTGTGTTATTCAATAAAACATGACCCAATATCTTTATTCTGCTCTCCCTTAATTCAGAACAAAAGCCTCTCTCTGATCCTGGATTATGTAAATACAGCCATAAAGATGTGATCGGACTTAGAAAGCAACACATGATAAGCTATAAGATCTTTACATGTACACATCATTTCAAAGAAACAATATATGCTTTGTACAATCCTTTTAAAGTGCTAAAACAACTATAAACCCACATGTAAATAAATCAGACACAGATAGTACATTTTTCATAGGAATTACCTCAAAAATCAACAGTAGATTTAAATATAAAATGTAACACTACTAGACTTTAAAAGAAAACACAAAGATTATATGTATGCTTGGGTCTGGTAATACCTTTTTATCTAGAAGAAGGAAAAATGACAACCCATGGAAAAATTAACCATTCTTGCTGGGCGATGGTGGTGCACGCCTTTAATCCCAGCACTTGGGAGGCAGAGGCAGGCGGATTTCTGAGTTTGAGGCCAGCCTGGTCTACAGAGTGAGTTCCAGGACAGCCAGGACTATACAGAGAAACCCTGACTCGAAAAACAAAAAACAAAAAACAACAACAAAAAAATTAACCATTCTTCCTCACTGAAATTTAAAACCCCTGCTTGTGAAAGGTAATGTGTAAAACAGAAGAAAAAGGCAAGTATCAGAATAAAGAAAGTACTTCCTGTCACAGAGCATGTGGCACACAATATTTTTCCTTCTGTGACTGGGTTATTTCACTTGGCATAACACATTCCACTCTCATCTGTTTTACAGGCTTCAACAGGGTTTATTTTGAGGCTGTATGATATAGCAAAAGAGATACATATAGATAGATGTACATATATACATATATGCATATAGATATATGTAAATACCTATATTCCATTTATTATGATGTTTGAGTTGCTCTTTTGACCATTAGCCAACAATAAACACATATACTGAGAACATTTAAATTTTAAGAAAGTCTAAATTCATCAAATGAACAGACACCTGAGCAATGAACTTATACTGGTGCAAGTAAGCAAATAAAAGACAGTGTACACATCACTATGGAGAAATCACCAGTTAAAACCAAGACATAACTACACATCTATCAGAATGGCTCACATCCAAACACTGACAGCAGTCAGGGTTGGTGGGTGTCTGAGGCCACAGGACCTGTCACGTGTTGCTGGTGGAAAGCCAGATGCAGCCACTTTGGAAAAATGCATAGCGATTTCCTAGGAAGCTCAGAGCTAAGTTTATCAAAGGATCCAATAGTCATATCTTAGATATAGATCCAAATGAATCCCAAAGCATGCATGCATGTAAAACTCTGTTTATGAAAGCTCAGAAGAATTGTATTCATAATTACAAAAGCTAGCAGCAACTATGATGTCTTTCAGTATATGAGTAGGTAAAATAGTACATTAAAAACTAGAACATTATTCAATGATAAAAAGTGAACCACTTGGACCTAAGAAGACATGAAGGAAACATTGCTAAGCAAAAGAATCTATGCAGTATGTGAGACCAGCCATATGTCATTCTGGAAAAAAAAAACCAAGCTGTGTGTTAGCTAGATTGGTGGTGGCCAGCGTCTGGAAACAGGGGTATTCATTTCATGTCCATTTCCTGTTTGACAATATATCGTACTTGGATATTGCATAATGAAAATCATTGAACTGCCTTTTTATTGTTAAAACATACTAAGTATACGATCTGAACCATTCTTAAGTGTATAATTCAATAGTGTTTAGTATTAATATTGTTAAACTATCAATCAATAGAGTTTTTCTGCCTGTGAAAGCAAAGCAAAACAAACAAACTAACCTCTAATCATTCCTGTCAGTTTTCCTCTTGGAAACTACCTGTATATATTGTTCCATAATTTTGATTCTTTTACACACCTAATATAAATGGAAGCACATAATATTTTCCTTCTGTGACTGGTTTATTTCACTTGGCATAACACATCCCATTTTCATCTCTTTTACAGGATTCTAAAGGGTTTTTTTGAGACTGTATATATATATATTATATATATATATAATATATATATATATATACTTATATGTGTGTATATACTATATATTTATATCTATATGGATAGATAGATAGATAGATAGATAGATAGATAGATAGATAGATAGATAGATCCATATTCCAGTTATGGGTAGATGTTTGAGTTGCTTCTACTCTTTGACCATTAAACAACAAAATGCTTCCATGAGCATCAATGTTCAAATGCTTCTTTGAGATCCTACGTTGAATTCTTTTGACTAAATAAAATGAAGTAACTAATCTGACTAATTTTTCAACTGCGTGCTGAACACTTGCTTATACTATCGGGTATTTGTAATGATAGAACTCAACAAAATCATGGAATGCTGTACTGTACTTCCAACTGGTCTTTTCAGCCTTTACCTGTAAATCCAATCTCCATCCTGTGGAGTCCTCCAGATGACTCATCCAGGTTTGGGATTGTTTTGTTTTGCTTTCTGCTCAAATGCCTTTAGTGGGTCCCCAGTGCACATTTTCAGCCTCTGTTGAGCTTGGTCATTCTCCTCATGAGTCTGTCACTCTCAAACATAGTGGCCTCCTTACCATTCGCTATGCACAGTTTGGCTTTTCTCTCCTCTGGAATTTTATGGGTAGCAATGCTGTCCCTTCTTCATTTACTGTTAGAAAGAGTAGCTCTCTGTTCAAACATCTATAGTCACAGTTATTTCTAATTATGTTTCCTTTCTTCTACCCTCATACCTTTGAGAACAAAGACTGTAGTCTCCCAGATTTTGGATCACGTGACATGACCAACACAGTGGTTTGAAAGTCGTAGGCACCGGACAGTTTTGTGTTGTAAAGACAGAAATTTGGCTTCCCAGGTGAACTGAGTGCTGAGGTAAATGGAATTTAAATCTCAGCAAGGCGCCTCAGGAGCTGTGGTGCTTTGTAGATGTGCTGAGACTCATTTTGCAGACTATGTTATTTATAGTAATGTAGGGGGCAGAACTGAGTAGATGAACATGTATTTAAAGAGGATTATTAGATCAACTCAAGAGATACAATGTAGGTTGTCAATCAATAACTATCTTCATACTAGAGTAAACAAGATAACCTGGCCAGGAAAATGCCTAATAGGTGTGCTCAGCTAGGGAATGCCTCTTAGTTGATTTCAGCTCTAGTCAGGCTGGCAACCAAAGCTTAGCATCACACAGTTCTCATCACGTTTTGTCTACTCTATCAGGTCATAGAAACTTTAAGAGAAAATTCATGTAGAATTGACCTGTATCAAGCATTTCCAGTATATGGCAACGACATATATTGAATAGCATTATCTGTGTCAGGGCATCTTGAATCTCTACAACCTAGAAACATTTAGCCTTAAGGCAACTATTTCTATGATCAAAAAGACCAGTCAGGAAGACAAATCTGAAACTTTTAGATTTCAGATAAGACACTGTATTCATGATTGGATCTTATTTTGAAATTACTGTGGTACTAGCTAACTGATAAAATTACAAAAATTTGGCTATTTATGCGATGCCCTCCACATATTTACTCTCTTTTCTGGAGAGTGATGACCAGGATGTTCATGCAAAATAATGAAAAGCTCATCTACAAAATGATGCCAATCCCACACTGCTTAACATCCTAAACTCCGTTCCTAGCTTTATAACAGCTAGTATGGGAAACTTCAGGCAAGTCCAAAAATGTTACTCAGGTGTTCTTTGTTTTTATCTTTTAAAGCCAAGACATCAGAAAAGCAATGAGAAGCAAGCTACACACACACACACACACACACACACACACACACACACACACACTGTATATAACATATGTACATACATAGGTGTACCTATGTATATCTATTCCTATTATGTGTGTGTGTAGGTATCAATATATGTATATTTGTTTTACACATACGTATATGTGTATGTGTATGTATATGTATATGTGTGTGTGTGTATATATATATATATGTGAGAGAGAGAGAGAGAGAGGGTATAATTGTATATGTTTGTGTGCTTAGCTGTGCATGTGTGCATGTGTATATGTGTATTTGTGTGTGTCTGGGAAAACCTGTGCTTCATGGATAGATCTAAGCTGTCTGTTTCTTTTTAAAAAGACTTAAAGTTTGTCTGGGAGTGAAAGTTGCCCATGGAGGAAATCATCAGGAGCTTGGCAGACTCAGCTCTCCTTCGCAGTAACTTAGGTGTGTGCCTGCCTGTGGCCCAGAACTGACTGTCCCCGGGTTCCCTCCTCCCTGCTAGGCTGGCCCGAGGCGGTGCTGCGCTGTGCGGAGGCCCTCCCGCGGGAGGCGCGGGCGTGGAGGGCGTGGGCCGTGGGCGGGGCGAGCCCCGCAGCCCGGGTGCTGGGAGCTGTCAGTGTCAGGCTCAGGAGAGAGGAAGTGATCGCTCCGGGAGGAGCGCTAGCCTAGCCGCGCAGCGTGAGACAGCACATCCTGCTGGCGCGGGCCCGCTGCTCTCCGTCCTCCCTCGCTTCCTCTACGACCCCCAGTGAGCCTCGGCAGACAGCATCCAGGTAACCCATGGGTGGGAGGTCGTGTCTGTGCGCAGCCACCTCCTCGCCCCTCACCCCAGGCGACAGCTGCAGGACATCGGGGAGCCGCATGGTAGCAGCGACTGCTGCAGCCACCACTGGGCACAGCCTGGGCCCCTTTCCCCATGCTCCTGCATACTGTAGTGCCCCATACTGGAGCCCTCCAGCGGCAGCCCTGGCTGCAGCTCCCAGGAGCGGAGAGGCGCAGGCAGAGGAGGAAGGGTCAAGGGTGTTATCACCTTGTAGCCCACCTTGCAAGGGAGGGGCATAGCAAGGTTCCTCACCTTGTTTTTTTTTTCTCCCCAAGAGCGAAAGGCCAACAGCTGTGCTGTCCACATCCCTGTGGGCTACCAGCTCATGGCTCCTAGAGAGGGAGACCTGCAGAGTGATGGAAGGGATGCTGTTTGATTACATTTCTGAGCTGTCTGCAAAGCTCTAGGATGCTGTTGCTACCCGCCTAGTCGGAGGGGGCCAATGCACTTCCAACCGAGCTTTAATTAAACACTCATGCAAGATGCCAGTTTCTTTCTCTGGCGGATAAAAAGAAAAGTGTGGCTGGGGATGTGTTTTGGTAAACACCTCCGCGGTTTTCCTTCCCCCACTCCCACCCGGAATTGCTCTGTCCATAAAAAGCTCTGAGTTGTCACCAGAGCACTGATCCTAGCAGAGCTGGTGAAGAACTGAGTGTGTGCGGGAGTCTCATGACTTCTACCTCGGCAAGCCTGAGGCTGAGGACCCAGAGAGAGTATCGCTTAGGAAACCGGAGACTCAAGGAAAGGCAGAAAAATCAAATAAATATCCTGGCTTTCCTGGACTCAAACCACACCTAAGACAGGAACAAGTAGCCAGCCATTTTCTTGCTGGAGTTGTGTTTGGAATGAGCATTACAGACTTGATGCAGTTTGAAGTTGTGAAGGAATTGCTTCCAGACATTGCAGACTAGCAGGAGCCTTAGCTGACAGTGTAGCATGCAGTCGACAGTCCAAGATAGCCTTGAATAATAGCGTAGATATAATGAACCATCTCCAGAATACTTTTGTGCAGTTGTGGAAGTTATTGGGGGGAAATGTGTGGATCAGCATCAGAGTATTGGTAACTTTGAAATGGGAACATTCAGTGCAAATTGCATCCCCCTGGATATTCTTGAGAATGTCTGAAATACTTCCTCTGTTTTTTGTTTGTTTGGTTCATTGGTTGGTTGGTTTTGTTTTGTTTACAACACCTAGTTTGCTCCTAAAGGTTTACTATAAGGAAACGGATTTAACTCTGTTCTGACCATGCTTCTTAGTGGAATAAAATCTGGCAGTCCTAGCACTAAGGCTGTGGTCTCTTCACTACAGCCAGCTCTCCAGGACAGCAGATCCAGGGAGCCAGTGATCAGGAGATACTGTTTTAAAAAAACCACCCAGTACAATACTGAAGTATGGAATGCACACCTTTCCAGCCTACCCAGGGTTGAGCACTATTTTCAGCCCAGAGCATTTTGTGCATGTCTGTCTTGTTTCGGGGTTCTGTCATCTGTGCACCTGCCCAGATCTCTGACTTGCTGAAGCCTTTTGTGCACTGGCTTCCTGAGGCAGAGAGGGCTGGCTCATAGCTTCTGCCCGGTGCCTGACCTGACCCCCTTTTTTACTGAATATATGCCCTGGGTTGGTTATCCATTAGAAGCTTCCTTGTATCTTTGTGGAGAACCATGGTTGAGGTTATGGGCAGAGAAGAGAAGAAACTCGATACACAAATCGAATAGGGCAGAGTCACTAAACTATTTGTCTGTTGTGCTTAGTTTCTGTCAAGCTTCTGAGCTGGTAGAAGGGCCTTTCTGCTAGCATGCTGTCTGTTTAAGAGGCGCTACTATAAGATTTCCCCTAGTACTTGTCTTTCCTAAAAATATCAGTCCTCTCGTCTACATGTCCTGAACACTCCCCCTTGAGTCCAGTGCTGATCAAGATGCTCATAGGAAATCCACACACTCTGTGCACATTCAGACAGCCATGTAGGCCAACGGTGCAAAATGAATGCGGGGCTTTTAGTCTCAGGCTGCTCACATAGCACAGGTGCCATTCTTTATCCTTACGGACGACTTGACTTAAACGAGTATCACATGAAGGAATCAAAGACATCCATGGAAAACTTAGGTGTCTTCTCTTTCTGCTGCTTCCCCCTCACTGTGTCCACCAAATACAGCCAAGCTGCTAAGAGCAGCAGCTACAATTGGCCGAGCACTTTTTTCGTGAATCCCATTTTAAATATCCTCTCACTTGAATTGAAAAAAAAAATATCTCATAGGAAAAGTTACAACACATAGGCATTGCTTATAATCCCTTTAAAGAATTAGGTCATAGGGGCATCAAGTCATTACCTAAAGTTTGCTCAAGTTAACTGCCTAGGGTTTGTGATGAGGGAGCCCAGGTCTCCACTTGTAACTATATTTCCAGACTATGAAGCAATTCTGAGTGTTTTAATTTCAGGAACTGGGTGGTAGGTTCTGTTGCTGTTGTTGTTGTTGTTGCTGCTGCTGCTGCTGCTGCTTCTTCTTTTGTCCTTAAGTTGTCTCCACAAGGTAGAGACCCCCTTAAACATGAAGAGACTTAAGAGATATAAAGATATCCTAGTTAACAAATGGTAGAAGTAGGAGTCTAACCAGGTCAGGCAGCTCTACTCCAGAACTCATCCAGTTTGGTTACTGTCCTGTGATAACAGTAATAACAAAGAGTGGGCTGTAGCTGTCCTGGCAGTAGGTGACCCTTAAAGAAAGACACTTGGGCTATCACACTATTGAAACAATGCGCACCAACTAATTTACAGCCACCCTCCCCCCCAAAAAAAACGTATGTAGAGGGAAGAGAAAGACTGAAATCCTGGAGTCAACCAGAGGAGAACTTGACTCTTAGGAAGAGATTTCACACTGTTTTGACGTTTGGAAAACCATCATAGAGCAGGACCTAGAGCCTAGCATTGAGTCTGTAGGATCACTGATCAGTTACACATAACCTCTTGCCACTAACTCAACAGAAAGTGGTCAGTACTTCATAGAGAAACTTGGGGAGTCACTGGGTCCCTGTGTTTGTTTTTCTTCCCATGGTGGTGATGCTGAGGCACTCTCCTTTCTGGGCTTTTCACTATTACTTATCTTTTTAATCACTGTGTCAAGGATGAGTGGTCCAGCACAACTTGTAGCTGGCAGGGTCGACTTTCACAAAAGAACCCCCTGACATCTTCTCTTAGATTACCCGTGAAGCTACACTTGTAGCCATATTTTTCCTCACCCAAGGGGTAACTGTGGATGGCATCATAAACACAAACTCAATTTATTCAAATAGAATAAAGCATTGAATACCTCCTCCCTTAATAGAAGATTTCAAAGCTGTGCAAACTGTTGCTTCCCTTGACCACAATTTATTTTTTATTAAAAATACCTAGTCACCATATCACCTAGAAAGTGTGACCATGTATTTATTTGGGTACATTCCTGGAACACTAAGCAGATTGATTATTTTGAGTATTCCTCAGGTTACTCAGCCCCTCCCCCATATGTCCTGGGATTATTTCCTTTGCTTTGTTGTGTAAGAAGGCTGACTTGAGAATGGCAAAGCAAGTCTTGCCCTAATGAAGTAGTCTATTAGAGATCCCAGGTCGATACATAGTCTTGCTGCTGCTGCTGCTGCTGATTATATTACTGGAGTTGACTCCTTTATGTCCATAGACACTGGAGAGGAGGCACATGAAGTTTTAGGGTAGGCATTGAGTCTAGTAACATTGATGAATATTTTATGCATCTCTGCATAGATATTTTAAGGAAAATATAAGATATTTTTAAATAATCTGAGATTAAGAGCCACTGGTTCTTAAGGAGCTGGGGTAGGGGTTCAGGGAGACACAGAAATCACTGCTGAAATGTATCAAGGCAAAGGTATGGTGCCAAGCCTAGGCAAGAAAGAAAAAAAGATGTTCTTATCTGTCGTATAGCCAGCATTTCACCTACAGGAAATCACAAGTGTCAGGAATATCTACATGGGTTTGGTATGCATTGAGGTGAAGCCTCCAGCAGTGGCCATGGCTGGGGCATTGGTTCACTCTTCTGGCACTTACCTGGAACACAGTTTACCAATACAGTAATTCATCAAATCACCCCGTGTCCCATAAAGTAGATGCTCTTATCTTCTTACACAAACAAGGAGATACTTAGAAAAATCCAGCCGGTTTCCCCGGGCCACATGAGGCCAGTAAAGGAAGTACTAGATTTCCAATACAGATTAGCCTAGCTCTGAAGTCCATTCATTCTCTTCCTACCACATCTCATTGTCTATCCATCCGTGTGTGTTGCCAAAAGGCCCCTTTCATGTAGCTTTTTATTTATTAGGACAGCACTCGGTGTCCTTCCCAAAGTTGCTCACATGATGATAGTAAAAGGCTGGCCATATTATCAGAAAGGACACAGAATTTGTGCATTTCTCATTGTGACCTGTCTTCTTTGACTGAAGATGAAGCCTCTCTCATGTGACCTTCATGTCTCCAGACATTTTGTAGAATATAACAGCCCTTACCTAACCCAGTTCAAAGATAGTCTGCCCAGGGCAGCAGCAGCTCAAGGCTATTGCAAAGATGATTTGTCTTCCAGGCCTCCCATCTTCTGGGACTTTTCTGCTGCAGTAACAGTGCTATGATCTGTAACACTGGCTCTGTATTAAATCCTGGGAGGCTTCGAACTCACCATACCTCCTCATGTTCTGCTTGTAGTTCACGGCAATCTTGAAGTTAGATTGCAGAAATGAAGAGATGGAGGGCAGGGTGCTCTCACATTCAAGATTCTGCTTTAGGCTTTGCATCTTTACCTTCTGCTGCTTTCTTGAGTAATTTCACAGCACACTCCATTGTTTTAGATTGTGGCTTAGAATAGCTAGTGCTACCGGTATGGCAAATGCATAAAGGATTCCACTAGGGTTAAGGAATTCTTTGCAATAAAAGAGAAGGATCTGAGATACTTTAATGAGTGACTGTGTCCTTAGCCAACAGCTGAGATGGCCACAGGTATCACTGAATTTCATTATGAATCAATACAACAATTCCTAAAGAATATTTTTGTTTGTCTGTTTGTTTTGAGGCAGGGTTTTTCTGTGTATCCCTGGCTGTCCTGGAACTCTCTATATAGATTAGTCTGGCCTTGAACTCACAAGATCTACCTGCCTCTGCCTCTTGACTGCCACCAATGCCCAGCTCAAATAATTTTCTTTTTTAAATTCTGTTACCACTTCTTGAGCATCATATTTTATTTTGGCTGGCATCTAATGTTTTTCATAATGGATTTTAATAATTACCATAGGGGAAGGGGAGATAGCTCAGTGGGTAAGAATGCTTGTAGTGCAGCCACGAATATCTGACTTCATGTTCCTGGATCACACAAAAAAAGCTGGGTGTGGCTTCATGTTCTTAGAACCGCAGCACTCTAGGGGTTGGAGACAAGAGGATTCTTGGGAAGTGCTGGCTGCCAACCTAGTTACAGGTTCAGTGAGAGACCTTGTTTCAAGGGAATAAAGGAGACATTAAGAAAGCAGGGTAGCAGATGTCCTCCTCTGACTTCCGTGTGTGCTTGGGTGTGTGCACCTGTGCACACACATGCCAGCCATCTGCCGACACGCCACACAGACACACCACACACGCTCACACAAGCAAGGGAAAGTGATTAAATTATATTGAATATGATTTTCAGAACATGTGATAGACTGACAAAGATAAAATATGACATCCTGCATTCATTCAATTAAAATGTAAATATAATAACTATGTTGAAGATCTCTTTAGTAATGAGGTATTTTATAGCTTGGGGTCAAAACTTGCTAAAATTTGGACCTTTTTCCCTCATAACCTCCCTTCCTCCTTCCTTCCTTCTTCCCTGTTTTCCCTCTTCTTCCCTCTCCCTCCCTCCTCCTTCCCTCCCTCTCATCCCCCTCCCTTGCTCCTTTCCTTCCTTCTTGCATTTCTTATTTTCTCCAGTAGTGTGGAAGAAAAGCCTTTGTAAGTGGAGCCCCGATGGAGTCCCCACTGAGGCACATTTTCCAGCGGACCAGCTTTCTGGCAGTAGACACAGACACAAAATCTGCAGGTGTAAGAGTAGTGCCCTTAGCGCTGGAGCCCTTCTCCAGCTCCTTTTATTCAGTCTGTGTGGCCAGGTGCTCTGTGGCTGCTGTGCTGTTAAGGCTTCAGCACCTTGTCCTTTGTAGTTATGTTAGAGGAGTAGAGGGCAGGAAGATGACAGGGGGAGGATAGGGTCTTCACCTTGCAGAGCGAGGCAGCTGTGTGGACACCCCCTTCCAATGTGTAAAGATTTTTCAGTAAGGTTTATTTTTTTTAAGCCATTTTGTTTGTTTTCAAATTGGTGGCTCTTAGCTAAGATCATTTCTCAGTGATTCTGGAAACATTGGGCCATGCCTGGACAATATCACTTGCCGCGTTTAGGCAAAGGGACTGCAGCTTGCAGCAAGTGGGAAGAAGTACGGGCAACCGGTAGGCAATTGAGACCCCCACAGCAAACAATTATCTGGCCTCAACTTTCAGTGAGGCCAAAGGTCACATCTTCTTAAAATTCTTCAATTTTCTCATTAGAAATGCCTATGCAATTTTAGTCCGTCTCCTTGGCCTTTGGTAAGATAGCTGGATCGTGACGTCTCAAAGGAAGCACAGTGGTAGGAAGAAGGTATGAGCCGGCCTGCCACCTGCCTGTGTGAACATCAGCTTGTTCACCTGTCTATGGGGATAACTGCCCAGCCCAGAGAGTTAATATGAGGGTTATTGACAAGGCCCAGGGGGTGGTTCACACCCTATCTATGGAGGATGTTTCCTTTTGTCAAACAGCTGCTACACTTCCTTACCCGTCTCCTCTCTAGACTGGGTGTGACCTTGCCCTCTGAGAACCAATGTTAAGCTCTTCATGACAAATGTTATTTGGGCTGACACTTATTTACATATGCATCTGCCTGATTCCTTTTCAGACTCCGAGTTCTCTGATATATCCTCCTGTTTCCCCGTAGAGTCTCTGACATATAGAAAACCCACAGCAGGCTTTAGCTGATCTGAAAGAGAAGGCAGAATAAATCCCACTTAATTTTCTTAAAAGATTGGATTCCTCCCTGCTTTAGGCCATTTTAAATGCGTTTAGTTAAAAAAAAAAATTCACTGCCTAAAATGTAGCACCCATTATCAGTTGGGTCCCAGTGTGCATGTGGACTTGGCAAGGCCTAGGATTTTGGAAGCTTTGCCTTCCGTAGTCACAATCATATGGTGCATCTCTGCTGTGGCAAGGGGAGTCTTGGGAGCTTTCTGTTAAGGAAACAGCAGGCAAGATGGTTTGGGCATATGTTTCTTCAGTGAATTCCTTAAGCTAATTCTTTTGAGACAGACAGAGATGGAGATGTGGTGAGATGCACTGCATATATGTTGGCATGATGTATAACATGTACTAGGTGTGCGCCTGGGCTTGCGTGTGTGTACACGTGTGGAGGCTAAAGTTCACTGTTATTGGACATCTTTCTGAGTCTCTTTGTGCCTCTCTGTTTTGGAGTCAGGGTATGTGATTGAATTCGGAGCTCACCCAGTCACCTAGACTGGCTGGTCGGAGAGCTCGAGAGACCTTCCTGTCTCTGTCTTCCAGCACTGGGTTTCTAGACTTGGGCCACCATGCTGGACTTTTTAGGTAGTTGCCAGGGGTCTGAACTCAAATTCTCCATACTTCTAGAGCCAGACTTTACCACACAGTCCCTCTTAGACTAATTCTTCTGATTTGGCTTTCTATCAGACGCCCTTTACTGAGCAATTCAGTGATGTGATTTCACAGCTAATGTGATGAAGAAAAGTTATGACTCATTCTTGGGTTTATGTTTTATTACAATGTCCCTTGTGAGGCCATAATAATGAAATGGTGCCAGCAGATAAATGACAACAGGACATTTCATCTCCTTTGTCTACAAACAATTTCCTTTGCAAAATTCAAGCTGGAGTGTCTGCTTACCTTTGGTCTGAAATTGTGCCCATTTCTTTGTTGGACAAGATGAGGATTTCACTAATTAGCCTGGACTATGGTTTCTCCTTTGGAATGTGGTTAAGGTTTTATAGCACAACCCGTGGCAATATTTAAATATTTATCAAGCTGCTGAATGTTAAAAAGGTGAGTACAGAGGACTCGAGAGCCTATTCTCAGAAAGGAATTGTGAATATCTGTAGTTGGTGGGATTTGGTCACTGAAGGGAAACAGGCCCAGGGGAAATGTGTGTTTAGACAGTGTCCTCTTTTTAGATGGCCTGCCTCTCTTGTTACATCGTCCACTGACTTGTATCAACATAGCAAGGGGTTGTGGGAAATGCTGTGAATTTTGTGGAGGAAGAAAAACAAAACCTTTCTCTGCTTGCTTCCTTTATAAGTGTGACTTTGTTCCCTCTTGGAAAAGTATAGGTTACTCCCACTGGGAAAGAAGATCCTCCTTGTTTGAATGCCTCAGCCCAGAGGAAGGCAGGAATCTATTCACCTAAGTTAAAATGTCATGATAGATCTCCTTGTGTAAATATAGACCTCCCAGGGACAGCATAAGGGGAGGGTTTGGCCTTCAATGTTTCTTTGCTCTTTCTTTCAAGCTTTTAAATATTTTTCAAATACTGCTAAAAATCCGTCAGCACCTCAAACAAGGGTGAAATCCCACATCTCACATCATATAAAATATGATAATATTTTCAATATAAAGGGAACTGAAACTCTCCATAAGGGCCAACAAATAAGAGATTTTTGTTGAAAGTGGGAGAAAAACATTTGCAGGGGAGGAAGAAAATACTCTTTTCCAGTGTGTTCTTTCTACATTCTGTGAGGGCTGGGTCATGTACTTCAAGAATGTTAATAAAAGTTTACTTTTAAGGATGGGTGAGGATACTGAGGACATCTGGTCAACCTCCTGATTCCTTTCCACTACCCTGGGCAGTAAATGTGAGCAGCATATGCAGAGTGTTTTCTCAGCACTTTGAAGAAAAACACAAAACTAAAGCTGCTTTAGACCAGTGACTGTGTTTCAGAAACTGAAATGTCAGTATAAACTAACATGACAGCTCCTTGGTATGGTTAAGGGGCAAGTTTTTATTATAGACATGGGAAAGAGAACAACCAGAGGCATCTGGAAGAGTCTAGAGCAAAGAGAGAAAGAAATAGACTAGATATAGGCACCAGACTGGATATGGCCAAGGGTATCTGTGAGAAAAGGAGAATATCAAAAGATAAAGATCAGAGAAAAGCCGGGCGGTGGTGGGGCACGCCTGTAATCCCAGCACTCTGGGAGGCAGAGGCAGGCAGATTTCTAAGTTCGAGGCCAGCCTGGTCTACAGTTCCAGGACAGCCAGGGCTCTACAGAGAAACCCTATCTCAAAAAAAACAAAACAAAACAAAACAAAACAAAACAAACAAACAAACAAAAAAAAACAGAGAAAATATAGTGCAAAAAAGTGTGAGCAGAGCATAGATGGAGAGAGGGAACAAACGCATTGAGAACTGCAGAATTGCAGGTCATATGGAAAATGAGCAGTTGCAGGGAGGGAAGACTGTAAGCTGGAGAGTGTTTAGGGTAGAGGAGGAGGTGAGACAGGCAGGATGCTAGCATGGACTTCCAAATATATTACAGTTACTTGTGATACTGAGAAAGTCTGGAGGCCAACTTGGGTTTTGATACACTGATAGATGCCACAGGTAGCCATATGTCCTTTCTGCCATATGTAAAGGAAATTACTATGTTGGAAATAGGAACCAGTTTCACAAGTTTCTGAGGAAGGCTGGCTTTTATTTAACAACCAGAAATTCTCTTATAGCCCAGGGCAAGCTCATTTCTGTATATTTGGACTACCTTATAGAGTTTGGGGAATTGGAATTTCCTTTGGACCTGGTAATACAGACATGGTGCTTTCTTTTTTTTTTTTCCATCCCTTTATTATTATTTTTTTTATTTACCATTTTTTATTTACTTTTTTTTATTCGATATAATTTATTTACATTTCAAATGATTTCCCTTTTCTAGCCCCCCCACTCCCCGAAAGTCCCATAAGCCCCCTTCTCTTCCCCTGTCCTCCCACCCACCCCTTCCCACTTCCCCGTTCTGGTTTTGCCGAATACTGTTTCACTGAGTCTTTCCAGAACCAGGGGCCACTCCTCCTTTCTTCTTGTACCTCATTTGATGTGTGGATTATGTTTTGGGTATTCCAGTTTTCTAGGTTAATATCCACTTATTAGTGAGTGCATACCATGATTCACCTTTTGAGTCTGGGTTACCTCACTTAGTATGATATTCTCTAGCTCCATCCATTTGCCTAAGAATTTCATGAATTCATTGTTTCTAATGGCTGAATAGTACTCCATTGTGTAGATATACCACATTTTTTGCATCCACTCTTCTGTTGAGGGATACCTGGGTTCTTTCCAGCATCTGGCAATTATAAATAGGGCTGCTATGAACATAGTAGAACATGTATCCTTATTACATGGTGTGGAGTCTTCTGGGTATATGCCCAGGAGTGGTATAGCAGGATCTTCTGGAAGTGAGGTGCCCAGTTTTCGGAGGAACCACCAGACTGCTTTCCAGAGTGGTTGTACCAATTTGCAACCCCACCAGCAGTGGAGGAGTGTTCCTCTTTCTCCACACCCTCTCCAACACCTGCTGTCTCCTGAATTTTTAATCTTAGCCATTCTGACTGGTGTAAGATGAAATCTCAGGGTTGTTTTGATTTGCATTTCCCTAATGACTAATGAAGTTGAGCATTTTTTAAGATGCTTCTCCGCCATCCGAAGTTCTTCAGGTGAAAATTCTTTGTTTAACTCTGTACCCCATTTTTTAATAGGGTTGTTTGGTTTTCTGGAGTCTAACTTCTTGAGTTCTTTATATATATTGGATATTAGCCCTCTATCTGATGTAGGATTGGTGAAGATCTTTTCCCAATTTGTTGGTTGCCGATTTGTCCTCTTGATGGTGTCCTTTGCCTTACAGAAACTTTGTAATTTTAGGAGGTCCCATTTGTCAATTCTTGCTCTTAGAGCATACGCTATTGGTGTTCTGTTCAGAAACTTTCTCCCTGTACCGATGTCCTCAAGGGTCTTCCCCAGTTTCTTTTCTATTAGCTTCAGAGTGTCTGGCTTTATGTGGAGGTCCTTGATCCATTTGGATTTGAGCTTAGTACAAGGAGACAAGGATGGATCAATTCGCATTCTTCTGCATGCTGACCTCCAGTTGAACCAGCACCATTTGTTGAAAAGGCTATCTTTTTTCCATTGGATGTTTTCAGCCTCTTTGTCGAGGATCAAGTGGCCATAGGTGTGTGGGTTCATTTCTGGATCTTCAATCCTGTTCCATTGATCCTCCTGCCTGTCACTGTACCAATACCATGCAGTTTTTAACACTATTGCTCTGTAGTATTGCTTGAGGTCAGGGATACTGATTCCCCCAGATTTTCTTTTGTTGCTGAGAATAGTTTTAGCTATCCTGGGTTTTTTGTTGTTCCAGATGAATTTGATAATTGCTCTTTCTAACTCTGAAGAATTGAGTTGGGATTTTGATGGGTATTGCATTGAATCTGTATAGTGCTTTAGGCAAAATGGCCATTTTAACTGTATTGATTCTACCTATCCATGAGCATGGGAGGTTTTCCCATTTTTTGAGGTCTTCTTCCATTTCCTTCTTGAGAGTCTTGAAGTTCTTGTCATACAGATCTTTCACATGTTTGGATTAGAGTCACCCCAAGATACTTTATACTGTTTGTGGCTATTGTGAAGGGGGTCATTTCCCTAATTTCTTTCTCAGCCTGCTTATCCTTTGAGTATAGGAAGGCCACTGATTTGCTTGAGTTGATTTTATAACCTGCCACTTTGCTGAAGTTGTTTATCAGCTGTAGGAGCTCTCTAGTGGAGTTCTTTGGGTCACTTAGGTAGACGAACATGTCGTCTGCAAATAATGATAGTTTGACTTCTTCCTTTCCAATTTGTATCCCTTTGACCTCCTTATGTTGTCAATTGCCCGAGCTAGTACCTCAAGTACAATATTGAAAAGATAAGGAGAAAGGGGGCAGCCTTGTCTGGTCCCTGATTTCAGTGGGATTGCTTCAAGTTTCTCTCCATTTAGTTTGATGCTGGCTACCAGTTTGCTGTATATTGCTTTTACTATGTTTAGGTGTGGGCCTTGAATTCCTGTTCTCTCCAAGACTTTAAGCATGAAAGGATGCTGAATTTTGTCAAATGCTTTTTCAGCATCCAATGAAATGACCATGTGGTTTTGTTCTTTGAGTTTGTTGATGTAGTGGATTGTATTGATGGATTTCCGTATATTGAACCAACCCTGCATTCCCGGGATAAAGCCTACTTGATCATGGTGGATCATCATTTTGATGTGTTCTTGGATTCGGTTGACAAGAATTTTATTGAGTATTTTTGCATCGATGTTCATAAGGGAAATTGGTCTGAAGTTCTCTTTCTTTGTTGGATCTTTTTGTGGCTTTGGTATCAGCGTAATTGTGGCTTCGTAGAAGGAATTGGGTAGTGTTCCTTCTGTTTCTATTTTGTGGAATAGTTTTAAGAGTATTGGTGTTAACTCTTCTTTAAAGGTCTGGTAGAATTCTGCACTGAAGCCATCTGGTCCTGTGCTTTTTTGGTTGGAACACTTTCTATGACTCCTTCTATTTCTTTAGGGGTTATGGGACTGTTTAGATGATCTATTTGGTCCTGATTTAATTTTGGTATTTGGTATCTGTCAAGGAAATTGTCCATTTCCTCCAGATTCTCCAGTTGTGTTGAGTACAGGCTCTTGTAGTAGGATCTGATGATTTTTTGGATTTCCTCAGTTTCCGTTGTTATATCTCCCTTTTCATTTATAAGTTTGTTAATTTAGATACTTTTTCTGTGCCCTTTGGTCAGTCTGGCTAAGGGTTTATCTATCTTGTTGATTTTCTCAAAGAACCAGCTCCTGGTTTTGTTGATTTTTTGTATGGTTCTCTTTGTTTCTACTTGATTGATTTCGGCCCTGAGTTTGATGATTTCCTGCCTTCTACTCCTCCTGGGCGAAATAGCTTCTTTTTGTTCTAGGGCTTTCAGGTGTGTCATTAAGCTGGTAATGTATGCTCTCTCCATTTTCTTTTTGGAGGCACTCAGGGCTATGAGTTTTCCTCTTAGCACTGCTTTCATTGTGTCCCATAGATTTGGGTATGTTGTGTTTTCATTTTCATTGTGTTCTAAAAAGTCTTTAATTTCTTTCTTTATTTCTTCCTTGACCAAGGTATCATTGAGTAGAGTATTGTTCAGTTTCCACGTGTATGTGGGTTTTCTGTTGTTTCTGTTGCTATTGAAGACCACTTTTACTCCATAGTGATCAGATAGGAGGCATGGGATTAGTTCTGTCTTCTTATATTTGTTGAGGTCTGTCTTGTGACCAATTATATGGTCGATTTTGGAGAAGGTACCATGAGGTGCTGAGAAAAAGGTATATTCTTTTGTTTTAGGATAGAATGTTCTATATATGTCTGTTAAATATAATTGGTCCAAAGCTTCAATTAGTTTCATTGTGTCCCTTTTTAGTTTTTGACATGGTGCTTTCTTATAATTACACCCTCTTCATGGGATATTATATAGCTAGGGGCAGGGAAGAAGTGTTCTTGGCAGTTTTCAGAATGTGCTCATGGAAAATGATAGTAACCAGAATCTTGGCTTACTGGGATGGAGTAAGACCATAGGGAACACTGATCAGGTCAGGCTATAAGATAATACAATAAGAAACAATTCCCATTCTTCAACAAAGCAACACTGGAAGACTTTTCTTGCGCATGATTCATGTGTACTGTGTGGGTTAGCAAGGGTCTTTCCCATCATATGCTCTATAAACCCCAAATGTGGAGACTCCATCTTGAACTGCCTTGCCATTACTGCTGCAACATTACATACTGGATAGGCACCACCATTGTGAGGTGCCCCGTGACAAGATTTTCTTGCTTGTATTTCATTGGCAAAAGCCAGTCACATAACCTCACCTTATCTCAATGGCTCCTTGAATGATGCATTATGGCAACAGAGCAGAACCTTTTGTGATTGACAACAAAAAAGACTCTGGAAGGGAAGAAGGTTTGCATGGGAGCTGCCAATGCTAATGATAACCACTTCCTAGATACCTGTTCTAATAACATCATCCCACTCCAATAGCACCTGAAAGAATGCCTGTTTTGTTTTAGAATATTTAACGCATAGAAATTATTAGTAGCATCATGATGAAAACAGGTCCTCAGAAGAATGAGCTTATATATCTGTATTTTTTCTTGATCATTAATAACATCTATGCAATATTAAAACTAGCTTTCTTTATTTAACAGTTTTTTAATTTTGGTCAGGACTATTCACTTAGGTCTTAGACTGTCCCAGCTAAGATCAGTACTCGCTCCTCTGAACATTCCCTCCTTTTGAATTTGCCAGCCAAACAGACTTCAGTTTTATTGTTATAAAACCATTTCTATTGATTTTTTAATCTTCATTCTCCTCTTTTGTTCTCAGATTTGATCTGAGATAGAAAGAAAGCATAAAGTATTTATGATTCAGTGGGAATGGATTTGCATGACTAGGAACTCAGATTCAAATCCACTCTGTTTACTATTCTTTCAACCTTGGCAAGTAATTCTGTCTGCGTGTGCCTTGTTTTGATCATTTATAAAATGGAATTAATGTCGAGAGTATACATACCACGTGCAATGACAAGACTTAAAAAAGTAAATTTCAGTGAGGTATCCATTCCTTAAGAAGTTAATTTTTTACTTTGTAATTTTGGTATGTTCAACATAAACATTGACTCTCAGGGATGAAGGAATTGTCACATTGGGCATTTGGGACTCAACTAACATCAGCTTAGTAATTCTTGACATTGAATTTTTTGGGCAGAGGAGGCTTAAGTATCCTTAGATGGTCTCCAACTCAAAATGTAGATGAGGATGACCATGAACTTGTTAACCTCCTGCCTCTATTTCTTAAGTTCATCACCACATCCAATTTGATATCATTCTGGACATGTTGAACAATCACTCTACCAACTGAGTTACATTCCTAGTCTGAATTCTAGACCTCCTGATGCAGGATCATGTTGTAGAGTCTATGTTCAATCTGTGCCCAAGAAGTTCCCGGCTCAAGGTCGATACGCTAGAATGATGAGACATTCACTCAACACTCCTTGGACTCGTAAGTTGACCATAGTTCAGAGATCACAAGAGTGTCAATATGACAACTATTCTAGCCTAGTCACTCTGGTCTGTTGAGATTGTGTTAAATTAAAATAAAGCATGGTACAATTTCATTGTTAAATCATGGAGACATTCTGCTTGTGGGTTCTAGAAAGTTGGAAAGTCCACATGCTTATAGTGTGGACTTATAAATTAATCAGCATCACAGACAACAGTTGACATCTGAGAACCTGTTGTGGGGCAGAGGGCAGGTCTGTGGGTGACATATTGGTCTGCAGGTCTCTTTCTGTCTTCCTCTTTCCATGCAGAACTACATGGCGGTAGGCAGGGCTCTGTATGTCTATGGTCTTCCCGTGCTGTAGATGGAGGACAGATCTATGGGTGTCTTTCCCCACCTACACCATGTGGTAAGGCTGAACGCATGACTCCGTCTGTCTTCTACCCCCCATGCTGTGCTGCCTGGATTTGGTTTTTATGTGTATTAGACATAAAACAGCTTGGTCAGCAAGCCAGGCATCAAGATAGGATAAACAAAGGATTGCTACCTGTTCTGCCTCTATCTGATAGGTGAACAACACTACCAAGAAGGTGTCTCTTTGCCCATTGCTAGAGGAGAGGTTATTTTCTTGTCTTGTTTTTCTGATTTTCTTTGACACAGAATTTCATGTTGCTTCAGTTGCCTTTGGACTTCTGATCCTCTTGCTACCTCCTCAGAGGCAGGATTATAGGCGTATGTCATTGCCACCAACCTCAACCCAATTCTTCAATGCAAAATGGCAGAGGGGAACAGCAACTAAGTTTGCAGGCTGCACATTAGCAAATGGCTACATCTAGGGAGTTTATCTTGGCAAATAGGTGTGAGGATGCTTATCAATTGTGACTTAGAATCAACAACCTGGAGATCCTTTGTCTTGACTTATTTAAGAGGTGGGCTGGTCTGTCTACAAGGAGAAAGTGTCTAATTCTAGAGCGTTTCAGGTGTCCCCTCCAGTGAGGACTTGTGGATGAGAGGTCAGACCAGTATTTGGTAATGGCTACATGACTTTTCTCCAAACATAAGAATCTATAATTCTATATACTAGTCACCCTGCTCTGGTCAGGCCCTGCTGTGAACTTGGAGCCAACCCAAACATGGGACCTGGTGCCAAACTGAAGCACTAAATGCAGTGGTCTGTGTCAACTTCCTTTCCCTTCTAATTGTTGAGATTGCAATATTCATCCATCCATCCATCCATCCATCCATCCATCCATCCATCCATCCTTTCTCTCTCTTTCTCACTCTCTCATTCTCTGTCATTCTCTCTCACTCTGTCATTCTCTCTCTCTCTCTCTCTCTTTCTCTCTCTCTCTCTCTCTCTCTCCATTTCCTCTGTTTCTTCAATAAGCATTCAATAAATTCCAATTAGCCATGAGAATGGCATCAAAGTATCAGATGTAGCTGATAAAAGCTTGTAATGACAGTTTGTAGCCATCATTAATCCAAACAGAAACCTAGATGTGGTGACACATGCCTGTAGCCCAGTACTCAGGAGGTTAAGGGCCTCAGTTCTCCTTAAGCTACACTGAAAATTAGAGGGTTTGGAGAGGTGGTTTAGTGGATAAGAACACTTGCTGCTCTTTCAAGGAACCCCAGTTCAATTCGCAGCACCCATGCTCACAACTGCTTATAACTCCAGTTCCAGGGGATCTGATACATCTAGTCTCCATGGGCACTCTAAATCAAATGCTCATACCTCATACATACACATGCCTAATTTTTAAAGTAACAAACAAATCTTTTATTTTTACTTTTTTATTACATATATTCTTCATTTACATTTCAAACATTGTCCCCTTTCCTGGTTCCCTCCTCCCCGAAAGTATCATAACCCATCTCCTCTCCCTCTGTTTTCCAATCAACCCTGTCCCTCGTCCCTGTCCCAGCATTCCCCCCACTGCAGCATCAAGCCTTTCCAGGCCCAAGGGCCTCTCCTCCCTTTGATGTCTAACAAGGCCATCCTCGGCTGCCTATGTGTCTGGAGCCAGGGGAAACTCCATGTGTGCTCTCTGGCTGATGCTTTTGTCCCTGGGAGCTCTGGGGGTACTGGGTAGCTCATACTGTTGTTCCTCCTATGGTGCTTCAAACTCCTTCAGCTCCTTGGGTCCTTTCTCTAGATCCCCCATTGTGAACCCTGTGCTCAGATCAATGACTGGCTGAGAGCGTCCCCCTCTGTATTTGTCATGCACTAGCAGAGCCTCCCAGGTGACAGCTATATCCGGCTTCGGTTAGCAAGTTCTTGTGGGCATTAATAATAGTGTCTAGGTTTTGCAACTGTATATGGGATGGATCACTAGGTAGGGTAGTCTCTGGATGGTTCTTCCTTTGGACTCTGCTACACATTTTGTATCTCCTTGTCTCTGTACCTCCTTCTATGGGAATTTTGTTCCCCCTTCTAAGAAGGACCAGAGTATCTGTACATTGTTCTTCCTTCTTCTTGAGCATCATTTGAAATGTGAATTGTGTCTTGAGTATTCCAAGCTTTTGGGCTAATATCCACTTATCAGTGAGTGCATAGTCTTTGTGTTCTCTTGTTGGGATGATATTTTCTAATTCCATCCATTTGTCTAAGAATTTCATGAATTGTTTTTAATAGCTGAGTATTCCATACTGTACTGTACTGTACTGTACTGAGTACAGAAGTTAGACTCCAAAGAACCAAATAACCCTATTAAAAATGGGGTACAGAGCTAAACAAAAAATTTTCACTTGAGGAATATCAAATGGCTGAGAAGCTCCTAAAGAAATACTCAGCATCCTTAGTCATCAGGGAAATGCAAATCAAAACAACCCTGAGATTTCACCTCACACCAGTCAGAATGGCTAAGATCAAAAACTCAGGAGATAGCAGGTGCTGGCGAGGATGTGGAAAAAGAGGAACACTCCTCCACTGCTGGTGGGATTGCAAGCTGGTACAACCACTCTGGATATCAGTTTGACCATTCCTCAGAAAACTCTGCATGATACTACTGGAGGACCTGGTTGTACCACTCCTGGCCATATACCCAGAGGATTCCCCCCTACCCCATGTAATAAGGACACATGCTCCACTATGTTCATTGCAGCCCTATTTATAATAGCCAAATCTTAAAAAGAGAGAGAGAGAGAGAGAAAGAGAGAGAGAGAGAGAGAGAGAGAGAGAGAGAGAGAGAGAGAGAGAGAGAGGCAGTGGTGGTACACACCTAAAATCTTAAGGAATCAGGCAGATCTCTGAGTTTGAGGCCAGTCTACAGGGTTTGTTCCAGGACCGCCAAGGCTACATAGAAAAACAAACAAAAACAATAAAAAAACAAAAACAAAACAAAAAGCAGACGCCAAACAGCTATATTATCTCCAAACAGCTATATTATCTCTAAGGCATAAGCCTCTACTCCCTACCCCCAACTATACTGTTTCTAGTTTTAGAAACAAACAAACAAACAAACAAACAAACAAAAAAATGAAATGAGTTGGGAGATAGAGTTCACACCCTGAAATCTTATAGTATGCAAAGAATGTATATTAGACATGCCAGGGTATCTGCTTTGAAACTTAATTTCTCACATTTTTCTGCTATAAAGCAAAGGTGTGATATGTAAGGAAGTGTTAATTTGAGTTGTTGGCATTGGTTAACACACTGAATTTGTTAGCATTGATTTAATGAGTAAATGCCTGAATTTTTTAAGGTCATTATTTAAAAAAAATACATATTTTTCTTCTGCATTGCAACAGGATCAGAAAGCAATAATAATCCCCTAGGTCCCTTATAGCCTGAGATATAACTTGTTGCTCATTGACTCTCTCGCCCGACACCACCATTCTACCATATGCTGCAGTCTCATTGAACCGTGCTTTCCTGAAGACACAGCCCCGCTTCTGTGTCTGACTCCTACGGCTCTCCATCCCGTCTCCCAGTCCCCACCCTAAGCACACACACACACACACACACACACACACACACACACACACACGTCAGTGTCTGGCTGCTGCAGCTCTCCCTTCATGGAGCCCACTGTGTGTTCCAACTGCAGCATGCTGTCTGCACCGTGCTGTCCCATCTCACGCATTTACCACACTTCCCCCTGCTGTGTTGCCTGAGGTTTCCAACCCAACCATATTACAACTTTCTGAGACAGGCTCTATTTCGAACGTTTGTGTAAAGTCCCACGGCATACTTGGAGCACCACTTTTCTTTGGTAGGGCCTTAGTAAGTTGTCATCCGCTTAATTAACATAAAGACATAAATTAACATAACATGAAGACAAATTTAGCAATATGGATGTAACCATGTGAGCGTCTAAGTCTTTTCCAAAAAAAGGGGACGGGCATTGATTTAAAGGTATTTAAGAGTTGCTTAAATTTTTATATTTTAAACCACATGATTCTCTATCATATGAAGAATCTAGCTAATAATATGTGTATGTATGTTATATGTATATATGTATGATATGAAGGAAACAGAAGCAAAAACGCTAACTTTAAGGGGATGGGGAGGAAATGAATGCAGGTGATGGACATGAGCTATGAAAGAATGAATAAAGATGACTGCTTTCCCAGCTCTAATTCCTTATGGAACTTTTGGTTTTGGCAGTAAATAAGTAAAATAGATTGGATTCTGACTGTATAAATTTAACCGGACATTTCCTCAGTTTGTATTTGGAATGTCTACACTGTATAGAAGTTCAACAACAATTTGAGTCCAGTTCATTTTTTGTGTGCGATACTTTTAATTATTTTCAAGGGTGTTTCTTTTCATAATAAAGTTTGTAAAAAAATTTTCAAAAGTAAAAATAAAATAACTCAAATCTTTAACTTACAGTGATTGCTTTATAAAGTAATATGACTCTTCTTGCCCTGTGTGAGGAACTTATATCAAACACTCTAGGAGTTCACTCTTCTTTTACCTCAAGCACAATCCCCCTCCTTTCTCTTGGCCAAGGAGTCACTAGAATAGCAGAGACTGAATCTGAGGTGAGAAGTAAGTTCTGATCTCCCAGATAAAATTGGAGTTAATAACTGTGTGTATACCTACTGTGGATCCATAGTCATATATGACTAGGAAATGTTTTTTCTTGAACATTCACATTTTATATGTGGTGATGTGTCATATTGAAACTATGGAGATGGATGTGGTCTGAGCTAGCAATTAATATACACACAAAAGGTATGGATTTTAGCCTTGAAATTCTAGATTATTTTTATATAGTCCAAGTCATCTAATATCATGGCAATGAATAAACACACAAAAAATTGTAAGTCTAAATTATACATTAAGTCTCAAGCATAATTTGCCAACTTTTGACTTGCTGGGAGAAACCCAGTCTCCTGTTTGTTTGGTTTCAAGAAAGGACAATAAGTGACTACTCACTACTTCCAAATTCTTTCAGAGTTCCTTAATATCATTATCTGTTACTCAAACTGAAGACATTACATCTGTGCATCTATTCTGATAGTTTGTAACACTGGGATTGGTTGGGAAATATCTAATTGAATTGATATTAAATCAAGGAGTGCCCTGGCATCGGGCAGCCTACTGGAGGAAAGGAGAGAGAATGTATCATGTCAAGGAGTGACAAAATATGCAAAGGAGCAATTTTTCCACCACTTTACAATTCTTTCTGCCAAAACTTGTTCTCTTTCAAATTGAATATATACAAGCCTATGTTCACTCAGAGAGACAGATGGTTGAAAATGTCTGTAACTAAATTAAAGTTTTTGAATTAAAAAAATGCATGTAGTATCAGGCAGGTTTATGCCTTTTTAAGAACGGGGTAAATTGGTCCTGAATGCTGTCTCATACCATGGAGTTAGCCATTCAAACACAGCATGCGGTGCCAGGTCTCAGGCTGGGGAATTTGTAGAAGCTTTTCAGATAGCCATTTGCTTTCTAAAAAAGGTTTAAAGATTGTGCTGATTGGACAAATGGCCAATACCCAAAGCCTAGAGTGTCACTCAGCATTTGTGCTGACATAATCTGCAAGAGCCTGTTCTGCTCCTGTGTGTATGGCAGGGCAGGATGGACTTTCTAATTTTGTGGAGATACTGGAATAGTTACAAATGTAGGTTAAGCTTGTGTTTTCTCCTTTCTGCTGTTGGTCGGTTTAAACAAGTAGACGTGACTGAGTTGGGAATTCTGTGGGAGACTTTCATGGCTCTCTCTATGAGTGGGGTATATATCTCATGTATGCCCAGATAGTGAACACTGGATAGTGGTAGCTCTTAAGGTAGAGCTGGCTCATCAATGGTCATCAGCCATTTCTTCTCACCTTGATATCTTCTGTAAATGTCACGACTCAGAAGTATCACAGCAAGAAAATAATTGATTGAGAAAGAAGAAAACTAGAAACAAATTTAGAATATACAATGTATTAATTGTAGAAATGATAATGATTTCTCCCTATAACCTCCACAAACAATAATACATCATGTGCATGTGGTTGCCTCTTCAATAGTAACACCATGAAACCGTATTTTCTATTAGCATCTGCTGCAATGCTTCTAATTTATTCATAACCATTTTTGTGTGTGATGCTTTTAGTTATTTTCAAGGGTGTTTCTTTTCATAATAAAGTTTGTAAAATTTTTAAAAAGTAAAAATAAAATAACTCAAAACTTTAACTTACAGTGATTGCTTTATAAAGTAATATGACTCTTCTTGCCTTGTGTGAGGAACTCATATCAAGCACTCTAGGAGTTCACTCTTCTTTTACCTCAAGCACAATCCCCCTCCTTTCTCTTGGCCAAGGAGTCACTAGAACAGCAGAGACTGAATCTGATTAACCCGATTTCATGAATTAACATGATTTCAGTACTCTGAAATGAGCTGGAAACCCTGTTTTAAAAAGATGGTGCAGTACATAGTTTGTGATAGAAGGAAATTATCCAGTGTTGTACATAGTGAAACTCTTCTGTTTCTCTCTTACCTGCAGAGAACGACAGATCTTCTTGGAGCATATCTTTTGCTGTAGGGTGACCACTTACCTTGGTGTAGTATTGAACCTCTTTCAGGCTCCCTTGCATTTCTGTGCAAACTAGAGTGGTGTCTAACTCAACCTCAGGGATCTGATCTTGGGTTTCATTCCCATTTTCACATATCGTACCATTGTTTTGTATGTAATGTTGCATCCAAATCAAATTACCCATCCTCCAGACAGATCATCTTCCCTAATCCCACCCCCACCCGTTTTTCCATACTTTCTCCTCTACTTGGGAAGCACTACTCCCCTAAGCTCTTGTCTTATTTCTTTTGTAATGCGTTTGATCTACCTACTCTGTGAAGCTCTGGTTCATTCCCTTTACGGACAAGTGAGTCATCACAGACGTTGATTTACTTAGTTCTTGCTAGCTCTGTGTGGTAGTCTCCTTCCTCCCATAGAGCAACGCTAGGAGGACAACTGCTTACACAAAGCAAATGTCTGCAACCAGGAAACAAAATAAAGGAAGGAGAAGAACCCAATTAAATGCTAAGGTCATGAGAGTAGGTCAAGGAACAGAGAAAACTACAACCCTGGGCATGCACAACCTCTAAGTGTCTGTGCTGTGGACACTAGTATGGACCTTAGTGTCAAAGTGGTTTGCTTTGGACAAACTCTCTACCTGCTCTTCTCACAGCTCGGTTTCTCTCTTGTGTGTTTTGCAGGGTTTGGTGGTCCTTGACATTTCCTAGACTTGCCTACATTCTACACCAGGAGAGAGGACTAAGACAGACAGGTCAACCAGTTGATGCTCTTGGAATCTAATTCACTAGAAAATTATGGCCTGTGTGTAAGAAAATCAGGCTGTGGAATCCTAATCCACAGCTAAAGCTAGTGAGATATAAAGATTTGCTTGTTAACAGTTAACAGGTTACTTGAAAGCCACTTATTTTTAGATACATTCATTTATTATCTTAGCAACTCAGAGAAAGCATCTCTAAGTACAACAAAGAGCACTGTGCTGAAGCACAGATTATTTTTACAATTTTAAAAAGAGAGACCAGCCTTCAGCTAGATGATTTATTCTAATGCATTTGGGGCAATAAATCCTAGACTGCTGAATTTATTACTTGCAATTAAACAATAGAGGATGTTAATTATCAATTCAATGGGTTTTGTTAACTAGCCCATTTGGAGTCAGAAAATAGAGATTAAAAATGTAAAGCAGGCAGAAAAATTTGTATCAATGGACTTATAGTGGTAGTAATTTAATAAAAGATAGTTTAATAGGCGATTTGATATTGGAGTGGGTGTTTATTGCACATTTGTGCCAGTGGGTGTGGAAGGAGTTTCTTTTTTATTATTATTATTTTCTATATTCTTTGTTTACATTCCAAATGATTTTCCCTTTCCCAGTTGCCCCCTCCCCATAAGTCCTATAAGCCCTCTTCCCTCTACCCATTCCCCAATCAACCCCCTCCCATTTCTCTGTCCTGGTAATCCCCTACATTGCTGCATCAAGCCTTTCCAGGACCAGGGACCTCTCCTTCCTTCTTGGGAATGATTTGATATGTGACTTGTGTTCAGCATTCAGAGCTTCTGGGCTAATATCCACTTATCAGTGACTGCATTCCATGTGTGTTCTTTTGTGAATGAGTTACTGTGGAAGGAGTTTCTTTTACCATGGAAATAAAATGGCGTTGGTTTTGCTTTATTCTTTATTCTTTTGTTTCATTTTTTTTTTTACATAACCAGGGAATTTCTTTGAATTTGTTCTTTACAAAGCACAGCACACTTGAGAAAACAGTGATTGGAAGGCTCCTGGAATTTTGGTGAAGGCATGGAAAACTTTCCATTCCTATGTAGTGGTTGTTTAGCAGCAGCTCAAGAGCAGTGTACTGAACACACTGCCTGGGCCACAGGTGCACTGCTCACTTAGCTGTGGCCCTTGCATGGGGAGCTGTCACAGAGGGGAAAAAGCCACACTGACAGAATGTCAGTATCATGGAAGTACATGCCTCCATTTCATCCTGCATTGGATGCTAAGGACACCTGTGAGGAGTGATTGGCCCATGTCTGATGACATGGTCAGGATACAGTCCCACAGACTGTGGCACAAAACTGGTGAAATTCGAGAAACAGTTTTCAGGGGAAGGTGCTCTTCCCCAAAGTGGTACCTTCATATGAGACATTCCCCTGCCTAGACACAGAAGAAACCTACATCCTTTTTTTCACCAAGGACACAGAGCAGAATCAGAGCAATGAGTCTAATTTATTACCCTTTGGTTATGCAATTTTTAAACAGTTCTTTATATTTGTTTACTTGTTTGTTTGTTTATATGTGTGAGTGAGTCCGAATGCTACTGTGTTTGTGGGTAGCGGGGTGAGGGTGGTAATCCCTTCCAGAGATGATTCTGGAACTCAGGATGTCAAGTCGGGCAGCAAACTCACTCACCAGCTGACTCCTCCCACCAGCCCTGACTGGGACTCTTTATTCTTCATCAATTCTCTATTAAAAACACAAGTTTGACTATTTATGTCTTCAGCCCCATAGAAGGGCAAAAGTCTCCTATGCCATGTAAAACATATGAATAAAACTATAATTTTGCATTGTTAACCTGTTGCTTGTTATAGGATCCTCAGAGAGTGAATTGAAAATAGATAGAAGGAAAAGATCATTTTTCTCTCCCACATTTGTTGGCTTACAAAAGCCTTTTCTGAAAGTCTTACTGAGTTGAGATGCAAAAAGGGGTTATCAGCGAATGAGTAATGAGCAAAATGGTTTTGAAATTTACCAAGTTATAAAGGCATGGACTGGTTTGGTATGTGACATCAAAACAAGAATTTGGAATTAGAAGTCTGTGGATGAAGAGATGGGAAAGAGAACATACTGTAGATGTGTTGGAATGAGTATTCATCAGATTTGGGTGACCAAAAGATCACACATTCAATGTAGAGGGTTTACAATGAGGATCAAGGTTAATGAAGAAGGAAATACAAGGTTAAGTGAGTATAGGGACTACCAGATGAGCAATGATGGAAATTATGATGTGAATGGATCTGAATAAGGGATGGCAAGCTTGCAAATTTTACATAGATAAATTTGGTGGACTGTTGAAACATGTCTATGGGGTGCGGCAAGTGTGAGGATTTGGAGGCTATTCAAGGAATATAGAAAAATATGACATCGCAACATGGTGAAAGAAGATTTATTAAATACTTGGGTAGGATTGCTCGAAAGAGGAAGTCCCTTACAATAGACTTTACAACCATAGCCACCTGGCCAGAAGCAGAAGAGTTCAAAGACATTCCCAGTCACGGAAGCCCACATGTGTGATTGTACTTTCTAGAAACAAGGCTGGGGGTCTGAGGGAGAGAGCACTGAAAAGTCTGTGGCATTTACTGTTGTCTTATTCGTGGCTAGCAGAAATCACAGGATGTTTTGTCATGCATGCAAGGAAAACCATGGATGTGCAAGAGTTTGTGTTTGTTTCTGCCTAGTAGGCTTTCACTTGGTAGCATCAGCCAGCATGAAAAAAACAAAACAAACAAACAAACAAAAAACACATAGAAGCTAATAACCAAGAACCACCTTGTCTACTGGACTTGCGTGTGTGTTTTGGATGCCTACTGTAGGTCCAGTGTGGTGAGGAGGAGGAGCTAACATGCCAGTTCCAAATGATGACGACATCATGGTTTATGGAGATGGACACTGCCTGCCCTTTTTCATGTTTCTTGAGGGAACTTAGGTTGGGAATTTCTTTTTATTTATATCTACGAACTTTAGCACCTCTAGAACTAGAGAGGTACACTGCCTTTTTACCTAAAGTACCAGGCTTCTTGGTTTAGTCACCTGGCCTGACATTTAACCAAAGTAGATGCCTCATCCTTTTCAGATGTTTTGATCCAAGAATCCTCTGTAAGCCCTTATCACTCTTTCTGCTGGTTTTCCTTTTGTCATTACTTATAGGGCTCCCATGCCCTTACTTGAGGTTCCATTTTCTCATTCCTTTTCTGCCTCAACGTTAATGGATATGATTCCACAATACTTCTCTATAGTTGTCCAACTGTTCTATCTCTGCTCTGCTTTTGTAGGCATTCAAAGATTCTACTTGAAATTCTCATTTTCTAAGGACTCTTGATATCATCTGAGCATTTCCTGAGGAGAAATACTCTAAGACCTGAATGGCTGATTTTCTTAATTGAGGGACAATTCCTTTTTTCAAAGAGAATCATGCTGAATATCTAAGTTAATGAAATGCACAGTAGGGGTCAGAAATAAGACTGAGATTTTTCAACTTTTTGGCAAAGATAACAATGGCGTTCGGGTCCTTTAAGATTGAAGAGCTCTCATCCTGACTCTGTTAACTGGATGAGGACAGATTCCCTATGGATTGATTTTGTTCTCTAGTATAATGGGCCTCTGGGCTGAGTGCTCGAGTCTCTCCTGTCTAATGTACTGCAATTTCCAATGCTCAAATATCATCTTAAGCAGGAAATTTGGCTGCTCAGAATCAGGAAGCAAAGGAAGAAGCCCCAGACATGACAGTCATAAACATACTTCAGAATTGTGTCATGAACAAAGAAAAGACTTACTTTGGAAATTATTGCCTCATTTCCTAGTTAAGAATTTACATGAAAGATATATAGAAACAATATATATGTTCAAAATCCTGTGTCTAGGTAGAGATGAAATATCTGTCTGTTGAAGAAACAGATTCTTTCTAGGTAGATAAAACTCATGTAGTCCTGAAGTCCACCCAATACTGGTTTTGAAAATGTGCTTCCAAATGTCACAGGTAAAGGCTTTCAGTGCAATTCACATGTCCTACCATGAGGAGGTAATACAGAGTGATAGAAAGATTGGACTCAAAGTAGGCCAAATAGTGTTCACTGCAAAAACCTTTGAAGAAGGTTTTTTCATTGGCTTAAAGTGTGTGCGCATGTGCTGAGAGAAGACAGCGAATGGGGACACAGAAAAGCTTTTGTTTAGGTATTTGGAAGGGATCCCAGGAGCTGTTCAAGCAAACAAGAGCCCTGCCACAGAGCTACATCCCCAGCCTGTGAAAAGGCTTCCTGGTTTGTATTCCTTACCTCTTGCCCTGGTAGCAAGTGAGACATCCTTCACATGCAGTTCTACGGGAAGTTTCTCTCAAGACCTCATCCTTCCTTTCTATTCTTCACTCTGTGTGTCCAAGGTCATCAATCTTCCTGGTGCTTCTAAACTGTCTTCTGTTGTAGAATTCCTGTACGCAATCTTATTTCTGTGCTTCGTGGTTGTCTACTGTGTCTTTCACTTATTTGTCCCCATGAAAAAAAGAGCCCAAGTCTGTTCTTTTGGGTTATATCACATGTAGTGATATTTTATCAAGTGAATGTCTCTGTAAGCTTTAGAATCAACTCCATATTGCTAGAAGGAGGTTGAGTAAGAGTACAGCTTGGAGATCTTTTCAGGCTCCAACACATACTTGATGACTTAAGTGTCAAAACTATTTTCATAATAACACTAATATAAATAGCACTGTCATTTTTTCATTGTAATGATATTTGCAAGGAGGAAAAATGAAATCTTGAGTTTAACTGTTGGTGCCTAAGTATGGCTCAAGTCAGGGGTACCACACCACTAGTGATGGCAGCAAACTCCACTGCTATGTAATCATAGCATAGCTTGAGAAGAAACCCAAGAATGTTTAAGACTTTTCTTCATGAGCACAACTACAGACATTCCTTGTACATTCCTTCTTTGGAGTGGCAAAGAAAATACGAACGTTAGCTATTGCCTACCAACATGTAGTGGTTGTCATAAGAAAAATCCTTGTGATAGTTTGAATTGTGAGCTCAAAATATTTCCTTCCCCCCATAAATACTGTGGGATTTTGTTTGTTTGTTTGTTTTTGCTTTGAAACAGCAACTGACAGACTATGAATTTGGCGATTCAAAAGTTCAACAAACCAAAATGATTTAGGAATAATGGAAAAAATTGTGAGCTCAGAACATAGTACATAGAACAGTAATTAGAGAAAATGAGGCCCATGAGGAAATGTTCTCACATTATGAAATATGTATGAATATTTTTCTCACTTGGCTACCTCAGAGAAAGGCTATCCTGTCAGGGATGGAGAGGGATAAAGCTTTTGCCTGACAAAGGAATACAGACAGACACATGGCACATGCAAGACTCTGATTTGGTGAGATATTTTTCTAAAAAGTCCATTCCTGAGCTTTGTCTCTAGGAGCCAAACCATCTACAATGTTTAGCTAATGAAAACGTTTGAGCTATTAAGCACACAATAAAGTTGAGGGGAGCTTTGACCTGCCCACAACCCTGAACTTGAGAGTTCTACAATGTCTTTTAGGAAAATATTGGTAGTGACAGTCTTCAGTTTGAATTCTTGGATACTCCATCATGAAGTGTATCAATTACGGGGAGAGTTTGCAAAATTTAATATTCCCCATTTATTGATTTTTTTCTTAATAGCAGATTATCTGGCATTATATGACATTAGAAATGCATACATTACTAAAAGATTCATTCAACGTGCAAGATAGATCTGTGGACTTGAGTGTAACAAAAGTTCAGTACACACAATGTTCATTGGTTGATGTGCTTTATATACACGATGCAGCTAACCTTCAAGGAACTGTACTAGATGTTGACTTTTGGAGCAAAAAAAATCAAAGAAAGCCCACAACTTCCTGAAGAGGCTACTTGAGTCCTTCTTTCCCAGATTGCATATCTATGAGAGGCCAGATTTTCTTCATGTACTTCAACTGAAATACCAGCTCACAGCAGACTGCACAGAAGCAGCTAGGAGAATCCACCTGATTTCTATTTAGATATTTAAAAGATATATGAAAAATGTAAAAACATTCCACTCTTTTTCATATTTTTGTCCTAGAAGACATTTTTTAAATAAAAATGTTGTACTTACTGCAACATTTTTACTTAATAGTTCTAAAACTATTAAGCATATTTCCATGTTGTTAGCTTTAGTATTTAACATGCTTCATTTTAATAGATATGATCCAAATAAACAAAAGCTATTAAGATACTTGGTATTTTATAAGGCAATTTTTTATAAGGAGGGCACTGAGCAAGTATATTGAATAAAAATGTTTGACAACTTATACAGTATTACTGGGCCTGGATACTGTCCTATCATAAAATAAATATCTTTAGTGTTTCTCACAGTCTACTGGTTGGGTGTAGAAATCTAAAAAAGGAAATAGAAAGGAAGTTTGGTTAACAAAGAACTTGCCTTGGGGAGCTGAGTTCAATTTTCTGAATCTGCACTGAAAGATAACACGTCAACCAAAGGCTAGGCATAGTGACATGTGCCCATAATCCCAGAGCTCAAGTGGTAGAGACAGACAGATCCCTAGGGCTCCCTGGCTAGCCAGCCTAGCATACTTGATGCATTCCAGGCTAGTAGATAGACTCAGTGTCTGAAAAGAGATGGGTAGTACGTAAGGAATAACCATAGAGATTATCCTCTGGCCTTCATATTTGTGTGTGTGTGTGTAAACACACTCAGTTTTGGAAAGCATGCCGGGAATCTAGCTCCATGATAGACTACTTGCCCCTCATGGGCACAGCTCTGAGATCCTTGTTCAGTGCTACAACTACTCCAAAAATATTATTCATCCTTTGTAAACCTTTTTAAACCCACCCCTATCTGAACTATCTCTTTGGTTGGGTTTGTTTTATTGTGAGTTATTGCTGCTTAAAATGGTTTAGTGTTTGTGGTCTGTATTGGCGCTTGGTTTCCCATCTGAGTAGGCTGAGCTGTACTTCATGAGAAGCCAGGCAGGTGCAATAAGCCTGTCAATTATCAGATTTCTTACACATACCCTGTGGCAGATGGAAAGTCCAATACCTGATAGTGCAGCGCTGAGGAGAGCAACTGTTTTCAGGCAGGAGACGATAACTTAAGGCCGTGTGGTTTTTCAATGCATCTGGCAACAGCTAAGCATGACTTAAGCCTCATAGAATTCCAACCTTAAGCTTAAAAAATACATTCTCATATGCCAGCATTAGAAATGGAATCTGCAGCTGCTGCCAACCTAGACAGCCAAAGGAAATCGAGATCCTGTATTGTTCGGAAGCTCAGCCCTGGGAGGGGCTGTTATGGGGCAGCTGTGTAAACTGAGCTAATCCTGCGGCTTCTCCTGCAGACTCTTGGTTCTAAGTGGGAATGAACCATAAGGACGTGAACACATGGAAACGTAAAGGGGTTGGGTCATATTCCCACACGCTGAAGGTTTGCATTTCCCGTGGGTATGCATGGGTATAAGAACAGTGCAGGTGGTGGCGGGGGAGCTCCGGAGTCAGGACCTTGACTGCTTTCCTTCCTCTTTGGGCTTTATCTTTTTCTTTAACTTTCTCCTTTCCTCTTTCCTTCTATCATCCTGTCTTCTGTTGAAACTCACACTCCTTGGGAACAAATGACTGGTACGTAGGTAGTAAGATGTCTGCCTGGATAGCTACATGATTCCTATGCTCAGAAGAATTAAGTCATTGCATTAAATGCATTTAACTTTTAAAATAGAGCTTTCTGGGTGTCACACCTCTCACCAACTCTTTTGCTTCTTCATTTGTAAACTCTTGTAGGTGGAGGTTTTTCTGTCCTGCCCCCCACCCCCTTCCTAACTGACTTAGATTTTCAAGTATAGGGATTGACGTTCCTGGATCTTTGGCTTCTGATATTAAATCAGTAGTGTGCTGTGCCTGTAAGGTGTATTCCTCTTCTTCTGGCAGTGATTGTTGTAATCTCTGAATGATGAAGTAAAGTGGAACTGAGGATGTGAGCTAGGATTCACATGAAAATGAATACTTCTAACAATTGATAAAAATAGCAATAAAAAGAAGTGCATGTCTTTGCTTAAGGGACTGTCGATGTGATCAAACACCAGGACCAAAGTAACTAGGATCTATTTGACTTACACTTAGTGAAGTCACTTTTCATCATCAGAGGAATTCAGGGCAGGAACCTGGAGGCAGGAGCTGATGCAGAGGCTATGGAGGGATGCTGCTTGCTGGCTTGCTGATCATGATTTTCTCAGCCTGCTTTCTTACAGGACCCAGGACAACCAGCCCAGGGATGGCACCAC